>NC_079318.1:54290658-55637158 GCF_029931775.1 Euleptes europaea | reverse complement strand
TAAGAGATTTTAATAAAAACATTAAGACTGGGTATCTCTCACTCCTTCCTTTGAAGGACAAAGAAGCAGCAGTTGACAGTTCTGAATTCTGGGTTTTGCCAGCAAGAGGCAAACTGGAGTCCTGTGGATGTAAATGAATACTTCATCTGAGTTAGAAAAACTTTATGGTTTTTATTAGAAAGCCTGTGTTCTGTGTGTTGTGTGGTTTTCTTCCCTTGTTTTGTGTTTTCCCCTTTATATCCCATTTTTAACCCAACTCCTTTTTCCTCCCCCCCCCCATAATAAACTTTCTTTTTATAAAGACATTGTTTTGGCTTTGTTTAGTACAATCTATTTCTCTGGGATATTTCTGTTAATCTCTTCCCTACCTGTCAGATAGCACAGGCGCTATGTAGTTCGTTCTAAGGTATTTTACAGGGTTTCCACCCTGTTATTTCACTTTGGTCTAGTACTGCACTAGAAGGACACCTTCTCAGCGGGTCAGATGTTCTCAAGAATCCCTGAGGGATGGTGGTTGATTACCCCGAGGGCTTTCCAGGGAACTCTTGATTTGAGGGAGTTTCCCAGCCAGAAAAGGTTCCTTCCTTCCCTAACATAAGGGGTCAAAGCTGATTCGAAAGCCCAGCAGATGTGACCCTGGTCTGGGAGATAGATGAACAGCTGGCAAGCCAAGGAGGTAGATTGTTGCAGTCAGCACAGGTGAGAATCAACAATCTCTCTCTGTCTAAGAGCCTATAAGCCCTGACCTAGACGGCCCAAGCTAGCCTGATCCCATCAGATCTCAGAAGCTAAGAAGGGTCAGTCCTGTTTAGTATTTGGATGGGAGACCTCCAAGGAATGCCAGGGTTGTGACTCAGGCAGGCAATGGCAAACCACCTCTGTCAGTCTCTTACCTTGAAAAGCCTACCAGGGTCGCCATAAGTCAGATGTGACTTGACTGGGGGTGGGGGGGAGAAATGGTGATGTCCTGGTTATATACACTGAAAGTATAACTTGACGGCACTTTACCCACACACAAGAGCCTATCAACAGAGATAATTAAAAGCCAGAGGAACTCTTCCATGAACTGGAAGAGCAAAAGAAGTGCAGCCACACTGGAAGTGAGTGACATAGAAGGGGATCAGCTGCAGATTGAAGCTGTGGGTAAAGAAAAGCTTGTTTTTGCCACAGTATGTGACCCCATGAGGGACTTAGTAGTAGGGATCAGATTCCTACATCTGCTGTTCTCCAGAAATATGCTACTGTGAAATGCAGAAATGTACAAATTATGGGCCCTGACCTGGATGGCCCAGGCTAGCCTGATCTCGTCAGATCTCAGAAGCTAAGCAGGGTCGGCCCTGGTTAGTATTTGGATGGGAGACCACCAAGGAAGACCAGGGTTGCTGTGCAGAGGAAGGCTCTGGCAAACCACCTCTGCTAGTCTCTTGTCATGAAAACCCCAAAAGGGGTCGCCATAAGTCGGCTGCGACTTGACGGCACTTTACACACACACACACACACACAAATTAATGAGGCAGAACCGATGAGAATGCCCACTGCCTCAGCCTGAGATCATATCCAATAAAACTAGTTTCAGATGGTAGCCATGTTGGTCTGCAGTAGAACAGCTAGATTTGAGCCCAGTAGCACCTTAGAGACCAACACAATCTTTTGGGTACAAGTAGGGTTGCCCAGTCCCTCTTCACCAGTAGGAGGTTTTTGGGGCGGAGCCGGGGGGTTGGGGAGGGGAGGGACTTCAATGCCATAGAGTCCAGTTGCCAAAGCGGCCCTTTTCTCCAGGTGAACTGATCTCTATCAGCTGAAGATCAGTTATAATCGCAGGAGATCACCAGTTAGCACCTGGAGGTTGGCAACCCTAGGTATAAGCTTTCAAGAGTCAGATCTGATGAAGGGAGTTTTGACTCCCACAAGTTTATGCTCAAAAGATCTTGTTAGTCTCTAAGGTGCTACCGGACTCAAATCTAGATATCCAATAAAAGCAGTTGGACGGGGATGATAAGGAAGAAGGGGACAGGATTAGGACTGCCTTGCTGGACTGGCAAAATATAACCTCAGTAAAAGATTTGATGCAACCTTCAGAACAGAAATTTGAATCAGACTATGAGTAGGGGTGAATGAAGAACCAGAGCAGGAGAAGGAAGAAAGGGAGACCCTTTGCAGAATTAGCAGAGGATTTGAGGCGGACTGTGAAATGCCTGCCAAGGCTAGCAAATCAAGGACAGTTTCATTGAGATACAATTCATTTCAGCATCCTTAGACAAACAGAGAAAATTGCCAGAGGAGTGAGGTCCTTCTACACAGACTCTTGACAAAGAGCTCATCATCCACAAAGAAATAGTGTTAGGTGAGGGCAAACCTGCTTTGCTAGTGACTGGTTATATAATGGCCTAATGAGGACTAATTTGAGACTGGTTAGAATTTCTTGATTGTGACAATGGCAAATGATTTAGTGAGAGAAATGCTTCTTGAGGATTGGCAAAAAGGATGGGCCGCAAAGAAATTATGGATATACTTTTGAAGATGGTCCCGAGTTAAGATTCACACGTACCAACAGAAAGTAATTTCTCCTGCTACAATTTCTGTAGACCAGTTTGATCACTGTATGGGCAGACAAGCACAGACAGTGGAAGAGAATCTAAAAGGGAAAGTGTGCAATGTTTTGGAGGTGAATCCAAAAAAGTCATTGTTAATGAAGGTGTTTTAGGTGTCCCAGATTTTTTCCCTTTCTCGTCTGCCATTGTATGGCCTGTGAAGTTGTCTTCCTCTCTAACTGTTTAGTGAGCTGCTATTCATCTCACACAGCTGCATAAACAGAGGACAAGGGAGAAGCTGATCAGGTGAGAAGCCTGTTTCCTACCCTGAATAGGCCCAGCGGATTAATTTTCTTATTTTACGCCCCCACCCCCACCCCCGCTCTCCGGCAGGAAGGAGGATAGGGTTGCCAGTCTCTTCAGCACCGGCAGGAGGTTTTGGGGGGATTGCCTGAGGAGGGAAGAGTTTGGGGAAGGGAGGGGTTTCAATGCCATAGAGTCCAATGGCCAAAGCGGCCATTTTCTCCAGGGGAACTGATCTCTATCGGCAGGAGATCAGTTGTAATAGCAGGAGAGCTCCAGCTAGTACCTGGAGGTTGGCAACCTAAAGGAGGAGGAGGGAGACAGCAAAAAGGTGAGTTGTGTTCTCTGGTAAATATGCAAAAGGTGGGGAATGGCTGTATAAAGGCCGTTCTGCATCTCAAGAGCAGGTATTCATTGTGGCAACTGCCCACTGCCCAACCTTTAAAAATGCAATGGAAGATTAACTGGTCACTTAGTTTAGGCCAAGCAGGAATGTTTTGGGCCTCCATCAGAATGGCACGGAGGCAAGCCTTTTTTCTCTGGCTTCACACTGCTCTCACCATAGGTAGTTGAATTAAACTGCCTAATCCATTCAGACTGGGAAAGCACTTAGTGTGATATTGGCAGGAATAGCAAGCTGCTATTTCATATGTGTAGACAGGAAACAGTTTTAACTGGACTTGAATACATTTGCAATTAATTGTTATTAGTATTATTATCTTCCTTAGTGGGTTGTGCAAACCACCACACTGAATAATGTTTTTTTATAGGGTAAAGTAGGGTAGGGGGCACTGGGGATGAGTTTATGGAACTGGGGGTGGGGGTGGGGGATGGCCCGAAAAAGTTTGGGAACCACTACTGTAGAGAAAAGGAAGAGATATCCCAAGAGGTAGCTTCCACCAACCTTAAATATATAAAGGTCAGATTTTTGTTACATCCATTTGTGGAGTCTGTAACTTCCATAATGGAAAAATAAGAACACTTGTTTGTTTGCAGCACATATTATTATGTTAAGGTTCCTTTTTTGCCCCCTGCTGCTGCGTGTTGCCGAAGGCTCTTTTCTGCCTGCTGTTCATTTAATCTGCAGTAGCCTACACTGTTTTCCAAAGGAGGATGTGTTAGCAAATTGATCATAACAATTTCCTATTTAAAAAATATGAAAGACTGTACATCAGGATATTTAATCTTATAACAGATCTTGTTGAACTTATTATGGAATAACTGTAACTCACATTAAACACATTTACTGGCTAGACAGGAAATTATAGGGGAATGGGAGGGAAGCAATACTCTGCCATTTTGTGACCGTGGGCATCTATTTACATGCATGTGACCTAGGGTTGCCAACCATCAGGTGGGGCCGGGAGGTCTCCCAGACTACAGAGAGTAGTCTCTCCAGACTTATCTCCACACTACAGAGATCAGTTCCTCTGGGGAACATGGCAGCTTCAGAGGGCAGAATTTATGGCATGAGAACCCCATTGAGCTCCCTCCCTCTCCAAACTCTGCCCTCCCCCGGAACAACCTCCAGATCCCCAGGAATTTCACACTGTTACTTAGATATTTGACTTCTGGAGAATAAGAAGAGGGATGGAGCAAAACCCAAAGAACTCTAATGCACACATCTTCCCCCAAAAGGCAAAATAGGAACTATGTTTAATTACTGACAGGGGTCAATACATACAAACGTCTTTTAGAAGCAAGACGTTTGGGATGTATACAAGACATTCCAATTTAACTACGCTGGGTTCTTCTGTTTATGATGCTGCTACTTCACTGGAGGTGATATCACTGTTGTGCATTGTTGTGCTGCGATGCTGAGATGAAAAGCAGCGCCTCTGACATATTCCTTTACTCTGAGCGAGGGATCCTGGATGTTGCTACCTGGAAAAGGGCACTCTAGACAGCTATTTCTGCTCAGCAGTACAGCAGTAGCAGCTACCCTCTTTTCTATAACTGGCTTTTTAAAGCATGCCAGGGAAACAGCTACAAACGATTACTGCCGATTATGTGTGAACCAATAATAAAACTAGTGTAAATATACTCTATATTAGTTTAGTTTCATAGACAGTGCTGTTTTAAACATTGTTTTTAGAGGCTGTTACTTTCCCCGTGCCATCCAAGAGGATGTGGTATAGTGGAGAAAGGGCTTGGTCTGGGGTCAGCTGGGTCCATGAAACCCACTGGGTAGCCTGAAATAAATAACTGTTTCTCAGATCAACTCCTTTGAAGAGCTGCTGTGAGGATATAACAACTGCTATGCCACTATGGGCTCCTTGGAGGACAGAGCAGAATATTAAATTGATGAATGACATAAATGCATATGAGCTGTACATTATTTGAAAACATTTTTTTTTTAAATCACCAATATTGCGAGCACTGTATTCCTCCTTCTCTTCCTTTATCTATGTCCCCGTACCAACTGCAGGAAATAATGTCCCTTAAAAAAAGATATGAAGGAAAGTATAATACTTCGAGCATGTACAGAGTGCTTTGTCCCCAGTGCTCAAGTAAGCAGGGCTTTGAGGCTAACTATGGCTCGGGACATTCCTGGAGATTTGTGGGCATTGCCTGTGGAGGGCAGAGTTTGGGGAGGCAAGGGAGCTCAGCGCAGATGTGATGCTGTAGAATCCACCATCCAAAGCTGCCCTTTTCTCCATGGGAAAAGCTGCCCTTTTCTCCATGATCTCTGTGGTCTGGTGATCAGTTGTGATCCCAGGAGAACTCCAGGTCTGGGGTTGCCAACCAGTGACAGTTGGGAGGAATTTGGGAGACAGGCACATCAGGGCGCCATTGGTGCACTGCTGGTACATCACTTCTGGGGAAAACTTTGAAGTGATGTCATGCCTCTCTAGACATCACCAGCAACTCTATGGCTTTACCACAGGGTTTCAGGCAGTTCCTAGAAAGGCATGATATCACTTCTGGGTTTTTGTCAGAAATGTTGTAATGCCATTGTGTCAAATGTGTTATTTATTTTTGCCTGGCAGCTGCTAGAGCTGCAGTAGGCAACAGGAGCTGGGGGTGGGAGATCTGCCTTCTACTGCAGGTAACTGGCAATCTTATCCAGCCCCCCCCCCCCCTTGAGGTTGGCAACCCTAGGCGGGCAAAGGAAAAATCATTATATTTAATAATCTTCTCTGGACTATGTATCTTGACTTTCAATGAAGAGCAGGAGCCATAAGTTAGTAGCCGGCCACATGCTGTGCATGTATCTGGGTTCAAACACCAGCATCTCCACGCCAGCGATCTGAGGCAATACAGCTGGGAAAGGCTGTGTACACTCTTGATAGCTACTCCCAGTCAGAGCAGACAGTACAGATCTAGACTCTGAGGCTGTTACTCTTATAACTGCTCTGTTTGCATATGAAGTGGGAGTCTGGAAATGTCTGGCAGCAAAAAATGCCTTTTGAAGAAGATTGTGGACTTTTCCCTATGCTTTATCTCACCATAGTTAAGCCCTTTCCCTCCTTCCTAGCTTCAACATTGGTGGTCATGCATGGGAGTGGGAGGGCTTCTTTCACATGTAGCCAGAGAGTGACTTTCCCACACACCCCTTCTTTAGGGGTAGACATGTGAAATAAAACATACATGCTGCTTAATTGTCTAGTTTAGCCCTCAGTTATAAAACTGCTGCATATGCTGTTGAAATAATCCAGGGAAAGGGCCTTTAGGACACTGCTGCTAAATGAATAAAATCCTCACACCATATTTTAAAAACCATCTCTTCTCTGAAAGGAAACAGATAACCCTTCTTACATAAGAGATGCATTCCTTGTATATATTTCCATGTACCCTTTTCAAACACCCTCCCGCTGGTATTTAGTGTTTTTTAGCCTTTGCTAGACCTATTGAACCAATAAGGCTAAGAACGAGCTGGATTCAATTTTGGCTTTACAGAGTGTATTCAACTTTCAGAGGCTCTGTCCTCATATAGTCCTTGTTCGCCTCAGTGAACCTCATTTAAAATGAGAATGACAAGCAGGCTTGGAACACCAGACTGAGGTCTAGTTCTGCCTGACTGAGGTGATAAATTTCTGCTTGGGCTCTACCACTTCACACTGCCAGTGGGGACTGAATGCTTCACAACAGATTTCCTGTTTCTTTCATTTATACTCATCCTTTCTCCCCAATGGGAACCCAAGATGGTATCTATCATTCTCCTCTCCTCCACTTCATACAGAGATAACTGCCAAGACAGACAGTTCTCCCCCCCTTTCCTCAGACCTAACTCCAGAGAGGCTTCTATGAGGGGCTGTGGCTCAGTGGTAGAGCATCTGAACGGCATGCAGAAGGTCCCAGGTTCAATCCCTGGCATTTCCAGTTTAAAAGGGTCAGGTAGGAGGTGATGTGAAAGACCTCTGCCTGAGACACTGGAAAGCTGTTGCCAGTCTGAGTAGACAATACTGAGTTGGATGGACCAAGGGTCTGATTCAGTATAAGGCAGCTTCATGGGTGTCATATGTGTGTCACAAGGTCGCCAGCCACCAGCCTTGCCTGGAACTGACACTGATCCTTCCCATGTGTCTCTGATGATGTCAAGAGGTCTTCACACACACTGACCATTCAAGAGTTCAAAGGGGATGAACCCAGTGCTCTCCTGCGGGACTTCTCTGTAGGCAAACAGTAGGTGTTGCAGGTGTGCGTCCCAGTCATCTGGGTTCATTGCAATGCACGATTTCATCATCCTCCCCACGGGAAGAAGCATTCTGGGCACCCTGGCACAGCCTCGTGCTCTTGTGCTGTCTCTGTCCTGCTTGTGCCTCCGCTCTTTGGTTTGTCTACCCCTTCCACATTGGGTTTTATTCTTACCATCTGATTTGACAGAGTATGCCCGGCAGAACAGAGGGGGAGGCTGATGTTGATAAAGGGAAGGGAAAAAATCCTAAAAGTTAAATAATTAAATCCGGGTTCCCATTTTCCAGTGTCTCAATTAGTCACAGATTTATGACTGAGATAAAAAGCCTTTCTGAATATAGTTATGAGACAGCCATAAGATGAAATGAAATTATAGCCAGTTGTCAGGTGCCAATAGCAACAGGGATGGAACCAAAAGCTGACTGCTTTTAGGCTGACTCCCTTATTGCAGCCTGGACCTGTTGTCATTTGCTTGGAAGTAAGCTCATTGATTTAAATAACATTACTTTCCTCCCTTCCTGAAATGTTTAGGAACATTTACCTGTGTTGTCGAAGGCTTTCACGGTCAGAGTTCATTGGTTCTTGTAGGTTATCCGGGCTGTGTGACAGTGGTCTTGGAATTTTCTTTCCTGACGTTTCGCCAGCAACTGTGGCAGGCATCTTCAGAGACACTGTCCTTCAGTGTTACTCCTCTGAAGATGCCTGCCACAGTTGCTGGCGAAATGTCAGGAAAGAAAATTCCAAGACCACGGTTACACAGCCCGGATAACCTACAAGAACCAATTTACCTGGGTCATTTCCCCATCCTGCCAGTGGAAGACAATGACATTCGAGATATGTCCAGAAATTTGAACCAGTTTGTCCTTTTATATTTTTATTCAGTCTCTTCATTATCATTATCGTACATGTCCAGATTCTTTTTTTCTCTGTTTGCTCGGTGGGAAACACATTCTTCTGCATAACTTTTGTGTTTGTTTTCCACCCAACTGGAATGAAATTATCAAGCTTTTACGGCTCAGCCACTGGATCCTTTGTGCAGTATTTCAGGCACACGTGAGAAAGTATTCCCGTTTTATAGGAAATCTTACTTGCACAGTTGACACAGGCAGGCACAACAGCATTGTCATCTGAGTATGTTTTTCCTCCTTTCCCAAAATGTGTATGAGTATGTTTTTTCAATGGAGTGTGCAGGCAAAAGGAGCTAAATCCCTCCCCCACTCCCCCCAACCTCTTTACCTTGCTTTGCTTAGTTGTTTTCAGCATTTTACTCCTAACACAGCTGGCTTTTGGCATCAGAGCCAGCAGGGAGAAAGATGATTCAATCACCTGCACAGGCATGGCACAGGGCAAGGTTTAGTTTCCCTCCTGTACCACGCAGTTTTATTTAAAAATAAACTCCCTAATTTATTTGCGTGTGAACAGGGGGCTGTCCTTTCCACCACATGGGCAGAGGGGAGCATACAGCTATTTTCATATGAAATTAAACAGGTGGATGATGTCTCCGATCCTAAATTAGTGGTTCTCTGTCACACAGAGATCCTTCCTCATCAGTGATCTTTTTTAATAGTTTTTAAAAAAAAAAAAAAAGAAAGAAAGGGGAAGGTGGGAAATCAGGAAAAGGCAACGAGGAATTACATACAATACACTCTTTTCTCCTTTCTTCCTTGGCACCCAGAATATGTTATGATAAACTCACTATAACATTAAAAACTACCTACTAAAAATATTGGATGTTTTCAACATTTCTTGTCCTGTCTTCTTTCTTTCTCTTCTTATCTTCCTTTCTTCATTTCTTAATGAAGAAACTCAGTTATAACCCAAATTGGACTGTAATAAACACAATAAATCAATGATCTCTTGAGTTTGGTGTGGATGTGTTTGTTGTTTGGAGGAAAAAGTCTGGGCCTCTGTCCTCTCAACAGTTTGTGCAGCCTTGCCTGCCATCCAGTGGGTACACAAAAAGCTTTGCTCCTGGTCCCCTACCCAGTAGCAAGCACAGTCCCCAGTAATGAAATAGCTCATCCAAACAGCCCCCCCGACACACACACAAATCAGAGAGCTTTTCCCAGGCCATTGCAATGAGATGGTGGAATGCTTGGTGAAAAGTAGGAAGTCTGTGTACAGAAATCCCTATCAGAATGATCCTGTTTGGTAGGAACGCTGGCAAATACAATGTTCCTGTCAAGCACATATTTGCTGAGTCACACTTTTCCTCTCTCCTCTTCCGGCCTCGTGTAACTGAAACAGTGTCAGCAAAGCACTAGAAAAGGCAGAGGATTAATTACTTTCCCTCACTGGCTTAAACAGAGTCACGACAGAGGGACACAATGTTCCCCCTCCTACTGTAGCCTTCTTTGCACCTTAAAATTGTGCTCCTGTAGGTCAGTGGAACTGAAAGAACTGTGTGGGGAGCAAGTTGGGAGTTTGCAGCAGCAGGAGGAAATCAGCAAAAATCTCCTTCCTCTCCTCCAAAGACAGATGTTGGGGGAACTGCTGACGCACTGACAGAGTGGCAACGTTAGGATCCAAGCCACTGGTTCAAATTATGGTTAATGTTCTTATTAGGATTAGCTATTATAACTATGGTAAATAATGGGCTGGATTTTGATGCGTCACTTTCCAAATGCCTAAGTGACATATAGCGGGTGATGAGAAATAATGTGCTGAAATCACACCATGGTTAAGTATGCCTAACTAGACACAGGGCTCCCATTTTGGGTGGCAGTCATGTGTTGCAGGTAATAGCTAGTCCCACCCTCATAGAGCAGGTTGTGCATTTCTAATGCTCAGCTTACATATCTTTCTTCTTTTTGTTCTCTTAGATTTTTCATGTAACCCCTTTGTTATCACTATTAACTCTCCTGCCCCAGCTTCTCTAGTTTGGCTCTGGTTTTACAAATGTCTGTGCTATGGAAGAGTTTAGCTGAGCTCTGAATAGAGCAGAGCAATTTTATCCTGGGCCGTAATACTTCTGTCAATACATCCTACTGTGGCATTTGCCTGGCGGCATAGGAGTTACACTGTTGGCTGGTTCAAGCCTTTTAATGTATTTCTTTGCTTTGTGCTTTCTATGAGTTGCCAAATTATAGAATGAAGCTGCTAGTGCTTCAGGCAGAAGTAAATTAGGAATAAGAACAGCAAGCTTTTCTTCCAGAAAAGATGAGGTCTAATTTGTGGACAGGAGGAAGGGGGGGGGAATGTTATTTCTTATCCTGGAAACGAAGATGCTTCAAGTTTTCTTAAAGCCTGTTTCATTCGTACAACATGGAGAACATCCTGGCATTACTATTTACTGAATTTTGAATTAACAAGAGATCTTTAAGCTATGATAGAGCTGGTTGTTTTGCATCTTCACTTCCACCAGCAGCATACAAATGTTGCATTGTGACATTCAGATCCAGATAATGGTTTCTCCCATCCCATTTCTGCTTCCTTATTCATACTAATTGTTTCCCCAATCCTTGCATGTTTAACTGATATACATGCCTGTTTCTAAGCTTGGTGTGATATTGTTTTCTGACAAGCAAGTTCGTTATATATTTATTCAATTATTTATTTATCTTTAAAAAAATCCATGCTGCCTTTCCACCCAGATAGAGTCCCCATGGCAGTGAACATCAAAACATTAAAACATTTCAACACAAAACATTTGAGACATTAAAGCAGCATTTAACATAAAGTATATATAAAATATTTAAACATATTCAATAAAACATATAAACACACAAACACACAAAACAACACAACCAGGGAAGAGGGCCAATAACAGTGAGGGGGGGACACCAAAAGTATTCACTTGATGGTGGAAGACAACAATAGACAGAGACAGGCAAACACAGGATTCTGTGAGTTGGAACCTTATTTATTACATGAACAGTAGAAAAGAGCAAGAGTCCAGTAGCACCTTAAAGACTAATAAATAGGGTTGCCAACCTCCACGTGGTGGCAGATCTCCTGCTATTACAACTGATCTCCAGCCAATAGAGATCAGTTCACCTGGAGAAAATGAAAGCTTTGGCAATTGGGCTCTATGGCATTGAAGTCCCTCCACAAACCCCACCCTCCTCAGGCTCCGCCCCCAAAACCTCCCATCAGTGGCGAAGAGGGACCTGGCAACCCTACTAATAAAATTTCTGGCAGTTAGTCTGATACAAACAGACTAATATTGCTACCCATTGTGATCTAACATGCAAACAGTTTGAGAATATATTGAGAGGTGAAACAACAAGTGTAGGGATTGTGGTGTTAGGCCCCGTATCTGTCTCAGCACTCCAGTATGTCATAAGGGCATAACAGGAAAGAGCAAGGCACTGCTTTCTCAAAATGAACCAGAGTTTCCAGGGCTCTGGGAAACCATTTTGGGACCTGTGGCAAAGCTTTGATTGCTGTCAAACAGGAGGGGCAATTTTTGCATTTCTCCTGGCCTTCAAGGTGCAACAGATTACAAGACAATAAGAAGAATCCAGCCTTTCTTGCATAGGTAATGAAGAGCCCTAGAGGAGACACTTAGCACTCCTATAATCAGCAACTTAATCCTGCCTGCAATCAGAACCTATTCTTCTAATACCAACTAGCCTGTTCTGCAAATCTAAATTACCCTCTAGCTACATCGTACTTGCAAAACTACCTAAATTGTCATCTCATCTCCTTCCTGGGAGGGTTCCTGAAATCTTCTCACATCTAAAAATCTGTACTGGTACTTAATCAAGCAAATCTAGGTATTCTTCTTCACTGGCCTCTACCTCCTATTCATTCATATTAAAGCAGTTAAAATAATCATGGAGTAATCAAGCCTTTTTCCCTGGCAGTGTTGCTGGTGAAGTCGTGTCACCTCAGGATACATTTAGGGTTTAGTTTAGTTTATTGTTGTTACGGTCGTAGACCAGTATAATTTTGGGTATAAGTATCTCTCCTCTAACAATGGCTAAGTGTATCAATTTTTCTGGATCCAAAACACACACCCCGGGCTGTCAGTGCAGCGTTTCTTGCTTTCTCCTGAGAAACTGGCCATTCTTCGCTTCACACAGCTGCCATCTTTGGACATCGCTCATCTGATTGGTAAACATATTTCCTCTGGGAACCTCACATCCTTGTGTCCACCCCCTCCTTCCTTTTATATCCTAGTTCTTGAAAGTATCGGGTTTGTGTGTTTTGCCGAGTGTATATGCAATTTGAGTATTTTTAATAAAAACCCTTAAACTTTACACAATGCTTCTTTATTGAGAGTCCACTGGTGTGCTCATCCTCATAAAAATAGGTTCAAAGGTCCCAAGCACCAACCTCTCACTAAGCTCATATTGTCTCCATAGCTAATTCTTCCAAATAAATGGAGACCCCTCTACTTGTCATAATAGTGGATCCTAAAAGAGCAGTTTCTATAGGACACAGTTTCTTTAACCTAGCATCAAATCTGAATAGGTGCAACTTCAAGGAAGATACTAGAGGATCTAGCTAGAGAATCAGACAGGTCTGGGACTACCCTCTTCTACAAGTAATGGCTCCCTCACTCAACTAAGGATGTGTAGCTTTTATTCTTATTTTAAATGTGTCATTTGTTTTCATTGAATTTATTACACACAACTACTTTGATTATTACATTTATTTAGTTTCTGGTTGGGATTTTTTTCTCAATGGAAAATACATTCATGGCTTTGTTTTCCATCTGATTTGGACAGGATTTACAGAGGCTGAACCACATACACAAGGGATTATTTCTACTAAATGCAGGAGAAATAGGATAAAGAATCTCAGATTTACAATTAAATCAAATTCTTAAACAACAAAAAAGCTATTAAAAACAGCATATAGAGAGCTAATTATCATGAAATGTGGGAAGACATCTATATTCCCAAGAGTACTCTCTCATGGTTGAACAGGCAGAGGTACATATTTGGCACCCTCAGAAAGTATGAAGAATTAACACAAGCAGTGAGAGATGTTTGGTCATCTCAAAATAGCAGGGAGAGTCACAGAGCAGGCAGTGACTTGTGTATGGCACCGCTAAGAGAGCAAGGAGTACAACAGAGTAGGCACTAGGAACCCCCAGGAAGACAGGCAGTATTAGGAGTATGGGAAATAGGAGCTATTATGCTTGTAACCCAGGAAGATTGACATGCAGTAGTGCATAGCAGGTAGAGGCTGCTGTCACCCCACCATTGTATAAACCAGGGGTCCTGAAACTTTTTGAGCCTGCAGGCACCTTTGGGATTATGACACAGGGTGATGGGCACAATCACAAAATGGCTGCCACAGGAGGCGGAACCAACAACAAAATGTCAGGGAGCAAGGTTATATATAACTCTGCTAGTACCTCTTCTGACTAAAATGTTGAAGCTCTGTTTAGCAGGATGCCTTTTCATCTGCACAGCAAATCAGAAGCTCTGCTGAGCAAAAGCCCCACCTAGCCCCACCCACTTTCTAAAAGCATTTCGTAGGCATCACATTGGGGGCACTTGCTGTAAAGAAAGGCCTACAGCACAATGGCGTGTGTATATTCAATTAGCTTCAGCAGGTTTGTTAAGTCCGTGTGGGGAGGACACACGAGGTCGAGACGGAGTTCCAACAACAACACTTTATTGTAGTGAAGAACAGAACTGGGCATACAGTGGAAATGGCCCCGCTTATATGCTACCCTGGCCGCCCGCGGCCACTCCCCCCCGATCCGTGATAGGGGGTAACAACCCCGGGGTACCAATGGCACGTGCCGGCTTAGGACCAATGGCGTTCGCCGGCAGGGGGCCAATCGCATGTGCAGGGGTTAGGATCCTTTGTCCAAGACTCAAGCTCCTCCGTTCCCCTGCCTGTCTGCCAACTATGTACATACACAACACCCCTCCCCCCTAAGTCTTTGTAACAGTGCAAGAAGCATAATCCAAAGCTCCTTTGTTAAATATCTTACTACAGGGTTACCCAACACTGTTCCTGCCTGTACTTCCTTTGGTGCCTACTGGTTATCAGAAAGTGGGTGGAGCCATTGTAAGGCAGGGCTGGTGAGAGGTGTAGATGTTGTTGAACCAGTTGGGAACAGTGACCACAGTGCTATTAAGTTCAGCAGTCACACAATGGAAAGTTATCCCTAAAGTCCAAAACTGGAATAGTTAGAAGGAAGCTGAAAAGGAACACAAGAAAGTCAAATCCCTAGAGCATGCTCAGACACTATTTACAACCACACTAATTGACACTCAGATAAAATGCTTTCCTAGTAGGAATAAATGGAAAGTTCTCGCAATCGAGGGAAGCAAGCAGTGGTGTCCCACAAGGATCAGTAGTGGGGCCAGTACTATTTAATTTGTTCATAAATGATCTGGAACTAGGGCTGAGCAATGGAGTGACCAGGTCTGCAGATGACATTAAATTATTCAGGATGGTGAAAACCACAGATGACTGTGAAAAGCTCCAGAAGGATCTCCATAAATTGGGTGAGTGGGCAACAATGTGTCTCATCAAAAATGGCGACTTGCAGAAGACTTCTAAACACTACAGTGTTTGGGCTCTTGACTTTGCTGCTGATTATTATATGCATCTGTACAGCCTATGCTTTGAGATGCTGCTGCAGCTGTGCTAGGAATCAGTCCCCTGTCAACTATGGAGAGGCAGATCCATCTTTACTCAAGATCATCCCATATAAGAAGACACCCTGGGAAGAGAGACTCTGCCCCTGCAAATCAGGGGACTTAGAAACTGTTGAGCATGCCCTCCTGAACTGCAATTTCTATACATTACCCCGTTCGAAGTTTATTGAGCCTCTCTTATCGAGATTGAGACCTGACAAGGCAGGTGAAAGGTTTGAGATGCTCCTACAAGGGGGAAATCCTTCAACCACTCTTCAGGTTGCGAAATTTTGTTTAGCAGCAATGAAAATTCGTCGCCTTAGAACAGCGCAATTGACAGATGTGTCCCAGCTGTAATTCCTTTTTAAATGTTTTTAAAAAAATTTAAGACTCGGACTGTAATTCTATGATTGTAAGAATCTATTAGTCCATGCTTTCCGTTTTATCATGTTTTGACTGGCTAAATGCCGCAAATAAATTATCTATCTATCTATCTATCTATCTATCTATCTATCTATCTATCTATCTATCTAAGATCATCCCATAAGGATCTCAAGACTTAGATCACATGGTCCCCAGAACCTTGGGGGCACAGGGAGACTCTCAAGTACCTGGGTGGAAAAGAAGGAAGAATTTCCAGACGTCCATCACTTGACTGATTCCCTGTTTGAAGCAAATCACATCAACAATAAAGGAACGACTGACCCACAGTATTTTAAACTTGCTAATAATTAACTTGAGAAACTTCCTGTCACAGGAAATAGTGATGGTTGCTACCTCACATGGCTTTAACAGGGAATTAGATACATTGATGGAGGCACGATGGCACAATAGAGCCTCCATGATCAGAGGAAATATACCTCTGAATGTCAATTGCTTGGTGGCAACAACTTTGGCCTCTGTGCTGCTGGTTTGTGGTCCTTCTTGGGTGTCTTGTTAGCCACTGTGGAGGATGCTGAACTAGATGGACCATTGGTTTGATCCAGCAGGGCTCTTTTTATGTTATTACATTTTTGTCTCAGTAAAAGAATGCGAAAATCCACATCAAAACTTGATCAGCTCTTCAACCCCACCTCTCATTCTTACTGAAAACAGTGTATGCATTTAACTTTTATGATAGGTAATTTTAATTGTACCAGTAGGCACTTTTTTTAATGCCTTCATTTTATACAGAAAGACAACTGGTGATTTAATAATAATTTTTATTGCAAAGCTGATAACAGTTGTAACTCATACAGTGCAATTATAGACTATATATTCCTTGCAAATTTAATTACAGAAAAATGGAATTTTTGAAAGCACATTCTTTATTATTCAACAGACATTACTGGATTGTTAGAATACATAATAATGAAGTGAAAAGATCCCTTCTTTCATTAAGTGTTTTCCTTCACAGATTCATTTTAGGTCATTTTGAAAAGTTCTGGATTTCCCCAAAGCAGAACTCATATGCAGCATTTCCTCCATTAAATACATTGGTTCTTTTACATCCTCTGTCTCTTAGCACCATGCTGTTCTTGATAAGAATGGTAATGTATCATCATTACATGTATAAGAAGCAATATTGCTATGGGCATGAGCAAAATAAAAGAACATGAGCACCTAAAGCAGCAAACAAACAAACAAACATCATCATAGAGCGAAAGAGGGAAAGTACTCTAACTGTGCATTCCTGAAAGGACCCCCCAAAACCTCTCAGGAGGTGGCGTGACCCCGCCGCCAGCGTAAGTGCATGTAAAACTGTGATTACACGTATTTACGCTGGCAGGAAGGCCAGTCCTGCCGGCTGCCGAGTGCCGAGGGACCGCGCCTCGCCCCTCCACCATCCATTTGTACTTTGGTGATTGTACCTGTTGTTGTACACTACAACAATCACTAGCCATGTCAGTACCAATACTGTTAAGTTGCAGCCAACGTATGGATGCCCCATAGGGATTTCAAGGCAATAGACATTCTGAGGTGGTTTGCCATTGCCTGCCATTGCTTAGCAACCCTAGACTTCCCTGGTGTTCTCCCATCTGAGTACTAACCAGGGCTGACCCGGCTTGGCTTCTGACATCTGACCAGATTGGGCTAGCCCGAGTCATCCAGTATAAGCACAAGGAAATCTGAGTGTGGACAGCCACAGACAAGAAAGTGGGGTAAGCCTTGCAAAGTCTGACTTCAAGTAATGTTTAAAATCCAGAATTAAAAGTGTATTGTAAAAAAGACATGTGCAAGTGAGCAAAACTAAAGAAAGGACATGGTTTTTAAATTTCTTATAATAAGAAATAATCCATTCAGGCTAGACTGTGCAAGTGATGTTTTCACTTACATTTCAGGGGCTATCTTTCTGATTGTGCATGTTTGAGTTGTGTGTTGAAGTGAAAAGCATCCCTAACCCAGTCCCATTAACCAAAGCAAACATTCATCTAAAGCCGAACAAGGCCAAAGAGCACCATGAATGGCTATTATCTTCATCTGCTGTTGTGATGGTACTACCTTGCAAACAGATGCAAATTTCAATTTGCACAATTTCCCTTTGAATACAGATTGGTATTTTCCGTTTACAGAACTCTGATGTTAAATACGAATCGGGAAAGGGTAATGGTAAAAATCAAACATACTCTTCTTTGGTCAATGCAATCTATTGTGTAGAATAGTGGATTTCCATGTGAGTAACTAGCCCTGACCTGGATAGCCCAGGCTAGCCTGATTTCATCAGACCTCAGAAGTGGTTAGTATTTAGATGGGAGACCACCAAGGAATGCCAGGGTCGCTACACACAGGCAGGCAATGGCAAACCACCTCTGAACGTCTCTTTCCTTGAAAACCCTATGGGGGTCACCATAAATCAGCTATGACCTGTCGGCAAAAAAAAAAAAAAAAAAAAAGGTAAGTCCACACTCAGCTATGAAGCTCAGCTGTAAGATTACTAAATCCAATGGATTTTGAAGGGTGTAACTCTGTTTAGGACTACACTGTAACTGTCCATGGGTTAGGTCATCACTATTTCACAACTTACAGTGCAATCTTAAGAACACTTTCCTAGGAGTAGATTCTGAGTAGGATTCTGAGTAGATTCTGAGTAGGATTCTGAGTAGGATTCTGAGTAGGATTCTGAGTAGACCTGTTTAGGATTGCTGGATGGTTGGGAGAATAAAATTATAATCTTGTACATGCTGGTTTTGCTCCTTGGAGGAAGAGTGGGATAAAAAAATGATAAAATATATATGAATTGGAACCATTAATTAATTTGAAAAAGAAACGATAAAGCAGCTTTTGCTTTTCCACTGAGAGAGGTACAGCCTTCTGTATGTCCGAAAACTCATCTAAACTGGCAGCCAACAGTTAGGAAATCCTGGTGCAATTTCAGAGCAATAATTCTTTCACTGTATTGCCTTGTGCACAAGGTTAAACTGATTTTTTTTTTAAAACGGAAACAAGATGAGTGGAATATTTTGGAATCGCCTCCTTGATTTACTGCGTATATTCATAGCAAACACATTTTGTGGGTTTCCTTCCCCATCTCCCATCTCCAGTCCCTATATAAATGATGGCTGCATAAACAAGCTGCATATACGCACCATAATTTCATATTCTAAATCCACCCACTCAGTTGTTCTCTGTGAATGAGGAATGGAGCGGCATCACACGGGGCTTGAAAAACAGTCATCTGTCCTGTATGGAATACCCTGCATGGCAAGTTTCCATTAACTGAACAATTCGACAAGGAACTAGAAAAATCATTTCTATCCCAGACAGTATGAACATGGCAGCTGTACAAAAAGGACAATACACACTATGGAAGGGTTATTAGTATTGTTTACAAAACATTTTTGCATGATGCATGCAAACCATATTACTACTACACCTACTTCTCTTTGGCTTCCTTGCATTGTGCATAAAAGAACAAAGGCTAGTTTGCATCAAGATTGCCCCGGGAAATGTCTGTGTTTACTTATTCATATATTTATGAGGCAAGAGTATTGGTAGATGTAAATCCTGATCCTCAGACTGCACTTCCCAACACCCTGGGGGAGAAAGCATGATCTACCTGTTCTCTCAGCATTCTGTTTGCTCCTTTAACTTTACGTATCTCCCAGGAGCTCATTCATTACTTAACTGAAGGCTCTGGTAACTCTGAGCTAATGAAGCTCGCACATCCCAGGAAGCCACAGCAAAGAGATAAAAGCATGCTTCAGCAACTTACCTGCAATTAATCCTAACAAAGCCAGGAGTGAATGTTTCAGAATTGCCAGACTGGATATGTGCAAGGACCTCAGATAGTATTTTTTAAAGTTTGTAAAGCAGAAACAGTACTCTTTATTTTTTTGGTCAGTTTTTGAGCTGTGGCTGCTGGGTTCAGTTGCCCCATTTTATGAACCTTTTGTTCAATTGTTGCTGTTCTATTGTTGCAGATTCTAATGGTCTGTACTTGATAGTTTTTGTGAGAAGGTGTTAGTCCCCTTGCAGTGGGACATAAATAATGTATGGATACGTGAAGATAAACCAGAAATAGGTTCTCAAATATTTTGAGATATATTTGAGCACTAGTGAAACACCTGGACCGCTTATTATTACTGGTTAAATTTACTGACTTGTTGGTACAGCTCAAATGTGCCTGCAGGTTCTTTAATGGAGGAGCAAGGAATGAAGTAAATAAAGCAGAAGCAAATTTCCACACACCTGGCTTGATGTACAGCTAGGGATGAGCTGGGCTAGCAAGGCTTAATTACATCTAGAATTCTATTCCCCTGGTTTTATTAGGTGCCGTGGTGTTGCATGTTTATTTCCCCTCCCCTCCACCTACTACATTACAGTGATGATAAAGTCTTAAGGACAAACTCCACACTGTGTGAGAGATTATTCACGATTCCAATGTGTTTCTTAACCTGAAAAACAAACAAACTGTGGGGGGCATTTGTATCAGGGCCACAGCACCGCATGTATGTGTGCATGTGAACTGTTCTTCTCATGCCATTTTCCAAACAAAAAGCAGGTTTCCTTGATCTACTGTCAGTAATACTAATTATTGAGAAGCAACCCTAATGCCCCTGCCCCACCTGAACTAATGGTATTTAGGGGCCCGAGTGATTTCAAGAAAAATAGCATAGAAGAAAGGGCTAAACTCCTTCCCATAGCACTGTAATTCCAATCCAAATTGGGCTTTTTCTGGTGTTTTTTTTTTTTAAAAAAAACCTACTGAGCAACAGGATCACTTTTTCCCCAGTGCCAGTACAATGTCAGTGTCTGATATGCCGCCAGCACCATTACAATAGTACTTTGGCCTAAAGCACTATTAATCAGTTAATCTTTGTCTGCTAAGTGCAGTTGAAGATTACACCTTGCTAATACCTTCCTTTTGATTGCCGCTTAACAAACAAAAAAACTCATTACTAATTTCAGTGTCCCCTTTGCCATTTGAAACACCAACTTTGCCAAATTGTACAATTTTAAGAAGTGTCAAAAGTTTACGTCCACCCTTCCCCCCCGATCATTTACAGTGCTGATTTCTTTGAGCCATCTATGGGCTAATGTGTTCATCAGTACAAAAGGGTGCTGTACACTAGTACAGAGTGGTGTACTGGTTAAGAGCGGTGGTTTGGAGTGGTGGACTCTGATCTGGAGAACCGGGTTTGATTCCCTACTCCTCCACATGAGCAGCAGATGCTAATCTAGTGAATTGGATTGGTTTCCCCACTCCTACACTCAAAGCCTGCTGGGTGACGTTGGGCTAGTCACACTCTCTTTGCCCCACCTACCTCACAGAGTGTCTGTTGTGGGGAAAGGAAGGAGATTGTAAGACGGTTTGAGTTTCCCTTAAGTGGTAGTGAAAGTCAGCATATAAAAACCAACTCTTCTTCATCTTCTACCATACATTATACCCTTTTTGAAATGATTACAGAAAAGACAAAGAAGAAGAGTTGGTTTTTATACCCCACTTTTCTCTACCCAAAGAGCTCTCAAAGTGGCTTACAACCACCTCCCCTTCCCCCCCGAACCCCACAACAGCCACCTTGTGAGGTAGGTGGGGCTGAGAGAGTTTGGACAGAACTGTAACTAGCCCAAGGTCACCCAGCAGGCTTCATGTGGAGGGGTGAAGAATCAAACACGGTTCTCCAGAGTAGAGCCTGCCACTCAATATTCGTTCAGAATTTTTTTTACAGAACTTTTATAAAGCAATTTATAGTCTAGGACCAAAACATAAGAACAATATTAAAACAATAAAATCTAGTCAAAATATATCAACTATTTCAACCAGCAGAATACAACAATAAACCAGCATAGGCTCCACAACCAAAGGCCAGACAGGAGTATTTTTACTGGTCTTCTGATAGGCAAAGGCCATGGTCAAAAGACCTCCAGGGAGAGGGTATTCCATAGCACAAAACATAGAAAGTTGGCGAGGGAGGGCAGAAGAATTCAGGGGAGGGGGAGTTTTTTCTCATATTTCCCAAGGACTCCCCCCAATGTTCCAACAGAAAAAAATGGCAATTTTGGGGAGCACTGGGGGGAAAACCCCAATGGAATATTTTCGCTTTTAAGACAAGGTGTTACTCAAAATGTATAGCATGAAGACTTTTATGTAAGACTATCAACAACAGAGAATGATAATTCCATTGTATACTGCAGACATATACAACATATTTTCAAGGATATGCTTATTGTTTAAATGTTCCTAATCTTGCCCACACTTAATATGCTATAGTGTGTAAGAAGAAAATATACAACTGACGAACTGGGTGATTCCAATGCTATAAAGTTTACCTCTACATCCAAATAAGGTGGTGATCCTACTGCAATTGTGTGACACTATTTCTGACCAAATAATTCACTTTCTTTTGTTTACTACAAAATGTGTGCTCTATGTTTTCAACTTTAATTTTGCCTGCCTCTCTGATGGCAAAAATTAAAATGCAAGTGCTTAAGGTAGCATTGGGGGCAGCACTGCAGTGCTCTATCATTCGTATTGACTACAATTGCAAGTTTGCTTGCTGAAATTTTAAATTTCATAAATATGCCAAATACCACAATTAGGTTTGATAAGAAAGTAAGTATTGCATATATCATGTCAACATTTTTGGATATTTTGCACCTAGAGGTGACTATGAAAACGTTCTAGAATTATGCAAACTGTTCCTGTCTATCTAGTACATTCCTCCAAGGAACTCCAAATTCTGCCTTTCCCATTTTATCCTGACAACAACCCTGCGACTGGCCCAAGGTCACCCAACAAGCTTTCATGGCTGAGTGGGGATTTGAACTCTGGTCTCCTAGATTCTAATCCTAAACTATAACCTCTATACCACACAAACTCACTACACTGGATTCTGTGACATTCATTCAAGTACATTCTAGACCATGCTGTATACCTCAATAATCCTACTACCTGGGAAAAGAAACACATTTTCTCTGTAATATTATAGTGTCACTTGAGAGCTGGGAAAACATATTATTTCCAAAATGGAAGTACTTCCTTGAGGCAAAATATCCTGTGACAAAAGAATAATACCTGGTCTTTGATGTGTTATAAAATGAATTACCTAGAGGACTTCAATGTTCTAAGGAATACACGCCATCTCTGGTATGGTCCATTTTGCTTTCTACAATCCCAATGGTCCTTTACCTAAGAAATGGAATTTCACTATATCGAGTTCCCCAAACTCTAAACATGAGTCAGATTTCTTGATCCAGTATCAGAGCCCCAAGATAGTACATCAGCAACAAAAAGAGGTCTGATGGATATGTTTCGTAAGGTTCAAAGCTAGGACATAGCAGCAAGACAATGATAAAACAGGTTCAAGTGGCACAAAACAGTGCTGCAGAAAGGTAATATATTTTCCTGTTTCTGCAACATTCCCCACCTGCCAACAACCTTCCATGGTGGTTCATTTTATTTCTCTCCTCCTCATCCCTTCAGTTTTCATCTTGATAATGGGACCAGTTTCTCTCTGGATGTCACATAACAGCCATTAAAATAGGTTTATGTCCACTTTCAAGACAAGATACAGCATAGCACCTAATTCAACCATGTTAACTGGAATTGAAATGGATGTCTCAGACAGAACTCTTCTATGCCCAGTCTCTGGCCATTAGATCATTAATCAAGGCCACTTAGTAATACATGTGAATTTAGCCACATAAAGTACCTGTTATATTACCATTTCTGAAAGAAAGGCTTTTACCTCAATGTATACTATTTATAATTTCCTGCCAAGACCACAACTCACCACTTAACCCCAGAGAGACCCCAAATACATACCACCCAGCCTGAATACCTCCCATTACCCCATTTGTAAATATTTCCAGGACTGTGAGCCATCATCTTTAACCAGGCAGGTGGCACACCTGGACAACTTGCCCCTATCCTTCTTTCCAAGGATGGAGAGGATGAAGCCTGTCCTATAACTGGGCCCAGAAAATATTCCCCTTCGTCCAGTACAAATCACCCAGTTGATAGTAGTACCTGTGTGACACATGTTCCGGTTTCTCTTCCCCTTTGAGTTGTTTTAGATTATTTGTGAATGTCTGATGGTCTTTTGAAAGCTTGATAGTCTTTTGATTGCTTGACTTTGTTAATTCCCCAGCTCAGATATTTGTATTATTCCCCTCAAGAAACTTTATTTCTGTTTTCACTCTATCTAGAGGCTCAGTATTTCTCTAAAGTTTGTCAAGTTGTCTCATTACATTATCAAAGGTCTCTTACAGCCACTGTCTGATTTGCAGTTCAGACTGGGGATGTTTTGCAAAGGGTGCAGAACTCTCTCCGCCCCATCTATCTCACAGCAGAGGAGAAGGGAAGGTGATTGTAAGCCGGTATGATTTTTCCTTAAGTGGTAGAGAAAGTCGGCATATAAAAACTCTTCTTCTTCAGTTCCTGAGGAGCAAGGTGGCACAAGGATTTCTTCTTGTACAAGGATTGTACTCTAGCTATTTTGCATGAATTTGGTCTCACTGGACCATATGAACACTTACCTATTTTTAATCCACACAAAAACTGTAATGCCCTTTTATAGATCTTTGGTGCATCCTCTTTGGGAATATTATGTACAGTTCTGATTGATGTATATCAGAAAGAATACCAACACTTTTCAAATTAGAAAAAAAGGTGACTAAAGGGGACATAATAAAAACTTGCACATTTATGCATAGGGTGGAAAAAGTGGACTAGAACTCAGAGGCACCCAATGAAGTTTAGGTCAGGCAAAAGGAAATGCTTCTTTATTCCAGGAGTAATTAGGGAATTCTCTGCCAGCTAACATAATGATGGCCATGAACACTGAAGTGAGATTAGACAGATTCATGGAGGATAGGTCAATGACCACTATCCATGCTGACTAAAAAGAAACCTCTGTATCCCAATGCAGTAAGGCCGTATCAGGAGAGGGCCTTGGCACTATACCCTGTTTGTTGGCTCTCCAAGGCAACTAGTTGGCCACTGTGTGAAACAGAACTTGATGGACCACTGGTCCGACCCAGCAGGACTCTTATGCTTCCTAATGAGACATGCAATTCAAAGACTAAGCCATTGGAATTAAAGATGGGTGTGTACGTCAAGGACACCTTTCTACATTTCAAATTTGAACCACTGGTTCAAGCCTTCCACGCCTGTTTTCAAGTGGGTCAGCAAAGATGTCTTTGACATCTCTCCGGGGGACATGGAAACATCCGCAGGAAAGGGAGCGCTGAACGTTCAGGACACATCTGCGCACCTCCCATTCAACTCAAAGACCTCGCACCTGCTTACAACCAGGAAAAGCAGCGACATCTCCTAATCCTGTGCTTTATTACCTTGCTTAGCTATATTTGTATTGTTTCTAGCGCAATTCCCGTTTCGCTGCTTCGTCGCCACTGCAACCTTATCCTCCCACCCCATACTTCCGTTCTGTCCTAGCAACCGTTGTCAGGCTTTCTTTCTCAACGGCGATTGGTCCATTTCGGATCCTTCGCTTCCTCACAGAATCGGTAAGGCAAGGACAACAAATGCGCGTGCGCCGGCCAGCCGAACTTTCGGGCTGCCCACGTCTTGCCTGACTCAAAACTTTATTCCTTTTGAAGTTGGAAAATAAACTGTCTGCGGGATTTGAAGCATGTTATTTCATAGGCTCTCTCTAAGTATTATTTAAGCGGCTGCACTCTCTTTTTGCGGCTGAAATGCTCAGGCATGCAGGTAAACCTCCTTCCGTACTGGGGGTCCAAGAAAGATTTGGACGCGGAGAAGGTCCTTTCTTTGGAGCCGTCGCAGGCGCGTGCCTGTCTCCTTACCGGGCTCGGGAGCGGAGCGGCGTGTGTCGATCAGGGGAGCCGTTCCCACGTGCCGCTATGTATTACAAGTTCAGCAGCTTCACGCAGAGGCTGGTCGGGGCCAGCGCTTCTTCCGCCTATATTCCGCAGGTAACGGATAGCCCTCCGCGCTTCCCTGTCCGTTACAGAGGCCTTGACCTTCAGCGTCTTACACTAAAGCGGGGTTATTTATTTATTTGTTAACAGTCCTCACGAGGGCCGATTTTCTCAGAGGGGACAGATAACGAAGAGAACTCGGAAAAGATGTCTTAGGGGGGAATATAGTGGGTGTCAAGAGCTGGCGGCCCTTGTTGGGGAGGGAGACTGCTCTGACTGGGAATCTGCCTAGTGTTGTGGCTAAGGAGTATTGGACTGAGGAGTCCTGGGTTCAAATCTCAACTCAGCCACGAAGCTTATTGGGTGACCTTGGGTCAGTCAAGTATAATTATGTGATAACTGAAAAATAAAAAGGAGATCCTTGGAGAAAAGGCAGGAAGACTATAAGTGGCAAGAATTACAGCAGCTTGAAGCAAGAGAAGACGGAGAGGACGATTTGTGTGGGCTTGGTTGACCTTCAGAGTTATATGCTTGTAGACTGAAGAAGAGTTGGTTTTTATACCCTGCTTTTCTCTACCTTTAAGGAGTCATAAAGTGGTTTACAGTCACCTTCCTCTCCCCACAACAGGCACCTTGTGAGGTAGGTGGGGCTGAGAGAGATCTGAGAGAACTATGACTGACCCATGGTCACCCAGCAGGCTTCATGCGGAGGAGTGGGGAATCAAACCCCATTCTCCAGACTCTCTTCATAATTGCTAATAATAATAATAATAATAAGAGTTGTTTTTTATATGCTGACTTTCTCTACAACTTAAGGAAGAATCAAACTGGCTTACAATCACTTTCTCCTCCCCATAACAGACATCCTGTGAGGTAGGTGGGGCTGAGAGAGCTCTAAGAGAGCTGTGACTAGCCCGGTCACCCAGCAGGCTTTTTTTTTTTTTATATAGTTTTTATTTTCTTTATATGTTTAAGGGGTACAGGAAAGGAAAAAGGGAAAGGGGTAGCTGTTAACATTGTAAAGACAATACAGTATTGTAAAATGATTTTTGAATGAAATAAAGTTACAAAGTGACTTTGGTTTGAAGTTCTTGCATCATAATATCTCTTGTATTTTAAAAATTCTTATTCTTATTTAACAGTTATTTGAGGTAAAAAGTATACAACAAAGTATTATAATATTTTAGCATAGATTATTCATGTTAGTTGCATTTCATATATGTATAAAAAGATGCCCACTTTTCCTGAAATTGCTCGGTAGATTCGCTGAGTTTGGGATTTAGTTCATCAGTCATTTTAGCCATTACTGCATATTCCAGAAGTTTTTCTTTCCAATCATCAATTTCAGGTGTGTGGGTTTGTTTCCATGTTCTTGCTAGAATTGTTCTGGCAGCTGTTGTGGCATATTTAAAAACGTCATGCAGTTTTTGAGGTAAATTTAACGGTACTATACTGAGTAAGTATAATTTTGGGTCGAATGTAAACTTCATATCTAACATCAATTGTAGTTCACGATGAACTCTTTTCCAGTATGGTTGTAGCTTTGGACACGTCCACCAAACATGAAAATAAGAACCGTCAGATTCTTGACATTTCCAACATGCGCCTTTTTTCCCTGGAGTTGTCATTTGGGAAAGCATATTAGGAGTCAGATACCATCTGTAGAAGGTCTTGTACCAATTTTCTTTCACTTCTTGGGAAACAGTGTATTTCAATTCGGAAGAGCAAAGTTTTTCCCATAAGTCCATATTAATCATTTCTCCGAGATTTTGCATCCACTTTATCATGTTTATTTTCACTTGTTCTTCTTCTGTGTCGTATTTCAAGAGAAGTTTATATATTTTTCCTAATATGTGTGAATCATTTTTAGATATTAACTGCTCAAATTCAGTTGGTTCACGAAAAGGTTGTGGATATAAGCAGTCTTTTTGCAAATTGGATCTCAATTGTAAAAAAGTTAACCAATTCAACTTTTGAAATTTTTCTTGAAGTTTAATCATATCCTTGATTTCACCCGTGGACTCTATCATGTCATTGTAGGTAAAATGAACACCCGGTTTTAGTTTAACATTATCATGATAAGCTTCAGTTGGTGACATTATAGATGGTGGAGAAGGACTTATTCTCTTTTTATATCTTTTCCAGACTTTCAATAACGCTGTTTTGACATCGCAATCTTCTTGTACTTTATCTTTTTGGATTTTTGATTTAGGGTCCCACAAAACTTTGTGAAAACCCTGTCCCAAGTCCGCCCGTTCTAAAGTAACATGTCGACTTTTTGGTTGTTTTACCCATTCGGTTATCCAAGATAGGCAGGCTGCATGGTAGTATAGTTTAATATTGGGCATTGCCAGCCCTCCTCTTTTCTTTTCGTCTTGAAGGACTTTAAATCTTACTCTCGTTTTTTTTCCGTTCCAGACAAATCGATTGATTTGTTTTTGCCAATTTTCTAATGTACTTTCGGGGATGTCAATCGGCAAAAATTGAAATAAGAAATTTAATCTAGGAAGAACGTTCATCTTTATCGTCGATATCCTTCCTAACCATGAAATGTTCATCTTTGACCATAGATTCAAATCTTTTTCTATTTCTCCCCATATTTTCAAGTAGTTTAACCTTAAAAGCGTATTATTTTGTGAAGATATGTTGACACCACCCAGCAGGCTTTGAGTGTAGGAGTGGGGAAACCAACCTAGTTCACCAGGTTAGAGTCTGCCGCTCATGTGGAGGAGTGGGGAATCAAACCTGGTTCTCCAGATCAGAGTCCACTGCTCCAAAACCACTGCTCTTAACCACTACACCACGCTGGCTCTCATGAAGTGTCTTGATTGGCCCCTTTCTTTTTCTTCCTTTGTTTACAAACAGGGAAGAAAACTGCAGTGGGATCTAAGCTGGTTTGTGTTGCTTTTTGGTGTGTTTGTAGTTTTTGATTTTATTTCGTTGGGTTGGATGTTTTGGGTGCCTTTGTTGAGAGAAATGCCTAAATGTGCATTTAAAGGAAAACGTGGCTTATTACTTTGTATGTTCTGTTGTTATACAATATGTTTATATGTTTCTCAGCTGTAGGCTCCTGGGAATAATCTGTTTGAAACCACATGCTTTAACATTTCATAGATCAAACTAAGGAAATCTCCATTCTATAGAGATCAGTTCCCCTGGAGAAAATGGATGCTTTGGAGAGAGGACTCTGTGGCATTGTACCCCCTTGAGGTCCCTATCCACCCCCCAAATCTCCAGGACTAGCTCAGTACTATTTATTATTTTTTTCAGCTGTTTGGAAAATTTAAACAGGGTATTGGGGATTGCTATACAAGGAATTTGCTTTTTGCTTTAATTTGTCCATGGGTGTCTACTGGTGATGCTAACTTAGTCCCATGGGAATTTGTGGGTTTGTGAAGGGTTTGATGCTGATGAAGCTGTTTGACATCTGTGTCACTGAGTCGGGAGCCTTGGAGTTGGATGTTATTAAAACATACCTAGCTCTGTATTCCATTGCCAGTAACAAGAAGCTGTTGTTTCTGTCCTAAATACATGTTTGAAGGATGTGCTGAAATAGATCAGGGTTGATAAGGTCAAAGCTGGATCCAGACAATACTGAGATTATGTGGGAGAGACTTGGTGTTAATGAAGTAGTGGTGTCGCCATTGCTTCAGGATCGGAGTCTTCAGGTAGTTCTGGTCCTGGCCTTGTTGAGAAGCAAGCCACAGGATGAAGAAGACCTTGCCATGTTGAGCCATGCTTTTGTGACATCCAGACTTGATTACTGCAAAGCACTTCTCTTACGGATGTCTAAGAAGCACCCTGTAAATATTTTAGATGGATAGATGTGTGTTTAGCCCCATAGGCTACCTGGGCTACAGCCCATGTGTCCCCACGGCTCCTTCACCCTTCCCTTTAATCTGGCATCCTGTATTGCCTCCTGTTCCAGAGCTGCATGGGAGGGGTTTGTGTGTGTGTCTTCTTTAATTACTCCTTTCTTTAGCTCTGACTTTTCAGAATCTTTTTTTGGCTCAGGATTCCTGTGTATCCTTTTTCTCTGGTTTGGCCATGACACAGAGAGAGTCCAGAAGCAGGATAGTGGGCTGATAAGCAATGACCTTTTTCTCAGGTCATTACTTATCAGCCCACTTGCCTGTTGTGCCCCGTCCCATTAAAGCTATCCTGCTTCTGGGCTCTCTCTGTGTCATGGCCAAACCAGACTTAACATGCAAGACCCATTTGCCTGAGAAAGATACTTCCAAGGGCGGTACTGGGTCTTCGGCAGTTTTTAAAAAGCTGTGCGGCCCCCACCCCCAGCTACTTTGAAGGTTGGGGAAGGGTCACGGGAAAGAGGGTGTTTAACCTTTTCTTTCCATGCCTCTTCCACAGTTTAAAATCTCTCAATCTGCAGTAGGCTTTTGTAAGAAAATATATGAATTCAGGCACCAAACCCCCCATGTCTTTTCCTATTAGAACTAATTGCACCTTTGGAGAGGCATTTTAAATCAAGGAACAGGTACAGAAGGAAATCATTAAACACACTTCCCCCTTCCTGATCTTCAAAGCAGCTACCTGGGGTTGCAAATCAGCATTTTAAAAAACCTGCTGGTGACATGGCCTTTGAGTCAACTCTGGTTTGGCCCTTGGTTTCCCTGCCTTTCCACTCTCTTCCCATCCCTACTCTACCAACAGTACACAGGCAAAGGTATGCCCTGTTTGTAGAACCTGTGTTTTTCCCCCAATCCAAACTGATGCCGTGCTCATCAGCATTCTGTTGCAGTCTCTTCTCAGTTAGAGGTTCACAAATATTGCATGTTGATGGACGGCATGGTTTTGGCCTGTTGTGTATGCATGTATAAAAGGTATCCACTATTTGTTTACTTAAATATTTGTGCCATACTTTTGTCCCCAATGGGAATCCAACGAAGCTTACAACATCATTTTCTCTTCTTCCATTTTACCTTTGCAACAACAACCCTCTGAGGTAGGCTAGGATAAGCGTGTGACTGGCCCACTGAACTTCCATGGCAGAATGGGGATTCAACCCTTTTTTTTCCAGATCCTAGTCCAGCACTCTTAACTTATACCATTCAGGTGTAGAGATATAGAAAATGGGTATACCCACAGAGATGAACAGATGCCTCCAGCATGATTTGTAACCTGAAGTAGTATCAAATGCAGTTACCCTGACATGTGAAAAATTTATTTTAAAATTGCCCTTGATTGACAGGCACTTGATAGATGAACAAACAAAAACTAATTAGTAGACATTCATTCCAAGCATGCACTCATTAGCCTTGTTAAAATGCAAATTTAATATCAAGCATATTTTGCTCACACTTGCTGTATGGAATAATAAGGAAGATAATTAATGTGCTGCTAATTGTGATGGCAATCTGGAGCCTCTTTACTTCACTGGTAGACTTACTAAATTCACTGGAGCTGCTCCTGTGTAAATGAGTTATGAATTGCTTGGGCGTACAAAGTAAAGCCATTCAGAATTAACAGCATCTCTGCTCTTCATCAGTAAAGCTGGAATGGATAAATGAAGAAACGGTGGGCTGTGAAGGTGGCACATTCAGCTCTTAATTGAAGAATTTTTCCTAGGGACGTTCATTAATGCATTCAAAGCTCACGGGGAATAAAAGCCAAATGACTTACTAGCTGTCTGTGAAATTCCCTGGACCAGTTTCCTTCCATCTGTATTGAGGGGTGACTTTCCAGTTCTGTTAAGATCATCCAGACTGAAAGACAAGGAGAAACAGTGGGGCAAGTTCAGTGTTAAGCCCCACTCCCCCTTTCTCCACTCAGTGCTCTTTCCTTTTCGCCTAGTTAAAAAAAAACAACACTGAAGGTTTGTACTAAAGTAGTTAATAATGACTAATTTTTACAAGTTTTTTTATCAACACTAGTACCCTATGGGAAACTGGTAGGTACGGTAAGGTGTTTTGAGAAAGTACTTCTCTCACAGTCTTGAGCGTGAGCAATGAATCTCTTCATGCCCAAAATGGGGAGTGAAGTTTTCCGCCCAAGCCTAGTTTCAGCTGCTTAATTTCAGCAGAATTCATCTGATCACTTCTCTCAGCATGTCCTATCTGAGCCATATCTATCTTTAGCTCAGACGTTTAGTAATAGCATTAACAAGTGTTCAGTACCTGTATAATCCTTACAGCAGTGATACTCAGTGGCTTGGGAGTCACATGTGGCTCTTCTGAGCACCATTCCCCAGTGTGGTACCCACTCAATGTTTTGGGAACATGGGCAAAGCCATTTTCTGGTGGTGCTTATGGTTGGCAGGTGATTCCCACCTGTCAAATCCTAGAAAGACTGCAGGACTGGTACGCTGCAAGCCTCCCCAATCTCCAGGCCTTGTTGAAAGGATGCAAATAAAATGGTCATCCTCTCCAGTGGACCCCCCCTTCACATACACGCCTTTTCTGCTGCCTCTGCGCGCTCATTCCAGTACTGATGTGGCTATTGGGAGGAGGGCAAGCTGACTGCAGAGAAGAGAGAGCAAAACCACTACCATGGCAGCCACCCAGGAGAAGGGCAAGCTGGCCACAGTAGGGTGGTGGTGGTTTTTACTCTCCTCTCTCCATGACCAGCTTGCTTATAAGAACATAAGAAAGGCCATGCTGGATCAGACCAAGGTCCATCAAGTCCAGCAGTCTGTTCACACAGTGACCAAACAGGTGCCTCTAGAAAGCCCACAAACAAGCCCACAAACAAGACAGCATTGCCCTGCCTGTGTTCCAAAACACCTAATATAATAGGCATGTTTATCTGATCCTGGAGAGAAAAGTATGCATCATGACTAGTATCTATTTTTATTGGTAGCCATGAATACCCCTCTCCTCCATGAACATGTCCACTCACCTCTTAAAGCCTTCCAAGTTGGCAGCCATCAAGGAGTTCCACAATTTACCTATGCGTTGTGTGAAGAAATACTTTCTTTTATCAGTTTTGAATCTGTCACCCTCCAGCTTCAGCAGATGACCCTGAGTTCTAGTATTATGAGAGAGGGAGAAAAGCTCCATACCATGCATAACTTTATAGACCTCTATCACATCTCCCCTTAACCGTCTTCTTTCCAAGCGAAACAGCCTCTGGCAGCCCTGTTAATCTCACTCTTGCCTGAGCTACTGTGCCTCATGCTGAGGAGAGAGTGTGAAGGTAGAGGGAAGCCTTTCCCATCACTTCAGATACACAAGGGTTGGCGAAGCATTAATGGGGGAAGGGAGAACCCTACATGCTCGGAGGTACTCTTTTAATAAAAAGGATTACTGTTTCATTTTTATTAACAATTATATCTTACGCTATTGGATGTGTGTCTTTGAGGTGGCGCATAGGGTACACATCAGTCATAGGGCTCTTTTGGCTGATGCTAAATGCTAACAGGGCTCTCTGGTATCTTATCTGTTTCCATAGATAAAACAAGCTTTAATTCCTTTATTTATTCAGGGGTTCAAACCAGCGGTTTCCATGGAATCACCAACTCTGGTTTTTGGGACACCAACTAAACTTGCCTTTGATGCCTCATCACCTGTTGAGTTTTTCGGGAAAAACAAGGTTCCAGAACTGCAAAAGTTATTTCAGGTGAGAAAAAAACATTTCCTTTTACTGAAAAAATAATTAATTTTCTTAGGATTGCTTCCCTGATAAGCAAATAATGGGGGTCATAAATATGTACTATACTCTTTCTTGTGCAGCAGTGTTGGGTGCTTGATGTTTGCCAAAGTGTAGAGTAAATTATTGTACTATCAAGTTCCTGTGTATGTTAGTCAGTAATTCTGCCTTAAGAAAATTTGAAGCAGATTGTACTGTATTGTATCATATTTCTGTTTAATCTAATAAAACTAGGATTGGGGCTAGTACCCGTAGCATGATTTTGTCACCTTTCCTTTCCCCTTGCTGTATCTTGTATGCTAGTTTCCATATGTGCTTTCTGCATAATTCTTCTTCCAAGGATGAGACTTCTGAATACACTGACATTTTTGACAATGGCCAAAATTAGAGTCCAAAGATTGGAGGCAGGGAAAGATGCCCATTTCTTGCACACATAACTGTGCATAATGGGGAGAGAAGTGTGGAGAGCTGAGAGCTGCCAGTCCACCTCTAGTCTTCTGAGCCTTCACCAGACACATTCGTCCTATTTCCAAGGCTGTGTGTCACTCGTGACTGTAGAGTTGCATTTCTTAGAATTCTGCCCTCAATAATTTCTGGGCTTTGCATTAAAAAAAAAAATCCAGAGAAACACAGGGCCTACTCATAAAACAACAAAAAGTCCATCTTAAAGATGAACAGATTTAACTGTCGGCATAACCTTTCAGATCTATTTCGTTATGTGCATGAGATGTTTATCCATAGTTGGCAGGTGCAATTATTGTTGGGAGAGGAAAGGAAGGATTTGATAAAGTTAGTCTAGAAGCCCCATGCATTGGAAGAAATGTTATGCATTCACTATGCATCGCGTGTGTGCATCTGCAAGCAGATAACCTTTCATACATTTACCACCGTGTCTAGCTTGGTTCTAATTGCAGTGGCATTTAAGAGATGTTCTTGTGCTTGTCAAGCTTTTCATGTAAGGTTTATGTGTGGGCTTCTGCTGAAAGTAGCTGTGGCTTCAGCAGGCATTGTAGTGGATATATGTGAGCCTGTATGTATTAAACAGACTGTTGGATCAGTTTAATGTTGCATCTTAGCTTATTTTGCATCATTTCTTCCTGTTATTTTGGGGAATGGCAGGGAGCTATAGAGGTACTGAACAATTATCTTCTTACCGCTGAAAATTCTTAGCTTTTTCTTTGACTATTGAGGCATCTCTAGGCATGGACCATGTAATTTCAAGCATATCTTGTGAGCCATGAGTAGAATTATAATTGTCTGGGGAAAAATTGAACTTGCTGAACTCTACAGAATATATCAAGGAACATGTGCTCAGCCTTTAAGACTTAGGGCTGAAGTAGCTAAATCAACAGGATTATACAGAGCAGCTGTGGGGGTGGGAAGGATTTAGGTTGGGACTGTCCCACGGAGGGCAGCCATCTCTCCTCTTGCCCCTCCCTTATTTTCCTGGTGCAAAAGGAGCTGCCACTTGCCCCACAAAGGAAAACGTGCTAGTACCTGCATGATGCCTTTGTGTTTTTTTCTCACAGGACAAACAGCAACTGAAGGGAGACTTTCATTGAGAACACAACGTACAAGAATTGGTTAAAACGCACAGCTCCTTATACTATGGCCCCAGTCGGTTACACTTGTTAAAATTGGTGGGAGGTCTGTTAACCTCTGACGGTTGTCTCTGGTTTGGCTTTTGGAAAATGTCTCTTCCCCTTATCATTCAAGAAAACGATGTTAAGCCACTTTGAGTCCATACTATGGAGAATGGTTGGGTGTAAATGAAATAAATAAATATAACTTCTACTGTTGGGTCGTTGCACATTAGCTTTTATTTGTTTCCATTTAATCTTTTGAGGCTCTCAAGTTCACCTGTAGTGGTAGGGATGGTAACATGTATGCTTTGACTTATACTTCCTTGTTTGTTTGTTTCTGACAGAAACCTGATGGTCTGCCAGTACATCTGAAGGGGGGAGTTCCTGACAAGCTCCTTTACCGGACCACTATGGCGCTAACAATAGGAGGGGCCATTTATTGTCTGATAGCACTCTACATGGCTGCGCAACCACAAAGACATAAGTGAATGATCCCAGTTGAATGGGGATAGATAGAAACTCTGTGGAAAGAAGACTTACCTTTAACTCCCTACCGTTACAACATGATTGTTGCAAATTCCTGGTAATTCAGTTTGACTTTAGGAGAAGGGGTTAGGAGATGGTTATATTCTTATGCTTAGTATTATAAGGATGAAGTTAATACTGGATGATTCGGTTTTGCAGATTACTCTTCACACCCTTCACTAAACCAGACCTAAAGTGATCAGCTTGTGTAAACAGGACGTTACTGCTAGGAGTAAAGTTTGGTGGCAGAAGCTGGAGAGGACACTGTGTTTACCACCACCTGTTCTGGGAGGAGGGCATAAACAGATGCTAAAAATACACTTGACCTATGGAAGTTTGAAAAAAACCAGACTTAAGTACCAATTTACTCCTTTATGGCAAATTGATCATTTGTCTGAACAACTTGAACTGGGATCTACCTTCTCAAACTCATTGAAATCCTAATTACTTAAATGTGTAATATTTGGGAAAGGGGCTATAGTGCTGCACCAAGCTTGCAACCATTCTGTTCTGAAGGTCTGTCTCCTTTAATAGTCCCACCTTTGTGAGCAGATCTCTTCAGAGCAGCACTGGCATGTAAGATGGGTTCAGTTATAGCAACACAATTTCATCCTGTGATTTTGCCCCCAGATCTCTCTCTATAATAAAGTTCTATTTGTTTATTGTTGGAATAAATAAGCAACATGAATACTGGATCCCTTAAGATTTACTTATTTATTTTTGCTGTGGTATATAAAATGGAATGAAATTTAAAAATGTTATGCTTTCCGTTTTCAACAGAGAGACACAAAAGAGTGACTACTTGAACATGGCAAGTCCCCAGACTTTTGACAGCTGAAACACACTTGCTTTCTGTATTAAAATTGGAGGCAAAGTTCAGTTGCACACACCAAACACTTATTTTTAGTGTATGTAGGCGTGATCAGCTCTCAGATGAGTCAGCTCCTTTTGTTTCTGCAGGTATCACTGATCTGGCAAGGTAGCAAACAGCAGCTCATACAGACATACGATGGGCATCCTCTGAATAGGTAATTCTACTGAGCTTCAGTCTTGGTAGTAATTAACTCTCTAAAGTTATGTCTGGGTTGAACACATGAAGCTGTTTTTAGAGAGTCCTATCTTACTGGGGCTGCCATAAGTTGGCTGCAACTTCACGCCAAACATTTGCCACAAATAGTGGCTATTTTAGTAGCCTTAATGATGAATTTACCAGAGGAAAGCAATGGCAGGTGAGAAACAGAGATGATTTGCCATTGCCTGAGACCCTGAACAGCCACTGCCAATCTGAGTAGGCGATACTGACTTTGATGGACCAATAGTCTAATTCAGTAAACAGCTGTTTCTGTGTGCATGCACCCTGGGCACAGGACTTTAAAAAGGACTTTACACTGAGTAATATATCAGCTCAGTGTGCAGAACTGACGGGTAGTTCTGAGAATAGTTGGAATTCTGTTACTATATGAACCCAATTATTTTCTTCTTATATCCAACAGTCTTGAGCATGAAAAGGGCAAGTATGCGCCCTAGGGAAAACGAGGATTGTTATAATTGAACTTTAGAAATATAACTTGCAGGCACACAAAGGGAACCAATTGCTGTGATTGAAAGACTTTGACTCAGGCTACTCACACGTGGTGAGAATTGCTGAATGTTGACCTGTTAAGTAAGTTTTTAAATTGAAAGAGAGGTAGTACTTTTTCTTCCTGCTGATGCACTACAGGCAGCTTACATTGATTTAAAGGTGTATAAGCCGGTAAGAATGTTTGCAGTCTGACTTTGGGATTTACTTTTTAAAAAAATCTATTCCAGAATTCCTCCTAAAAACTTGAGGCAGTTATCAAACATCAAAGTCATATAAATATGCATTCAGAAGAAGAACACAAGTGGAACATACAATACAGCAGATTATGATAGTTGCTGCCGAGTAAATGCCTAAATGGTGCACCAGAAAAAAAAGCTTAAGAGAAGAAGAGTTCGTTTTTTTATATGCTGATTTTCTCTACCTTTTAAGGAGAATCAAATTGGCTTACAATCTCCTTCCTTTCCTCTCCCAACAACAGACACCTTGTGAGGTAGGTGAGGTTGAGAGAGCTTGAAGAGAACTGTGACTAGCCCAAGATCACCCAGCTGGCTTCATGTGTAGGAGCGGTGAAACCAACCCAGTTCACCAGATTAGAGTCCGCTGCTCTTAACCACTCACTACACCACACTGGCTCTCCAGACTAAGGGGAAGGTACAGTGAAAGAGCACCATCTTGATGACTGCATGCTTAGAAGAGATCCTGTGTACTTCCTCTGGAAAGGTAGTAACAAGGATTGGGGCATTATGGAAAAAAAAGTCAGGAGTGAGCAGCAGGGTATGTGCAATTCTGATCAAAGACACAGCTAGTAAAGAGCACAACTCATGCTTAGGGCATGCTAGGCCAGACGATCCTTCAGCCAAATGGTTCCCAAATCATGGAATACTTTAAAGGTAAGAACTGGCACCTTGAATCCAGAAAAGAGCAAGTTAGCCAGTGGAATTGCTTCACAATTATCCATATATTAGCTCAAACTATTTAAAAAGTGAGCAGCAGCTGGATTTTGTGCTAGCTGAGGTTTCCAAGTTGCTTTCAAAGGCAGGCCTGTGTAGCATATATTATTATGAAGAAGGCGCGTTGGTTTTTATATGCAGACTTTCTCTACCACTTAAGGAAGAATCAAACCGGCTTACAATCACCTTCCCTTTCCCACAACAGACACCCTGTGAAGTAGGTGAGACTGAGAGGGCTGTAACTAGCCCCAAGGTCACCCAGCTGGCTTCATGTGTAGGAGTGGGGAAACATCCAGCTCACCAGATTAGCATCCGCTGCTCATGTGTAAGAGTGGGGAATCAAACCCAGTTCTCCAGATCAGAGTCCACTGCTCCAAACCACTGTTCTTAACTACTGCACCACACTGGCTCAGCCACAGTAGTGGTGTAGCCAGCGTTTGCCCCCATGCTTGCTCAGCGCTAGCCCCCCAGACTGGGGGGCTATAGATGCATCAGCCATCATGGCACAAATGGCGGTGTCTAAAACAATTCCTGAATGTGATGCAGGGGGAGATAAGCATACTTGGCTGCCACTCCAGCCTCCTGGTTTCCATAGTACTCCTAATCTTTTAACATGCTCTGGTAGAGTTAAGTCTTGCTCCATCTAGTGTTGGCAAATCCATCTCTTCTAGAACGTCTGCTTTTCCTAACATGATCGCCTCGGCCTTGTTGGGTTCAATTTCAACATTCTCCCTCATCCACTCAACATCCAAGCAATAGTTCAGAATGCAGCCAGTGGCTTGGATCCAGACTGGCATTTCTCTGGGCACAAGGACCTGTGTCCAAGTGGCATGATTTTCCTGCTTAGCCCTACTGCTGAGGGAAGGGTGTCTTCTGTCCCCCAGGAATGGGAGGGGGGAATTTCTGACTGCTGTGGGAGTAGCAGACAAGAAAATTATGCTCTGTGGGTGGAAATCCCTCCAGCCACAGAAATTCTACTCCAAATCTAAGGAAGCTGTTTCTGGAGAGTAAATAATTATGCATATACACACAGAGACAGGGCTGGATGTCAGCAAATTGATGACACGGTTGCTATGGCTGATCCCATTAAGAGGTCTCATAATAACTATTACAGAGCATAATATAAAAGCCTTGACGCTCTGCCGGCAACTGTGAACTGAGATACAAAAAAAAGTGAAATCAACAAGGAGCAGTTCCTGTTATCCCAACTATCTTTTCCAAGCCCTCCAGCGAGGTCAAATTATCGACTGTGCCGAAGGATGCAGAAACTTCCCAAAGGATCAATAAAGATGCATTTCCCTTATCTAGAGAGTAAACACGGATCATCCATCAAAGTGACTAAAGCTGTCTCCATAGGAAACCAGGTCTGACATGTAACTGAAACCGGTCAACGGCAAAATGTTTTGTTCAGTTATGGCTGAAGATGCATTGCTGCTGCCTGTTCTGTCACTGTCTGAGAAGGGAAGGTTGCAAACAGCCACTATCTTCAGGAAACATCCTTTCCCGGCAAGTCCTCACTGTTGTGTCTCTCACTACAGGAAAATTTCCTTCATCCAAGCCCTCCTAATTTATCTGGCCCGGAAAGGCAAAGCTCTATTCACAGCAGTCAACCAAATTCTCCAGGGGAGAGGTCTTGGGGTTCGTGGACCACACACCATTTTGAAAAGTAGCTAGAGGATATTCAACTGATACAGTGGTAATGGGGGGGGGGGATTTTCCATTGTTATCACTGCCTTCTCATAGGCTTTCATATCAACAGCAATCTAGTTCTCTTCCCTGAAGTTCCTAGTAAACCAGAGGAAAGGGTCTCATCTCAATGGAGGGACAGGGTGACACTATTATTTTCATGTTCCCAGGAAAAACTATGGATTGGATCCAATGAACAGAAGGAAAATAATGCGTGACATTTTTACGCAAAAGCTTGCACAAGAGTACAGTAATATGTAGGTTCTATAGCTGTTCTCTTTATATATATAATTAAAATGCAAAATGAGACATATGAACAGAAAATACAAAAATTCCCTCCCAGGCCACATGACCAGTCCCCAGGACAGATAAAATGGACAACAAAAAATAAAAAGAATTAATATCTACCATTGAGTGCTGCAAAGACTATCATAAAACATTTTAAAGTAATTATATGTTTTGAACACAAAATCAAAAATGTAACACACGAAAGCCAAGGCAATTCTAAAGTGGCAATCACCCCCTCCTCCCAAACATTCTGCAGCTCCCATAGCCCAGAACTAAAATGAAGTTCCCCAGTTCTGAGTGTAGCTAAGCATCTTCATAAACATACATTAAAAATTGAGGATCCAGGGCACCAGATTGCACCCCACAGAAAGATCGACCCCCTTGCACCTTCCACCCAGAGTCACATCAAAGGTGTCACACAAAGGGCATTCCATGCTCTCACAACTCTTACTCTGGGCTTAACAGGCAAATGTCAAATAAAGCACTGCATGACCCCTGCACAATTTTAACTAACATCACTATGGGTTCTATACCATCATGATTTAAGGGGTCATCATTCAGATATTCAAACATCTGCAGACTTCACCCACTGGAACTTTCCTAATTCCCCTTCTGTTGTAGCCCACTCATTCCTGTTGCGAGCAGACTTTCCAAAACAGCACAGGGGGCAAAACGGGGCTCTCCAAGTAGTGGGAAGGAAAGAACAGTGATCACCACCCACATTAATAAAAATGCTGTCTTTCAGAAGCAGGATACAACTGAACACAAGCCGGTGTTTCTACTTTTGTATAGCAGTTCTCTTGATTCCATTTGGCACAATAGGTGCCTCAAGCCTTTTTGCCAACTGAAGAATCTCTTTGGATTCAGTTTCATTTCCCTATCTTTCTAAAACATTTTTAACCCACCTTTCCTTCAAGGAGCTCAGGACCGTATCTATGATTCTTCTCTCCTCCATTTGATCTCAGGTGGAGAGCGTGGCTGGCTCAAGATCCCCCAGTGAGCTTTTATGGCTGAATGGAGATCTGAAAAATCAAGTCCTGTTCTGGCCCTGCAGCATACTGGCTCTTGCACAAGGCTCCATTGTGAAGTGTAAAACAGTCCTGTGAGCAGAGATGCCTTCCATGAGCCCCTTGGGATCCAATCCTATGTGGATTTTACAAGAAAGAGAGAGAGAGCAAAAGTTAAATTGCTCACCAGCACACTAGATACAAAAAATCTGTTTCGAAAGCTGTTAGTGGCCCACACTGAAAGCAAATGTATTTATCAAAGGAAAAGCAAACATTTCCAATGAAAAGCAAATTGGCAAAAGGTCATATGCGGGGGAGATCCATGATGACAGCAGACGGTAATATTCAAAATTCCATTTAATGTTTTGTATTAGATCTACAGTATCTAGAGTACTAGGGTCTGGAGTGATTCGGCCCATGTTTTACTGATGGCTCTGGGCAAGATGTCCTGCAGTAATTTGGTAAACCTCTGGTTCTTTCTTTGTTCTCCATACTTGGTTTGCTCAAGACAGCCCTGGGCATATTCCTGAGTGATTGCAGCAACCTACACTTACTACCTGTTTCCACCTGAACCAGTCAACAGATTAATCTAAGGGACAGAAGCCCTGCTCTACATAATCCCCCAAAGGAAGGTGGGTGTCCAACAAAGACGAGTGGGGGGGGGGAAATACTTTATATTGTGACTAGGGTTGCCAACCTCCAGGTACTAGCTGGAGATCTCCTGCAATTACAACGGATCTCCAGCCAATAGAGATCAGTTCACCTGGAGAAAATGGCCACTTCAGCAATTGTACTCTATGGCATTGAAGTCCCTCCCCTCCCCAAACCCCACCCTCCTCAGGCTCCATCCTAGGGTTGCCAGGTTCCTCTTCGCCACCGGTGGGAGGTTTTTGGGGGAGAGCCTGAGGAGGGCGGGGTTTGGGGAGGGACTTCTATGCCATAGAGTCCAATTGCCAAAGTGACCATTTTCTCCAGGTGATCTGATCTCTATCAGCTGGAGATCAGTTGTAATAGCGAGCGATCTCCTGCTATTAACTGGAGGTTCAAAGGAAACTTTCTCAGTACACAGCCACTGCACACTCAATATATACAATTTTAACAATATGTTTGTTTACTTAACACTATATAACAATCAACGTATACAGATGAACTTAGTAGTTACAATTCTGCATGGATATGGAACTTGTCTAGCAAGGTGTTAAGTTACAAAAGAGAGCATCTTCTATTGCAATCCTAAACACCTTCATTGCAGTCTTTATTACTGCCGGAAGCATAGACACTTTCCTGGGGGATTCCAGTAGTTATTGTATGTTGAACTACTGTATATATTGTCAAGTTAACAAACATATTGTTAAAATTGTATATATTGAGTGTGCAGTGGCTGTGTACTGAGAAAGTTTCCTTTGAACTTCCACTACCTTCATTAGGCACCAAGCCTGTGAAGCTATTTTGTGTCGCAAAGACATTTCTCCTCGCATAGCTTTCTGCTGAGGTTTTGTTCCTTTCTGCCTTCTGCATTTATTTTTTTAATGGATCGTTTTTCATCATTCCCTGCTGTTACTTGTTTTAATGCTGCTTCTGTGCTGCCATTTTATTCTATTGCTGGTCCTCTAATTGTTTTTTGGTGATTGATGTGTTTTATTTTAATAGTGTGAGATTGGAACCCACCTTGCATCTAGTTTTTGCTGAGAATGTAGAGGATAACTATATTTTAAAAATACATTTCTATTTCCACATGACCAGGAAGGGTTTCACTGTTTGGAGGACAAATCAAAACTATAACAGACCAGAAACTGACTGTGTATCAGACAAACAAGGATGCGAGTAAAAGAGTATATGATCTAACACCATTCCCTCAGACATGGATAAAAGGATACACAGATATGTTACTGGAACATAATAAATAATACAAGCCATGGGCCTGCAAAAAGCTGTGGAAGAAAGATTGGAAATTTCACCCCCACTCAAGAATCTTCCTGTTAGGATTCTCTACAGAGTTTAAGCAGGAGGATTTTTGTCCCCCCTCCCCCATGAACTTTCCCCCTTTAAACTAACTCTCAATGTTCTGAATCTTCTGGAGCATTTTCCGTTCAGTTTCACCCCTGCAAACAGCAGCCAGTAAAATGGAGTAAGGTAGGGAGTCATTATAGGAAAGAGAAAAGGAGGAGATGCATGTACCTTTGCAGTTTCTAATTCTGCTGGACTAAATATTACAGGGGCCTGGACATGGGGCTGCCATTTTATTCATCATCCTCATACGTTGCGTATATGCACTGCCTGACCACAGATTTCATCTATCTTGCACTTGCTTATCTTGACTATTGTAAATTGATTTTTTTCCCTGGCATGTTTGTTATCATCGTAGTGCTATTTCGTTATCACAGTTTTACATCAGCTAATCTGAAAAGATGTGGAATTATCACTAGCAGTCACAACATGTATCACACAACCAAGGGATCATGGTGCTGAAACGGAATAATGGGTAAATAAAATGATGTATAAAACAAAAAATGATGTATAAAATGATGTATAAAGGCCATTTATGCAGGGCTGTTTCCCTGCAGTCACCCCTGCTAACTGTTTGGGGCTTCCTTTTGATTATGCATACCTACCCCAACTATTGAAATGCCGTATTAACTTCATTTATGGGAAAAGCATATACTCTCTCATATATATATGCACATTCACAAGTTAATATAAGATGCCATGCTCAGATATAAGAGCCTAAGCATCAGACACATATATTCTACACACATATGTATATTCAAATAGCATAAGACACACACACACACATATATATTATCATACACAAGTCTAGAATCACTTTCCATTATGGGTAACCTGTATTCTTTGGTCAAGTAACATTTAATGCTGAGGAGCCTGGGTCAGGATGACCTGTTTGCAGTCAGCTGAATGTGAGATCATTCTCGCTTGGTACAACCAGGCTTCTTAATTGGGGCTAAAACTTTGATTTAAGAGCAAGAAATGTCATGATGGAATGTTAACTCTCTTTTCTTCATCATTAGCTATAGCCAACCTTCCGAAGATTTCTATTGGATATGTAAATATCTGTTTATACGTTCCATGTAATCAGTGGCTAAAGTCTTCTACGTAATTATCATTAGTGCTGTCTGTCAATGACCTATAAAACATGTTGTCTTCCTTTGTTCTACGAAGAGCTCTGACTTTACACTCTCACTTTGAGAAAAGAGTTCTTCCACGTGCTATATCTGCTCTCTTATTGATCAATAAAAGACCTGCTTAATTGTTAACCTCTGTCTTGAATTACTTGATTGACTGCTAAAAGTAATTAGGACTTTACACTATCAGAGGTTGCCTCCCACTCCCTGCACATTTCTGTGCGTTTTGCCCGTGTTTTCTGGATTCTTGCTAAAACAGCATCTGGAAAACATGGGCAAAACACGTGGGGAGAGCAAGGCGACCTCTGATGGTCAGGAAAGGCATGCATAATCAAAATAAAGCACCGGAGCAGTCGTTGGAGTGACCGTGAAGGAAATAGCCCTGCATAAATGGCCTCACTTTTTAATCTGCTGGTCATGTGTGTGAAACAAACCCAAGCTTTTCAGTCAAGTGCAACAGAAATGTAACATTGATGGATGGATTCCTTCAAGCATGACTTTTGAAACTTATTTTCTTTTCTTTACGGACTATGCTAGCAATTCGATGTTCTTAACCACACCTTGCATAAAGTTTGGAAGAGCTGCTGTGGACCAAATAATATTACATGCCAGCTATCCATTGCCTGTCTTTGGTTTGAAATGGCTCGAGAGTTTATTAAAAAAAAACCCACACACACACAGCATTAATCAGTCAGCTGAACTTGAAATACAGATTAAATGTTTTCTTACTCTTTGTTCCAATCAATAGAAGACCAAATAGAGAGCTCTGGAACTGTATTACATTTTTTTTAAGTCACTAATGCTACCAATGATGAGCTATAAGGACACTTCAGTTATACATTTGGCATTGATTTACATTTGCATTCTGATGCATTTTGGATGTAAGAGAGCTTTATGCTATAGTTCAATACATTATTTGGAATGAATTATATTTATTGGAGTAGACTTTCTGTATTCCTGCACTATTCTGGCCCTGTCCTCCAGTCTTCCTCTGTTATATCTCCTGCTTTGGCTGCTTTGCCTGTTAGCGGTAACTTAGATTTTTTTTCTTTCAGTGTTCTCAGGCTACACTTGCAGTGTCATCCTAAAGGGAGTTACATATTTCTATGTTCATTGAAGTCAATGGGCGGAGACAAGTGTAAGTCTGTTTAGCGTGGCACTGTCTGAACAGCCAAATGCTGGAGCACCATCGAGGCCTCCAATCTGGACCCAATAGGTCATCAGAAGCTCAGGTGTCTAAAAGGCAGCAGCAGTGGAACAAAGGACCACCCTTCTTCTCATTACAAGACATGGATCAAACTCTGGCCCAAGAACTTGCCATGCTAGTATTTTTCAACTTACTCTGTGTAGCATAGTTGTACCAAATAAAGGACTTTGTGGCAAGAACATGAAGGCAAAGATGAGGAAGTAGCTGGTCAAAACTCAGGTGACATCCTAGGAGCCGTCTGTTGCCCCAGAGCCAGGAACAGTCATAATATAATCTATTGGTCTATCAGTAGCAAGTACCTTATTTCCCCCCTAAAGACAAGTGCAGCAGGGCATATTGGCTTTACAACTTCTTTGTGATCTCTTCATTGACAAGATCTTGAATTTATCTGAAGGAGGGGGACTGAAAGGGATATAGGGTTGCTTCCTTTTGTAAGTGATGGTGACAAACTTCAAGCAGAGAGCTTGAAAAGCGAACTTCTCTGCTTGAAAGCTTTCAAGATGTGTGTACTTTTTAATTTTAAAGTTGCAATGTGATTAGGGCATAAACCCTCTTAAATCTTGGCCCAATTTAAAATGGTTTCCAACATTTCCACAACTATTACTTATTATTGTTTTTGTTTATTTATTTACAAATTTTATATCCAGCCTTTTTACCCAAGGTGTCTAACAATTTAAAACATACATGATAAAATTACATTATTAAACCATTTAAAACCATCCCTCCCACAAAAACATACATCTTTAAAACAATTAAAAACAAGGCTAAAATACATATAAAGACATTACATTGGGCAGGAAGGAGGGATCACTGGGGAAATGCCAAATAAAAAAAAAGTTTTCAACCACTGGTGAAAGATGGCAGCAGAAGGGGATAGACAAATTTCCCTGGGGAGAGAGTTCCAGCGTTTTGGTGCCACAACTGAAAAGGCGCTTTCCTGGGATGCCACCCACATAATCTCTGAAAGTGGGGGCAACAGAAGCAGGGCCTCTGAAGAGGACTGTAGTGGTTGGGCAAATTCATAGTGGAGTAGGTACTCCTTCAGGTATATTGATCCCAAACCATGTAGGACTTGGAAGGTCAAGACCAGCACCTTGAATTGTGCCCAGAAGCAAATTGGAAGCCAGTGTAGATGGGCCAAGGCCAGAGTGATATGGTCTCTATGACCCATTCTAGTCAACACCCTAACTGCAGCATTCTGTACCAGTTGAAGGGCAGTCCCATGTAGAGTGCACTGCAGTAATCTAATCTAGATGTAATCAGAGCATGCACCACAGTGGCCAGATCTTTTCTGCCCAGGAAAGGCTGCAGCTGGCTAACCAGTTGAAGCTGCTAAAAGACACTCTTGGCCACAGCTGCAATCTGCTTATACAGCAGTAGGCCTGGGTCCAAGAGCACCCCCAGATTATGTACCTGTTATTTCAAAGTGAGTGCAACCCCATCCAGAACAGGTGACACCTTAAATCCTGGATCAGACCTTCCCTCACCACTAGCCCTTCTGTCTTATCAGGTTTAAGCTTCAGTTTATTAGCCTGCATCCACTCAAACTGCATCAAGGCACGGGTTCAGGGTGTCTACTGTCCTCCTGGGATCAGCTAGAAGTGTGACATAGAGCTGTTGATGAAAAACCCAGCCCAAATTCTCTGAATGATCTCACCCAGCGGTTTCATGTAGATGTTGAAGAACATAGAGATGGAATCTTGCAGGACCCCACAGACCAAAGGCCAAGGTGCTGAGCAGCAGTACCCCAGAACCACCTTCTGAAACCTACCCTCCATGTAGGACTGCCACCACTGCAGAACAGTGTCTCCCAATCCCAGCCCAGATAGGTGGTCCTTACCTAAACTGTACACATCTGATCTCATTGAGAGTCAGACCTCCAAATGCCCACTATCAGCTTTTTCCTCAACATTTTGTCAGCTCTCTCCAAGTTGATTCACATTCACATTTAAATTGGCTTATCAGGCATACACATATGATTGGTTGTTTGCAGCTAGGGAATGACCAGACTCTTGTCCATCACAAACACATATAAGTATATATATTTGTAGCATTGGTCCATATTTTCTTAAGTGCCTGAATAATCTGTAGTCATTCCCTCGGATTTCAAAAAATATTTGTGGCATTGCAATTGTGCAGAATAAGAGACTGTGTAGAACAAGGAGGTATTGACCCGGTTTGCCACTCCTTATTTAATAATTGTAAATAAATGCCTCCAGTTATACTTGAACACAATTATCTCCTTGACGTTGCTTTATCTTCACAGTGCAGTAAAAATGGCAGGATTGCCTATCATTGCCAGATTAAATGGTGGTAACATGAACAAGATCCTTCACCATTCCCTTTGTGGTCCCACAAGTTGTAAAGAGACTATAGGTTGCCAATGATACCTTCTAAATACCCCTTCTGATGTCAACTGACTCTCCAAATTCAGACCATGAATAGTACATATGTGCCAGGTGCCTGCTCTTCAGGGAAGCTGAAATTTTAGCTTAACAGGAGGTGGCACATATTCCTTAAAGAACAATTCTGCTCAGCGAAGTGATTATAGTAAAATGCTTTTAAGAATTTATGAGAGCTACTCTTTGGGGTATTCTCAGACTCATATCTGTTTACCACAGTGGTTAAAAATGTATTAGTACTCCGGCAAAGTCCAGAAAGCCTGAACAGAGTTCTAAATTCTGTTTTCATTCTTCACTACTCTCCTGGCACAAATATGTATTTAAATGTAATATGTAAAATAGAAGTTTTCGACTGCATTTTTGCCCTTCTTCATCTCCAGTCCCCCCAATCTGCAAAACAGCTTTATTTATCCACACCCTTCCTGCCAACAGTATGCATCTTCTGAAGTTTATATACTTCATGTGAGATTCCATCCCTCGACTAGGGTTGCCATCCTCCAGGTACTAGCTGGAGGTCTCCTGCTATTACAACTGATCTCCGGCCGACCGAGATCAGTTCACCTGAAGAAAATGGCTGCTTTGGCAATTGGATCTATGGCATTGAAGTTTCTCCCCTCCCCAAACCCCACCCTCCTCAGGCTCCGCCCCAAAAATCTCCCGCTGGTGGTGAAGAAGGACCTGGCAACCCTACTTGAACTCTCTGTGTCTTTTCCACCTATAGTTTCTTCAGGCTGCTGCTATTCAGCCCATTAACTATTCCATCCTACTTCCATCCCAACCTTCACATTCCTGTCTGCCCAGTTCAATAGCACATAGCTTCTCTTGTACCAGTCTGTACTGAGAGGTTTTTCCCTGGCCCAGTTCTTTTCTCGACAACATTTTTATCTGTCTTTTTCATTCTCTGTTTCTCCTCCATCAGTCCTTTCCACAGGTTCTTGTTACACCATACACTTTATCTCCTGACTCTCTTCCCCTTCAGCTTTGCAGTTGTCATGGCCCTCAGACATATTTGGGGGGGGGCTGGTCCCAGTGTGAATTTCCCCCAGAGTTAGAATAAATAGTTATCCTGATCAAAGAGAGTGCTGAAACAAAGACTGTCCCTAGTCACTAAAAATGCAGCTTCTGGTCACAGGCCAGAGAACTGAGAAGTTGTAGTTGCCGCCAGTTTGTTCCACAGCTGCTTGCAGTAAAGCCTGAGTCTGTGAAGCTAGCCTTCTGTTTTCCTTGAATGAACTATCGAAACACCCAGTGATTTAAACTTTTAATTCTTTCACAAAAGCGATTTGTAATATTCATTCTGAATTAAGCATGTTTTTGTTCATGCATGTTCAACAACTTCATAGAAGCTTAGCCAGTGGCTAGCAGAAGGGCTGTGGCTCATTGGTAGAGCACCTGCTTTGCATGCACAAAGTCCCAGGTTCAATTACTGGTAGTTAAAAGGAACAGGTAGTTGACGTGACAAACAAGATAGCCACTGTCAGTCAGAGTAGGCAATATTGACCATGACATACTTATGGTCTGACTAGGTGGCTTCATGCGTAGATGGGGTTTGTTCTGCACCTATAAGGGGTTTCTCTCTCTCTCTCTGAGTGTGACGCTTTGGGGATGCTGCTGGATATAAATCTAAGCAAGCAAACGATAAATGTGAAAACAAAGGAAATTAAAAAGTGCCCCTGAAGAATGAGAAAAATCTAATCGTGATTGTCAGTCATTAGTAGGCATGTAAGCACTGTCATAATCTGCTTACATTTTACCTGAGAGAGGCTACATTGATAAAAATGTAATTATGTAGCAAACTGATTATTGTTCTTACTTGGGAGTACTATTTGCAGAGAGCTGATATATTGTTAATGAATGGATTCAGCTGTGCAGGTGTAGAAACTGTGTTTTAAGAGTGGTATGTACAGGAGCCTCCCTGACCTGGATGGCCCAGGCTAGCCTGATCTCGTCAGATCTCAGAAGCTAAGTAGGGTCAGCCCTGGTTAGTATTTGGATGGGAGACCACCAAGGAATACCAGGGTTGCTGTGCAGACCACCTCTGTTAGTCTCTTGCCATGAAAACCCCTAAAGGGGTCGCCATAAGTTGGCTGCGACTTGATGGCACTTTACACACACACACATGTACAGGAGCCAGGAAAATCCTAGAATCTAGTCTAGCATGGCTAAAGAGATTCTTTAAAAGACACTCTAAAAGAGAGACATAAAATGTATTCCAGTATGTCTCCACAAATCACCTGCACATTTGCTGCAGCTAATCAAGAATATAGCAGGAATAAGTAAATACTTCACATTTATACTGTCATAAATTTAGGAATTTTTTAGGGTAAGAAATGAGTGAGGGGACCACATGATTTTAGTTTACTTCACCCACACAAACCATCATGCTCACCTACTCACACTGGGGTTGGCCAGACCTCCTCATGAGTTTCTGGAGACAGTCTCTGAAGAAAGTTGGTCTGCAGAAAGTCTTGTAACCTGAAGAAAGTCAATGTGAAAGAATTTTGTGATGTGTCCATGTAAGAAAGAGAAAGATTGTTTAAGAGGTAGTGGTGTTGGTCTGTAGTAGAACAGCTAGATTCAAGTCCTGTAGTATCTTAGAGACCAACAAGGTTTTTGTCGTATCTCACAAAGGGAGCTTTAACTCTCAAAATCTTAGACAGAGATGAAGGAATTTTTGTAACTGGAAGAAATTCAGTTTGAAGAAAATCTTGTGATTGATAGCATACGGGCCTGCCTAAATCTCCAGGACTGGACCTGGCAACCTGGTATGCAAGCGTACAGACTGCTTTCTAGCCGCACGCCTGCCTCAAACGCTACTGGGCAGTCGCGGCGCGACTCATTTGAAACTGACACAGCTGCTCTTGCCAGCCCGGGCAACCAGCTACTAGGAACCAGATGCAAAGGGCTGTCTCTTGTGAACCTGAGAGGAGCCATGTTCCTGTACATCTCTGTTTTAGAAGCAGCCATTTCGCAGAGAGCTGACAGCCACGTACCCAATGCGAGCTGCTCCCCCTCCCAACTTCCTCCGTTGCTCAATGAGTCGTTAGCAGTAATCCTGATATCCAGATGAGTCATCCCTCCTGTCCAGCTGCAGAGACCCCAGGACATTTGCACAGATCGCACCTATTGTTCCGGAATGTAAATCCCATCAGCAGAAAGATTCTTGACCATCTCGGGTTGTGAAAGCCATTGGAATTATAATAGATTTCCAAATTCTCACTACCCTGCCCCGGTAGACACAGCTTAATCCTTTTGTCCACCTTTTTGCCACCTGGGAACCTGGGAGGGGTCAAACCCCTCTGCCCGCCCCCAGAAAACAGTATAATTAGGATACCCCTGGCCCATTCATAGCACCTTAGGTCTTTCCTGGCACCTTTGCCGTTACTCTGTTGGTTTGGTCTGCGCAGCCTTACCACGCTCCCTCCCGCCTTGCTGGTCAAGCCCACGGGAACCCCTACCCCCATCTCGGTCTTCCTTTTCAATCTGTTTATAGTCTGCGTGAGTTGGACAACACCTCATCTAGATAAGGTAAATATATTGGGTCTACGATATCCTGCCAAATTGGCAAATTTCTCTGTACTACTGCCTTTATTTACTAGCTTCTTGTATGCTTGTAATGCACCATTTGAATGCGTGAATACATAAACACTGTTTAATTTGGAACTCCTAGTCTCTGTCTTTATTCAAACGTCTCATTAAACGGATTCTGGTATAGTTGAGTGCGAGATCGCTATAAAAATACATAGTTACCGATTGCTCAGCTAATTTCCCCATATAAAGGAGCAATTCGGCTAACAGATTACTGGTGGAGGAATGCGGGCACTCCTGCACGTCTGAATACATGCGAGTCGGCACGTGTGTATTTAGCGTGTTGACGTAGGAAAAAGTTTTTGAGACGCTTTGAATTTTGACCAGTTTTTCACAAAAAATCAATTGTCACGTAAAACGACAGTGTGTGTGTGCCTGAGTGTGTGGCTCTAGTGAGCGCTATCTTGTGGGTTGGCTTCTCCCCCCCTTCATTCTTTCAGCCCTAAGTCTAGCCGCCAGCTGAGCTATCTTCTCAGCAAAGCAAGGAGACTGAACGGCTTTGCCCTGGGAACCACCTCTCTTCGGAGACTCCCCATTTGAACGGCTGTCTGGGTTGGGTGTTGCAGAGTAGGGTTGCACGTAGACATCTGCACCTACACGTAGGCCAATATAATATTCCCCCCCCTCCTTGAGAAATCCCCCGAGAGGAAACGATCTCTCCTCTCCTCTCCCACATCACCATTACCAGGCTTTGCCTGCTGAATCTTATTTCACTCACCCCGGACGCGGAGTGAGGTTATTGGGCGAGTAGAAGCGCCCCAGCATAGGGTTAAAATCACCCAGAAAGACCTAGGACGGAGGAGTGGCCACTCCCGCTAGGCTGGGATACGCAGTTTTCCCTTAGGAGTTCTGCCAGGAGTATCCCCAAGTGGAACGCGCACCAGTCCCTTACGAGCGTGCCAGGAGCGTTGCCACTAATACAGGGTCCCCAAGTGGAACGTGCACCCGTCCTTTAGGAGTGTGCCAAGAGCGTTTCCACGACAGAAGGGTTCCCGAGTGGAGCGTGCACCCATCCCTTAGGAGAGTGCCAGGAACGCTGCCGCGACTGAAGGACATTCCTCTGATAAAGGTTGTCCCCATGTGCTGAGACGAGCCCGTTTCCCTTAGGAGCGAGCCTGAACTGTCTCCCGCAAGCACCAAGCAAATGTGCTGAGGCGAGCCCGCTTCCCTTGTGAAGCGAGCCGGAACCGTCTCCTGTAAGCACAGAAACGTGCTCTCCTTCCTTAAAGGAGCAGCCAAGAGCGTTTCCCGGTTCTAAAACAAGCAGGTTCCCTTAGGATACCTGCCAAGAGGTTAGGGTTAGGCCCACTATGACCACATTAGAAACAAGGTACAAGAAGCAGTCCGACCTTCCCAAACTTGAGAAGTGGCTGGCGAAGAAAGGGGAGTGTCCTTGGGAGGACGGAGCCTTTCAGGGAACCTCTGACCCCCTAACAATGCTCAGAGAATCAATCGAGGAGCATTGCCAGAAAAAGAAACCGTCATCCAAGCAAAAAGACCGCCACATAGCCTGGGGTCTATACTCCGCCATTAAAGATAGCCTTTCCCTTCAGAAAAAGGCACTAGAAAAGGTGGAAGACCTCAATAATAAATTAGCAGCCACCGAGGAAGCATATCTAGGCAGGATAAGGGAAGCAGAGGAAGACGTGCATTTCCTGGAGACGAGAACAACCGAACTCGCTCTGGAAAAAACGGATCTGACTCTGGAAAAGCGAGGTTTAGCCTCCTCCCTAGAAGAAGTAACAAGAAAAAATGAAGCCCTAGTGCTTCAAATAAAACATTTGGAAAAACAATTAGAGGCGGCAGTGGCACAATCCTCTAAGGCAACCCAAGCTGCACAGTACCTAGCTGAAAAGACTAAGAAAGAAATGGAAGCTGCATCCCATGATGCATGTCAGGCAGAAATTAACTCTTTAAAGCAACAGTTGGGGCTGCAACACGCACTCATCTCTACAGTCCACCCAGAGGCTGCAATTGAGTTGCCAGCTACCCCCGCCCCACTGTACCCAATATTAACCCAAGGGACCACTAAATGCCAAGAGACTGTAAATCAACCAGTTAACCCAGTCCTGGCTAAGGTTATAAACACCAGTGCTCGAGAAGGCACCGCCGACCCGGTGCTCACTCGGAAGGTGGTCAGTGAAAGCAGGAGCTGGCACCCAGACGAACTTAAAGCTATAGCGTCCCAAGTAGGTCCTTTTACAAGGGACACCGCTGTGTCCTGGATGGCCACTGTAGCTTTAACCCATCCCACGGCCACCGGAGCCGACCTAACAGCACTAGCCCTCCGCTGCGCTCCCCCAAGCGAGCAACTCAGTTTGAATGCCATTATGGCTTCAAGGAGACTTGCATATAAAACATGCAAGGATTGGATGGTGGAAATGCTGCAATACTTATGGGGAGGCCAGAGCGTCCAGACACTTTTTGTGCTGGAACAGCAAGGTCCAGGGGACGATCCCGACACCTATGTATCAAGGAAACAACTCCTAGCCCTGCTAGCAGGCATTGTCCAAGCAGGTGCTGTGACTCCCGAGGGAGTAGACCAGACCGACTATAATATCAGGGACTTTAAGGAACCTTTAGTACGGGGACTCAACTCCCAAACAAAACTCGCTGCAGGGTTGATGGCTGCAGGCGACACCGAATGGGAAGACATTGAGCGGCGCATAAGAGAGGCGGCTAATGTCATGAGAGAAACCTTAGATGCAGGGCGAAACTCAAAGATGGGTAACAGAAAGGAGAGGGTCACACGGGAGCCAATTCAGCCGGTGACTTACTCTAACAATGGACCCCATTCCAAGCATGCACCTTACCAGGAGGGCACGCACTCCTCTAAGCAGGGGAATGGAAATGACTATCAACCCCGAGGCCATGACCGAGGTGGATTCCGAGGCTCGTTTAGGGGGCGAGGAGGGAGAGACACCATGCAAAGAAGTGGTTCCTTCTCTCAGCGACCTCTGAACGACCGACCGGAACACCACACGGCCCCCTCTGCCCCCCCTTCTCCGAGATGGGACTCTCAGGCTCGAAAAACCACACGCCTCCCCCTCCACCAGGACAAGATCCTTTGAGATGGTACACCTGGGGAAAACTCAAGGAACTGGGAGCCAATATGGAGGAATTCCATAGGCAACCCACAAAGTTCCTAATGCAAGCCCTGGCAAACTGGGAAGCCCCGCAAGGGAAAGACCCACAGCCAAACTCCGCAAGCGCCATTTCCAAGGTGCAGCCCAAAGAAAGCCCAGCGGGCACCGGTGATCAGTCTCCAGACCTGTGTTAGAGGTGCCCGGAGTCCATAGCACCCCCAGGGCAGATCATAGCCAAGTTGACTCCTGACTCATGGGGGAGGCCCACGGTAAAGGCGGACATTGGGACTCCGGGACACACAGAATCCGCCAAACTCCTTATAGACACGGGAGCAGCACTTAACGTGCTGCATCCCAAGCTCGTCAGACAGGGACATAGCACTCCCCACGAGGTCTGCCTTGCAGGCTTTGCAGGAGGCAATCAGACTGCAAAAACTTGGACAGACATCCCCTGCCAAGTAGGATCCACTCGCTCTCTCCTCACTGCATGTGAGAACAGGGGGGAAGACGACGGGATCCTGGGGGTGCCTTTTCTGAAGGGGCTACAGATCACCATTGACCTCGCCAATGGCTTCCTGTGGCGTATCCCAGGAGGACCCGATTTTGTGAACGCAGTACACAGATGCGCTGCGCTGAAGGCTCCCTTGCCTCTGGCCCCTCTTAAGGAAGATTCCTGGGTTCAGGAGTTTCCAGAGGTGTGGGTCACAGACAAGGCAGAATGCGGCTTGGTCCATGGAGCCTGTGTGCTCATAGAAGGAAAAGACCCCCCACCCCAGAGACAATACAAATACCCCGCGGATGCGGAGGAAGGTATAGGGAAAACCATTAAGGGACTTTTGGAGTGGGATGTCATTCTCCCAATGCAGTCCATCTGCAATGCCCCCTTGTGGCCAGTCTTAAAAGCAGATGGAGTCACATGGAGAATGACGGTCGACTTCAGAGCCCTTAATGCAGTCACTCCCCCGGTTGCCCCAGTAGTGGCCAAATATAATGAGATCCTTGCCGCCATCGCGGCTGGATCAAAGTTCTACTCTGTTATTGACTTGGCCAATGCTTTTCACAGCATTGAGCTCCACCCGTCCTGTTGGTACAAGTTCGCTTTTACCTTCAGGGGCCAACAGTATGCGTTTAAACGCACGCCCCAAGGATTTCATTCTTCCCCGAGCATCTGCCATGCACACGTGGTTCAGATGTGGGAAAGACTCCAGCCTGACTCGCGTCCACACGTGCTGAGTTACGTGGACGACATCCTCGTACATTCTGAGTCAGCAGAAAAGACTGCCGACATCACAAAAGAAGTTCTGAGACTTATCGGAGAAACCGGCTTCAAGGCGAGCCGCGAGAAAGCTCAGCTAGTCAAAACCAGCGTCAAATACCTAGGACTAGCACTAGGACCTGACGGGAGAACACCAGACGGTCAGCGGGTGGAAGCAATTTCAAAACTCCCCGCTCCCACTGATGTTCCCTCCCTCAGAGCCTTGCTAGGGACCTTTAATTTCTCGCGCGACTTTATTGAGTCGTTCTCCGATAAGGCCAGACCCCTGTATGCCTTACTGAAAAAGAACGCCCCTTGGAAGTGGGACTCGGAACAACAGGAAGCTTTTGCTGCCCTGAAAACCAGTCTCATGCAAGCCCCTGCGCTGGCTCATCCAGACCCAGCCAAGCCTTTTCAAATTCAGCTTGCCACCTCAGAACGTAGCTTAGGGGCCACGCTGTCCCAAGAACATGCGGGCGCTCCCCGAGTAGTGGCTTATGCCTCCAGAAACCTGACCCCCGTAGAGATGCGCTTCAGCCCATGTGAAAAGATATGCCTGGCGCTGATTTGGAGCCTGACCCACTGGGAGTTTATAATCGGAGGATCCCGAGTGGTAGTTCACACCACCCATACTCCGCTTAAATACATCCTCTCTGGAAAGATCCAAGATGGACAAGTGTCCAACGCTCGGATCGCTCAATGGACCCTAGCCCTGGTAAACAAGGGAGTGGAGTTTCAGAGAGCATCCAGTGAGCCATCTTCCCCTTACGGCCTCATAGTTACAGGAAAGGAACATGAGTGCCCCCTCCCAGTAATTGAGCACGATCCCTGGCCAGCAAGAGAGGGAGTCCCCCTAGCAGAAGCAGAAGCACTTGGCTTCGAGTGCTGGTTCTGCGACGGGTCCTCCTTCTACGTTGATGGCTCTCCTCGCACCGGTTTTGCAGCCGTCAGAGTTAGGGATCACCATGTCCTGAAAGGAATAACTCGCCCCCACTCCAGCCAAGCAGCTGAAATAGATGCGCTCTTAGCCGTCTTAGACTGGGAAGACCCCAGGACCCCAATTGCCATATATTCAGACTCAGATTGGGCAGTCAGAGCTGCCACCATCTGGCTCCCAGTGTGGCAAAAGAACGACTGGAAAACGCAGGATGGCAAGGTAGTCACATACCAGCAACGCTGGATGGATGCTGCAGCCTTAATTCAGAGGCGCATAGCCATAACCCAGATAACACACGTAAAAGGGCATCAAAAAGATGACTCTGCCACTGCCTACTGGAATAATGCAGCAGACCAGGAAGCAAAAGCAGCAGCCGCTTATGACAAACCCTCCCCACCCCACTACATCAATGAGATCAGATCAGTAACTACCCGAAGGGCTGCTGCCCAAATGAAAACCTCAGAAGTCTTAGACTTGGCCACAATGCAAAGTTCAGACCAGACTATTCAAGAGCTGGCCCGAGCAGGCAAAGATGCCACAGGCAGATTCTCCATCCAAGAGAAAGACTCGATAATCTGGGCAGTAGACTCAGAAGGCGAGTTCCATTGGATTGTGCCCACTGATGTCAGAGGGGATCTTATTCAGTTTGTCCATGAACAGGGGCACCGGGGCAAAGAGCACACGCTCTCCCGGGTCCAGGAAGTTGGGTGGTGGCCACACATGCGCCAGGAAGTAGCTCAGTGGGTAGACAACTGTCTCTCCTGCGCTATGGTGAATGCGGACTCATCCGGCCCCAAAGCCCCCCTCCAGCACCAAAGAGTTAAAGGTCCCTGGGCACAAATCCAAATCGATTTTATCGGTCCTCTCCCAACCACTACCAGAGGAAATAAGCACTGCCTGACTGTCATAGATCCGTTCAGCAAGTGGGTCGAGGCTTTTCCATGTAAAAGGAACGATGCAGCCACCACAGCCCGCCTTTTATTTAATAATATTTTTAGCCGCTTTGGAATATGCGCAGTAGACAGCGACCTCGGGACACATTTCACTGGGCAGATCACCCAGGAGCTGTGCAAGGCGCTGGGCATAAAACAGAGATTCCACATCGCTGGCCACCCCCAGTCAGCGGGGACCATTGAAAGGACAAACCGAACCCTCAAGGAGGCACTTCGCAAAATGGTGAAGTCCTCAGGGAGAGATTGGGACGAGAAACTTCCTATCATACTAATGGCCCTCAGAGGCACCGTTGCCACCCACGGCTATACTCCCCATATGGTCATGACAGGCAGGAAAATGCGCCTCCCTGAATCCCTCTGGATTGACTCACAGCTACCCAATGACATGGAGACTGTAGTTATTAACGAGGAATGGGTCCGCAGCCTGGTCAAAACCATCTCAGAAGTGCACCTTCAAGTGGCACGGAACCTAGGAGTCACCCAGCAAAAGATAGACAAAAAGCTAGGCTGGGTCAAAAACCCCCAACAGTGGGAAGAAGGACAGTTGGTCCTTTACAGAAAATTTTCCAAAGACGGACATCCCCTGTCCGTTAAATGGCAGGGACCTGTGTCCATCACTAAAAGAGTGAGCCCTGCCGTCTATCAGGTCGCCATCCCCCGACAGAAGGGAGACACCTGGTACAAATTCTTCCACTGCTCCCAGCTAAAGGAGTGGAAAGGCAAGCCGCCAGAAGTCCAGCCACAAATTCAACCAGCCGCGAGACCCCCCTCGCTGCCCCCAATCTCAGAAGTCAGAACTAAGCAGATCTCAGTCATGAGTATATCACACCTTCCAACAGTCTCTCTGGAAGGCACCTTCATGGAGATCTGAAACAGACTGTATATAGTTTCTATTAGTTTGCTTCTTCTGGGTTAAAAGCCCCAGAATAAGCAAGGAGGGGAAAGAGAAAGACAACCTCCTCACAAATTTTTCTGTTGAAAACCCCCCCGCATATCCTGAATCCGATCCCTCTCTGTACTTGCAGGGTCCCCAAAATGGAATGGAAAATATGGATCAGGACCTTGTGCTTCCTCGTTACCCTGCAACTTAGCAATGGCCAATCTTTGCACAATGCAATTCGCAGCATATCGGGAAAACCGCACTGGACATGTAAGGGCACAAGAGCAGAACATGAGCCCATGGTCTGTGACATTCTTAAGAGTAGTTATACACGCACAGAATATCCCTACTTTTCCCCAAGTAACAGATTTAGAAGTTGCGAAGAACAATGGGATGAAACCCCAAACTTGATTCTCATGTGTATAGAAGTTAAGACCAGCGCTCAGGTCCTCATGTGCTATTCCCATGAAGACAGACAAATTCCACTGGTTGAAGCTACTTGCATTTGGAAACAAGAGGGAGACCCCAATCTCAAAGACTGGTCCCAAGTAACTCTACCACAACCTAAGCTCAAAACCCAGTGTAAAAAGAAAACTACCCCAAAGCCAGCGACCACCTCTGTCCGTACCCCCACTCCTCCTCCTGTTACCGAGGATTGGGCTCCAGCTTGCACAGTTTGCATGTTGTCGGCCGCAAGTTGGAAGGCAGGGGAACCCCTAAAAATTATTATCCTAATAGGCACCAGGACCAAAATGGAAGTGTCCACTAAACTAACCACCCCTACCGGGGAGGTCATCACAAACCAAGTGGGAAACTGGACAAATACCCCTTGGACAGTTAGCAACGAGGACTTGGCAAAGCAAGGACCTCCAGACTGGCTCATAAGGTCCACGGACCCCAAATGCCCCAGTCAAGCCCACTCTATCAGGTTTCACCACCTGGGAGTGATAGAAATCCGTTTGACTCATTCAGTGGGTCAATATCACTTAGAAGTGGAAGCAGGGGATTCCTTTAATTTAACATTTGACCCCCTAATTTCGGACCCACAAAAACTCATGGACAATTTTACTAAAGTCGCTGGCTCCCATGTGATCAAAACAGATATAAGGGAAACCGTTCTGATCCAGCCCCAAATGTCTCTAAAGGAGATCCGAGTTCAGCTCTCGGGTCTCAACACCACGAACAGATTACCCCAATGCGCCCCCTATCTAAAACCGGGCCAGGAAGGATGGAAAGCTTGGCTCAGGTTGTGGACAGACGCCTCTCCCTCTCCCAACAGAAGGAAAAGAGCAGCAGCCGATTGGATTGCCCCCGCAGCGGGAGGAGCAGCCCTTATAGATGCGGCAAATATAGAGGTCCTGGCTAATAAGTTTGCTTATGCTACAGCCACGATCTCAGACCTAGGCAAGCCCATCTCCAACTCCATGCAATCCATGTCTGAAGTACAGCACTCCATCAGTGAAATCTTAGTGAATTGGGAAAGCCAAATTGAAAGAGACTTTGCTCTCCTTTTAAAAGGGACCCAGTCTCTACAAGCCAATCTGTCCATTGCCATAGCTTGTACCCAAGCCCATAGTTTAAACACGGCCGTGGCCATGGGAATAATTAAAGAAGCTTCAGCGGGGCACCTCCCCCTGGAAATCAGACACCTCATAGCCCCAAAACTAACAGCCACCGAGCTGCAGTTAGAATCATGGTGGACCTTAATGAATTCCACCTTCCACCCCCAATCTCAGGAACTTTTATTGTATTTATTAACGGCTAGCAGCCGAGAATCTTTTCCCATTTTTCCTATCGTTCCCCTAGGCTTGCAAGCAGGAGAGTCAGACGTGCTCTACGCTAACAACCCCTCCCACTGGGCACGACTCTCCTCTCAAGGCATAATTTTTCTGAATACCAAGGGTTGTGTTCACAGAGACCGCCTCGGTTTCATTTGTGAGGACTATGCGTTAGAACCTCACCACCCCTGTTTAACCCCCCAAATAGATCAGGTCAGCATCTGTAAATATGACCTGAAGCAGGAGAATGGATCTGCGCTGGTATATCTGGGGAAAGGATGTGCCTGTGTAAGATCCCCCTGCCCTTTTCTCATCCTGAATTCCTTTTTATTACAACCAATGCTCCCGTTTATGAACAGATGCTTTTGCAACCTCACATCTGTACAGGGGTGTGATTTCCAGTACACCATCCCTGTATGGACCCGAGAAGAAATGATTTTGTCCCCAGAACTCTTCACCTACATTCAACCCCTCTTTTTAGGGATGGGCTTAGAAGCCATAAGTCAGCTGTTTAAACATCCCAAACTCCATTCAACCCTCCAGAAAATAAAGCAGTCCGGAGACACCAGCTCTCTAGTCGTCTCCCATAATAACAAGGAGATTGCAGATATCTCTGCCAAAATAAAGAAAGCAGGAGAGCACTCATGGTGGGAAACCCTTTTGGGATGGAGCCCCTCCGCCACCGGATTTTTGAATTTGATTCTCCACCCCATAGTTGTGATCCTGGCAGCACAAGCCTGCTTAACTGTGCTGATTATTTTTCTTGGGTGCTGGGTAAAACGGCAGCTCAGCAAGCTGGAGATTGTCAATCGCACCACCCAACTAGCATATAAGCCGCTCTAAAAGAAAGGGAGGAGGGGAGGAGATGGAACCCTCCATTTCTCCACTCCCCCTCTCTCTCTCTCCCTCTCTCTCTCTCTCTCTCTCTCTCTCTTCTCTCTCTCTCTGGCTCGTCTAGCAATTTTATTATTATTATTGTGGCAAGTAAAAGTATGTAACACAGATAAGCCACTCAAATGGAAAAAGGGATGAACTAGTTGTAGAAATTTTATTGTGGAAAGGCATAAATATGAATGACCATAATGCCTAGTGCCAAGTGCAGAGGCCTCTCCACCCCCAGCGGCATGCCACGATCAATGCAGGCTGCGCGCGCACACCTAAATGAATTTCATATTGTTGTATGCATTATGTGTATTTTTATGAATTGCCCTTAAGGTCAGACACCCCCCCCCCAGCATTCCAAAGCCCCCTCTAGTTGGGAAGGAGGGAACACTCCCCCTTCCATGAATTCAATATTTATTCTTTAACATCCAAAGTGGGGTTGTTATTGGCCAAACCCCGGGCACAAAAATTAAAAGGTTTTTTTCCCCTTCTCTCCGGAATTGAGTCCGCTGGTGGCGCGTCCTCACACCCACCGTAAAGGCGGGAGCCTCGGTGCAACGACCGATTTCAAGCTAATGAAGGACGCCCGTGCAAAGCGGACATATTGATTGCCGGAGAAGAAGGCCTTGCGGCAGTGGGGGGGTGCAAACACTCGGGCCATCCTGGTTTTGGACGGCCCACCCACCAATGCAGGAAGGCCTCCACTGCCACCGCATGGTCTCCTAAAGACACCCGCCTTGAAATCACAGGGGCCCCCTCCCACCGAAAAACAAACATTCCCCTGAAAGCCAGCACCCTTCTCTGTGTCAAAAATCTGCAGCTGTCTCTTTAACGGACAGCACCTAGGCTGAATACCTGTCTAAACCCCAGGAGCAGTCAGTTACCCATCGAGCCCCTGGACTCAAAAATTTGCATAAGCCGGACCCTTTGGTGCAGACCGAGTCTGCGCAGTTTTAGCATGAAGTCCCCTCGCCCCCTCCCCTTGGAGCATACCAAGTCAAGTATGGAAATGTTATTGTATATGCTGCTTTGTTTAGTTAGAATTCTATCTTTTACCAGTATGGGAGAGGTCTCCCCCCGAGAAGGCGATTCCGGCTCCTGTAGAATCGCCCTGTTAGGAAGAGACCTCAAGGTCCTGGTTACATAGTTAGCCCGCTCAGTGGGCTGACTATCCAAAACCAGAATGATCCGCGTGCAATCCAGAAGGCCCACCTGGGCCTAGTGGTAAAGGACCGCATTTACTGGTGGGTGTGGGGACATGCCACCAGGGAAAATTAGCTTAGAGCTAATGGATTGCGCCTCGGTCTAACTTGGTCCCCTAGCCCCGGTTACCTTCTGCAGACTGTGTCCAACTAAACCTCTCATCTAGTATTTTTCTCATATGTATAAGAATAGGAAACCAGGAAAGGCCTTACAGACACCTGGATATAGAAATGTTATTGCAAAGGTTTTATTAGGAAATGTGTAAATGTATGGTGTACCATAATACCCTGCGCCTTATGCAAAATGCCTCTCCTCCCCCAAAATCGCCTATGCCTCTCCTCCCCCAAAATCGCCTCCAACGTGATATCAGTAAAGCGAAGGTCCGCAGCTCGAAAGGCCGCGAGACTAGGAATGATTGACACCTTTCCCTTACGGAGAAATCCGAGAAAGGCCGGCCTTTGCCGATAGGACCGCATCCGGGCTCTTTCCCCCATCTGTTAAGTCTGTTCTTTGACCTTCATAGGCGGGGCTACCCCTTTTCGGCTTGCCCCTTTGGAAAAATTGACTGGGAACAGTCAGGAATTTGATGGCAGTTTCACTATGGTACTCGCGGGAATGGAACTGTCTGATCTGGCCTATGCCTTGGAAGCCAATGCCAGTTATTGTCGGGCCGGTTTTGGACCGCCAGCCCACGGCCAGCACTAGGCCGGCTCGATAAAGAGTAGAGGCTAGAAAGTCCTCCGGGTCCACGACAGCTGTAGACGCACCTAGCATGGCGACCGACTCAAAATTGCAAAAAGCCCATACTAGGAAGGTCAAAGACAGACCTAATCCCCCACAGGTGCCCCTACCCAACATGCCAGTATGCCCGCCATTTGCATACGACCGCCCCTCCAACCCTAAGGCTCTAGTTATGCATATATGTTTTAATGCGTGTGTTGTGTGTATATTTTGTCTGATCTGTCTTTTACCAAGAGTATTGAGGCCCTTCCCGAGGAAGCGATTCCAGCCTGACCAAATGGAATCGCTTCATTAGTCAGAGCCTCGACGGTTCGCCCGGCGGGATCATCCGGCCGAAACCAGAATGGCGCGAGTGTAAGCCAACGAGGTCACCTTTGGTGACCCGCCAGATAGGCGCCACCCCCGAGAGGTACCATAGTGAAGACCGCGCAAGCGCGAGTCTTCATGATTGATGGATGGCTATGGAAGGCAAGGGCATCCACTACAATAGATCAACCCTAAAAGGATATAGTGGGCACAAAACCAGTGCGCAGAAAGGGTCCCAGACCACTTGACCCCTTGATGACAGGCAGAGGTGCCAGAGTGAAATGGTATAGTAATCTTATTGTGCCCCTAGCATGGCCCTAGATCTAACCAGAATGCCATGCAAAGCTGTATGTAAATCACCCCACGCCCCCTTAGTCAGGCCATCCCATACCAACCCCCGAGACAGGCGAGGCCCCGAAGAGTGCTACCGAAGAAGCACGAAGATAGCCGAGCCCAGCCGATTGCCAACGGAAGAGGCAAAGAAGATTTTTTTTTAGCTCCCCCCCCTCTCTCTACCATGGGGAGGAGCGAACTGGAAACCATTGTGTTTACGTGTACCTTCACCCTTCTACTAGGAGGGGAACGAGATTTTCCAGATCCTAAAACGAATGCTTGTAAACCAGCGGTATGTCTTTCTATCTTTGTCTATCTGTAACTTTAAAAAGGGTACAAAGTTTTTCCTTTTTACATCCGGCAGTTTTGCCTAAGGTTTTTTCTTTGTATCCTATGTATACTGTTATGACTCAATGTATATGTTTTCAGTTTGTTAGTTTAGCAATGTAAGCTTGAGTTTAGAAAACAATGTTTTATTTTGTACTGTAAGATGAACCGGATGCTTTGATACATGCAATGCATCCGCCCTGAAATATGCTTGCAAATTTAACAATGCACCCTTCTTGAGAGGTTGTCCAACTTCACTAGGCGGCCCCGTTTTTAATCTAAGGTTTTAGTATAGGACAAATGGTTCCCAAACCTCCATTGGCCAATGCAACCCGACCCCGGTGTCTCCAATCAAGACTTCAATCAACACGTGTTAGGTGTGCCGCCATTTCAGACGTTGTCTTCAGGCGGCAAGGAGGGGAATTGATAGCATACGGGCCTGCCTAAATCTCCAGGACTGGACCTGGCAACCTGGTATGCAAGCGTACAGACTGCTTTCTAGCCGCACGCCTGCCTCAAACGCTACTGGGCAGTCGCGGCGCGACTCATTTGAAACTGACACAGCTGCTCTTGCCAGCCCGGGCAACCAGCTACTAGGAACCAGATGCAAAGGGCTGTCTCTTGTGAACCTGAGAGGAGCCATGTTCCTGTACATCTCTGTTTTAGAAGCAGCCATTTCGCAGAGAGCTGACAGCCACGTACCCAATGCGAGCTGCTCCCCCTCCCAACTTCCTCCGTTGCTCAATGAGTCGTTAGCAGTAATCCTGATATCCAGATGAGTCATCCCTCCTGTCCAGCTGCAGAGACCCCAGGACATTTGCACAGATCGCACCTATTGTTCCGGAATGTAAATCCCATCAGCAGAAAGATTCTTGACCATCTCGGGTTGTGAAAGCCATTGGAATTATAATAGATTTCCAAATTCTCACTACCCTGCCCCGGTAGACACAGCTTAATCCTTTTGTCCACCTTTTTGCCACCTGGGAACCTGGGAGGGGTCAAACCCCTCTGCCCGCCCCCAGAAAACAGTATAATTAGGATACCCCTGGCCCATTCATAGCACCTTAGGTCTTTCCTGGCACCTTTGCCGTTACTCTGTTGGTTTGGTCTGCGCAGCCTTACCACGCTCCCTCCCGCCTTGCTGGTCAAGCCCACGGGAACCCCTACCCCCATCTCGGTCTTCCTTTTCAATCTGTTTATAGTCTGCGTGAGTTGGACAACACCTCATCTAGATAAGGTAAATATATTGGGTCTACGATATCCTGCCAAATTGGCAAATTTCTCTGTACTACTGCCTTTATTTACTAGCTTCTTGTATGCTTGTAATGCACCATTTGAATGCGTGAATACATAAACACTGTTTAATTTGGAACTCCTAGTCTCTGTCTTTATTCAAACGTCTCATTAAACGGATTCTGGTATAGTTGAGTGCGAGATCGCTATAAAAATACATAGTTACCGATTGCTCAGCTAATTTCCCCATATAAAGGAGCAATTCGGCTAACATGATGCACAAGATTATTCCACTTGAGGCAGAGAAAAAGTCTGAAAGAAACAGACTGAAGCATCCAGCTGCAGCTGAAGACACAGGATGTCATTGGTGCACAAAGTGTCATGTAAATCAGGTAGATCTTCCAACTTGCTTCATGTTCCATGAGCCTTATATGGGGTTTCAAGGCTTTTGTCTGCCTTAGAGAATTCCCCCCTTTTCAACAGGATTCAACCAGTTTAACTTGGCTCTCCGTCTCTTGTTGGTCTCTAGCCCTTTTAACTCCACTCCTGGTCTACTTGGTCTTACATCATAACTTTGATAAACATTTCTGCTTTTACCCTGCTTTCAGAAGCCTCTGGGACAATCTCCCACTTGCAGGTCAGAAAAATGCTGGAGAGAATAGAACAGTTGTCCCTGGCTCCCTTTACCCAGCTGGAACCAATGCTACAGCGATAGGTATACAGGTGGGTGATGTACGCAGGAGGCAGATGGAATGGAGGAAGCTGAGGCAGTGGTAATGTTTAGTGGAGAGACACTGGAGGGGCGGGTTACCTACCTCATAATATGGCCACCCAATCATTCTGTTTCACATGGAAACTGGAGGTGTTAGCTGCTGCCTGCCATAAGTCATATTACTACACCTCCCAAAATATGAACAAAAATTATCACTGCTTGGCAGCCCAAGGGTCAAAGTATGCATGACTGACTGGGATGTAGAGAAATCTGCAAGTGCCTTTTGTAGACTGAAACGCCTTTTAAATACTACTATATGCATGGATATTTTAAGTTGTTCACCACATCCCGTTTGATCTGGAACTAGAAATGCTGGATGGTCCTTGGTCTATTATTCAACAATGACCGGCCAGCATTTCTAGTTCCAAATCAAACATGGGATGTGGGCATTTTCCATTGCACTGCATGGAATCCACCGCAAACTTATCCTTTCTAAGTTATGTCAGAAGAAAAATAGAAGATGTGCAAAGACCTATTTGTTTTAATGGTATTTGCAAAGAATATTTCAGGGGGCATTATGGTCAGTACCAACATGTACCAACATTTAAGGGAAAGATTCTGTTGCTGTAGGTTCTTTTTTTTTTGTTTTTGATACATACCTACTTTAAATTTCACTGTGTTCTGGTCTAGAGAGTACTCAGAAAGACCTTTTCCTGCCTGTTACTTTGGAAAGTCAATGCGAGTCGGAGACAAAATTAAGCTAGATAGATAGCTTCATATATTTAAAAAGTTGGGAAGTTTGTTTTCTTTGATCTGAAAAGGAGAGTGCACATTTGATTTGCTGAAAGTGCACCTCACCGGATAAATATTTGCTGACAATTCTTGGATGGAGTTTGATGGAACTGGTAGAGCGTGCCTTGCTAGACACTATGCCCATCTGGAAGAATTAGTTTCATTCCATAAAGCATTTGAATGTGAACAATGACCCTGACCACTTCAGATTTTGGAGATATTTGATACAAAATGGGCACTTGGCTTTTCAACAGACAATGGCTCAGTTCTTAAAGAGGAGTTTAAAGATTTAGATTTTATAGCTAATGACAATGAAATTTTACGGTAACCTTTCTATTTTTGACTCCCTTGTTCGTTCTTTCCTAAATTTAGATTGTAAACCCTGTAGTGGGGAAATCTGTCTTTTCAATTATGTTAGCCACAAAGCACATTAACGGTACTTGTATAAATAAGTAATAATAGAATAATTCTCAGCACAGCGCTACAGCCAATAAATGTTCTTGCAGATATTTCCCAGAATACATTATTGGTTTTGGGACCAGAGTGTTTGAAGGGTAAGTGCTAAAGGATTTGCTTTCACGGTGAATGAAACAATACTTATCATTATCCTTGAATGCTTATCTGTGTATTTCTTCTGACAACTTCCTACCTTTTGGATCGTTGGATCATAGAGGATAACACAGGGCTGCAAAACATAGCACAGATAAATTAATCAGGGGTGAAATTAGAGTTACATGTTTTTCAAGAGTTACAGGCATCTGATGAAGTAGGCTTCGGTCCATGGAAACTTATGCCACAATTAAAAACGTTCCAGTCTTTAAGATGCCACAAGACTCCTGTTTATGTTTCCCATAATGTTGTCCTGGAAATCTTAATGGCCAAATTAGGTGAGACATCAGAGATCCATGCTGCTTTACATTTAATTTTTTACTTTAGTTTTAAAGCAGCTGTTCGCACATGTGAATTGAATTAGGACTGTGCCACTGGTAGGGTTGCCAGCCTCCAGGTACCTTCTCCAGGTATCTCCAGCCGATAGAGATCAGTTCCCCTGGAGAAAATGTCAGCTTTGGCAATTGAACTCTACAGCAATGAAGTCCCTCCCATTCGCAAACTCTGCCTTCCTCATGCTCCACCCCAAAAACCTCCTGCCTGGGGTGAAGAGGGACCTGGCAACCCTAGCCACTGGGGAAAGGGGGAGAGTTAACTCAGTCTCCCTTTGCCACTTTCCTGGTTATACTTCTCCCCCCCCCAACCTCCCCTGCTGGGGAGAACTCATAATCATCTCTACCTCTCATTACTATTCATTGTGTCTATTACAGTGGTACTCAGTCTGTGGTTCGTAGAGAGCCATTCTTGCAACTACCATCAACCAAAAGAGCTACATTGATTTTCACCCCTGGCAGGAAGCCTGTGCTTCCAGGAGGCTCACAGCTTACCTGTTCTTCTGGTTGCGACTCAGGATGGGAACCACCTCCCAACCACAAGCCCCACTGGGCAAGAGCCTTGCCCTCTTTCCTGAAACATGGGGCAGAGGATACCTCATTGGGAAACAGTGCTCAGAAGAGCCACGGGTGGCATACTTAAGAGCTACCTGTGGCTCCTGAGCCACTTGGTGAGCTTCACTGGTCTATTATTTAATACATTTGTGCTTTTTGTTGTATTTGTGTTATATACTTTGTGACATTTACTGTGCTATTAATTTTGCACGTGTTGTTTAATGTGCACATACTATTTATGAGGATTTTAGGTATTTATTGCATTTTTATTACTCCATATATTCGTTCTTGTTCTGTCTTTCCCTGCCATTTATTTATTGAGTTCCTTCATTTGTAGACCGCCTTTCTCACTGAGACTGACAGCAGATTTTAAAAAAAATCAGTTCAAACCGCAAATATCTCTAATAAGCAATGCGGTAGGAGTAGTATTACAGAACTGTGAAACAATGCAAACAAAAATTGTCTAAGGCATGACATGCAATTATGTAGAAAGTGGGTTACAAAGGTAGAAAGCAATGCAGTAAAAAAGCAAGTGCATCTTTGCTATATAGTATATATTTCAAGGGGAGGGAAGGCGGCATGGTATCAGCCAGTCTCGTCAGATCTTGGAAGCTAAGCATGTTCAGTGCTTGGAAGGGAGACCAACAAGGAAGTCTCTGCAGAGGAAAGCAAGGGCAAACCACCTCTGCTGCTCACTTGCCTTGAAAGCCCCTTGCTGGGGTCACCATAAGTCGGCTGCGTCTTGATGGCAATTTACACACACACACACATGTATTTTAAGAGAATTTGTAACTGGTTGGTATTAGGTGTTCATGTTAGATGCAATGTCAACAGGGCAATATCAACAGGCCATTCAATATTTAAAAATAAGCAATCTCATAAATAATAACCCCTCAGTTTCCCTGATAGTAAATGTCCCGTCAAAACTGCTACTAGTAGGCAAGAGAATCTACACTGCCACTCTAAACAGAGCCCATTCCTAAGGTTGGGGGCTGGATGGGTTTAGGAGGCGGTGTGACCCCTACGCCGGTGTCTGTGCCACTTGCACTGTCTAAATTGGCATGGATGCCAGCATAGGAGCACTTACGCTGGCGGCAGTGCAACCCTCAGACCCTGCTTGGCCTCCCGCTAGCATCCACCCTGCACAAGTCTGGGAGGCGGAGCTGCCATTAGGCAGCTTCCTAACCCCTTTCAGCCCAGGAACGCCCCCTTCAGCAACAGCAGTGCCTCGCCACCTTTTTGTTGGTGCAGCATCACTGTTTTCAATGGGTCTTCCCCCCCCCCTTTCCTATTTTTTATTTTTAAAAAGCCCTTCCCCTGCAGTTCTCAGGAATGGGCTGTTACACCCTTCTGTGTGTGTGTGTAAAGTGCCTTCAAGTAGCAGCCGACTTATGGCGACCCCTTTTTGGGGGGTTTTCATGGCAAGAGACTAACAGAGGTGGTTTGCCAGTGCCTTCCTCTGCACAGCAACCCTGGTATTCCTTGGTGGTCTCCCATCCAAATACTAACCAGGTCTGACCAAGCTTGGCTTCTGAGATCTGACGAGATCAGGCTAGCCTGGGCCATCCAGGTCAGGGTTACACCCTTCTAAGCACAGCGATTTCAATGAACATAGAAGGGAGTAACTCTGTTAAGGAGGATACTGCAAGTCTTTTTGGAAAAGGTAGATTTTGGATTATTTATTATTTATTTAGAAACGTATACGCCACCTCTCCAAAGACTTATTTGAGGAGGCTTACAACTAATAAAACCCTTTCAATGCAAGCATGAAGAAAATAAAGACATTAAAATGCAAATATTAAAAAGCAGACCATCTCCCATTAAAAAAACAACCAACACAATTTAAACAAATCAGGTCATAACAAAAGCATAAAATACACACCGAGCAGTCTAGAATTATGAAGATAAAATGATCCTCAGGCCAAAAGTGGACCATAACACGATTAAGATAAAACACTTTTGTTAAAAGCCTGGTTAAAGAGGAACGATTTAGCCTAGCACCTAGGCTAAGGTGCCAGTCAAATCTCATGCAGGAGGGCATTCAAAAGATGAATCGTACAATAGTCATTCAATAGTTGCACAAGTGCTTGTGAGTATTCTATACATCTGCAGGTTTACATTGGAAGAAGAGAACAAACTTTTATCTTATAGATTAAAAACATGTTCATGTCTTTTCTATTTCCTTCAGTCACCTTTTTCTCAGAGAGCAAATAATCTGAAAGTCTGAATAATGGAGAAAATTATTCAATGGGAGACACTGCATGTAATCTGCAAAACTGATTTCAATTACAGAATTTGTATTTTTTGAAAAAGATGCCTAAACTGCCTAGCTACTTATACAGGATCAACACCAGGATGTGAATTTCTTCCACTGATACTTTACACACACCTGTAAATGTAGCAGTTGGGCAATGCCTCTTTCATGATCACATCTGTGATAGCCTGTAAGTGCACCTTATCTGTCTATGGGAGAAAGAGTGAGGGTGTTGTGGAATCTGAGCAATACTGAACAAGGAACCATTTCGAAAGCATCTTGAAAAAGCACCCCCCCCCAAAAAAAGTTCTACCTATTTCTTGAATAAGAAAGTTGGAAAGGTCACACATTTAGAATCTACGACAGGTGTGGGTTTGAAGAGCTGGCTGGGAAGAAAGCCTGTTCATGCTGCAAAATGCATCATATGCTCCTTTTGCTTACTCTGTGGCACTGTGTCTTAAGCAGAAACCTTCTGGGATTCTCCAAATTTAACTCAAATATCTCTCTGCTAGTCAGAACTCAGTAGCATCTTTCCAATTAGCAGATATTCCAACATTTTAAAAAATCCAGTCTCCAAGCCTCATTATTCTAAATTTATCTCCAAACTTTACCATCCTTTCCACATCTATAATTAGTCCCAAGCACTTCTAAGCCTGAAATCCTTTGACTACCTTATTTCTCCTTATTTGGCTTCTTCAGTATCAGCGTTATTGTCATGGTCATGGGTTTTGCTACCAAATTGTATGACCTTGACCGAACCGCTTAACCCAGAACCATCTTCAGTCCCATCTGGCTAAGATTAGCTAACAAAGCATTTCTCCCTCAGAGATCGTTCTACTAAAGGGCATTCTACAGGGTTGCCAGGTCCCTCTTTGCCACCAGTGGGAGATTTTGGGGCGGAGCCTGAGGAGGGCAAGGTTTGGGGAGGGACTTCAATGCCATACAGTCCAATTGCCAAAGCGGACATTTTCTCCAAGTGAACATCTCTATCAGCTGGAGATCAGTTGTAATAGCAGGAGATCTCCAGCTAGTACTTGGAGGTTGGCAACCCTAGCATTCTAAGTGACACTGGGACACTACCAAAGCTGAGGTAGAAATCTGGCAGTCTCTTAAATGCTGTAACAAATCACTTTCAGTGAACTCCCACCATTCCTTCCTTCTTTCCTTGTGTTCTCTCTCTCTCTCTCATATCCCCAGTAATACCAAAAGAGAATGGGAAACAGAATGACTGGTACCCAGCAAGTTTCACAGAAGAGGGTGGATTTGAATATGGATCTGACATGAAAATGACAAGTGAAAAGAAAACAAAAACAATTAAGATGCTGTTCTTAATGGGTTTCCCTCAGAAATGCCACCGTTACACAGCCAGACACTTGCTGCAACTAATAGCCCCAGAAGGAGAAGAAAATCTCCACCTACATCCAAAAATACATCCACCAAAGCAGTGGTGCCAGTCTGAGCATGGAGATGCACCTGCGGCAGTTTATCCAGAGGTGTACTTGCATTTGTTATGTACAAAGAAGCTTCCATGCGTGCATCTTCTCTCTTGGTGGCTATCACATAATCAGGGTGAATGTAATTGTCTCCAGAATTTTGCAGATTATAATACTCCCAGAAAGGCATTTTCCAGCCCTCTGAGGGATGAGTTATACTAAAAAACATCTCACTTGCTCGTCTTCATCCTTGCAATCAGTTGCCATAAAAGGTTAGCCCCCTCCCCTCACCATCCTTTTGTCACTTAGTTCTGTCCATTTTTCCTGCTTCCGCAAGCAGAACATAGGAATAAACTTATCTAAGCGACTTTAGACCTGGGGAAAAACTCTTGTGACGACATGTTCAATTTCCATGTTAACATTTTCCTGCTCTCTTGCTTTTTGATCCTTGTAATCTGTTATACTTTCAAACTGCTTGCTAACTCCTGCAGGAGTATTGCGAGAGATATCCAATCTTCATGCCTTTTGAACTCCATAATCTTTGGCTCTTCAATCAAGTAAACATCCCCTCCGCTGACAACACAAGAATATTGAAAGGAAAATTGAAAATCTCTGGGGCTCCTGGTCTCTGCTTATAGCTGTGGTCCCGTCCCCCCTTTATCTTGCCATGTGTGATCGTATGTCTGATTTCTCTGTTGCTGAGGTAACTAGAAAACTGTTAGAGCTCCTTTCCCACTTAATATTTGTTTTTAACCATGCCCCGCCAGATAGCCTTTATGAGGTAGATCAAATTGGTTCACCTTTGCTCCTGAAGTGCCTGGAATGATTCTTCTGCTCTAAATTATTTCTTGATGCCCTGCTTTGTTTCAGCCTATAAGGCGAGAACAGGAGGTGGTGAGAGTAGTGAACCAAGGAGTCTGCAAGCACTGTTTATAGTAGGGTCATGACTCTTTTTGTACCCCTTCCTTGGGAAGGATAAGGGAAAAGATGGACCTCATCTGCTTACCATTGCCCAGTAGCAAGGTTGAATGTATAAACACTACTTTTAGGCCATGTTATAAAGAACCTAGTAACTAGTTATCCCTTTCCCCCTTTCCACATGGGAAATTGCCTTTGAAACAGAAGTCTTGCCCATGTCATATCTTCTCCTGTCACCTGATAATTATGTCATTTATCCTTATATTTCCTTGCAGCACAAATAAAATGTAGTCTAGGAAACATATGAATCTTGCTGGCTCAGACCAAGGATCCCTCAAGTTTCCCACATCTGGCCAACCAGATGCCTTTGCAAAATCCACAAGCAGGGCTGAGAGGCAATCTCCCTTCTGAGTCCTCCCTCCCCAGCATGTAGTATTCAAAGCCATACTGCTTCTAAAAATGGAGGTTCCATTTAACTATTGTAGTCTAAAGTAAGGTAAAGGTCCCCTGTGCAAGCACCAGGTCATTCCTGACACATGGGGTGATGTCACATCCCAACGTTTTCTAGGCAGACTTTTTTTGTTTACAGGGTGGTTTGCCAGTGCCTTCCCCAGTCATTTTCCGTTTACCCCCAAGCAAGCTGGGTACTCATTTTACTGACCTCAGAAGGATGGAAGGCTGAGTCAACCTTGAGCCGGCTACCTGAAACTGACTTCTGTTGGGATCAAACTCAGGTCGTGAGCAGAGCTTGGACTGCAGTACTGCAGCTTACCACTCTGTCCCTCTTTAAAGCCATTTAATAGGGTTGCCAGGTCCCTCTTTGCTATCGGTGGGAGGTTTTTGGAGCGAAGCCTGAGGAAGGCAGGGTTTGGGGAGGAACTTCAATGCCATAGAGTCCAATTGCCAAAGTGGCCATTTTTTCCAGGTGAACTGATCTGTATCAGCTGGAGAGCAGTTGTAATGGCAGGAGATTTCCAGTTAATACTTGGTTGTTGGCAACCCTCCTATTTAAGTTAGTGGTCATCAACCTGTCTAGTGGCTGAGGAATCCAGAACCTAATGATGTGGTATACAACAAATAATTTCCTTTTGTCTGCCCTGAATGTACTACTCATATCATTGGAAAAATGAGTCACAGTTTGTGAAATGGCATGAAATATGTGAGAGTTCAAAAAAAAGTCACAGTAGGGCTGGCACAAAAGAGCATAAGGAGGGCCCTGCTGGATCAGATTAGTGGTCCATGCAGTCAGCAATCTATTTCACAAAGTGGCCAACCAATTGCCCTAGAGGACCAACAAGCAGGGCTTAGAGGCTAAGGCCTTCCCCAAGGCTGAGACTAGTCCTGGACACACTGGGAAACAAATATTCTCTAAAAAAATATTACTTATCAGTGATACCCATAATTAACCAAAAATGTTGTGGAGGTATACTTCTTGCCGGTAATTAAGTGGTCTGATATGGGAAATCCCTAAATCCCCCATGGCCCTGCCTTCTTAGATAGTGGCAATGGAGGCCCCTCCCTTTGATGTCACTGGCTCCTCCTTGGACTTTGGAGTGTGGATGTTAGGTTGAAGGAAGCAAATATCTGAAGGACAGGGTTATGTCTTGATTGGTTTGTGGTATTTGCAAAATATTATACAAAGAGAAACTCTCTTTGATTGGTGCCATCTCAGCCAGATACAAACATGGCCACATCAGAGGTTATGGTAGAATACAAGCCCAAACTAAATGTTCTGAGCATACAACCATAGCCCAGTGAAAGAGGTGGTACCCACAGTTGGAAGGAAGGTGAAGCATCAGGAGTTGGTGATTGGGTATCTGGGGTTTAGACAAGTAATCCTGGGTTTTCATGAGGTCATTTCTTCCACACGCAATTCCTATGTACATGGGATTGCATCACAAAACAGCAGCTGTCATGTAAAGGACATGTGAAACAAGACATGTGAACAAGAGCATAACACAAGACCAACTAATTATTTGGTATGTCACACTAAATCTTTGCCAGTTTTCATTTTGACACTTAACTTTCTAACCATTTGCATGTACAGCTTGATATTTTATGTAATTTACAATTAAATTTTTGACTGAGTTAATCCAGACAAGCCCATTGATTTCAGCGGTTTAGGCTGGAGTAACACTGCACAGGATTGCATTGCTAAATTGCAAGTCACAATGGGGAGGCTAATTACTGTAAACCTTAAAAAATAGCTTCTAAAGCAAACACAGAACTTATTACCAGACACCAGTCTGCTCAAAATGTGCTTCCCCTCCTAAAATTGCAGGAAGATCTCTGGTAAATGCCCTTGATTAAGACAAACATTCCATTCACTCTCAGACTTTGATGGATACATGGCTTTAAAGCTGGAAAAAATGCTGAAGCAGAAAATCAAAGTGCCTCATCCAAGACCTATATGTTTTAATTAGGCATCAGCAGCTGCATGCTGTCTTAGCCAGGAGGTGCCTTCTCTTGGTGTTATGTAACATTAATGCTCATTGATTTGTGAAACTCTGGGGACCCCTTTGCACAGTTTGGAGAAGACAAACATGTGTCTGTGTGTGCAGTTTTCCATTTAAAAAAAAGCAGATTCATTATCATTTGAAGCCACTGGTTAATTAAAAGAGAAATCCAAATGGGATTTCAAAGAGTCTTGTCTCTGCAAGTTAATTTATGAGCAATAAGAAATACAACATCCTGATCCGCTACAGCAAAATGGTGGGAGCTTTTATCCAACAGATAAACATTTAGAAGGAGAAGTGAAAGAGAAAAGTCTGACTCTGAGATTAGAAGTCCTGTTCAGACAACCTATTTGCAAACATGCTATGAGCCCCAGCCTCGCTTGCATGCTTTCCATTGAAGGTCTGGACACAGTATGCCAGTTGTAAGCACATAGACTCTGTCCAGACCGTCAATGGAAAGCATGCAGGTAGGGCTGGAGTTTCCAGTGATTCCTAGAAAGGACTGATGTCATTTCTGGGTTTTACCATAGAGTTTCTGCTGATTCCTACAGAGGTGTGACTTCACTTCCAGATTTAACTGGAAGAAACGTCATACGGTCGGCTGATGGCCACCCCCTATGTCCCCTCCCAAGTTTCCTGCTGGGTGCTAGGGTAACCTTGCCTAGCAACCCTAATCTAAACCGATCTATCATAGCCACTTTCCATGATTCTTCACTTCTCTCTAGACTGTTTTGGAATCCATGGGTTTCTTGAAGATGTAAGATCAGAAAAAGGAGGACTATGATCATTAAACCCAATTTAGGCCTAATTCTTAACTACATCAGCGGAGATTTTATGCAACCATTTTGTTGACTTATGAAGGCTCCTGATGGCAAAGCTGAGAACTTATCTTCTAAATTGCACAACAAGCTGTCTTGCAAACAAGTGTTTCCTTTATTTTTCCAACCACCATTTGCGGTTTAACCCCCATGATCTGAGAAACTTTAGGGTTTTTGCAGTGTGACGAGGAGCCCTATTTTTTAAGTCCTACCAATTGTGTGGAGATAATATTTTGCACAGAGAAAGCACTATAGTGCCTTTTATGCATGGCTGTTTCCCTTGTGGTCACTCCCCCTCCCCCTGATTACTTTGGGGTTTTGTTTTGATTATGCATGCATTTTCCGTCCTTCAGGGGTCGTTTCATTCTCTCCACATGTTTTCTCCCCGTTTTCTGGATGCTGTTTAGCCAACATCCAGAAAACGCATGGAAAATGTGTGGAAACGTGCAGGGAGGATCAAAAAGGTTGGGGACCCCTGTTCTAGGGAATATGAATCAAGCTCTCTGCTTCTTTCCTTCATGAATAATGAATATGGGGCTCAGGAGCACTGAATGCAAATAATTATTAGAAAAAGAAATTACCCACCCCCCAAAATTAGCTGATCTTGAGTTTACTTCCAGGGGCATGAAGCTTATGTTCAATGTGCTTCTATATGAAATAACTGAATGTTGCTCCAGGTACGCATGACATAAAATGAGACTCTCAACTAAAAATAAACACAGGAGATGTTTGCCTTGTACTGAGCAAGAGTCTCTCATCCTCAGAAATGCACTGGCAATTTCAGAGTTCGAGGCACCATCAACAGTCTGCTTCCAGGAAGGACAGATGTGGCTTTTTCCTAATTCACAGATAAGATAACAGCCCTTGGAAAATCCGATTTCACTGAAATGCAGCACAGGGAGCAGCTCAAGGTTAATTTTTGAAGCTGTATTCCAGGGGTTGTGTCAATCAAATAAGTTTGCTCTCCCTGCTGGTGACTGCACTAGACATGCCTATTTAGGAATCCATTTGAAGTTATTGGTTAGAGACCCTGAAAGATGCTCAGACTCGCATCTCTGTTAAATGCCAATGCAATGTTATTCTTTTCCAGTTCTCTAGAAACTCGCTGCCTTGACACTAATGTGAAGGAGGTCACCTTTGTCTTTGCCCATTCTCAATATGAACTAAATCTGAGCAATGCTTTTAAGTATTATGAGTATCTAAACAGAGGCAGTAAAAAACATGGGCTGTACCACTTCACCAACTTAAAAAAAAACTTTAAAAAAATTAGGGGACCATTTAAAAACATGACCTCCTTTCCATATCTGATCTGAAATGGTACGGCTCTAAGATATTCCAGACATCTTTTGACAATAAGATATTCTTTTTTATATAATTATGTCAGCTGTAGGCACTCATAGTTCTTTCCCTCCTGTAGATGGCAACTCACAGGAGTTGGATGGGATTCAAGGTTGTGAATCAGAGAATCATAGAGCTGGAAGAGGCCATATAAAATTATATTCTCAAAATCCTGATTATACAGATATAGACAGATTTTTGGCTGAGATTAATATTCCTAGATGGATAGTGACACAATTATATGGATGAAATGGTTAGAGTAGATGAAGTTTTGGAGGCTATTAAAAGCCTTAAAAAACAAGTTGCCTAGCTTTGATGGCTTAAAAAAAAGGTAAAGGTTGTCCCCTGTGCAATCACTGGGTAATTCCTGACCCATGGGGTGATGTCACATCCTGACGTTTACTAGGCAGATTATGTTTATGGGGTGTTTTGCCATTGCCTTCCCCAGTCATCTTCCCTTTACCCCCAGCAAACTGGGTACTCATTTTACTGACCTCAGGAGGATGGAAGGCTGAGTAAACCTTGAGCCGGCTACCTGAAACCGACTTCTGTCGGGATTGAACTCAGGCCATGAGCAGAGCTTTTGACTGCAGTACTGCTGCTTACCACTCTGCACTATGGGCCTCTCTATTTGATGGCTTAATACCTGAATTTTACGTGTTTCTCTCAGATTATCGCTCCTCCCCTCTTAGCTGTAATTAACTCAATCTTTTCCGATAAGCATTTACCAGCTTCTTGGAATGAATCCAAAATGATAGTGATTTCCCAAACCGGGGAAGGGTTCAATGAATGTTACACCCACCGTGGACAAATAAGATAAATAAGTGGGTTCCAGGTCAGATCAAGCTTGAACTCTCCCTAGAAGCTAAAATGACTAAATGGAGGCTATTATACTTTGGTCACTTTATGAGAAGACAAGCGTCAATGTAACAGACAATAATGCTAGGAAAATTTGAAGGCAGGAAAAAAGGAAGACCCAACTCAACATGGATTGACTCAATCGAGGAAGCCACAGTCTTCAGGTTGCAAGGCCTGAGCAAGGCTGAACACATAACACGAAGCTGCCTTATACTGAATCAGACCCTTGGTCCATCGAAGTCAGTATTGTCTACTCAGACTGCCAGTGGCTCTCCAGGGTCTCAGGCAGAGATCTTTCACATCACCTTCCTGCCTAGTCCCTTTAACTGGAGATACCGGGGATTGAACCTGGGACCTTCTGCACGCCAAGGAGATGCTCTGAGCCACAGCTCCTCCCGTTAATGATATAATGTTTTGGAGGTCATTAATTAATGGATTTGCCATGAGTCAGAAGCACTTGATGGCGCTTAACACAAAAACACACATAAGTAAGGTGATGCACACTGGAACAAAAAAACATGACATCAAAACCAGGTGCAGGGAGGCAACATTAGGGGAAGGCTTTAGCCCCTATGCCCTGTTCTTGGCTCTCCAGAGTAACTGGTTGGCCACTATGTGAAACAGGATGCTGGATTAGATGAACCACTGGTCTTAGATGAACCCTGGTATTCCTTGGAGGTTACTCATCCAAATACTAACCAGGGCCAACCCTGCTTAGCTTCTGAGATCAGGCTAGAATGGGCTTTCCAGGTCAGGGCTTACAGAAATACAGATTCTAAAAACAATAATGTAGCAAGAGAAAAGGATAAAAATGACAGAGAAAAATACATAACAAAATCTGAAACAATTCTAATAGCCTTGGTACTTGGAGCAGGGGCTCCAGAGATATATTAATCAGTTCAACCTCTACACAGGCTAGCTACTATATTATAAATCTTGTACTTTTCTGTGTTTCAATTTTTTGTAGCAAAAAAGTGTTCAACATATGTCCAGATCCTTTTGTTGTTGCTGCTGTTCATCATAAGAGCTAGCTGCTGAATTAGGCATCTGTAAAGGAACAGTATTGTACCAGAATGCAATCCAACAGGGATTCTGGCTTCAGAGCTGCAAATAAGTAAGTAAATGAAAAGAATAAGAGTACAGCTAATAGAAGTATTACGACAGGGAGTAAAGAAGATTAGAACACCCCAACCTGGAGTATCTTCTGCTGAAGCTTAACTACTGTAATTAACTTTGAATGGGATATAACAGGCTGATGGATTCCCTATGCTGCCTATCATTTGTGTGAAAGTACAAGGAAATGGAAAATTGTCCCTGTACAGCAGCAGGTTGTAGAAGCCCAGCAGTGGAAGTGGCAGGGGAATCAAAGGGAATTAGGTAGGCGCAGTTTTTTAAAAAAAGACTTTTACTTTTAGACACATGGATTTCTGAGAAGGGAGAACAGACTGATGCTGAAACGACTGCATTAGAAGAAGCCTTTTATCAGAGTTCAAGGATATCAATTCCAAGCCAGCCAGACCGGAGCGGCTCAGTTCTGCAAAAGGAGATGTATGTAGCCATGAGCGTGATTCTTAATTTGAATGACCACGGAATTCTTTTGGAACTAGTAACACTTTATTGGAGCAAAAAGGCAGAAGTGTAAAAAGCAGAGGCAGTCAGACTCCTTGTTTGTGCTCGAATCCTTTTTTTTTAAAATAAGTTTTATTTTTTCAAAAGAATAAAGGAATGGACATTAAAAAAAAGATTGGACGGAATGGGGGATTACAATAATGCTTCACAAATCTTATCTACTGTTCAATTATATCAATAAAAGTATAGATATCTACTCTGGGTGTGAATTTACCTTATATCCTGATACATTCTAAAGTATACTGTATTTAATGTCTATTTCTATTATACTTAAACAAAAATACATTGTAATAACACAATTTTGATGTTCTGCATATCAAACTCCTCATAATTTATGTTGTTCTCATGTAAGCCTGTTTGTGCTAGAATCCTGATAAAAGTTGCTCAGACCTACGGAAGAACACACTCCCACTGCAAAGCTACATTATTCCAATGCCAACATTTGACCCGACACTATTAACCCGAGCTGTTTTCCCTATGTGGATTCCCCATCTGGAAGTCATTTGGGAAACGATTTGCAGAGCCTGTACATCTTCATACTGTTTACATACATACTTACATGTGTGTGTGTGTGTGTGTGTGTACAATAGTAGGGATGTACAATTCGAATTCAGAAGTATCGAGAAGCACTGAATAATGCTATATTTGGAACAGCTACAAATACGTCCAAATCCAAAATGTATAGTTCCGGATATTCAGAATAATTCCTAATATTCAGAGTCCCATTGACTCCTATAAAAATCAGTCTAGACTGCTTCCAAGAGGAAGGAAGAGAACCTATTCCTCTCAGACAGCTTGGCCAGGATTGTTAAGAAAGGAAGTGGAGACATTCCCCAGACAATTTGGCACCAAGAGTGGTGGGACAGAGAGCTAAGTGTCTCCTGATTGAGTTGCCATGGTCTTGCCAAGCGAGGGAGAATGGGGTGAGAGCAAAGCCTGTGAGGGATGTCTGTCTGGATTTAGGAAATCCTGAAGCCAGCACAGACATTAGAAGGCACTTAGATTTTGCTCTGGTATAGCGGCTTATAATTCCCCTAGCCATTTTCTCTGTGTCCATTTACATTTGATCCCCTCTCTTCCCCTTAGTGTATAATAGGAATAAAATAGATTAACTAGATTGTAGGTGGGCAGCCTGTTCCTGAGGGGAAGGGCTGCTCCAGTGGAGGTTGTGGCCCTCCCCACTGAAGCCAAAACCTTGCCCTTATGTGCAAGCCCCATGGAACCGCTCCATAGGGTTCCACGGGGCTACACCACCTCAAAAGGTGGCATAAGTACAATTAAGGGCAAAGGGGGCATTCCCACAGGCGCAGCCCCTTCCTGGCCTCCTAAGGACTTTTGTCCTTTCAGCTTAGGAATGGACTGTAATAGGGACATTTTATATTAAATTTAGGCTCATTTGGAATATATCAGGCATAAGGATAAGGTTTGTTAGGTAGATATGGAAGATAGATTTAGATCACATTTAGATAATAGTGTTTGTGTGTTTGGGTTTTTGATCTGTGTTCTGCTGTAGCAGAATAAGATCCTGTTGTTTTTAGGGGAGAGTCTGCAAACAGTATGTGGACATGGTATCATCATCATCAAAATTTATTTTGATACACAATCAGCTCCAGAAAATTGACAAATGGTTAAAATAAATATATATACATAAAATGTAACATACATAAGCTGAGAGAGGGGCAAAAATAAAACCCTCCTCCCTCAAACAGGGAGTTACCATGACAGTCAGCTGCTTTTGTATCCCGCGTGCCTGCAGGCAAAATTTAGCAACTTTAGAAGTTATCTCCTGGGAAGGGCCAGCAAGAAGAAAGGAGGCATAAAATTGTTCAGATCTTTCCGGTATGATTGACAAAACTGGAGCAATATACTGATGTCGGATGTCATTATAAAGAGGGCAATGCAGCAAAACATGTTTAGTGGACTCTACTTTCCCTGTATTACATGGACAAAGTCATTGAGGAAGCGGGGCACAATGGTATCTGCCTTTCAGAAGGACTGAGTAGAGCATTAAAGCGTGCCAGTGTAAAAATTATCTGATATTTGGGGATTTCGAGGGACCTAAGATAATCTGCTGGTCGAAAATATTTGATTCACTGCAAAATAACTGGGTCCTAATTCTGAATTCCCAATCCTGAATCCACATTTTGGTGCTAGTGCTCACTGCTAACAAATAGCAATCCATCCCTGGTATGCAGAGGGACTTGCTCTCATAATAACATAAGAAAGGCCATGCTGGATCAGATCAAAGTCCATCAAGTCCAGCAGTCTGTTCACAAAGTGGCCAATCTCACTGTAAGAAGCCTGAATTCTAGACTAGTTGTGACACTAATGTATTATATAAACTTCTTTTTTGTTTTGGCCAGACTCCTGTTTTTCCATTTGTACAAAATGGATACTGGTAAAACTTGTCTCTTCCTAAATATTGATTATAAAGAGCTGCTCAGTGGAAAGTATTATAATGGCCAATCTGTGATAGACATTTGGCATTTCCATACATTAGCTTTTCAAAAGTTTGTTAAGTTTCAGGGACTGACTTTCCCACTTCTGGGAAATATCTTAATATCTAGTTACAAGAAAAGCCCATAAATGTTGCCAGAGCATTTCATTATGACGTATTGCTTAAGTTCATTATTAGTCTGTTATGTGCCATCGAATCGCTTCCGACCTACGGCAACCCTAAGAATTAATGTCTTCCAGAATGCCTACCATTAACAGCCTTGCTCACTAAAGGCTGTGGCTTATTTTGTTGAGTCAAGCTATGTCGTGTTGGGTCTTTCTTTTTCTCTGCTGCTGCCTTCAACATTTCCTAGCATTATTGTCTTCTCCAGTGAGACTTGTCTTCTTATAATGTGACCAAAGCATGATAGCCTCAGTTTAATCATTTTATTAGCACAGTAGTTTTAAATCTGTATTCTGAGTTCTGGAATCCTGTCGTTTCGTTGAAGCTTATGAGATGCTGCCCAATGAGAAGTTTAGAAATGGTGGATAAGATTCCTTGAAGGAATATCTTTTCCTGTATGTTCAGTTGCAGCAGAATTTGGGGTGTGATCTGAGTTATAATTTCTTGCTGATATTAGGTTTGCCATATGGCATTCTACCCCACGGATGTCCCTTCCCTTCCCAAACCCCGCCTTCTCCAGGCTCCACCCCCAAAATCTCCAGGTATTTCCCAACCCAGAGCTGGCAGCCCTACTTTAGCAGCATGACACTTTCTTGAATTGCTCGACAGTGGTAGAAATTTGAGGATGGAGGAAACAACATCCCAGCATTGCTCCAGGTTCTAGCAGGGGTAGCACTGTCATGAGAAGGATGGTTTCTTTCCACATGTCCTTGGACTTCTGGACATTGCTGAATGGTTCCCCTCCTATTAAAGACACTTAAAAACACTTTCCTGGGACTAAGCCCCATTTTCAGCCGTTACTTTATGGCAGGTTTGCCGCAGTTTCCAGCACTGTAAGCCAGTAAATACTGACTGTTTTCAGTATGAGTCAGTTTTACTACAATTGTCTGGAGGATTCTGGAAATTAATTCTGGAGGAAGCTGGAAATTAATAAACATTTGTGAGGGGTTTTGTACATACTGAATTTTTCCTTGAAAATGATATCCTGTGCTGTGAGTTTGCTGAGTCATATGCATGAACACATATTTAGGGTTGCCAGCTCGAGGTTGGAAAATGCCTGGAGATTTGGGGAGTGGAGCCTGAGGAGGGTAGGGTTTGGGATATAATGCCATACAGTCCACCTTCCAAAGTGGCCATTTTCTCCAAACAAACTGATCTCTGTTGCCTGGAGATCAGTTGTAATAGCGGGAGATCTCCAGCCACCACCTGGATGTTGGCAACCCACTTTATATTTAAGCATCGAGGCATATGTTTGTTCTCACAACATAGAAAAACCAACATGTTCTATCTCAGCATGTTTTATTTCAACTTTTAAAGCACTTCACAAACATTTCTGGAACCTAATTGGGGGAAAGCTAATGTCAAGAGGTGAGTTAAGCAATTTCCCTGCTGCAAAGCATCTCTGTTGCGAATCATGTCACCCTGGCCCAAATTTGCACAGTAGCACAGCAGCCAAGTTTTAAAGACACGAGGTCCAGTGGAACATGTTGTCCCATCCCTACTGATTAATCTAGTTTTGGGACGAAGGAAATATTATAAATCTCAAGGATGTTCCCTAGAATGAAGATCATAAATTACAGTGGCAGGAAATGGTGATTATGATTTACAGGGAATTCATGTCCTTCAACATTTTACAGATGAAATTAGAGGCATGCTTGCAGCACCTCTGTTCTCATAGCAGGGAGCATCACTTCTGGTGCCTCGTTGATGATGTCTCTTCTGTATGCAGAATTCATTTACTCCGCAATTGCCTGTCTTCCACCTGTTGAAAAGGTGGGAGATAGTTTGTTCTTTAGACTAAAAAAATGCAGTTGTCCTACAATATTTTAACCAGCAATTCAAAACAGACCTCAGTTGCTGCAGAAAATGAAATGGCAGAATGTGCATTTCAGGAGCCTTACTGTTCATGAGGCTAGAGATGAAGCATCGCCTCCTCACTCCCAGATTTAACATCTAGATACTCCAGAGGCTGAACTCTAGTTATTCACACTAAAATGCTAACAAGGATGGGATCAGTTATTTTCAAGGTACTGGGTACTGTCACTGGCAAATTGGGACCACTGGAGCATTAGATGTAGGGTTGCCAGGTCCCTTTTCGCCACCGGTGGGAGGTTTTTGGGAAGGAGCCTAAGGAGGGCAGGGTTTGGGGAGGGACTTCAATGACATAGAGTCCAATTGCCAAAGTGGCCATTTTCTCCAGGTGAACTGATCTCTATCGGCTGGAGATCAGTTGTAATAGCAGGAGATCTCCACCTAGTACCTGGAGGTTGGCAACCCTAGTTAGATGATATTTTCCCAAATGATTATTCTGCCAGCCCTGTAAATAAGATTGTAGTTCAAGGTTGGAAAATTCCTAGAGATTTGGGGGCAGATCCTGGGGAGGGCAGAGTTTAGGGAAGGGAGGTCAGCAAGGATGTAGTAACATAGAGTTCACAGTCCAAAGCTGCCATTTTATCCAGGGAACTGATCTCTGTAGTCTGGAGATCACTTAATTTCAGAAGATCTCCAGGCCCTACCTGGAGGCTGGGAGCCCTAGGATGTGCCCTAATGTTACAGAATAACCCTCACATCCAAATTCTGCACAAGACTATTCTCATTTACAGACTGATATAACAGTAGTAGTAGTTCCTGACATTCATCACTAGATGGGGAGTAATCGCCCTTGCAATGCAGGCTTTCAGCAGGAAATGGGAAGATTCTGGCTGAACGAGTATTGATATAAGCAATTAAAAAAGAAAAAAAAGAAAACTGATTTGGGAAAAGCAGGATGAAAAAAACAGGAACGCAGCACAAAACTACAACTATCTTGGCAAGCACAAAGAAGCTGCTTTGTGTATCAGCCAGCTACAAAAATGTTATGAGTTTTAAAAATTGATAACATAAAATATCTGCAGTATTCCTCTCTCTGGAACATGGTTTGCTTCTGTGACATGTGTGCCACAAGTGGTAGAGGCCACAGTGGTTTGTGGCATACCTGTACAGGAATAAAAACACTAGTGGGCCTAGTTACTACAGCGGTAGACTGCAACCCTGCTAACATTTTGCAGATAAAAATAGGAGGAAACTTCTTAACTACAGCAGCAACGGCTCCAGTCTCCTTCTTCCACATAGCTGAGGGCTCTGCCCAACTGGTCGTATTCATTTATGCTGCAGTAGTTTGTCTTGACCTGAATTAAAAACAAAACAGTTATGTTTATTGTTAAGATACGCTAGAAGAATGTAAATTGTCCTCCATGATGTTAACAGCTCAAAATGTGTCTCAGCAATTCTGTAAAAATAGCAGTTGACAGTGCCTTGGTGACAGCATAGGGTTGTCAGCCCTCCACTGGCAATCCCTGGTAGCTTTTTTGTGGGCAGAGTCGGGGAGGGGGTGTTACAGCAGTTAGAGGGGTCTCCTTTATTGGGGGGAATTAGCAATGGAGACAGAATGGGCTTTGCGAGAGCCTGGCGTACGGAATCTTTAAATCTATTTTTACAAGGATGAGCACACCAGTGGAAATACTCTCAATAAAGAAGTGTTGTATAAATTTTAAGGGTTTTATTAAAAGGATTTCAATAACACACACACACACACAAATATACACACAAGATCAAAGGATAAAGGGAAAGAAGGGAAGGAATATTTACCAATCAGAGGAGGACGTCCAAAATGGCAGCTGCTTGGGAGCGGGAAATGACCAGCGTTCTTGAGAAGAAAAAGTCGCACAAGCAGTATGGGGTGTACACGTTTGGATCCAGCAAATGGACACACTTTGCCATTGTGAGAGGGGCAATACTTATACCCCGAAACATATCCTGAGGCATTTATGACTTCACCAGAAACCAAACATTGCCGGGGCAAAGGATTGATTGCTCTTTGATGTGTTTAGATGGCTGTGTGTGAAAAAGTCAGAGGGTAAAAGCAGATACAAACAATACCTGTGAATTTAGGATTAAGTATTGCTAAGTATTTAGTTGTAGGTTTCCAGATGCGCAAAGATGTTCTGGAAGAAGTTTCCCAAGAAGGAGGAGATGACTCAGAGAAGAAATGGGATTACCTAATTTGCAACTGGATGGGGTTAGCTGGATATTCAGATATGCAGAGAGAGAGGTCCGAGTTCTTTGAATACAGCATTGATGGTGGAGGCTGTGATATCAGGTGCCAGGTGTCTGCAAGGAGCATTTTATTAACTATATGTTAAGGCAGGCTGCCTCCTTCTCATGGTTCCCAGACCTGTCATGAGGCCTAGGGGAAATGCAGATGAGTTTTGTTCTTGCACTGTCAGTTCCAGAGTGTCTCACAAGATGTATTTCTGACAACTTCCATTTTGTCTCCTTTTGCACAGCAATGCCTTGTCTCTTTTGATAAACTCTGGTCCTATACACCTTTCAAGGCACACCAGGTAGTTCAGGGCAGTGCCATGGGGTAACAAATAGTTTGGTCTTTTTCTTCTTCTATCAGCTATATATTGTTATCCACAACATCAGTTTATTGAATACAGCAAAACTACCGTGCAACTATCAGGTGTGGAAAGTTGTAGAATCCAGGTGTTAGTGCTTTAAAAGAGTCTCCAACATGATTCCTAAATGAACGTGTTCTCTCTCAGTTTCTGTACTTTCAGATATCGGCAAACTATAAGCAATAGACTAAGCACAGGACTCTAAGCTCTGCTTCCCTCCAAGGGCTCCGACCTGTATTTTTATGGCCCCAGAAAGGAGCAAAGTCATTCCAAATCATAATTTGTTTAACTTGGCAGTTCCGACAGGATATAGACTTGCATTCTCTAAAATTGATGTGGTTATTTTAATCCTCCGGTTTACACAGCTGGGAGTCTTTGCAGGTGATGCACAGCATCTAGCTCCATGATTGTCGTCCACATGAAAACAAACACGCAAATCCCAGATATATATATCCCTTTCTCATACAGAAAAATCCCTTTCTCAGAAAGACACCAAAATGTCAGGCACCTTTTTTACATGAACGTTGGCAGTTTAGGTCTGCAAAACTGTAGGTATATCAAATGCACAAAACCAGTGTGTTTATTTTGTTTTTTAAATCACTGAAATTAGGACCCTTGACGTGTAGATTACATGGATCTCTGTTGTTGTTATTAACCACTGAATTGCCTGTGATGAGGAAGACAATGTATGTGTTATGGAGACATTAGAAGCAGGTTCCATGCATTTCTATGCACTTGGCACATGAATACATAGTGCACCCAGTGGACTCCGTTGGTGAACCGCCAGATGTTAGGCCACTTTGATCTCCCTTCCCCAGGCTAAATTGTCCTCAGATGTAGAATTTCCCTTTTCCTCTCAGGAATGAATTGCAGTAGTTCACTTGTATGGGAAGAAGTAAACGTGGGGTTTCTTTTAAACTTTTTTTTTATCATCGAAGTTCATAGTTGGGGCTTTGCATTGCAATTTCATTTTTCCCCAGCAAATGGGCTGGTTCTTCCAGGAGCATCTTTATGTCAGGTTGGTGTTAAACATAGAAGAAGAAGAAGAAGAAGAAGGAGTTGGTTTTTATATGCTGACTTTCTCTACCACTTAAGAATGAAACCAGCTTACAATCACCCTCCCTTCCCCTCCCTACAATAGACACTCTGTGAGGTAGGTGAGACTGAGAGAGTGTGACTAGCTCAAGGTCACCCAGCTGGCTTCATGTGTAGGAGGGGGGAAACAAATCCAGTTCACCAGATTAGCATTAACAGCTCATGTGGAGGAGTGGGGAATCAAACCCGGTTCTCCAGATCAGAGTCCACTGCTCCAAACCATCGCTCTTAACCACTACACCATGCTGGCATTTCCTGCACAGAATTGTGCTGAGAGGTGGTGAACCCCACCAACATCCTCTAATGCTGCACAGAAGCTAGAGTTCAGTGGAATGCTTTCAAGCAACATGCTGACCAGCCAATAAGTGGCTGGATTACATGAACTCTCTTCATCCACATGTTTAAGGGTGCTCACCAAGCTGTCCTGCCCATCTCAGTATTTTAAAATCCCATTTATTTATTTTAAAACTTTTATAAAGGACACGTTATTATTTATTCATTTATTTTCTAATAAACAACTCTGGTTTGCCACCAGCAAATGGACTACCAAAATATGGGGTGAGTCTAGGGTTGCTAGCCTCCAGATGTGGCTGGGGATCTCCTGCTATTACAACTGATCTCCAGGTGACAGAGATCAGTTCTCCTGGAGTAAATGGCAGCTTTGGAAGGTGGACTTTATGACATTATACCCCTCCCTAAACCCCGCCCTCCTCTGGCGCCACCCCCAAAATCTCCAAGTATTTTGCAACCTGGACCTGGCAACCATAGGTTGCCTCCCTCAGACACTGCTCACCTCCCTGGCTTGAAACTCACCTCCCTGGCTTGGAACTCATCCACTGCTACTGCCAGAATCATACCTGCCAACTCTGGCAACAATCCTAAGAACGTTATCCTAGGAAGAAGCTGCATTGAATAAAACAAGATTTACATTTGAGTAGACCTGCTTAGGATTGCTCCCTTTTAAAGGAACTTACCAGACTACTCTAACCAGATCTATTTAAATACGCTTAAACTTCTTAATACTCTATAAAGCTAGGGTTAGCAACAGCAAGATGGGGCCTGGAATTCTCCCAGAATTACAAGTAGGGCTGTCAACAAAAAAAAAAAATTCGGTACAGTTCGGATTCGGCCGAATTTGGCCCTTGTGGATTCGGTACGTGCCGAAGTCCGAACTCCCCCACTTCGGATCCGTTCAATTCGGCGGGAATTCAAAGTTCGGAAACAAGTTCGGCCGAATAAAGCCATTAAAAACACAACCGCGCCTTTCCGCGGCTCTGGGGGGGGCATTTTTGGGCTTAGAGGTCCCAAGTTTTTGGCAGAGCTTCAAAGGACGTTTATTGAAAGACTCCCCAAGTTTTGTAAAGATTGGGTCAGGGGGGCTGAGATATGGGCCCTGAAAGGGGTCCCCCCACCCTTAATGTTGTGCATCTCTCAGCAGAGCTTGCCGCCCACGCACAAAGCTCCCAGCCCGACAACAGCGGAGAAATTAGCAAAACAACTGCAAACACAACCTTGTTAAACAACACCTTTGCAACACACAACTGAAACCTCCCCCCTCAAACCAGGGAGCGAGAGACTCGAGGGGGAACACACACCCCAGGCAGAACTGACGAAAGCCCCCTTTGGCTTCCCCCCCACCCACAGAAACTGCTCCCTCCCCCCACACACACAGACTCTGCTTTCCCCCCCACACACACACATACACAGGATAAAAATTATAGATTAAAGCCCCCAAAGGGGTCTTACTGTGGCTGTCTTCTGTTCCATCAGGACGGGCTGTAATCCAAGATGATTCCAATTAGGCACGGAACGTTTTGCTCTGGAGAGATGCACACAGGATCGGATCGGCTGCCCCATTCATCCCAATAGGGGAAAGGGGAAAGCCCATATCTCGGGACCCCCTGACCCAATGTTCACAAAACTTGGGGGGTTCCTTAAGAAGCTTAATCTAAAGTTCCAGTGAAAGTTTTGTGTCTGCACCCCCAAAAATGCGCCCCCTGCAGCCATGGAAAGAGAAAAGGGGGGGAGGCGATATTTCTGCCCCCACTGAACCCATCTTTACAAAACTTGGGTAGTATCTTAAGAATAATTCACTGAAGCTATGCTAAAAGTTTGGGGGCTATATCCCCAAAAAAGCGCCCCCTGCAGCCACATAAATGGAAAAGGGGGGGGAGGAAAAAGGGGGAGAGCCCATATCTCGAGACCCCCTGACCCAATGTTTACAAAACTTGGGGGGTATCTTAAGAACACTGGTCTGAAACTCTGCTCAAAGTTTGGGATTTGTACCCCCAAAAATGCGCCCCCTGCAGCCATGGAAAAAAAATGGGGGGGAGCCCATATCTCGGGACCCCCTGACCCAATGTTTACAAAACTTGGGGGGTACCTTAAGAAGCTTCATCTGAAGTTCCAGTGAAAGTTTTGTGTGTGCACCCCAAAAAATGCGCCCCCTGCAGCCACAGAAAGGAGCGAATGTGCACAAGCACCCCACACACACACACGAGGATTTCGCTCTCTCTCTCTCTCTCTCCCTGGCCGGGCCGCACATCAGCTGATTCCTCCAGTACTCAATCCTGACTGATTGGCCAGAAGAAGACCCAGCTTGCCCACCAATTGGCCGGGGGAGGAGAATGCTGCTTACTGACGGTTATGCTGCTTACTGACGGCCGAATTGGCCGAATTTATTCGCGAACTCCCGAACTCGCTGAATTCGGCCCCCCCGGTTGCCCGCCAGTTTTGAGTTCGGATCCGTCCGAACAGAAAAGCACCGAATCAGGGGAAATTCGGTTGATTTTCAGTTCGGACCGAACCGAATTGACAGCCCTAATTACAAGTGATCTGCAGACCACAGAAATCTGTTCCCCAAGCGGGAGTGGCAACATTGGTGGGTTGCCTGTGTGGCATCACATTCTTGCTGAGTTCCTACCCCTCCCCAAACTCTGCCTTTCCCAGACCTTGCCCACAAACCTCCAGGAATTCCCCAAGCTGGAGCTGGCAATCTCAAGTAAACTGGCATGATGGCCAGGAATGCCTTCTATCAGCTGCATCTGATCTGCCAACTTTCTCATTACCTAGGTTCTGCTGATATGGCCATGCTGATTCATACTTCTGTAACCTCACAGTTGGATTACTGCAATGTGGGCTGCTGCATAGGGGCTGCCCTTAAAGACAACCAAGAAACTAGAACTGGTCCAGAATGTGGTAGCCAGACTGTAGTCAGGGGCTAGCTGCTGGGAACATTCATTGCCCATTTTGAAACAACTTCATTGGCTGCCAGTCTGTTTCTGATTTCAGTTCAAGGTGCTGGTTGTGACCTTTAAAGCCAAGGATTTGAAGCACTGTCCATATGTGCCAACTATGGTCAACAGGCAGCCCATCTGTTGGCTAACCCACCACTTAGGGTTGCCTGTCTGGCACTGACCAGAGCTTGAGCCTTTTCTGCTGCGGCTCTGGCTCTGTGGAACGGCCTCCCTGACAAGATGAGAGGGACCCCCTCTTTGGAGATTTTCAAAAGGTGCAGCAAGGGCTACCCGTTTGCCAGAACTTTTGAGGAGGGGTTAAATTGCAGGCATCTTTTAGAGGGGGAAGGGGGCAGATTTGGGACTTGTTATGTTATCTTTGGTTTTAGCTGGGGATGTTTTAACTATTATTGTAAGCTGTCTTCAACCAAGAAAAAAGGCAGGATATAAATGTTTTAATAATTGTGATAAAGAAATAAAAGCATCACACTTCTTTCTTTCTTGGTTTCTTCTTTGCCTCTCCATCATTGCTTACAGTTTCTTGCCTTTCCTTTTCCCCCACCCGCTTGCACATCTATATACCTGCCTTTTTCTGTTTCCCCTCTGTTCCCACTCACTTTTTTTGTTTCTCCATCTCCCTCCCCCTTCTGTTTTACTTTTTCACCTTTTCTGCTCCTCCCCTCTATCTTCTTTCTGTCTTATTTTTATTTTGGCTGCTCCCCCCTCCCCCATCGTCCACTCTCTTCTCTCATGTTCTCCCCCATCATCTGCTCGCCTACCCACCCCCTATTGTTGCCTCTCTGCACTCCTGCTTGCCTCCTCCCCATCATTGGCGAGGCACTCACCCGATCACTCTGCACTCCTGCCACTTGCCCCACTATCATTGACACAATGCTCCCTCGTGTTTGACTGTTTACCTGACAGCTGATACTTGTATTTTGTTCACGCTCTAATTTTTAATTATATTAATCAAGACACTTGTGTTCGGTGCATCTCCTAGGGAAAGGAAAGGTAGATGAGCCATCAAAATGCTTTTCTGAGATGAGACCCTTAAGCATTTTAGCAGACAATTAGTAGGGAAGACTACTGCACTATTTTGGGGCAGCTTTTGTTATGTTGATGTTTCTGGGCCCCTTCGTAATTAAAGTCATTCTTCATTCAAGACAAGTGTTCTACCTTGGTCTTCCAAACAAGGGCACCATATATTTAGAAGTTAACGGTGGAGTCTGATCTGGAGAACAGGGTTTGATTCCCCACTCCTCCACATGAGCGGTGGAGGCTAATCTGGTGAACTGGATTTCTTTCCCCACTCCTACACACGAAGCCAGCTGGGTGACCTTGAGCCAGTCACACTCTCTCAGCCCCATCTACCTCACAGGGTGTCTGTTGTGGGGAGGGGAAGGAAAGGTGATTGTAAACCAGTTTGAGTCTCCCTTAAGTAGTAGAGAAAGTCGGCATATAAAAACCAACTCTTCTTCTTCTTCTGATGCATCTGAATGCAAATCACTCTTATCAATTACTTTTTATTCCCTCCTTTCTCCAAGGACCCTAGGGCAGCTTACATGGTTCTCCTCTCATCCATTTCATCTTCACAGACAATCTGAGAGACGTTTGAAAGTGGGTGGCTCATAGCCACCCAGCAAGCTGTGGTAACCTGCCATAAGTGGCTACTACAAGGTGCAGTTTCTTAGCATATTTGTATGCTGAAGATGAACTTTGCCAGGGAACATCAAGGAGCTCATCATGCCTATCACTGAGGGGTTTAAAGCAAGACAAATTGGCCTGGTGATGCTGTTTGTTTGGAAGTTCTCAGCATGCCTACATACCACTTCTTCTCTTCTTCTTCTTCTGAAGAGGTGGTTTTTATATCCCACTTTCCTCTACCTTTAAGGAGTCTCAAAGTGGCTTACAATCGCCTTCCCTTCCTCTCCCCACCAGAGACAACTTGTGAGGTAGGTGGAGCTGAGAGAGTCTGGAGAGAACTGTGACTAGCCCAAGGTCACCCAGCAGGCTTCATGTGGAGGAGTGGGGAAACAAACCTAGAGTCCATTGTTCATGTGGAGGAGTGAGGAATCAATCCCACTTCTCCAGATTAGTCCACCATTCTTAGCCACTGCACCATGCTGGTTCTCTAGTAGCTCAAGTTGTGGTGCTTTCAAACAGGCATGATGCATACCTAAGAAAGAGGCAATCTCCAGTTTTCCTCATCACTGGTAAGTCTGTTTTGGATTCTGTGAAGAGTGCTTGCTTCAGGCACATCAAAGCAGACTCAAATGTCCCAAGTGCAGAGCATTGTAGCAATTACATTAATAAAGGGACTGAAAGTCAGATAATTTGTTCTTCACATGCAACAAGCTGTCCAGTTCATCCTTGACTATTCTGGGAGAAGCAATCTTGAAGTAATTGCCAGTTCTCAAAGAAATTGGTCCTGGCATTATTTTTGCTCACTTACTCTTGCCTTGTGGCACATTTTCCTAATGAAAGCTCCCTCAATTAATGTAGCCCTTTCCAGCCTCATTAATTGAAGAGTTCTTATCTCCTGAGCTGTGATTGATTACAGGATGGTAAGTCTATTATTGTCAGGCAGAAGTAATTAAGAGCTTGGAATAGAAGACACACTTTCCAAAGGGTTTCCCCATCTCATCTTCTCTCTATTCAAGGCTGGAAGAAATGGGAATGTGTGATCTGGTTCTTTAAACAGCTTACAGGAGTGAAATTACTTTCCTTCTCTCTCCTTTCCACAAGTGTCCCATTTATAGCCTGTTTATTTTACTTTTTCATATTTACTATATCAGTGATATCTATTATGTGACATGCCTTCTGATCATATCGTGAAAAGGTGATCCCAGTGAGAATTGTTCCTCTCAATGGAATTTCAAACTTAGTTGCCTAAAGGATGTCCATCCATTCAACCTAATCTGCAGGGCTGCCAGCTCCAGGTTGGGAAATACCTGGAGATTTTGCAGTTGAAGGATAAGGAAGGTGGGGTTTTGGGAAGGGGAGATTTCAATGGGGTATAATGCCACTGAATCCACCTTCCAAAGCAGCCATTTTCTCCAGGGGAACTGAGCTCTGTTGCTTGGAGATCAGTTGAAATAGTGGGAGATCTCCAGCCACGGCCTGGAGGTTGGCAACACTATCTGGGGATTTCTTGCACCCATCCATGTGTGCACAGCACTCCTTAGAGTACAAGGATTTCCCTTAATTGGGGTGTAAATTCTGGCAGTGACATCAAGGACATACTACTCCATGCAGCACCATGTAGGGCTGGATCCACTGTGAAAAGTTTATTGGTTGTAGAACAGAACTTTCCCTGGCTTCCCCTCTTGAAGCAGCCTGCCATTTGTCCCAAAACTCCTCTCTGAATTGAAGAGGGAAACAGAGGCTATTTTCACTGGTTCCCCGTGGTCATTGCAGCCACCTGTCCTGTGAGGTTCTCCTGATCCTCAGAGAGAGGTTTGGGAACAAATGGCAGGCTGTTTCAAGATGGGGGAAGGCAGGGGAAGTGTCTTACTTTACAGTGAGGATCTGTCAGATTCTTCTTTTAGGCTTGTGGGATACCCCAAATGAGGACAAATTGATTGTGATAAAGATGGTGTTTATTAAGGTTTAACAAAATATTATAGGCAGGGTAGTGGCCACATAGCAAGGCAAAAACTAAGCAGGGAAAGGCTTACAGCATCCATCTCTGAAGACTGGGGATCCTGGGCAGTCCTCTTGAGATGTCACTCCAAGGGGCTAATTGCTGGGCACACGTCTGCATAATTCCCTGTCAATCAGTAGGGTTGCCAACCTTCAGGTTCTAGCTGGAGATCTCCTACTATTACAACTGATAGCTGGGAGAGAAAGAAGCTGAGAGGGGGCAAAGGAAGGAACCCGTGGTGCTTCACTTTCTGAGGGGGTGCCTCCTGCCCTCCACTACTGCTGCAGTTGCTGCCCAATGCCCGACACTTCATATTTCTGTGTCAACACTATGTCAGTTAGGGTTGCCTGGTCCCTCTTTGCCATCGGCGGGAGATTTTTGGGGCGGAGCCTGAGGAGGGCAGGGGTTGCGGAGGGGAGGGACTTCAATGCCATAGAGTACAATGGCCAAAGCGGCCATTTTCTCCAGGGAAACTGATCTCTATCGGCTGGAGATCAGTTGCAATAGCAGGAGATCTCCTGCTAGTACCTGGAGGTTGGCAACCCTAAAGACAGTGTAATGGACGCATTAAAAGCAAAGAGAACTCGGCTGCAACATTTGCTCAAATTGCATGCTCAAATTGGGGTAATCTTGTCAGGTCCCTTTTCGCCATCAGTGGGAGTTTTTTGGGGGCAGAGACTGAGGAGGGCGGGGTTTGGGAAGGGGAGGGATTTAGGGAACGCCATAGAGTCCAATTGCCAAAGCAGCCATTTTCTCCAGGTGAACTGATCTCTATCGGCGGAACATCAATTGTAATAGCGGGAGATCTCCAGCTACTACCTGGAAGTTGGCAACCGTAGTAATCAGCCAAGAGAGCAGTGTGACATCAATGGAGATAAGTTCCCCTAGAGAAAATTGATGCTTTGGACAGTGGGCTGTATGGCATTGTATCCCACTGAGGTCCCTCTCCTCCCCAGGTTTCATCCCCAAATCTTCAGGAGTTTCTCAGCCTGGATCTGGCCACCCTACCCACCCACCCCCATCCCACTAGGAGAAGGCAGGATGGGTGCAACTTTAATCCCACATTCAATCACTAATTTCTGTAATGAAGGAACCAGAAAACAGCAACAAGCGGCTATGGTAATGTACGGAAGGATGGGCAGAACATCTTCACTCTATGGCTCCTGCATGAGTCAGTAACTAGAAGCGAAGCAGCCACAGTATATTACAAAACTGGCCACAATCAAATTGCCGCTCTTTAACACACATTTTAGAAGGGAAGACAGTCCCCGACATTTCCGATGTGGTTTGCTGATTGTCTGTATTCCCCCTTTGATTGCTGGGATTGGGGAAAGTGTCTTAAGCCTATTTTCTGAAATTCGTCACTTAAAGACAATTGCCCCAAAGCCAGCAACCAAAGTACATAAAGCAGTAGAGTACCTGTGGAACTGGAATAGCTGTTCTCTGGATATAAAACCAATCTGGAGCTTGATGCATGGAAGGAAGGAACAGGAAGAACTAGAGATCTTCCCCCTCCATGTATACTAGTTGCTACAGGATGCCACCGCATACAAACAAACTGGTATAGATGGGGGAAAGTTCGACACTGTACTTTATGTCTAGAGTTTAAGCCAAGTATATGCCAATATGGATGGATGAAAACTCCTCAGTTTCCTTTATATCTTGGGTGCAGCTTTTTGCAGACATTACATTGGTGCTGCGCTTACATGGAGCCCGCCAGTTGTGCATATCAGGAATGTGGCATGCATGACTGCCGTATTATGTGACTAAGCCAGTGTGTGCATTTTCTATGTGAGTGCAGCTTAAAAGAATTATCAGGGTAAAGCTGTACCTGCATGGAAAATCAATACATCCTATTCACATGATACAGTGATTGTGTACATTGTATTCCCCACAATGTGTGACTGGCAAGCTCCCACTCTGCATGAATGCCTGCAGAGGGCTTGTGTTATGTATTTTTGTACCCTGAATGGTACTAGACACTTGTAATATCTTTTTTCAATGAGACTAGAATGATGGGAGGGGGGAAGGAAGGCAGCATGGTATAGCCCGATCTCGCCAGATCTCGGAAGCTAAGCAGAGTCGGTACTTGGAAGGAAGACCTCCAAGGAAGTCTCTGCAGAGGAAAGCAATGGCAAACCACCTCTGCTTAATCACTTGCCTTGAAAGCCCTTGCTGCCTGGGGTCACCATAGGCAGGCTGAAACTTGACAGTACAGCGTGGTGTAGTGGTTTGGAGCCATGGACTCTAATCTGGAGACCGGATTTGATTCCCCACTCCTACACATGAAGCCGGCTGGGTGACCTTGGGGAGGGGAAGGGAAGGTGATTGTAAGTTGGTTTGATTCCCCTAAAAACAGTGGTTCCCAACCATTTTTTGACCAGGGACCACTAGGACTTTTTTGTTCGGTGCAGGGACCCCAAGGTTCAAAATAAAAATTCTGAGAATTTGAAAATAAACTTTAATCATAACTGTTAGTTAAACTTAAACTTAGAATAATATTTGAATATATATATTTTATAATAGAGAACTTTTAATTGAAAATATTAATTTATTATGGGTTTATAACTTTGTTTCGCGGACCTTAATTTAGTTCTCGCGGGCCCCTGGGGGTCCACGGACCCCTGGTTGGGAACCAGTGCCTTAAAAGGTAGAGAAAGTCAGTATATAAAAACCAACTCCTCCTCCTCCTCCTTCACCCACACTCAGAATAGCAGGGGGGTATAATTTGCTAGGCAAAACAAAGGTTCATATTGCTGTACTAATAGATAATAACTTTATCAGGCTATTGAGGAATATTAATTTCTTAACAAACTCAACCCAGAAAACAGAGTAAAAAGTGTTGGTTTTTTCTGATTGAATCTTCTGTGGAGCTTATCCTCCATCTCATATTGCTGGCAAGCAGTACTAAGGCCACTGAACGGAACACACAACTACATAAGTGACTGGGAATGGGATTAATTTCAAAGGTTGGCTGCTTTCGGTCATAAGGATTGGCACTGATAATAAGATGCCTGAGATCAAAAAACCAACTGATAATTTGATCTTTCAAATATATTGATTTCTATAATGTTTTTTAAACATACTCTGAAATGAAGAAGTTCAGGGGATAAAGGGAAAATACTGAACGTTTAAAAAAAACCTCTGAAAAATGAACTCTGGAACTAGTTTAGTGACATAAAAGATGGTTGTTCGCATAAAGCATAAAAAATAAAAGGCTTTTTCTGCGATTTTCCCCATGACCAGAAACTGTTCGACTGTGATGAACAAACATGAGCCGATCACCCTGTCTGTTTGCTTTTCATCAATCAGCTCAAATGTTTGCTACACAGGTTTGCATTTTTTTTCTAGATCGGTGCAAGCACAAAAATATAGGCAGCCATTAATGTCACTAAGGACTGCGAACACTGAATGGTAGGTGTTTTTTTTTAAGAGTATGAGTGATTTATGTGATTTGTGACTGATTTAACTGTCTATTTAAAACATTGCCTACAAAGTGGAACAGTGGCTCAGCAAGGAGGGAATAATGCATTAGGGAGACCAGAGCTCCTGCTTCGGAGGTAGGGATGCCAGCCTCCGGGGGTGGGGGCAGGGGGGCCAGGGATCTCCCAGATTACAGCTCATCTCCAGACTACAGAGATCAGTTCCCCCAGAGAAAATGGATGCTGAGGTTGCTGTCCTCCCAGACTCCATCCTCAAATCTCTAGGAGCTTCCCAACCGGGCAACCCTACCCCTCACCTCCGCTGGCTGCCAGGGGGACTTGTCAATCCTAAGGCCACCTGCCTCCTACCAGCTCTGCCCTCTATCACACAGATGAGTGGCAGGGGGAAGGGGCCAGGGAAAATGGGGGTGGGGGACATTGGCATTGCACTGATACCATTCCATCACTTCCAGCATTACCTGGAAACAGGGCTGTTGAGAGCCATCATGAGCTCCTGGACAAAAATTCCATCCTCCCCCGCCCCCTCCCATGATCCTGATGCAAAACAAATATAACAAAACAAACCCGCTTGGCTTTCTCTTACTGTTAATAGAATAATAATTGTTACCTGGGAATCAGTCCCCTTGAATTAAGTGAAATATCAGTCTCTCTCCCTCTCTCAAACCATTCTAAACTGCAAAAATATTTCTAACCAGCAACAACAACTACAACAACAAAACAGTCAAGAAGTCTACCACACCGAAAGAACGATATTATATGATTTCAAGATTTCTGCTTCAAGCCATAGATAGAAGTGGCATTTCAACTAGAGAAAAATATGTCACACACACACATATAATAGCAAATAATTATTCTACTGTATAATCAAAAAGTAATTATTTGGTTCCCCCCCTAAATAATAGCTTCAACCTATAATCTAGAAAGCGAGAATCATGTGCTAATTAATCTATGAACTGTTATTAAAGACTAGCATAATTACTCTGGTGAGTTATTGTTACTGCTGAAACCTATAATTATTTACTATGAATTTATCCTGAGAGTTCTGATACAGAATTACCAGGAGATTTTCTAAATTGCCATTTCCAATGGGCCTGGAGAGACATTTCTGAAGTATGTTTTCTACACACAGATAGCAGAAATGAAAAACTTGTCAAGAAATTTAAGTTTCACTTCAGTTATTTCCAAATATTGCATTATTGCCCACTGTGTCATGGGTCTTAGTAGTCAGCTGACTATTCTCCTTTCCCAAAGAAGGCTGGATTAGAGCCCTACAAAAATTGCAGATAGGGAACTCTGCATGCACAATCCACGTGATCCTCTCCCAATAATTGATTCTCACATAACAAATGGCTTTAAAATTGACATTATTATCACATTTGCTAACTGTTATTGGGTCAGGATAGAATCTACAGTCATATTTGGTTTCTAAATCTGAAATATCAAATTAAACCAATTTCAAACTTCTTTAGCTCTGTCATACCGCTTTTTTTCCAGCTGCATCAGGGAATCACTTAAAGTTACCTCTTATGCTGAATGCTCGGACAGATTGCAATAAAAATAAAACTGGAACAATGTTAAAGCAACAGAACAACTACGGTTTTACCCCAGCCTATGTGATCTGTGTGCCACCATAGAATAACCCCCCCCCCCAAATGCAGCAACCAGGGGTTCCATAGTAGATGCACAAGTGTCTGGCAACACATGTCAGTGTAAAAAGTGTTACCTGGAGGTTAGAATGTTTAGAAAGTTTTCAAACTACTGAACTGCAGGTTAATTTTTTATTTCTGACTCTACTGGCATTGTCTCATTTGGCAGCTATTTTATTTTTTTCCAGGAAAGCTTGAGACTTTTTAAATCAGCACTAATACCTTTACAATCAGAGGATGCCAGCTGAGAAGTCCTCCTAAATCTGGTATCAAAGAGATTAGTGACTACAGATTTTAAGTGTTTGCCTGATAGCAGGGAAGTGGCTTTTAACACAGGTTCCTGTTTTCATTCATCCTCTTTATAGTATGGGCCCTCCCCCCAACCCCTTTTTTATGCTTAAGAAGTTAGAAAGTATTCACCCCTGGAGGAGTTATGCAAGTCATCTACAAAAGAGTCAGTCTTGTCAGCTCTCTCTCTTTTTCCTATTCAAAAGTCCTCTTCACCGTCATTATCAAACAAAGCAGATAAACATCTGTTAAGAAACAGTTCCATCTTATTGATCATAAATCCCAGAAGAAAAAGCCTATCAAAAATCCTCTTCTTCAGTCTTGACAGATCCAACCACATGAATCCCCAATGAATATCTTTCCGAGTTCCATAACAATTCACTTCAGTCCCATAGCCTTGTGGCAATTTGCACATTTCAGTTTGTAATTCTAATTATGTTTCTGTTTCATTGGTTGCAATGCAGTATGGAAGGAATGCAAAATTACATTTCTGATACAGATTCTTCTCTAAAATACAAACTGAGAAAATCATCTCGCCTCTGAAAGGTGAGTGGGTAAGGGGTAGTGTTAACTTTCCATGTATGCCTAAGGACAGCAGGGACCGGCAGGAGCAGCAATGTACATCTGCCCCAATCCTGGTGTTTGGTGTGTGTGGATTGGCCAACATGATGGCCACCCTGGCAAGGCCTGCACACACACCTGGCTCCCTGTATCCAGGTTCCTTTTGCACAGACTGTGTGGAATGTTTTACTAGAAAAAGACTATGGCTGAGGAGATAAACATGCTTTCGTGTTGAATGGGTTCTGCAGCCTTACAAGGATCCCCCAATTATCATGGCTTGACCAGGGCCTGGAGAAGAGCAGGAAAAGGTGAGCAAAGCCAGGTGATATTGTGTTCTAAGATACTGTAGTGCTTGTAATTGGTAAGTTAGGGAGTACAGCTGTGATATCTAATTGGAGGGCGGATAATTGCACATTATATGGAAACATATATATTGGGGACTCAACACATTTGTTAAAAAGAGAAAAGCAACCTGGGGACATTTGGGGCATAGAATCAGTGGAGAGTACATGAAACTGCCTTTTATAAAGTGAGACATCACCTGCCAGCTTCATGGATCACCAAGATGATCAAGGACCCTAGAAATTTGCCTGTCCCCAAGTCCTACCTTCTTGGCAGCCCTACTGATAACCAAAACTAGGGTTCAGGTTTGTTTGCAGGCTATTGTTTTGAGACCAATTACAACACACACACTTAGTGGAAGGAAAAAGTATATTTGTGGCCACGAACAGACTGATGCATCCAGACCCTGCATAAGGAGATAATAGATGTGCATTACATTTTAAAACTTGATCAATTTGCCATTTCATTGGTTTGACAATACATCATGTAACACATGGCATCTTCTTTCTAACACACTTGTTAATCCATAATTGGCCATTAGTTTCTGTTCTCAAGCACCTGTAATCTCTCAACTCCATTATCTGTCTTGTTGGCACGTTCCACTTGAGTTACATTACACTGTGACTGGTATAAACACTTCCTCTTCTCAAGCGGGCCACTTTGTCTGTCTTTTCTTGCTTATTCCTTTTCTAACACAGACCAATTTAACAGCCACTAGCTCTTCCTTATACTACAAAACATATAATAATATACCAATAAAGCATTAATAACTTTGCCTAAGCCAAATAATATTTATTAAAATGCCGGTTCTTATGCTATCATTTAGAGGCTCTAATGCATAAAACATCAATCAAATATGCAATAATTAATTAATAGGGTGCAGGCCTTTTAAAAATACATTGACAGCCAGGATTGTGTACAATATCCACAAGAAAAAGGTACATGAACCTCTGTTATTTATATAAAGCCTGACTTGTCTTCCTATTTGGAAGATGAGCAGAGAGAAGGTGAGAACCTTGAAAGCCTTTACTTAAAAGCCTGAACCTGTTGATTGATTATTGATCTGGATTATTTCTCTTCTGGATATTCTGATGCTATATGAACTCTGAAGTCCTGTGTATACACAGACTATTAGTATTGTTCAATCATTGTATCTGCATGTCCTCACTGATTTTAAGACTACTGTGTTATCTATGTTCTCCATTGGGTTTTGCCTGAGTTTCCCTATAAGAGAGGGGAAGCGCTTGGGGTAGCCTTAGGCCAAATCATGTAGCCTTAGGCCAAACGAGATGATTTGCACATTCCTGGTGATGCCCCGCCTTTTTGAAGCAGTGAGTTCCCAGCAGGAAAAACTTTTTAATGGTTCCAAAGAGCCCAATTTGGTTGGCAAAACCATAGTGGTGGTGCTAGGGGGAGCAGGGGCTCTTGCCTTCCCCCCTCCATTGCCTTTCTGACCCAAAATGGTAACAGGGGGGCATTATGTGCCTATATGCTCCTGGTGCCATTTTGCGTTGGGAAAATGGAGTGTGTGTGGGGAAAGCAGGAGCCCCTCCTCCCCCTGTGCCCCCATGGTCCTGATCAGAATCAGGCCCTATGTTTCAGTTACAAGAGGTTCCCCAGTGGGAACTCATTGCTTTGAAATGACAGGGCGTCCCCAGGGACACCGTATCATTCAGTTTAGCCCTCAGCCCAAAGAATGGGAGATGTATGACAGCTGGACTTGTGCCAGGGTCAGCTAAAGGGGAGGTGACATTGAAGTCTGAGGTATCTGGTTTGGAAAAAGAGGAAGATCCCAGACATACAATCTCTATAAATAATACTTTAAACCCCAAACCTATTGTTTTCAAAATAAATAAATGTTGCCACTATGAAAAATCCATTTTAGTTGCACCTTAACTCACCGCATCCTTGAAAAATCAAGAGATTTTACAGATTTCTTGATGTTAAAAGAGACTGATCAAGAAATATGGTTAGTAAAATTGTTTGTTTGTTACATGGGATGTTTCCATGCTGTTCCAGAGCAACTTCATGTTGTGTCAAATATTAGCTGGGATCCCACCCTCTTCTTCCTGAGGCTGAATGCAAATGCACTGAAACTTGGAACAAGTTCTTAAACATTTGTGTACCTTATAGCACTTCTAAACATATGCTATCGTTTGTGATGTTCCAGGATTTACAGAACAGCACCATAAATGTTGGGGATGGCCATCTGCCTTATTACATCTCTTCCCAAATGTAGTTAAAAAGCCAAAGCAAAGGCCCAAAATATTCACTAAAAGAGTAGCAAGAAAGACAAAACTGATGCAGCTCAGTGGGAAGCAAGAGCAATACATACCTGGCAATCTCACCTATATACCCTGAATGCTTGGGATCAAAACAAAAACATTTCAGGAGAGTTCCCTCTTTCACCAATGTGTCTAATAAAAAAGTCAGTAGAATGCAAGGTTGTGGTACACAGAACACCCACATACTTGGCTTCAGAGGCACTATTCATTCTGGAAGCTTACTCACCTTCCTGTGTCTAATGTAGGGTTGCCAACCTCCAGGTAGTGCTGTAAAATAGCAAGTACAAACAAGAAAAACAGCACAAGCTCCAATTTCAAAATACAAAATATATATTCACAACCAATGTTCAATAGTCAAAGGACTCTTACTTGATGACTGATACTGAACCTGTGGGTCTAAGAGAATTCAACACTGATGAATGACATTGTGTACTATTGGTAAGCCAGTTTTCATCTTGGCAATTGTCTTTGCTATTTCATGTTTTTAAATGTTTGTTTATATGTATGTATGTTATAGTCACCTGCTTTTCCCCTGCACATTCCTCCCCCCAGGCTGATGAAGCCCTCAAGTGAAACGTGAACACAATCCAGAGTCCACGTACCCATGAACCCCCCTCTGCACCATGGTTGTTTGATATTTATGTATGACTGAGGATTCCTCATTGTACACATTGGTTCCTTTAATAAGGCAACTGAGTTCCTTCAGCAGTTCCTATTGTGCACGATCTAACTACCAGTTACTGCACATGAGCAGCATTGCTGGTATTGGAATTGCTTCTATCACCTCTACTGCACATGATCAACCTCTGCCACTGTTGGAGTTCCATCCTAGAAAGGCCTCCTCCTCTGTCCTTGCCATCATTGGGAACAGACCTTTGGGGTTTCTATGAACCATTGATTGTTTGAATTTTTTGTAACCATTAAGACTATTTGGATATGTTTCCACTTACCTTTTGGTTTTGAACTCTTTATACATCCATGGTACAGTTGTATTTTGTGTATATGATGTGTAAGTCCTTTGACTATTGAACATTGATTGTGAATATATATTTTGTATTTTGAAATTGGAGCTTGTTCTGTTCTTCTTGTTTGAACCTCCAGGTAGTGGTTGGAGATCACCCGCTATTACAACTGATCTTCAGGCGATAGAGATCAGTTCCCCTGGAGAAAATGACCGCTTTGGCAATTGGACTCCATGGCATTGAGCTCCCTGCCCTCCTCAGGTTCCACCCCCAAAATCTCCCCCAAAATTTCCACCATCTAATAACTTAGGGATGCTGTGATGATCCTGGTCTGCTAGGAAAGGTTATTGCCATTTTGCTGTGTCCAAACTCCATTTTGGTAGCCAGCAAAATTTTCAAACAGTCAGTCCTAACTGGCAGAGATGTATACTTAATTTCCTAGGAGTTGGATACAACCAAATTTCTGCTGCTGGAAAAGGAAGGAGGGTTCCTCTTTGTCTAACAAAAAAAAAAGAGAGGCTATGATGGAGATCATGGGACCCACATATACAAAAGCAATGTGTGACAGAGACTGTAGTAGGGAGGGGAATTGGGAGAAATTGAGTGACAAATCTGGCTAGATCCAACCCTATATCTGTACCTCTTTGGAAATAACAGGGAGCGTCTGTATATTTTGTTTCATCTGGGATTTTCAGTTTTAAAACGTAGTGGCTAGTTGAAAGGAGGCTGCAGTGGCTCTACATCCTTCCTGGAAACTGATTGGAGGTGGTAGTGGTGGGGGCAGGGGACATTGTTACCCAAATCAGTCCCCATAACAGGTCTGTCATGTCAGAACTTCCCCTACACTGAGGCTAGCTGAGGCACTTATTGCTTCCACCGTCTGCTCTAACTAGTTTCTGGTAAAGATAGAATTTGCCCTTTCCCCTTGCTATCATGACCAGTTGTTTTAAGGAAACCCATTCCACCCACTGTTACTGAATTTGTTCTCCAGATCTTAGTAAATTTTATGTTAGGATATTTTTTTACCAAGGTTGAACATTTTAGGTTTAAAAAGAGGTGGTACTGATAGTTAGGAGCCCCGTGGCGCAGAGTGTTAAGCTGCAGTACTGCAGTCAAAAGCTCTGCTCACGACCTGAGTTCGATCCCAACGGAAGTTGGTTTCAGGTAGCCAGTTCAAGGTTGACTCAGCCTTCCATCCTTCCGAGGTCGGTGAAATGAGTACCCAGCTTGCTGGGGGTAAAGGGAAGATGACTGGGGAAGGCACTGGCAAACCACCCGGCAAACAAAGTCTGCCTTGGAAACGTCGGGATGTGACGTCACCCCATGGGTCAGGAATGACCCGGTGCTTGCACAGGGGACCTTTACCTTTACCTTTACTGATAGTTCCCTTATTTCTTTGTGCTGGATCCCACCTAATGGACTTGGCTCCAGCTGCTGCAGTCTGGGTGTGGACCGGGTGTGGGATACAAGCCACTTGGTGAGAGAAAGCCTGAACAAAGGACTTTTGGAACGTGTATGTTTTAAACCCTGTTTGGCACTTCCACCCATGTAATTCAATGGGGAAAGGATTGCCTACTACTTTGTTACTATTTTATGCTCTGTTTTTCTCCTGATTCTTAAATAAAAAAGAGTACAAATAATCACATCATGTCAAAAATAAGAGTACTGACAAATGGTATCAATTTTCACCCACATATTATGCAAAAGTTTGCTTAAGAGTGCTTGGTTACATGCGTTCTTTGCTCCCACATTAGCAAGGGGAAACCAGAGCCTAGCCAAGCCAGACAAGATGGCCCCCTAACATAAAACCACGTCTTTCTCATGGCTTATGTTTCTTTTGGGGCATGTCCAGGAGGCCATAGCAATTCTGTAGAGATGCTGCTGGCTATTGAGAAACAGTCCTTGTTAATAGATGAAGTTTATTAAGAGGCTTGGGTGGAAAGATGCCATGGTGCTTGTTGGGGTTGGGGCAAGAAAAGTATTGAATGTCTGCTTACTTAACACTATTGTACTTAAATTTTACAAGACACAAGAGTTAAGATTTTTGAAAAGTACCCTGCCCGGTAGACTTTCATTTGAAAATGTTCAGCTTCTATAATGAGACCAACTTTTGATTTTGTGCAAATTTATAATTTCATCTCTAATTTCATCTCTAGTTTGTATCAGTTTTAGGAGGACAAAAATGTTTAATATAAAGAAAGAGGTGAGTAATGTAGTGTCAAATTTTCCATTAAATTATATTGTATCATAGTGATGAATGGTGGTAGTGATATGCTCTCTAATGGATATCCATCATGGAGGTGAGGGAGCTTATTGGCTGGGGTCTCTGTGCTGATGCCCATGTGGAGGTCCCATTAATGGATTTCTGTTTACATAGAATTGTAACAACAGTGGCCAACCAGGTGCCTCTAGGAAGCCCACAAACAAGATGACTGCATGTGAAATCTTGAACAGTGCCCTTCTTCAGGTTTTGAAGAAGCAGCCGCAAACCTGCCCTTTAGCATTTCACTGTGACATGTGGTTTAACCCTATCATTACAGTTTCTTAAATTTTGGATGGAGAGAAATCCCATTAATGGGACCTACACATGGGCATCCGCCCAGAGACCACAACCAATAAGCTCCATTACCTCTATGATGGATATCCAATAGAGAGCATATCACTACCACCATTTATCACCATGATACAATATAATTTAATGGAAAATTTGACATCGAATTTTGCTGAAAAATTCACACACAAAAAAGTTGCTTCAGGGCCCCTCCAGGATTAGAGGCCCTGAAGCTTAAGCTTCATTAGTTTCATACTAGATCCGCCACTGTGTATATAGTGAAGTAAAAACAGCCCCTTCATGAGGAGAATATACCTTCTGCATGTGCAATGAACTAATGGGTCCATTCAAAGGACTGAGATTTGAACTCCATAAGCAGAATGGAGCCTACCCACATCTTCCCTCAGAGACAGCCACCAATGCTCTGCCAAAAGATGTCGTGACAATCAGGAGACCCATGTGATATGAGACTTGTAGGTCTGCAATGCAACAAGGAAATCTGTAAATACCTCCTAACCGTGCCTTTCCACTCATGGATGAGAAATTTTAGATCTTATTCAATGCCTCCTCTTACAAGGAACTGGATAACTCACCCCACATTGCCCATCCCAAGGTATTCACCTCACCATAGAGTAGGGGTGGGGAACCTTTTTTCTGCCAAGGGCCATTTGGATATTTATAACATCATTCGTGGACCATACAAAATTATCAACTTAAAAATTAGCCGACCAAGCCCCAAGCAGGCAGCTGCCCCAGATGACCCCCCCGCGGTGTGGGCAAGCAGGCAGGCATCCAGCCGGTGGTGCACTTACCCACCTGGTGGCACAGGATTGTCTGTTGCACCACCTGGGCGTAGACGTCCAGCCTCACACCGGAGTTGCTCCTGCTCTGCACGGTCGGGGTCGGATTCTACAGCCGGCTCCTGCTACCTCCGCCTGCAGGGGTGAAATGAGGACACACGGGTTAAGAACTCGCCCCTGCGCATTCTGGCCCTGCCCCCTTTAACCCCTCCATTGTCGCTACTTTCACCCCCAGTCTTCTTGTAGTACAGAGGGAATATGTTTATCCACAGCCCGGGTGGGAAAGGGTTAACACAGTTTCTTGGACGGTCCTAGTAGCTCCATAGCTAACGACTCTTCTGCAAGGGGGGAAAAAGATTCCTTTTCTCAGCAAAACAAACTCACATCCGCCTTGAATATTCCTGTCCACGGGAGGGGGCGGATCGCCAGTCTTAGATCCTTCTGAGCTAGAGATCTGCCAGGATTTTGTGGGCCTTAAACGGCCCCTGGGCCTGACGTTCCCCACCCCTGCTATAGAGTGTTGGCATTAATATTAGATTCTCCCTTCCCCCCACCCTTGGCCGGACAGATATATTCCCTGTTCAATAAGAGAGCAGTAATTTCCTTGTGTCAGCGGTAGAAGTACAGTGCAAGCATGCATTTTCTGATCTCTAAGTAGGAAGGAAGTTCTGCACAGACAATACCTCTGTCATGTCCAATTATGCCTCTATATAGCTTTTAACCTTTAGCTTAGCACAGCAAAATGTCATTATGTTGCAGTGCAGAGAAGAGATGTAACTATATTATTTACAACACTGCTGGCCTTACAATGAAACAAGAAGTCTCTCTTTTTTTTTTTTGCCTAGGGAAGTGATTACTGTGATTTTTGATCAATTCATATACTGTTTGTACCAGTTTGTATTACCCTATCATTTTTGGGAGATAGATAGATAAATAAGCTCTTTATCACCTATGGCAGGCTCATTTCCCCATTGATTTTCAACACTACTTCTAAGATAATTGTCTGTCTTTTTAGAGTTCACAGTTTTTGGTTAGATGTTTACTTCCCTTTGTTAAAACTGTTGGTTAAAAAAAGGAAGAGGAAACTGTATCTTGGAACGTTTTTAAATATGAGAAATTGAGACAGCCATATTGAAATCAGTAGATCCTTAATCATTGTTCATCTAGATTCCAATACCTGTGAGTGTTCTGATACATTCATTTCTCATCTCCAAGTTTAAGAGTGTCTTGATTAATTTCAGTTTCTATATCCCTTTGTGTGCATTAGGCACCCTCTGTAAGGAAGCTGCATGTACAGGTCTTTTAAAACAATTTAAGACAACACTTTAGCAGTGCAGGCATTTGGAAGGTTTCTGAAAAATAATTAAAAATAAGGATCATTTTCTGGGCAAAATATACAAGTTACTACATGAGATCACCATTCAACAATGGGAACAGTTTTGGACAAAGGCGATTAAATTAACAGTGAGTCAGTCTTTGAGAGAGAATTGGCACCAAATATTTTATTGCTGGTACATTACACCAATCAACATTAAAAAGATGAACAAGAATACATCTGGCTAGGGTTACCAGGTCCCTCCTTGCAACCGGAGGAAGGTTTGGGGAGGCAGGGTGGGGGGCTGTGATCAGTGTCATCCACGTGATGACATCAGGTAGGGTTTGTTCGGGGCAGCCTAAACCGGGGTGCTGGAGAAAAAAGCAGCCCCATCCTTCTTGCCTCCCTGCTACCCATAGCTTTGCAAGGGCCCATTGCAAGCATTCATGGGAAACTGTGTTTTCCCATGAGTCTTGGGTACGGATGCAGCCATTACAAACTGAAAAGTAAGTACTTTTAAAATTCTCCTGGGGGGGCATTTTTGGAGGTAGAGTCATCAAATTCTCAGCGTAGCTGCAAGGGACTCTCCTTGCACAAACCCCAAAGGTTGGTAAAGTTTGGGACAGGGGATCCTATTTTATGGGGTCCCAAAGGGGTAGCCCCCATTTTCAATAGAAAAGCATTGTAAACTTTACCATGCATTCCTATGGAGAGTGGGTGACCCTTTCCAGACCTCATAAAATTGGACCCCTGACCCAATGTTCACCAAACTTTGAGGTTCATGCAAGGAGAGTCCCTTGAAGCTACCCTGAAAATTTGGGAACTCTACCTCCAAAAATGCCTCCCCCAGAGCTCATTAACAAAATTCCCATAGGGAAAAGCCTGGGGAAAGCCAAAGCCAAAAAAAAGCTGAATGCATATTCAGCCTTTTTGGGAATCATCTATTCGGCTTCAGGCAGATTCCCAGGTTTTGGTATTTAGTAAAACCAAAAAAACCAAAACCCGAATATTGCCGAAATAGCTAATTTCAGGTTTATTTTCGGTTTGGGTATATCGATATACACAATCCTAGTGGTCACATACAGCTCTCAGCTCAAACCAGGTCAAAACATCATTAATGACCTGCAACCTATGCTGGACAATGATATCCTTCTCACACAGGCATTGGGAGGCAAACTTTTTCTTGCTCACAGACAGTCTCTTAAACAACTTCTCACTCACAGTAATGCACTTCCCAATATTAGGGTTGCCAACCTCCAGGTGGCGGCTGGAGATCTCCCGCTGTTACAACTGATCTCCAGGCGACAGAGATCAGTTCTGGGGAAAATGGCCACTTTGGAAGGTGGTCTCTATGGCATTATACCCCATTATACCTCCCCTCCCCAAACCCTGCCCTCCTCAGGCTCAATCCCCCAAATCTCCAGGAGCTGACAACCCTACCCGATATAAACATGGACTCTGTGACAAGGGCCTGCATTCTGACTCCTTTCCTAGCAACATCCCTGGTAGAATCAGCAATGTCTGGTGTACAAAGAAGAGAGAAGACAACCCTGCAGGAGGCAACAAGAAGACAGATATGATAGTGAGGTCAGCACCTTCTCTCCTGTTCGGTGTCATTTCTTGTTTGTCTCCAGATTGCTACTTTTAGGGCAATATCCTGCTTCTTCTTGGAAGTTCCACACTCTATCTCTCACTCTCTCTCAGCTAGTGATGTAGTTAGGACCCTGTTTCTGTCTCTTCTCTTAACTGTCAAGTACGGTAGTTCCTAAATAAAGCTTTATGTACACTTTAACCAGGTTGTGCACCTCTGCTGTGTTAATTACTCTGCCAACACCACCCTCAGACTGGGATATAAGGACTCAAGGATCCCCATTCCTACCTGTATCTGACAAAAGGAACATTGGCTCTCAAAAGCTCATACCCCAAAAATCTTGTTGGTCCACAAGGAGAGACTGAACTCGAATCTAGCTGGTTTTCATACCAGTTTCTCTTTACACAGTTACACATTTTTTTTCATACATTGCATGTACATTGTGGTTTAAGTGGTGTATATTATAAATGATGTTAAAGAAATGAAAGAATAATCATCGACAGCAATGCAAAGGAGGTGGACAAAAACCGATGACAGTTATAACATATGAAATCGAAAAAGTACAAAAGTGGCCCTATTAGCTCATTCTTATTCACATGATGGATTATGATTCTTCATTCTGCTGCTTCTCTAAGAGCCTAGCTAACATTTAAGACAGTAGTTGCAGACTCTTGCTCAAGGAGGGCAGCTTTCAGCGAAGTCACCTCCAAAAGCTGCATTTTGCCACGCACCAAGGAATCAAGCTCAGGGCTCCAGTAAACACGAGCTAGGGCTTTTGGGGATTGGTGCAATATTTGATGGTAGGACGGTATTAAGTGTGGAACACATAATTGGTTGATTGAAAGAGAGATAGGGAGATGGTCACTGCCCATGTAATCGCAGACTTCCATATTACTGATTAGAGGTAAGAGATCTAATGAAACCAGAAAATAATCGATAACACTGGCACCATTTTGGTTAAAAAAAGTGAAATCTCCATTAGGGTCGATCTGTGATCGCCCATTTACTATTATTAGATTCCTCTGAATAGCGAATTGGGCCAGACTTAAGCCGGAAGAATTGATTACCGAGTCCCTGGAAGTTCTAGTATACCATAGGGAACTCAGGAAAGATTCATCAAAATTCCCTATAAGATTTTGGAAGAGAGTATTATCATCCGGCCCTATTCGTGCGTTAAAATCACCAGCCATAAGAATTGGAATAGTTGGGTGGTTGTTTTTGATGTCATCAAATAGTTCTCCCAGATGGGCCCAGTTTCGTGCAGTATTACTTGATCTAGCAGGAGGAATATAAACAGAGAATAAAATAAGTGAAGAAAAAGCCAGATTTACTCTAACTGCTAGCACCAAGTCTTCAGCCAAAAGAAGGTCAATTGAGCTTATGCTTAAAGAAGTGGAGATAAAGCATGCTAGTCCTGCACGAGGGCGGCCCACAGAGCCTTTGATTGCTTTTTGGGTAAAAGAGGTAAAGCCTGGGAGAAAGATCTCATTTGTGGCCCAAGTTTCCTGAACAAGGATGATATCAAACGTCGAGAGAAATAACTGTATATCAGGATCAGTAAGTTTAGCTGCCCATCCAGCAACATTCCAGCTGAGAAATTTGCAGCAAGATGAGAGTCAGTCCTTATCAGGGAGTTCTTTAGGAGACATCTCCCTAAGCAAGTTAGAATCTGCTGTAGGAGGACACACTATTATGGTTGGTTCCAGAGGAACTGGGGCATTGCCTTGAAATAGGTCAGACTCTTGGGCTGGCTGGCTTACTAAGTCAGGAGTCATATCAACCGTGTGTTTGGAATTTGGTTGGTGCTCAGTTCTAGTAGAAAGGGAAGGTACCCTTGGTTTAAAAGGGGGTAAATGGGCCTGTGCTGACTTAATCTGGGTAAGGTTATCTTTAAGGTTCCCTAGCCTCATTATTATATTGTTTTGTTCCTTTGTTGGGAGAATGCGAAAAGAACTAATTAGTTTTGCATCCTCCATTTCGAGTATATCATCAACCGGGTTACATGGCTGGAGCAGAGAGCATCTAGAATCTGGTGGTAGGCTTGGTTTACGGTACATGAATTTTAGATTTGAATCAACTGGGGAGGCATTCTTTAAACTAGTTGGAGACAGATCTATTAAAGTCTTATCAACCTTGTGAGACTCAGCCTGGTTTTAGGGAGCAAATTTAGTTGATTTTTTAAAGAGGGGCTTGGGAGGGATCTTAGATGAGAGCAGAGGTGCTATTGTTGTTGTGCGAAAGGATTCTTTGGGGAAAATGCCGAATGTCATTAGTCGGTCCTGATTTTCAAGGATCAGCGCTGGGATACGGGGGGAATAAAAAGTAAGGGACAGACAATGTTCACTTAATAATCCTGGGAGTCTATCAAAGTATTTCAAGTCAATATCACTTGGGTGGGAGCCTAGCTAACAGCATTTCAATTTGGTGGGATAGAGAAAGTTTTGTGCTTGGAGCTTAATTCCTAGACATACAGGAGCCAAATTTGGATCAGGATTGCAGACATGGTGAGAGGGGGTTTAAGCCTTACTGTGCTTTTTCCCTCGACCTGAAAGGGCTCCAGGGAGATGTTATTTGCCCTTCTGGGGAAGCCTGCATGTACGTGGAACTACCGGAGCATGTCTGTCAACACAACCTATGGTGAACCACAGGAGACTCGAGGGCTTTTAAATGTATGAATTGGCTTTAACTATCAGGAGTGATGTACAGGTTTGGATCCTACCATAATTTTGTCTCCAAGTGCAGTGTGTTTCCCCTTTTCCCTAGGAAGGATTGAAAGGTATTCATGTTTACAGAAAAAATACAGGGATTCTGTCAGAGACACTATAAAGAAAAGGCTAACCTTTCTCTCTGCACTGGTAGTCCCATCCACTAATAATTAAGCCAGTTCTTCTCTGTATAGCCCCATCTTGAGCTCTGCTCCGTGGTCACATTAGAGTGTGAAGATATACATGGAGGTTACAAAAGAACATCTGGAAACAGAACATTAGTATGTTAAGTTTTTCATCAGAAACAGGTGTTTCAGACTGGCCTCCAGTTGAATGGATTTATGAGACTATTTAAACTGAGTTTCAAATTGATTATCTCTGTTTGTATGCTTCAAATGGATAATTGCTTTTTGCTTCCCCGGGGGACAGCTGTGCTTGTATGGTAAGAAACGGTGTCATGCCATTCATACAGTCTTTCTCTACAGAAGTTACCAAGGAAGCATCAGATTAGACCACAGGAAACTAGATTCCACACCAATTTGGTAGTGTATAAAATGAAGTTCATGTTTTGGTCATAATCCTGGCTGCCTTCAACGTATATCACCATAGATTGGGGTCTTTTATGCATGGCTGTTTCACTTTGTGTCTTTGTTTGGGTTATGTGTTCTGTTTTTGACTGTCAGAGGTTGTCTTGCTCTTCCCTTGTATTTCCCTGTGTTTTGCCTGCATTTTGAAATACCTGTTTTATCTCAAATTTGAAAATGTGGGCGAAACGCAGGGAAACACAGGAGGAGAGCAAGACAAGACAACCACTGACAGTCATAAACAGCATGCATAATCCAAACAATCGAAGGGGTGACAGCGAGTGAAACAGCCATGCATAAAAGACCTTTCTTACACAACTGCTGGTTAATCTAGACATAATACAGCCTTGTTCGCCCTATTTGCTCTTAATTAATAGTTGCTTCTTTAAAAACAATAGTGTATAAGTTTTTTGCAAGATCACTTTGCTTTCCTCTCTTCTTCTGTTTTGTCCTTGGCACTCAGATCTTAGTTTTAATCTCACATGCTCATCCACCCACTCATACTTCCAAAGTGAATGAGAAGCAATGATCTCATTCTGCACGCTAACCTTTGAGGACTCTGCAGGCCACAGAAATTATATGCACTGGGTAGTTTTTCAGCAGATGCTTTGGGGGCCGCATTCAATGAAAACACAAGTTTGGGGACCAGAAGTGGAAGTAATCAAGCAAATCCTGCAGTCAGTTTTCAGACATAAGCATTCTCCATCGTTCCACAGCAACATTTGTTGCTGATTTGGAGAGATCTTTGTTAGACAAGTTATGGGGGAAAGTCATCTTTCTCGGGGCAAGTTAAGACTGAAGTGAACATGACTCTAATGTATGTTGTAATACGGTGTAAGCTGCTCTGAGCCCAGCCTTGGCTGGGGAAGGTGGGGTAGAAATTTAATAAAATAAGTAAATAAGGTAATATAGTTTTCTCTTTTTCCTTAGCCATAAATTTGGTGCTGTGTCAGTAAGTTGCTGTGAGGGTTCCCAACCTCCCTGTGCAAACTCCATAAAATCACTTGCTCAGACGGTCATGCAGAAACAAGGAACTTTATTGGAAGCTTCAGGTAGTACAGGCCTTACACTGGTAAAGTTGCAAGTGCTCACGGTTTCACAAAGACAGAATTATAACCCCTACAGGGAAGCAGATGTCAAACGTATGTTATGGGAATCTACAAGATAATTGTGCATGGTACAAGAACATCAAAGACCTCAGGGAGCTCGTTATTGCTATCTACCCACCAAGGCCACAGCTGGCGGGAGGGAGTCAGAGAGAGCAAGGGAGGTGGACGTGGGAAGAAACATTCCAACCTGGGGCCTGTCAGACTCAGCGCCTGAACCAAGGAAAGGCAAAAGGCCTGGACTGCTTTTACGAGTCCAGGGGGGGGAACACACCAGGCAAAGGCATACAGACCCTCACATTCTGCCCCCCTTAAGGCCCCCCTCCCCCGAGTCCGGGCGGACGAGGCTTGTCCGGATAGGCAGAGTGAAACTCTCGAACCAGGCGGGGAGCCGCCACATGGGGAGCGGCCACCCATTCATCATGGGCGGATCCCAGGTGCTTCCAGCGGATCAAATAGAACAGTTTTCCCTTTTTCAGCTTAGAGTCCAACACTTTAGAAACTTCAAGATGCGATTCCCCCCCCACAACCGTAGGAATTTCGGACTTAGAGATGGGGTGGAACTGAGGGGCAGCGACGTACGGTTTAAGTAGGCTGATGTGGAACACCGGATGCACCCCTCGAAGAGACTTGGGAAGTTCCAACTCTACCGTGACGTCATTGATCACTCGGGTGATGGGGAAAGGACCTACATACTTGTCACTAAGCTTTTTGCAAGGCCGAAGTGAACATAGGTTCTTTGTGGAAAGGTAAACCTGCCCTCCCACCTTGAGTTCCCACCCCGGAGACCGATGTTTATCGGCCTGGTCTTTGTACTTGCGCTTGGCCCTTTCCAGGTTTTTCTGCAGCCAGGGCCAAGTGGTCTGCACTACTTGTACCCAATCCTGGACCTCCTGCACCCCTTCAAGTTCAGGAGTGATGTTAGGAGAACCAAAGGGCCCAAAGTCCTTTCCATAAACCACATGAAAAGGACTGAAACCTGTGGAGGAATGGGGGGCATTATTATAGGCATATTCAGCAAAAGGCAGTAGGTCTACCCAATCGTCCTGGTGGTAATTGACATAACACCTTAGATAGCATTCTACTTCAGCATTGACACGTTCGGTCTGACCGTCGGTCTGGGGGTGGTAGGCCGAAGAGAGTCCTTGCTCTTCCACCCCCATGACTTTCAGGAAGGCCCTCCAGAATTTGGCAACGAATTGGGCCCCTCTGTCGGAGAGGACCTTCCTCGGGATCGAATGATGCTTCACCACGTGATTAATAAACAGTTTAGCCAACTTCTGGGCCGATGGTAGCCCCGCACAAGGAACAAAGTGAACCTGTTTAGAGAATAAGTCTGTTATCACCCACAGTACAGTTTTCCCCCGACTTGGGGGCAAATCAGTGATAAAATCCATGGCGATCACTTCCCAGGGCATGGTCGGGGTCTCCAGAGGCTTTAAGAGTCCGGGTGGCTTTCCCATCCGTTTTTTGGCAGTGGCGCAGATGGGGCAGCTGCGCACGTACAACTCCACATCGGCTCTCATACCTGGCCACCAAAATTGACGCCGCAATAAATGCAAAGTCTTTACAAACCCAAAATGCCCCGCAAGTTTGGCCCCGTGAACCATTCCCAGCACCTCTTTTCGGAGTACCTCGGGGACATAAAGCCTACCCCCCTGCAACCACAAGGAGCCTTGTTGGTCGAGATGTGTGGGGAGAACCTGCTGATCCGCCTCCCTCAGAGAAGCGTCCCGGAGCCGCTGTTGAAAAGCCTCCGGGATTCCCTTGAGGGGAGGAACATCCTGGCGGTGGGACTGGGACCGGGTGATTACTGCAAGTCCTGAGACTTCCCCTCTCTGTTCAGGGGTAAACAAGGAATCCACCGGCCGGTCAAAGTCATTGCGGTATTGGGGGAGTCTAGAAAGAGCATCCGCTAACGCATTGTCCTTCCCTGGCACATGTTTCAGGACAAAGCGGAATTTGGCAAAAAACTGTGCCCAACGAATCTGTTTCGCGGTGAGCTTTCTAGCCCCTTTTAAGGCCTCTAGGTTCTTGTGATCGCTGCAAACCTCAAAAGGGATCTCTGCCCCTTCCAGAAAATGCCTCCAAATGGTGAGGGCATGTTTAACAGCAGTGGCTTCCTTCTCCCAAATGGCCCAGTTGATTTCGGATTGGGAGAATTTTTTAGAAAAATAGGCACAAGGTTTCAGCTGACTGTTCTCGTCCCGTTGCAAGAGGCCCCCCCCCATAGCAACGTCAGAGGCATCGACCTGGACCACGAAAGGTTTTTCACAATCAGGGTGCGCGAGAACGGGTTCGGACGAGAAAAGCAGCTTGAGCGTATCGAAAGCCTGCTGGCAGTCCGAAGTCCATTGCAACCTAGCAGAGGGCAAGGCGGCTCCTGCCCCTTTCCCTTTTGTGCGCAGGAGCGAAGTGAGAGGGAGCTCTACCTGGGCAAAGTTAGGGATGAAGTTTCGGTAAAAGTTAGCAAAGCCCAAAAACTGCTGTAAATGTCTGCGCGTGGTGGGGGGGTCCCACTCCATTACTGCCCGAACCTTCTCGGGATCCATCTCTAAGCCTTGATGGGAAATCACATAGCCCAGGAAAGTGATGGAGGGTTGATGGAAATCACATTTGGAAACCTTAGCAAACAGTTTGTGCTCGCGCAGCCGCTGCAGCACCTCGTGCACCTTGTACGTGCTCCTTCATGGTTTTCGTATAAATGAGGATATCGTCCAAGAAAACCACCACCCCGCGGAACAATAAATCATGAAGTACTTCATTAATCAATTGCATGAACACACTCGGAGCCCCCGAAAGTCCGAACGGCATCACTAAATATTCAAACATTCCAAAACAACTGGAGAAGGCAGTCTTAGGTTCGTCCCCTTCTCGTATGCGGACTCGGTGGTAAGCCTCCACCAAATCCAATTTGGTGAAGATTCGGCCCTCTTTCAATTGTGCGAGAAGGTCTGGAATGAGAGGGAGGGGGTATGCATTAGACTGAGTGACAGCATTCAGTCTACGGAAATCAATACACAGTCTTAAGTCTCCCGTCTTTTTCTTGACAAAGAAGGCGGGGGCCGAGTATGGAGCCTTAGACGGGCGGATAAAGCCCCGCGCTAAATTGGTGTCCAAATATTCTCGCAACACCGCCTTTTCATTAGGACTCATGGGGTAGACCTTCCCTTTGGATAATTTGCCATCCCCCACTATTTCAATAGCACAGTCCGTCTCCCGGTGGGGGGGGGGCAATTCGTCGCATTCCCGCACGTCAAACACATCGGCAAACTGGGAATACTCGCTGGGAAGCTGGGGCAGAGAAGTCTCGATAGAAGGGGCCCCCACGAGGGCGGCTGCGGGAGTGCTAAGTACTCGGTCTTTATCATGAAATTCACACGGGTTGCGGGGAAAGGTGAGCGTCCGCTCAACCCAGTCTATTGAGGGATTGTGCCCCAGCAACCAATTCATCCCTAACACAACGGGTGCGGCGATGGGGGCGATGGTAAAATAAAGTCGTTCCCAATGCTCCCCTATGGCCATGACGACCACGGCGGTGCGGTGAGTTACAGGTCCTTTTTTAAAGTCACTGCCATCCATCTGGGAAAAGCGGATGGGTTCAGGTAGCCGCTTTCGCTTAACTCGCAATTGTCGGACAGCCTCTTCGCTTATCAGGGTGCGGGCACAACCCGAGTCAACTAGGGCCGTAAATTCTAACATGGGCCCCCCTTTAGGCAATGAGAGATTGACTTTTAATACACATTGTCTTCCTGAGCGCTTACCATCAGTGGAGCTCCTTGCACAACATTCGGAGCGGTCTGCTGAGGAGCCCCCTTTACAGCAGACTGACAGCGTTTTTTGCCGGCATGTCCCAGTCCTCCTCCTTGCTGGAGGAAGCAGACGCGGTGTTTGTAATCCGTGACTCCGATGAGTCAAAGACTTCATTTGTAATCCATGGCCCCGATGGCCCGGAAGAGCCCGAGGCTTCGACCTCGGCGCGTGCGTGCAAGGGCGAGGGTGTGCCCCGTCGGCTCGGTGCGCCGCTCCGGTGGCGAGGTTGCCCCTCGGGAGGGGGCTTCTCAGGTTCGGTCGTTGCCGGACGGGACGGTCCCGGACGTCCGGGTCGTGAAGGGCATTGAGAGGCAAAGTGTCATTTCCCCCCGCAAACAAGACAGACCCCGCTCTCAAAGCGTTTGCGGCGTTCGGTCACGGATGGTCCTCCCCCCGAGGGGGGATGAGAGTCCTTCGGACCGCCGGGCCTGTCTCCACGGGTCTTGGTCTCCCGTCCGGTGCATTGTCGGGACAGGAGCAGCAGCTGCTTTCGGTTCTCGATGTCAGCGGCGTGACGAACCCACCCTTCAACATCGGGAGGGTTACCTTGCATGAAAGCCCAGTGTTGCAATTCCGGGTTCAGACCTTCGCGGAAATACTGCACCCTGGTAGCTTCACTCCAGTCCAAAATTTTACTCGAGAGCGACTGAAATTCGCTCGCATACTGCGTGACAGATTTAGTCCCTTGGCGCAGTTGTAGCAAGGCAGTTTTTGCTCGCTCACCCAAATGCGGGTCCTCGAAACGGTGTCGAAGGGCGATCATGAAGTCATCGAGACTTCGCAAGACCGGGGAGCGGAGCTCATACTGCAGTACCATCCAGGCGGCCGCCTCACCTTGTAGGAGGGACGCCACGTATTGGACCCGAGATTCTTCCGAGGTAAAAGTCCGGGCCTGTTCGCGCATAGAAATGTCCACTTGCACCATAAAAAACGTCAACTGGTCACTCGACCCGTCATACGTGATCTTCAGATCTCGGCGGGCCGGTGGAGCGGGACGGATGGGAGGTGCGGGAGCCACAGGTGGGTCTGGTTGCTGCCCTCCGTCTGCCAGAGCCACGGGCGGCGTCGGAACCTTCAGTTCGTCCATGGCTTGAGCCATGTCCAGAATCACCGCGTTCATGGTATCCATCCGGTCCAGTAATTCCTGGCGCTCTTCCTGCCAGCGCTGCCACTCCTCATCCATCTGGTAAGCAGCAGGGCTTCCTTTCGGGCGGGATCGTCCTCGAACCCCAACCCGTGCACCGCAGTCCGTCGTGACCGCGCGTCGCTCTGCGGGAGCGACCAACCCCGGGGAGATTCCAGCCAGGTATTCAAGCGGGTAGGCTTGGACTTTGTACCCAGACCCGATCCCGAGTCAGCTCCACTGGGCGTCTTCCCAGTCGACTTCCCTTCCGAAGGGGCCGGATCGGGCTGCTTGGGTACGGCGCTGTCCTTCTTGTCGTTGTCATCCCCGTTGCCTGCCATAGCTGTCCAAGAACGGTACAGGAGCAGGATAACGAGGCAGATGACTTGCAACTTAATGTGAGGGTTCCCAACCTCCCTGTGCAAACTCCATAAAATCACTTGCTCATACGGTCATGCAGAAACAAGGAACTTTATTGGAAGCTTCAGGTAGTACAGGCCTTACACTGGTAAAGTTGCAAGTGCTCACGGTTTCACAAAGACAGAATTATAACCCCTATAGGGAAGCAGATGTCAAACGTATGTTATGGGAATCTACGAGATAATTGTGCATGGTACAAGAACATCAAAGACCTCAGGGAGCTCGTTATTGCTATCTACCCACCAAGGCCACAGCTGGCGGGAGGGAGTCAGAGAGAGCAAGGGAGGTGGACGTGGGAAGAAACATTCCAACCTGGGGCCTGTCAGACTCAGCGCCTGAACCAAGGAAAGGCAAAAGGCCTGGACTGCTTTTACGAGTCCAGGGGGGGGGGAACACACCAGGCAAAGGCATACAGACCCTCACAGTTGCCCAATCTCATAGAAGTCTATTAAAGACTTTGAAGGTGTGAATATCTATTAATCTCTCTTTTGGCAGATGTAAACATTTCACCAACTGCATGGCACCATGAGGCTCAGGCTAGGGTTGCCAACCTCCAGGTACTAGCTGGAGATCTCCTGCTATTACAACTGATCTCCAGCCAATAGATATCAGTTCCCCTGGAGAAATTGGCCGGTTTGGCTATTGGACTCTATGGCATTGAAGTCCCTCCCCTCCGCAAACCCCGCCCTCCTCAGGCTCCAGCCCAAAATCTTCCTGCTGGTGGCGAATTAGGACCTGGCAACCCTAGCTCAGGTGCTTCTGAGGGCCAAGTTGAAGGAAATACAGCGAGGCTAGAAGTGGCATGCTGCTGCCAGGAGCCTGGCCCAGCTCCTGGGGCCCTCACAGTAGTTCTTGAATGCAGCAAGTACTTCTACTGAAGTCTTGTTTGCAGGGTCTACATAGGTCTCAGGCATGTTGCTGTATATTTCTAATGCCTTGTCTCCTATGCAGTAGCATTACAGCAATTTTGTAATCTTACAATTCATCCTTCATTTTTTCTTACAATTCATCCTCATTTTTTCTAACTGTACAGTATTAATCTCTGTTCCCATTTTCTCCAGTTTTCTCCTAAACTTCCATTGAAGTGTAGTTCAGAGGGGAGTTTGAACTGTTCCATTATTTTTATTTAATGCAGGATTCTAAACCTGAAAGCTCCTCTGGAAACTGCCATTTCAGACACCGTGTAGTATCCTCTGAGGCATGGTAGACAGGATGCAGTGGGTATCTATCATATCACCTTTCAGTCTTGCTCAATGGCCAGCACACAGGAGACTCTGGTAGCATCAATATCAGGTCTCTTTATTGCTTCCAACTAGGAGAAAGAACTTACAAATGGAAAATACTAAGTAGGGTTGCCAGGTCCCCTTTGGTAACTGGCAGAGGATGGGGGGAACTGTATGGTAGAGGCTGTTTTTACCATAGAGTTTTGCCCAGATACCAGAGCATCTCCCTTGACGGCACAGAAGTGATGTGCCGATTGTGGCGATGGGTCTGGGGCCTCATTTAAAGCCAGTAAGACCCCCGCCGGCCAGTTGGATGGCACTGAGGGAAGGGCCCCCAAATTGGGGGGGGGTGCCCTTCCCCTGGTGGGGATCTGGCAACCCTAATACTAAGATGCACACTGTACAACTGCAACTAACACATGCATAACAAGACCTGATTGAGGCTCCTCCCATACAGGCCTTGCAGGGGAAACAGAAACTAGCTCTTAGGGATACCAGCCTCCAGGTGGGACCGGGGGATCCCTTGGAATTAATGCTCATCTCCAGACTTCAGAGATCAGTCCCCCTGGAGAAAATGGATGCTTTGGAGGTGGACTCTATGGCATTGTATCCCTCTGAGGTCCTTGTCCTCCTAGGGTTGCCAGCTCCAGGTTGGGAAATTTTGAGGGTGGAGCCTGAGGAAGAGGGGAGGGACTTCAATGCCATACAGTCCAATTGCCAAAGGGGTCATTTGCTTCAGGAGAACTGATCTATGCTACCCGGAGATCAGTTGTAATAGCAGGAGATCTCCAGCTACTACCTGGAGGTTGGCAACCCTATGTACTCCTCAGGCTCCACCTCCAAATCTCCAGGAATTTCCCAACCTGGATCTGGCAACCCTACCCCCATCCCCCGCTGGAGGCTGGGGGGAACCTCTCTATTGGCTGGAGATCAGTTGTAATAGCAGGAGATCTCCAGCTAGTACCTGGCAGTTGGCAGGCCTAATCATATGTGCATGAAGTACTGTGTTAGGGATGCCTATTTCCTGGTTGGCTGAATTTTACCCAGAATGTGAGTATGCCCATTGACCTGGATTCCCTGTGTTTATTTATTTTTATTTTTTAAAAAAACAGCAAATCTCTAGTACTTTGAGACTGGGAGACAGAAGTCAAAACATGAATTCAATTTTGTATGTAATTTCTGCAGTGGAAATAGGTCTATTTCACCTACCCTGTGTTCTAGCCAACGAGGGAAAACATGGCTGTGATTGACACGGCCTGAAACAGCAATTGGTAGCTCTCATTATGGTTTCTGCTTCTTAGGTTTTAACTGGCTTCCAAAAATAAGTAATTTTAAGGAACATGCATACTTGTTGGGAAGTCAGTCCCATTTAAATGGATATTTACTTCAGCCTGAACGTTTAATCCTAATTTGTTCAGAAGTAAAGTGTATCTCCCACCTCCAGCACCCCTTTCTTGAAGTCCTGTCTGCACTGCATTGACAGTGAGTTTTGTAGAAACCAGTGAACTTCCACTAACATCAATGGGAGGTATGTATGCACAGAGCAGCATCCCAAATTGTATGCTATGAGGACTTCCCATTAGGGCTGTTGAATTTTTTTTGGGTAAAATTCGGATTTGGAAAAATTCTGCCCATTTTTATTCAGGAAATGCCAAAGTCCGAACTCCCCCGATTCGGATCTGTGAAATTCGGCGTGAGATTCGGAGTTCATGAATAAATTCAGCTGTTAAAAGCCATTAGAAACACATTCGTGGCTTTCCATGCTCTGAGGGGGCATTTTGGGAGGTTGAGGTCCCAAACTTTCAGGGTAGCTTGGAGGGACCCTACTTGCAAGAACCCTAAGTTTTGTGAAGATTGGGTCAGGGGCCCCAGAGTTATGGGGTCTGGAAGGGGGGCCCCCATCTGCCCATTGGAATACAGCCATTTTAAGCACATTTGCAGCTTTCCGCGTCTCAGGGGGATTTTTGGAGGCTGAGGTCCCAAACCTTAAGGGTAGCTTGGAGGGGCTCTACTTGCAAGGACCCCCAAGTTTTGTATAGATTGGGCCAAGGGGTCCCAAGTTATGGGGTCTGGAAGGGGCCCCCCTATGATCAGCCCATTTTGGAACGAATAGACCTTTTGGAGTTTGCAAACCCTTGCAATGCAAAGCAACACACGAGTGACCATGGAAAGGAACGGAGGCGCGCTAGCAATGCATATGCTATTCGTAAAAAACGCCAAATGTGGTAAGTGCTGCTAGGACCCCCGCCCCCGAGCTCCCATCCCGTTCAGTCCTCCTGCTCCCAAGAGGCCAGCCCACGGCCCACGAGCACCAGCGCGTGCTCACTGCAGGAAAATGGCGGGGAGGAGGGGGAACTATAGGAGGGAGAGACTCACACACGCACACCGTCGCACGGACTCAACTCCAGGCAAGGGTGGCCAGGCCACAGGCAGAAAAAAAGCAGAATGCAAACTCCCACAGAAGTGAGCAGGCACAAACACAAAACCCCGGCAGAACTGGCAACCCCCCCCCTCAAACCAGTACCACTCGGCTCAACCCCAAATAAAGGCGAGCGGGCACCAAATCCCCCCCTCCAGCCAGCACAGCCCAGCTGAACCACCTACAAATGACCCAAGGAGGAGGCGGGCGGTTGGCGAGTGGAGGGAGAGACTCACATGCGCGCACTGCCACATGGACTCAACTCCAGGTGAGGGTGGCCAGACCACAGGCAGAAAAAAAGCAGAACGTAACCTCCCATAGAGGTGAGCGAGCGCAAACACACGGCAGAACAGACAAACCCCCCTTTGGCTTCCCACCCACAGAAACTGCTCCCCCCTCCACACACACACAGAATCTGCTTTCCCCACACACACACATACAGGAGAAAAGGTATAGAGACGGGATGGGAGGACGGGAGTTTTTATACTCTTCTCCTGGCCAATTCAAAAGGGAGAATCCCTGTTCTGATTGGCCAGGAGAAGACCCGGCTTGGCCACCATTGGCCACGGGAGAATGCTGCTAACTAACTGACGGTTATGCTGCTGATTCGGGGCTGCTGAATTTGCCCGAATTTATTCGGCGTCCACCCAAACTTGCCGAATTTGGCTCATTGTTTTCCTGGCTTTTTAAAAATTCGGCTCCATTTGAACTGAAAACCGCCGAATCGGGGAAAATTCGTCTGTTTTTCAGTTTGGATGGAACCGAATCGACAGCCCTACTTCCCATTTCTGTTAAGGCTAAGTGGTGTAAACCAAAGGTGTGTGTGTATGTTCTTGCTTCATATTTAACTGTCAAGGGCTTAAGGTTCAACTCTCAAGGGAGGCAAACAGACAACAAACTCCTACAGGGACACTTTGACCTGCATATTAATTGGACAGATGCAGAGCTCTACACTGCTGGAGCAACGAAACCAGAGCCCAAACAAGCTTTGCTGTTTAGGGAGGGAGCCTGAGAAAATCCTAGCAAGAGGAAAGGGTCAGATAAAGAGATGGTTTCTGCAGTCCTTCCCCAACTTTTTTTTTGTTAGTTAACAAGAGGATATGCAAAGCAACTTCTGGATAACATGACAGCGCGGTGTGCATAATTAGCTAACGGTTTCCATAATATGCAAATTAAGCCACCTGGATTTGGAGAATACAGAAACCTTATATTTAATCCATTACTTTTTGCTTGGTGTGATTTTATTATTACTTTTATCTTCCCTTGCCCATTTTGATCAGACTTTTGTTACCACTGATTGTTCAAACCTGATCTCCATCCCCAGCATTACTGGTCATTGCTGTTTCCTCTCCTTTTTCTAGACTGCCCTTAAATCAGAGAATTGACCTCTACTTATTTTCTCATGATGAGAATCTGTTTCTGCCATTCACTAAATGTCCAAAATGTAACCAACTTTGAATTTGTTTGTCCGAGGTGCTTTCCATTTGATTCCACAGATTTAGTTTGTTTGTGTTCATTCTGCTCTCCATTCCAGATTATGGTTTCAGAGGGTAGCCATGCTGGCCAGCAGCAAAAGAGCTAGATTCAAGTTCACTAGCACCTTAGAGACCAACTAGATTTTCAGGGTATAAGCTTTCGAGGCTCAAAGCTTATACGTTGGTATCGGATGAAGGGAGCTTTGATTTGAAAGCTTATACCCTGAAAATTCCATTCCATAATACAGAACCTACTGAATCTACCCATTCCAAGTTATTGTTTTCAACTCAATATTTTAAAACTAAAGAAAATTCTGGAGCATTGGCATCTGAAATAAGGAATAGCCACGATGCTCGTTGAAACTACGAGGTCTGATATAAAAGATATCCAATAGATTATGTAGAACTGTGATTTCCTTCCTCACCACATAAGACAAAGTCCTTCAAAACAAGGGAAATAAAGGCGGGACACCCAGCAACTCTACTATACTATGAGGAGCCACACTGTCACATTTCGTACCAATTAACATTGAAATGGGTGTCTTAGAATGACCATCCAGCCTGTTTTCTGCCAGCTTCCATATCTCTACAGCCAGTCAGTGGTCATATCTAGTTTCTTCTTCTCTGTCATGCTGTCATATATGTGTGTCATGTGCTGACAAGTCACTTCCGACTTTTGGCAACCCAATGAATTAATGACCTCCAAAATGTCCTATCATTAACAACCTTGCTGTCATATCCTCATGCTTATTTGTGCATTCGTCCCATTGGCTGGCAGTTATTTGGATTCCCCATTATCCAGTGCCCAGCTAATGGCAAGACACCAACCCTGTCTGTTCTCTTGTTCTATCTTCACTAAAACCGCCTTACACTCAGAGATGTGGACCTCCTGCCAAGCAGCTGCAACTCTCATAGAAATCATGTTTGAATCAATTGAAGTTGTGGCTGTTATAGCAGGAGATTATCATCTCTTTGGATTCGGCTTTGCACAAACTGTGCATCCATGTACTACATCCCACCCATTGCTCCCTTGATTACTTAGTACTCTTTGGCTTCGACTTAACAATATGGGGCCAGTTGCAGGCAGCATTCCATGCTTTGATGAAACCATTAATCACAGATTTTGCTGCCTTATATAATTTCATTGCCAAATCAAGTCTTCATGCAACTGAAAATAATGTTCCCATGGTAACTGTTCATGGTGCCAACGAATCAAAATGAATACTATTTTTTTTAATTAATGGTGCCTTCAACACTTTTTTAAAGTTATAGTTCTGAAGCTTCACAGTAAACATCATTTATTAATTGTTGCTTCAAACAACTTGAATGCTCACTGAATGCACTACCATAAATTGAATGTTGATCGGACTACTGTGATGTAAGCAGTGAGCACACAGGTGAAGTAGGGTTGCCAGGTCTGCCACTGGGGGAAGATTTTTTGGGCAGAACCTGAGGAGGGCGGGGTTTGGGGAGGGGAGGGACTTCAATGCTATAGAGTGCAATTGTCAAAGCAGCCATTTTCTCCAGGGGAACTGATCTCTATCTGCTGGAGGTCAGTTGTAATAGGAGGAGATCTCCAGCTAGTACTTGGAGGTTGGCAACCCTAAACTGAAGTGTTTGTAAAGAAATTATGGTCACAAGTTCTCCCTTTAACATTATGGGTGCTGGATAATCCATGAAACGCCACTCATTGGATCTTGCTGAGAACAAATTTGTACCAAATAGAGAGAATGTTGGTGTTAAGAAGAAGGAGGAGAAGAGTTGGTTTTTATATGCAGATTTTCTCTACCTTTTTAAGAAGAATCAAACCAGTTTACAATTTCCTTCCCTTCCTCTCCCCACAACCGACACCTTGTGAGGTAGGTGGGGCTGAGAGAGCTCTAAGAGAACTGTGACTAGCTCAAGGTAACCCAGCTGGCTTCATGTGTAGGAGTGGGAATCAAACCCGGTTCTCCAGATTAGAGTCCTCCGCTCTTAACCACTATACCACTACACCATGACCAAGAGTATCCAGCAGAATAAAAAGGCTGAAATCATACACATATTTTCTGGGAAGTAAACCTTGTTGAACTCACTGGGACTTACTTCCAACTAAACATGCATTGAATTGTAAGGCTGTAGGAAAAAAACAGGAAGTCTCAATTAACTCAGTAGTCCCCAGTTGAGAAAATCAACAAACCCTGCACCCAATTTTCTTAAATCTGGGACTCCATTGCACAAGCATTTTAATCTGTGTGGTTTAAATAGCCCTTGAGTCTTTCCAGCAGTGTTTATGAGAATATTTAATAACTAAAGGGCACTCATAATGAAAGTGAGCATTCTGGCCAAAAACAACCATTCAAAAAGGGATCTGAGTTGTCAACCAAAGTGCTTTGCTTCAGTCTGGTATATTCAGCTATTTTGCAGTTTACCGTAAATTGCCAGTATTATTGCTTAACAAACTTCATTGAAGTTTGATCAGCACAATACCTAAAATTGGCAGATGACATTTTAAAGTGAAAAGGAGATTAGCTTTAAAATCAGGTATCACCTGCTGGGAGTTGGAGGACTGATAGAAACCCTTAACACCACCACCACGAAAAACAAACAGTCTGGGGACAGTCCTCTGATCGGCTGCGATAGCCCTCCCCCACAACTCAAATGTGATTTTTTGGGGGAACTGGCTCCACATCTTGACATCATCACCAATTGTGGGGTAGGGGGGAAGTATTTTGGCTCCAGTGCCCGTTGGAGTCTGGATAGAGAGAGAATCCTATTAGCCAAAGTCTTCCTCTTGAACTTGGAAGTCCCGAATGGTGATGGAGGCAGGTGATTCCTCTGGTCCTGAGGTAGCTCCAGTCCCTTGTGGGGGGGGGGTCAGGAGCACAGCTCATCTCTGCAGAGTGGTTCAGGAACAGCCTGGGGGAAGGCCACTTCTGGCTTCTAAAGTGCCAAGTGAGAAATCCAGCATGAGGGAGGTTTCCCCGCTGTGGACAGGCTCTGCTGCCTTTTTAGATGGGGGGGAATATTTTAAAAAACTTTTTGGATTATTCTTCAGACCCAGAGGGTCCCCTGAGTCTGCAGAAAAACTTGCTGGGGGCAAGTGTGCCCCCTATATGTGGATTTAAGTATCTGCAGGCAGGGGGCACAAGTGAGAATTAGATATATAGATGACTTGTTTTTACAGTTAATAAATATTATATGCTACACAGTGAAAAAAAATTCCCTCCTGCCATAAACTTTGCATTTCCTTGCTGTAAAAATATATACCCCCTAGTACAAGAGTAATGCTTCTTTCTTAGTCTCTTGGGCAACACAGTAAAGTTGCATGATAGTGAATAATTTTTATATTTGCTCAATCCTACTTCTACAGCTGCATACAAATTATTGGAAAGTGCTGGGCTCAGCTCTTAGCTAAAAATTTCATCAAATTCAAATATGGAGACTAGTTACCACTCACTTGATGAAATCTACATTCAGCCTCCAACCCAGAGGAATGACTACTGCCTTTAAAGAGTCTATAGTTGAATATGGAGACTTGCATCCAAAACAAATGTATATAGGTCTTGTGAGTTGCTTAAAAAACGACTATCTATTTAATGCAATGTGTTTTCTGGACAACTTGAGTATGTTTGAATCTCTTGCATAGCAGACAGACTTTTGTTTAAAAGAGAAACTTTAAAAAGCATGAACATTCTTTATAGGGTATATTTATATCCAAGATATCCAAACATTCAGAGATGCTAGAGCCTTCATCAGTCTGTACTATGAAGATCATGCCACTCATTTTTTTATAATAGTTCTATAATAGTCCTGTGTTCCCGATACTACACTACTGTACTATAAATGTATTTTCTGTAAGCAGAGTGCTTTGCATACATCATCATATACATGCTTACAGTCTTCAATTTGACTCTTTTATCACTCAATTGCTGGATAAGGGTACTCTAGTGGACACTTCTCATGAGCTTTTATGGTGGCACAGAGATTAAGGCTGCAATCCTAAGCATTTTTACTAAAAAGTAAGCATCATTAAGGAGGGAAGGCAGCACGGTATGGCCTGATCTCGTCAGATCTCAGAAGCTAAGCAGGGTTGTTCCTTGAAAGGGAGACCACCATGGAAGACTTGGCAGAAGAAGCAATTGCAAACCACCTCTGCCTCTCACTTGCCTTGACCCCTTGTTGGGGTCACCATAAGTTGGCTACAACTGGATGGCAGTTTACACAAACAGAAGCTCCATTAAAATCAATGGGACTTACTTCAGAGTATACTTGCAGAAGATTGCACTGCATGGTGTTCTAGTTTTACAGAATTGGAGGCCCCTGGTGACTAGGGAAGAATTACAACTGGTCCAGTCTACAGAGATAAATTTCCCTGGAGAAAATGGATGCTTTAGAAGATGGACTCTATGGCATTATACCCTGCTGAGGCCCTTACTTTCTCCCAACCATGCTGTCTTCAAGATCTGCCCCCCCAAATCTCCAAGGATTTCCCAACCCAGAGTTGGCAACCCTACTGGAGACTTTATCCCCATTCCAAACCAGGTAACAGATTTAATCTGCATCTGATTTCTGTGCTAGAATCTGCTGGCCAACTGGGTGAATTCCCCATGGGATTCCGGAGAAGGATCTTATCAAGCCATCTACTGGGCTAGAGGCCATCAGAAAATAGTCCGCATCCCAGCACTGGATGCTGAAAATCTGTTCCTGTACTGTAGGATATTCCTTTTGCTAGCATGAAAGTTACACATAGTGGAGAACTGGACGCTTGTGGGCTTCAAGCTGAATCCCTGGTAGGTTCTTCTGGTTACTGGAGGCCAAAAAGCAGAATAAAGAACAATACTTTATTAGTGATTGTAGAAAACAAAATGGTTGCTTGCTTTGTCAGCCAAGCCTGCATTCATTAGCATTTTTGGGGGGGATAGGAGTGAGTATATTCTGAGAAGTCAACAAGAGGCTTACATCTGACAATAACAGAAGATGCCATAGCTTCGTTATTAAAGCAGTCCCACTACAACATAGCTAATTATAGCCGGGCTTGTCTCAATTTGTTTCCTACCATCTGGGAATATTACTTGGTCTCTTCATACTGAATTATTAGCTCAGTATTTCCTAAACATTATACGGCCCAGGGTGCAGCTGCTCCTGTCTCATTTCATTTGTCTGCGGATTTCTGTTTAGCATTGCTTCTCCATCACAAAGCAGAGAGCTCAGCCCATTAGGACAGAACCTGGTCCTCCAGATGCTGCCAGGAAGTGAGCTGCAAGGCAGGATGCCCAGCTTTGCACCTCAGTGCTTGGTAAAGCCATTGTGAGAGCACTGCCTCAGCTAGAAAATACAGATTCTCTTTAAAGACTGCCATTCTTACAACACTGTTTCGACATACCTATCCCAAAGCAGCAGCAGCAACAACAGCTTTATGCTCAGAGAAAGGAATTATGCACTGGGGACAGAGTAGGGTTGCCAACCTCCAGGTACTAGCTGGAGATCTCCAGCTATTACAACTGATCTCCAGCCGATAGAGATCAGTCCACCAGGAGAAAATGGACACTTTGGCCATTGGACTCTATGGCATTGAAGTCCCTACCTTCCCCAAACCCCGCCCTCCTCAGGCTCTGCCCCAAAAACCTCCTGCCAGTGGTGAAGAGGAGCCTGGCAACCTCAGACTAGAGAGTCTATGAGATTTTGCTGTGCGTATAATGTGAGTTTTTCCAGTGGCTTTGCTGTGGCAATCTTTAAAATACAGGAAAACAAACTCAGTACTCCCAGCAGGAAGTAAAGCTACAAATGTCTCACATGAAATATTTCCCAGAACAAATTGCCTGTTCCTTATACACAGTGGTTAAGTCAAGAGTTATAAACTGTTAGATGCTGCAAACCATAAGGCATTTTATCATCCTAACATTTCTTTCAGATGCTGTTGTCAGAAATGGTTAGGTCTCCATTTTAGAGCATTTGAAGCTATTTTAACCATTGTGCCTTCTAAAGCTGAGCAACCAGCCTCTCCCATTGTCACAGTGGGGGGAGAGATTTTTTGAAATGTGGCAGAGGGTGATTAGTGGTGAATTGTTATTGGAGGGGATTCATCTTCAGAGATCTGCTAAGAATGCAAATTATTCTTATATATTATTCTTAGAGCCAGTGTAGCATAAGTGGATGGAATGCCAGACTAAGATCTGGGATTTCCTGGTTGAATGCTCCACTTGTATGGGACTGGTCAGTGCTTCCATGTGAGACTTCTTTGGATCCCTACATATTTGGCTTGGAGATTAAGAAAGCAAGGTAAAGATAAAGGTAGACCCCTGTGCAAGCACGGAGTGATTTCACATCACAATATTTACTAGGCAGACTATGCTTATGGGGTAGTTTGCTGTTGCCTTCCTCAGTCATCTGCACTTTACCCCCAGAAAGCTAGTTACTCATTTTACTGATCTCAGAAGGATGGAAGGCTGAGTCAGTAGGAAAGAAAGACAGAATACAAATACAACTATCTCTTAGATTTGAGGTTACCAGAGCTTTATGATTTATTCTATAATGATATTCAATAACTTTTTGCTGATAATTTAATTAGGTAATTGAGTCTAGAATTATGGCCAGAAGCATATCAGAAAGAAGATATTGTTCTGTTCCCGGGAAAGAGCAAAATGGCAGTTTCTCGCTATTTACACTAGGGTTGCCCAATCCAAATGTTTTATCCTTACTGTCAACCACACAGGCCATTGTGTAGGGTTGCCAGGTCCCTCTTTGCCACCGGTGGAAGGTTTTTGAGGTGGACAAGGTTTGGGGAGGGGAGGGACTTCAATGCCATAGAGTCCAATTGCCAAAGTAGCCATTTTCTCTGGATGAACTGATCTCTATCAGCTGGAGATCAGTTGTAATAGCAGGAGATCTCCAGTTAATACCTGGAGGTTGGCAACCCTACCAATGTGATATACATTTAACTCCTATGAATAGCTCAGTAGGCATAGCTGACATGGAAGCAGGCAGATTAGCAGTTATCCAGGACACACCACCAGAACTCCTTGCTTTATAGAAAACAGTGTTGTTTAATTTACAGTGCACAGATAAAAGACAAACAGTCACGTACACTTCTCTCCACCAAACTTCCCAACACAGAGTTACAGTTACATAGGCTTATATACAGAACTCCACCTGAAACCAATAAGGCCACCTGCAGACCTGGCCACAGTATTACATCATCCTTACTGCTTCAAACCAGTTAGTTGCAGTTCACCCTAGAACCTGAAAGGCTATTGCTGCCTCTTGCATCATCCTAGATGCCTTTGATCTAATAGCTACCTGTCAGCTGTCTCTGTCAGATTATTATGGGCAACTTGTTACTCTGACAATAGCTCCCTCTGTCTGGTCATGAGAGAGAAGAAACTGAGGCTAACACGCTGTGATCTGTGGAGAGATCATAGAATCTTCATTTCCCCCTCCGCCACTATTTGCTGTTTCCCTTTCCTGAAAGCCCCCTTAGCCTCTCCCCTTTTCTAGTGCCATAGGGTCAAAATCTTTGGGCTTAGAAGAGTATTACTCTCTTTTGATGACACTATAAGGGGAGAGGCTACAACTTAGAGGTAAAACACATGCCTTGTATAGTTTCTCAAGTCAGAGAAGACAGGACTGAGCTAATCAAGTTCAATTTCAATTTCAATATCTTTATTGGCATGCTAAGTACAATCAATAAGAATAAAACTAGCTACTGTACATCATTTTACCTCGTCTCTTAATTACATCATCAAAAAATTTGGCTACAGATTCGATGGTCTCAGGACTTCGGGAAGATAACAACAAGTTCATCTTACTTTCATCAGCTTGGTTAGCATAGTTTGATAAAATAGGGTTTAAAAGTGCAGCACGAGTTTTGCAGTAAAAAGGACAGTACAAAAGAATATGGTCAGTACTTTCTATTTCTCCCATAACACAATTACACACTCTGACTCAGTAAACAGCAGCTTCATATATTCAATAAAGATTGGCCTTTCTATATATAGTTAGGTGTCGATATTTGCCTTCTATTTTGCCTCTTTATTACTTCACTCGTTCCTTCTTCTCTAGCCTTCAATGCTGAAATCCTCACCCAATAAAATTTTAATAAATATATGTAATAAATATTTCAGCTTCTCATTTGACTTACTCATCAGGAAAATAGATTTTTCTGGCTCACTGTTCATAGTAGCAATTTATCTCCCTGTTATAGATAATCTGAAAATAGCTTTGGTGGGATTCTAGAAGTCTGAGTAAGAGTGAGAAAAAGCTATCTTTCTCCATCAGAATGATAGCACCCCTACCTGTCTCTGGTCCAAATACTTGGGCTTCAAAATAACATTCAGAGCATAAACAAGACCAATTTTGTTTCCTGGGGGATACTGTATGGAAAAATTATATCTATTATGCCCACAGTTTTCAGCAGGGGTCACTCGTACTACTTAAATTATCACAACCTATCATTATCCCTTAGGGAAAACAATAGGCTTTGCTTGAAAATTCCAGGAATCTTTCAAATAGATTTCTCAAAAAAATACACCCTTTGCCAATTCTAGTTTCTGTAATTGCTACTTTTGTTTTGAAAAGCGCAAACACTGTCAAAGCCTCAAATAACTAACAGTGACGTCCTATTTAGACTTACACCCTTCAAAGTCTGTTGACTTCAATGGACTTAGTAGGGAATCATTCTTGATTCTCACTGATGTGATTCTCATGTCTGGGTCACGCTGCTGTACCAGCTGAATGTGGGAATATGGTACAACTTTTTTGCGTTTCAGTTTGTTGTTGTTGTTTAGATGGAAGAACACTATCATGTGAAGCCCTGCTTGAAGTCAGAAGTGGTTCAGGCCAAGCATATGCTCATCATCTCCACTGGGGAAACTTCCCTGCAGTACACATGCAGCTCCCATCAGTACACATTTAGTGTTGTGCCACTTCCTATCCTCTTCTTGCTATACTGTCTGAAAGGGGAGGGCTGAGTGGCAAAGCCACGTGCTAATGACAACAGGTGGTGGATGTTGGAACAAATGAAATACATCTAGCCTCCCCCACACACACACACATTTCCTGCTACCCATTCACTGTAGTCTGGAGGCAATTGCTGATGCTGGTCAGCGCTATGGAGAACATGGACTGGGGAAACAACACATGTGGTTACCATAGACAATGGAAGCTCTAGAACAGCATGTCCAACAGTCTGACAAAATATCACACAACTTTAGATTTTCTGGGCTTCTGTGTTCTAAAAAAAGGTGAAACAATTAAATCAGTAGTAGAAATAGGGACTGCAGCAATGATGATGGTTTCAGTATATCTGGCATTTTAACTTCCTCTAGTATTGGAACTCATAGCCTTTTTTATCTAAATGACATTTACTATAAGACAGATATGAAATGCAGACAAATAAAGCAAGTTCTCTTTCCTTATAGCAGCGCGACAAGGTCATTATGCTTGGACGAAAGACGTCTCTACCTTTAGAGAGCAAAGTCAGTTTAAATCTTCATACAGTGCAACCAGCAAGGAGCTGGCACTTATAAATTCTGTTCCCGATATTTTATTGATCAGCGTGGGCGTCTGAGTGGTGGCTTCCCCCTGCCAGTGTAGTGGAGTTACAGCCCAGGGGAGCTTTAAATATTAAATACAGTGGGATGATTTATTTCTAGTGAGCTGGGAAACCCCATTGTGTCAGCGCTTGCAGGTAAGTTTCTTTATAGGCAATTTAAAAAGCTGAACTGGAAGGTCTCCCAGAGTTAAAAGAAAAACTGGCTAAAGATTTGACTGAACTGAAGTCACTGAAGTCAGCATTGTGTATACTCTTGTGGTTGTTACTTCTGACAAATGAAGTGATTTTACAGTGCTATTTGATGCAGTGCTGTGCTAAACATCTCAAATGCAGTCAGTTGGGCTTACTGTCAGGAAAGTGTTCTTAGGATTGCATGGGAACCGGTGTGGTGTAGAGGTTAAGAGTGGTGGTTTGGAGTGGTGGACTCTGATCTAGAGAACCGGGTTTGATTCCCCTCTCCTCCACATGAGCGACGGAGGCTAATCTGGTGAACTGGATTTGTTTCCCCTCTCCTACACATGAAGCCAGCTGGGTAACCTTGGGCTAGTCACAGCTCTGATAGAGCTCTCTCAGCTCCACCTACCTCACAGGGTGTCTGTTGTGGGGAGGGGAAGGGAAGGTGATTGTAAGCGGGTTTGATTCTTCCTTAAGTGGTAGAGAAAGTTGGCATATAAAAACCAACTCTTCTTCTTCACTGCTAGGATTGTATCTTGCGAATCAGTTACTACTGTCTTTACAGGGGCCTCAGTGAGACGAGGGGGAAGCAGTAGCTCCAGAAAGCAGGCTAGTAAGTAGTACTGGTAGTAAAAGTCCTGTGGGTAAGGCTGGCTATGGATTTCTGAGCCACAGAATTCATACTCTGGCACCAGTATGCACAGAAGGCATATGATGTAGCAACTATGCTGAAACTAAGCAGGTCTCAATATTGTCAGCACCTGCAGGGGTGTGGCCCACCAGGGGGCAGCAGGAAATCATAAGTGTCTTCCATGGGCAGCAGAGACTTACCCAGACACAATGGTGCACATTAAGTTTCTCTTTATTGCAATGAGCAAAGTCCACACAGACTTCCACACAAGCACAGTTCCCTTCACCCGTCTTCTATGACCCTTTGAAACACCAAGGGGCTAAGCTGTGTCTCTGCCCTGGAGCAGTTCTGCTAGGCCTGCTGAGGTCTGATAGCTTTATCTTGCCCCAGGTCCCAGCTCTTCCTCTCTTCTCTATACCCTTTCAGCCATTCCCAGCCAGCTTGTCCTCCTTTCCTCCTCTGTCTCTCCTGACCTCTCCCTTTTTAGTCCTGAGGCTCCATCCATGCTGGCAAGCCCAACATCTCCCTTCCTTCTCTGACCCTTCCTCAACCCCTTCCTTGCCTTGCCCCACCCCATCTGGGTTTGCATAGGGCTAATCCCTATGTCCCCAGTTGATGCCCTGGGCTGGCCAATCTACTGCTCCTGTTAATCTGTTAAATTTCAAAATGATAAAAGGCATGCCTGTAGCTTTAACAAACAGATGCCCTCAGTAGCTGCTGCATGGCAACCAAAGCATTCCAGGCTGAGTTTCTGTAAATAAAAGGCAGGGGGAAGTGGCAGGGCCTTTTCCAAGGGAAATTTGGTCTTTGAGGGAGGACTCATTGGGGCTAGGCCTGGCTAGGGTTGCCAGCTCCACATTGGGAATTTCCTGGAGATTTTAAAGTAGAATCTAGGGAGGGTGGTGGGTGGGGAAGAGAGGGGCCTAAGCTGGATAGAATGCCATAGAGTCCACCCTCCAAAGCAGCTATTTTTGCCAGGGGGGGGGGACAGATTTCTGTCTTCTGGAGATCAGTGGTAATTCTGGGAGATCTCCAGGTTCCACCTGGAGGTTAGCAAACCTAGGCCTGGCAGAAGGGTTGCAAGGTCCCTCTTCACCACCGGCGGGAGATTTTTGGGGCGGAGCCTGAGGAGGGTGGGGTTTGGGGAGGAGAGGGACTTCAATGTCATGGAGTCCTATTGCCAAAATGGCCATTTTCTCCAGGGGAACTGATCTCTATCGGCTGGTGATCAGTTGCGATAGTTAGTACCTGGAGTTTGGCAATCCTACCTGGCAGCAACCACTGGGTGACTTGATACCACCTGATTTGCACAACTTAACTTCAACAGAAGCCAGTCTGTGAAAGCCAGTGTAGTGTAGCACTTAGAGCTACAGAGTAGGGTCTTGGAGACACAGGTTTCAATCCCATCTTCCTGTGGAAGCTCACTGGGTGATTTTACTTTAGTCACATACTTTCAGCCTAACCTACCTCACAGGGTTGTTGTGTGGATAAAAAGGAGGAGAGGAGGATAATGTAAGCTCCATTGGTTCACACTGTGGAGAAAGGTTGGGTATAAATTAAATAAGTAACTAATAAATATAGCTGAAGATGGGTGGCAAATGAAAGGTAGGTTGATGAATAGCTAAGGAGAGAACGAGTCAGGGAAAGGGGAGAGGATATGAAGGTTGCCAGGAGGAGGGAAAGAGGAAATAGTGTGGAGAGGGGAATAAAATGTGGAGAAAGTAATGAAATGTCAGAAGAATACAGAAACAGAACAGCAGATGACTCAAGACAATGATGGACTGATGCTTATTCAAGGGAAGAGTTGGCAAGCAACACTAGGTATGGTGAGAAAGGGGCGACTCAGACACAGAGGGCAAAAAGTTCTGAGCAAGGGGAAGAAGGCCAAGGACACAAGCTTCCACTGGTCCAAAACACAAAGCCCGTCTTGCAAAAATATCCTGTCAAAACAACTTAAGACTAGTCAAGTTTTGCAACTAGACATTTCCCCCTTAATTAATGGCAGGCTCTTGTTTGGATGCTGTCATCCTTGAACTCATTATTCTGTCACAAGAAAATGGTGCCCACAGAAGAGCCATAAAAGTAGATGGATTGCTTATCTGTCAGAAGAGTATTTTTATTATTGATTTGCAAAGGGCAAAAGTCATTTTCTTCAGCCTTGGGAACTGTTTATTCCCCAAGAAAAAAAATGCTTGAAGAAAAATCACTAATTAAGCAGTGTCTCTAATGGGTTCCTCAAAGGCTTATTAGGAAAGCCGCGGAGTAGTCCTTCATTACCAAAGTGGTTCATGATCCCAAGGATGTTTACTCATCATCTTTTATTATTTATACAATAACATGTACTTTATTAATGATTTATGGGGAAAGAAACAAGACTTTCTTTTACTCACAGATAAGTCCCTTTGCCTCAATGGGAGTAACCCTGAAGCAGGTATGTTTAAGTCTATATGGGCTTAGGCACTGAAAAAAAGAATAATTTGCCTTTGTTTCCTGGATTATGAAATTCATCCTTAGAGAATTCACAGTGGGTAGCCATGTTAGTCTGTCTGCAGTAATAGAAAAGGGCAAGAGTCCAGTAGCACCTTAAAGACTAACAAAAATATTTTCTGGTAGGGTATGAGCTTTCATGAGAAGTGAGCTGTGGCTCATGAAAGCTCATACCCTACCAGAAAATATTTGTGTTAGTCTTTAAGGTGCTACTGGACTCTTGCCCTTTTCTACTATCCTTAGAGAAGTTGTTGCAAAAGACCCCAAGGTCTTTTGAGGTCCTGCAAAGTTGGCAGGAGGGTTGATATGTTGTCAGTATGGGTAAGATGATGTCATTATGCTGACACATACCATGAATGTTTAAGAATACATTAGATTTGCTATGTTGCTTTAGCTTATGTACTTGAAACACTCAACTTGGGAGCTGTTAGATACAGAAAAGAAGCTTCTACAAGCTTCAAGAGTATTAATATAACCTTGAGAAGCCTTGAGTGGTTAATCTTGATCAGAGAAAGAGTAAAACGATTGTGAAGAATTAATTTTTCTCATGCCTCTAAAATGGTGTTATTTCACCATGTTCTAGAAATGATTAGGTTAGTGGTTTCTAGTGGTTGTTTTGTTCCTCTTTTAAGCTTCATGTCCAAGCTGGTAAATCTGGCCCTCAAAAACAGCAACGGAAATAGCAAACCCGCATACCACTTCTTGGGGTTCTTTGTTTCTTATGTGGTGTACTTAATCATGGGATTCTCTTCCAGTGGTCTGCAGTCAGACAGTACACACACAGCTTTGTCACCTCATCAGATATTAGGCAGCCAGGGTTAGTTTTACTCTGTTTGAGAGAACTGCCCCACTACAGTCACATGAACTAATGTGATGTCCACCTGTTGTAGCTTTGGACTCATTATTTTTTTCCCCATGCAACAAACACAGTTCTCACAAAACTTCTGTATGTACCAAATGAAGTTATTGTGAATTTTTGTACAACTCCTTTCACTTCACTTAGGTGGCATATGCCCAGAGGTGCAAGTGGTACTATATGATTGCAAACATGATTATATGACTATATAAATACATTGTTTTTATTTCACACGCTTCCTCTGAGATAGCATATGCATTATTTCTTTTTCCGTAGTACATTTTTACCTCCCCCTTCCTCCAAGGAGTTCAGGTTCACATACAGGTTCACATACATTTTCCGTTTTATCTCCACAACAACTGAGATAGGTTATCCTGTTCTTCGCTAATGCGCAATAAAGGCAGTTGCCCCAGGGACCACACTGAGAGGGGCCCTGACCACCGATGGCCCCTTGGCTATGAAGAGGGGGAGAAGAAGAAGAAGAGTCTCAGCCAGTTCAGACTCCATCAACACGTATTTTAAATTAGATTTTTAAAATTCCAGTATGCATTACCTTACACTCATCCACATTGAACTTCAGTTGCCACACTGCTGTCTCTGTGTTAAGTGCCGTCAAGTCACTTCCGACTCATGGTGACCCTATGAATCAGTGTCCTTCAAAATGTCCTATCCTTAACAGCCTTGCTCAGATCTTCCAGATTGAGGGCTGTAGCTTCCTTTATAGAGTCAATCCATCTCTTGTTGGGTCTTCCTCATTTCCTGCTGCCTTCAACTTTTCCTAGCATGACTGTCTTTTCCAGTGATTCTTGTCTACTCATAATGTGACCAAAGTACAACAGCCTCAGTTTAGTAATTTTAGCTTCTAGGGCCAGTTCAGCCTTGATTTGTTCTATAACCCACTGATCTGTTGTTGTTGTTTTTCGGTTTTTTTGCAGTCCACGGTATACGTAACACTTCTCCAACACCACATTTCAAAGGAATCTACTTTCTTCCTATCAGCTTTCTTCATTGTCCAGCTTTCACACCCATACATAGTAATTGGGAATTCGACTGCATGGATTATCTTGATCATGGTTGCCAATGACAGTTAAGAATCTTTTCTAGCTCCTCCATGGCTGCCCAATCTCAATCTCCTTCTGATTTCTTGGCTGCAGTCTCCCTTTTGGTTGATGATGGAGCCAAGGAAGAGAAAGTCTTGAACAATTTCAATTTCCTCATTGTCAGGTTTATAGTTAAGTAATTCTCCTGTAGTCATTACCTTTGTCTTCTTGATGTTCAGCTGCAGTCCTGCTTTGGCACTTTCTCTTTTAACTTTCAGCAGTAGTCATTTTAAGTCTTCACTACACTGCTCTCTACTCTGCCAGTTAAAGAGATCCTTCTGTAGCTCTTCACAGTCTGCCTTGGTTTTCACTATCCTGAGCGGTTTGGCATCATCTGCAAATTTAGCTATGCCCCTGCTCACCCCCAATTCCAAGCCATTTAAGAACAAATTACATTATTAGCCTCTGAATACCAGTCCTAGAAGGCAACATAAGGGAAAAGCCTTGGCCTCTGTTCCCAGCTGTTGGCCCTCCAGAATAATTAGTGAGCCAGGATGAGATAGGATGCTGGATTAGATGGATCCTTGGTTTGATCTAGCAGACTCCTCTTATGTTCGTTTTCAGCTCCCCTTCTGCAGTGACCCCTTTAAGTCATCTGTCATTCCGGTGCACAGCTGCATGGAATCCTAGTGCTGTGTCGTGCTTTGGCTTAAAGGCAATTTTTAATTTGGTTTATTATTGCTTATAAAAGTGGCACATTAGGCTAATGAATAAAATGAAGCTCCTCAGGCATCTATGGAACAGAAACGTACATGTGGCAGACTTGTTGCTAGAGATATGGTGATCCTGCATTTTCTGGAATGAAATAAGGCCAGACATGAATGTTCTGTGTTTGTTTGAGGTTTTTTTTTTTTAATATATAAATGCCTCTATACAAAGAAAGAATGAGGGTTAATATTCTGAATTTAAAGTACTGTTGTGTTTTTACATTTTAGCAAACATTTAAGAAAATTAAAAAAGTTCTTCCTTCCTCACAAGGAAGAGAAAGAAGATAAATTATTTCCAGCTAGATGGTACACAAATGAGAACCTGATTGACAATGGGTAGGGTTGCCAGCTTTGGGTTGGGAGATAGCTGGAGAATTTGGGGGTGGAATCTGAGGAGGGCAGGGTTTGGACAGGAAAGGGACTCCAATGCCATAGAGTCCAATGGCCAAAGTGGCCATTTTCTCCAGGGGAACTGATTTCTATCACCTGGAGATCAGTTGTAATAGTGGGAGATCTCCAGCCACCACCTGGAGGCTGGCAACCCTAACAATGGATTGGATCCAAGGGGAGGTGAATAAAAAACTTGCCAGCGTTGTGAGTATGATGATGTCACTTCCAGGAAAAACCTGGAAATGATGGAGGCAGATCTTGGAATTGCCAGAAATTATATGATAAAAGTATAGATTTTTCAGCAATTCCTAAAGTTACTGATAGAAATCAGTTCACCTGGAGAAAATGGCTGCTTTGGCAATTGGACTCTATGGCATTGAATTCCCTCCCCAAACCCCGCCCTCCTCAGGCTCCACCCCAAAACCTCCCGCTGATGGTGAAGAGGGACCTGGCAACCCTAGAAGGCCATAGAGTCCAATTGCCAAAGCGGCCATTTTCTCCAGGTGAACTGATCTCTGTCGGCTGGAGATCAGTTGTAACAGCAGGAGATCAGCTACTACCTGGAGGCTGGCAATGTCAGGGAGATTGCTAGGCCCCACCTGAAGGTTGGCATCCCCAAGTGTAATTCTGCATCGGATGGCACTACAAGAAGACTCTTGGAAAGGCCACCCTAGAAAAATAGCAAGGAGCTGGCTGATTAGAGGTAGAAGAAGATATATAGGGTGGCACTGCATGTTATAAGGGGTTTCCAAGCCATTATTACATGTAAAGCAATGGAGAGAGGGGGCAGGACTTGGAGGGAAGAATCAGCAAGCAGTGCTTAAGCATTCTCTCTCCAGCTGAGTCTCCCACACAAACGCATAGCAAGGGTAGAAGAGGACACCTCCTCCTGCCTAAACACATGGGCACAGATCGGATTCACTCTCCATAGAATTTCATTTTAAAATACCCATCTATTACATCTATTTTGATAGGACTAGGCCATTTGATACAGAATGGTTGTACCACTTAGAAACCCTCTCTATCATTCCTAGCAGCCTAGGATATTTTTAACACAGTTAATTTAATTATTTTCAAAAATTAAAATTAACATCTTGTTGCAAAAAGATAAACATTTTAAAACCTCATTATCTGACGCTTTTGAGAAAGTTATCTGTAACGCTTGCTTAAATGATCAAATTTTAGTCTCTTTCCATGAAGCATCATTCTTTTGAAATAAAATCCATTTACGGTAACTATAACTTGCTGTTTCCCCAGAGATAATAAGAGCATCTTCATAGAAACAATAGCAGACATGTTCAATAGACTCTAAAATTTCCATTTGAAATTTATATCTTGAAATGACTCACTTTCTGTTTTGTTGATTAAATTGTTTGAGTTATCTTGCTTTCATGACTGTTATTTATGCAAAATCTGATGAAAGTGACTTGAGAGAAATACAGAAAATTATGTAAATTCTTCATGACCTTCACTTTAAACATTTTTTTAAATTTTTTTTTGATATAAATGCAAGTCTAATAAATGTCATTGACAAATAACTTATTCACAGGTAAGTGTTGATCTGGGAGGAATAAACAGAGGGATGAATTGTGCAGACAAGTGAGAGTAAGTTGGTACAGGCCAGGATGGAGTATTAGTAAGACAATGGCCAAAGTGGTATCTCCCATCGTTTGCTTCAAGACCCTGGAAACAGAGAGCATCAGGAAGCAATTCAAGTTATGTTCATCTCTGTCAGACAGGCTATTTTGAGGAACTATGCAAATTGTAGTAGAAAGGCTGTACACTACTGTGATGTGTGCATTTCAAATCTAATTTCAAACCTAGCCACTCTGAGCCCGGCCGTTGGCTGGGAGGGCGGGGCATAAAATAAATAAATAAATGTGGTACCTAGACCCACATCTTTGTGTTAAATCTGATCAGTAAACAAACTCTGGCTATTCCCAGGGGTTGTCATTCCACCCTTGGACCTGTCATTCCAGTCCCAGGATCCTTCTGCTACTCCCAGGGGCCATCATTCCACTTGGTGGGCTGTTCTAGAGCACTTCTGCTATTCCCAGGGACTGTCATTCCACTCTGGGACCTGTCATTCCAGGCCCGAAACACTTTTCCTAGTCCCAGGGGCTGTCATGCCACTCTGGGACGTGATGTTCGGTCTTTGCTGGTAAAGTACCGCTGGTTATACCTTTGATACAGGGTTGCCAATCTCCAGGTGGTGGCTGGAGATCTCCTGGGATTACAACAGAGAAAATTAATTTTTAAAATAAAATTAAAAGTCTAGCTGTGACTTTTGTGTGTGTGTGTGTGTTAAATGCCATCAAGTCGCTTCCGATTCATGGCAACCCTATGTATCAATGTCCTCAAAAAAGTCCTATCTTTGGCAATCTTGCTCAGGTCTTGCAAATTGAGGGCTGTTGCTTCCTTTATTGAGTCAACCCATCTCTTGCTGGATCTTCCTCTTTTCCTGCTGCCCTCAACTTTTCCTATAGTCTTAATAAATTGGGCATTTTTCTATTTTATTGTTTAGAAGAAGAGTAGGTTTTTTCTTCTATTTAGAAGAACAGTAGGTTTTTATACCCTGCTTTTCTCTACCTTAAGAAGTCTCAAAGTGGCTTACAATCACATTCCCTTCCTTTCTCCAAAACAGGCATCTTGTGAGGTAGTTGAGGCTCAGAGAGTACTGAGAGAACTGTGACTGGCCCAAGGTCTGTTTTAGCCAGAATCTGGAAAATGTGGGCAAAACCCATGGGGAGAGCGAGGTGACCTCTTTTGGGCAGAAAAGGCATGCATAATCAAAAGGAAACCCCAAAGCAGTTGGCAGGGATGACCACAGGGAAACATCCCTGCATAAAAAGCCACTGTTAAAAAAAACCTGATAACAAACTTACAATATGGCTGCTACCCAAAGGTTGATCTGTGTGAATATTGTATATGCATGAATGAGAATGCTGCTAAGGAAAGAGGAATAAGAAAAAGGAATAAGAAGGGAAGGGCAATGATTAAGGCAATAAGTGATTGTGGAAAAGGCAGAAAATATTAAAGGGAAACTCTCTACTGTCAAAAAATATCTATTGAAAACAAGCTAATGAGTCTGATTAAACACATAAGGTATGTCTAATAACCAGGGGAAAAAAACCTGTCTATTAAATATAGGCTAATAAATCTAATCTATCATCAAGACCTGCAGGATGTATTGATCCTAATGTAAAGATCCCAAAAGACCTCTCTCTGCCCAAGTCATTTTCTCATGTCATTATTAGACAAAGGTTTGTAGGCATCTACTGATCCTTGCCAGTCTCAAACTACAAATTATACTCCCTTGGTTACAAGAGCAGATTGGATTTGGATGTTGGAGATTAGGCTTCTTGACTCTGATCTCCCAAACTGGACTCCTAAAGGATTTCAGCCACCCAGCATAAGGCTGCAGTCCTGTGCATATTAACTACCAAATTTTACCGAACTCAGTTATACCTACATCTAAATGGACATGCATAGGAGGGACTGGGCTGCAGAAGCAGAAATTTAATTACCAGTTTCCTTTTTATAGTAGACATTGATTTGTTTTTGTACCTTGTACATACTGGCCATTTATGTTTGGTAATTAGCAGTGCGTTCCAGGCTGAAGGGGCCCACATTTTTTTTTTTGAGTTTTTCATGCTGAATCATCATTTAGGAAGTGACTGCGAAGCTGGCACATACCTGCTTCGCATTTCTTAAGAGCCCCTTTAACGCGACCTTTTGTGTTTGCTCCACCCCCGCCTCGAAGAATCCCTTCAAGGAAGAATGCAAAATCACAGCCGTGCGTTAGCTATGCAAATGGCGGTTGCTAATGGAAGGAACGAAGGAGCAGGAGAGTGAATGTGTGTGGAATTTCTCCTTCTGCGTCGGGACCATGAATAGGCGTTTTAAAGGTCACATTTTTAAAAAGAGCTTTGAATGAGCATCAAAATTGACATAAATTTCCACTGTCAGTTTTTGATTTAATCTTTTTTTTAATACTAAGAATTACACAGCTTACAATCAAAACATTTAATCATGAACAAACACTGATTAAGTAGGAATATTGTTTTCCCTTTCCATGTGTGCTTATGGAAAGGAAAGACTATCTAAATTTAATTAGTAACCTTTGGTATCCTATTTGAGTGTGTTAACTTCTTTAACTCAACTGCTTCACAGTCTGGAAGACTAATGAATACTCTCATACTATAAAAGTCCATCAGATATAATTATACTATAATTATAGCTTTCATAAGAGCACTCATCATTTTCTTGGCTCTTCGTTCAGGCTCCATATGAAAGATGCATCAGCACAGACAGTATTAACGTTAATATAATATATATGCTAATAGAAATTAAATATTGCTGTGAAACACACTTTGTGGGATTAAGAAAAAAGAATTGCTGCATCTTATTTTCATATAAAACAACTTTCTAGATCTTATACAGCCTCCAAACCTAGTGAATTGTTTTCCTGATACTGGATTAGAACATGACATTCTCACAAACAATTAAGATTGCCAGCTCCGGGTTGGGATACACCTGGAGATTTTAGGGGTGGAACCTAAGGAGGGTGGGGTTTGGGGAGGGGAGACTTTAGTGCCATACAGTCAAATTGCAAAATTAGCCGTTTTCTCCAGATGAACTGATCTCTATTGGCTGGAGATCAGTTGTAATAGCAGGAGATCTCCAGCTAGTACTTGGAGGTTGGCAACTAGGGTTGCCAGGTCCCTCTTCGCCACCAGCGGGAGATTTTGGGGGCGTAGCCTGAAGAGGGCAGGGTTTGGGGAGGGACTTCAATGCCATAGAGTTCAGTTGCCAAAGCGGCCATTTTTCTCCAGGTGATCTGATCTCTATCGGCTAGAGATCAGTTGAATTAGCAGGAGATCTCCTGATACTACCTGGCAGTTGGCAACCCTATTGGCAACCCTACAAACAATCCAAACCCACATTTCCAAATGCTTGCTTGGCATGTTCCCTGCTGGAGATACAGGCACGAGCTCCATTCAAACGACAGCACCAGGGTGAGTCAGCACACATATAGAGGGAGAACTATCCATGTTCCATTGACTGTCTGCTCAGAACCTACTTACATCCTCTTTAGGCAAAGTATCTACAGTGACAACAATGCACACAGGTGGAGCAAGAAGAAACACCGAGAGAACCATCATCCCGTGTGCTCTCTGCAAACTTCAGCTGGACACTCATAGTCTCCCCCTACCCTGTGTGCATTCACTTCCTTCATTATTCATTTAGAACATTTTTATGCTGCCTCCCCATGAATCCGCCTGAGGTGGCTTGTGCTTGTGTGTTTATGAATTAATGACCTCCAAAACGTCCGATCAATAACAGTCTTGCTCAGGTCTTGCAAACTGAGGGCCATGTCTTACTGGATTGAGTCAGTCCATCTCATGTTGGGCCTTCTTCTTATCTTGCTGCCTTCAACTTTTCCTAGCATTATTGTCTTTTCCAGTGATTCTTGTCTTTTCATAATGTGACCAAAGTATGATATCCTCAGTTTGGTCATTTTAGCTTCTAGGGAGAGTTCAGGCTTGATTTGATCTAGAACCCACTGATTTCTCTTTTTGGTGGTCCATGGTATCTGTAAAACTCTCCTCCAAACCACATTTTAAAGGAACCCACTTTCTTCCTGTCAGCTATCACACACCCATACATAGTAATGGGGAATACTATGGCATGAATTATCTTGATCTTGGTTGCCAGCGACACATCCTTACATTTAAGAATCTTTTCTAGCTACTTCGTGGCTGCCCTTCCCAGTCTCAATCTCCTTCTGATTTCTTGGTTGCAGTTTCCCTTTTGGTTGATGATGGAGCCAAAGGATAGAAAGTGTTGAACAATTTCAATTTCCTCATTGTGAACCTTATAGTTCAGTAATTCTCCTGTAGTCATTAAGAATCTTTTCTAGCTACTTCATGGCTGCCCTTCCCAGTCTCAATCTCCTTCTGATTTCTTGGTTGCAGTTTCCCTTTTGAATAATGATGGAGTCAAGGAATAGAAAGTCTTGAACAATTTCGATTTCTTAATTGTGAACCTTAAAGTTGTCTAAGAAGTAGCTTACAAAATAAATAAATGATGATGATGATAAACAAAGCATTAAATGATATTAATTAAAATCCCTCATGGGTCAACATGGGTATGGATTCTGAACAGGTCTTGTTAATGTCACAGTTTGACTTGGAGAGTTCAACTTTTCCTCATTGCCCAGGAGTTTGTCCTGTTTAGGGCATTAGCAGCTGTCATCCAGTTCTTGCTTTCATAACACTAAAATGTTATTAAAAGCCATAGCCAGACTGCTTGAACGAATCGATTCCAGCATGTAGCTGTCTCTCAGGAATAGCTACACAAATAGATGGAGCTTGATAGGGGTCACAGGTGCTGGAATGTGAGGTCACTGATAGCTCTAATCGCCTTTGCTAAGCGTACACATTTAGTAGCAGCTTTTTCTTATAAGCCTTCTCCAGCCATATGGAAACAGGTTTATTACAGTAGTTTCAACCAATCCTTAAATGAAAAGCTGGCATGTTTTTAAACATCTTATCTACAGGACCAGGATGTAATGCTAACATTTCTCACAAAAGCAATTATATTAAATCCTTATAGAACAGACCTTTATTTTTAGACAGAAAGCTGTTGGAAGCGAGAGAAAAGCCCTCAGAACCTAGTAGTGGTTCAAATAGACTACAGAAAGAAAAGCATTGGTTTTGGTCCAGGGTGACAAGCATGTGCTTACTAGTACCAGCTTTAGGGGAGATACAACCAGGCTTCTGCCAGAACACAGATGTTTATAGTTCAGAGAACACACCACATGTGCTTCAAACTGGTAATGAAACTGGATTAAAAGCAGGTACAGATACGTTGTCTTACAGTGGTATCCCACTGTAGATCAGAAATCCCATAAAAGGCAGGCTAAAGCATAAATAATGACACATTAATGACAACCAGTAAATGGCAAATAAATAAATGATGAGCAACAAGACAGAGCTTGCCCAGATCTTTTCCGACTATCATGCCAAATATTACCAAGTCGACCAGATGACAGAGAAGGTGGTTTTTGTTTTGAAACACATTAAAAAAAATGCACTACTGACTGAAACTAGAGATACAAAATTGCTTGCAAATTGCTTGCAGGATAATAACTCTCAAGACTACACATGAGATCAACTAGGGAAAGGCCCATTGGAACAGTATAGCTTTACACTCTTTATGAAAGGCAGGCAGGGATGGTGCTTTATGCACTGGCCAAGGCAGCTCATTCCATAAATTGGATCTGGTTCCATCCTGGTTCAAGTGGAGCCCATTCCTTTTGTACAGGCCCGATTCGTCCCCAAATGTTGCCCAGTTCCTAACAAATCTAAAGCCCTCCTCCCTACACCACTGTGTCATCCACGCAACTGTGACTGTCTAGCTGGTCCAAGTAGCATTTCAGAGAAAGCTGCCTTGGAGGTCCTAGCTTTTAGTCTCCTGCCTAGTAACCTAAATTTGGCTTCCAGCACCTCAGGACTACACTTCCCCACATCGTTGGTGCCAACATGCACCACAACCACTGGCTCTTCCAAGGCACTGTCTACCAAACTATCTAAATGATAGGTTATGTCCGAAACCTTTGCACTAGGCAGGCAAGTCACCATGCAGTCCATGTACCCGCCACAAACCCAGCTGTCTACATTTCTAAGGATGGAATCGCCCACTACAAGAAGACCCCCTCCCCTCTGAGGCATATCCTCAATACAAGAGGATATCTGTTCATCCACCAAGGAAAGGGTCCCTTCTAAGATACCACATCCCCTTACCTCAGAGAGATAACCTCTTTCACCAAGGGCTCCATCATCCATGACTGGCAGAGAACTGTCACTTTGGGACTGGGATACAACTGTTGCATCCCTGGAGTCCTTGCCCACCTCTCTCTGCCTGTCTTAGTTCCTCCAGTTGAGCTGCCTTGGTCTCAAGGAAATGATCCTGGCTCTCAAGGAAAGGTTCCTTGAGAGCCAGGAGCTCCTTGCACTGAGCACACGCCTATGACTTCTGTCCAGCAGGCAGTTAGTCATACATGTGGTACTCCATGCAGCACACTGGCTAACCTCCCCACTAGGGTTGCCAACCTCCAGGGGGTGACTGGAGATCTCCTGCTATTACAACTGATCTCCAGCTGACAAAGATCAGTTCTCCTGGAGAAAATGGCCACTTTGGCAATTGGACTCTATGGCATTGAAGTCCCTCTGGTTGTCACTTATAGCTCCCAACTAAAACCAGTCCAACGTATTATTAAGGACCTACAACCAATGCTGGATTGTGACACTTCCCTCGCTGAAGCACTGGGGGGATGTCCCTTTCTTGCTTACAGACAGCCGGCTAACCTAAAACAACTTCTCACCCATGATGATAAACTACTTAACAAGAACATGGACTCTGGCACCAAGGCCTGCAACAAACCAAGGTGCCAACTTTGCCCTCATATAGATTCTAGGAACACCATCTCTGGACCCACCAATGTCAGCCATACTATCTCAGGTTCATATTCCTGCTCATCTTCTAATGTGATTTATGCCATCACATGCCAGCAATGCCCTTCCACAATCTACATTGGACAAACAGGTCAGTCTCTTAGACAAAGATTAAATGGACATAAGTCTGACATCAGAAACCACAATATTCAAAAACCAGTGGGTGAACATTTCAACCTTCCAGGACATTCTGTTGCAGATTTAAGAGTAGCAGTTCTCTTACAAAGGAATTTTAAAGGGAGATTGGAAAGAGAAACTGCTGAATTACAGTTGATATTCAAACTAAAGTCAATGCATTTACCTGGGCTGAATAAAGACCTTGCATTCATGGCCCATTACCAATGCTGATTTCTCCACACCCATCTCTCCCCTGGACATCACAGACTCTTTTGCATATCACACATAATCCAATCAAGCCTGCTATTCACATTTACATACTGTTCCTCTACTTAAAGACCGATGGATTCACATTCTAGCTGTATCTGAAGAAGTGAGCTGTGGCTCACGAAAGCTCATACCCTACCAGAAAATATTTTTGTTAGTCTTTAAGGTGCTACTGGACTCTTGCCCTTTTTGACTAATGGATGTTAATTAACGGTGGGTGGGTGGAGAGCATGCCTGCAGGGCACAGAGATCCACTCTATCTTGATGACCTCTAATAACCCTGTTGATATACAACTCTTTACAACCCTTAAAACCTAGCTTTGGGGGTTACCGCACTTGTATTCCCAGCGATGTATTAAGAGTTTGAAAACGTTATAAAAAATACTGTTCGTACTTTCTATGTATTCCCACTGATGTATTAAGAGTTTGAAAACGTTATAAAAAATACTGTTCGCACTTTGTTTGGCCCCTTTAGCTGTGAAGACGTCTTCCAACCATTTATAAGCCGTGGTAATCCAAAAACCCTTTTAAAGCAATGTTTTTTATAACGTTTTCAAACTCTTAATACATCACTGGGAATACAAAGTGCGGTAACCACCTTTGTTTAAGTGTTCCAGTGTGGCCTTAATAACAACAGCAATGTTAATAAGATGTATGTTGCTACAGGATTCTTTCCCCACCCTTTGCCTTCTAGAGTGCACACCTTTAACTTAAACTATATTAAATATAAAGATTAACACTTACCTGCACCTCGCACAGATGCTTAACTCACTAGGCTGCTTCTCTTTATGGACTCTCTGTCACTGTGACTCTCCGCTTCGTCACTGTGGTTCTCCACTCTACTCCCTTGGGGTCAGAAAGGCCCCGGAAGGGGGAGGTGGCCCTCTATGCTATTAGCCCACTGGGTGGCCTTATATGCCTGATATAGGAGTATCATCAGCATACCACTCCATGATTGGTGGGTAAAGGCAGCATCTCTAGGGACTTTGGTGCTATTTTTTCTTGGGTTGGATTGGGGGGGGGGTCTTTCCTCTGCTGAAAGGTCATAGGGTAGAAACTATCTATGCTGATACTCTGCTGGCAGGGTTTAAGGCTGAGCTGCTCTTCCCACTGAACTCAACAGGACTTACTTTTGAGAAAACTTCAGTCACACTGGGCCATCTACCTTAAAAGTTTCCATTCACGTTTAATTATTACAAAATTGTATGACTGCTTGTGTTGGTTTATTTTCTCTATTCTGCTTTGTTTTCTATCCAGCGTTTGAACAATGGTTGTATAAGTTTTAATTCCGGGTTGTTTTTTTACTGTTTTTGTAGTCATCGGTTTTATGTGCTTCATGTTTTCAAACTGTGGTAAAGTTGATTTATTTCATTGTTGGGTTTTATATTTCTCATCTTGGCAGTCTGATGGTTAAAGGCTGGCATATAAATCTTTTGAAATAAATAAGTAAATGTGAAGTAGCAACACAAATCAAACTGCTATACCAAAAACAAAGCCACCTACACAATACTTTAAACAAATCTAGCACCTGGTTAATCTTAATTCTACCAGCATCATGTAAATTCCTAGTTGAATCTTCATTTTCATAGGCTTTTATCCCAATACAGCTACTCTTTGTTTTAATTTTGCTTTTATATTTTAAAAATGAAATGTAGAAACTTTCCAATAGCTCTGGGTCTTTACTTTTTTTTTTAAAGCAACCCTTTTGCCTAGGGTTGCCAACTGCCAGGTAGTAGCAGGAGATCTCCAGCTAATACAACTGATCTCCAGCCGATAGAGATCAGTTCACCTGGAGAAAAATGGCTGCTTTGTCAATTGAACTCTATGGCATTGAAGCCCCTCCCCTCCCCAAACCCTGCCCTCCTTAGGCTCTGCCCCAAAAATCTCCCACCAGTGGCGAGGAGGGACCTGGCAACCCTACTTTTGCCTTTTGTTAATTTGGCTGCCATACAATTTGACGATTTGTTAGTGCCTATACAAAGCACCATCTTGACAGGAGCCAAAAGAGAAAACAACCGAGAGGGATGCTTTAAGGACCAAAGGAGAGCCATGTTGAATGAGACCAGCCAGGAGCCCATCTGTTTACAAATGTGGCCCATCAGATATTTTGGGAAGCCTGCAAGAAGGGCCTGACCTTCAGAATCTGCTATACAAACAGGAGTGTCTTAGTTATCATATGATCTGGCATGCCAGGGAAATTCAGATCAGTTTACACCAAACCCCAGTAACGTCCAGGAACAGATCCAGCCCGCACCAGCTTAGTTTTAGCAATTTTACAGCATCGTATACTCCCAGATTATTTAACAGGCCTTTCAAAACCTTGCCTGGATACCTATTGTGCACATATGTGCTTATTAAAAACTGCTTTCACTCTGCAGCTGATTGGCAGTGACTATGAGTGGGATTTATTTAAAACCGTGATTTAAAGTCCCTCTGCTGCCTACTATCACCTGTCTGTTTAGAATATTAAAAAGTTTCATTTGAACCAGCATGTATTCTTGGAATATGGAACTAGAGAAAAAATGTTAAGCCTGGTGAAAGTTCATCCCTGGCTATAAATCTATTTGAATAGCAAATGTGTACAGATTAGTTTTTGGCTTCATCATGATCAGATCTGCTTTTAAGAAGAAGGTTCCAAAAGTCACTTACAAAATAATGCTTTCATCAGGCATATGAGGGAGTAATCCTTTCCAAGAAACTAAACTTCCCTGCAAACACCATCTTTTCCAGATTGATCATATATATATATATATATTCTGACCCCTAGTGGCAGCACAGTGAATTTGTTGAGAAAGATTGTATGGTCTAAGTCTAAGACTAAGTCCAGACACAGCAGTGTTAACCTAGTTTTCCAGCTTCTGTATCAGGCATGTGTGTGTGTAAAGTGCCTTCAAGTCGCAGCCGACTTATGGCGACTCCTTATGGGGTTTTCAAGGCAGGAGACTAACAGAGGTGGTTTGCCAGTGCCTTCCTCTGCCCAGCAACCCTGGACTTCCTTGGTGGTCTCCCATCCAAATACTAACCAGGGCTGACCCTGCTTAGCTTCTGAGATCTGACGAGAGCAGGCTAGCCTGGGCCATCCAGGTCAGGGCGTATCAGGCACACAGAAAGTCAAACACCCATCAGTAACTTTCCATGCCAAAGAATTGTGTCAGCCTTTGGGAATGAAGTGAGCTGCTGCCTTTAAAAAATTAAGTGGCATAACCCCCAAAACTATCACAACCACTTTTTAAAAAGTCACAGAATGGACACGATGGGTGAAAACGCATGGTCGCTTTATCCTTCTTTATTCCCTGTTTTAGCCAGGATCGAACGCACCTTAGGCGAAACGCATGCGTTCAATCCTGGCTGAATCCTGGCTGAATCCTGGCTGAAACAGGGATTAAGGGAGGATAAAGCGACCAGGCGTTTTCGCCCGATGTGTGCAGGATTTACTAATGTAATGGGCCATAGCCAAATAGGATCTGCTCCACTAGCTGGCCCCTGGTTCACTCTAAGCAGCACCGAACACCTCATTTTAAGAGTGGGAGAAAATGTGTGTTTGAAAGGTAGAAAAGTATGGCATATACAAAAAGTCTCCAATTAAAGGGCCCCAGGAAGCAAGCAGGCTAATTGCAGTGGCAAGAGACTTGTAGTGCAATCCTAAACAGAGTTATACCCTTCTAAGTCTACAGTCACCCTGTTTAGGATTGCACTGTTGGAGTACTAAGCATCCAGAACGGACTTTGTGCTCCAAGCCTGTCTTCCTCCATCTGCTGCCCAAATGATCTGGGATGGATGGTTCATGCAACCATCTTCTCCTCCTCCCGTCTGTCACTGGTCCTTTTTAAAAAGCTTTCTCTCATCTGCTATCTAGGGGTGTGCAAAAAAATTTTGGGGGTGTATTTTTTTGGTTAGGGTTTATTAAACCTGGAAAGTTTTTTTAAAATCCAGAAAACCTAGATTTTTTGAAAAAATTTGGGTTAATAAAACCAAACCCAGAAAATACCAAAAAACCTGGACCATAGGAGTCTCATGTTAGTCTTAAAATTCTGCACAATGTTGAAATATTCTTGACAGAGATTTTGTGGTGGGCATTTTCTAACTTTTGCCTAGCCATCTTAGCTACACATCCCCCTCCCCAACTTCCCAGCCTGCCTGGTCATGTTCACACATACACCCCAATTCAGAAACATTTATTCTAGCTCTGGGTGGCCTCCCCTTGTGGATTTTTTTCATCTGTGCGGGGCAGCCACCCACTACTACTACTACTAAGAATATATCAGTTTTATTTGGTTATATCCTACCTTTCCCCATGGGAAAAGGTGGCTTACAGTACATAATTGTAAGGATAAACAAGAATAAACCTCCAAATAACTCCCTACTTAATACAGCCTAGCATAACCTAACGACATGCAATAAACCTAAAAGTTTCCAAGGATGGCTCTACCCTCACCTCAGGAATGTGCTGCAGCCTACAATGAAAAATACAAATGCACCTTCAGCAACAACACCTATTGTTACAGTCAAGAAAGTCGCTGACTTAAAGTGACATTAATTTTAACAGGTGCAGTACTGTAGGGCCATAACTGGATCCTCCCTCCTGCAACTGCTTTTTAGAGCCCCAAACGCACCAGGAGTTACAATCACAGAATCTCCATCTTACATGTTGTTTCACTTCAAACTAGGGATGCTAGCCTCCAGGTGAGACCTGGGGATCCCCTGGGATTACTGCTCATCTCCAGACTACAGAAATCAGTTCCCCTGGAGAAAATGAATGCTTTGGAGGGTGGACTCTATGGCATTGTACCTCACTGAGGTCCCTGTCCTCCCCATACTCCATCCCCAAACATCCAGGAGTTTCCCAACTTGGATCTGACAACCCTACACACACACCCCACCCCCAATTCCCCACCAGTGACCGGGGGGACCTGACAAACCTAGTTCAAACAGGTCTTACATATAACTCCTTTTAGGAAGTACAAAGGGAAAAGCTATATTTTGGGAGAATTTAATTTGGATTAAGCCCTCATTTAAAACAATAACAGAGAAATGATACATAGGTGACATGTGACATTGTTAAAGATACATGGAAGGACTATCAATTATGGGGAATATATCATCATATGTGGTAGTTATGCAATTATATATAGCTTTTTTGGATTCAAATCTCTGGGGAGATCAATAAGATAACTAGACAGAATGTTGTTCTGGATCCATGTCTACAGTTATTAGGGATTTTTCAAGGACAAAATAAAAATGCATATAAAACGGACACTGTCTTATCTCTGCTGCAAGATTAGAAATTGCTATGAAATGGAAAGCAACCAGAAGTCTTTGTAGGCTAGTAGGAAAAAAAACAGTGTGTAATGAAGGACTGGCTAAGAAGTTAACTTCATTTAGGATGCATGAAAGGTTACACACAGTCTGATAAACTCATTTAAAAATTGTCAATGTTCGTGTTCTGTCCTGATATTGTTAGACTTACTTCAATGGTGAATTCTTTTTGGGGCAGATATTATGGTTAGTTAATTAGAAATGTTGAGTGCTTTGAAGTGTGCTTTCTTGTTTTAAATTTAGGTTATGGCAATTTTCTTAGTGTTTAATTTTCATATGATTTACTTATCAATACTTTAATGTTCTTGTATTTTACACCCACAAAGACTGGCAAGGTTTTCGCCTCCCCAGCTATTTCCTTTTTCCCTTTCCCCGCAAACCCCATAACCTCTCCCTTTTCCATCTCCTTCTTTCCTGCCCACCTACCCACCCACCCCCAACCTACCTTTATCTCTCTCTCTGTCTTCAGCTTTCCCTCCTTCCCTCCTACTGACAGCCTGTACCTGAGAAAATGACTTCTGTTTTATCCTCACAACAGCCTTGTGAGACAGAGAGAATGCTGAGAATGAATGACTGGCCTAAGGTCACCCATGCATGGCAGAGTGGGAATTCAAACCTGGGTCTCCCAGATCCTAGTCCTAAACTCTTGCCACTACATCATACTGGCTTTCACATGGTGGCTGCTATTCAATAGTAGTGAGTCACCACATGGTCATTGCTGGGCCTGGGTGAATCACACAAGTTGAGTGGTAGTGACTCACCTGTTGGTTGCTGGCCAGCACTGGCCCTGATAAGTCCTCCCTCCAGGGCAAGCGAGAAGGGAGCAGGGGTGGCCTTCTAGGTCAAATCAACCCAGGAAAAGACCCTGCCCCCCCCTTTCTTACCTTTTACTGACAGAAACCAAGGGTTCAAAACTGGTAGTATTTTTGTGGTTCCCTAACAACCCCCACAATGGCCACTGAGGGAATTTGTTTCATTAAAGGTATAGGCACTGCTTCTATTATTTTGAGAAGTTTTAACCTCCCAATGTTCCCCCCCTTTCTTTTTTAGATTTCAGATTTTTTCTGCAACCCTGGGGCTTTTCTCAAGTTTGAAGAAAGATCTGTTTTGTCTGTTCCCTGCTCCAAATTGAACTATCCACAGATATACTGATGATGATGATGATGATGATGATGATGATATATGCAGCAGATGAAGGATGGTTTTCCTGGATAAAAAGGGTCAGGGGAGGGTCCACAGTTCGACAGCTGTTGACGTGGTTTTTAAAATGTTGAAAAGGGAAGACAGCAGCAGTTGATCAGTGCAGAGGGGACAGTGGCAATTAAAAGGTGGGAAGTGAAGGAAAGAGAGACAAGTGAGTGTGTGGAATTCTATGCTTATTTTTGAGATTCTGACTGTTGAATAAGATAATGCTGGTGAAATTAGTGAAGCATCAAATGGAGAACTCCAGAGCTGCATGGGACAGAATGGCTGTGGAGCGGCAGGAGAAACTGGTAGTAGGGGTGTGCATTTGGCAAAGCTGAACCAAAAAAACCCCCAAAAGCCTTATCAGTATTTTCCAGGGGGTTTTATCCTGAAAAATGCTGGCAATTTAAGAGAGCTGAAAAAAGGATCCCGAATAATGCTGAATTTTTTGGTATTTTTTCGGGCCACTTCAGCCCTGCTACCAAAAAAAAAACTGGGGGGAAATCTCATCTCCCCCTCCCTCTCCTCTGTCCCTCCCTCTTTCTCCACTTCACTTACCTGCTGCCTGGGGTTTGGAGGCAGCAGGCAGCCCAGCACTGAATGCAGTCTGCACTGCCTCCCACCTCCAAGACCCACGTGGAGTTTGGAGGCTGCTGGGATTTTTCGAGTTTGGGTTTAATAGACCTGAAAATTTTCAAATTTTGAAAAAGCTGGAATAAAGCCCCATAACAGTATGGGGATTCAGCTTTTTTAAATTATTTTTTGGGAAAATTTCCGGGTCTATTAAACCCAACCCCGAAAAATCCCCCCCAAAAAGATGGTGCATACCCCTAACTGGTAGCCTGTCATGTGGAGCCTTCATGGAGTCGGCACAACTAGGGTTGCCAACTTCCAGGTACTAGCTGGAGATCTGCTATTACAACTGATCTCCAGCCGATAGAGATCAGTTCCCCTGGAGAAAATCCCCTCCCCAAACCCTGCCCTCCTCAGGCTCTGCCCCAAAAACCTACCACCCGTGGTGAAGAGGGACCTGGCAACCCTAGGCACAACCTTGTGATACCAAGGCACCACCATGGCACTGGGCACGATCCTGCTAGGGACATATAAACTGTGTATATATACAAATTGACTGTAACTTTTATGTGCCACACATGCATTACCTTCATTGTGAGAAACTCTGGCTAAATTATTCCATTTTTATTTATGTTTATTTTTGGAGCAAAAAAGCTCAGCAGACCCCTTCTCTGCTACTGTCTGTTTTGCCTTGGTAGAGGATCTGGGGAGGGTATCTCACAGATCTGTACCCTACCACCTATCTCTACTTGCATTTCCACTACCACCACACAGAACTTTTAATTAAACTGCACCTCTGAATATGCATCAATCAGTAGGGTTTCCAGGTCCTTCTTCGCAAGCGGCGGGAGGAGCCTGAGGAGGGTGGGATTTGGGGAGGGGAGGGACTTCAATGCCATAGAGTCCAATGGCCAAAGCGGCCATTTTCTCCAGGTGAGTTGATCTTTATTGGCTGGAGATCAGTTGTAAAACATAGAAACATAGAGCTGGAAGGGACCCCAAGGGTCATCTAGTCCAACTCCCTGCTCAATGCAGGAAATTCGCAGCTCCCCCACTCCCCCTGTGACCCCTGCTCTATGACCAAAGGAAATTAAAAAAAAAAACTTTCTAAAATGTATCCAAAACTGTGTAGTGAAGACAGGTATTTTAAAGATACAAGAAAACAGCAGAACTTGTGATTTAGTGACTCTGACATTCGTTTAAGCAGTTTAATCTAGTAGTTACAACTTTCTCCAGGTTCATCTGTTCTGTGATGACACCAAGCACCACTTAAAGCAACAAGGGCTCAAAGCCAAGTAGAAATCCTCACCCTTTCAGCTTCACAGAATGTTTTTTTTTTCTTTTAGCAGGCTAAGGCTATAAACCTCAGTGCATAAGAACATCAACAGACCTGCCCTGTAGCTATTTCTGAAGCCTGTCAGCGTCTCCTTCAGTTCACTGCTAGCAAAATGCCATTGCTAAGGGTTCTGCACCTCCAGAGATTAAAAAATCTTTTTGATTTGGTACCATATGGCTCTTGACACCTCTGACTGAACCAGAGCTGTAGCATCTGGACAGCTATGATTAAAATAATGAAGTGTAAAATACAGAATATAAATAAGCCATTTCTTTTTAAATTTAAAACAAACTCTCCAACTGGTTTGGTGTATTAATGAAATATATGCCAGAAGCTATGGTGCTATGCAGTCATTGTCAACCTGTTGTCTTTTCATCTCAGATTTGGGGGCAAAATTCTAATTTTCTTTCATCTGAATATTTTAAATAGACCGCAAACGTTGCAACTTAATTCCATTAGCGAGCTTTAGATGTTTTTTATGTGGCCCTTCAGGCACATGAAAATATGAAAAAGGACTATAACTAGGAGTGGGGCACAGTAAGGTCCTACAATATGGTTGCCAGATGCAATGGGATGCTCCCTATAATTTCAAAGCTAGCAAGATGTCCAGCGAGGCATGGCACGGGGGATAATGTTTGGTTGCTACCCCTGAGTGGCAACCAAGGAGAATGAGGAGGGGCTTCGAACCTCACCACCCTGTGCCAGGAGGAGACAAAGGCAGGTGATGGCTAGGTCAGCATAGTGGTGTAGTGGTTAAGAGCGGTGGACTCTAATCTGGTGAACCGGGTTCGTTTCCCCACTCCTACACATGAACCTGCTAGGTGACCCTGGGCCAGTCACAGTTCTCTCAGAACCTTTTCACCCCACCTACCTCAAGATGTCTGTTGAGTCTGGCCCAGTCTTTTGAGACTCTTTAAAGCTAGAGAACATCAGGGTATAAAAACCAACTCCGCCTCTTCCTCTTTTTTGCAAATTCAAGCCAGCCAGTAGTTCCTGTCTTACATCTGCCAAGGCATTGTTATGTACTCAATAGGTTTGTGTTTGTCTGATGCAACCTGCCTCTATCTCTTGATGCTGCAGAGACTTTTGAAGCTATTATCCTTGTTCTTTCAACTTCTAAGTCCCTATTTCATTTTAATGTCTCCCTTGTGACAACAGAATCCATGCCATTCAGTTTATACTTTTTCTGTTTCACACCATTTTGTTTCCTCACACATCTGGCATATACAGTGTCCTTGGAAACATACTTTAACCAATCCATACCTGAATTTCTCCAACTTTTCTTCTCAACATTTACAGTTTAATTAAACGAGCCTGTATTGATTTCAGTTGTTGTGGGACAAGTAGCAAGTGTGCTTCCTAGAAAAATACAACACTTCTCTTAGCTTTAACTATGATTTGCACAAAGTCCTCATTCTCTCAAAAGGTTGAAGGAATGGGCAGAGGGGGTATAATCACACCACTCCCTGATGTTGCAGTACAAAGGAATGCATCTATAAGGGATGCACACTTGAGGATTGCAGTGGGACTCAACACTTTTATTGATGGTTTTCTATAGCAAACACCAAACATGAAGACATCAGGCACCTTGTTCTTGCACAGGGAATAGCCCAATCAGATATGTGTTTAAACAGAGATGTTTAAAGAGACATGTACATGGATGTATGATGCCCACATATTATATATTCAGTAGGGGAAATAGTGATGTTTCCTGCACTACCTAAAACTCACTTTGCAGTTGTGTATTCCATCCAGTCACTTTCAGCGCATAGATAGTTACCAGTTGAGCATAGCATTCTTAATCCTAACAGAATTGTATCCTGCTCAAAAATACAGACATGTTCCAGAAGGTAGCATGACCAGCAGTGAAATCTTTCCAGCTACCTTTTCTCCACTTACCATTTGTAAAAGGAAAAATAGATTTTTATTTGCCATGCAACACTGGTTCTTGGTATTCGAAATGTGTGTGGAGAAGACTTACAACTAGACTTTTAGAGGATTCTAAAATTATTATATTCTTGTATGTATTTAATAAAGAGATTTGTGTGTGTACAATTTCAGATCAACTTTTGTAGATTTATTTGCCAATGCTAACCTTTGCCAAGGCATTTCCTGGGAATAAAAAATAAGTTTAAAAGCTTTAAGCTTTAGATACCTTTTTTTATAACTTACACAAATTTCTACAAATTGTCCAGGTCCAATTCTATTAAATTAAATGGACTTTGCAAAATCCTTTAATTAATATTGAATCTGAGCCAGTCTTCCCTTGCATCCTCCTCACCCGCTGCTGCATCCTCCGCTCCCCATGTGAGACTTTTCTGCAGCCGACCCCCTTACCTTATCAGCAGCCTTCCAGGAAATGGAAAACTCAAGAGAGCAGTGTGTTCCTAATGGGTGCATAAGGAGTCAATTCAACTGGACCCCATTCCGTTTGGCATATAGTCCCAAAGCACTTCAGGGTCTTAGGGTAGGCCTCCATAATTTGTGATCCCATCAAGCAAAATACAGCCATGCCTTCAAGCTTCCATTTTTTGTTATTGTTTGAGTTGGCTGCTAGCTGATCACATTATATGACTGGTGGGCCACAAATTATATAGGTCTGTTTTATGGTCACACAAATTTTATCGGCCTGGTTTATGTTGATATGTAAGGAACACAAATGCATTTCATTCTAATTGGGGGTTTTTTAAATCTACTGGGGGGTTATTTATTTATTTACATTATTTATCGTCTGCATTTCTCACTGGGACTCAAGGTGGATTAACCAATTAACCATAAGAGTTAACCAATTAATAGTTTTGTGAGGGAATTGTGTTTTATTGGACCTGGAAATGTTGCCAGACAATTCACATTTGCTGATGCTGATTTCTTTGACAACAGCTATGGTCTTAGGCTACAATCTGAAGAACACTTTCCTGGGAGTAAGGCCCATTGAATAAAATGACTTACTTCCCAGTACAGCTTCTTAAGATTGCTTCCTTAAAGTGGTGAACTGCTGGCTACTGATCACCCTAAGAAGAAGAATGTGCTATCAAGATGCAACTGACTCATGATAACTCCATCCATGGTGTTCCAGGCAAGAGATGAGCGGAGGTGGCTTGCCATTGCCTTTCTGCATAGCATCCCCAGGCTTCCTTGGTGGTCTGCCATCCATGGCTAACCCTGCTTAGATACCTTCTGACAAGTTTAGGCTAAGCTGGGCTATTCGGGCTGCTATTAATCACCCTAAAGAAACTAATAATCCCTGATTTCTTCTTTTCTTTCATGCTAGAAATTTGTGAGAAGAATATAATTGAGGAATGAAAATGTTTAACTATGACCATATATTGTAGAGCAGGTTCCCTGATGGGATGTCCATGGGCTCCATGGTGCCCACAGGCACTTCTCCAGAAACCCACCTTTTGCTTCAGGAAACTTGCAGGGCTATTGTGAAGGCAGAATCAGTGACTACCTGCCTCCATACAAATAAAGAGACTTTTCAGTTGGATCCTTCCCACCCCTCACTAAAGAAGGATTCAGGATCCTGTAAATGGGATCCATGGATCAGCTGCAAGGCAATGGGGAATGAGGAGTACTACAGCAAAAGGTCACCCCTTTCCCCCTTGGTGTTTTCTGTTTTACCGTATATTCCCTTCCCCCCCCATTGTTCATCTTTTTCTGTGTGCATGTTATCTCTTCTCGGGCTGCTGCTGCTGCTTCTTCTTCTTCCTCTTCCGTGTTTATATTCCCCATTCCCCTTTCTCTTGTACCTGCTGTGGCAGCCATTGTGTGGGGCCCATCTGCCTCAAATTTCCAAATATGCCTGCAGGCTCAAAAAGGTTGGGGACTTCTGCAGTAGGGGTTAGAATGACATCTCCAAAGACAGGTGAGGAACTTAAAAAAAAGATTGAAAGTTATTTATTTAAAACATGTCTTAGATCCCATCCTAGTGTATTACTTTCAAGGTGGCTTGCAAGATAAAACAATATCACTTGAATAAAAATATTTATAGTGAAAACACTAATTAAGCAGTTTAAAAATATGACATAAACATGGACCATAACATTCAGCACCATAAAGGAGATGACTTCTAGATGAGCCATGTCAAAAGGCCTGGCTGTGTGTTTCTTCTGTGGTCTGCTCCACATAATTATACTCTTTATGGGTACACTTAATATGCTTTATGCCTATAAACAAGTTGTTTCATACAACTGTTGAGAAGACCTGTTGGTGGAGAGGCAGAAGAAATGTTTTGAATGAATAAAATAAATGCAGCTATGGTCATCAGGATTCTAGATCAAACCAAGCCAGAATTCTCCCTAGAAGCTAAAAAGACTAAACTGAGGCTACTGTACTTTGGTCACATGTTCAGAAGACAAGAGGCACTTGAAAAGTCAACAGTGTTAGGATAGACAACAATGCTAGGAAAAGTTGAAGGCAGCAGAAAAAGAGGAAGACCCAACATGAGATGGATTGACTCATTCAAGTAAGGCTGTTAATGACAGGATGTTATGGAAGTCATTAATTCATAGGTTCACTGTAAATTGGAAACAATTTGACATATAACAATGATGGGCTGTTGTTCACTGTGGAATGTGCATTTGATAGCAAACCCTAGTTTGCCTCTGCTCAATGGCTGATCATGTAGAAAATGCAGAGATCATCCTATTCATATTTTTTCCCACACTGCCAAAATAATCAGATTAATTTCTGCATCAGAATCAAGTACTATGTTGTTAAATGTTTTTAAAAAATCATTTTACTGGCATCATTTCAATCACCTCTTACCAGCAGAATTTCATTCTACCCCCACCCATCCCTTAGTGGGTTGAATAAGTTCAGATGCTCTTTCAGTGAAACCCTCATATTAAAAAGTACAATAGGAGGAAGGAGTAAAACATCACAGATTGACTAGCAATAACATAATGGAAGAATATATGGAATGTGAAGTGGTACAGTGTAGATGGAACAATATGTTATAAATAGAGATTAGGGAAAGACACCCCCCCTCCCAAATATGTAGGAAGATTATGTTGGAAGTGAAGGACTTTGCGCTGTCTCTTAACCTCAGACTCCGGAGGGGGACAAGACTAGTGAGTCAGAGAGATAGAGGGGACAAGACACTGGGGCATCCTTTCTCTACTGCTCTGACCTAACCCTTTGATATGTAGATTGCTACTCTTAGGGAAACTTCCTCCCTTCCTGTTTCTTCCCCACCTCCTGACACACACTGGCACTCTTCTCCATCTTGCCATCATGAGGGAAGGCCGCATGTCCTGGATCTCCCTCCATTCTAGCTAGTTAGAATAGATAGGCAACTATACTTTACTCTGTCCTATCCAGAAATGGATTTTCTACAATAAATGAAGTATATTAGTTAAATAGACAAAAGGCTCCTAGCAATTTTGTTCCTGGCACACACAGAGGTTTGGATGGGCTTCTCTGCGCACAGCAGCCTTTGTGCACTCTGCTAATTTAACAGGGATTTGGGCATAACAAAGCCCTAACCATCCAACAGTTTAAATAAAAAAATCTATTTCCTGTTTAAAAAAGGCTACATTGAAACATTAATTTGTAAATTATCAGAATCAAATTCATCTTTCCTGCATCCCCAAAGTTAGACTTCAGTTAGCTGCATGAAGACAGATGAAGGGAGAAATATTATCAAGTTAAAATTGGAGGTATTAATTTTAATCAAAGGGGGCTTGTTAGATTTTGTCTTTCCAACAGGGAAAGGGCCTCTTTATTCCTTCATTATATGAATTTTAATGTGAGGCTTTATAGAACTCACTTAATTTCCCCTCATTCATTACAGCCTCCTGCTCCAGGTAACTGACTTTCAGAGAAAATATGAGTAACTCCACCAAATGATTCCCCTGGGGTCCAACCAATTCATTTATCACTTTCAAAGAAGAGACATACAAATTGGAATGACTTACAAACTTCAGCTAAAATAGTTTGCTGAAAGACACCAAGCCCTTCTTGCGTTCTGTTTATAAAATTATATGAGATGGAAGCCCTCAAAAATTATTTTAGGACTTCAACAACTTTCACTCTACCATTGACAAGAACTTGGAGTGGACCACTCCATGCAGCACATTCACTTTCTGGATGCCACAATGCAATTATGTGACAGACATATAAACACAGTTGCCCGCTCCCATCCAGAACGCACCTCACAACCCATCTTCTACAGCTTTGCATTAATATGTAACTGCAGCTCTTCAAGCCCTATAGACAAAGAAAAACATATAAAGGATTTACATCAAGCATTCCTAAAACTACAGTATTCATCTGGAGAAATGAGGAGACCATGCTAGATGACTACCATACAGTCATCTTCTACAAGTTAGCCCCAGCAGAAACAGATTTAACAGACCATTTGTACTTTTTATTTTTGTTCATTAAACTTTCCTATATTTTGAATGCATGAAGATTGATCTCTGTAAATACACCCTGGCTGTTTGGTTTTGCTATCTAAAGAGCAGTAAAGGGGAGGGACAGTGGGTAAGCTTGCCATCCCTTGAGTGCCATAACTCGGATTATGAATGTGTGATAGATCATCTCTGTGCTAGCACAAGCAAAGCAGGAGATGTGGCAACTAGGGGGAGCCTCTAAACTGTAGTAGTTAAGAGCGGTGGACTCTAATCTGGAGAACGGGGTTTGATTCTCCACTCTTCCACATGAATGGCGGATGCTAATCTGGTGAAACAGGTTGGTTTCCCCACTCTTACACGTGAAGCCAGCTGGGTGACCTTGGGCTAGTCACAGTTCTCTCTGAACTCTGTCACCCCACCTGCCTCACAAGGTGTCTGTTGTGAGGAGAGGAAGGAGTTTGTAAGCCGGTTTGACTCTCCTTAAAAGGTAGAGAAAGTCGGCAGATACAAACCAACTCTTCTTCTTTTTCTCCTTCTCCTCCTTCTTGATCCCCAATTTTAGTGTCATTTGTCTGAAAAACAGCCACTCCATTTACAGATATCTTGGCAAAATCTTATTTTAAAAAATTATTACAGACACAAAACAATGTTTTATCTCGGGCAGTAGAGAGACAAAGTAATGTTTTATTTTAGCTGCTTTAAATAGACTGAATATCTAATCTGGTTTGGGGAGGGGGGAAAGACTGAATATATTATCCCTTACTTTATTTCTTCCACCAGTTTTTGGATTTTACTTATTTTATCACTGATAGCTATCCAGCTAAGATCCTAGTAAAAGACCTCTTTTACATTTTAAATCTGGTGAGTTTTTAATCCTTTGGGACAAAAGCTCTGTACAATATCATGAGACCAAAAATATTTTATTTATTTATTTATTTATTTATTAGGCTTATAACCCTCCCTCCTCAGCAAGCAGACTCAGGGAGGGTAACATCATTTTAAAAATACAATAACATACAATATAAATAAACATTAAAATCCATAATAAAACCATCAATAAAATTCTTTTTTTAAAAAAACCCTAAAATTATGGCACAAAAATCTAAAAGCTGTAGGGGACCATACAAGTGGTAACCCTTTGTTTTTGTTGTTCCCACTAAGGGGAAAAGCGGGAGGGAGGCCAGTAGATGGTGTAAATAATATGAGCAAATATAGGCGGCTGTCCTCAATTGTAGGCTGGTGGAAAAGCTCTGTCTTGCAGGCCCTGCGGAAAACTTTCAGATCCCGCAGGGCCTGATGTTACCAGGCAGAGCATTCCACCAGGCCGGAGCCAGGGCCGGAAAAGCCCTGGCTCCCGTCGAGGACAGCCGCACACTCTTAGGGCCAGGGAACACCAGTAAATTTTTGTCGGACGATCTTAATGTCTTTTGGGGGGTATACCAGGAGACGCGATCCCGAAGATATGAGGGTCCCTGACCATGTAAAGCTTTAAAGGTCAAAACCAGCACCTTGAACTTGATCCGAAACTCCAGTTGGAGCCAGTGCAGATGGTAAAGCACTGGCTTTGTATGCTCTCGAGGCGAGGCTCCCGTCAGGAGCCAGCTGGAGCCGTCGGGTCAGTCTCAAAGGCAGCCCAACGTAGAGCGAGTTACAGTTTGGCATCTTGTTCTTCCTATGTCACATATGTATGTCTGGAATGACTTCACTGTACAGAAGGGGCTTATTAGACTTTAATGACGATTGTTTTATATTTTCATCTATTGCAGGAAGATCTGGAAAGGAATCCAATAATTTCAGACAGTGATTTCCTCAAGCATCACCACACGTTCTTTCTCAGAGAATAGAAAAAATATCATCAAGCATCCCACTTTATCCGCTGCATGGATCCCAGCTGTCTTCACAATTATTCACTGTGTCATTAGAAACCTCGCAAAAGGAAAAGAAGTAGTGTTTTCCCCCTTCAGTCAAAATTTGAAGGCCATTGAAAACACTGCTATTGATGCCATAATCATTTCATTTTTACTATTTATTGACCTGAGGTATTTATATATTGCTCAATCAATGTAACATTACTGGAGTGCCCCTCAACAATAGTTAAATCGATGAAAACGAGATAAAACAGCAACAAAAGAGGAAAACATGAAGCAAAGCAGTTGAAAGCCCAGGCTCCCATACTCACCCGGGAGCCTGTTTTGCTGACATGCGAGGGGGAAGGGGGAAGGAAGCCGGGCGGGCAGAGAGGAGCGACGCGGGCGGCTTTCCTGTGCCGATGAAAGGCCTGACAATGAGCTGTTTGTCAGGCCATTCAGGCGCACCTTTGGTAACAGATGGGAAGGGCTTAGAACAGCCCTATTGGACGGCATGGGGGTGGACTGTTGTTTCGGGGAACAGACGGTAGGGAGTTTTCACTCTTGTCCGTTCCCTGAGCATTTAAGGGGTGGCTTTCCCTTGCCTCCTCAGTCTGCCTTCCCTTGTTTTATGGCTCTTGTTTATTAATGTTTGGTGTTATTGTAAGCGGTGTTAGCATTGGGCAGGTACAGTCTGGAGAAAGGTGGCCTGCATGCCCCCTTTCTCAGCAATGGGGTCCCAATGAGGGATTTTGGAGGAGGCATGGGGAAGGGGCATGCCTAGCTCGGGGGCTGCCCAGATGCCTCCTTCCAAGTGGCGGGAAACACCTAGTGGCTCGTGCCCAGGTAAATCCCATGGGCACCATCCCTGGGCTCCTGGTGGGCGCACCTATTGGTTAATTCTTAGACCAATAGGGCCATTCTTAGGAGCAAATGGATCTGCAGTTACTACTAGTACAAGTAAGGATGTGGGAAACATACACCTCTGCCTTGCAATTCTTCCTGAAGCCTAGAATCAGTTTCTATGAAAGTGACAGTGTCTCAGTCTGGTCTTACAGTACAACTTCTCTGGCTGTAGTGCAACCAAACTGTGTCTCCTGCAAATAACCCGGCACCTTATGCTAAGCAAGTAGGGCAGAGTTCCTGTGCTGTGGCACGGCAGATACACCATCACAAACTGCCCTAAACTGCTTACTCCTTATACAGCAATGCTCCTGTAGAGGGGCACTCAGGCCCTCTCTGATGGCATCTGAAGCTCTGCTGGCCCCACATAGGGTTGCCAGGTCCTTCTTCGCCACCGGCAGGAGGTTTTTGGGGTGGAGCCTGAGGAGGGTGGGGTTTGGGGAGGGGAGGGACTTCAATGCCAGAGAGTCCAGTTGCCAAAGCGGCCATTTTCTTCAAGTGAACTGATCTCTATCGGCTGGAGATCAGTTGTAATAGCAGGAGATCTCAAGCTAGTACCTGGAGGTTGGCAACCCTAGCCCCATCCCTATCCTATTTCGCAGATACGCCATCCATTACTACAGGGAGGCTACAAGCCTGTGTACTTGGAAACGGAGTTCTGAGGAAATTGTTCTTGTGGACTGCCAATGATGACAAAGCATTAGCGAAATAGGACACTTACCGGAGACCTATTTTGGCGTTCACTATACAGCTTTCAGGATTCTAAGCTGAAAGGACTGTTTCTGCAATTCCAGATGGATTTTATACATATATTATCATGTTTATAGTTTCAACCGGATTGTATTAACCGGATGTTTTTGTTTGTATGTGTTCATGTTATGTTCACATTACATTTCTTGTAACAGCGTATTGAGTCTGCATTTTTTGCCAAAAGTGCCTGTGATTTCCATTGCCTGCATTTGGGGCACTAGTCTCAGTTTGATGGCAACCACCTGGAGGTTGGCAACCCTAATGTAGAATAACATGGTTCTGAACATATCTCACAGATCTGTAAAAGAGGTACATGAAAGATTGTTTTAATTTTGAAAAGAGAGAAACGGCGAACTGAAAAAGCATTGGTGACTTTGGTTCTCGTAGGTTATCCGGGCTGTGTAACCGTGGTCTTGGTATTTTCTTTCCTGATGTTTCGCCAGCAGCTGTGGCCGGCATCTTCAGAGGAGTAACACTGAAGGACAGTGTCTCTCCTTCAGTGTTACTCCTCTGAAGATGCCGGCCACAGCTGCTGGCGAAACGTCAGGAAAGAAAATGCCAAGACCACGGTTACACAGCCTGGATAACCTACGAGAACCAATGAACTCTGACCGAGAAAGCCTTCGACAATATATTGGTGACTTGCTCTCCCCTTGGTGAGCTAAACCATATACCTGGATATCCACTTGGGGCCTTTTCCTCATTCTGTGGGAAACTTTGGCAGCAGGCTTGATCTACCTTTAATGAACTTTGTGACATAACTTCATTTAGCCTTCCTCATCTAATCCTGCCTTTCCTCATAGTTTGTTTTGAAGCCGACTATGATTAATTTGGTCTTCTTTCATTTATTAATTTCTTCCCATGCATTAATCAACACTAGCATAAAAGGGTTATCAGGGGATTTCCAAGCAAAGGGTCAGCAAGACTAGGCCTGGAAGGGATGTTTATGAAGAAGGACTCTTATTAATCAAAACATTTGAGTAGTTTAATCAAAATGCAGATCAACCTTCATTGTGAAAGAGCCCGTATTGGTTACCCCAAAGACAAATGAGCAAAACGGAAATTGCTGCTAACCATTCGTTTTGGGAAGACCCCATTTTAATATAAAGTTAAGCCTCCTAAATGAGTGAATGTTATTCACATTTAATAAGAAGATTCCTAGTTTGGCACATGTTATATTTATTGCTTCAATATTCTAAATTTCATTTTCAATAGCCAGAGTTAAAGGCTTATTGAAACCTGTGCACCTGCAAGATACAGCTGATCAGGGCTTTGGTATTTCAGAGCAGGAATATTGTTAGTCTCAGAAAGATTTTTTTAAAAATTCCCAACACGTGCTTTATCATCAAAATCCGAGTAGTTACTCACAGAGGCTCTCCAAAAACTTAAATAACCCCTATATCTAAAAATTCATGCAGATGTCAGTGTACAAATTTGAAATTAATTGGAACTGGAGGTTTGATTGTTATGCTCCCTGACTCCTTGGGTGGGGGTTGTCAGCAAAACAGAATAAACACCATTTCATATTTTGATAGTTTTGGTCACTGAGGTGCAGCATGATTTAATATTTGACTGTTTTGGTTTGCAATGGTACTTAGAACCTGGCAGTATTTGACTATTGAAATTGTGACATAGTTAAATTGTGGAACTTCCTGCCCCAGGATGTGGTGATGGCTGCCAGCTTGGAGGGCTTTAAGAGGGGAGTGGACATATTCATGGAGGAGAGGGGTATTCATTGCTATTAGTTAGAATGGATACTAGTCATGCTGCATACCTATTCTCTCTAGCATCAGAGGAGCATGCCTATTATTTTGGGTGTGGTGGAACACAGGCAGGATGGTGCTGCTACACTCGTCTTGTTTGTGGCTTCCTAAAGGCACCTGGTTGGCCACTGTGTGAACAGACTGCTGGACTTGATGGGCCTTGGTCTGATCCAGCAGGGCCTTTCTTATGTTCTTATGAAACATAGGGAAATTTTGCTGATGTTAAAATGATATATTAGTGTAGCCAAATCAATAAAAACAAGGGATATTGTCATCCTTCAACTTCCAAACAACCGAAGATGCAGACAAGTCTGAAGCCTATGTGAGGTCAATGCAAGACATGTTTGTTGTGGTTAGCATAGGCCATCACAACACCAGTCAGTGTTGGGAAAGATTCATCAATACATTTCATAGTAAAGCACAAGGGATTATAGTCAACAATAATCCCTTATGTTTGCCTTTCCTCCATTTTCTTACTGCAGTTTCCAAAATTCTGCTTCTGGTTGTCAAGGGACCTTCACAAACAGCAAGGGGGGCAAAGCAGAGGTCTACAGTAGAATGGGGGAATTGGCAAAAACCATTCCTTCATCTGCCAAAGGATATGCACTTCTATCAGTGCAAAAAGCAGTCAGACACATTCCAGTAGCACTTCATAATAAATACAATTTCAAATTTGATGTTTTTAAAGATTTAAAATATGTACATCCCGCATTTAACTGAGAGAAATTTTGGCAAATTTAGAATATTTGTTTCAGCTTTTCTACATATTGAAACTTCTTTGGGCCCTGGCCAACATTTGTAAACACATAATCAAAACAGATAGAAAGGAAGTGTGCTATCCCCAGGGTGTCTTCTATGGTTTGGATTCGTGTAGGCTCACCGAGGGATATGTAAGGGCCACTGAAAATATGTTTCTGTGAGCACTCTTAGCCTTAATCATGAGGGACAAAGGGCAGAGGCATACATATCAGAAGACATGTTTCATTATACACTGCACAATTACCCTTCCCCCCAATTCATTAGTACAGCTAGATTCGAGTCCAGAAGCACCTTAGAGACCAACAAGAATTCCGGATATAAGCATCTGAGAGTCCCTTCATTGGATACTTTCATTAGTGTTTTGTTCTTCCACACTATCATATTTAACATACCACTACCTAATCTATTCCATCTTGGAGGTGTGCAAACACTCTATATGAGGCAGCATATATATATATATCGGTTGGATCCTGGCAGAGAAAGAGAAACCCTTGTAGGGGACTAAATGTTTCATGCTTTCAGTGGGTCATGTATGACTCTAATCAGTCACCAGTTCTGCAGCATAGTAGAAACCTTTCTATTTTGTCAGACACTATACTGTGCAGCCCAGCATAGGGCTGTCGATTCGGTTCATCCTGAACCGAAAAACAGCCAAATTTTCCCCGATTCGGCGGTTTTCAGTTCAGATGGAACCGAATTCAAAAAAAGGCGTGAAAACAATGAGCCAAATTTGGCGAGTTCGGGGAGTGCCGAATAAATTCAGCAAATTCGGGGGCTCAGAATCAGCAGCATAACCGTCAGTTAGTAAGCAGCATTCTCCCGTGGCCAATGGTGGCCAAGCTGGGTCTTCTCCTGGCCAATCAGAGCAGGGATTCTCACTTTTGAAATGGACAGGAAAAGAGTCTAAAAACTCCCGCCCCTCCCCTCCCGTCCCGACTGTATTCATTGCCTTCCAATTTGGTGGTGGTGCTGCTGAGAGATCCGATTCCTGACTGGGCCGAGCTGCTGGTGCTTACCGGAATAAGATTGGATTTACTTCTCCTCTGTGCTCCTGCTGGAAGACATCCACACAGTTTGATTTTAGGGTTTTTTCTCTATACTTTTTCTCCTGTATGTGTGTATGGGGGGGAAGCAGAGTCTGTGTGTGTGGGGGGGAGCAGTTTCTGTGGGTGGGGGGAAAGCCAAAGGGGGCTTTCGCCCATTCTGCCGAGGGGGGGGGTGCCCGCTCGCCTCTGCGGGAGTGTGTGTTCTGCTTTTAAAGTTTAAAGTTGAGTCTGTGCGGCGGCTAGCGAATCTCTCTCTGCTCGGCACCAGGGCCACGCCTCCTCCTCCTTGGTTTTTTTCCCATTTGGGGTTGAGCTGGTTTGAGGGGGGGCTTCGCCCGTTCTGCAGAGGGTATGTGCCCGCTCGCCTCTGTGGGAGTGTGTGCTGTGCTCTGCTTTTGTTTTTTGCCCCTAGCCTGGGGTTGAGTGCAACGGTGCAGCTTGCATCAATCTCTCCCCAGCTCCGCTCAGCACCCACGCCTCCTCCTCCTTGGTTTTTTTCCTATTTGGGGCCGAGCCATGCTGGTTTTAGAGGGGGGACCTTTATGGCTTTATTCCAATGAGGGAATGGAATAAAGTTGCACATTAAGGATGTGAAGTGGGTCAGTGCCTTTTGAGAGACTAGGCTCTTAGAATCGACTCCTTCCTGAAAAGGGATATGTTATCTTATTCAGCCAGTCACCTACTAAGCAGGACTCAACTACTTTACCTACTTTTAAAAAGCAAGTATTTTTATTGATATACTTCCAGTAAATATGTGTAAATGCAAGTTATAAAGCATTTATGTTCAGTTACAATGTATGTTACAATGTATACTGTAAAGCAAGCAAGTGCTACATACTATTCAGTATTGAAATCCAACAATTTAAAGATAACAGTCTGATTTAGTTCAAAGTATCTAATTCAGATTCTAGAATAATATATTTGTTAAGCCATACATACCAATCAGCCTCTTCTGAGACCCTCTGAGAAAGGTCTGAAATACTAGTCTTTCTGGGTCTATATTTATACTCTTTCAGTCACCTTGAGGCTGTGAGTCCCTGCTCAAGTTTAAGCAGCCTTCAATATTTCAAGTCTCCTATTCCATAAACATGCTTGAATTTCCCCTTACAGGAGACTGCATTACTAACTATAAACAATCAGTTTTAAGCTTTATCATTACTCTATATATTTAGTATCATTCTCATCTACAGAAAAATAGCTTTCATTTGAGCCTATGCATTATTTTCTAGGACCTAGCATTTATGTTTAAATCATAAAACATAATATAGTTTACGTTACAATATTTGTATAACATGATTCGTTTGCAGTGGGTAGCCGTGTTAGTCTGTCTGCAGTAGTAGAAAAGAGCAAGAGTCCAGTAGCACCTTAAAGACTAACAAAAATATTTTCTGGCAGGGTATGAGCTCATACCCTGCCAGAAAATATTTTTGTTAGTCTTTAAGGTGCTACTGGACTCTTGCTCTTTTCTACTATGATTAGTTTGGACAGTGCACTTGTGCACCTGTCTGTGTAGTCATAACATTCAACATTTGAGATTCTGCTGGAATGTTTATAGTAGTCAGTACTGATTCTAATTTCCAAGCGGAATTTCTCCAGTAGGTCATTGGCAATGATAGACCTGAATGTTATGTGAATGTTACTAAAACTTATTAAGGTGTCTGTAAGAGTGTTTCTGTAAGAGTGTGAACAGTGAAATGTAAATGTAAGAGACAGAAGCCTTTTGCAAAAGAATATTCTTCTTCCTTTTAAAAGGAAATACATTTAAGTATTTCTTAAAAGGAAATATATTTTCTGTATGTTGTGTTTGTAGTTGTGTTATATTTTGAATAATTCTGCATATGTACAACACCAATACCGTGTTCATGTGCTCTATATGCCAAAGCCTGTGACAGATGGGGGGGACTCCTTCCGGGCTCCATAATTTCAGTCCCCGTGACCCAATCTTCAAAAAGTTCTTGCAAGAAGGGTCCCCTCAAGCTACACTGAAATTTTGGACCTCTACCTCCAAAAATGCCCCACTACGGAGCCGCGGAAAGCCATGACTGTGCTTTATGTCTTTATTCCAATGAGGAAATGGAATAAAGATGCACATTAAGAATGGGGGACCCCTTCCGGGGCCCATAACTCCGGACCCCCTGAACCAATCGTCACCAAACTTGGGAGTTCTTGCAAGAAGGGTCCCCTCAAGCTACGCTGAAATTTTGGGACCTCTACCTCCAAACATGCCCCCCCGGAGCTGCGGAAAAGCACAAATGTGTTTTTAATGGCTTTAAACGGCCGAATTTTTCCTCGAACTCCTAATCTCATGCCGAATTCCACTGATCCAAATCGGGGGAGTTCGGACTTTGGCATTTCCTGAATCAAAACATGCTGAATTTTGCCGACTCCTAATTTTACCGAATTTTTTTTTCAACAGCCCTAGCCCAGCATCACTGACCAGCATCCCAAAGGAGCTTCTGATGACCCACTGATAGGGTTACTGACCTCAAGGTGGGAGCTGGAGTTTTCCTAGAATTATAACTGATCTCCAGACTAAAAAGATCAGTTACCCCACAGAAGAAATGGCAGCTTCAGTGGCTGGATGCTATGACTTTGCATTCCCACTGAATTCCCTCCCCAAACTCCAGGAATTTCCCAAGCCTACTGCCTGCCCTAGCAAACCATTTGGCCACAAGAAAGGCTGGAGCCTACACTCTCCCTTTGTGCAGCATGATTTCTCTTTACCCGAGAGATGCCTGACTCTGAGTCTCCTTCAATACACATCATTGCATGCAGGCCTAAAAGGGCTGCTTTTAGTTTTTGAGGAGCCAGATGTTAGCCTGCATCAACAAAATAAAACACAAGTCCAGGGGCACCTCAAAGACTCACAATCCCACCGCAGGAATCCAGCCTAAGCTTTTATGAACTTTGACTCACAAAAGATGCTGCTGCAATTATTTTGTTAGACTTTAAGATGGTGTTGGACTCCCATTTTTGTTTTGGCGAGCTACCATGCTCTATTGCAAGAATGGGGTATACATTCTAATAAATAAATTTAAATTATAAATAACAGCTATAAATTCTAATAAGTATATTCTATAAATTCTGTTGTGTGGATTAAAGAAATTGATAAGGGAGGTTATGTGAGGCCTTATAGCATTTCCATTATGCCAGCTGAATCCTCTAAAGAGCTAATATCCATCTCTGTGGAATCCTATCAGATTACTATGATGGACAAATCAGCAGAGCCAGATGCTCCAGCACTCAGAAAAATTATGAGCAGATCAGGGAGACAACCTGATTGACACAAGGATGAGTGCCTAGTTTACCTATCATCTGCTATAGATAATCTGAAACCAAAATTGCAGTATCCATCATATTTAAATGTGTTCAAGCCTACACTCAATGTCAGAATTTTTAATGTAACCTCCTGAATCTTCCTTCAGTGAGCATAAAACAGAATATATGTTTACTAACACATCTACATTTTAATTTTGCTTTTTGTAAGGTATACAGCATGATAAATATGCTTATGAACCTTGTAGCCAAGTACATTTTAGGATGGTGTAAATGGATCCCAGTCTGTGTTTGAAAGTATGAAGTATTCCATGGCTGTTTATATTAGATATAAGCCAATTTATTGTGGCAAATTCTTAGAAGCAAGTCTACAAAACTGTTACACATACATATATGCCACTCTTCAATATTCAGTCTGCAAAAATCCCCATCACACATTAGTATAACCAGAAGCAAAGTGTGTGCTAAGCTCACTCTTATCTGCAGTAGGATTGCCAACCTCCAGGCAGGGCCTGGAGTTTTCCCAGAGTGACAACTGATCTCTAAACAACCTAAACATCATAATGGAATTTAGGAAGATCTTCCAGGTGCCACAAACGATGGATCCCAGTTTCTAATGAAGCAACACAATGTGTTTATTTACGTATTTAAATTGGGCCTAGCGGCCCTAAATGCAACCAGTCTAGCAGATGTCCTAAAAAAACACAGTCCTGGTTCTTCCTCTAAGACTCTACCAGGATATAGAGGACCTCTCATCCAAACATCCTTTTATATATTATTTTACCATACATATGAAAAGAAATCACACAATCTGCCTGCTCCGTGGGCCCCCAGCGTCACCAGGGAGCCCCTGGAATTTTGTTCCACTAGGCCATCAGCCTTGCATAAGCGCTAATTCAGGTTTAGAATAAAAATAATGTATTGAGTGTTCCATGGGGTTTTTTTAAATGTTGATTTGTAGCCCTCTGGGTGACTTCTTTGAAGACTGCAAAACAGTCCTCTGAGGAAAAGGATGTTTAATCCTTTCTTTTGATGCCTCTTCCATTATTAAAATAAAAAAAGCACTTCCAAAACTGCAATTGATACTTGTGGGAAAGTACACAGATTTACAAACTCACACCTGTGTATAGGGAATCCTTTTATCTTCTCTAGCACTGTCTACTGTTCATTCCTAAATAAAACAACCATGAAATGCTAATGAAGGGAGACCTACGCTAACAAGTCCAAAAATGGGACTAAACATGTTTTAAGGATGCTATGCTTAAAGACTGATGGGATGCCCAAAACCTGAAGCATTAAAGTGGATACTCCTTTAAAGGCTCGATTAACAAGACAAAGACTAATCACTTGACAATGTTGTTGCTTCTTCATGGTGTCACCAGAGGCACTCCACCGTGACAGTTCATCATCTCTAATGGAATGTAAATGTTACCATCAGTCTTAGTGTTTCACCTCACTGATGCAGAAAACATCAGCCTGTTTGAAACTTTATTTAAAATTTCACATGCTATTATGAAGGATCAAAGCTAAAACAACTTAAGCAAGATTATTAAACATTGAAGGGATATGTTTGAACAGAGTGGATAATTTTTATGTTTGGTTTTATTTTCAAGAAAAGCCTTGCCTGAAGAAATACACAAGCAGCAGACCATTGTTAGAGAGGCAATTCAGTCATAAAGCACATAGACAAACTTTCTCCATTGCTACTCCTTTGTTGTGTCAGGTATAAGGTAGCCAGCTCCAGGTTGGGAAATAACTGGAGATTTGTTGAACTCAAGAGTAATCTTACAACCCCCTACTCAATTTTTGCTTAATCTTTTAGACATTGTCATGGAAAAGAATTATTTCATTTATGATGAAGAATTCTACTTGCAAAAACACGGCATTGCAATGGGGAGCGCATGCGCGCCCTCAATAGCAAACATCGATATGGTAGCGTTTGAGCATGCGTACATTTTGTCAAACAATCCCTTTAGTGATCAAATCTTTTTCTATGTCTGATACGTAGATGATCTTTTTTGGGCCATGCAGGACGTGCACAGCTTTGCTAGGTTTAATAAGTGGATTAATGAACAAGATCAGCATATTCAACTCAGTGGACAATGCAATCCAAAGGAAATTCCTTTTTTGGATGTGACCGTCTATAAGGGAGTAGACGGTAATTTAAGGGTTCGCCCATACCAAAAACCTATGGCACGAAATGCCTTTTTGCATTACAAATCTTTTCACCCGTCTCACCTAAAGGACAATCTCCCATATAGTCAGCTGCTACGTTTAAAAAGAAATTCTACTGAACAATCTGACTTTTTGCTAGCGGCTTGAAGTATTGATTGAGACCTTCAGCAACGTGGATACTCTAAACATATCATTAACAATGCCATGATTAAAACCATGGGGAAACCTAGGAATGAATTGCTTACAAAAATATCTTGCCAAAAAACAACATGACTTACTTGCGTGTTGCAATATACTTCAATGTCTTTCTTGATTAGTCAGATCCTTCGTAAACATTGACATTTAATTCAACACTTACCTGGTTGCCAACTACCACCACACATTGCATACAAACGCACGAGGTCATTTAGAGACATTTTGGTGAATAATATACCACGCTATGTAACAACATCCCATTTACCTAAAGGCAATTTTAAATGTGGCTCGTGCCAAAGTTGTAAATATATGTTGACAGTCCATGAAATCACCAACCCTGTAACAAATCGGATCTTTACTATCGAGAGCTTCAACAACTGTGACTCCCTTTACCTTATTTACGCTATTAAATGTGCATGTCCTTTTTGGTACATTGGCAAAACCCAAAGACCATTAAATTCCGTATCAGTGAACACAGGTCAAGAATAAGAAATCAGGTTTTGGAGGCCCCCTTGACAACACACTTTTTAGAAAAAAACCATACGGATGAAGAACTATCTTTTTTTGTTCTGTGGCGCTATACTAACACACATAAACATGATAAGTCGGATATAGATCTAATACTCAGATGCCAGGAATCGAAATACATACATATGTTTGATTCCTTACAGCCCAAAGGATTAAATACATCACTGGATCTAGCATGCTACTTGTAATATGTACTGTATGACTGTATATACAGTGTATGGTTCTGTATCTTTAAAATGTAACTATGTATGCTACTATGTACCATGTGACTGTATCTCTTTAAAAACGCTGTACTCTCATGACTAATTTGCCAACGCGAAAGCCAGTTACTAACAGCTCGCGTGTGAGTACTTCTTTTTACTTATATTTTTGACTCTATTGTTTATGCCATATTGCATTGTATACATTGTTATTTATTTCTATGTAGTGGTCGCTGAAGAAGGCTTTGTAGAAGCCGAAACAGAAAGGTTACCAGACTTCTGTTAAGAAAACATCACCTCTTACACCTCTTGGACTACAAGATATACAGAACAGTCAAAAAGGACTTTGAACCTATGACTTGAGTAAAAAAGGACTTTTGAGCCTATGACTTTTTCTTTAATACTATTTTTGTGTTTATGGTTGTACTTTTACCAAATACTTATAATTATAGTGTTTATGAAGTTTCAATAACACTATTTATTGTAAATTATTGCAATTGTTTCTGCTTTTGTGTACACAGCCTCTAGGTACCAGCTGGAGATCTCTTGCTATTACAACATATCACCAGCCAATAGAGATCGGTTCACCTGGAGAAAATGGCTGCCTTGGCAATTGGACTCTATGACATTAAAGCCCCTCCCCAATCCCCACCTTCCTCAGGTTCTGCCCCCCAAATTTCCAGGTATTTCCCAACCCGGAGCTGTTAACCCTAGCCATAGCGGCCATTTTCTCCAAGGGAACTGATCTCTGTTTCCTGGCTATCAGTTGTAATAGCGGGAGCTCTCCAGTCACCACCTGGAGGTTGGTAACCCTAGTCAGGTAGCAGACCTGGTCCAGACTTTTGGCTTTCCAATACAGACTGTGTGGTAGGCAGCAGGCCCAAGCCTCAGCAATATGCACAGACCGCCTGTTCACAGTATGTATGCCAGATTCCCTGATCCACATTGTGTGATTCATTCTTCTGTGTAAACTAGGACAGCAAGGATCTCTGTTTAGCTACGTCATCTGCTTGGCTAGATAACAACTCCAACATCTATAACCTGGTATCTGGAATCACAAAAAATCTTTACCCTGATAAGAAGGAAGTTAATATTAAATAACCATACTAATTTACCACTTCTCTGCAATAGCCAGATTTTTCTTCATCCCACATGCCCACTTCTCATTCATTTTACGAAGATCTTTTTTTCAGAATCTTAAAAGGATAGTATAATTGATATAGATTTATCTATGGTATTTTATACCTGGCTGTTTCCCTTGCCATCACCCCTCCGACGACTTCAGGACTATGTTTTGATTATGCATGTTGTTTCCAACCATCAGCAGTTGCCTTGCTCTCCCCCTGCATTTTCCTGCGTTTTGCCTGCGTTTTCAGGGACCTGTTTTATCTTGAATTTGAAAACACAGGCAAAATGCGGGGAAACGCAGGGGGGAGAGCAAGGTGACCTTTGACGGTCAGAAACGGCATGCATAATCTAAACAAAGACCTGAAGTTGTCCGAGGGGAGACCGCAAGGGAAACAGCCATGCATAAAAGGCCTATCTTTCTCTCATCACAGAAATTCAGCTGAGATCACTTTCTTGTATGGTTGTAACCACTTCAGCCCAGGATACAAATAATAAAATGTGATGTTCAGAGACTCTGCTATTCTCCCTTTTCTCTCTTCTCACCATTCTCAGCCAGTATAAATGATAAGCTCTAGATAGATTCTGGCATTTCTGCCAGCAGAGCTGAACTACTAATTCATTTAAGAGAATCAAGATCCCCATGTTAGTTTTGAGAACTTTTGCATGCTTAAGTCCAAATACATGATAACTCAGATGCTGCACAGCTGCTGCTGATTTTCACCCTCTCTCCCAGTGTCTCATAATCACATTCGACACCTCCCTGTCAACTGCAAATGGGAGACAATCCATGGAAATGGGAGCAGTGGAAGATATCCATGATGATGTCATGCCATGTTTCTTTTACTTGCTACTAAAAATGATGCATAGTAGATGCAGATTTGTCATTCCTCGTTGTATCCAGATGACCAAACATGAAAATCAAGAGGGAGCAGAATTTAAAACAGATGCAGAGTTTAATTTTTTTTTTTAAAAGCCCTTTGCTGCACAACGATATAGCAGCAGCTTAAATTGCTTCTGGAAGCCCCTTTTTTCTCTATTGTTAATTCTGGACAGAATTAGTATGCCATCAATCCAGGACAGTCTAAAATAGTGGCCTGGATAGAGGGATGGATTTGGTACAAACATCATATCTAACACCTGAGTCCTCCCAAGCCCCAACTACATGCTATGTAGCTATGCAGCAACTAAGCAGAGGGGGAAAGGTGGGGAGCAGAAAAATATGTGCCGAGAGATCCATGATTAACAGCACCCTCTACCTGGGTGACCTGGGGCCAGTCACAGTTTTCTCAGAACTCTCTCAGCACATGTGGAGGCAGGCAATGGCAAACCACCTCTGAACATCTCTTGCCTTGAAAACCCTACAGGATCACCATAACTCAGCTATGACTTGACGGCACTTTCCACCACCACCACTATCCACCACCTTGGCACACATGCCTGATAGTGTAAAAGCATTAAAGAGCTTGATTATAGCAGCACTATCTTTCATGCTCACCACGTTTGTTCATCCCAGTTCTTTGGAATACCACCACCACGTGCTTTGCCTGCTTATACTTATTTTTTGACAACTCTTCATCTTTCTAGAGCCTTCTGTTTAGCTAGACTGAATGCTAACCCCTCTATGGTTATGCAGGGCAGAATTTTGAACATACCATATCCAGACAGGACCTGCCCTTGCTCTTCTGGCTCTATCGAATCATTAGCTCATACCCTCTTGGAATGCCGCTTTTACGAGGAGCTTCGATCACATTATATCTCTCCCCTTTTAACATATAAATCTAATGCCTCTGTGTCTGACATAATGCCCTTTTTTACTAAGTGACAGGGATCCCAAGGCTACATTGTCAGTGGCAAGATTTGTTTCAGTCCCTATATCCCTCAGACATTAGATATATGCTGCTCAAGATCAATGGATCAAGGAGCTTCTAAGGGATAAAGGATAGTGTAAACGGTGATTTAATAATCTTGCCAAGTTCAATAAAGGGCAATCCCTAAAATTATTTCTGTAAGAACAGTTGCAGTCAGTTAGTGGGGCAGCAACAGGTGTTCTGAAGCCCAGCCTCTTGAAATCTCTCCCTTTATCTGCCAACTTTGCCTTAGATACTGTATAGTGTTCAATGCAGATGGTAACGTTGCCTACATCAGTATCACTGTACCAGGTTTTATAGTAGCAGTAAGTAAAGCGTTTAAAGTTCAAAAGGTACCCTTCAGAATGTTTTTTTTAAATCTCCATTATGACCTACCTTGTCCAGTTATCTCTGTTAAAGCATTCCTGAGAACACTATAAATAATGTAGGGCTCTTGAGGCTTGCAAACAACTCTCACTTGTTTGCCTTAGCTAGTTTCCCTCTATGTATTGATTTCATTCTACTCACAGAATCATTACCTTTGAAATCAACAGCAGTCTTTCTCCAACAAGATGATCATTGATTCCTCTGACTAATAGCTCACAGCAGTACAGGGTTTAAAAATATGGGTTATCCATATGGATATCCATGATTCACAATACCATAACTTTCTTTCTCTTCTACAGCCTTTATTTGCAGTGTAGTGTTGTTATTTTTTTACTAGTCTTTTAGGGCACTTCTGTCCCCGAATAACAATAAGTATGAAATATTTCAATTTAGTTAGTTTATAGCTTAAGGTAAATTGTTTGCTATTTAATTGACAGATTTTATTCAGTTTTTTTCTGATTGACTTGGTGTGGCCTAGTTTGGTTGTCGCTACAAAAACAACAGGCTCAGTCCAATAATCTACAGAATTTGTTGATCAAAAACAAAAAGGACAACAACCCTGGAATGGAAACTCTGCCAAGGGAAATTTGTTTGTTAAGAAATATTCATTCAGGAAGGTTGTTTGGGTGTCTACCCATAATTAATTCAGAATGGTGTCAGAGTTGCCTAGCTGTGCCCGAGGCAAACCACCACCTCACAGAAATAGCCTGTATTCATGTTTACCCTCTGACTAGAGAAGCAGCTGTGTGATTCCTTTTTGTTCCAAAGGAACTGTCTTACATGAATTGTGGCTGCTGCTGAAAGTAGGAGCCCCCATATCTTCTCTTCCCTGAAATCTCTAGTTTTACAAAATATGTAATGAAACATCATTACTTCCCATTTAAGTTCAATGGCTGCAACCTAAAGGGACTAGGAAACTTGCAACAGAACATCATCACATAACTCTGCCATGACGGTTTGCAGCCTGAGTCTGGCCACCTGCAGGAGGCTTACCCAATGCAGGGGCTCAACATCACTCCTGACATGACCTGGAAGTGATGTCATTATGTCAATCTTTGTTTTGGGTAAATGCTGGTGTGTCCCCTGTCATGTCCTTAATAAATATGGTTCTGGAATATAAATAATGCAGAAGGAAAATGGAAACAGACTAATTTACCCCAAACCTGGGCAAAAATGTGATGGTCTAAACAAAGTGGTTCCGTGGACTACAGATTTATGAGCTGCTAGTGGAAAAAGGGCCCTGACCTGGATGGCCCAGGCTAGCCTGATCTCATCAGATCTCAGAAGCTAAGCAGGGTCAGCCCTGGTTAGTATTTGGATGGGAGACCACCAAGGAATACCAGGGTTGCTGTGCAGAGGAAGGCACTGGCAAACCACCTCTGTTAGTCTCTTGCCTTGAAAACCCCAAAAAAGGGGTCGCCATAAGTCGGCTACGACTTGAAGGCACTTCACACACACACACACACACACACACACACACACACACACAGAGTGGAAAAAGGAACCATCAACCCAACCCATTTGTATGTTTCCTTGCTCAGTAGCTTTTTCCTTTTTGCTGATATTTCATCCAGTTCATATTGATTTCCAGTCATCACTTTAATTATCTAGTAAACCTAAATTTCAGTTTATATCTGGCCTTCCTCCTCAGCAGATGCAAATTATGCAAAGTTCTGGCTTCCTAGTTATTCAGTATAACTGCATTATATGAGGATGGAATGTGAGTTATTTCATAGCATGAAGCTAAGATTTTAGAGAAGTTGTTCCATGTTAGGCTGAATCCACACATAGATTGTGTGCTATGATGTGGATAGATTGTGTGCTATGATGTGGACAAGATGAACAGGAGGTAAATGATTATGGCAGCATAACAATAGCAGAAGAGCAAACTACCTGCAGATTCATCCTTAGTCTTACAGCAGAAATGGGAGAGAGAGAGAGTTTTGGCACCTCAGAGAATAGGGTTGCCAGGTCCCTCCTGGCCCTCAGTGGGGGATGGGGGTAGGGTTTCCAGATGCAGGTTGGGAAACTCCTGGTGATTTGGGGATTGAGCCTGGGAAGGACAGGTGCCCCTGGAGGGTATAATGCCATGGAGTCCACCATCCAAAGCATCCATTTTTTCCAGGGGAACTGATCTCTGTAGTCTGGAGATGAGCTGGAGGCTGGCATGCCTATAAGAGAGTACCAGATTGATTATGGTTTATGGTTTATTATTATGCCTAATAATAAATCTGGCAGTGCCATGCACAGGTGCATTTTGGTTTATCCTCCAGAGAACTTTATGGAAAATTATGTACTTGAACAATATTTACATAAAGGTACACCAGCCAAATTTACTATTTAACTAAGCAGTTGGGGGGAAGGAACTGCTAGTTGGCCAGTCAAAATGGTTGCAGTGTTTTGTTGTTGTTTATTTTTGCTTTGTGGCAGAAGAACAAGAGACAGTCCGCTTTTCCCAAGAACTGTTAAAAATGTTACTACACAGATTATGTGGTGCATTCCAGCTATGCCCATTCCACTCAATTAAGGTTTTTTTTTTAAATCAAGAATTGGCAAGATTAGCTGTTGGGCATTTTATGACAATATGCATGAGTTTACATCTATCTGCTTTCACATCATGATGCATTTGTTCCCCATTCAAAGATTTAATTGAGAGACACCTGGGGTTGGGGAAGATTGAAACAAGAAGAAAGTTACTGCACATGGGGAGGGGCTGTGTGGATCAGTGGTAGAGCATCTGCTTGGCATGCAGAAGGTCCCAGGTTCAATCCCCGGCATCTCTAGTTAAAGGGACTAGGCAAATAGGTGATGTGAAAAACCTCAGACTGAGACCCTGGAGAGCCGCTGCTGGTCTGAGTAGGCAATACTGACTTTGATGGATCCAGGGTCTGATTCAGTATAAGGCAGTTTCATGTGTTCATGTGTTCACATGTGTATAAACTAACAACATTCTTAAAAGTCATCCTAAAAGCCTCTTAAAATGTGAAGTAGGGTCAAAAGCATCAGCTCTTCACTCAGGCTAGGCATTGGACTATAGGGATAGGGCATAACAGAGCATAACAGGATCTCATTGAATTTAAAACTGCTATATAACGTAATGTTGATGAAAATCAGTAATGATAAGGTGAAGTCTGGTTCTGAGCAAGGACATATTACACTTCAAGTCATTCCTGTGACTGATATCATCACTTGGAAATGATGCGTTGGATCCAAGTACATTTTCTGCTTATGAAAAAGGAAGAAGTCATCCCATTTGACCACCCACAAAGGCTATGTTGGGGAATCAGAGGACCTGTATGTACAAAAGCCACAGAGGACGGAGTCTATAGTAGGGAGTGAAATTAGGTGAGATTGGGTGAAAAAGCTGGCTGAACCCAATCCAATTTCTCTTATACTTGTGCTTAGTGGGATGGTCAGTATATGCCTGGATTCTAGTATGAAAGCATCAGGAACAGGTAGGTTTCGCTTTTCATTTAAAATTCCACTTTACCATAGTCAAAGTACATTATGTACTATTAAAGTGAATATTACGCTGTTTATCAGCTTCACTATATTTGCAGAGTTCATTTTATTTGCAATGTTGCATAGCCTGAAGCTCAGCTATGGTGAACACACATATAATCTGTGTACAGTGTACACTTAATTATTCATGCATGTTGAGCAATTCTCATGTTACAGTCAAAGCATGTACAACTGAACTTGTGATTCATAGTTACGCAGGTACTGGTTCCCAGTTTCGTTTGTAAAATGAATGCTCATTGGCGCCTTCTTTCAGATTACACACCTACAGGCAGGATTTATGTGTTTTCACTGTAACATGAGCAGGGCTTAAGAAAAAGGCTTATTGTGAAGTCCTTTTCTGATATGTAGTATTTAATACTTTTTCCATGGCTAATAATGCTACTGCTCATGATCAGATTCTGAAAGTCAACAATCAGTGTGATCCTAAAAAAGGGTTGCTCCCTCCTAAGTCTGTTGAAGTCAACGGGCTTTGAATGGTGTAACTCTGCTTCGGACGGCATTGTAATTCATATGTGTTTCAGTAAAGTGTTGAAGGAGATCTTTCTTGGTAAAGTTCTGTGCCTACTTTTAAAAAACCGTGATGGATGTGCCCCATTCCCCCTCCTGCTGTGTGTAGATAATCCAAGAGTGGTCATGACCTACATGCAGCAATCAGTTCGCTAAATTCCTTGCTGTGCCCCCAGTTTAAGTTCAAATCCTTTGCTGATTACAAGATTGTTCTGAGAGTTACTAGGGGCTTAAATTTAATCTTCAAGAAGCAGAAGAAGCCGAGAGACTCTGAATCCTTCTGCTCACATATATCTCTTATTGAAGCCAATAGGCCATAAGCCACCACTAAATAGTCACTTTCTAATTTTAGTAACTGTCATAATTGTTAGCTTCATTGCCCACAAAAGAGAAAAATAATTACTTGAATATAGAGATAAAATTAAGATCCCCAGTTACAGTGGGTTTAGCTACTTTTACTGTCCTACGAAAGTATTATTGCAGTTTCTACTGTCTTTGGACTATGAACCATAAGAGTGGTTCAGAAGTAACAACCAACTATGGCTTCTATTTCTTGTTTGGAGGAAGCTTACAGTTCCCCTCTTTGAATGCATGGCTTGCCATGGGAGAGGAAGTACTGGAATGAAGACAGGAAGAAGGAAGAGGAGGCAGAACACAAGTCTGAACATCATTCACAAACCAGGTTTATATCTGAATTGTCAATGTCCTACTATCACAACAAACCAACTATCACAACTATCACAACAAACCAACTCTCAACACAATAGGCTCATTAGTATCATAGACTCATTGTCTATTCTGGACAATGTCTTCACCTGATCTTGAAATAAAAAGTGAATTTGTGGGCATTTGCGCTTTTAACTCTCAAATGAATCTTTAGGTATTTATTTAGACAATGTCTATGTCAACAGACAACTTGCTCAAAGCAGCTTACAAAGTAAAACATGAAGAAGTGAGCTGTGGCTCACGAAAGCTCATACCCTGCCAGAAATTATGTTAGTCTTTAAGGTGCTTCTGGACTCTTGCTCTTTTCTACTATCTTGTGAGGTAGGTGAGGCTTAGAGAGCTCTAAGAGAACTGTGACTAGCCCAAGGTCACCCAGCTGGCTTCATGTGTAGGAGTGGGGAAACCAACCCAGGGCATTTATGCATGGGAGGTTTTGCTTTGGATTTGCTGCTCTCTAGTCTAGATGCACTTTTTCCCGTCCGAGTTCTCAACAGTCAAAAATAAGTGCCCATGCAGAGTTTTGAGAATTTGGATCAGAAAAATGTGCATCTAGAGAGCACCTGGAGAAAATGGCCATGTTGGAAAGTGGAGTCTATGGCATTATACCCCATTGAATTCCCTCCCTTCCCCAAACCCTCCCCTCCTCAGACTCTGCTCCCAAAATCTTCAGGTATTTCCCAACCTGAAGCTGGCAACCCTAGGGTAGGGCTTGGTAAAAGCTCAGCAAATAAGGAGGTGGATCCTTGTGGATCAGGGTGTGGAATCAATGGGAAACAAAACTAAAACTCACAAATATCTGTCTTCCCCTCAACAAAATACATGATATTGAGTCCGAGGCAAAAACACCTGACAGTTGGCATTCCTATCAGTAGAACAGAATTCTTCAGAATATATCTAACAGATGAATAAAATCTGGGCTGAGCTTCTCTTTCCATTCCTGTTGCAGGTGTTTAGGCCTGAGCATGGCCAGAGGTGTAAGATTTTTGGCAAGAGCCACAGGGCCTTGGCTCTTTGCACATGGCTCACAGCCTTTGGGCTTGTGAGCCAGCTTTATGGAGCCAGGACCAGCCCAGAATGTGGTTACTGTACTCTTTGTTTTATTCTGTAAATTAAATTGTATTTTTGTAAGCAACTTTGGGTTCCAATGGGGAGACAGATGAGTAAAATACTTAAATAAATAAAATCCTAACTTTGGGGATTAGAGGGAGAGAGATAAAACAGGAGGGCATGAGCAAATAAGGAGAGCCCTCTTTCTCTCCTGTCTGTATTCCTTCCTGTTCCTTTCCTCTTCTCTCTGATTTCATACAGAGAGGGAGCTATTGCTACGTTTGCCACCAGCCCAGGAGAGAGGGGCAGTCTTGTTTTTCTTTCCTTCAAAGTGGCAGGTTGACTAAACTTGTTGTTGACCAAGGTTTTAAAGTGATCTGACACAATCTATTATGCAATGAGTATCATACTCTAAACTTAGACTTTTAGTATTTTTGATCATGTTCATTTTGTTCAGTGTAATGTACATTACTACACTTCTTACAAACACTCCATTTACAAGACCAGTTTTCCTTCGAACTTCATACATGGCAGTAACTGCAAAGGAACCATTAATGTGCACTGGATACACATACATAATTTAAAATTATGATCCACAGAGGAACATACATAGTCTATCCTTTTCTGAGTGGGGGGTAGATCCATGGTGGCTGGGAGCGGCTGGTGCCTCCTCCTCAGAGGCTTCCTGGCTGCCGCAGAGAAAATAAAAGTATTTAACAAAAAAGGAAAAGGGGAAAAGGAAGGAAATGTCCCATTGAAAAATGGTGGTGCAGCCATGCCACAGCTGGAGGGGGCATTCCTGGGGAGAAAGGTGTTTTGAAGCTGACTAACATCAGCTCTGCCCCCAGGAATGCCCCGGGAATGTCCCATGCCTGTGCCTGCTGGCTCTTCTCTGGGATTTTGCTCCTGGCATGGTTGCGCTGGCGCAGGAGGCTGGCACAGCTCCACAGCTCCCAGATACCAGCATGTTTGCCCCATTGCCAGCATAGGTGCCACTTTATTCCGTGATAAGGTGGCACCTACGCCAGCACAGGGCCACGCCAGCTTCTATGGAGCTTCGCCTCCCTCTTCTGGATTGCACAATTGGTCAGACATTTGCTCCTGCCTTACAGAACTAGAATTTATGCCTGTGCAACAGCATTAACTTTCACTTAGAACCCAACTGTGTCCATCAACAGTCATGAATACAAGGCTGGGCTCAGAGTGGCTCATATCCGTTAAAATACAACACATAGCAGATAAAATCCAATAAAACCCAGTATGTCTCTCTTTGTTATATTCACTGCTCATATGAAGAAGATGGTTTTAGGCTTATATTATTCTTTCAACTGACATCTGGTCAAACTGGTTACGGATTAGATAGAGTCTAATTTAATTCTGAAATTGCAAAACTCAGCAAAATTGTACAGCTTTGGAAAGCCCAAATCAAGACCTGAAGGAAAACCTTTCCATTTGATATAAGAAAGTGTGGGCAGCTGATAACATTCTTCAGCTCTCTGCTATGTAAGCCTTTAAGAAATAAGTCTGCTGTAGCCTATGGTGCTGAGAAAGGGAATTTGCCCTGGAAAGCATCTGGTAGTGTTGCCTGGCAATAGGCCAGTAGGATGCCTGGCTGGTTCCCTCTAGGATAGGAGGGAGAGTGTAAAGAGCTGTCAAGAGCTCAGCTAAGAGTGCCCATGGAGGTGCTGCCTTTCAACTGCAGCTGAAGGGCAGCTTTTCAAGGACAAGTTCTTCTTTGTGAGCAGTTGTAATGATACCCAGGATCTAGCTGTCACCTTCCTACCCATTACACAAGCCTTTTCCACAACACATCCCTAAAGATGGTATTGCTGGAAAGGAAAGTTAATCTCACAAAGGTCTTAATCAAGAAAAACCTACATGTACACACCAGATTAACAGTAACTCTGCTGGGACATTTCCCACTGAGCTGCAGTACAGACGATGGTGGCTTTTCAAGAAATTAAAACTCAAAAGTTCAAAAAATGTTATTTTCACTTCATACCTTGATGTTGGAACATGATTACATGGCTAATCCTCAACCCTGTGCATCCTTTTTAATTTTTTAAAAAGATAAATATTATAAATCTAGTTGGTTACTCCCTTTCCATGTTGCAATAAAGGTTTTGTCTGAAAGTTGAAATTCAGCTTTGTGAACCAGGAAACAACTTGTCTTGTGTTGACCAGTAGACCATTTTTTTCTGGCTGGGGACAAGGGGAAGGGTTAACCTATAGCCATGACTATTGAAGGAAGTTCAAGAGAATACTTGATCCTTGGGACAAATAGGTGCATCTTTCATTTTCATGCTCTGTTTATGAACATCCAGAGGCAGTCAGGGATCCAGTATGGCCATTCCTTGTGTAAACAGAAAGTTCCAGGATGTGACGAGTAGACTTAGTTTAACTGGATTTGAAGAAATTAGTTTGAGCACCATTTGGTAGCATAGGAATAGAAGTGATGGGGGAACACTCACCCTTAGCTTACTTCAGAATTGGCTCAGAATTTATGTCAGAACCCTCAGAGAAAAAGCTCATCTTGTTCTTGTGGTAAAATGTTACAAAGGATTGTACAGTTAGCAAAGAGTTGATGTTTGGAGGAGAGGCCATCTACGTCCTGCTAGTATCTGGAAGATGGCTACTGGAGTCAATAACATGTTTTTAAAAACCTGTAGAGTTCATTCACAAGTGGCTGGTTCTCTGGGTAACTTGGAGAATCTTCCTAAGTTCTCATTACAATAGTTCTGAGAAATCTCTTCTGGGTCATAGTGTTGATGTGGATGGATCATGCATCTTATAGAATCGCCCCTTGGAAACTGTGGTACTCCTCACTTCCCAAACTGAAATATCTGAGAATAGGGACTAAGAGAGAACTTCAAATTAGCCAGAAACAGCTGAGAAAAATTACTCAAATACAGAAGACAGACAATGAATAAAAGGATGCTTGGTCAGGTGGCCTAACTGCATAGTTTCATAATCATTGGTGGGTATTCTAATGAAAGATTTGTTAAGAATAAAAAGTAGAATTGCAAGTGTGTCCCCCCCCCCCGTGTGGGTGTGGGATTCCCCAGCCCAATAGCTGTTGGGCCAATAGCCTGACATGACCTCAAGGGGAATCCCAGAAGTGATGTCAGTCCTGTCTAGTAATCGCTGATTGGTTTTACCATAGAGTTTACGTTGATTCCTAGAAAGGCATAATGTCTCATCTGGGTTTCCCCCCATAATGATGTCACACTGATACCACTGTCTGCCCCCACATGTCCCAGCCCCCAATTTCCCAACCCTAGTAAAGAGTGACCATTCAGTAATGAATTTTTGCACTGTACCCAAAAAGCAGCTGGTTTCATAGCTCATTTCATCTCTCTGTAGTCCAGAGTGACAAGTGAAAAGTTTGTCCTCTTTTTTGCATTTCCTACATATCACTCTGGTTAGCCTGAATGCTGACCTTATCCACATGATTTCTTTTTTTACATTGTGAGCAGAATAACTTTTCAGGAAAGAAGCAATATTAGCTGGATCAATTAATACTCTAGTACAGGACCTGCTCAAATAATTTTACTCTCCCAATTCTCCAGAGCGCAGCACTGGAGCAGGCGTGCCTCACCCCTAGGCTTACCAGGTCCCTCCTCTGCTCTGGCGGGAGGCTTTGGGGCTGTGTGCGCGATTGCGAGTGTGTGCCAATGCGTGCGTGTGGCACTTCCGGTTTACAGCCGGAAGTGCCGCCTCACGAGGGGCCTTTTCCTCTGAGTGGTAAAATGGCCCTTTACCACTCAAACTAAGAGGAAAAGGTCCCTTGTGAGACGGCACTTCCGGTTGTAAACCGGAAGTGCCACACGTGCACATTGGCGCGTGCGTGCACATTTGCCCGCCGACCCTCAGGTGGTCAGCAGGCAGAGGGGCGAATTGCCGGGGGGTTGCCCACCACCACCAGGCACCTGGCAACCCAACTCACCCCACACAGACATACCACTGCTACCCAGCTCCAGAACAGCTCCTCCTGGAGCAGTAGCACAAGTAGGAAGAGAGTGCATGCTTTTCTCCCTGTCATGCCACCTCAGTTCCCAAGAACAGCAGAAGGTCTCCCCAGTCTGTTGGAGCTGGGTGGGTTTTAAGGTAACAAGAAGTGCAACAAGTTGCCAACCTCCAGGTACTAGCTGGAGATCTCCCGTTTTACAACTGATTTTCAGGTGATAGAGATCAGTTCCCCTGGAGAAAATGGCCACTTTGGCCATTGGACTCTATGGCATTGAAGTCCCCTCTCAAACCCCGCCCTCCTCAGGCTCCACTCCCAAAATCTCCAGGTAATTCCCAACCCGGAGCTTGCAACCCTAGTCACATGGCATCCCTGCTGGACTGAAACTCCAAGCAACCACTTGGCTCACTTGAACAGTGAACTGAGCTTCACTGATATGTATGTCAGCCACATTCCCATCCTGAGCTACACTGTGGTAGGCAAGCTTCATTTAGTTGCAGACAAATTACAAAGATGCTGGACTTCAGATATTCTCAGACCATATCTCCACATGTGTCTTAATGATGCAAGAAATTGACATCCACTTCAGTCCAAGAAGTCCGTTCTTTCTCCTAACCTACTTGGCTCCGTGAGGTCTGTCGTCTTACAGCAATAAGCTGCCAAAGCAGATCAAAGATTTTGGCACTGGAAAACCATCCAGGGAAATAAGTGGATCAACAAGCACATCATGAGTCATGCTGATTTATGTGCAGTGTGTGTTTGTTTTTGCAGTCTATTAAGCAAAGGAAAAATGATAACAGACTACAGTACATCGATCATGGTATAGAACTGCCTTCGAAGGTAAGCACACGTTTCTCCACTCCATTCATCTCCATTGCCACTGGAGAACTCAAAAAAATGTGAATTAAGTTATCAAAAGGGGTCCCTTTTGTATCTTTTCATTGGAAAGGTTGTCTTTACTATTCTAAAAAAAACCACCCCTCCTGCAGAGTATTTAAAGCCAATGCTCTGGATAAGTGAACTGGTGGAAGCTTATGTAATATATCTGTCTACAAATTTCTTCCAAGTTCGTTTTCATTGTCATTCGTCTTATTGCAAAATTTTTCCTGCTGGCTAAGACCTCTTCTCTCATTAGAAGAGGGAAGACATTCTTTATGAGTGACGGCTGAGGGAAGCATATAATTTATATATCTAAAAGACACTCCTAAGGGTTTTCCCACACACACACACACTTTCTAGGTGACTGACAGTGCAGTCCCACACAGAGGCTGTTACTGCACTTGTATTCCTAGCAATGTATTAAGAGTTTGAAAATGTTATAAAAAATACTGTTCGTTCTTTCTATATATTCCCAGCGATGTATTAAGAGTTGAAAACGTCATAAAAAATACTGTTCACACTTTGTTTGGCCCCTTTAGCTGTGAAGACGTCTTCCAACCATTTATAAGCCGAGGTATCCAAAAACCCTTTTAAAGCGATGTTTTTTACTACATTTTCAAACTCTTAATACATCACTGGGAATACAAAGTGTGGTAACCTAGAGATACACCCTTCGAAGTCCATTTATTTAACTTAGGATGTAACTTAGGATGGTGTTGCAAGCAAGAGCAACCAGAACCGGACAGTGAAGAAGAGGTTGCTTTGCCCTCCTATCGCCTGTATAAGTAAGAGAAGCCTTGTTTACTAAGAATTGGGGAAACCCAGGGATAGAGGCTAGGATTAGCCCTGTGAGTGGCCCTCTTCCCTTTCCTCCATGTAAATTAATTTCCATGTTTGGAAAAGTGAATTGTTGCACTTGGAAACCCTGCTGTGGTGAGGGAAAAGGACCTGCTGTCCACACTTAACCCTGACCTCAATGACAAGACCTCACAGCCAGGTGTAATGTCTCTCTTTTACTGAACATGGATTGCACAAGCCTCAAATACTCCACCCTTCCTTTTACTCATCTTATATGGAGAGGTGTAACTGGTAACCTCTTATTAATTATTACTATTTTTATGATTATCTAATCAATATATTGATATAGATTAAATATATTCAAGGTGTGTTCTGGAACATCATTAAAAGAGATGCTGCAACAGAAGAAAGTATGTTTGAAGTATGAAAATGAGACAAGGTCAAAAGTCTGGCATTTCTGGGAGATTACAAATTATGTGATACTAACAGCACATTCCTGACTTGCACCGGCGGGCGCACCCGAAGGCCTTTGGAGGCCTGTGACGGCCTACGCCAGTGCAAGGGCCCACAGCGCTAGTGTTTATGGCCCCAGCGTCAGCATGCAGGGCCGGACACTGGTTTCTGGTCACTGGCATGGCAGCGCCAGACACGGACGCCGCCGGAGCCTGCCACCAGAGTCTGGACACCAGCAAAGGCTGCTGCAGCGACCCAGGAGGCGTTCCCGAGATGTAATGGCATCCCGGGAGGCATCCCTGGGTGTAATGGTGTCCTGGGAGGTGTTCCTGGGGCATAACAGTGCCAGCAGGGGGTGGGGCCACCATTAGGTGCCCTCCTAAGCTGTTATGGCTTGGGAACGCCCCCTTTTATTTTTGCAGAGATACGCCACCAACCCTATGTGGGTTGCATGGATTTTTGGCACCGGGCGGAGGTTTCAGCCGGGCTGAAACCTCCTTAGGAGGCAGCGCCGCTGCATTGCCTCCTAAGCCGGCGCAGGCATTCCACTCAGGAATGCACTGTAAATGGCCAAAAATCATGGGTAGGATGAGAATAAACCGCATGAGGGGCAAATAAAGTGCAAAGAAGAGCTAGCAGAAAGAATGTGACAAATAGTAAGATGGAAAACTATGGTGAGGTGGCAAAAAACAGAAATGTATATCAAGCTATGTTGGAAGACCAAGCAGACCAGAAGGCTAAAAGCAGGAGTAGAGCTAAAGGGGCTAGCATGAGATGGTCAGCAAAGCTAAGCTGGTTGAATCCAGTTGAAAAGGGAAAGACCTTGAAACCCTATATAAGGGATCATGCAGTATGAAGCAAGATGGAGGATTTTATCTGGTTTATCTGGTGCCCCAATTACTTGCCATGTCTCCTGCTCCAGCTGGATACCCAGTGTCTATTTCTCTTGGACTTTCTTTCTGTCCCACATGGAATAATCTTGAACATCACAAGTTTTTCTACAAATTGACTTTTTTCAAATTACAAGGCTTTATTCTGACCAACTTTCTTCAGCAACTTCAAGGTAATAAGAATTCATGTGGAGGTCTGGCCAACGCCAGCATGGGTAGGTAAGCATGTTGGTTTCAGTGCGTCCTTCTGTTTTTCTCATATGTATTTCTCATATGTTACATGCATGGTGAAGTAAACTAAAATGCATGTGTTCCTCTCACTCATTTCTTGCCAAAAAGATCCCTACATTTATGACAGTCTATGGGTTGGAGATGCACTACTGCTTGTGCAAGGCAGGGATTTCTGCTGATTCCCTTTGCCCTCTACAGCCACTCATACCACATTTCATGTCACTCTAGAGTAGCAAGGACATGAATCTCCCATTAGACTAAAGAAATGGCAGCCATATTAAACACATCTGATGAGAGGAAAAGTATGCCCCATTGTCCAGGCACTGGAATCAGGACCAGGTTTGGCTTCCAGCTCAATACCATCCCAGAGTGCACCTTTCTCTTTACTTCTGTCAGTATAGCTAAACGACTGCCATGGGGGGAAAAGAATACCATTCTTAGAAACAAGCTTGCATTTCAGGCTCTCCAATACCCTGATATTGGATAACCCAGCCTCTTCTCGGAGGAACCCTATGGGAATATGCAATGTGTCAGACAGGAGTGCACCAAGAGGGGTGCACATATTAGGTAAACTTGCAGTATATAACCCTGACACATCACCTGACATTCCTCAATTATTTATTTTCTTTGTTTACAGTCTGCCTTTCTCACTGAGACTCAAAGCCGTTTATACAGTGCAAGTCAATATAATCAACAGGATGGGACATCCAGTAAGCAGAGTAACAGGGATAGGATTGAGAAATCTGAAACAAAGCTGAAACAAAACATAAATATTAGCATGACATGTTAAACAATGCAAAAATTACATAGTAGGATAATACATATAGCAACAGATACTACATACTATGCACAGTAGTACAGTCCACAGTCCCTTTCCCTTCACTGAAGAATCTTTTTGAACCATTTCAATACAGTACAGCCCTATTGCTTGTGTAAAAAATGCCCTCCTGAATTATTCTATTTTACGTAGTTTGCAGAATGCCAGAAGCATGGAAGCCTTCCTGACATCATCAGACAGGCTTTTCCACATGGGGGGGTCTCAACAGAGTGTGCACATGCACAGGTAGTTGTTCGCCTTGCACATTTGCAGGGTGGCACTTGCCGAAGGCTCTGCTCTAGTCATAAACGCCTCTTTTCTCCTCATAGAAGTACAACAGCGTTTCCCTTAACATCTCCAAACAACCCAGGAAACAAATTTCCTGTTCAAAGTTTCTATACTGTCCCTCTCCAAGAATTCACTTTCATATGTATACTTATTCTTGTGCTGCCACTTGGGAATGATAAAGCTGTGGGAGAAGCAGCATGTCACCGAGGTTGGGCTTTTAAAACTGCCACGCTGCTTGATCGAACACAGCTTCACATTTTCCCACCAGTCAACTTGTTGCCTTGGCTGGCCTGCAAGATTCTTGAAATGATCAGCTTGTTTGGAATGTATTTAAAATCGGCAGTATAGTTTGTGGTTCAACAGGAATGTTTTTACCCAAATGACCAGGAAGGCTCTCCCACCTTCCATCTCATGGATTTCACGTATAAAGACTGCCCTTGCACAATGCACGCAGGGAATACCTGACTTTTTCAGGCTCTAGGTCTAGGATGATTTGATTGCTCAATTCAGGGCATTGTATAGTTGTTTGTTGTATAGTTCCACTTTAGAAATCCTAAAGTCAGGTGTAGCAGTCAGAAGAGCATTGTGGAGGCCAAGCGAGGAGCAGAAGTCATCACCTTGCCAATAGTGATTACCAGCGTTTGCCACTTAGCCTGATGAATGCTAACTCTACAGGCATAAATTTGGAAGTCATCTCATTTTTAATTGCAAACTAGGTAATAACTTCAGGCAAAGGAAAATACCTTGTAATTAAAATGATTATTATGACCTGAGAAAATCCATATTACAAGTATATTCAAACCTCATCAGCCTCACTAGTAAGTGGGGCTAAATTCAGAAGGAGATAGATTCTAAAATGTATTCCATATCACTCCAGAAATTTTTATAAAATGCAAGTGAATTTTCATGGTAACTTATTGAATTGAATAGACATGCTTATTTATTTCATGTTTATATTATTTCCGCATGCTTTTGGCATCTCTCAACATTTATTACAAGGAGAGGCCCAACACCTGTAGATCCATTAACTAAAAACTGATTGAAATTCTAACATTATATCTTATTTCTGAGAAAATGTTACAGCTGCACTGTTGGCAAAAGCTTTTCATTTTTAAAAAGTGTTTGTGGTTTTGAATTAATACTAAAATCACCTGCAAATTCCATTCATTCTTGGATGATAATATAGAATGATAGCTCAGCTTGGATCCATTAGAGGATTTCCACAGCTGTAAGAGGAGCAATTTTTGTTTGCTGATTCTCATCTCCCAGTGCAGATCTCTAACCCGCCTTATGCTGTTCCTAGGGGGTCCCCTCTCCCTAGGGCTGCCAACCTCCAGATAGTGGCTGGAGATCTCCCACTATTACAACTGATCTCCAGCCGATAGAGGTCAGTTCACCTGTAGAAAACAGCCGCTTTGGCAATTGGACTCTATGGCATTGAAGTCCCTCCCCTCTCCAAACCCTGCCCCCTCAGGCTCCGCCCCCAAAATGTCCAAGTATTTCCCAGCCCAGAACTGACAACCCTATCTCTCCCTTAGGACTATTTCCGGGACTATCTTGGTTTGCAGCAGGTGAGGGGAGGCAGGGAAGTCTCTCTCCCCTGATGGTGGAAATATGTCAGCAGAAATGACCTTTGGATCCAAGCCACTGTTAAATATGTGCCAGTAGACTGAGTTCTGACAGCCTCATTGTTATAACAAAGCCAGAAGTGCCTTTGGTTTTCCCAGCCCAGTAACTCACAGGGTCAGTCATATACCATGAGGCAGGTAGCAGCTTTTGGGATACTGTTAAAGGTCTGGTAATTTTCAGTCATTTACTACATTATTATATGCTGCAAGACCCATGAATTGGGACAGTGTGGCTGCCTTTCCTTCCAGTGGTCAGAAACACTATCATAAGGCACACATCGATGCCAAAAGAATGAGTCTCAACTCCGAACATATATTTCTCTTTTTAACCGCGTACCTTTAAAGTTGGAGTTGGCAGCAGCACCAGATGTAGTGGGGGAGGGGCAGCAGCTGTGAGAAAGCAGGCACATCTGAAACCATCTTTTCCCCCAAAACGGACATACTGAAGTTTTTTGGATGCAAACCAACAGACAGTTGGGCATTCAGTTCCCATGATCATTACTTGAAAGCAGAATGTGAATCAAACTGGTGGGTAATCAAGCATCCTTGATACTTACAAGACACTCAAAGCGTTGCATACTTACAGATAAGATAGTAAGAACACTACGTTTTGGAAATAAAGGCTATCATACAAATGTCACTTTCCAAGTGTCAATGCTATAATTTCATTGAGAATTTTAACTGCAAATGAGAAGATCCTGAAGGGTGGCTAATGCAGAAGTAATGAAGCATGCCTAGAGAGTGAAATTATTTCAATATTGACCTCACATTTAAATAAGCTAAATGGTTTCTAAGAATCAGCTCCATCACCAACCAAAAGGAACACAACTGGATTTCAGCAGCTATTTATCAAGAAAAGCAAAACTTAGATGAAGAAGAAGAAGAGTTGGTGTTTATATGCCGACTTTCTCTACCACTTAAGGGAGAAGCAAACCCGCTTACAATCACCTTACCTTTCCCTCCCCACAACAGACACCTTGTGAGGTAGGTGGGATTGAGAGAGCTCTAAGAGAGCTGTGATTAGCCCAAGGTCACCCAGCTGGCTTCATGCGTAGGAGTGGGGAAACCAACCCAGTTCACCAGATTAACATCCGCCACTCATGTGGAGGAGGGAGGAATCAAACCCGGTTCTCCAGATTAAAGTCCACCACTCCAAACCACTGCTCTTAACCACTACACCATGCTGGCTCTTGAAATGAAATGGTCACATACTCCCAGAATGGCAAGGGAGCACATTTTGATCAAATTTTTAGCGCCAGGGACATTTTGGAATTGAAAGAGATTCTATCTTCAGTTTAAATTGCTTGAACTGGAAAAGACCAGTTCTTGGCCTTCACAAATGAAAGATTTTCTATAGAAATATGTTTTCTCTCATGTTTCTGGATAATCTCCATTGGGGACACCTGTTTGGACAAAACAGTTTCACGATTAGACAAGATGCTGGATACCCATGATTGGATTGCCAAGCAAACATGAAGAGACAGTTTGGATTAGAACCACAGTACTGGGGGCAGGGGAATTCAACCTTTCCCCCATGTCACATTAGCTGCTATTAGTCCTGCTAGAGAAAAAAATGGTTGTATGTCTCCCCCCCAAACATGCACCCTCTTTTTCAATACTAGGGCTAATAAAAGAGGTTTCTCTTGAAGGAAAGTGATGGGGGAAAGCAGTTAACTGATTCTCCCTCACCCAGTTCCCAGTCAACACCAGGCCTTCCTCTGCTGCTTTTAAAGAAAATTAAAGATGGTTGGAGATCTTATCACTGATTGCCAGTCTTTTGTCTAGTAAGACTGTAAATTGCAAGCACAAGACTTCAGAATAGATTAGGAATGGGCAGGTCATATTATTACCGAATAGCTGAATGGTTTTAGGCAAGGCAAGAAAGTACAATAGATCAATGTTTTGTACTTAAATATTTGACAAGTAAATATGCCAAGGCTTTAAGGAAACTAGCCCTATGAGGCCTTTGTTGATTTTGCCAGCCGAGTTGTGACAAATTATGGCAAAAGGTGCAGAGTACTTGTATTGACAAGAGATACCTACTTATTTCAACAGGAAGACTCCACATAGATTGAGACATCCATGCAACTGAAGCAAGGGGCTGAAGGGTAGCTTTCTGGGCTGATCTCCAGTACAGGAGGTACAAAGCAGGTCTTCTAGCTCCATTTAATATCAGCATTATCACAGCGTCTTTATTTCCCATTCTTGGCTGTCACTTATTACACATGAATAGCATGATGTTGCTGTTACCTATCAGGTACTATTGAATTGCCTATTGAGAGCTTACAGAGCAGATTATCTGTAGCAGGGCATAGCTTTGTATTAGTTCTGTTGTGACACATTGGAGCCTGCCCTAAGCATACAAGTGGACAGATGATGACAAAGAGATTATGCAAAACCCACAATTTTAACTGCCTAAGGGTTTGGTTTTCAGAAATCAAATCATGGAAGTGATATCTGTGCAAGGATGAAAAGGATGACATGGTTGCCCCAGCTTTTAAGGAATGCACTAAAAACATATTTCCACATTTAATATTGGGAGACAAGATTGGGAGACTATTTGAATTGGAGGGCCCTGAAATATTGCAAAACACATTTTACAAGCTCTTCAAGATGTATCTACCAGAATTCCAGTTGCATTATTTAGAACATGGATGGGATTCATGACTATGAAACTGTACATGCATGGCAAGTTTTCTTTACTACTTTGAAGGGAAGACTACAGGCTTTAAAAAATAGTCACTGAAGCAGGCAAAGTCCAAACAACAGAATAGCTGGATGCCTTATTGTGAAATCAAAATGCAGGCATTTGGCATAGATTTTCTAAATATAAATAAATCGTGGAATCTGGATCAGGTGCATACATTTATTAAAAACAGGCACTGCTCATTTTATGTTTGCCTGGAAATGGAATCAATCAGGAATGCATTATTCTCACCACATTTCCATTTCATTAAAACATCTCATGCCCTTCAGACCAGCTTGTATGATGGGAATCTGCCTCCCTCCAAATGAGCTTTAGGACTCCAGATAACATCCTCCCAAATTCTTGAGGAGTACTTTTGGAAAAGTGCTCTAGACCAATATTTTTGCCCATCTGAACTTGGGAGGGTTGAAAACATATGTCATTATGATGGTTCTTGTGACATATCTGCTGCTCCTGGGGGAGGGGAGACACACAAATGTATTGTGGACCTGCTAATTAGGCTGTAAAATGTTGCTGATTAAAATACTTTTGTCTAACTAGACAAAAGAGTTGCCAGATTTGTACCGGCCATTCAGAGACTCAGAAAGGAGTCTGCTGAAATACATGTAATAACTGCATATATAGCCATTTTGTTTCTTTGTCTCCCTGGAGAGGAAGCACGGTCAATTTAATTTCCTGTTTCACTCATGGCACTTAAATCCTTGACCTTTTAAAAGTTTTGTGATAACTGTCTTGGTTTTGTTTCAGAGGGTAGCTGTGTTGGTCTGCAGTATCTGATGAAGGGAGCTTTGACTCTTGAAAGCATATACCCCCAAAATCCTGTTGGTCTCTAGGGTACTACTGGAATCAAACCTAGTAATCTTGATTTAATAATGAACTTTACATGTACCCAAGTGGTAAACCTGCAAGGACTTTCAGGGGCCACTTCATTTCTCCCTGTATCCCCTTCCCCACACATTTTCTTCTTTCTCTTATCCTGGCAGCCCCCCATATCCCCCCTGCTTTCTTTTCTTCCCACACACCAACCAACCTTTCTTTTATCTGCCACCCTCAGTCTTCAGCTTTATTATTTATTTAATGGTATCGCTTTACTCTGCTCTGGTTAGACCTCAACTAGAGTACTGTGTTCAGTTTGGGGCACCACAATTTAAGAAAGATGTAGACAAGCTGGAATGTGTCCAGAGAAGAGCAACAAAGATGGTGAGGGGTCTGGAGACCAAGTCCTATGAGAAAAGGTTGAAGGAGCTGGGTATGTTTAGCCTGAAGAGGAGAAGACTGAGAGGGGATATGATAACCATGTTCAAGTACTTGAAGGGCTGTCATATAGAGGAGGGTGCCGAGTTGTTTTCTGTTGCCTCAGAAGGTTGGACCAGAACCAATGGGTTGAAATTAAATCAAAAGAGTTTCCGTCTAGACATTAGGAAGAATTTTCTAACAGTTAGAGCGGTTCCTCAGTGGAACAGGCTTCCTCGGGAGGTGGTAAGCTCTCCTTCCCTGGAGGTTTTTAAGAAGAGGTTAGATGGCCATCTGTCAGCAATGCTGATTCTGTGACCTTAGGCAGATGATGAGAGGGAGGGCATCTTGACCATCTTCTGGTCACTAGGGGTGTGGAGGGGGGAGGTAGTTGTGAATTTCCTGCATTGTGCAGGGGGTTGGACTTGATGGCCCTGGTGGTCCCTTCCAACTCTATGATTCTATGATTCTTTTACACTGCATCTTCTCCCCAGTGGGCACCCAAAGTAGCTTACATCATTCTCCTCGACTCTATTTATCCTCACACCAACCCTGTGATATAGATTAGGATGAGAGAAAGAGACAAGCCCAAGGTCACCCACAAAGCTTCCATGGGAGACTGATGATTTTAACCTGGGTCTCTCAGATCCTAGTCTGACACTCTAACCACTACAACATGCTGGTTCTCAGCTTTTCCTCCTTCCTTCCTTCTGGCAGCCGCTACCTGGGAAAAGTCTGGCCAAGTTGCAAAAGTCATGCGGTAGTAAGTCACTCACCCTGACCTGGATGGCCCAGGCTAGCCTGATCTCCTCAGATCTCAGAAGCTAAGCAGGGTCAGCCCTGGTTAGTATTTGGATGGGGGACCGCCAAGGAATACCAGGGTTGCTATGCAGAGGAAGGCACTGGCAAACCACTTCTGTTAGTCTCTTGCCATGAAAACCCCCAAAAAGGGGTCACCATGAGTCGGCTGCGACTTGACGGCACTTCACACACACACACACAGTAAGTCACTCAGTTGTGTGGCGGCAACTGCTGGGCCCCGTCAAGTCATGCAGAGGATGCAGCTGGGTACAGGTGAGATATGTGGCATCAAGTCATCTGGTAGTCACTGTCGCACTTGGTGAATCACATAAATTGCATGGTAACAAGTTGCCTGGTGGTTGCTGTTGGGCCTGACCCTAATAAGTCCTCTCTCCAGAGCAGGAGAGAGGGGAGCAGGGATGGACTGGGAGGCCAAAATAGCCCTGGAACAGCCTTCCCCCACCTTTTATTTCATACTAAGATTTCAAGGCTGGCAACATTGTTGTGGTTGGCTAGCAACCAACTTAATGGCCAATAACGTCTTGTTTCTTAAGTGCAGGAGTAGCTTCTATTATTTTGAGGGAGGGGTTAGTCCCCTCTTTTTAAAAAAAAAATCAAAATTTTCTGCAAACTGGGGGCTTTTCTCAGATCTGTCAAGTCTGTTCATGGTTCCAGTTTCTGGGTTTAAGTATCCACAGATGAGACCTCATTGAGAATTAGATACATTGATATAGATTTTGACCACCACAGGAGAAGTTATTTGGATTTTCTTCCTCATACATCAGTTTTTCTTGGAACTTCATTGTAACTCAGGTACCCTTTGTGGCTTTGCCCAGCTCATCTATAACAACAGCTTCAGTAAATGAATGTGAGAAGAAAATGCAGTTCTTCTCAGATCCACTGGGGAAATACTGTATTGTACCAATAGTCAACACAACTATGTGATTTGGCATTTGAATACATTCTTGTCAGTTAATAATACACTTCTCTTTCTAAATCTGAATTCCAACTGTTTCAGCTGAACGATGGCCTATGTTTGCCAATGTACTTTTGCAGATGAATGGTGACCAGTCATTGCGTTTAATGCTTTTTATCATTCCATGTGTTTCCAATGAAGGAGCCAGTGTGGTGTCGTGGGTAACAGCAGCAGACACTAATCTAGAGAACTGGATTCGATTCCCCACTCCTCCACGGCCTGTTGAGTGACCTTGGGCCAGTCACAGTTCTCTCAGAACTTTCCCAGCCCACACGGAGGCAGGCAATGGCAAACAACCATCTCCAAACATCTCCTGCCTTGAAAACCCTGCAGGGTCTCCATAAGTCAGACTTGATGGCAAAATCACACACACACACACACACACATATTTCCAATGACAACAATACTGGACTACTCTGGAGGCTCACTGTACTTTCTCTGCAACATCGCTATCTGAAAACGAGCACCTGCCTCTGCAAATTAGTCAAGTTCTACTGGTCAAATGAAATCATTTCTACCCAGCAGGGTTGCCTTCACTTCCATCCCATGAAGCATTCATTTTTCACAGCCTAATGTCATGTTAGTGTTACACAGGCTTGATCACAGTATGAATAAATAATTGCAGCTCCAGAATCATCAAACTGATAAACTGCTTTGAATGCTAGTAACGAAATATTTCCTCTTCCTGACAGTAAAAGAGTAATGGTTAGCAATAATTCCAAGATCCCAAACTATAAAAATAAGAAAGTGGAACTTTTTCCAATGAAAGGGGAGACAGCATAAAGGCAAATGCCCCAATCCAAATGAGCATGGGAACTCCAACAAATGAGCATGGGAACTCCAACATTTGAACAATGCAAGGTAGATCAGGTCCAAAAGTACACAGTAACTTCCTCTAATCACCAGGGCTTCCTCATTCATGTCAGTGTCTGCATAGAACTATGCCCTCCATGAAAGAGAATATTTCCCACATTTCTGACCCTTTTGCCAATTGGAAACCACTCTGCTTCTCCATAATCTATCCTAACAGGAGCATCTTGTCTAGAGATCAAAACAATCAGATGTTGGGGCACACCCATTTCTTTTAAAACCAACCATAGCTTCATGCTCCTCATAGTCAAAAGCTTTGCTGTAATCTATGAAACACAAGCTGATTTTCTCCTGAAATTCTCTTGTATGCTCCAGTAACCAACATAAATTTGCAATATGATCTCTAGTGCCTCTTCCTTTTCAGAATCCAGCTTGAATATATGGCAGTTCTCATTCTGTATATGGTAACAGTCATTGGTTTAAGAATTTGAGCATCACGTTACTTGTGTGAGAAATCATTGCAATGGCTGATAGTTGCTGCAGTCTTTGATATCTCCTTTTTTCAGAACTGGAATGTAGATTGAGTGTTTCTAATCTGTTTTGTTGTCCATATTTGTTGGCGTATTCTTGTTAAGATTTTGATGGACTCCACTTCTGTGGCTTGAAATAGCTCTATTGATATCCCATCAACTCATGGCGATTTGTTTCTCCCAGTTGCTCTCAGTGCAGCTTTCACTTCACTTTCTAAAATTACAAGTTCTTCTTCAAAAGATTCCTCTTGGAATCTGTCGTCCTTTCATCTCTTCAGTGTATTGTCCCCATCTTTTCTTTATTTTGTTCTGTTTGGTTAATGTATTTCCATGTTCTTTCAGCATGCCTAACTATGCCTAACCATCCCAGGATAGCAGTGTTTAAATGTTCCATCTCTCTTTTACGGTGTTAAGTTTACTTTGATTCATATTTCTCAAATTCTTACTATATGTGTCAAACAGCTCTGGGCTTCCTTTTTGCAACCATTCACATCAACACCTGAACACACTTTTGGCTTTAGTCCAGTTGTGACATTAAGAATAGTGCTATTCGTAGTTCTCCTCTGCTCTTCCCCAGTGGCTAATTGAGTGCTTCTGACTTGGGGGGTCCTCTCTTCCAGTACTATATCTTTTTTGTATTCTTTTGTATCGTCTCATCATAGGGTTTCAAGGTATGAGATGAACAGAAGTGGTTTACCATTGCCTTCTTTTGCACAGTATTAACCAGTATTAGCTGAAGAGTTACTACTGTTATCTATGACAGATGCTCTACCAGTGTCACTTTTCACTACTTTTTTTTTAAATAAATTTTTTATTAAATTTTTAATAAAACATACAGAAGAGAAAAAAAACATAAAATACAAACAAAACAACCAAACAGAAATACAAAGAGCACTAATTATCTAATAATTAAAAGATACATTCTCTTAATATATATCTCCATAGTGCCCTGAGTCCCAACCCCCACCTCAGTGCCCATCACCATTGGACTTCCGTTGGGGTGTTATGACACTACATTAAAAAAAAATTCTCATCTTATAGTTAATTAAGAATCACATAATACTACAATTCGTTAAGTACAGTTTCAAAATCCGTTTTTGCCGATTTATCCCAATATGCGGCGGCCTTTGACCATATAGATTTAAAATCCTCCATATCTTTATCATGTAGAAAAGCTGTAAGTTTGGCCATCCGCATATACAACCATAGTTTTTCTCTCCACTCTTTAATTGAAGGTTTATTTATTTGCTTCCATTTTTTAGCAATTGTGATTCTTGCCGCAGCAAAACTATATTGACATATGACTCTGTCACCTAGATCTAAATCTTGTTTTGAAATACCCAATAAACAAAAAGCGGGATCTCTCTTAATTTTGGACTTAATCAAATTATTTGTTTCATTCAAAACTAATCTCCAAAACCTCCTAATTTTTTTTACAAAACCACCAAACATGCATAAATGTACCTATATCCGTACCACACTTCCAACAAGAGGCCTTACCATCTTTTTTCATTTTGCTTAATAATACTGGAGTTATATACCATCTATAAAACATTTTATATAAATTTTCTCTTATTTCATTTGAGATGGTAAACTTAAACTCTTTTTTCCATAACTTTCCCCATATTTCCAGATCTATATTATGCCCCACTACTGCTGCTGTCCAGTTGCTACACTTCAAGGATTCTCCCACCCCCATCACCACTGGAAACTGTCTGCTGGTGTGGCCATTGATTCCTGAAGGGGGTGGATGCATTTAATTCTGATTTCAGCTGTGACCATTCTGCCTTGAGTGACTGTGCTCAGAGGCGGATCTACTGTGAAACTAATGACGCTTAAGCTTCAGGGCCCCTAATCCTGGAGGGGCCCCCTGAAGCAACTTTTTTTTAATGAGTGAATTTCTAAACAAAATCGATGGAGCTTTTTCGTGATAGAATCATGAAGTACTTAATATTGACCTTAGAATATGCTCTAACACCCACTTCACGTGGCTTCAAAATGTCCCTGTAATTGGTCAAATGTCAAAATTTTCTCAGGGGCTTGCAGCGCCCGAACCCCCAGCTGTATGGGCTCTCTCAGCTCACCAGAATCTATTCATAGCCTACATTTTGGCAGCTGGATCATCAAATTCTTCACTGGTGCACGGCGTAATAGTTCTGCGGTTTTATTTCATCACTGTGGCCCATTTTCAAGGACTCCACCGTACCACCCTGTTCTCCGCCATTTGGGCCTCGAGGTCCTTGCAAGGGCAGCACGGCCCTTTGGACCTTGTTGGATGTTGCTCTACTGTTGCTGGTTGCGAAGGGGCCCCCCTAACAGTTCAAGCTTCAGTGCCCCAAAAATGTAGGTCTGCCACTGACTGTGCTAGGAGTTTAGCCTCTTGACAGAGACCTTTTCCACACATGTCTATTGGTCAGGTTTCCCCGGAGCAAGATCATAAGTCACAGCTTCAAGGTGGCTGCTGTCCATCCCCATCTCCTTGTTCTGCTGTGAAACTTACAGGCTTCATTCCGCTGTATGTCATACACCCCCTTTCCAAAGTGGGCTGCTTTTCCCAGGAGGCATTACTGCCACCCTTTATTTTGTTCTCTCTTTTTTTTAAGCATTACAAAGCTACTGGCTGTTGATTTTGCTGGCATGTGTTGGGCGGTCTCTGGGCATTTACATTTTACATGACCCTCTCCTGGCTTGGTTGTTATTACCTGAAGCTGTTTGCAAATGTTCTCCTTGCAGAAATGGTGCTAAGTTGTTTGCATTTCTTTGAGCTTTTGTTATTTGTAAAAGGTCTGGCTGGAAGAACTGTCTTTGAAGCGCTATTTTAGCAAAGACCGAAGATTTAAAGCAAAGACCGAAGATTTAAAGGGCCAGATTTGCAGGAAACACCTAGTGTGAAAACAGTCAGAGTTTAAACTCCTAAACTCACTGACACACACAAACCCTCTCACCATGTTAAGGTGTGTGTCCAAGAGCTTTCCATAGCTTTCAAAATTTTACAAGCCAATATCATAATCCTTCTCAAGATGCCTTTTTGTGACCTGCAGGAAACCAAACTTTTCAAGGCTGCATTTTAAGGAAAAACAAACAAGAACTTGAGAGGGCATCTTCTCACACTATTTGTCTAGCCCTCCCCGTGGGACCCCCATAGCCTCTTTTCCTTCTTCTTTTCCCTTCCATTTTTCAGACATCCCTCCCGGCCACCCCACACACACACTTTTGACTGACAGAAACCAAGGATTGGAAGACTCAACAATATTGCTGTGATTGCCTAGCAGTACTCAAAATGGCCACCAAGATCTCAGAATATTGTATCAAGTATTTTAAGAGACATTTATCTCTTAAAATAGATGTTGCTTCTATTATTTGGGGTTGTTTTTTTTACCCATAGAAGGTTTTTTTTTTTTTTTAAAGTAAAATCCCCTGTCAGTCCCTGGCCCCACTGTATGGATTTTTGTGATCCACTCTCTAGAGCCTGATTCACAGTTAGATATAGTGATCTCCCCTCTTACTGGGTTTGAGTCCAGGGCAATCTGGCATATTTATTTAGAAGTAAATACCATTTTATTTAGTGGAATAATGAGCTTGGTATTGAATCCTTAGTTGTCTTTTCAATGTCTTTTACAGTACATCAGTATTGCTTTTTAAACAAGGCAGCCAGGACAGTACACATGGTTGCCATAATGACACTTCTACTTTCAATCCTGTCTCTAATAATACATCTAATTTCCTACTGCATCCCCCAAAATCTGCACAATGAGGCCATCCAAGGATAGAGCAGATGTTTCTGCAACCTTGGAAATCCTATGCATTCAGAAAAATCTGAACAATTATAAAAATTGAGTGTGTGTGTGTTAACCCTCCAAAATGGAACAGTGATGCCTGCGCATGCACAAATGAGATCGGGAAAAATTGTGAGTTGTTATTAGCAACCCAAAATGGTGCCTGAAAATGGAAGGAAGCAAGCAACAGTGGGGAAAGGAGAGGGTGGGAAATAGAAACTGTGGGATATGTGAGGGGGAAATGTAATTGGAAAAGGAGACTGGGTGAGAAAACAAAAAGAAACTGGGTGAATGACTGAGTCAAGAGGGCAGGCGGGGTAAAAGAAAGCAGAGATGTGGACAAACGGTGAGCAAGCAGTTAGAGGAAGAGGAGATGAGAGTCCCCTTGCCTATGAGTCCTTTCAGATCCCTCGTTTGTGATCCTTAACACTGACTGTCCCCTCTCACTGCCACAGCTTTGCTAATCCAACTGTGCACCTTTAGAGGCTGGCGTTGTCCCTGCAATCCACAGAGTTTGTTTCCAAGATGCAGCCACTTTCCTTGGTGTGATCTGTCCCTTATGAAATCAATACATCAATTAAATTAGGCGCATATTAAAGATGCCATCTGAGATTCTGACTGAGTATAGTACTCCAGATTGCCCATCCTCAAAGGCAAATCTTTAGCAACAGGCGCTCATACATTTTTTATGCACCCCATCTGCACTGCATATGAATAATCGCTATCAATAAAATATTACTTTCCAGATCAAGGAAACCTTGGTGAAAAATTACCTGCATTTGAGGCTCAAGGCTTCCACACAGCCACTTTGGGGTATATGCACCCGCCCTGCCTCAAACAAGAGTTGTTTCCAGCAGACTCCGTTGTTGGAAAAATTAATTAATTTATGGATGGATAGTAATGAAAAGTAATCATAAAACCAGGAACAAATGTCCCAAAATTGACAGAGACATCTTTTAGATCAGATATCTCCAAGTCTAGTTCAAAGTGGAAGGCCTGAGAGAGAGAGCTAACTGTATTGCCCTTTAAAGTTGAGTCAGTATGGTGCGGTGGTTAGACAGCAGGATCTTGGAGACACAGGTTCAAATCACCGTTCTACCATGAAGCCCACAAGGTGACCTTGAGCCAGTCATTTTTTTCAGCCTCTCCTACTTTACAGGGTTGTTGTGAAGATAAAAGGGGGAAGGGAGAACTCCATATGCCCCTCTGAACCATTTTGGAGAAAAGTAGGTTTAAAAACACACCAAATAGACTTTTTTTGGTGTATTAGGGTTGCCAGGTCCACCCTGGCCAGTGGGGGGGTATGGGGGTGTAGTGTTGCCAGATCCAGGTTGGGAAGCTCTTATAGATTTGGGGATCAAGCCTGAAGAGACCTCGGTGGGGTGTACAATGCCATCGAGTCCATGCTCCAAAGTTTCCATTTTCTCCAGGGGATCTGATCTCTGTATTCTGGTGATGAGTTGTAGTACGAAATGTTTAATACGGTCCCAGACCAACAATAAAAAACTTTTAGGTGATGAGTTGTAATTCTGGTAGATCCCCAGGTCCCACCTGGAGGCTGGTATCCCTACTATGCATGCAGACCATTTGTATACTCTAGGTTCAATCTTGTCATGGTAAATTTTGAATGATACAACATAGCCATCCCCAGTAAGAATATTTTAAAAGATTACATTAAGAAATACTGTTTGTTCAACTGCCTTTTATTAAGTGGGCTCTAAAGCCGACAAGTGATCAAAAACAGCAAAAGGGAAAAAAACGAACACAAAAATATGGTAACCACAAGGTGACACTGCATGGCAGTACAAACTAGCTTCATGACCATGTGTAGTTATTGTGCTGGGGCGCAGTTAGCAGAAAGCTTCAAGAATGGTGACATAGGTGTATTCTTAGTTTGCCTGTTATTTTAGTTGATAGGGAATTTTTCTCTCTCTTGGTCTCATACACACACACACACACACACAGAAAGACAGAAAAAGAGAGAGCTGATTCTTCTTACTTTTGTCATGGGGTGAGAACTAGGGATGTCAGTGGCTCAGCCAGAGCAGCGAAATGGAAAACGGCAGAAAAACAACACTGCAAGAATCATGTCATAACGTTAAGAGCAGACATCTCAGCAGAATGGTTGGACAAGCATATTTGGAGGCAGACAATTGCTTTTAAGGGCCAAAATACAGATTCCACCCCCCAAAGATTAGGGTTGCCAGGTCCCTCTTCTCAACAGGCGGGAGATTTTGGGGGCGGAGCCTGAAGAGGGTGGGGTTTGGGGAGGGGAGGGACTTAGAGTTCAATGCCATAGAGTTCAATTGCCAAAGCGGCCATTTTTCTCTAGGTGATCTGATCTCTATCGGCTGGAGATCAGTTGAATTAGCAGGAGATCTCCTGCTACTACCTGGCAGTTGGCAACCCTACCAAAGATCCATGACTGAGCCGCTGACTATTTATTTTAACTAAATGAAGCTTGCTGGGTGTAGTGCTATTAACCTGATAAAGAAAGCTGCGCGGGTGCTGGGGGAGGGGCTTAGCACATCTCTCCCGTGCAAGACTCCTTTATCTAAGCCAAACACATATAGATCCTCTGACTGCTATTTGTTCTGTGAGAGAAATAAATGCACATAGCCCTGTATCACATCCGCATATTCTCCACAGAGGAGCAAATTGCAGGTTGGGGTGGGTGGCTGCTGGTGCAGTTTAGATCAGGAAAATGGCACAGAGGGAAGGATGCTACGTTCCCAATCAAATTAGCATTAACCCCCACAGCTGGGGTTACCAAAGTCCAGGTGGGGACTGGAGTTCTCCTGGAGAGACAAATGATCTCCAGACTAGAGGGATCAGTTCCCCTAGAGGAAATGGCAGCTTTGGAGGGTGGGCATCATGGCACCACATTCCTACCCCAATGAACTTCTGCCTCTCCCTAAACTCCTCTCTTCCCAGGCACTTCCCTCAAATTTACAAGAATTTCCCAAGCAAGAGTTGAGCCAGTAGCTACATTCAGCTAAAAAAACAAAAAAGCTGGACGATCTCTTGCAATAATGTGTGATTTGGCTCTAAAAGACCTGATTTCAAAAAGGACGTCCCAGTTCAGAAACCGTCTACCTATCAGTTCCAGATGCTAGGAGTTGTAACTTCAATGTATCTGAAGTATTTGAAAATAGTCCGTATTCGACCAAACCTTCTCCAAAATACTTGTCCAAATGCTGCATGGACATCACTTAGGTTTGTGTAATAATTCATAAATTATTTTGCTTCTTCTTTCAATCTAGATCACGTTTGTTGGCTGGCCTCCAATTAATATTTATGGGCCTTGTTCTGTGTATTGTATTATGTTCAAATAGGTCTGGCACTTACTAGAATCTCTAATTAATGCCGGAACTGTTTTCTTTCAGTGAGGCATTGAAGTGAGGCCGTTCTTAACTTACAGAACCTCATCAGCAGGGGATTCATGAACTGTCACTTTTTTCTCCAATGACAAATCTAAACGTTCTTATTTTCCTTGTCTTGATGGGGGCAATGGAGAGCAGACAGATCCAATGATAAAATAACATTCATTAGTAGTTATGGTTGTGACCTGACTGCTGTTTTTTATTTTCCACAATAATTTGTTAAATTTATTTGTCAAAGGGGGTTATTGCATTTTAGAAAGGTTATTGTTGCTGCTTTTGCTGTTTTATTTGTTGTTGCTGCTGCTATTTTGTTCAATTGTTAGTATTGCTTGTTTGGGTTTTATTGGTTTTTTCCCCAACATTAAAACCTTTTGTCACTATTCTATATTTTAGTATGCATTTTACCTGCACAGTGAGCACTGTACAGTGATATGTAACACACATCTTAACCACACCAGCAACACCAGCCATACCATCTCAGATTCATTCACTTGCTCATCTTTCAATGTTTGGAGCTCCAAATGATTTATGAAACTTGTAGGTGCCTAAGAACCTGATTCAGATCTGATTCAGTATAGATGGGCTTAAGCCTCCCCCCCATGCCATTTTCCACACCTGAAACACCCTTGGTGTTTGTTCCAGTGAGGAAATATATGGGTAGCCCATAGGTACAGTTAGGTTTCCCCAAATGGGCCATTTCCATTTGGGAAAATGGCACAGGATTGGGGGGAGGGGGTAAAGGAACCAACGGAAGGCTAAGGAAATGCTTTGCAGATGTACGTAGGATTGCTAACTCGGGTTTGGGAAATTGCTGGGGATTTGAGGGGCAGTGCCAGGGCAGAGTTTGGGGAGCTCAGTGGGAACATAGTGCCTTAAAAGCCACCCTCTAAAGCTGCCATTTCCTCCGGGTGAACTGATCATGTAGTTGGAGATTTGTTGTAATCCTGGGCAAACTCCAAGTTCCACCCGGAGGCTGGAAATATTAGGTGTAAGCATTCCAAGAAAGGCTCAATTTCCAGGGAGCAGCCCATTGAAATAATTTACAAGGATTAAAAAATTTTTTTAAATGCCTGCTGGCCTCTTTATTATGAGGCCAAACCTGCAATACTCTACAGTGGGTAGCCGTGTTAGTCTGTTTGCAGTAGTCAAAAAGGGCAAGAGTCCAGTAGCACCTTAAAGACTAACAAAAATATTTTCTGGTAGGGTATGAGCTTTCGTGAGCCACAGCTCACTTCTTCAGATCTGAAGAAGTGAGCTGTGGCTCACGAAAGCTCATACCCTACCAGAAAATATTTTTGTTAGTCTTTAAGGTGCTACTGGACTCTTGCCCTTTTTGACTACTGCAATACTCTAATTATTGGAGCCAAAGGTAGCCCTTCTACTCATTTCCATAAGAGGAGGACCCTTTCCAGGTGCAACCCTCACTGGTCACAGGGCACGTTTTGAGCCTTGTGACCTGCCAGTTTAGGTGAAAATATTTAAGAGAAGTAATTATGAAAAGTAATTATGAAAAGACCAGTTTCAAGGTACTCATTAAAGGACAGGTAAGCTTCAGCTCAAGCAAAAAGCTAACTGAATGGACAATTCCGAGTTACTGAATTCAAAGGCACTTTGGCCGACCAGTTTCATGGACAAGAAAATCGTAGCCCTTACATTATAGCACAGCTCCACCTAGTGCTTAGTTGCTGTGGAAAGTTTCATTAAAGTTTAACAAATCTGTGAAGGGTTTTTTGTTTGTTTTTTAATTAAAGCCTGCTCTTGGAATTCTTACCCAGATCATATTGTAGCCCTTTGTTTGCATTTCACGCACAGCCATGGTCTTTAGATAGAATAGCACAGCAGAAATAAAAAGGGGGAAAGAGTCCCTTCTCAGGCTATGTGGGTAGAACGATAAATCTGGTGCAGGAATTATTATATTCTGCTCTTCCCTCAGCACCAGGCACAGATGTGGCCTCTTTTCCTTCCTCTTGTTTTATGCTCCTAATATCCCTGTCAAGTACATCAGGCTAAGAGACAAGGTTTCTGAAGCGTCCGTTCAGTTAATGCAGGGACAGATGGCCCTTCAAGTATGAAGGTCCCAAGTTGTGAAGGGCCTTAGTGGTAAGGATAAACATCTTGAATTGATCTTGGAAAGAAATAGGCAGCTGGTGTTGAGACTTCAAAATGCGCATGAAATGTCTAGCCCCAATAAGTAGCTGAACAGCTGCTTTTTTGACAGGTTGCAGTTGTCTTCAAAGGGCAACCCAGACAGTGTCTACTTTTGAATTTTCCGTGGCATGGATCAGTGTGGCTAGATTGACTGAAGATAAACTTCTATGTTAGATATAGTTCAGGAAAAGCATTTTTTTCCTACCATATTATATTAATATGGCGACCTTGGGCTAATCACAATTCTCTTTGAACTCTCTCAGCCTAGGCTTACCAGGTCCCTCTTCTTCTTTGGCGGGAGATTTTTAGAGTGGGGGGGGGGGTCGGGTGCGCCTGGAAGTGCTTCATCACTTCGGTTCACATCCGGAAGTGCTGCATTGCAAAGGGCCGGTTTCCACTCAAACTCCCAGTGGTAAAGGCCTGTTGCAATGCGGCACTTCCGGGCATAAAACACATCACAAGGGGGCATTTTCCACTCATACTCCCAGTTTGAGTGTAAAATGGCCCCTTGTGAACCGGAAGTGACATGTCGCCAGTTGCACAGATTGCCCGCTGACCCTCAGCTGGTCGGTGGGCAGAGGGGCACTTTACCGGGGTTTTGCCTGCCACCAGCGGGCACCTGGCAACCCTGTCTCAGCCCCACCTTCCTCATAAGGTGTCTGCTGTCGGGAGAGGAAGGGAAGGAGACTGTAAGCTACTTTGAGACTCCTAAAGGTAGAGAAAAGTGGAGTATAAAAACCAACTCCTACTCCTACTCTTCCTTTTCTTTTTCTTTCTCCAAGAGAAGCAGTAGGATTCCAAAGGTCTTAACTGTGTCTGTAAAAAAAAGTCACACCGTCTCGAGAGCAGGAAGCACAATTCCCTTCAGAATAGCAGCAGTACCAACCAGCATCACCTCAGTCTTATCTAGATTTAGTTTCAGCTTGTTCTACCATCAGCCATTTCACAGCAGAATCCAGGCACCAGCCCCAGACAGAGATGGCAGCTTCTGGAGGCATGTTTATAAAGCTGTGGTAACATATGGATGAAGGGACCACATTAAGTATGGTAAATGAATGTTTGCTTTTCTATCCAGATTGTTTCAATAAAACTAGTTTTTGTGCACTAATTAATTCTCACTGATTAATCTCTGTGGCTGCATTGAGATGCCACAAATAAATTACAATGTGTCTTATAACGAGAGCATGTCAGAAATTCTTAGGCTTGAGTGTTCCTTCTCTCTTTGCAACTCTTATGTACAGCAGCACTGAGACTGAAGATTTCCTGGCATAAGAAGTCCCTAATTCATCAGCAATTTATGTCTTGTCAAATTGGGTGCTTTAACAAATCTATAAACCAGAATTGGACCAAGTCTGGGAATCTAAGGGTGCAGGCAAGAAACAAGCTTGTACAGCATAACAAACTGCTGTTAAATTGAAGACTTCTTAAACCAGAAAACTCTCAGTCTCAACATAGCATACGAACAGGGGGCAGAAAACTGTAAACCAAAGGCTTTATGGCTTGTTCCCATCACAAACAAACAGGTCGGTTTTACAATCTCTGAATTCAGATAGTGTATGAAGTACAATTCCCTGACCTGGATAGCCAAGCTAGCCTGATCTCGTCAGATCTCAGAAGCTAAGCATGGTCAACCCTGGCTAGGATTTGGATGGGAGACCACCAAGGAACACCAGGGTTGTGATGCAGAGGCAGACAATGGCAAATCACCTCCGAACGTCTCTTGTCTTGAAAATCCTACGGGGTCGCCATAAATCAGCTGCAACTTGATAGCCAAAAACAAAAAATGAATTACAATATATGTTAACATGTTTTACTAAAGTAAAATGGATTTAAAAAAAATCACTGATGTGTTTTACAGGCAGGCACATATAAAAATCCATGAGAAATCAGTGAGGCAAAAAAGAGGTTAATTTAGAATGCTGGTGCTGTGCAAGAAAATCTCTTTTGGTTATTGCATTTGAAATATTTTGGGTTTTGGGGCCTTGCTCAGCTGTAAAGTATTTTCCTTTTTGGCAGCTTGAGATCTTGTTCCGAAAGCGCATGTGAAATGCATTCCAGGGTAATCTTTGGGAAAAGCGGGCCAGATGGTAGCAGTCAGATGTGACCCAATTCTTTAAGCCTGCACGTTTTAAATGAGGGACCCTAGAAGTCTTGTGCTGTTCACTCTCTCAGCACATAAATACACACTGTTCCAGGACTGGTAAAACCACTGATTTTTAAGGTCACGGCAGAGGGGAAAGCGCCAGGCGATTTGCCTTTGAGCTTTAAAGGTCCCACAAATAACAGCTGTATATGAAAGTCCTCATGTAATCCCTGAACAATTTGCAATCCACTTCCTGAAAGAAAAAGGATCAAGTGGATGGCCATCAATCTTCCAGCTGGGGCAAAAGGAGGAAAGCAAATACTTGCTTGTGGTTTTATTGAAAAAGGAAGTACTTTTTTGTTGTTGTTGCTGGAAAGGAGTCTCTGATGACAACTAGCTTGAGCTGTCATAAAACTGGGGAAGTCTTTCCCAGGATGCTCTATGGTTGATCTTTCTGTAGTATGATTTTTGTAAGAGTTCCTTGTCTGTCTGAAATGTTACCATTTCTTATTTTAGTCTGGGGGATGGGAGACAAGTTAAAGGGTTAGGGTTCTCAGCAAGAGTTAAGGGCCCAGTCCTTGGATATGGTCAAGATTAAACTGAAAAAAGTATGAATGTTGTAATTGAGGCACATTTAAGAACAGTGTTGTGGGGAACATTCAAGATAAGGTCTTACGTCAGGAATAGTTAAACTTGATTTATAGAAAAACAGAACAGACAACATTTTTTCCCCTTGGTCTCAGCATCTGCATCTTTTAGTAGATGATTATTCTTAGTTCCATGCCATGAAAAATTTGGGCTGATTTCTGCAGTACAAACCTGGGCCATGTCCGCACTTACCATTTGCAGCTCCGATTTCTGTGGGCTTTCTTTGCATGTTCCCACTTCATCTCACCCGAAGGATTCCAAGGACGTCTCCAGAACACAATTCCTCCGCGTTAAGCGCATCCGCTTATTCGTCGAATTAAAAAAATAAAACGTCTTCCACCTCCGGAGCCTTAAAGTGGGAACATGTAATGAGTATTAAATCCACTTCCTGCTGCCAGCCCACTTCCTGCTGCCAGCCAATCCCCGCACTCCCCCCGCCTCCCTTACTAATGCTGACCAATCGCCGTCTTTGCTTGGAGGGCCGACTGGGCATGCGTGGGAGCTTGCCGGTCTGTGGATTATCAAATGCAGTGGAGAAAGGAGGCGCGGTGGGAACAGGAATTTAAAGGCGTTTTGGATACTTGCGTACTGGATGCGTGTAACTTGCGAGGTAAGTGGCTAGTGCATTCACGGGCCTGGTCAAGAGCACAGGAATTCTTTTTATCAGTTGTTGAAAATGGGAGTTCAGGTCACAATGAATGGACAACATTCAGAAACTTCTCTGTTAACTGGGCAAAGTCCACTGTTTCTAGTTTTAGACTGCTTCCTCACAGGGGTAATTCCCCATAACTATTGACCAATTAGTCTTCTCTCTGTAATTGGGAAATTATATGCTTCGTGACTTCAACAAAAGCTTAAAGAATGGGTTTTTGAGAAAGGGTTAATTGGCCTCTATCCCAGGGAAGATACTGGAGTAGATTTTAAAGGGATCTATCTGCAAGCATCCGAAGGACAACTTGGTGATCCGGGGAAGTCAGCACGATTTGTCCCGAACAGGTCCTGCCAGACCAACCTTATTTCCTTCTTTCATCGACTGACAAGCTTACTGGATTGAGGGAATGCTGCCGATGTTGTTTACCTGGATTTCAGTAAAGCTTTTGACAGGGCTCTCCATGATATTCTGATGGGTAAACTGGACTGTGGACTGGACTCTAGGATAGTTAGGTGGATAGGGAACTGGATGGAGAACCGCACTCAAGTAGTTGTCTGAATGGAGGTAGGTGTCCAGTAAGGTGCTACAGGGCTTGGTTCTGGGCCTGGTACTTTTCAATATTTTTATAAATGATCTGGAAGAGGGGGTGGAGGGACTACTCATTAAGTTTGCAGATGACACCAAATTGGGAGTAGCAGCAAACACACCAGAAGATAGAGATAGAATTCAATGAGATCTGAACACACTGGAAAAGTAGGTGGATATGAACAAGATGCAAATCAATGAAGACAAGTGTAAAGTTCTACTTGGGGTATGGGTGGACTATAAGCTCCAGGTATCTGAAGGCCATGGTGGAATGGATGAAACAAAGCCAGCTGAAATTAAATGCATCGGAATTTTTTTTTACAGTGAGAGTAGTTCAACAGTGGAATTGGCTGCCTGGCAAGGTGGTGAGCTCCCTGACACAGGCAGTCTTCAAGCAGCAGCTGGACAAACACTTGTCAGGGGTGCTCTAGGCTGATCCTGCATTGAGCAGGGGGTTGGATTAGATGGCTTGTATGACTCCTTCCAACTCTATGATTCTACAACACTGTTTTGTGTTCCAGAACCCCTATGGGGCTGCAATGTTTAATAAAAGCTTTTACTGGTTATTGTAGACAAGAGGGACTTACTGTTAATTCTGATATGTCAAAATCAGATTTTTTTCTAAGTCATATACTCCAAAAATTTACTTGGAAAATTAGAGAACAAGTTTTGGAGCAAACAAATCAGTTTTGTCATTTGGGTGTTTATTTCCAATCAAATCTGTCATAGAAGGTCCATCTTGAAAATGTGAGGGGAACGGCTTGGATATCCACTAAGGCTGCAATTCAATTATTTTCAGTAAGGGTGGGCAATATCTTCCCTCAGCACTTATAGAATTCAACTCTTAAAGTAGTAACGCCGATGCTATTCAGAGCTCCACTATGGATAGGAATCACTAGATTGTATCATCTTAATAAAAATTCTAGATCAAATCGCTGGGATTCCAGGTTGCGTAGCAGGAACTGCGCTGTGGTTAGAAATGGGAAATCACTCTTTGGAAGCACGAGCTTGGGCTGCTGCATTTTGCATGTGGGTGAAGATGGTCTTTGATGAGATCTTTCCTTGTTGAGGGAAGACCTGTATGTAAGCCCTTGCATACAACTGATTGAATCTAAGCTACCCTTTTTGGGAATTCAGATTGAGGACCTGACGTCATCGGGGATGGAAGCTACTCAAATGTTGATTTTGAGCCGTTTGTACGAATTGGATTTCCTAAACTCTTATGACAGAGCACATAGAGTTTGCTTCTCCTTTTATTTAGGTTTGTCATATCCAGGGGCCTTTCCTGAATATTTAAAATATTTAACTGTTCCACGATAGCGTTTATGTTAGCCAGATTAAACACAAAACCTTCTCAGGTGATGGAAACATGCTATGAGCTTCTTATAGCATCTGTCCATCACCTGAGAAGGTATTGTGTGAGAAGCTTCCTTACTCGCATAGATTATGTCTGTGTCAATCGGGGTGGGTTGATACATTGGAGCATTGTCTTTTGTAATGTGCTTTTCACTCAGATAGAAAAGGGCAGAAGAGAGAAGAAGAAGGAGAAGGAGGAGTTGGTTTTTATATGCCGACTTTCTCTACCACTTAAGGGAGACTCAAACCGTCTTACAATCACCTTCCCTTCCCCTCCCCACAACAGGCACCCTGTGAGGTAAGTGAGGCTGAGAGAGTGTGACTGGCCCAAGGTCACCCAACTGGCTTCGTGTGTACATAAGAACATAAGAAAGGCCCTGCTGGATCAGACCAAGGCCCATCAAGTCCAGCAATCTGTTCACACAGTGGCCAACCAGGTGCCTCTAGGAAGTCACTAACAAGATGAGTGCAGCAGCACCATCCTGCCTGTGTTCCACCGCACCCAAAATAATAGGCATGCTCCTCTGATACTAGAGAGAATAGGTATGCAGCATGACTAATATTCATTCTAACTAACAGCCATGAATACCCCTCTCCTCCATGAATATGTCCATTCCCCTCTTAAAGCCCTCCAAGCTGGCAGCCATCACCACATCCTAGGGCAGGGAGTGTAGGAGTGGGGAAACAAATCCAGTTCACTAGATTAGCATCTGCCGCTCATGTGGAGGAGTGGGGAATCAAATCCAGTTCTCCAGATCAGACTCTCCCACTCCAAACCACTGCTCTTAACCACTGCACCACGCTGGCTCTCCTACACCAGCTGGCTACCTATTAGAGAGAAACTGAGAGTGCTTCTAGCAGGCATTGAACACAAGGCCACTTGGGCTGCTGCAAATAAATAAATAAATAAATTCCCAATATAATATGAATGAATAAATGAGTATGGCGTCAGGTTATTAGGATTGTTTTTAACTTTATTAGTTCATTGAATCGAATGAGCCATTCATTTAAGGAAGTAAATCCACACCCTACCTTCCGCACTTTCCCTAAACTGAATACAATCTTTTATGAAAGATCATAACAGAATAGGTTTGGGAAACTGCAGAGCAGATCTGGAAGGGAATGACTTGATGATGATGGGTGGTAACTCCAAAAAACATGCTGCAGTTTTGGAGGCAAGACAGAAGCTTAAAACACTGCCCCAATGAAGTTAACTGCATTCTGCTGGATTGGGCCCAGTGTATTTATTATGTCAGTGAACTATACTCCCCCACCCCCCGTTCATATCAGCCACCTCTTCAAATTGCTTTCATCAACACCATTTTTTAAAATTCCTCCTTCTAGAGAAATTGTTTTCAGTTGGTCTTAGACGGGATTAAAGTTTGCTGGATCTAGCCTGTCTCCCATCTCTTAAATGAGACTAAGGCTTATCTAACTAATACAAGGAGTGTACAGAATTAATGATGCGATTGCAACAGACTTGCATGCTCAAATGTGTTGCACCAGCAGTACATGCGTCTCAGCTCTAGCAGATTCATTTTGGTTCCACATGATAAAACATTTGGGTCAAGCACCAGAGTTCAACAGCCACCAGCAATCAATGAAAGCTTCCGATAAGCATCAAAGCATCCCAGTAGGGATGGAAGGGGTTTAACTGCTCTAGCTGTAGAGTGTGTACAGTTTCTTTCCATTGGGGTCTGACAGAGAATATGCTCTGTCTTCTTTGGGAAGCAGGACAGGTGTTCTCCTATGTAGTGAGGTTGCTGCTGCATTTGTTTATTATATTATTTATCTTTATTTTACAACATTTATATCCCATCTTTCTTCCCTCAAAAGAGCCACCAAAGCGGCTATGAAATTTAAAAAAAAATCAAAGTAAAATCATATTTTGAAACCATCAAAACTAACAAAAAAACAGCATATAATCAAAACATTTAAAACAAGAACGAAAAAACATAACAATAACAGTTAAAACATTTTAAAAATTACAACTTTGGGCAGGAAAGAGGGATCACGGAGGGAATGTCAAATGAAACAAAAAAGTCTTCACCTGCTGGGGGAAGATGTCAACCCAAGGGGACAGATAGATCTCCTTGGGGAGAGAGTTACATAGTTTTGGTGCCACAACCAAGAAGACCCTCTCCCGAGTTGCCACATGCCTAATCTCAGAAAGCAGGGCCTCCAAAGATGACCGCAGTGATCAGGTAGGTACAGGGGATATTTACATACAGTGACAGTTCTCTGTGTGGCTCTCATTGGCTGCTGCAGATCCAGGAGCATTCTCAGTGGCAACAGAGCACCCACTCAGCGGTTTTCCTTGTTCCTTCCTTGCCTCATACCCCCCACAGCCTCCACTCTGTCCTGCGTTGCCTCAAGGCTTTTTAAAAAAATCTAAATATCACTAATAGCATTTATAAATACACTAAAGAAATATGTCAGTTTCTGATTCTTTTTTTTTAAAGTCCCCCCAAAGCTTCCAGCGGGCTGTGGCGGGAGGATAGTGGCTGCATAGGGGTCTAGGCAGAGGAAATGGTGTGAGTGTGGATAGAGTCTGGAAAAGCTGCACCTTTCCATCCACGCTGGTGTGCAACCCTTGGCCTGCTGTTCCCCTCCCCCAAAAGAGAGTTGAATAGCAGGTTAAGGAAAGAGTGCATCAAAGTTAGGGTTGCCTGGTCCCTCTTTGCCACCGGGGGGAGGTTTCTGGGGCAGAGCCTGAGGAGGGCGGGGTTTGGGGAGGGGAGGGACTTCATTGCCATAGAGTTCTACTGCCAAAGCAGCCATTTTCTCCAGGTGAACTGATCTCTATCGGCTGGAGATCAGTTGTAGTAACAGGAGATCTCCAGCTAGTACCTGGAGGTTGTGTCGAAAAACAGTAGTAGGCTCTAAATACAAGATGACACTGTGTAATTAGAATAAGCACAAACAGTGAAGGACAATATATACAAAAGCAGTCAATGAAATTGACAAAAAGTAGCCAGCCTCAAGCAAGCAACCATTTTGGGCACACCTTGTTGCTTGCTTGAGGCTTGCTACTTTTTTGTCAATTTCATTGACTGCTTTTGTATATATTGTCCTTCACTGTTTGTGCTTATTCTAATTACACAGTGTCATCTTGTATTTAGAGCCTACTACTGTTTTTTGACACAGCTTAGCTTTACAGTTTTAGTGAGTCTTTCTTACTCCAGTACCTGGAGGTTGGCAAAGTGGAGGAACTGCTGGAAGGTACGCAAGTGCATGATGGCGCTGGGGGAAAGACTACCCCCTGTTAGGGAGTCTGGGTGGAGAAAAACAACCATACGGAAGCAGCCACGGAGATCACTTGCAACACCACAAAAAAGCGAGATGATGCGGAATATTCCTTTTTCCAGTCATGTCCTTAAAGAGGCAACGGGATGAAGTGGTGAAAGCTTTGCATAGACTTCACCCCTTTGAGCTGGACACTTGGACATTCCTCTCAGGGCAAAAACACCCTGCATGTATATAATTAGCCTGTCTAGGGGGAAGGGTCCTGCTAGTTTCACACTATGCTGAGTAGGGGCAGTGGGTGCACGGGACTGGCCTGTAGGCTGCCCCCGTCCCCCCCATACAGCCAAAGTGATACAGCAAAAGCATAACATGGTCAAATATAAAACCAGTTGTATGACATAGCTCTTGCTGAACTGAACCATTACAGAGTACATATGTCAAACTGAACCATCGGTCCAGCTAGTTCAATATTACCTTCCCGGACTCGCAGCTGCTGTCCAGATTCTCGGGCAGAGAAAAGTCTTTCACATCACCTACTACCCAATCCTTTATTTTAACTAAAGACATCATGGATTGAACCTGTGGGACTTTTTGCATGAAAACTTGTGCTCTACCACTGAGGCACACTGAGGCCACTTATGCCGTCCAGGTTGGCATGGATGCCAGTGGTGGAATCCAGATGCCGGTCTCCCAGTGCTGCCCCGTGCCAGCATCCCGGGGCATTCCCGTGGCGTGCCGGGGGGGGGGGGGCGAGCTGCCTGTAGGCAGCTTCCTGTCCCCTTTCAGCCTGGTATGCCAATGGGGAGAACAGCGTTGCTGCACCAGCTTTTTTGCTGGCACAGCCTCGCTGTTCTCAATGGGGCAAAATGCCCCATTTAAACAATAAAAAGCCTCCGAAAGGCTTTTTCGGCAGCCAGGAAACGGCTTTGGAGGCACTGTGGCGGTTCCTCGGCCATGCTGTCCCTGACCGCCGAAGGCTCCGGAATGGGCTGCCAGTTGCCTGCCTGTGAGACTGCTTGACTGTTCTCTACAGAAAAAAATAAAAAAATTGGGGGTGAGGGGAGAGAGAGCTGTTCAAGTGTGCTGCTTCTCATCTGCAGCCTAAAATGCTGTACCCTTGCAAAAGCAACGTCAGGCCACCTCTCTGATTGCACATTTCTGCTCTTAATTGGAGAAGAATGCATCATAGGGTCATTTGCTTTCCCCCCACAGCTGCTTAGGAAAGGGAATTTAATTTACAGCTTACATGCATCCCACACAAAAGAACAGTTGTTGACTTTAGTAGATCATTCTATTGTCTACCGCTTAATCTGGGCTTGGCTTTTATTTCCTCCTTATAAATCCAAATCCTTTGTATTCTCTTCTCAATCCCTCCCAGCCCCCAGATTCCCGAGTACTTCCTGATGAATTCTGATAAGAACTGAATTTGCCACTATTACAGCTGACCTGCTGATGAGCAGACTCCGAAGAGCTCTTTCGCCATTGTCATATGGAATCAATATTGTGAAATGGTAGTTCTCCCAAAAATCCCAGCTGAGACTGGGAAATAAAGAGAGCCCTGGAGCCCAATGCAAGTTGGAGGCACAAGAATAAATCAATCCGGAGTTATGAAATGCCAGCACTGAGCCCGTCAAAAACTTGCAGCAATTCCACAGAGCATCTGATTTTCATTCTCGCTCTTTATTGTACAAAGATGTATTTCAGGACAAGACCTGGCACGGAAGAACTGTAATGAAAACATGTGCATATAAAGTATGAGCAACAGGGCTTAGTCCAAGCACGTCTCCCATCCATAATCATAAGGAACTTCAGAGCTAAAGAAAAAAGTTTCAGGCCCAACTTTTCATTGGGTGTCTTTCAGCGTGTCAATGGGTTTATGAATGGATCTTTGCCTCTTTGCAAAACCATCCTACCTATAGCAAAAATTTGCTTCCACTTATGTGCAAGAGATTGATAGTCTATCAACTTCTGTGGCCTGAGAAAGGTGCACCTTTGCTTAGGATTGTACTATGGGGGCAGGCTTTACATCTGCCAGGAGAATGAGGTGGGTTGAATGAATTGCACCCCTTCAGACTGCAGGTTGAGAATTACCAACCTCGAGGTTGGCCCTGGATTTTGCCCAGAATTACAGCTGATCTCCAGACTACAGAAATCAGCTCTCCTGGAGGAAATGACAGCTTCGGAGGGTGGGCCCAATAGTATACCATAGAGTCTAGGAGCAACAGAAGTTCTGGAAAGACATCACATCCTCACTGAGTTCCCTCCATTCTCCAAACTTCACCATTCCCAGGAACCACTGCAAAATCTCCAGGAATTTCCCAAGCCAAGAAATCGTATAGAGAATTCCATCTATAATAATTCCTTCATAGTAAAACAAAATCCTCCCTATTCTCAGAAAACTAGCACAGTAGGGGGAAGGGTCTGATTTTCCATTTTCAGAGTCTTTAAATAGGAAACAATTTAAAATATACTCTTCCATTCATGCCCTGAAGTAATTCATTGGCCATCTCAGCATGCTACCGCTTAATTCTGTTGCACATGCAGACTAAGTCTTAGGCCTAATTTAAATGCATTGCTAGCATGATAGGAGAACTCACCTGTGCTACTTTGCACTGACACAGCATTTAAACTGCTTACATGGACAGAACTTCAGGTCACACTAATATAGCTGACATAGAAATTTTGTATGTGCAGTGGGCCAGATAAGTGAGACTCTGAACATATTAAATGTTATACAGTCACAATTTTCTTGCCCATTAATGTCTAAATCCTGAGGACCTCCCTAATTTAGGAGCTGCTGTTGTGGAGGAAGCCCAGTCAGCAGGAAGAGGAACAAGTCTCCCCCTCCCTGAGAAAGAATTCCATGATCCTCCTGATAACATCTTTGGAAGTACCTCAGGCTTTCCAACCTCAGTTCTCAGCTCACAAAGTTCTCAGCTCACAATTGGACTTTAACTCTGCCTAATTCTAAATTGTGCCCTGAAAGATTAATTTATCAGTCATCACACTTCACAGGCCTGATGTCTGCTCTGCAACCTGAATTAGGGTTGCCAACCTCCAGGTACTAGCTGGAGATCTCCTGCTATTACAACTGATCTCCAGCCAATAGATATCAGTTCACCTGGAGAAAATGGCCACTTTGGCAAGTGGACTCTATGGCATTGAAGCCCCTCCCCAAACCCCACCCTCCTCAGGCTCTGCCCTAAAAACCTCCCGCCGGTGGCGAAGAGGGACTTGGCAACCCTAACCTGAAAGGAGGACAATGCTGGAAGCCAGGATTCTTACATTGCTATATTATTGTAAGTTACGACATTGCACTGGTTTAGCAAACAAAATTTATGGTGTACAATATTTGTTAGCTAAGGATGGAATCTGAATTTTCAGAGACAATATAATTGCAATTTCTACTGGCAATCAACTCCAGGTTGAGAAATTCCTGGCATTTTGGGGGCAGACCTTGAGGAGGGTTGAGTTTGAGGGAGGGAGCTTGGCAGGGATATGATGCCACAGTGTCCACCCTCCAAAACTGTCATTTTCTTTAGGGAACCTGATTTCCATAGTCTGGAGATCAGTTGTAATTCTGGAAGAACCCCAGGCCCCATCTGGAGGTTGGGAACCATATTAGGCTATTATACAAGGGCCCTTGGGTCTTTTACTTAGGAATAAGATGCTGACAAACTTGCAGTTGCTGGTACAGGATGAAGCCTGGTTAGAACAATGATGACACCTACAATTCTTGTTCATTTTGTACACCATATTTCCCTCAGTCAATATGCACTTAGTTGTTTCCCAGCAATCTATGTAGTAGGTAAAATTATGGGTACAGTGGCACACCCATGAATACAACTAAGCTGAACAGAGAACATCACAGCTTAGAGCTGCCATGTTACATTAAATGTGCCACCTCTTATGCTAATAGGTCCCACCAAATTAATTTCCCTTTATCAAATTTAAGCACACAAACTTCCCTGAAATCTGGACCTTCTTTTGCATTTCATCAGCAAATCATCTGTGAGTGCCTCAATTGTCTGGTGGCTGAATATAACACAGACCCTCTGACAGATAGTTCAGGGCAGTGTTGGCCCTGACTAGTGATTTGCAACCAAAGATGTAGTTTGACTGGTATAGTAAATCTGCTTCCCTACAAAATAGGGTTGCCAACCTCCAGGTACTAGCAGGAGATCTCCAGCCAATAAAAATCAGTCCACCTGGAGAAAATGGCGACTTTGGCTATTGGACTCTATGGCATTGAATCATAGAATCATAGAGTTGGAAGGGACCACCAGGGTCATCTAGTCCAACCCCCTGCACAATGCAGGAAACTAACAACTAACATTGAAGTCCCTCCCCTCTCCAAACTCTGTCCTCCTCAGGCTTCACCTCAAAAACCTCCCGCCAGTGGGACCTGCAACCCTACTCAAAAACATTTGTTGTGGTTTTCAATATACCGTACTTAGGGTTTAAAGTATAAATACTGACAAATGTCAGCATTGATTTAAACTTTTTTGACTCTTTTGACTCTCCTGAATGGGAAAGTGACATTTAAGAGAGTGAATTGTTTGTGGGAAAGGAAGCCTGGAAGGACTTTGAAAAACCGCAGAGAGAAGTCAGCTAAAATCAGATGGTGCCTGGGAACAGAGCCAGACAGGATTGTTGATAGTTCATAGTAGAGAGAAAAAATTAAAAGTGGTACTCTTTACACTTCTCTCTCCCGCCCCCAATAAGGATAGGAGGGAAATGTTCTGCCTTTGTGGTTTCTTAAGTATGTTCCCTGGCTTTTAATATAACTGCACTATATGCAATTTTAATAATGACTTATTTGTCTTTGTGGTCAATTGACTTTGAAGAAGGATGTGTGAAGTGGAAAACCTATTTTGAGAATACATTTTGATATCTATGTTTATATATTATTTCCTATGTCATCTGTCCATCTGACATGAGATCAAGGTTAAGGATAAATGTTTGTTAAGGGAAAATTTGCTTATTAATGCATTTTATGTGTTTTGATGTATGAGAATATTCCAATATTCTCATAACAATATTTTACTGGTTCTCATAACAAGTAACCTCTAAAAAGGTATATATAGGGACTTAAAATAGTAAGAGGTTGGGAATTCTTTGTCAGGTATGCTTGCTTGCTGTCTGTCTAAGAATTTTCCCGACATGACACATTAATGGTATGAACTTTTATTGTATCTTTTACTGTATTTCAGATTTGTTATAACTTGTTTTAATCTGTTAGATTTTTTTCATTTATTCTAATTTTCATAGATTCCATATATACTAGTGTTGTTGTTTTTTACTTTTCATTAATAATATTGAAGCATTAACAATAAAAAGGAATTCTAACACAATTCAAAGTTGTATCATTGCTTGAAGTGGCTGGTTCAGCAAGATAACGTGTGTTTTTTTTAGTGAAATACAAGATCTAGAAACACAGCCCCTGCTTCACATTCCCCTTTTTTGTGTGTAGTTTTCTATGGGGAAGGAGAGCAGTCAATTATATAAGCCCTACTTACTGTCTAAAGTGGCTTAGGTGACTCATTTATTTCCTCAGTCAAAGCTAGGCCTTCAACATCCAAGGAATCCCTTGATATTTACACAGAATCCCAGAACATTACAAAACACTCTAGATCAGCGGTCCACAACCTTGATGAGCCTACAGATACCTTTGAAATTCCATCACTGGGTGGCAGGTGCAACTGCAAAATGGCTACCACAGAAGGTACAGCCACACACACAAAGGAAGCCCAAGAGCAGGAGAAAGAGCAGTAATTTTTTTTAAAAAAACTACCCCTGAAAAAGAGGAGTGAGAGAGAAAATGGAACCAACTTTGAGGTGGTAACTGCTACCAAAACAATATTATTGTAACCTGTACAGCCAGCCAGTGGCCAATCAGAAGCCCTGCTGGGCAGGAGCCCCCTTTGGCCAAACCCACTTTTTAAAAACTCTTGTAGGACACCAGGAAAGGTGTCAGAGGGTGGCTTTGATAATGTTAATTTTCCTTTCCTTTGATAGCATGTCAATGGAACCCAGTGGTTCTTTATGAACAATTTCAGAGAACTGATACCAAGAGGTCTAAATGGTGAACATTAGGCTAAGATTTTTTTTTAATATGACAGATACTCAAGATAGTCATAATGCTCTTACAAATTTATAGTTTAGGCAAATGGGGTGACATTCCAAGATGTGACAATGACCAACAGCTTAAAAAGATATACATATTTAAAAAGGGTATCAATTTAGTTTATCTCAGTAAAACGTCTATATTCCATGGTACTATATCTTGGGATAGCAGATGCGGGAGACAAGCAGCAAAGGAAGGTTATCATCACCTTCGTTCTTTGTGAGTGAAATTCTGGACATCTGGCTGGCATCCATGCAGTATACAGAAGGGATGAAATGAACACTATGAGGGATGGTAGGAGGGAATAGACAATGGCACAAGGGTGCTCAGTTTAGCAACGGGTTTGAGGAGGTGACTGAAGAGACTGCATGTAAAAGGCCTCCTAGGAAACCTCTCTGTGATCCAATACAGCCTTTCCCATATGCTAGATATGGCTGTATGTATGATTTATTCTTCAGCATTACTTAATCCAACTACATGCAGTTTCCCCATTCTTTAATGATTAAAACCCAAGCAAAACATCTGTCACAAATAAAAGATTGAAACAATGAAGTCCCTTCCATCTCTTATGGAATGTGAATGAACAAACAGCGAGTAATTGCATTCTGTTTTTCCATCCACGGTTAACTCTCCAGATGCCAGAAGCCTTTGCTGCCTTCTTTTTCCAAACACAACACAATGGCATCTTTGGCTACAGTTAAATCATAAACAGCACAGAATGGAAATTCCATGCTCAGAGGCAGTGCAATACTGATAACCCAAATGTGGGTGCCAAATACCACAGAATGAGCTTCCACAAGCATCTGGCTAGCTGCTGCTGGAGAGCAGGCATTAAATGTGACAGCTTGGATACATCTGCAGATAGAAGACTCACAGATCTTGCTTGTGTTCCCTTCCCCTTGCTGATCATGGGAACTTTCGTTCCTGGAGTTAGGGGACCTGCATGGAATTAGCCATGTGACACAGGAGGCTGCAATGGGAATGGGGCAAAATCATTCCCTTCTTCCTCTTTTGTTAGCAAAGCTGTGCTGCCGGAAGGGAGAGGAAGGGGCAATTTTATCCCCTTCTTCCTCTCCACTGGAGCTTCCCAACCTCTGTGATAAATTGTTCATGTGGGCACCACAACTCTGGGCACTTGCTTTCCTGAGGTTGGAGAAACTGCTGGGGGGAACATGGGAAAGGTCTTCAACTGTCAGTGCTTCCCATTGATGGATCACAGGATCCAGATCTTTGGTTTCACCCATTCACATCTGACAACTTAGCATCTCTGTAAATTGACTGTTAGGACAGCATGGGTCTACAGCATAAGTGCCATTCAACCTCTTTGAAATCACCAGAAAAGGTCCAATAACTTCTAAAGGAACAGGGTTATATCCATCAGAGAATATTCTGAATAAACAGATCACTAAGATATTGCTCCTGTTTTGCTGGGCCCTATGCTAAAGATCCTTTTTTCAGACTGGCTGTGTCCCTGCCCTCTTCAGTCAGTGGACTCCTTGGGACATATCCTTTTGCACTGTCCTTACATATACCAACTTAGGCTAAAATGGATTATACCATGTTTTAACAAATGGTCCACATCTTCTCGAGCAACTTTGGAACAAAAGGTTCAGTTCCTCTTAGTGGACTCCCTCAGCATACTTTTTTTTGTTGCTCGTTTTTTGGAGGCTGCAGAGAAGAGACGAAGGGAGGTGTTTTTAGAGATGGGTCTTACTTAAGTCTTATGGTTTTATTGTTCAAGACCTCGGTCTAAGAACAGGTGGAAAGAAAGATATTGCTCCTGTGTAAAGGTTAGAAATCTTCAAAGTTAAGATACATTCAAAATGATTCCAACCAAATGTGGCAGAGAAAAATTCTGCATTTCAAGCTACTACTATACTACTGCACTGATTTCAAGAAACTACACTTTTACTACTTAATGATTTAATCTGTAACATTAGATTACGATTATACCAGAGCAGATTTAATTGCTTGTTTATGAATTACTATTTATATAGCAGTCTGGGCCTGAATAGCCCAAGCTCACCGCCACTTGGCTGCTAAGCAGCATTGGCCCTGGTTAGCACTTGGATGGGACACCACCAAGGAAGATCAGTATTACAATGCAGTGGAAGGCAATGGCAAATCACCCTCTGCTCATCTCTTGCCTTCAAAAACCCATGAGGTGTCACCATAAGTTGTGACTTGATGACAATTATTATTTATATAGAAGTTTTTTACAGCTGCCCTTGAAGGAGAATTTTACATTCAAAATGCATTAGGCTTATTTCAGTTCTGTTTTCCATACTCTCCAAGGTCACCCCCTTATTTGATTGATTTCAGAGTTGCAGACTAGTCACTTGGTAAAGCCAAGTGAATGTTTTGCCGCATGCCCAAGTCTACTTAGGTCAATATCCCAACTGGTGTATGGGCCATTTCTATAGAAATGTTGATTCAGGAAGCACAGGTGACTTGAGCTTCCTCTTCTATCTGCAACGGGGCATTGTACAGGGATTGAAGAACAAATAAACCTTAAGGCTCAAAATATGGGAGAAGGGGGCAATTGGCTCCTTTGCTAGAGTTTAATAAGGCTCGTGGAAGCCACAATTTACCTCTCATTTTTCTTCAAGGGAAGCCTGAATGGACGCAGCGTTGCACTGCTGCTATTCAGATTCACCCATTTTATGTCCTCAGGTAAGATCTCTCATTATCCAGCCACCTAAGTATGGACTGCATATATTGGCTGAAGGAGCTTTCCAAGTGGAAAGTGTCTTCCTAATTTAAAACTTTCCTGATCTCAGGCAAGTGCCAGAATACAAGGTAAACCTGGCCTGAAGGCGAGCAGTACACATTATTGAACTCCAGCAGGGGGATGGGCAGCAAAGGGGTGGGGAGACAAACCCAACTGATCATCAGAAGCCACAATGGGGGTATTGGATTCTGTTTCTCTGGATTGGCAGCAGAAGAAATGCTTGCAACAAACCATTCCCTGTGTTTTGTGAAAATTCAGAATGTGGAATGAAAGTAATTAACGAAGTCTTGACAATTCCCTTTGGGCTTCAAGGGTATGATAGCAGGGCAGTTTCCAGCACAGAACTGGGCCCCCCTGTGAATGGTATTTTACACTGCATGAAGTCAGGTTCATTTCAGAGATTTCGCTGACCAAAGGGATTAGCAAAAGGAATAGTCCACTGTGCATCACTGTCACCTGAAGACATCTAACCTTCACCTACCACTACCCTGTATCTGTTGGGGGAGTCCTGCATGGAGGAGGAATCCCCTTCTAGATGCTACCTCTCCCAAGCATACTGAGAGCAAAATTGAAAAGGGTTATTACTTACCATAAACGGCTCCTTACTTTCCCCCAGAGGGCAATATATCCTTTAGAAATAATGTATACAAACCCAGTAGCAACTGAGCTGGGGATGTGGCTTATGAAGTGAAATGGGCTAAAATTGTTGGGAGTCATAGGTGGGGTGTGTGGATTTCACCATGTTTCCCTATAATTTAAGAAGATACCCATTCCTGCATTTGCAAAATGATTTGAACTAGGGATGAACTAGGAGTAATTTTTGACCCGTTCCCACATTGTCTGTATAATCAGGTTAAAATACCTCATAACTTCCCCAAAGTTCCCTGGTGTCCATCAAGTGTGCACACCAAGGTACTTTTTTCTGAAGTCCTTTTATATGCACTTCCATAATTAAGGAACCTTTGGATAAGCACAGAGCCAAGGATTTATTCATCCTGTATGCAGGACATATTGACTGTTCTTCTAGGTAGATTTTCAAATCAACCGAGAGAGATGAGAAAATGTTCGTGTACTGAGGGAATAGAGGAGTCTTTGTCACACATTCTATTATACTGTGCATTTTATGAGGAATTTATGAGGAATTTAGAAGATCTACAATTGATCCTTGGTTACAACGATTTGGTCACTCACATCAATCTATAATTGAAGAAAGCTCAATTATACAATTTTTGCTTGAAGATAAAAAACCCTGCTATTTCCTACAAAATAAAAAGGGTTATATTATTAGTGATTCAACAGATGATGACGGGTGAAGTAATGTACAATGTGCAATGTTTGGTACCTTATTATACTGATAATGTATTTAATCAGTTTATTTTAGGCCATGTTATTTTACTTTTTATTTTTCCTTCTATTTTTAATTAATGTTATCTAGGTACCTGTATTGCTTTGTTATTTTATGCGGGCCAATGGCCGTAACAATAAATTACTTACTTACAAATTACTTTATGTGTTGTGGAAAGCTGAACAATCATGCAAATTCAGGGCTTGTAAAGAGAGCCAATTAGAGAACACGGAGGGAAACCAGAGCCTTTGTACCCTTACTCTGGTAAGAGAAGAACCAATCAGACAGCAGGGAGCACGTAGCAATCCTATTGGCCCTGTTAGAGCCAATCACTAGTTAGAGTTTTCAATCCCCCTTCAAACTATATGTAGAACTAGCTTGGTCAGCAAGTGGAGACTGAGGAAGAACTCTGAAGATCTTCAGAAAATTGGGACAGAGCTGAAGTCGTGATACTTGCAGCAGAGAATTCCTTCAGGAGCTGAGGAAGCTGTAGACCAGGGAGGGCTGAATAGTTGGGAGAGAACTAGGCCCCAGGAGCCTGATTACAGCCACTCTCAAGGCAGTCAACAAAGGGAGCTACTACACTGAAGTCCTGGGAAGAGGAGTTTCCCCTCCCCATCACAGCACTGGCCAAAAAGGCCCCAGAAGATTGTAAATTGGAATTAATATAGAATAAGAACAAAGACCGTTCTCCTGCACCCAGTTCTGCATTTTTCTATTATTCGCAAGTTGGTGCTGAACATTAAAGAAGACAGTTGTTGGGATTGGAAGAGAAATGAGTTGTTCTTTTACTTCGGAAGCAAGCACCTAAGGCCGAACTACGTTAACCAACCTTGAGTATCCTGACAATGCCCTCTTTGAAAAAGCTACATCGGCTACCCCCTTGCCAGTTTGCTTCTGAGTTCAGTTCAAGGGGCTGGTTATGACCTTTAAAGCTCTTCATGACCTGGGCCCTCGCCTGTGTTCCTGTACACCAACTACAGGCTACCACCTGCAGGCTGTTGCCTCGCTTAGAGTGGCCTGTCAGGCACTGACCATAGCCTGATTCTTTTCAATCACGGTTCCTGTTATGAAAATTGGGCCCCCTGAAATGGTGAGGGGAGCACTTCAGGAGGCTTTTGTTGGTTTCTAAAGTGCTACTGGATTCAAATCTAGTTCAGCCTTTTAGAATGACTCTTATTTGGGTCATCCGAAACTGGCACAAAGGAAACAGGTGTGTAAGAAAATACAGTGGAGATGACCAGAACACAACATCACATCATTTTTTATAATTTTATTTCATTTAAATCTTCAAATTCTTCTGCCATGAGACAGGAATGCATGATAGATAGAAATGGCTCAAACATCTTCACATGACACACTCTTAAACCATATTTCATTCACAATTTTCCCCTAGAACATCTACAGTTAACATAATCCCACCCATTTCCATCCATTATCACAGATCCATTAAACAGCAGTTGCCAGCAATTGAAAGCTGTAAGGCTTGCTTTTTTCCCTTGCATATTAGAAAACGTCCTTTAAACAACAGCATGATGATATCACTATTAACTCTCATTTTACATGGCAACTCCCAGGTAATAGATATTTCCAAACAAAATGCATTCTTTCGTGGTGGAAAGAAAGCTCTGTGCCCCATGAGGTTCAGCAGACATTGCTCAATATAACCTTCTAACTTTAGTGTATTCCTTCTGAAGGAATCAATTACTTTGACACGAGCATGTGCATCATCCTCTGACATCTGGAAAATCTGCAAGACATGAACAAGCTCTCCAACATCACTATTTAACAGAGCACAGTTTAACAAAGAGATGGGCTGCCCGGAATCTACATCACTCTCCATTTGGAGAGAATTCTTTTGAGGTTTTTCTGGAATGGATGTAAACAAGAGGACCTAGATACGTGTGTGTGAGTGTGTGTGTTCTTTGGGAGTCCATTTGAGTTTTCAATGTTACTAATGATGACTTAGATACCTGATCTGCAGCATTTGCTCCTGAGAAGATACTAGAAGGGAATGACAGTTCTGATGCACTTTGGAATGGCACAATCACGTAAACGCTTGCACACTTAAGACTTAACAAACTCGTCCAAAGTTTCTAAACACAATTGCTAACTAAATCCTAAAATATCAGCACTTTTTAAAAAAAAGACCCTATGTAATCAAAATATAAACAAGTAGGAATTTCTTTTCTGCAAACTTAAAAAAAAAAACACTGAGGAAAACTCTAGGTTCTTAAGAAAAATGTAGAAGAGAGGGTTTTTTGTGTGTGGCGTAAATTAAAAGTCCTTTTAATTTCAATTTCTTAACAAAATGCCATGATATCCTGTAACTGGCCAGGTCTAGCCATTTCAGAGCTGCATGGCTTACAGCAACTGGGTAAGAAAAAAAAATCAAACACACAAGAGAAAATCCCCAAATATCAAACAGAAGCCAAGTTAACGTGACATTTATATTACAGCTATTAAATAGAGGCTGTAGGGAAAAAAGTCCATTTGAAATTTTCATATTCTGACAGTCACCCCTAAATAGTTTTCATGACTGATTTATTACAATTGTCCCAAGCACCACATTTCATTTCAATGGTATCCTCCTAATGTTTAGCCTCTTATCGAGGGAAGGAATTGATACGTGAAGGCAAAGTTTTAACTCTAAAATCAGAACTTTTGTCGCCATGCAGTCAAGTCAGGTCACATGGAGGACAGTTTGTATAAAGGTCACAGTGGGCACACTTGAGTTTCTATACATCTAGGCAAATAGCTCATTCTTATAATGTGTTTGGACAATGTTTTTAACCTAAGCTATGCTTGGTTCACTTCAGTTTTTTAAGGCCTGTCATCAGGGAACAAGGCATGTTCCTTAATAGTTCTTGCCTTAAGAGTTAAGAGCATCCAGGGGAACAGCATGTCGAGAGCCTTGAAGGAATTAGTAGTGTCAGAAAATTGCATAGGTATTGATCAAGAAGGCAGCGAGCACCACCCCACTACACAGCTCTATTGTGACATTGTCCTTATCTCCCCTCCCCCTCTTTTTAATATAAAAAAAGAAATAAGAGCTCCGCAAAGGCCTTGCTGTTTTATTTCCTGCACCTGGGGTATATTACTCAGCACTTTTGTTTGGTGTTAAGATTCTTTGTACAGAAGACAATTTCTTTTCTCCCACCAAGGATATTACTGAAGCTGATTTATCCCCCTCCTCCCCCTTATCATTTGCATCATGCCTCTTTTTGACAACAATTTTCATAGCTATATCTAATGTAAGTTTACATCCTACCACCTGGACTAGCTTTCGCCTGGAACTACCAAGGTGGCTCCCTTGTAATGGCTCCATGCACTGAAAACAGAAGATCAGACCAAAAAGTCTTCAACTGAAACCCAACAACTGGAGTGGCTCCTAATTTGGGGCTGCTTCTCCTGCCCAACTTTAACCTTCTTCCTTTTTTTTTACAAAAGTACTCGCACTGAGAGGAAAAAAATATATATAAAAGACCATCTTGATTCTGAGCTCTTAAGACACTGGAGAGTTTTCAGGCTGGTCTTCGGTAATAGTGGATTCGCTCTGCTCCTCGCTCGTTTCATTGGATGGATCTTCACAGTTTGGCTCACCTGGATCCAGACTGCTCCCTTCGCTCTGCTCCTCGCTTTGCTCCTCATTAGCTTCTACAGTCTGCTCCAGATTATCTTCCGAAGATACTGGGAAGGCATCCACTGCACTTTCATGAATTACTGTTTCATCAAGTGGCTGAGCAAGGGGAAGGGGGGTGCTTGGCTGTACAAAGCTTTCACTGGGATTTACTGACACTTTTGTTGTGCCGATGTCTACCATAATATCATTCTGTGGCAAAGTTACTTTCTCCACAAGTCTCCACTGGATGATACTCATATCTTTGCCTCCAGTTGAAATCAAGTGACTATCATTATGAGTGAAGCTCACATTTGTCACATGGCTACTATGGGCGCTGTATTTATGACTTGGGGCCTGTTGAAACAAAACAGGAAATGAAAATGTATTTGACAAGGAACAATATATTCATTCAACAGTGGTTTCATGTCAACATCCCAGCATCAGGTATTAAGAACGTTCCTCCACTTTCCTCCCTCTCTAATTGGAGCCCACAGATTAAAAAAATAATAATCTGACCATATCACTGTGAATTACACTTGTTGCAAGACCAAGGATAAACTCTACTTAAGCTTCTTTGAAATGACCATATGGTACTCCATTAGCTGCCTAGAATGCACTTTAGGGAGAGTGTGAGATATAAATATTTTAAATCGATACATAACATTGGCAGTCTTGGCACACATGAACACTTGCATAATAGTCACTCTTAGGATCTGATGGGACTTGAATTCAAGCAGCATCAATCACTGCCCTCTCCTTCATGCAAATACTGGTACGGTAGCTGTAGGAAATCCATTTACCACTCCTCTTAATTGATTCTCTGAGCAACCCCAGTGAAAACTAAATATTTTTTCAACAAGATTTCTGGCTTTTTAGCTATGGTTATGCTGTATTTAAACACAGGAGAGGCTCACCATTAACAACATTTAATGCTTGTACAACACCTGGGGGAAAGTTTAGAATTATTAAACTTTATGATCAAATATAGGAAAATTTGGGAATAATTAGGGAAACAGTTGTGGGTTACAAAAGATGTACATGCTGCTTTGGTTGAAAAACAAAGATAGTCAAAAGTCTTGCCTCTTATAAACTAATGGACTGTGCCATGAACTGCAGTTAGGCCTTCTCTACCATCTGTCCTTTCCTCAGTATGTTGACGAAGTACCAGAAGCAAAATCACACTGATACACTAAATCCGTGTTGGCGAACCTATGGCACGAGTGCCGGACTTGGCACGCGGAGCTCTCTCTGTGGGCACGCGCAGGTAAGTTGAGCAGCCATAGCGGCTGCCTTCCCTGGACTCCCCACCACCCAGCTGGGCCGCGGGGAGCTTGAACTGCTCTGTCAAAGCCCGCCCCTTCCCTGGACTGAACTGCTCCATCAAAGCCCCCCCCTCCCTGGACTCCCCGCCGCCCAGATGGGCCGCGGGGACCTTGAACTGCTCCGTCAAAGCCCGCCCCCTTCCCTGGACTCCCCGCTGCCCAGCTGGGCCGCGGGGACCTTGAACTGCTCCGTCAAAGCCCGCCCCCTTCCCTGGACTCCCCGCCGCCCAGCTGGGCCGCGGGGACCTTGAACTGCTCCGTCAAAGCCCGCCCCCTTCCCTGGACTCCCCGCCGCCCAGCTGGGCCGCGGGGACTTTGAACTGCTCCCCTTCCCTGGACTCCCCGCTGCCCAGCTGAGCCGCGGGGACCTTGAACTGCTCCGCGCTGCCTGTTCAAAGCCCCCCCCTCCCTGGACTCCCCGCAGCCCAGCTGGGAGGAAACCTCAGGTTAAATTGCCGTGTTGGCACTTTGCGATAAATAAGTGGGTTTTGGGTTGCAGTTTGGGCACTCGGTCTCTAAAAGGTTCGCCATCACTGCACTAAATGAAAGGGCTAATGCATATTCTTATTGCATACATCCGAGTGGCACTCACTCACACTTTGGGACTTCACAGGCAACAGAAATTCCTCTGGGTCAGTCCCACCATCCAGCCATGTTGTCTAACATATGGTAGATGCAGGTAACAGGGATGGTGAGTACATACGTGATGCTGGAATAATTACACTTTCAGATCATTTACATACGTGTGAGTGTGCACATGTACGCATGAACAGGCATTTCACTTTATACCCAGTCTTATTGTTGCCTCATAAACTAGGCCATTCAGACATACCTTTGCCTTGGAGCAGGGATACTGAAATAGATGGACTTTACAAAAGTCATCAGCAACTGCTATCACCTTCCTGTTATGAGATCTGACAAGAGCATTGATATCGGTTCCATCTGATCCTTCAGGCCACACTCCTTCAACATAAGAAAATAAATGAATCAGGACTGTCTCCTGCTTAAGCATCTTAGTAAACTGTCCTTCAGTGTTACTCCTCTGAAGATGCCTGCCACAGCTGCTGGCGAAACGTCAGGAAAGAAAATACCAAGACCACGGTTACACAGCCCGGATAACCCACAAGAACCATCTTAGTAAAGTATACGAGTCTTATTAGATTAACTGACTACATTTGGATCAAGCTGAATATTAAGAAGATTAAATTCAGCAGGACAAAAAAGCATTCTGTTTCAGATGTACTCACAAGCCCCAGCAGGCAGCATCTTAGAAGGCGCACAGGCTGATACACACTTAACAGAGTAAACAAGCTATATCTGAGATCCCCACTCTAAATAACAGTCAGATATGAGTCGCAGGTTCTCGTCAATTTCTGCATACACAGTCCAAATTTGGACAAGGATGATGGTGGTCATGGAGAACAAGGTTATGACCTCCCCTCATGATGTTTTCAGGACTTGAAACTGTCCAGAGTGATGGCACTATCTGGCCCATTTGGGAAACCTACACGTCCTTGGGTACGTGTTTCCTGTAACTGCTTTGCCATGTATGCTGTGGTCCTGATGTGAGCTGGGCAGTGCACAAATGGGAACTGAGAACTCACAACTCATATCTGACTGTTATACAAGGTATACGAGTTAATCAGCCTGCACTTTCACACTTCGCTCACATGCACATCAAATAGAAACTGTACACTTTGTAAAAATAACAGTATTGTGTGTTCATATAGGTGCTAAATACAACAGAAGATATAATACACAACTGTTCTGCAGGTAATTAAATGATAATATTTACACAATGTACCTCCATTCATTGTGAAAAAGCAACAGGATGAAGCTCTGCAAAATACTTTTTAAAATGATAAGCAAAATCCTCCTCCTCTAAACCCAAAGCCCACAGTTTTAAACTCACACACAGTAGCATTTAAAAGAAAGCTAGAACTCACCAAATACTTGGAAGCCCAGCACACAAGTGTATGTGACCCAATCTACATCCTTACAATCAGAACGATTCCTGATTAGTTTACAGCCATCTGGAATGTTCCCTTTTAAAAAGATTGCAAAACACACAATGGAATTATGTAAACAAGTAACATTTATTTTTGTTTTTATTTTTAAAAAATCATCTGAAAGTGCTTAATTGTACCAATGTCCTCTGATTCGAGAACATTTTGTCACCCAAGTTCATATTTTATGCCACAAAAGTAAGGACGATTCAGCAACTTATGCTATACTGTATCTATCATCCACTATGGGAAGGCCCAGAGATGACAGAAATAAACAAAAGCACACAAGCCCCCTTGTAGACAGAGAAAAAAACTATTAGCCTTGAACAGCTTTTGGCATCTTTGAGTTACATAAGCCTAGAGAGTACTTTATTAACCACCTTCCTTGATATGTGGCTGGGGGAAAATACACCTCCATTAGGATTATTTTTTTTTTGCATAATATTTAACATGATCATACAACTGGCACTGAAGCAATGTGGGGCCTGCCGAAAGTGAACTGTTCTCATCAATGTACCTCCACTGGGCTCATTCAGTATTTAATGACTACTTGGAGAATAACCAAAGCTAGAAGTCCATCATAATCTGATTATATCCAGAAATTACCACATCATCATAAGGAAGCTTATATATAAAGGGATACACACACACACACACACACACACACACACACACACACACAAAGGAGCTGCATCTCTTTCAGCTTTTTATTGCTTCCAAGCTTTTTAAAGTGATAGGAAAGGACATTCGGCTTGACAGCTTGCAACCCCAAGGAATAGAGAGATGAGACCTTAGTGGAATGAAAAATATGTTTTCCATAGTGTAGCATTCAGAATTCAATGTATACACGTAACTTTCTAGTGGAAACAAACCCAAGTGTGACACGCCTAATGGTCCTCAGCTGTATGGTCAGTAAAATACCCCAGTACGAGTCTCCCAAACTAGAATTTAGGAATAGGCAGCATTCTGCCACTGAGAACTTCATTTTGGACTTTGGTGCTTATGTCCTTATGATAACCATCTTTAAGTACTTGAAGGGCTGTCATACAGAGTATGGTGTGGAGTTGTTTTCTGTTGCCCCAGAAGGTCGGATCAGAACCAATGGATTGAAATTAAATCAAAAGAGTTTTTGGCTAAACATTTGGAAGAACTTTCTGACAGAGTGGTTCCTCAGTGGAACAGGCTTCCTCAGGAGGTGGTGGGCTCTCCTTCTTTGGAGATTTTTTAAGCAGAGGTTAGATGGCCATCTGTCAGCAAGGCTGATTCTGTAAACTTAGGCAGATCATGAGAGAGAGGGCAGGAAGGGTTGTGTCTGTGTTCAGCTCTCGTGGCCCTTTCTTACATGCCCAGGGTAATGCTGATCACCACTTTGGGGTCAGGAAGCAATTTTCCTCCAGGCCAGATTGGCCAAGGGTCCTGAAGGGGTTTCCCCCCATCTTCTGGGCATGAGCAGGGGTCACTGGTGATATGTGGGGGGCAGGAGGTAGTTGTGAATTTCCTGCATTGTGCAGGTGGTTGGACTAGATGACCCTGGTGGTCCCTTCCAACTCTATGATTCTATACCTTTGTTACTCATAACTGATACTAATAGAATTTAAAATTACTTGTACTGATGATCAGAAAAGAATACAATCCTAAATGTTCTCTTTCCTCTTTGGCCCCTTAACCCTTGCTCTATTTAATATTCAGAAATTATCAGAGCTATCACTTAATTATGACATAAGCAAAATGCCCATTACCAAGTTGCTCCCAGGAGATCCATCAGTGTTGCCTCCCATTGTCAGGTTTAGGGGCATCTTGCAGTGCTATTTTCTTCTCATACAAGTGAATGGCAATTAAACCCCCCATACTTTGTTGCCCTTAAATCCCTTCATTAGAAAGGCAAATGTTATATATTATATCCCAGTGGATTTCCTACCTCTCAGTCTGCACATTTGGGGAATTACAATTTGCCTCTTGAATTCTCATCTGCAAGCTCAAAAACTACTGGCAGGCCAAAGCAAATTTACTAGGGTTGGAGAAAGCTCATAAAAAAATGCCAGAAATACTTCTGCTGTTTGCTTGTTTAAAGAGAGCTGAAACTCATCAGGCCCAGACTGGTGTACTCCAAGACTGCATATTTTCTCACAGTACATTTCTAACACACTTGAAAAAAGATGTGCTGTTACTCCAGTCGCTTGTCTTTCAGATTAAGCAAAGCCTGGCAAAACCCAAAAATAAGGGGAAAGGGTGTGCTAATTCTAAACAGTGTTAAGTTATGCATGATCACCTCAATGTGGCTTTTAATATATAAAGAAAGACTTGTCCAGCAGTGAAGCACCTCATCAAAGGCCGTGTTGTGGGCACTTCCACTAGTAGAAAGAGATGAGTAAGCACTAGAGACAGCAAGCTCTCTGTTGAGGCATTCAGACTACGAAATTCCCTCCTCACACTGGTTTCCACTAAAGCTGTCTAGCTTCAGGTACCAGAGAAAAGGAACTTTTTCTTCCAGCCTTCAGGTGATTTGACAGATCTGATAGCTGACAATCTAATTCCCCCTTACCTTGCTCCGGTTTTAAATAGCCATAGCGTAGGAATATTGTACTAGTCTTAATAACTTTCAGTGGTCATTATATTGTTGCAGTTATTGTAAATGTATAGACTTTAAAGTTGGTTTGTATTACATTATTGCTGGTATTGTGGTTTTAGTAACTGCTGATATTTTAAATCACCTTTTTGTTTACACCGTGTTTTGTTTTGTTTGGCCTTGTATGCCACTTTCAGAGAGAGAGGTTAAAATAGCGTATTTATTTATTTATTTGGGGAATATATATGCTGCCTCTTCAGAGACCTGCTTGAAGCGGCTTACAAGTAAAACCAGTATCATGAAGCCACAAAAACCAACATAAAATTATCTACATATGAATCAACTTAAATTTATATACTTAGCAAGGGAGAGGGGTATGGCTTCTGGCTCTCGTGTGTGTATGTGTAAAATGCTGTCTAGTTGCAGCTGACTTACGGCGACCCAGTAGGGTTTTCAAGGCAAGAGACTAACAGAGGTGGTTTGTCTTTGCATAACAACCCTGGTATTCCTTGGTGGTCTCCCATGCAAGTACTAACCAGGGCCAACCCTGCTTAGCTTCTGAGATCAGGCTAGCCTGGGCCATCCAGCTAAGGGTCTGGCTCTCATAGATGACATTAATTACGGAGTTGGTATTCAGAGGAGTGGCTCTCTTGCTGAACTTAATGGGTATCAAGCTCAAATGGGGACAGGCATTACCTGAGAACCCCAGGGAGTTTGGGACTTTGTAAGTCAAAGCCAAACTCTACCTTGTTCTTGAACACCATTTTGGAACCTTGGACTCCACTCAGGGCCCTAATGATCAACAATTCCAGCACCGTGCACAGCATCTTTCATGTACTACAATGGTTTTCATCTCAGCTCGGCCACAAGCTCACATGTAACCTATGACATGCTACTCTTTGTCTCTCTCGCTTTCTCATTTGGATCTACAAGCATTGGCCTCACAAAATGGCTTGTGGGAACAACGGCCAAGATAACGTATGCAAGGCATGCACCACTTGGAACCTCCCCAAGCCGAATGCAGCCCAGCAGACATGTACCGAGTGGTGCCAAGTATCCGATGAACTCTTTCCCTCAATCCAACCCACTTTTTAAAGCCCCACGCAGGCAGCACATAAACCAGGAGGTTTATGAAGCCCCTAGAGGGCCACCTGTACACTGCTAACGGGTGACCTCCATCTCGGAGACCCAGGAGTTGCATATATGCAAAGGGCTTTCAGCCACATACAGTTATTAAATGACAGGATATTAGAGTGTCGATATGCATCTCCAACAGTACCCGACAGGAGTCTCTAATGAGGTAGGCTTATTATCATTTTCAAAGCTGAAAGCCTGTTTCATGACACATCGCACGCCAGCGCCGCTCCTCTCTGCAAACTGTTAAACTGATTGATGCCCTTGCAGAAATGTAAGCTATATTTGGAAGCACCATTAGGTAAGAAACAGCTCAGAATCATATCAGAAGGTCAGGTTACAGAAGGTCATGCTAGTTTTCCCTGTCAGCAAGTGTTAAGGACCAATGTCTCAGTCTGTGTTAGATTCTCCCACCTCCCCTTTCCACTTTACGATCGCTCAGGCTGCTAAGTAGATATAGCTTTGTACTTACAGTATAGTATTTCATAGTCTCCCGAGTTTGACATTATGAATTTATTCTCTGGGGACCAGTCAAGGTGTGTAATATAGCTGGAATGTCCCTAAAAAAAGTAAAGAACACAAAAAGAAGAAAACATGAGACTTTCCCCCCCATTAAGTTAGCTTCAGCAGGGTAGTTGCGCTGGTCTGCAGAAGGCGAGCTAGATTCATGTCCAGTAGCTCAAGTCCAAGGTAGATTCAAGTCCAGCAACTCTTGAAAGCTTATACCCTGAAAATCTTGTGGGTCTCTAAGGTGCCACTGGATGAAATTTAGCTCTTTTGTTCCTACTGGGACTGAATTAAAACAAAACAAAAACAAGCTGAGGTGGGGGGGGGGGACAACAATGCAAATCCAAATCACCAGACACAATTCTGAACCCTTCCCCTTCCAAAGGTTCATACTAAAACAACAATAACCAACCACAAAAGCAATCCATCAAATTCTGCTGCTGCACAGAATCTGTTCGTTTCAAAGGGCTCAGGCAGAGGTCCTTTGAACAGGTTATATGCATGCTTTTGTACTCCAATTGTTGATATTTTTGCTTTGACATTTCACCCTATCTACAATAACAAATATAATTTGAGAAAGGAGGCCAAAAGCTGGACAAATCTGCAATAAAAATGAGATGAGACAAATTTTCACCCAATGCAGTAGTGAAAGGAAGAATGGAAGAGAATGGCAATCAAACCAGGACTGTACAATTTCTTTTTCTTTACTATACACTTATTAAAAGGGGACTTTCACACATGCTGAATAATGTCCTTTCAATGCACTTTAGTGATCATTTGCAAGTAGATTGAAAGTGCATTATTTGACGTGTGTGAAAGCATAGTTTCATTGACCTATGAAGCTTCCTTATGCCAAGTTAGACCATTGGGGGATCTAGCTCAATACGTTTCTACGGCTGCTCTCCAGAGTCTTGTGCGGAGAAAGATCTTTCCCGACACATGCTTTCTGAGACCCTTTAACTGGAGACATCAGGGAATGAAGCTGGATCCTTCTGTACACTCAACAAATGCTTTGCCACTAAGCCACAAATCACTACATCCAATAGTAAATTTGCCATCCTCTTTGCGGACACCGCTGCACAGACAGGGCACGGGTCTCTACACAGTTGAGGAGACTCCCTAGGTAAGCTGAAAAAAGATGACTTTGTAAGTTTACCAATGGGGGGGGGACCCTCAAACACTGGCCTGATAATGACTAAATACTATTAAATATTATCCAAAAGAGATAGAACTTGGTATCAGTTAAAGGTGGGGGGGAAAGGGATGGGGAGGAGGAATCAGTTTACTTCAACCCCTGAGAGCTTAGAGAAAGGGGGGGGGGGATTTTGGAGATATAATTTTATGGTCGGATCCTAGTCTGAGTTTTATTAACACTGTTTTAGACCACTTTGTTGCCTTACGTGCCTTTTATGCCTTGGCTTGCTTTTAGTGATGATTTTCATTTGTATTTTTTATTATTATAGACTTCAATAGGTTTATTAGTTTTTGTTGTTATGATTTGTTTTTATTAGTTTTATTGTGTGGTTTGTTTGTTTTATAGCTGTGAATTGCCTCAAGCAGCTCTGAAGAGGTGGAATACAAATTTTCTAAATAAATATATACATTTCCAACCCCCCTCCAACTGCTATTCCTTGCAGACCCCCCAACTTATCTTATATCAATGCAATAAAGAAGACTGTGATTCAGCAAAGCATATGCACATATGTATTTCCCCTTGGTTGCATTTTGAAAGGCCTATGTATACCGAAAGAGTATCATGTGACACAGGCTATTTTTTTTAAGCAAAAACTTTTTAAAGCATACGCCCGAGCTGTTTCCCAGCTTTTATGTAAAAAGGGACAGCATGAAATATGAATGTCAAGAAATACTTGTTTAATTTAGGCTGCTACAGGAACAAGCTGGGCAGGAACAAGAAGAGAAATAAGCGTCCTATAGTATGTGGGCTGCTCATACATTATTCCTTCCAAGGTCATTATGGTGGCCAATAAGCTCTCAGTGAGAAACAGGATGCTGAATTTTTTTTAAGGACAGAGCCTTCTCTTTTTAATGTCAATGGGAGGACTGGATGCTTACTTCAGCGGAAGCAATGCTGCAAAACCCATAAACAAAGATTACTGTAACCCTATTTATAGTTGTCCTGCATCCAGGAGTGACATGCAATACTTTCAGTCTACACAAGTTTAATGCCGCTGTCAAGGACATGAGTAAGGATTTGGACATTTTGCTGACTGGAAATCTCCCTGTGTTCTATATGGACAGGCATAATTAAGGGGACAGTTTGCAGCAGTGATTTTCACAACAGCATGGGCATTTCTCCTGGTCACACTGATGGTGAAAATGTTTTGGTATGTGGGCTGTTATCGGTGTATGGTATTGTTTTGCCAGTTTTGCAAGTTTTGTTACAGGATTCCATGCACAGGAAGGATAAAAATGGATAAAATGAGAAAAATAAAAATAAGCAATTGCCTTGCATGTATTAGCCATCTCTGATTTCTCAAATGGTCTTCAAGACAAAGAGTGGGGGATTAAAGAGAAAAAAATACTGAAGTTACAGTATACAATCTGACCCCCCAAAATCTTAAAGATCCCGGAAACCAGTTCTAACACAGAAGCACAGGGACGGGAAAGGATACAACCATTTACTAAATCCTGCCTGACATTTGGCAGCTGTTAAAATTCCTGCGGGAGGTGGGAGGACAGAACAAAGCAATTGGGAAGGGGGTCTGTTGTGGTGGAAAATCCCTCTGAGCAAGTAACTGTGACAGGCACAATCTGAACGTCTCATTGCAACAGTCTAAATAGCGGAGCTTCACATTCCAATGGAAAAAATTTCCGTTCAGCAGCTACCCCACAATGAAAAGGACATTTCATGCTTTCCCTCGGATAGACTGTACACACAGTGAGCGTAGTTACTACTGGCTTCTTTGGACAGCAAAAATATGCAAAGAGCAGATGCCTGCTTATACAGACACAGCCGCTACACCCCATCTTCAGTGAATCAAAGTGTATACAGACTTCAGAAATGGAAGCAAATGGTAACAACCAATTTGGCAGCGCATATGCAAAGCCACTGCAGGCCCTGCTGAATGCCTACTACTTCCTTCTGGGTCATACAAGTTTTCTCTTCATGCAAGGGAGGGGTGGGCAATTTCCCTGAATTCCCACTCATTGTATATCTCTGTGTTGCACAGATTGTTGTCAACAAGGCTTCCCCGAAGTCCCAGCACTGAATTTTGAGGGGGTCACAGGGGCTTCTGGGGGGGGGGGAATCCAGCTGTTCAAGTGGAATGTTCATAGAATCCGACCCATTTTTACTATGTACAAATAGCAAATCGTGCACTGTTTGAGAGGCCTGGATCATTCTTGGCCTTGTCTTTGCCTGAATTCCTATTTGAATGTGAAAAGCAGAACTGGCCCTGAATGTGCGCCCGACCTTTCATTCCAAAATCCCCAATCATCCAGGGAGGTACTGTATGTGTTTTAGGGCTCCCTCGGAAATGAGCTGGGGTTCATCTCTGAAATTCAAAAAGATGTCCTGAACAATCACACAGACAGAGTTCTATTCTGCTGCTTCAGTTGCCAAGGGAGTTTTCACACAACACTGAATTTTCTTTTACTCTTTGAAAATGGGCATGGGGGTTTGCGCCGGTATGCAAACCAGAAATACAGAATGCTCTGAATGCCCGTTATCAAATTTCATTAATATCTCTCAAATGGAGATGGAGCAATTGTGTTGCAAGTAAACTAATAAACAGAATACCATAGGGTCAAGTTAAGCCAGGCCTTTGTTCAGCTAGCCAATTACAACATGATATCAGATACAAAAGCTGCATCTGAAAGCGTTCTTTTGGACCTGAGGATAGTGAAATAAAACAGAAAAGTGATTTAGAGCTTGTCATGGGACATACTATGCTGGAAAGGAGGTCTTATTAGACCCTCTGATAGACTAGTCCTTCAAAGCAAATAATATACCTTAAACCTGTCTGCAGAACAGCTTGTGTGGCTGACAAAACCAACACAGCCAACCAGCCAAGGACTGCGGCTTGCAAGGTAGTTGATTTCACAGCCTGTTCATTTTTGCAGACTTTGGCTGATCACAATAAAAAGTGAATAGCAGTACAAGGATCAGAGCTCTGGAAGTCTGCTTTGCCTGCATCTGTGTAGAAAGGCAAAGAGGCAGACATTCATACAGGGCTAGGGAGGGATTCAAGGCAGATGACAAGCTCAGGAAATGGTTTACAGAAATGATAGAACTGGAGAAGGAGGCTGTGTCTAATAAAATCAAACCTGGTGTTGGGACAATTGTTTAATTATTTTTATACCCAAAGTGGAAAATATATCCCTGGAGCAATTCAAGTGTTTAATCTAAAAATTATTCCCATTATTCTTTTGGGGGTTGCTATTTGGTAACTGCTGTTAATGAATCTATAGATCATCATCTGCTTCAGTTTTTATGGAGGTTGTTAAATGCCCCTCGTTGCTTCGCTGGTGTTGTCCTCTGTTCTGAGTTTGGCCCAATGTCACTTGAAGCTAGGGCATGGTTGTTTGCCTTTAAGCTACAATTTAGGCCTTCTTTTAGCACTGAGGGATATGTAGTTTTTTGGAAACATGACTCGTATAGATCCTCATGGCAAAAAAAAAATGATGGCAAATGGTTGTTGATGGGCATATCGTGGGATATGACAAGAGATCTTGGGAAATCAGAGGTTTTCTCTGAAATAAAAAAGCGTATTAAAGAGATTGATTATGTTAGCACATCGTTTCGTGCTCATCGTGTTTGCTCGTCTCAGTTCTTTGGAATTCCTCCCCCACATTGCTTGCCTGCTTAAAGCTATTTCTTGACAATTCCTCGTTTCTTAAAGAGCTTTTTTCTTGCTAACCCTTCTATGGTTATGCAAGGTAGATACATGAACCTACCATATAAGGAAATAACCTGCCCGTGTTCTTCTGGTTCTATTGATTCTCTAGCACATGTCCTCCTGGAATGACATTTTTATGAGCATCTAAGATTAAGATATATTATTCCTCTTCTAACAGATTGTACTAGGACCTCTATGTCTGAGTTAATACTCTATTTATTAAGTAACATCAATCCTAAGGTTACATTGGCAGTGGCAAAATTTATCTCAGTCCTTGTATCCCTTAAACAATAGAATTAGAATTATGCTGCTCAAGCTTTATGAATCAAGGAGCTTCTAAGAGAGAAAGGAAAGAACGGGAGAAGAAGCAATTAAAAATCCAAAATAAAAACACAAAACCCCCAAACACCACAGCAAAAGACAGGTTTAGCAATAGATATTTTTTGCATGAAATAAAGGCAATGAACTCCTGGCAAGAACTGTTGGCCAGCTTTCTTTTCCTGTTCCTTTAATGGGAGATTTGAAGAGACTGGAACCAATGAGAAGAGAGCACCAGTGGAGACCTAGCTCCGCTTAAATAAAAGAAACCATAGGGCTTGGATGAGCAGCAATCTCTAACATGGCCATTTCTCACCTTCCCGTTCTGTTAAAGTAGTAGCAGCAAGAAGAGACGCCACACCTCCTCAAACTCTTTCCTTTAGCTTCTCATTGCTTCTCCCCAACCCAACTCTCTCTACACAAAAAAGCATCCTGAATCATTCATAAAGAAAGAAAATTGACCCGACGAAACCTGATCTGTTATAAGTAAGTCTGAGGAGAATGATTTCAGCATTTAGTCATTTTTATGTTTTTTGACAAATAATTATGTATCTATCCAATTTAAAAGAGAAATTAAGACTGCAGATCATTAAAAATTATTTCTTTTATCTATTTCAAAATTTATAAATTCCCCACAAGAGGGCATTAGATACTGCAGATACATAAACTTCAAGCACTGAGAAGATAACACAGTGAGTTCTGGTGGTATGGCCATAACAACAACTGGTAGTAATCTGAGCAGAAATGTTTTATGCATCTCCTGTGATATATCTACCACCACATATGTAAGATCAGCATGTAGTCTTCAATTTGGATCAGCTATCATGTCTTAATCTTATGATCTCTAATGTACTCAGGAAGTCCAAACATAGAAGAGGACAACTGAGTGAGAAGAGCGCAAACCAGCCTAATTGACAGGCCTTCAACTTTCCATTGTTACCAGACTGGAGCGGGATGAAGCTACGGGGAAGCTGCTCTTGCTTCTGCAGTTACATGGGTGGATCCCAAAAAGGGGGAGAAATCCACAGTTCTCTTTAATCACCCTGGGTACAGATGCCTACAGTCTAACTAGATGCAACACTATCCAACAGGTAACTTGGAAGAAACGAGTCCCATCTTGTTAACGGCCACTAACATGGAGAATGAAAAGCTTCCACACTGACAGGAAGAAAAATGGAGACGTGATTCGTTTGCTTGGATCCTATGAACTTGACCAGAGCTGTGAAGGAAAGAAATGTCTATATTGCTTCTCTACCCCATAAAGCTGTATCACAGCACAGCTATGGGAAGAGGAAGACAAAGGCTATAACAATGGCTTCAGGAATCAGGGAAGCACACCAAATGCCGTTCTCCTGTCCATCTTTTCTTTCTTTCCCTGCCCCTCTTCCTTCCCAGTCCTTGCTTGCATCTTTTGAAGCAGAACAATCATGCCTCTGTTTTCTCCAATTCAAAGCAACCTTGTGTCCAGGAGTAGCCTGGACCAACAGCGCCCACCCCCACATCAGCTGCCTCCCCCAACCAACTCCCTTGCTGCTTCCATTCCCAGCAGGGTTTTCTAGAGCTCTGTTGGTGCAGCAGTGGCTGAGAATATGGGCTCCAGGCTGGGACCCACCTACCCTGCCGGCCCCAGAGCAGTGGCCACTTCAGATGTGGCAGTGGCATCCATGCTACTCCTCTGGCAGTGGCATCCATGCTACCGTTGAGGGTGGAGAGGCCACTCCTGTGCCCCTAGAACTGGAGGACTCTCAGCCCAGGCCCAGGATGGGCGGGAAAGCCAGCTGGCTATGCCCTTACCTGAGGCCATTACCTCTGGAGGAGAAGGGAGCAGGAGGGCAGACAGGAGCAGCCTCAAGGGGAACAAGCAGCAAGCCATGGTCCAGCTGGGCAGCCATGAGATCAGAAGAGGCTGGGACTGAGTTGGTGAAAATGGCCCCAATGGTGAGCAGCCCCACAACATTCTAGAGGCTGAGGAGAATGTCTGCAGGGCGAGCCCGTGGTAGGCAGGGGCAGGCCCAGAGGCCAGTAACCTTCCCCAGTTGGGCACTTGGTTTGCCAATGGGGAGAGGCTGAAGGTGGGGAGAAGTCAGAAGGCGGACACAGTGGGGAAGAGAGTAAAAGGGAGGCAGGTGGCCTTCCCCAGGGTTGGGTCAGAGTGCCTTGCAGGGCCAGTGATGGGACTGGGAAGCAACTGGCAGGGTGAAACTAGTAGATGCCTCAAAAGAAGGCTCCTAACAATATCCAAGGACAAAAGGGCAGGCACAGCTCTATGCTCCTTGTTCCTGAAGAAAAAAGGAACAAGGTGAAGCAACCCCCTTTACTTCCCTTTCTAAGGCCTGCCCCAGTGCCCGGCAAAACAGTAGAGCAGCAGCAAGCTGACTTGGGCAAGGAGTGTCACATCGTTTTAGTCTCTTACGCTACCTCCATGTTAGTGGCCTTAATGATGGACATGATTCTTCACAATTACTTGTGAGTGTACAATTGGATAGCGCCATGCATAATTAACAATATTTTTAAAAATGATCTGGATGAAGGGGTGGAGGGTCTACTAATTACATTTGCAGATGACACCAAATTGAGAGTAGTAGTAAACACACCAGAAGATATAGAATTCAACGAGATCTGAACACACTTGAAAAGTGGGCCAATGTGAACAAGATGCAGTTCAACAAGGAGAATTCAGAATTCTACATCTGGGTAACAAAAATGGGAAGCACTCATACTGGATGGGGGATACACTTCTGGGTAATACTGTGTGTGAACAAGATCACTTAGAGGAAGGCAGAGAGCTGTTCCTGTTGGCAGCAGAGGATAGGACTCACAATAATGAGTATCACTTCAGGTACTGGCTGGATGAAAGGTACTGGCTGGATGTTGGGGAAATTTTTTTTTACAGTGAGAGCAGTTCAGCAGTGGAATTGGCTGCCTAGAGAGGTGGTGAGCTCCCCCTTTCTGGCAGTCTTCAAGCAGTGGCTGGATGAACACTTGTCAGGGATGCTCTAGGCTGATCCTGCATTGAGCAGGGGGTTGGACTAGATGGCCTATATGGCCCCTTCCAACGCTATAATTCTATAAAAATCTTGATATAACCGTACACATAACCATACACATAATCACATCAAGATTGCTTTTGGTAGCAGTTTTTCAATGTGCACATTCACACCGCTAACACAGAGAGTGAAAAGATACTATAGAGGGGGGGAAAGATAGCCCCTTAGTTAAATAGCTTCAAAAGGAAGGTTTCTGTGAAAAATTGGAACATTGGACCATTAACTTCAAAGTTCTGTAGACAGGATGGTAACTAGAGAACCTTGACCAGAGCGTTGTTTTCATAACAGATCTTTTCTGCCTGAAAAGTTGCATCTGAAGATCGGTGACCCTTAGGAATGTCATGAGATGGGAGGGGAATGCACAGAAATGGCAGATTTCCCTACTCACTTTGTATAAGCGGAAGATCTAGATCACTATACAGACAGTATGTTCTTTCATCTCATCCAACTTGTAGAACTCACTCCTCTTAAGAATCTAGTACGCACTCCAGATGGTGCTATCACAAACCTTGGGTCCTTTACCCTTTTCCAGCAACCCCTTTCCAGCAGCCAAACCATAACAGGTATCCATAACAGTAACTCTATGCCATGTGTAAATGGAGAATGTGAGTGCAAGGCGAGGTGATATTAGATGAAAAGGCTTTGAAGCTCAGAATATCCTTTCAAGTACGACTTCATATACAAAAATCTGGTTAAAAGTGATGAATGAAAGATGTTTGTGAATTAAAAACAAATATATAACTGTAAGTACTGTGAGTCTGATGCAGTGAATGGAGTTCTGGGTCTAGAAGCCTCCATTTCAAATCCTTTCCTGAGTATGACATTCACCAACTCATTTATGAGCTGATCACTATTAGGGCATGTAGACAGGATAAATAATAATAAAAATTATAACGTATTTCTGCACTGGAAAGTGTTCTGTATGGAGAAGGTAACAAATAAGTTATCTTACTTTACAAACCACATTTTGATACTAAGTCATGCTATTAAAAACACTTACAGTGCACTTTCCATATCTGCTATACTTCCTTCCATTGTCTGTCACTATATAGAGGTAAATGAAGTTGTCATGGGATCCCACTGCAAGGAAGGTGCCATCTATAACAGAAATCAGAAACAGTACAGCATGCTAAATGACCACAGTTCGTGTCAGTGTCTAGCTCTTCCGTTCTGAAGGGCTTGATTGGATGGATCTGATGAACCATGAATTGAGTTCATTCCCCGTTGTCCCAGTCCCTCCACGCCCTTCACCCCCTCACACTTGGCTCCTGAGGTTCAGAGGACACCCCCACACACACACAATGGAGTGGGCTGCAGTAAGCTGCAGCTCAAGAGGGTTTTGGCAGAAATCATCCCTTCTTCTCTTATATGAGTTCTTTTGTGAACAGAGCAAAAGCCTGTGCAAGAGATTTCTGTCAATTCACCCTCCTTAAGAACATAAGGCAGGCCATGCTGGATCAGACCAAGGTACATCAAGTCCAGCAGTCTGTTCACACAGTGGCCAACCAGGTGCCTCTAGGAAGCTCACGAACAAGACAACTGCAGTAGATTATGCTGCATGTGTTCCACAGCACCTAATATATTAGGCCTACTCCTCTGATCCTGGAGAGAATAGGTATTCATCATGACTAGTATCCATTTTTACTAGTAGCCATGAATACCCCTCTCCTCCATGAACATGTCCCCTCTTAAAGCCTTCCAAGTTGGCAGCCATCACCACATCCTGGGGCAGGGAGTTCCACAATTTAACTATGCCACAATTTAACAATTTAACTCCTTGCTGTAGTCTCCCCTGCCTTCCCCCTGTGCTGCAGCCCAGTCCGCTCTTGATAGCCACCAACATGCACAAGCAGCTTTTCAGGGAGTGTAAGAAGCTATGGAGTGAGGAGCAGGTCAATTAGTTCTACAGACTTCTTCAGTTTGTTGTCATTTATTACATGCAAGTTGATGTCAGTGGGTCCAAAACCCATGTGGTTATGCCTACAGTTGGCTATGGAGGAAAAATCTCATGGGGATCAAGCAATTCATATACTCCAGCCCTATTGAGCACTTTGAACTGACTAGCTGGATTGCTGCCAATACATTCAATAAAGTGCACAATACAGCAGGAACTGGTAAGCCATTGTGAGAGACAGATTGACCACTGGTCTGATTTAGCAGGGCTCTTCTTAAGTCTTCTTCAAAGTGCTGGCAAATGGTAATTATTGCAATTATATCATGTAGGTCCCAGAGAGAACCTTTCCCACAAATTGAAAGCTTAAGGCTGCAACTTTGTGTTCCATTTCCACAGAGTTGCTCTTCATGGGGAACATTCCTCTCATCTCAAGTCATGTTGCCTCCACGCCTGTCCTGCAGCTCCCTTGGAAAAGCCAGGACTTCCTTCCTGTCCAACATACTGTTAACTCTCTGCAGAAATTGCTATTCATGATGGCACTGGTAAGGACACATTCAAAGGTGAGGCGTGGAATGGTCTGATTGAAATGAATGGCTCTGCCATGCCACAGTATGCCTGGTGGAAGCAGCAAGGAAGGAGGATTATGAGCTTTATGAAGGGTTACTCTGCTCACTGCTCTCTGTGCAAGTGGTTTGCAGGATTGTTGTGTTGTTGTTTTTAGTGAATGTCTACAGGATTGGATCCCAAGATCTATCAAGAGAAGGTGATGACAGCTGTACATATTTTCTGTATTTCTCTTCCTGCAGCAATCTCTTCTGACCCCTGGAAAGCTGATTCCCAGGATTGTGGGACTCATGCAGGTTGGGGTATTGCAGGGAGAAGGGGTGAGATCGCCTTCCTGTCTTTTTTGCCCATGATTGCATCTCCTCAACCTTGCACATGTTCTTAAGTGGCAAACTGAAACCACATGGCAAACTGAAACCACAGTTTCATGGCAAACTGAAACCACAGATTGTTTCACAGAGGTATACATTAGTTAGCTCAGGTCCTTTGCTAGGAGTTGCCAGATTTCTTTCTGTAATTTCAAGGACACCTCCGCCTCTTACACAGCTCTTGCTGCACTCAGTGGCAAAATCTTTACATTTGTTATATGAACTCATACCTCTTAATTATTAATTTACCCAAAAGTTCATGCAAATGGGCCAAATAACCAGTTCTGTCAATTTAGGTGCAGTCAACATACAATTAATTCTCAATTTCTGCGCCTATGTTATTAATTACCTTGCAATATTGTAAAGTAGATGTTAAAGCATATTAAAGGTTGAAACAATCCAAAGCTTGCTTGAAAAATGCACCCATTTAGATAAAATTAAATGTGCAACTGGAAGGGGAAGGGGAAGAGGAGTTGGTTTTTATATGCCAACTTTCTCTACCACTTAAAGAAGAATCAAACCGGTTTACAATCACCTTCCCTTCCCCTCCCCTCAATAGACACCCAATGAGGTAGGTGAGGCTGAGAGAGCTCCAAGATACCTGTGACTAGCCCAAAGTCACCCAGCTGGTTTCATGTGTAAAAGTGGGGAAACCAACCTGGTTCACCAGATTAGTGTCTGCCACTCATGTGGAGGAGTGGGGAATCAAACCCGGTTCTCCAGATTAGAGTCCACTGATCCAAACCACTACACCACGCTGGCTCGGTCGGAAGGAAGGAAGGAAGGAAGGAAGACCAGACTGTAAGTTTGCTACCACTCTGCCTACCTACTGTGTAGCGCATCACTGACAGCTGCTCATTGCCATCTGTATGTATTGAAACCAAATCTCTTGTTTCAGCATCCAGAACAAACCATCTGTTAAGGAAAAGAAGAAATTGAAGAAAATGTAGGGAACGTTAAATACCCTAAGCCTCAAACAACCTATTTGAGTATTGGTACCTCTCACATCTGGCCTGGATGGCCCAAGCATAGTCGGCCCTGGTTAGTATTTGGAAGGGAGACCTCCAAGGAATACCAGGCTCATGACACAGAGACAGGCAAACCACCCCTGAACATCTCTTGCCTTGAAAACCATAAGTTGCCTGTGACTTGATGGCACTTTCCACCACAACCACTTCTCATGTCTACCCCTAGTGATGCATGATGATAAAGTCTGTTCTTTACTAACGATAATGGATTACATCCATTATTTTACTTCTCCCCCCACCCCCTGGATGATTTAGTATGGTGAGAAGATGTCTACTGGATCAGTATACCAAGCTGCTGTACACCAAGAGGCCACTGCATGGAACAGCCGTGACAGGAAACCATTCTGAACAACAACTGCATGGGCACCAGCTCCCACACACGCATTTTTTCTGAAGCGCAAAGAGCCAGCTTATTCAAAAGCTGCTGAATTTGCGCTTATTCATGCTACATGAATTCTCTACATTTCTACTGAGACTAACCAACTGCTGGGGTCATTTACTTACACTATGTGTAGACCACATTGCTGCTGTTCCAGCATCATAAATAAATTAAAAACATGGACAGCAAAATGAATTTGACATTTAAAAATCCCATCATGAGAAAGGCCGATCAGAGTTGAGTCTCTAGAAGAAGTCATCTCTCATTATTTTCAAAAGCCCCAAGCTTTAAAAACCAGATATCTGGAAAATGGCCTGGTCCAAATGGCTTAAAACCAAATTTGTGGTTAAGGGACCACATGAAAAGCATAAAACATGAAGCAGCTCAACATACCACCACAGCTTGTGAATACGCTGTGTGCAAGATGGATGGAACCAGTGGAAAAAATAGCTGAAATGTTTTCATTGGACAGCAACAGAAACCGCTTATAATAATATCATTGGTGGCAACATAAAAAAGTGGGCTTGCCTGCAGCTGATTCTGTACTGCAGCTGGAAGAATGAAGAGTTTCAGGCTGCTGCTTCAGTATTAAATTACATTTAAACCCCTTGTTTTTTTACGCTACCCAAATTACTAGAAGTGTTTTCTTCTGTCACCTGTGTTAAATCCTAACAGATCCAAAATAGGGAAGGTGATAAATTCTTACTGGAGCATATGAAACCACTATACTCCTTTAGAAAGAGTGGCTCATTTGGATCTATCCTTTGGGCATGGAATAGCAAGTATGGAAGGTGAATGTAATGAAAAATCTATTCAAGAATGGCTAGTTGCACCCCTGTTACCATAAAATTGACACAATAAATTATGACAGATGATGACTGGCCAAGTATACAGATTTTAGTGGGTCAGGAAAACAATGCAACTCAAGACCCCAAGAGAACTTTTTTATTCAATTCAATGGAAGGCACAGATTTGTGCATGCTAAGGCACACACATAATTTTATTTTATTTATTTTAGCCTACCTTTCTCACTGAGACTCAAGGCAGATGAATTTTTTTAAAAAGTTCAATCAGATTGCAAAGATTACATAATTGAAAAAAAAACAAAAACAAAAAAACAAAAACAACAATGGAAAAAATAATATGTAGGTATGATGTACCATAATGAAGAATGTGGGTTATGAAGGTAGAATACAATGCAGTAAAAGGATATAATAAAATATAACAAGCATTGCAATAGACTCTGATCCTCTCCCTTACAAAGAGACCTCCTCAGATGTTCCATTATACTGAATGAGTGAGTTGATTATTACGGTCACAGACCAGCACAATAATACACACATTACCAAAAATATTCACATAGAAAACCGATCCACAGACGATATAAAAATAGCAAGTTCCATTAATACTATCGTTCTAACCCCTGTATAAAATGCCCCCCTGAATATTTCGATTTTGAACATTCTGTGAAATGATAGTAGACAGACCATTCCACAGGGTCAGAGCCGCCACACAGAATGCACTCGGAAAGGTCTTGTGCAATTGGGGGGTGGCAGCTTCAGAAGATTTAGCTCAGATGGGTGAAGTGGTTGGGGTGGGGCATGGTAGGAGAGGCAATCCTGCAGGTATGTGGGTCCAAGGACACTAAGGGTTTTGTAGGTGAAAACCCTGAACTGAACCCAGTAACTGAACAGTAACCAATGGAGTATCTGCAGAATGGGCATGGTATGCATGTTCTGCCTACTGCTTGATAGTAACTGGGCTGTGGCATTGTGTACCAACTCAGGTTTAGGCATGCATGCACAAATTGGAGTCTATACACCCAGAAGAAGCTTCTGATCAGGGACATTTTATACATTGTGCGTAAAGTCAATTTAACATTTTATCTGTCGCAGGAGCTTGACCACAATAGCCACATCTGACATCTGACGTATTATTGCATCATCTCAGCCCTCAACAGATGGGAGAAATCATCTCTGTTTTGGGCAGTTCTACCATGTACCTAAAGGAATCACTGCATCTAAATATTTAGCAACTACTGAATCCTCATCAATCCTCATCTATAAGGAAAAACGGGACGATTTTTTGAGATGGTAAATTCACATAACCTATTAAGAGGGTCAAATACATTTCTCTCAAGTCAGAGCAGATTTCACAGTCCAATAAAATATGTGTTAAGGCCTCAAGCTGACCAGACCCACATTTAAAAACTCTGCCCAAATACGCTATCCCTGCGAATGAGCCTTCCAGTATGGCAGAGGGAAAAGAGTTCAACTGAGCATGCATACTCTCCTATAATGAGGGATCCTTAGGTCTTTTAAATAGTTTGGAATAGCATAAGAAAAGGGAAAGTCAAAGAACACTGATGAAAATAAAATACTTGCTCTATCCAACTTCAGTACTGAGGGCTTTATTTTTTTTATGCTGTCCATATTTTTGTCACTGAATCCTACCCATTGGAATCTATTCTTAACTATCACCTTCCATGGCCCCATGGTCTTTCTCAATAAGATTCAAAATCCCTTTCCTCACACTGGAAAGTTTTTGCTTTAATTTAAATCATCCACGCATGAGGTTCCAATGAATTCTGTTATTTTCTCTTCCTACCACCCACAAAGCAGAGGAACAAACAGTCCACCAAGTCTTCAAAAAGTTAATTATATAGAATGAGGAAAATATCTTATTATTTCAAGAATTATATTTTGTTTCCAAGACACAGATGGTTTTATTTTACTACAATTAAGAAAGTGAAGAAAATATGAATGGGTGATCTCCATCTGGAGTAAATCAGACTATTCCTCCTTGAATTTGGATACATTCTTTGGAATGATGTGAAAACCGGAACTTGGGTGATGTTATATTTTCATGGTCTCTTTCTCAACCATATTGTATTTTTCTTTTCCCTTTATGCATTAGGTTACATATAGGGAAAAGACTGAATGCTAGGGCAAAAAAAAAAAATCATAACCATCCAGGGAAGGATCTTTTCAAGAGGGATGTTTCACCTGTACAGAAATATCAGTCATTTACCTTCCTGAGTGTGTTCCTATTGCTACCACAGTTCCACTTGGATGGAAGTCTGCACAATGCCCTGGTTCCTGAAAGATACAGTTAGACACAATTGATTTACCATTTATGTAGAGATATGTAGCGAACTTCCCAATTCAGACTGGAAGAAGAAATGAAGTATGAAGCTGCCTAACATTGACTTGAGCTATTGCTCCATCAATCCCACTACAGCTACATTTTTTCAAAGGAACAGGAATGCTTTTTTAAGCACCTGCTACCTGGGATCTTTGGGGTGACTTATTTCTCATCACAGCAGGCAGATATGAAAGTAGCTCTGCCTCTACCCGAAACTGGGAATTAGGAAGCCTTAGTTGATCATGCACGGAAGCCTCCTATGATTACTGCTGGTTCCTGAACAGAAAGAAGCTCACGTATTGATTAAAGAATACTATATATGTATTGTTAATTATTTGCTAGCCTCTATAGCAGTTGATGTAGTAGCTGACATAATTTAAAGTATTAAAATGAAATGTTAACATGGATAATTTTGTATGCGGGGGGATATAATATTACGGAACGTAGTACTTTGGCTCATAGGGATGCAAAGGAAGATCTTGTTTTAGTTAGGTTTGGGATAATGTGCCAAACATATGATTATTAAGTGTATAGTATAATGTTGTGTGTGTTGTTATGTTTGAAATAATAATTAATTTAAAAAAGGGAAAAAAAAGAAAGAAGCTCACGTACATCTAGCAGCCTGGTCCATTCTAGTGTGTGGTCCACCGAGTTCCACATACAAACTTGTCGATCTTGAGCACATGTTAAGAATAGGTCTTTGAAGGGATGTGTTCCCAAGCCCCAGAGTTCATCTGTGTGACCCTACCAAATACAAGTATCTGAATTATTTTACAAAACTCTGTACCTGAGAAACAAACCAAACCTTTCCCCCCTAATTGGGGGTGAGGACTCACCTGCACTTCCACTCGAAAACCGTCATTAAATGTACCCCGCAAAATAAAGTTCCGCGATGTGCCAATGAGAACTTGATCTGCTTTGCCTTCTGCCACTGCTCTGATTGTTCCATACTGATCTGGAACCTAAGAAAACCATAGTTCCATTGTCTATAATGCACAACCACCAAGTATTTTAAGGGTTACAATTGTCTGTACTTATAATATTCAAGCAAACTGTTTTCAACCTCTCAGGGGTGCGGGAAAGGGTAAATGAAAATGTGTTTTTATGTTTTATTGTTTATTTTCCCCATTTAGATACCCCCACAACTTCCTTTCAGAAGCTCCAACTGAAAAATATTGAGCTAATCCCATTGAGTCTTAGCATCTTTGTGATGCAGGTTATAGGCTCAGAGACTGTAACTTGTCCAAGACCTTACAGGACACTTCATGGAGAACTGAAGATTTGGGTCTGGAAATAAAGCCCCGCTCAGCTATTTCCAGCCCAACGCACCACACCATGTTGTCTCTTAAGAAAACATTCTCAAAACAATGGAATATGGATTACAGTTAACACATGCCATTTACAAGCTAGCTAACTGTAGGTACAATCCAATCAAGACCGGGTGAAGCATCAAGATATTTCTCAATTATGACACTGTGCACTCAACTTCTTTTGTCATTTACCCCTGATTTAAAAATAACTCTTCGCTTGCATATCTGAAGCCAGGTAGCATCATATAAGAACGTTTTCAAAGGGTATAATGCAATTAAGCATCTTGCAGATCCTCTAGTGAATCCATCGACATATCCAGTCTTTGAATTGTCCCAGCAGAAGAACTGAATGAGGACTTTTCCACTGGACAATGTTAAAAACTATTTTTCAGCACCTGGGTAAAAAAAAAGGTTTGGTAGGCCAAGGTATAGTATCTTAGAGGTGATAGATACCCCACTTTGAGATTCAAAAGCAGGTCTGAAACTATGCAGCTTGATATTAGGATTTTGAAACAAAACAACCACGTTCTTGAATGGTACTATAAGAATTCGTGTTCTACCAATGCTTTGCATATTCTGAAATGCAGCTTGTTAGAGCACTATTCATTTGAACAGATGCCAGAAAGATAAATCAAATTACTATCGTAACTATTTTTTATTCAAAGAGCTGGCTGGATTTTTCAGGATCAAATAATGACTTTGTAGAGAGTACATGGCACCCGAACAAAGCGAATGGGGAGATAACAATCTATACCACTCAAGTCACTGTTTACAAAGCACAATGGTGATTTATATCCAGTTGGCATCTCTGTGTTGATTTTATTAATTAGCTTCAAAACAGTTCTTTAAAAAGATTATTTCCCCTCCCTGATGGCTATATTTAATTTGCACAAAGGCTATGAATTTATCATTGTGATAAGATGTTTATTTGCTAAAGAGAAAATGTCATTTGTTTTTATAAATGACTGACCACTTGCAATTGGGAGAGAAGTGTGCTGAATTGGGATGAACAAAACCTGGATTCAGATCCTACTAATCCACGTTTGTTAAGGTAAGCCATGCTCTCCAGGACGCAATTCTCCACTGCTAAAATGGGAGCCACAGATTCTCACTTCACAGACAAATTAACTAGACACCTTAAAGAGGACAGAGTTCAAAGTACTTCTCCTGCATAACAGCCACTGAAATTATTGCATTAGCACATGGGATAGTTTTATGCAGCCCCAATTCAGTCCAAAGGAGAACTTCCCAGTGGGTTGGGCGACAAGAAGTTTATCTGACATAAAACTTTGTAGCTTGCAACCTAAGGTCTCAAATGAGTGGAACAGTCTGCAAGTGATCAAGGTAAAAGTACATGGGTGCCACTGAAGGAAATGGGGAAAAATATAAGTACCAGTGACAGTGTATATGAAAATTTAAATAACGTTAACAATAGTCCTCTGAAAGTGATTTTTTGCCTCCATTTCTCCTCCATTTAGTAAGGTCTTACCTACCTCTATTTCCCTTTCAGGGTTCAAATCATGATCCCACAAAATTATTTTTCTGTCTTTTCCACCTCCGGTCAGCAACATGCCATTCCTCATTTGACACAGGGTGAACACGCTGCCGTCGTGAGCTTTGATTTGCCTGCTTATTTGATACACACCTGTGGTCAATAAAAGAAATAGTGCTGAATTGTTGCAACGATTTTGCCAACCTGCACAGACAAGGGAGCAAGAATTATTTATTGCCACACAATTAATTTAAACCTTTTGTGTGCTTCTTCCAATTAGCTGGATGAACAATGGCAAGGTTTTTATCCTGCGAAATTGAGACTTGCTGAAGTCATCCAGATAACTTCCAATTGTATTTGGGCCACTTGCAACATGTCCTCTGTGCTTAATTTCTAAAGTAAGAGACATTCAAGGGTTCAAGCCTTCTTGAAGGTACACTCAGTTGGTTCTTGTAGGTTTTCCGGGCTGTGTAACCGTGGTCTTGGTATTTTCTTTCCTGACGTTTCGCCAGCAGCTGTGGCAGGCATCTTCAGAGGAGTAACACTCCTCTGTTACTCCTCTGAAGATGCCTGCCACAGCTGTTGGCGAAACGTCAGGAAAGAAAATACCAAGACCACGGTCACACAGCCCGGATAACCTACAAGAACCAATGAACTATGACCGTGAAAGCCTTCGACAGTACACTCAGTTGTACCCTGGAATCCTTTGCCACCTTGGAAAGGAGGGGGCTTGCTTTTATAACCCGGTGATGTCATATGTTTTCAGTACTCTCTCAAAGACCTTTCCATACATTCCCAGTAGGGCTGAAATGTGGCTCTCAGATCACACTCTGCCGCTAAACTCTGGTGCATCACGACTTAAACTAAGCCCCAGTTGACCTTAACAGGTTCTGTGCTTGAATCACTTGCAGCATCAGAATGCAGGAGCTCCAATGGAGCTCCAAGAGGAGCTTGTCCTGCCTTAAGAAATTGATACAAAAGCCCTGAACAGTAGCCAATGTGAAAACCCCCTTCCTCAGTATATAACCAGATGAGATGGTGGAAAATCCATGAACAGATCTTATTGGATGTTGCCTCCTTGATATTTTATTAAAGGTCCTGCCTGACCACTATGGGCATCTTCGGAAGCCCTGCTTCGGGTATCTGCCTTCTGACATCAGGTGGGTGACAACCCAGGAGAGGGCCTTCATGGTCATGGCACCAAAGCTCTGTAACTCTCTCATGAGGGAGATTCGTCTGTTCCCTTCTGTTGCTGTCTTCCGCCAGTGGGCGAAAACTTGTTTTGTTTGGTATTCCCTCAATGGGCCTTCTCTTCCTACCCAATACTTTTATGTTTTGTATGTATTTAGCTCTGTTTTGAATGTATTTTAACTCTGTTTTTTAAAACTTTGTTCTAATGATGTGTGTTGGGGAAGTGGGTTGATTTTAATGGTTTTGAAATATAATTTCATCATGTATGTTTTAAATTGCCAGCCACCCTGGAGGCCTTTGTAAGGGCAGAAAGGTGGGATACAAATTTTCCAAATAAATAAATAAAAATAATAACTGGGACAGTGCAAGTAAGGTAGTAATAAGACAGAATGATACAGAATATTTAAATCATCTAATTGTCACAGTAAGCAAAGCAAAATACCTTTAAAGTTGCTTGCTGACAGATTCTCTAATATTTCAGTGTCTTATTTTTTAATCTGGTCATAGAGAACAATGTAAAAATTCCTCACAGAAATACTGCAAGGTAAACTAAGAAATAGCCATTATTTTCAAATCTGGATTCCAACTGGAATGCTTGTAGAAGACAGGTGATCAGATCGTTTTGAGCTCTGAATTGTAAATGGCATCTACATTATCTAAAAACCAAATGAGATCTGTGAAGATAATCTGAGGTATCATATAGCAAGCAAAGTTTTGGACTATGCCACACAGTGAGTTAGTTAGCATCAGAACACAGCCTCTTGTGTCTTTCTTCAGTACTTAGAAGGCAGCTTCCATTACCCCTTTCTTTAACATTAAGTCTTTATACAGAAAACTGAACTGAAGAAGTTATTGGTTTGAAGATTACCCAGATGGTAATCTCAGTATGCCATGGTCAGGACCTCTAATTGCTTCAAATTTATCTGTTCTTTCATCTTTATGCAACAGCCACAAACTGCATTTAAAACTACAAATCCTCCATTAAGAGCAATTAGATATAAATTGGATTACTGTGGTAAAGGCTTGTCACATAACAATATGCCCAAATATTTAATTAGAACACCTTGCAGAATAATGTTGTGTCAGTTGGCTGCTACAGCAAAGAGTTTAGTTAATCTTCAAGATTAATATTCCAAGGGCAGATGCTATTAGGTGCAAATTGTCATCTGTTACACGATACAAAAATATAACGCAAATGTGAGTTTAGGTTCAAAGCTCCCCATCAAAGCCAAGAAAAAGTACAAGGTGCCAATTTTACTTAACAGTCTGTCCTCTGGGAGCCATTTACGGTATTTCTAAGTCTACATAACCCCCACTACTGACACACGCAGGTTTAAACCATAAAACCTAAGATCTATTCAACAACACACCCAAACTATAACAAATCCGACTCAACAAAATCCTGCATCTATTTAAAATAATTAAAGGAGCCCTCTTTTCATTACGAAATACCTGCTATGACAATCACAGCAAAAAGCTATTTGCTTCAGAAAGGCTAAAATATTAAATGTCTGATCAAATCTTATAATTAAATTTTCAGTTTTTTCATTGCTTTAGAACAAAAAGTTTTGTTTAAACATACATTCTGCAGTTAAAATGTCTTCTTCTGACACTGTTTTTGCTGGCATGAATACTTCAGCCCCAACATTTTAATTTGCTGCCAAAGAAAATAATTATCCTTGGATTTAAGAGCTACCTTAGGGCTCAGCAGTGCCAGACCTGCATATGCCTGGTTTCAAAGAGTAATTTTTCTTTAAATTTTTAAACTGAAACAAAATGCTCGCACTATTAAAGCAAGTTCAGTTTAAAAGCCAGAAACGTAAAATTAAAGCACGATTTAATGCCAGGACAACACTTTGCCAGATGAGGAGCTGGTAAAGTTTGACATAGTATTTTTATTTACATGGTTCTTTTGTACATGTCCATTGTGCAGTAAATATTATATTAAGCAATTGCTCTTGTATGTATCTTAGGAATATTCCTTCCTAAGCGCTCATCAATTGAAACAAGTCGCACAGTCTACTTGTAGGGCTGCGCAGACAACAAAATACACTCTCCTTCATACCAACATCAGAAGCCCTGTCTGCAAACCTACAGCAAATGTACATACAATCTGTATAGTGTGCAGTTGCTTGTTGAAAAATACATGTGTTGAGTCATTCTCACATTACACTCCATGCACGTACAGGTGAAAGTGTGATACAAACCCAATTTATCCAGATACCGATCCCTGGTTGCAACTGCAAAGTGAACACACATTGGCTCTTTCTGACAGATGTGTGCATACACATGCAGAAAATACATGTGTTCACTGTAACATGTGAACAGGGGCTACAGAATCTGCCATATAGCCTGAGTGAGAACAAGGATGAGCACTGTACCTTTAATATGTTGAAAGATTACCGCTGAGGAATTTGAACAGAAGGAAAGAATGTACTAATTTTAGAGGTGTTTATGGGTTTTGTTTGTATTGCATTGTTTGTTTTCATTTGTAAAACGGGATCTTTTTATTACTTAAATGAGGAAACTGCCAAACAAGCATCCTTCTGGAGCATAGTCTGTAGTACAATTCCAGTCCATGGAATGTTTCGCATGATTTCTCATGGATTACTCCAATAGCACAAATGTACATGCTGCTGTGTATAGAGTCTCATGAACTGGAATGAATGTGAGAGAGCACATCATTGTCCCATTTATGGCCCAAAGGGAAGAGAATCAAACTTAAACTCTAATTTAGAAATTTTGTACAGGAGTCTGTACCTTTGTAAGTTCCTTTGTAGAAAAATGATGACTTATAAAGGTAGTCACAGATGTAGGAGTGATGTGTGTGTGTTTGGGGGGATTATTAGGAAACACATGAGCTTTGTTGATTATTTCTGCATTTTAATTAAAAATGAGCACAAAGCTATATCCAAAAAAATCTGACGTTCTTTCTTTTTTTGTAGGAACGAAGAGCAACCAGTGAAAGTGGTAATTACTAAAAGACAGCTTTATCCCTCTGGATCATTCATACCACGTTTATAAGGCTGCCTATCAATTTTCCTATCTGCTACAACTATTTCACCACATCTTTTGCATTAAGATTTATACCTCTTTGTAATACTCCATCGTTTTGGGACTCCAGCCTAAGATTAATCAAAATCTTTTAATCTCAGTATAACAACGGCTGCACCAAACATCACAAGAGAGAGGGCAAGCAGGGCAGATAATTCAGACAAGGGGGCAAATTCATTAATGGTTCTCACTGAAATGCACTGGCTTTAGCAAGCCCATCAAGGGAAAGGGCATCAGTACTACCACAGGGGCACCTTAAACAAATAAAACTAAGACAACACAATGTTTTTATATATATAACTGGCTTTGTTCACAACCAAAACCTTTAACTGAACTTTTACTTTACCTTTGGATCCTTTCCCTGGTGTGGTTTCTACAGTAGTTCTGCTCCATATAAGCAATATCCCACCTGAGTCACCAGTGAGAACTTCTCCATTTCCCAAAAATGCTAAGCACTGAACAAATTTGGGCTTCTCATATTTCTGAAAAGGAACACCACAATGTGTTTAAAGTAGCAGCAGCTTATGTGTAGGCAGAAATACAAAAGTGAAAACATACAAAGCCAGCCCAATTCAAAGCCCCTCATTTTCAAAACCTTTCCATTTTAACCTATGGGCCAGTCAACATATACCTCAGCAACAAACTTTGAGACAGGGGGCGCGGATGTTGCCGACTCACAAGTGGGATCCATTGGTGCATGAAAATTGCTACCTCCCAGCAATGGGACGTTGACAGCACTTTTTTGAGATGAAATCTTCCATAACAGACATGCACAAAGCACTACCTTTTGTACAGGAAAGCAAGAAATCTTTGTCTTCATTTTATACTGAAAACTAGGGTTTTTTTAGGGGCCAAACTGAAGTAGAAAATTGTTGGGAGTAGAGAAAGATGCTTGGTACCCTCTCAACTGTCCCTTTTTGCCATTCAAAATCACCTTTCCCCATTGTTTTCCTCCTTCAGGACTCCAGGTACATGTTTACTCACCACCAACACCAATCTAGAACATGGAAGCTGCAGTTGGGTGTGAGTGCATAAGATTTGGAATTAGAAAGTGGCTGGTAAGAAAGAGACCATCAACTTGCTTCCCACATCACTTCTCCACTGAATACTACTTTCTTCCAAGGTGTGTTTTCTTATAAAAAGCAACTGTTAGGGACTTATTATACATTTAGATGCAACATTGTGGTAAGGCCTTATGTTCATGGAGGACACCTCCATCAATACCTATTTATTATGATGGCTCCAGAGGCAGTCTTGCTAGTGAATACTAGCTGCTAGGGGTCAACAGCCAGGTAGGGCTACTGCCCTCCTGCCTGGTTGAATCTGGCTAGGTCACTGCGGGAAACAAACTGCTGAACCAGATGGCCTTTGGAATGATCCAACACAGCTCTTCACGGTTCTCAGCCATTTCTGAAAAAAATCCCATTCTCTCCAATTTTAGAAATTTAATAAAACTCTGAATTTTAAGTTTCTTACCCCAAATATTCCTTGCTTTCTTGCTAAAGAATTGCCATTCCAAGTCCAGAAAAAGATATGAGATTTTCCTGATGTTATAATTGTGTCTTTATCTGTTGGATGGAATGCTACTGCAAGCACAACTTCGTTTGTAGTCTGAGGAAACAGAAAAAGGGAAATATTTATATTAATATTCCTGTCTGTGTAGATAAACAGAGAATGTGCTATATACACACAAGCATATAGGATAACATGAACACTAATAAATATCTCTCTTAATGGCAATGTGTCTTGATCACAAATTATTGTCCAGTCATCCAACCTTTGGCATTTGCATGCCTGTTATTACATGGAAAAAGCAACATATGAACTGATAGTACTTGGAGGCATTATCAAGATTCAGAGTAACTACAGTAATTAAAATGTTGTAACATTTATTTTCATACTTCAAATTCACAAAGTGTTGTCTAAACGGCACAGTTTATATGCATCAGTAAAACATAGCCCAAAACGAACTGGTTCTAAGATCTAGCGTGTGGTGAGCCGTATTTCACTACCATGTCATTGATGCAGTTAGGTGAATACACACTTAAGAAAACATTTGAGACTGTTGCAGTCAGTGCAGCGCTGAGTGTGACTGACCAGGGGCTGGAGACTCCGGTTCAAATCCCTCGCTCACGTGAAGGTCACTGGGTGACCCTGGGCTCCTATGCAGGCTTGTGGTTAGGATAAAATAAGAAAGTGAAGCACTATGTACATCACTCGGAGCTCCTTAGAAGACAGGTGAGGTGAAAATGTGATATAAAATGTAAAAGGGAACTGGTACATGAGGGTGTAGGGCAGCACTCAAGGTAGGTTCTCATGTTCAATATCGTATTCTAATTATAATGCAATTTATGCAGGGACTGCTTCTGAAGACTTGCCAAAAGCTTCCACTGGTACACAAAGTGCTACAACGTACCTTGAGGTGCTCGTATCACATGCATCTTTATTAGCTTCTAGATAGTTTCTGGGCACAACCTGAGGTTTTGATGTTTGCAGCAGTTATTGTTGTTTAACATCTATCCAGATGACAAGTTCTAGAGAACTTGAAAGATTGCACACTATTTTGTGCTACTCTTGTTAATTCTAATAAAGAAGATACTATGCTGTTTTGGGTTTTTTTGGTTTTTGACATGAGGCTTTTGCGAGGTGTCTTGAAAACATGCACTTTCCTCAAAGGAGCTGGCATAGTACAGAAGCAAAGATAATGAGCTGCGATTCAGGAGGCTCCTGGTTCAAATTTTACCATTTCATCCTAGTTCCCAGGTAATGGCAAAGAAATAAACCTATTAGTGAATGCACTTGCACTTGGATTGGCCTGTGCACACCCAGAACCCACGTGAGACTGCACAGGTACCACAACGATGAACCTGGAGTTAGACTGAAGAATTCAGGATTCAATCTTGATATGCCATATAGATAAGTGGGAACATGAACTTGGCAATTAGCCAAGTTTGTGTTTGTCACAAAGTTTGAATTTCATGCTAGTGTAACGACAGAATCAATTCACATGGATTCAAAAGATTTGAGATGGATGTGCTGCAAACAGAAATGAATGCCACTATTTACCTTTATTTCAGCTACTTTTGATTTCTTCTGCCAATCCCAGACAGTCAGCATGTGCTCATTTGAATCGTCTATCACACACAAATGCATACCTGAATCCTTCAAAAAGAAAAGCAACAAAAGTAATTTTATATCATCTTTACATGCCAAGTAAAGTATATCAGACAATGATAGCATCCTAATCTAGGATACAGACAATACCCCATTCAATATTTAAAACTATGTTGTATCTATATTTAAAGGTTAAAAGAGCACGCCTAGGCTCATTTGCCTTCCCTCCACCACACAGGTAGAATTTATATATGACACTGGTGTGCAAGAAAAAAACATTTCAGTGCAGCATTGGGTGCTCCCAATTTCCAATGTAAACTGGGTCTTCGTCTTCAGCCATGATGCATGCAACATTAGCACACCAGAAGGGCACCCTGCTCAAGCCTCAGATCTGTGATGCACAATCACTGCATGTGAGATGGCCCCATTTAAGTAACATGGCAAGTGCATGGGATGTAGGGTGGGTGACATTTTTGTGCCTGTCCAGCACCACAGAAAACAACGTGAACGAGGACTTGGATCTTCAGTGCATGTGTGAGTATATCTCACTCAGGGACTACATCTAACAGGAGAATTGCATGCATAGGCTCTGGTTCACAAAAGGTCTATTAACGGTGGATGAAGGTGTGCCAGTTTGAGGGTTGCTCCAGCACCTGCCAAGTGATAACCAACGCACCTTCGGATCACCTAAACTGCCCCTAAAAGAAATGTGGTTCCAGTCAGGCCTAAGGCAAACAATATTCTCTGCCAGAAATTTGTTAGTCTTTAAGGTGTTACTGGACTCTTGCTCTTTTCTACTAATATTCCCAGCATTAGAAATGCTGGAATGTCTGATCACATTCAAAGGAAATCATTTTCTCTTTTGACTGGATTTTTGCCCACTATTATCATACTCCTGAGTGCATTCACAAAGCCTAAGGTTGGGATCTACCTGCTAAAGTTGACAAAAAAGGGTTACCCAAACCAGTTTAGCAGGAGAAATTGTATGTGTTTTTTTTGCTATTCTACCCAACCACACACTAACCTGACAAATTTAAGCAGAAGATCATTTAACTGCCAACCCCATGAACTTATAAAAACAAATGTTTATACTGCAAACACTGCTGGCTCTAGCTTATGGCCAATGCTGAAGTAATGAGACAAGGCAGTTGCTATATAAAGGCACAGCTACTTCTAGCTACTTCTGAAATCGGCAGAAGCACAAAGCAAGGGTTTTTTATTGTTTCCTGTTCTAGGAGCGCACTCAAGTTCAACATTACAGAGAGAAAATTAATATTTTGTCTCAGAACTTCCCAAGATTAGTATTCTTGAACCTTACGAGAAACAAATCTTTCAACGTGTGTTGAAACTAAAATACAATTCAGTTCTATTCTAGGCATCTAGTGCAGACTTCATAGTGCTCTTATGTGAGTAACTTTGCTGCTCTCCTATTTGTTTGATGCAATAGAGAGGTATGTACTTCCTAGAAAATCAAGTTCTAAAAGAGTAGACCTACTTATTGCCATACTTTTCACTACATAATTGTTGGGGCAGCTGTTCACAGATCTGTCAGTCCAAGAATTACATCTTGGATCCAGGGGACTTTGAGCAGAGTGAAACTTTGCTCCCTCTTCCTTCTTGTTTCACTCTCCAGTGCACCCACCCACTTCCAAAAGGCAAAAAGTCAGGAAAGCAGGAACACTGCGGAATGAGGAACTGGTTATAAACATGCCCTTTTCCTGCTCTCTTGCTTGCACAAGGGCCGGTGTATTTAGAAAGGATTGTTGCAATTCCTACGCTGCTGTGCTGCAGTGTTGCGTTATGCCAAGTTTTGAGCCAGGATTCTATGCCTGCATCAGAAGGTTGTGTGGCAAACAGCCACCAGAGACAGATAGGGCAGAGTTCTGTTTCATCAAAGTTGTCATTGATCTGCTGCAACGTTCACTAATAGTGGTGAGAAATCCTAACAGCAGCCGGGCTCCAAGCACTTGGACGCAACGCTCCGTATGCAGTGTAAGAAATAGACCACTGGATGCTGCTGCAAAAACACCTGGCCATAACCAATCTTGTGGACCATCACAGCTACTTACATTGGCATCACCTACAAATGTTCTACACAATACCAAGATTTTGTTGTTTAAATCACCAAAATAACATAAAGACTTAGAGGTGTTTGTTTCAGCCTTAAAGTTCATGATTTGTTTTTAAAGAAATTGCTGCTTACTGCCTTTGAGAAATCCAGACACCCGACTCCACGCTCAAAAGTCCCGAGGCCAATAACTTGCAGGGTCATCAGGCTCACCGAATCCCAAACTCTTACATGGGGATGTAGAAGCTAAGTAAAAGCAATTGGATATAAAAAAGTTACAGAAGAACAAGAAGTGCCATGTGCAGAATTCATTCCAGTTTATTTTGGTCACATAAAATATTGACTGAACTGAAGTAAAGAACAATAAAGGCAATCTAACAACTTGAGCCCTGCTCCCTTGCCCCAGACTGCTGATGTTCCCTCAAAGATCCCTCTCTCGTTCCATATGTTTTAATTGTTGTTTTTGTGTTTTATGTATGCTTTCCTTTTAATTGGTTCACAAAGGGTATCACACCGTGGAAGAAAAAAAAAGGAGGAGGAGGAGGAGTTGGTTTTATATGCCGATTTTCTCTACCTTTTAAGAAGAATCAAACTGGCTTACAGTCTCCTTCCCTTCCTCTCCCCACAACAGACACCTTGTGAGGTAGGTGAGACTGACAGAGCTCGAAGAGAGCTGTACCTAGGTCACCCAGCTGGCTTCATGTGTAGGAGTGGGGAAACTAACCCGGTTCACCAGATTATAGAGTCCACCGCTCTTAACCACTACACCACGCTGGCTCTCAGATGAGGAACAAGGGCAGGAGACTATGCCTGATAATGTTGGGACACACTACTGGCACAATTCACATGTAACGAGAAAGGCTGTCATTACAGGAATAAGCTTTCCACATCTTCAGACCTGAGCCTCATCTTCCCTTCTCCAGTGTATGTGGCCAGAATAAATCTTTTTTTCAGGAACACCACATTTAGTTTCATCCAAAGTACGAAGTGTGGTTTGTTTTCTTTACCAACCCAGGATGCCTAACTTGTTTAGAGGGAAGGAAAGAAAGTTTGAGTTTTACACAACAACAAATTATGGGTTTGCCACCAAAGCAGAAGGAAAGAAGGCGAACATGGGGCTTTCTAAGACACCTGGGCTTTCTAAGACTCCTGCCTTGATGACAAACCATGGTCATGTATCTTTAAAGTGGTTTCATTCTGACGATTTTCCCTCCTGCAAGTTGTTTTAACTTTGGGGGTTATAAAATGGGACATAATGTATTTTAAGTGAAAAGAAGGATGATTTTGACCAGGACTGAATCAGAGCATTGGTGTAAGAATCTCCTTTAATATAGTTCTATTTCTGGCTTGGTGCAGAGAAATACTGCCAAACTGCATTCCTGAGAACTGTGTGGCTCACTGAATATTTGGTAGGGGCACCACAATGAAAATATCAGTAATAGTAGAAAGTCTCTCATAAACAGATGGGTTGCCCACCTCTGGCACTACCCATCATCTTTCTGCAGAGGGGGAATACTAGACTGCTGTCATTCCTGGCAGACATACCGGGGCTTCTCGGCACATAATTTTTTCTGAAAAGGGCTCCCCTGAAGGAATTTTTTTTTTGCAAACCACTGATGTTGCCCCTCCATGGCATGATTCCACTGGAACTATATCCAGGCTAAAACCAGCTTAATTTCAAATAGCACAGCATAAACTTAATAAAAGAAAACCAAGGTCACATACAAAGTTAATTGCAAGGACAATGGACGCAACAGCTATGTCAGCAAAGGTTACGTCAATTTTGAACAGGCAAAGACAACCTTACACTACACACGGTGAATTAATCAAATGTGATCCTGGCAAGCAGTGTCACTACCAAATGCCACCGTTAAGGCTTACCATCCATATCAACTTAGCAGAGATGACACGGTGATTTAACTGCCAAGGCTAGCCCAGTTTTCACGGCTACTCACAGGCATATTTATAAGCACTCTGACTACAGTGCATCTGCAGTGTTGTTTGCCAAAGCCTCTAGGCCTTGCTTAGACTGGAGAACAAGGTCACATTTCCTTTTCTTCGAAGTGTAAAAGCACATGGGTGGCTACAGTTCTACTTAGAGTCACTTTTTCTTGGGGGGGGGGAACCTGCCTAAAATAAACATTCAAGACCCATGGCCCTCTACAGATGTCTGTGGGAAATACGCAACATATACCTCAAGATAATGGTATGCATGAACTCGTGCTCTTTGAATTAGGCACAGGGAAAGGGCCATTTGTCAATTCTTCCTGATTTTCAGACACAACAACAAACAATTGAGACACTCAACTTACTCTTCCATCTTTATCCACTCCTGCCAGCTGTCCAGTAGCGATCCTAATTTTGTCGGGATGAACAGCAAGACTAAAGAAATAATGCCAAAACATTGATTATACTCATGATAATAGCTTGCTAGTAGAAATGTTCTTCACCAAAACTGCCCATTTCAAAATGGAGAAAGGAGGATCATAGATAATGATACATCTCTGTTGGGATTGTAGCAGGCTAATTCTCTTGTGTGCAGTATTGTATCTGGCATACCCTGCATCTGTTTTGTGATGAAGCAGAGAATTTGCATGGTTCTGCATAGCCTGCATGTTTCAGCTGCAAACAGCCACATCAATTACCTAAAGATTTTACATATCTAAAAAAAACCCAAACCAACAGCTATTCAGAGAATCAGTCTCTTAAACAGACCTTAGTGAACAACCGTGCATGAAAAATATTGAAGATCTGTTATTATTAAGTCTCTTCAATAATAATAAGAAAATCTATTTGGGTAAATAATCACATCTAACGCTGTTGACAAAAGTAAAAGGTAGTAAACAACGCAAGTTTCTTTGTACAAAGACGATATTCATTTACTAATAAAACATCATCAGACAGATTTAATGTATTTGAAAGTACCAAAGTTACTTTATATAAAATAAGCTGTAGCTGTATTTACAAAATTTGCTTCCTATGTTTCAAGTCTATGTAATATTTAAATAAATATTATAAAAATATAATCCTTTTAAAAATAATAATTAAAGGTTTCTTCTAAATGTTGAAGAAATCATGTATTTGTGTATCTTCCAGCTGTATTCACTTTGAGATATTACTCACTGCAATCTTTATATGTCTAACCTGTGCTTGCCTATACTTAGTGCTATCCAGACTGACTAAAAGTACTGGAACAGACTGACTTCTACTTCTCAGGATTTTTTAAAGTGGAGGACTAATTGCCCAGATCCTCCAGCTAGAATTGGAAGGAGATGTACAGCCACTCTGAGCCAGACTTTCGGGTTGGGGAGAGTGGGGTAGAAATGTAATAAATAAATAAATAAACAAACCTACTATATACACACATTTGGTCTCACAGGGGTCCCCCCACACCATGCTGAGAAGAAGGACATGCACATATGTGATGCCTCAGTCCTGCCAGTATCAGCAAAGTAACTAATTTGCAGCAGCAAACAGCTTGAATTCTTCCTAAGATAATAGCAGATTACCACTATGAAGTGGAGAAGCTTTCAAGATGGTGATTCTGGATACCCATATGAAGCAATTCTTCTCTTCACACCCCCACCCACAGACATGTTGTTTTACTCCAGATTCACAACTGTCTTCATTAACATTTGCTGTGTGTTACCGTAATTTGTGAGCATTCAGTACAAAATCATATCTCAAACAAATTACATGCAAACTGGCATTATGGAAGCAGAGACTAACCATTTAACGCAATCTGTATGTCCCAAGTAGTGCCGCTGAGTCCGCTCTTCATAGTTGAACAATACTACAATAGATGCAATGAAATAGACTATTTCTCCAGTAGGCAGGAGGTAAACATTGGCTCGACAGTCCCTTCCACGATAACCGTATCTTTTTTTAAGCAAAAAGGTCAAGGATTTTAAATTTAATTTTGCGACGTTCATACTGTGAAGGTAAAAACATCTCCCTTAAGTTGCTTCTGACTCTAAGCGCTGTGCACCAGATTTCCGAACTCTAAAGACCTATTTTCTTTTTCTTCTCCTTTTAGTTGCACATTGCATGTGTGAAAGCAAAGGAAACAAATGCACTGCAAGGAGTGCATCCATGACTATAAGCAAGCATCTGGAGACTACACCGAAGGATGAAGTATAAAAGAAGTGTCAGTTTGTAAACTCAAAATATGAAGTTTTCATTAGGTAATAATAGAAGGCACAGCACTACCTTAACCTATTTCGCAGCCACTGAATTGCATTAGACAGCAGGCCTTCCCATTGCTGCATTCCTGAGAGGAAGTGTATCGGTTCCATTTGGCCTTTTAAAAGAAGTGTGTGAAAATTCCAAAAGCTCCTCGCAAGGCGGCAAGATATTGCTAAGCAGATCCAGAATACTGGAAACATCTTTAAGCTTCTGAAGGAGAAAAGTAACTTTGCAGCTAGGGCTTGCACAACAGAAACAAGCACAATAGAAAGTAAGTTGTCCCAGGGCAGCCTTAACCATGGTTAGAAGACGGGGAGTGCCTCGTGTGCTGGTACATTCCTCCCTACACCCCTTGGATGGGCCAAGTCCTCCCCTTTATTTATTTAGCTGCACATGCACTGGCTGCAGTTAGGCCCAAACCACCATTTCCAACCATGATGAGAACCAGGTTGGTTGCCTCTGAAAATGAAAGGAAGAGGAAAGTTTGTGTGCACAAGGAGAAAGGGCACCAGGCCATGGGGTGCAGTTGGTTTTCGAGCCATGGTAGCATTAGCATAGGCCTCCTTTACTGTTGTTTCCATTGTGGAGGAATAAACTGGGATCAAATCCCAATTGAAAAATTACTTTCTTCTAAAATCTCATTAGGCGATTAGGCAATGTTATGACTGCAACAGATTAGACTGGGGAAGGTATATAGGGACTTTTATTTCAAGATTAGCGTATTTTAAAGCCATGTTGGAGAAACCTTAAAATTCCATATGGTATCAAATACACAGCATAACAAACAAGCAGATGCTAATAAGATATGCAACTGGCATCCAGTTCTCTTTAAGCCTTATATGGAACCTTTCCATATGTACATTACATTGTCTTGTATTAAATAAAGAAAACAGGATTTGACTCCAAGAGCCCGAAATTGGTTTGTTTTATATTTGTCCTGCTTCCCCCCGCCCCTCTTCAGCTGGTAAGCCCACAATGAAGGCAGATCACTGGCAGATCACTGGCAAAGTACTTTCAAGGCAGTCTGCAAGATAAATTGGAAAGGCTGTATATATACATTTGTATAAGCTGAGAAGCCAATCACCAAAATTATTAAGAACAGAATTGCTTTGCTGAATCAGGCCAAAGTCTACACTGTCCAGGATTCTGATTACTAAAGCTGCCAGCCAGATGTTATCATGTTTTATTTATTATGTGCATTTAATATTCACATAGGAAATCTTCTTTACAGCTTGCTGAGTATGATGTAAAGTCAGAGATACTTTAGTACTTCTTGCAAGTCTTACTGAAATACTCGACATGTCCTAATATGAACTTATTTATTTTTATGTTATTCTGGCTTTTCTCCAAGAACGTCCATGCTCATGCATGGTTCAGTCCACCTCCATTTGATCCTCACAACAATCCAGTGAGATGGTTAGAGTAGGGGTCCCCAATCTTTTTGAACCTGCAGGCACATTTGGAATTCTGACACGGCATAGTAGGCACAGAAACAAAATGGCTGCTGCAGTAACACAGTGTAGATTTTTGTGCTTTAGTGGCAGCTGCTGCCAAAGAAATATTTTAAAAAATCTGCATAGTCAGTCAAAACTCCAATAGTCAATCAGAAGCCTTGCTGGGCAAAAGCCCTACCTGGCCCCATCCGCTTTCTCAAAACCAGAAAAGGTGTTGGTAGGCACCATGTTGGGGACCCTGGCGTAGAGTGAAAGACAGTGATGGTGATTGATCATCCAGTGAGCTTCATGGCAAAGTGGGGGTTTAAACCTGGCTTTCCCTGGTCTTAGTTTGACATGTCAAACCACTTTATCACACCAGCTCTTCTCCATATTGACAGGCTATTTTCCCCAGGTGGGATGGGACAGAACAGGTCATTTCCTCTCATATTATTCACAAATTAAAGGAATTTTAACTTTGTTGTAATAATTTGGGGAATACACACCCCTGAAACAAACTACAGAGAAACTGGGCCAAACCCCACAGCTTGGCAAAGTAGAAATTACCATGTACAGCAAAAGGAAAATATGAGTGGTAGCTGCATGAAAACTTGTAGCCTATTATTTAATGAATAAAAATACTTTCCTAGATTCAGAGCTCTATTTTTTCTTTGTAATTATTAAATTAAGTAAACTTCACAGTCATAAGAGGAAACAGAAAAACCAGAAGGAACAAAAAAAGTATTTTTGCTAAGTTTTGAGATAAGGATACACCCACTCCAGTTTTAATTTCTCAGGAGGCAGCTCTGTCTTAATTTCATAATATTTGTCTACATCTGAAGGAAGAAACATTGTGATTGGTCGTCCTCTCATGAACATCTTGATGTATTCTCCCTCTGTCAAAACAAAACAAAAATGTCCAGGAGTGAGCTTGTTTTGCAAACAGAAATATAATGGGCTGTGCCTGTTGAGAATAAACTCTGTTTAAAACTAAGAGGGCAACAGATTTGACTTTTAAAAATGAAAGTACATAATCCGTACATGTAATTAATGGTTAACTATCTATCTGGCTTGGAACAACTTGTGTTGGACCCGCTTCTAACGAGCCGGATATCATTCTTCCACCAATGTAAACCTAAAAAAATGCAATCTGAATTGATTCTATGGGGTACACCCTCTTTATTGAATCATATCGAAAAGCCTAATAATGGGATGCTCCCTCCACTTGGTGTCACCCCACTCTTTTACAGTATCAAAGGATAGGCCTGTGTGGCTAGGTTCTCAAATTTCATCAAAAGTAACCCAATAAAAATGAAGAAAAACCTGTTTGAGTCCCCTTCAAGATTAAGTATAAGAAAAGTGAACATGAGGAGTGAGCTGTACTTAATTTAGCAGGTCAAAGAAAAGACGGATTTTGGTCACAAGGCAGCTTTCCACATCAACAGTTCAGTACCGATATCTTGTCACCACAAGAAAAACCCTCCCTACACTGAATGCTGTGATCTGCATATCCCACTTAGATCTCCATAATCCATAACTATAGCAGGAGACCAGTGAGGGAATGACTGGATCCATGCATGCCCATGACATGTTTCAAAATGCTCCTATATCTGAACATGCCAATTAAGTGCAACAGTTATTTCACAGAAAATTCCCAACATTTTTCACTAATGTTCGTAGGGGGGATTTGTTTGACAGTTAAGAGCTGTCTTGCTTTTTTGGTGTGGTTTTTAAAGTTCGTAATGGAAATACCCTCACAAGCAGGAAGGAAAGAAGGAAGGAATGCTGGTTTACTAAATATGAGCACTAATGGTGTACATTGCTCTTACTGAAATAATGCTCTTTAAACCAAAGTTATCCTCAGTCAGATACCATTTCAATTACTCACTAAAAATTACCAAAGCACACACATATCACACTTGAAGATCTTCTATTGTATCTCATATCCAATGGATTATGCAGTATTTTGTTTCCATCTAGTCCTCCATACTGCTCAACTTCTATATGAAGCTACTAAGAGAGTTTATGTTGAGGAAAGTGCCATCAATATGTTATGACATTCCGCTCTCAGCACTCCTACCCATTTAAAGCTAGGGAGATGGCGGAAATAATAAGTGTCTCTAGAGTGAAGAAATGGTAAACAAATAGCAGTATTATCAGGTAAAGATGGAAGGGCTGTGAGGCGGGAGTAAAGGTGATAAGGAAATCGGTCTCAACCTGTCCTTGAAGAGATTTATGATGCCTATGAAAAGTGACTTTCACAATCTGGGGTACACCTGGGTGTTTCACCATCCCTAGATAGCCAGGTTACAGAGGTAACTGTTTGCCAGTTTAGACTGGCTCACCAGCTTTGGAATATAGTTCTACTTTATGATTGCAGATTGTTGACTGCCTTGGGTGTTTCAGTCAGGCAGACATAAGTAAATGCGGCACAAAATCCAAAGGAGATAAAAAGGCAAAAGGTATTGAAGTATAGTAAGAGTGCTCACTGATGGACAACAAAAGAAAAAAAAGTTTTGAAAGCATCGTACAATTGGTCTACAGAAAACAGACAACAGTTTCACATGTGTATGGATCCAACCTGCACAGTTTGCAGGACAATAGCTTATATAAGCTTTCCACTGTGAATATGCAATTGTGATTTTTACGTTTTCAAAATTCAAGCTAGATCAGGTCATCGACATTCCATGTTTCTAGGACTGAACTACTATTATGGCCATTAGCTCCCAAAGTACATTATGTCTAAATAGTTGCAGGCGAGTAATACACTGCTCCAAAGAGAGCTCAGTGGCGTCATCAGAGGCAAATGAGAGGTTACAAAGTGGTGCCTGTGGAGGTTTAGGTTATAAATAGCATCCACAAACATCCCAAGTACCGCTTGTGCTTCCTCATCCCAACGAAATAAAGACAGAAGATAACAGCGGCATTGTGTGTCGTCCCCCCCCTCCCCGGTACACTGTGCAAACTTGCGAACTCCCTATGCAGACATTTAATTGAAATGTTTGGAAACGTACTCAAACAAATTTATGACTGCAAAGGAGACTTAAAAAACATATCGTTGCTTCTCTTTTTGAAATCTAACATTGAAATGTCTTCTTAGGTATCCACGCCCGTAGGCAATGAGAACATTAATGCAAAACTCTTTTGGAAAGTGTACAGAGAATAGCAGCATATCAATAAAAGATGATGCTTGCCCAGGGTCAAATTCCTGTAAATTCAAGCTAAGAGAAATCAGCAGCCCAACTCTCTTTTAATTTATATTAGTTTAATTACTGTGTTCCAAAACATCAAACCAAATTTTACCGGTTCCCTCCCGAACTGTGTAAAGTTTTTTTAAGGAGACAGCGAGATGAGATAGTCCGTATTTATTTCAAATATGCTTCCCCTGCCTTTTTTGGACACTTGTCAGAAGAAAAGCAGACTATTTATTAAAACAAACAATAAAAAAGTTCCATTTTGAAACAAAAGACTGCCCCTGCTTCATGAAGCTCCCAACTACAGGCCCTGTCTAAGTGAAACATGACTCAGTGCCATTGGGGAAGGGCCGTAGCTCAGTGGTAGAGAATCTGCTTGGCATGCAGAAGATCCCAAGTTCAATCCCCGGCATCTCCAGTTAAAGGGACTAGGCAAGTGGGTGATGTGAAAGACCCTATGCCCAAGACCCTCGAGAGCCGCTGCTGGTCTGAGTAGACAATACTGACTTTGATGGACCAAGGGTCTGATTCAGTATAAGCTTCATGTGTTCATTAACTTGGCAGATTCACTTTGGGGAAGTAAGGTGCACAGTCTGAGATGTGAATTTGTCTGTTTGGATACAGATGGCCACCAGAGTCATTCTCCAGCTGCTATTCTATATGATCTTAAAAGCAAACAAAACAGAACTACAGAGGTACAATGTAAGAACCAGGAATATGGTTTCAATTGTTGGAGCCGCATTACATTTTCAGACCAATTGCCACAAACATTCTAAATGTCAGAAAAACCGCTTCTTCTATCAATTTCTTCGTTTGTCAAGGGGAGGGGGAATCCCCTATGCACACATAACAGTATGAATGCCATACAAAGACAGAATCAGCCTTAAGGATGGGAGTGGGCCTAGTAACTGCATGAATTCCTATCAGGTACTCAAACAGATAATCCTGTATCCATTTACCACCCTTATTGTGAAAGGAAGCAGCATGCAGAGACCTGCTGTTCCTGGCAGTGAAGCATGAAGGCCATATTTCACATGCAGTCAAGTTAAAAGAAAAGTCCTTAAAATAGATGCTGGAATAGGGTAATATCCTTGATGTAAAGCCAAACATGGCAGAAAATTTATTAAACCATCAGAACAGATTCTAAAAGTCATGGCATGTTCTTGATGTTAATTCTGGGTAAATAGTTTCAAGGATTTCATATATATATATATTTTTTGTTTGTTTGTTTGGTAAATGCACATGTAACTAGTAAAGATGCTGCAAGAGCAGAAACCAAAAGAAGGGTGAAGAAAACTATGCTCCCTCAAGTGTTTCAGGTATGCTGGACTCAGCTAAGGCCAAAACAACTAGAAAGAACAGATTTCTTCAGTTCCGTTCTGCTATGATTGTGGAGTTGTGTTATAATGAGATCCTCTCTAGTTGTTTTTTGGAAAGCAAGATAATTTCAGGAAGTTCATAATGGGTTTTATGCAAGACAAGAAATTATTCTTTAAGATTTATAAATACACCGAAAAAATAAAATACCTTTCCCTTAAAGATTTTTTTTTTTTGCATTGCTCGAACATACAGCCAACCAAACCAACGTCTGTGCAACATGCAAACCAAAAGAAATCCTTCATAAATTACACCTGTGTGTTCCAGGAATTTTTTTTTGGGGGGGGAGGGAATGAAGGTCAAGTTTAGAAGAGGTTTCTCTTATTGTTTTTGTTTCTGTGTTACAGGAGCATGCAATTATGTTTTCAGAAACTAAGCCTTTCTGAATGCTTTGCATTCTGAGATGTAATGGAACTACTGTTCATATTTGGAGGGGTGCAGAGTTGCCTTTATTTGGCTCCTGTGTGCATTTTTGAGGGACTGGATGGCACTGAACAGAGGAGGACTCTGGGTACCACCATCACAGGAAAGTGTCAACAATACATCTCAACACACTGTTTCCTTTTGATTCGAAATTGGGAGATGTATGAACATCATTTCAACATTCGGAACCTAACTAGCTTAAGAATGTTGCTGTTGTGGCAGCTAACAGACAACAAATATAGCAATACAATTAAAAACAAAAAAGACAAAGCAGCGTTAAGAGCAAAACAGCCATCAGCAAGAGCGCCATCAGCAGCTTCTTATCAAACCTAATTCATATTAGTCCCACTTTGAATTTACTATTTGTTCAATTGAAAAAAGACAGTTTCACTTGGGACCACAATAGGGCCACCAGTTCTGAGATGGGAAATTCTTGGAGGTATGAGGGTGGAGCTGGGGGAGGGCAGGTTATGATGCCAGAGTCCACCCTCCAAAGCAGCCATTTTCTCCAGGGGAACTGATCTCTAGAGTCTGAAAATCAGCTGTAATTCCAGGACATCTCCACACCCTTCCTTGACACTGGCAACCCTACAGCAAAACCAATAATGAACCAGAGAGATGGAAGACACTAGAAGTCCATCTAATTTTATTCATTGCTCCATGAGATTGCATATATGTTGCAATAATCTGGACAACAAAATGCCATAAGAGGAGTGCAGGAACAAATAAGGTGCGCCACCAGAAGATGCTTGCAAAGCAGAAAGCTACTGATCCGAGCCAAACAGTTACAGGGGAAATTTCCTAAAGTAGATTTATGAATACGCAACGAAAACAGGATTGTTTTAAAAATGCAAGAACTAAACTATATATATATTGCCATGCACTTGAGCCAACATGCTCCAATTTCAAGCTTCATGCTTCAGAATAATTTGCAGATCAAAGCCAGTAATTCTCAATAATTTCCTCAGCTGACAATAAGCATACAAACGTTCTGTGATTACTTGGCATTCTTTGTCTCTCTCAACAAAACAGCAGCAGCCACAGCCAGACAGCCAGGATTTACTTACAGAAAGAAACTTATCTCTTCTTTTTGATGTATCATAATACGAGGTTATTTTTTAACACCTTTGGTTTCTGTTATTCCATTACAACACATGATTGGTAACCCAGAATACTGAGGACAAGAGGATCTTTTAGTTGGCATTTCAAAATACCATTAGAGGTAACAGTCTGAGTAATATTTCACTCAGGTACATGTCAGGTCCATTCTCAAAAAATGGAAAATTAGATGCATACTAATTAACATTAACTTTTTGGGAGGAGGGCTGCCACACTTCCCAATTCCAACCATGTATTGAGGTTGAACACAAGAATAAATTTTTAGCAGAAATTGAAAAAGCTGAAACTATGACTTCTGAAGTAGCAAAAAGCCAAATAAAAGATCAAAAAGAGCTTTTAACTAGAAAGCAACCAGCTAGTATAGGTTAATCCTTACCTTGGCTGTTCTTTTCTCGGGTTGACATTTTTGCTAGTTATGGGACAGAAATAAAACAACTTACAGGTGTTTCCTGTCCTGGGCGAAGACTAACATTCCAAGTCCGGTCTAGTATTTTGAAAAAGTAAATATGCATATGGGAAACAACCCTAGCACTTCACATGAAAATAAGAAACAATGTATTTTATGAAAGACATAAAACACATGATGGGCAGAATCTTGTACATTGGTATTCATGATAAAAACTCAACAGATTTCAGGACACTTTGGATTCCAGTCAGTTGCCCTGATCCATACCCTGATACGTTCTCTGAGGAGAGCATGTGGACAATGCTTTAAATAAAGATCCAAACCCAACCAAAAAAATGTGCATGCAGAACTGCTTCTTCCATAAAATTGAATATGGAAGTCCTTAGAGTTATAAAGTGTTATGTGTGAAGAGTTTCCAGGCCTCTCACTAACTGATGCTCTTTGTCACTGAAATCAGTGAAAACAAGCCCACTAGACACCATATATTTTAATCACACCAAATATCATATTAAATACAAAACCGGTTTACTACCTAGCATAAATTAGCCACCTAAACATGCTTCAAAAATACATTTAGAAAGAGTAACTGTCTAGCCCAGCATTAAAGTTCTATTTAAAAACAAGTGTTTCCAGTTACCTTGGCTGACAATGACATCTTTGTGCCTGGAAGGAGAAATGCATGACATTATTAATATAAACACAAGTGATGAAAATACTAGTACTGACACGATAAATAGAATAAAACCAGACAACAAAAGTAGTGGTTTAGATAAAATAAGCATGGATAGAAATGTAAGCTTTTAAAAAAGGACTTTTACTTAAAATCCAGTTTTGACTGGTTAAAGAGCTTTAAAGATACACAAGCTGTCAGCTCTGAAAGAGCAACCTGGCTTAATATAAAATGTTAAACTAAAGCAAACATGCAAATACAAGCTTACTCTTACATTCACTAAAGATTGATTGGTTTTTTTATACAAGGAAGGTACCAGAAAAAATATCCAGCAAGGTAATGCTTTGAAAGCAAGCAGTAATGGTGTCCCCAATCCATAGGGTTGCCAGGTCCCTCTTCGCAACCGGCGGGGTTTGGGGGAGGGACTTCAATGCCATAGAGTTCAATTGCCAAAGCGGCCATTTTTCTCCAGGTGAACTGATCTCTATCAGCGGGAAATCAGTTGAATTAGCAGGAGATCTCCTGCTACTACCTGGCAGTTGGCAACCCTACCAATCCAGCTAATTCATTCGGACGGCTCCAATATGCATAGAGCTCACCAATACGGACTGCGCTGCCCACTGAAAATGAGAGGGCAGTGACATACTTATAAACACTATGTGCATAAAGCATTCATGGAGCTTTGGATCTGGGTGAACAGCATATAAAAATACATACAACTGGCAGCCCATTCCTGAGCTGAAAGGGCAAAAGACCACAGAAGGCGAGGAAGGGCCTGCGCCTGTGTCCGAGCCCCCTGCCCTGGCGCCTGAGCCACTCACGCTGCCCAAAGTGGCACAGACGCCGGCGTCGAGAGGTGGACGCCATCCTCCCAGCACTGCCATCATGGCAGTGTGGCCCAGGGACACCGGAATGGGCTGTTAGAGAGGTTTGGTATTAGCCACCCAAGAGAGTATTTTCCACACCAACTAGCAATCAAGTACGTACTTGTCTGCATTCTTGCCACCTTTGGGTATCAGTTTGGATGCTGAAGCTGCCCTCATTAGTTTATTGCGACTATCTTCTGAACTTTCCCACGAGCCATGTGATTTTTCAACAGTTGAGGCTCTCTTTACGCTGAAAAAAACACACAAGTTTTTTTCCTTTATTAGGCCAACATGGCAACCTAAGAGCTGGTGCTGGAAGCACAATGGAGAGACCAAGCAGCAGGAGGAAATAAGTGCCAGGGCATCCTTCAAGCCAAGAAACAAACCAAAAAAAGTCCCAAGAAAGCAGGATTAAAGAAAATGCTCTAACTGAATATGTAAAAAGGGTCATAAAGGGCAACTTTTTTTTTTTTTTTAACTTCTTAACTGCTTCCCAAATGCTCCCATACAGATATTTGGAATGAAATACAATAATGTTAGTTAGTTTTATTGTTACGGTCATAGACCAGCACAACAATAATGCTTCTTTGATGCTGGTCATAGACATGGAGGGAGCGGGGAAAATCCCAGCACAAAGGCCAGAAGTCCTTCTCGCAGCAGGAGCACCAAATCAACTAAGCTGAGCATGTGAGCTCTGAACCAGAAAATCTCAGCTGTGAGTTTAACAGGGTGGCCTCAGGCAAGCCACTATCTGAGTGTCATTTCCTCTCACCTCCACAGCAGTAATGGTAGGGATTTTTTTTTAAAAAAACAACAACTATCGTACTACTATATGAGAAGCATTCTGAACACTCAAAAGAATTATTGAAATGTTAAGTTCTAATTATGTGCTATGGATTGGATCCTGTGGATCCATTCTCCTCATAATGATGCCTTCCTCTAGTGCAAGGAGCCTTCCACAGGTTCAAGAGGCTCAGGAGAAGGCTCCTTGTATCAGGGAAAAGCTCCACCAACAACAAAAGATACAACCCATAAATCTCCCCATACAGATTCTTTCCCCCCCTGTCAAGTTGCAGCCAACTTATGGTGACCCTGTAGCATTTTCTTCTGCGCAGCAACTACTTTCTTGGTGGTCTCCAGTCCAAGTGCTAACCAGAGATGACCCTCTCTCACACTGAGAGACACTGTCCTTCAGTGTTACTACTCTGAAGATGCCTGCCACAGCTGCTGGCGAAACGTCAGGAAAGAAAATTCCAAGACCACGGTTACACAGCCCGGATAACCTACAAGAACCAGAGATGATCCTGTTTAGCTTCTGAGATCTGATGAGATCAGGCTAGCTTGGGCTACCTAGGTCAGGGCTACAGATACTTAGTATGATGTGATACTACCGGCAACACTCTCCTGGTGAATGAGAGGTTTGATTACTCAACATGTTGTCTACATTACTAAAAACCAATAAAAATATTTATTAAAAAAAAAAACATGTTGTCTACATTTACAATCATTTGTGTGTGTGTTAAGTGCCATCAAGTCGCTTCTGACTAATGGCGACCCTATGAATCAATGTCCTCATAAGAACATAAGAAAGGCCGCCCATCAAGTCCAGCAGTCTGTTAACAGTGGCCAACCAGGTGCCTCTAGGAAGCCACAAACAAGGCGACTGCAGCAGCACCATCCTGCCTCCAAAACATCCTATCCTTAACAGCCTTGCTCAGATCTTGCAAATTGAGGCCCGCGGCTTCCTTTATAGAGTCAGTCCAACTCTTTTCCTGCTGCCTTCAACTTTTCCTAGCATGATTGTCTTTTCCAGTGACTTTTGTCTTCTCACAATGTGACCAAAGTACGACAGCCTCAGTTTAGTCAAATTTCAAGTCTTCGCTATTTTCTGCCATTTGAGCACCTCTTAAAAACTTGCTTACATTTTTGCTTGACTAACAGTGCATTCCTAAGGAGAGTTACTCCAGTCTAAGCCCATTGAAATGAACGGGCTTAGACTGGAATAACTCTCCTTAGGAATGCACTGTAAGAAGTGTTACTTTTACTAAAGAAGGTTTTGTTCATGTCATGATCCCTGCAGTTGCCCAATGAGCCTTGCAACTCATCCAGTTAAGAACATTTTTGGAAAGACTTATTTCCACAAGAACTTCAGAAGCTAAAGCAAGGGGGGAAAGTTATAAAGTCAAATGTTAGATGCGGGGAGGGAAGGACCTCTAAACACTTCTTTGCTCACACAGCAGAACAATGATGCATGAAAACCCAAGAACCAAACACTTTTTTACAATAAGATGACAGCAGAACAAGGGCAGGCAAGTTTGGACAAAAAAACAGAGAAAGAATTCATGAGATATTGTTAAACATGCATTAGTTAGAGCTGCGTCAAATGTCATGAACTTGCTTCACAGAAAACATGTTCACCCGGGGGGGGGGGGGGGAATGAGAACTGGCCACAGAAAAATCACACATGACAATAAGAGATGCAATTTTTTTGCTGTGCATAAAACACTAATTGGCTGTGCCATCTACAGCATGCAGATAAAGACATGTGGATTGTCACATGTGATGTTATTTACAGGGTTTCCATGTAGGAAATTCATAACATTTGAAGCAGCTATAAAGGCTCCTCCCCCCCAACCAAGTGTGAATTCATTGAAATGATGCAACTATCTTCTTGTGCTGCAGTGTCTAAGGATGGCTAGCATCTGTAGTTTAAATTATCGAAGTTGTCCACTGATGATAGATGACACATTTTACTATGCCACTAACCAATATTGTAAAAATAATTAAGAATCTCATTCATTATTGATTTTAAAGCTTCTTCCATTAAAAAAAGAAGAATCCATTAAAATAATTTAAAAATATTTAAACCTGTCTCCCAGTTACTCTACTTTCATTGAATGCCAATGCAATTGATGAGAACTTCTACAGTCTGGAAGGCATTTGGCCCAACTAATTCTAATGGTTGGCTTCATCCGATGCAGGCTTACATTTGACTCAATTACATGATAGCAATATTGGATATAGTTTAAAAGGTAATCTTCCTGAATTCTTTATGAGGAGAGGCAGGATATACATTTTTATAAAACAATTAAATGTTGCACTGGGGTTATTTTCAGATGAAGCTTTATGATTGAAGTTTTCAGTTTATATGGGTAATCATTTTCCCTGAAGCCTTGAGAAGTCTGACACCAACTGCATAGGTATTTATTTGCAAACTTTATAGTACTCATTCACAAAGAGGTGTGCACCACAACTGTGAGGTCACTGGGAATTCTGCCAACTATTTCTCTGCTCGACCCACCCCACCCCACCCCCTTCCCTGGCAAGACATGGCGAAAGTTCTTGAGCTTCATAAGACTGTTTACTGTGTAATGAATCGCAGGAAACAAAATGGTTGGCAAAAGCTTTGGTCCAGAGATGCCTGCACGTAAGAGGGTGTTAATACTGTGTGAGGGGAAAAGTGCAGGCAGTGGAACAAAACTCAGATGTGGATTTACATCTAATTCCAACAAAAGCTGGGAAAGGTGTGCTTTCACCTGGCCAGTGCATAGGTCACTAGCAACCAGATTTGAACTCACAGTACTGCCCATCTGACTGCACTGCCTGGTGAGTCAGCATCAGTAACTGCCTAATGCACTTGAGGGCAGATCTCACATTTAAACAGATACAGCAGAATCCACCTGCTGCGTCTGTAGGTCTATTGCTCTTTTAAGATGCATGTTTACATTATTGCTTGCATTGGAATACTTCACTGGATCGAAGCCCACTGCTTTCTAGAATTGCTTGATGTGGGAGGAGGAAAGTTAATCCTGTTGTGAAAAATTTACCCTCAGCTGGAATGGTAAAGTAGGGGACAGAACAAGAAGTGCAAGCAAGGACCCCATGCAAAGGCTGGGGAAAGGTGACAATCCAAGCACCCTTCACACTGAACAGCATTCTAAGAAGCAAGGAGCTGAAATTCAGGATTACCAAAGAGACCAAGCTGAGTCAAGAGCTATTAGTATGCACAGCCCATCACCACACATACACACAGAGAGAGATCTGGGCAGGAAGGTTATATTATTGGTTGTGTATGTTTACAGAGTGTATTGAATACATTTAGAATCTCGTGTTGCTACTTTGGTAAGAGATTGGAATGTAGTGAATAACCTCACGTAGAAGAGTAGATTTTTATACCCCGCTTTTCTCTACCTTAAGGAGTCTCAGAGCGGCTTACAATCACCTTCCTTTCCCCTCCCCACAACAGACACCTTGTGAGGCAGGTGTAGGCTGAGAGAGTTCGGAGATAACTGTGACTAGCCCAAGGTCACCCAGCAGGCTTCATGTGGAGGGGAATCACACCTGGTTCTCCAGATTATAGTCTGCCGTTGTTAACCATTATACCACCAGAATGGATTCTGCCTTTACAAAGAAGCTTTGTGTGGGGTGGGGTGTGTTCATGTAGGCCCAGCCCAAAAAGGAACCCCTCATTGCAGGTGCGTTGCGGCCAATGCACTGCCTTCCCAGGAATGTCCCTTTCCCCTAGATGATGTCACACTAGATGATGACTCCCTAGTAGGGAGTCAGGGCACAGGACTTAATGAGAGTGGCTTGGAGAGTGAACAGTCCCTCTTAGGTCCATAGAGATGAATTCCCAAAAACTTGAGAGTTTTCAGGGAGAGGGATGGGCAAGATTCCAACCCATTATGCAGAGTGTTTGAAGAAAAGGTAACACATGCATGCTTTTAACTGGGAACAAAGCTTCTTGTTAGTAGCTGAAACCACTTCCTAGCTCTCTGTTTGGGTATTTAAGAAACCTTTTGCCTGGAGCAGAGCTCTTGACTTCTGGGGTCTGTCTGTGTGTTGGGAGAGTCTGTGCAGAGGGCTGGGGAGAAGGTGAAGGTGATGCTTGAATTTGTGGGTTTTGATCATTAGAGTGAGAATCCTCTTTTTTCTCTCTCTGTCCTTGAAGTTTTTCCTTCTTTTTTTCTGAACCGCTGCAAAAGAAAGTATAAGAAAGGTATAAAAACGTTTAAAAAGAAAAACAAGCAATGGGGAAAAAATGAAAAACAAAACATGATAACACATATGTTTAAAAAAGAGAGAGAAGATGATTAAATGTGTCAGAGTAATTGCTCTTGAAGCCAAATGCGTAATCATTTTCTTCCCCAAATTGTTTTATGTATTAGGAACTTTTGTTTAAACTACTAAAAAAAATGGAGTGTGGCCCCATGGTCGTTATATAGCATTATACTATTTTTTCCTGCAAGCACCAGCCAGTTAACTGAAATTGATGGATTGGACCCTACAGTTCCTTTTGCTGGCCAGAAGAGCTCTTCCACTAATGGAATTTTATTTTATTTTGTGGCAAAGAGTTGAAGAGTTCACAGCATCCAAAGATGTCCTTCCACTAACAAAGGCATTGTAAGAAGTCTTGTTCTAGCGCTTGCCTAAGTTTGCAGAACCCTGATAAGGTAAGTTTGTGTTCTGCTGGCAATTCATAACTTTGGGACTACTGGAAGCATTCCCAGAAGGTGCTGGCAGAACAGATGTTTCACCACCTTCAAGCAGCCTGGCTTTGTCCCGAAACTCCTCCCTGAGGACAAAGGGGCTAAAATACTGAGAGAATTGTTTTACTTGATTCCCTCTCATTTCTGCAGCTTTGCATCCTGTAGTACATTTTGCTCGCAATGCATTCCTGATGCTCAGAGAGGAGTTTGGGGAAAGTTGCAAGAAAAAACTCTTCTGGTGGATCCAACCCACAGGATTGAGGCCCTTTAAAAAAAAAACACAGTTCTTTAAAAAGCCCTAGATTTTTTTCCGATTCCATGCAAATACACTGGATCTTTGGCCTCTGTGCTTACAAGGCACCCTGACACCCATTGCACGTACAAATAATGAGGTTTACTTTATATTGCTTAACTTGTCAGGGCTGCAGTTAACTTTCCACTTTTTCCAGAATCTCTGACAAGGCAACAGAGCGTGGAAAAACAAACTGTAGGAAATGTCTTACCACTAAAGAAAATAACTTTGAAGAGTATTATTATGACAGCTGTATTGGCAGCGTTTACATGCTGGTATTGTGACAGTCTTCACACTAGTTATCCTACAGTAAATCAGATTGCCTGTTTGGCTCCCTGCAACTTTTCTTTCTAAGTTAGGATTCATTTGTCACTGGTGCCATTTGCCTATGCTACAAACAGGACTGCTCATGTTTTGTTTGTGCACTTTTAGTTATATACAAATACTCCTGATTGAGCATCATTTCCATTATCCTACTGTCCTATAGCTGATGGATCTGTTACATTTAGTCAACCAAAAAAAGAAGAGGGGGAGGACTCAACCAAAACAGTTCAGGGAACGTAAGGGTTGAGCTGGAAACTAGAATTTCTTATAAAGTAATATATTTATTAGGTGTACACAAAAAAATGGATTAAAACAGTGGTTTTATATGAAGTCTGTATTCCAGACCCAGTGTTTTAATCCATTTTATTGTGTACACCTAATAAATATATTACTTTATAAGAATTTTTAGTTCCCAGCTCAACCCTTAGGTCCCTTCTGTTACATTTACCACAATATTCCTGACCTGCAAGCCTTACAATATAGGGAGAAAATATGTTAAGCCACCTGTTTCAAAAACCTTGGATAGATTTTGAATTTAAGTTGATAGGTTATTTTCTTCTATTTTCTGAGGCTATTTGGATCCACCAAAGCATTTCTGTGGACAAATTGCCACCTATGAAATCCAAATTTCTCATCTCCCCCCTCCTCCATACACTCCCCTGATACACTGCTCCTGGATGACTGGGAAAATCCTTCCACATTCAGAAAGGTCCAGTAGATCCAAGCCTCCATCCCCCCCGCCTCCAAATAGGGAAGGCAGTAGCTACTGAAAAACCCATGTATGCCTGTTAGGATACAGCTCAGCTCAGCTGAGCTACGCAATGTCAGGATGTGTTGGAGCCATTTTGAAAGATTACTGGTGTCCTGGATAGGGCACAGTATTTGTGGTACCACAAGCCGCAGCAGCACCACTGCTACTGGGCCACAGGGGATGCTAAGACAAAAAACCTCAGTTAAGACTAAACCTTCACCTGGCTTTCCTTTACAGCACCCCCTTTGTTGCCCTTGAGTTTTACTCTTATACCCTACACAGCTCAACCTACCGAGTTGTGTTGCTAGAGTGAAAAAAGGGCAAAAGACAAATGTTATAAATGAAAAACAAAACAAATATAGTAAAATATAAATGACAGTTATATATAGCACAGTATATAATAAAGAACAAACACTTATATAATTTTCTGTTTTCCTACATCACTCTAAACGTGAAGGTTGATTAAATTTTATTTCATAAATGTAAGAACAGAAAAAAGTTCACTAGCATTATGTAATATTCCATAAATTATCCCTGGTTTTTACTCTACTGTATTAGTAAAGGTAAAGGTCCCCTGTGCAAGCACCGGGTCATTATTGACCCATGGGGTGACATCACATCCCGACGTTTACTAGGCAGACTTTCTTTACGGGGTGGTTTGCCAGTGCCTTCTCCAGCCATCTTCCCTTTACCCCCAGCAAGCTGGGTACTCATTTTACCGACCTCTGAAGGATAGAAGGCTGAGTCAACCTTGAGCCGACTACCTGAAACCAACTTCTGTTGGGATTGAACTCAGGTCGTGAGCAGAGCTTGGACTGCAGTACTGCAGCTTACCACTCTGCGCCACGGGGCTCTTACTCTACTATATTACATCTCTTTAACAACCATTTTCTTGTCTATTTTTTAAAAGTTATTATAATTTCATTTTAAAACAGCTTTATTACACTTTGTAAGCTATCTTGGATGTGATAATTGGGAAAGAGGTGGAGAACAAATAAATTAAAATAAGCAAATATGGGTATTCTAGTATTTTATTAGAAAATAAACCAGAGCTATTTAAAATTTAATAGCAATATATGTAAAAGGTTTTTGAGCTTTCATTTTTTTTTTTAAAAGAGTAGATGTCTAGCATTATTCACGGCTGACACATAAGGGGAAAGGTTTCTGCAATGAAGGGAGCTAGAGACATACTATTTTAAAACAATGGAAGCTGGGAATTCAGATAACCCATTACAATTATTTAAAAAAACTGAAAAAATTCTGGTGGTGTGGTGGGAGGGGGTTGGGTCATGAAAACCTGCCACATGGAAGCCCTGTTGTTGCTATGCTGTATGGGCAGCTGAAGCAACAAGGAAACTACACATTCCTGTCCCATTGTGGAAAACACCGATATATAGTCTAAATATGCAATTTCAGTAACCCCATGATTTGAGTACAAGTCAGATCTCAGTTGACCTAGGGTTTTTGTTTCTCATTTTCTAATGAGGTGTACCAAAACCACATGAAAATAAGGATTTTTAAAAGGTTTTCTGTCAGAGTATTTCTTATGATGTAAGACTACTTCTTATGAGTATTTCTAATAACATTGACAGCTTCCTACGTTTGAAAAAATTAAAATACTGGCATGACACATAGATGTATTTAGCCATTTAGTAGGACACTGGAGGTTAAAAGGAGAGGTGGTGGTTTGTTGCCACAGAGACCATTTTCCCTTCCTCCCTATAGTCTCATTTTATCTGAGGCATCTAACTGGACAGCTGGTAACATGGAGCCAAAATCTACGGGGAAGGACTGGCAAGCGACTGGTAAAAACTACGGCTGGCACTCCATGTTATTACTATATAACATTATTGCTATATTGCAATCCTAAGCAGAATTCTTTATGCCCTTCTAAGGCCACTGATTTCAACAGATCTGAAGCCAATGGGCTTAGGAGGCTGTAAGGAGTTCTGTTTAGGATTGCACTATAAATCTGCATACCGAAACCCATTGTTTATTTCTTATATTTCTGTATGTGGGTTTTTTCAAGGGTGGGGGGAGAAATTTTTTCCCCAATTAAAAACAATAAAATAATTTACAAAAAGCTGTAACAAAACAAGAGCCTCTGAAAACTGTTTCTTGTCTTAATCACATTATTACATAATAATTAAGTGTCACTGGGTTGCCCTCGTGGGGTTTTCAAGGCAGGAGATGAGCAAAGTTGGTTTGCCATTGCCTTCCTTTGCATAGAAACCCCGGTCTTCTTTCATGGTTTCCCATCCAAGTTTTAACCACGGCCAACCCTGCTTTACTTCTGAGCTGTGATGCACTTGGGCTAGTCTGGGCTATTCAGGCTGCTCACTCATGTAAAGATGCATTTAAATACACACATTCATGTGTACATACATATAGACACAGATTGGGGCTTTATTAAAATAGTCATAAATCCTTAACATGCGTACATCTACAAAATTTTACTGGGCCTGGGATAGCCCACATTGGGAAACTTTGTATGTTCCAGGAAACACAATCAAACCCTTAAAGAAGTCAGCTGGATTTGCTTGTCCTCTGCTTAGCTTAGTGGGTAAACTTTTCTGTCACCAAAGTAACCTAGACAAGTCATGTTTTGGAGAAAAATTATGTTTTTTTATAATTTTTTTAAAAAGATATACCTTTTAGCAGCAGATGAGAGTGTTTCTTTCCTGGCTATTGGTACAGCAGGACTATGGCTAGTTTTCCTGTTTCCTGTACTTCCATTGGTGATGCACGACATGGAGATGGCTTCACGGAGGCCTGGCTGACCTACAAGAAATGCAACAAGATTGTAGTTTGTGGCAGCCTTCAAAACATCCATAGGGCATTCAAACTGACATTTATCACACTGGGGGATTGCTTTCAATAGAACAGCAGCAAAGATAAAAAGGCTACACATCTGGAAAGTCTGTGGCCAGCTTGTCAGTCACAACTGCAGTTGAGAATATTCCAACTAAAACAGTTCTTTGAAGTTTAAAAAATATCAATAAAACCACCATTTGGAATAACAGTTATAATTTGGAATCTTTTTTGTTTTGTAGGAGAACAATGTTTTTCAAAACGTAATAAAACATGATAATTTATTTTGTTTTAACAGCTTTTCATTATGCTTAAAACTGTGAATAGCTACAGTACTTCAAAAACAAGGCAGAATACCACCACACAATCCTGTTCATACAAAATCTGTTAATAAAACAAATATTAACCATAATAACATAGGATGTCCATATTACCTTTTTTGGATGTGAAAAATGGAGAGCTTAGTTTTTCCAAAAACCTTCAAATACAATATATTGGGGGATATAAAAAGAGCATTCAGTTGCCAGATATCATTGAATGAACAGAGAATTTATGTTGCTGGATCAGACCTAAGTGCATCTTTATACAGCATTACATCTCAATGGCGGACTGAATAGACTTCACCTAGGAAAAGTTGAAGGCAGCAGGAAAAGAGTAACACCCAACATGAGATGGATTGACTCTATAAAGGAAGCCATGGCCCTCAGTTTGCAAGAGCTGAGCAAGGCTGTTAACGATAGGACTTTTTGGAGGACATTGATTCATAGGGTTGCCAAGCGTCCGAAGCAACTTGACCACACTTAACACACACACAAGCAACAGATGCCAGATATTTACATTTTCTCTCTTGCTCAAGTAACTTGTTTCACAAACTATTTTCATATTTGTAACTACTGACCAGCAGATGGCTATTTTGCCTGCTGCTGTAAACAGTCCTTTAAGAAACCAAGCCACCATCCATCAAATTTTCCTAACATACACTTCATCAAGGTGGCAACTGCAATATTTTTGAGGTTGGTCTCATGACAACAAATGCAAAATAAGCTATGCAGGGTACTGGTATTTTGTATTTAGCATTCACTCTGACCTGGATGGCCTCAGTTACCCCAATCTCGCCATACAACAGAAGCTAAGCAGGGTCATCACGGTTAGTTCTTGAATGAGAGACAACCAAGGAAGTCCAGGGCTGCTTCACAGAGGCAGGCAATGGTTAACCACCTCTGTTCATGTCTTGCTTGAAAACCCCTACAGGGCCTTCATCAGTCAGCAACTTGGTACCACTTTTCACCACCACATTTAGCATGCACCCTCTTTTCTTATGGAAACCATGTTATCTATCCTTTACCACATTACTAAAAGATAAACAAAAAAAATCTAAAATATCACTGGAGAAATGTAGCTTTCTGGTGCACACTCAGAAATTCAGCAGTGCTTGAGGAGTGATTATGTACTGGGGTGGCCATCCTCTCTTCAGTATCAAAAGAGGTGTCTCTCATGTTCTGAGGGTTCAGGAAGGTTTGGCTTGGTGTTACTGAATACTATTAGCAAAATGAACTTGGTAGAACCTTCCTATTGAGCGTGAAGTTGGAAATTATATCTCAGCTTTTCATCTGCACTTGACCTGTAAGTGAACTTTCTTTCATTCTGCATTATCGTAATAGATCAATACCTCAGAGACTGCCATAGAAACAATTACGTGGAGACAAGGAAGGAAGAAACAAAACTGCAACTCCTCTAAATTTCCTCTCACATAAAAAAGATCCTACGAACAAGGTATATTCACATTTCATGTGGAAATATAAATTAAGAGCTAATATTGGCACAAACATTTATTGAACAATTTAAAAAGCAATATATATGGTTTTGATGACAATAAGAGTAAGGGGGTACCAGCATTTCCCTTTGTATCTTTACTAAGGTCTTAAGCATTCTCTTTCACAAATGAATAAAAGATCATGTCACAGAGAAGTTTCATAGATTTGGACTATAATTTCCCTGAAAATGTCTAAATTGGCTTTCAGTGTAAAATAAACATCCATCTTCAGTTCCTGAGTGGAAAGAAAGTTATTTGGGACAAGTATTTTTGGGTCAACAGAACTAAAAAGAGAAAGATAGTTTTGGGTTAACAAGGAATACAAAACAAAATTGTATATATCAAGAGGAGATTTATTTTTTAATGTTCTGTTCACTCAAGATGGGGAGCCTATCCATCAATATTAATGATTGACTGGCCATGTGGTGGAGTCAAACTTACCGTAGTCGCACTCATCACTTTCAGGGGTCATTAAAAAACAACTAACTTGCTTTGCTAGCAGCTTGGAACTTGGCTAGATGAAACAACCTGAACACAGGAATGTTTCTGTGCATCCTATACATGCATCTGCCAATTCATCACACTGTATGTCAAATACCAACATAAACAGACTGAAACGTTTCAGCCTGAATAGCACTCAGCTTTATCTTTTGGCTCAGAACATGAGTCAGATACGAGCTGAATGTAAAATTCAGAGACCCTGTGTATGGGTGATGAGGATTAAAGCCAAACTGTTGGAGATCAAAGTGGTAAAAATGCCTTTCACGGATAATGGATTCCATTTCCATTCTGATAATTTTCACAGAATAATATCTTCAAACTTCAAGAGAGACATTTCATTAAAAGACTGAAGTATTCATGTGTGCGAATGAAAGATAACACAAACAAAGCCCTGTGTAAACCTCTGTGTTTTGCTTAGAGGAACAGAGATCAGAAATGGCCTATATTAGTAAAATTGGAGGAAAATGAAAGCAAATTTTGTGCCAACAACATTTCATTAAAGATGGTCTATAAAGTATGTTGCTTTTAGAATCTTTTCGAAACCCTAACGTGCCGCAGCAATTAGCTGAGAAATATTTCATTAGAACAGCATTTTTTTACATACGTCAATATATCTAATTCTCAATGTGGCCAATCATTGGATACTTAAAAATGGAGATTGGGGCCATGCACAGATAAGGTAGATCTTTCTACAAACCTAAGAAAAAGCCCTAGGTGTGGAGGGAAATCTGAAATCTAAAAGAAGATCTAAACTTTCCAAAACAGCACTTGTACCTTTAAGCAGCACTTGTACAAGCACTTGTACCTTGAAGCAGCACTTTAAGAAACCAATGCCCTCTGCAGTGGCCATTGTGGAGGTTGCTAGGAAACAACAGTATTGCCTGCCTTCAAGCCATTGTCTCTGTCAGTAAAAGACAGAGTTGACGGGCAGAGCCCTTTCCAGACCTGTTCTGGCCTTTCAGAGAGAACCAATGATAGAGATCACTGCGACGTAGCAGGTTGTCTGGAAAGACACAATCCTTTAAAGAACTGCTTGCAGCTGTGATGGGGAAAAAACAAAACACCATCTACAAATCGGTGAAAAACAGATATAGCTGCTAAATGCACCTTGATAGAGGATGCACTCATGCCTTTATTCTTAAGGGAAAGAAGGTAATCTAAGATCAAGGGCAGAGGGCAAGATGAGGGGCTTTAGCCCTTAATAGTGGATCACTGAGGACCACTCTGGGAATGGAGAAACAAACAGTCTGAGACTGCACAATAGAGATGAAGACCCTCAAAAACCAATTCTGTAACGGCCTTAGGTGCAATCTGGCCAAAGGGATAACTGCTGTAGTAGATGCTGTTAAGCCCAGTAAAGTCTGGATGTGTAAGGCAGACTGGTATCTATTGGACTGAAATTTGGCCACCATCCAAGTCTAAGCTTGCCCCACTAAATTGGACTGAACTTCTAGATTGTAACTTGGATTTCTTCCAAATAACTAAGAGGCCTAATCTTTGAACCAAATACAATACAAACTCCAGGTGGTTGACAAGTTCTTCTTGGATAGGGGCAGTAATGAGCCAATCATCCAAATAACAGAAAATTGTGTAACCTTAAGCATGTAAATAAGCGGTAATCACTGCCATACATTTAGGCTAAATCAAAGGGGAGAACAGTATACTGAAATAGCTGGCCCCCAGACTGAAAACGATGGTATTTCCTATGGTCAGAGTGAACGTGTGTGTGTGTAAAGTGCCGTCAAGTTGCAGCCGACTTATGGCGACCCCTTTTTTTTGGGGGGGGGGTTTCATGGCAAGTGACTAACAGAGGTGGTTTGGCAGTGCCTTCCTCTGCACAGCAACCCTGGTATTCCTTGGTGGTCTCCCATCCAAATACTAACCAGGGCTGACCCTGCTTAGCTTCTGAGATCTGACGTGATCAGGCTAGCCTGGGCCATCCAGGTCAGGGCGTGAATAGAGATGTGAAAATAAGCATCCTTGAGATCTAAACTACAAGCTGCCAATTAAACTTTAATAACTGCACTTGTGGAAGCAGGATCATGTGAAATTTTTTAGCAGTTAGAAATTTGTTCAACTTTTGGAGATCCAGGACAGAAACCCCCATTTTTTTAGAAACAGCAAACAAGTAGAAACCCTAGTCAACAACATCATTGAAAATTAACTCAACTGCAATCTTAGCAACGAAATCTACCAAAAAATCAGTGAGCTTTGAATCAAGGATTGAGTTACCAGGTTGTAGAAGGGCTAGTGGAGGTAACTTTGAGAACTCCAATGGATACCCCTCCTCGATAATACACAAAACCCATGTGTTTGTGGTAATTTTCCCTCCATGCTGGGAGGTGAAGGGCCAGCCTGTCTAGAAATCCAGTCAAAGGGTTGAGAGTATTGTTCTCTAGTCAAAAGGTAGACTTTTGCCCCTGGTTCTTAGGCAACTGTGGTTATGATGACCTGGATTTGGGCCTTGAAGACCTTCGCTTTCCCTGATTCTGTGATGGTAGGTAGGGACACTGCTATCCATAGAAAGTAGAAGAGTAACCCTGCCTGTTGTTGGAATTGGTCTCTAGGCCTAGCTCAGCGTCCGGCACTGCACACCTAGACCATTGTTTTCCCACGTAGATACTGCCAGAGGAAGAGAAAGCTGAAGACAGGGGAGCGGATAAAAGTAAGTTGTCTAGTAGGAGGCAAGGAGAGAAGGAAACAGGAAAAGAGGAGAAATTATGGGGGCTTTCCAGGGAAGAGATAGTAAGGGAGAGGAAAATTAGATGCTCCCAGCAAGTCCTTGGAGGTTCCCTGCTTGTACAATCATATTTCCATGCTAGAGATGTACAGCACCATTTGCTACAGTACAGAATGTGTTATTTGTACAGAAAGAACAGACAGCAATTTGCTAAGGGTTGTAAAAATTATATTGCTATTTCACAGTCTGAGCTCAGAAATCTTACACTCTCCCACCTTTGCTCCCAAACAAAAGTCAAGATAAGAGTGGTAGCCTTCTACACACCCTTCTGGGTGGTATTGTGTGTGGCCTTGAAGGATAATTGGTGAGTATATTTCAGATTTACAGAGACAGTAGATAGGGATCAGCAAATTTCACTTCAACTACAAAATTTGTTACCAGCTGCCCTTCACAACATGTAACACATTTTATAAATATTAAGCTGCATACTATTACTGCAAGCTTACAGTTTATTCACTGCTCCTCATATAAATACACTTGCCAATACATTCAAAGGCATTTTTATACAAGAAACAATCTCCAAATTGCTTAGGAAACAAATTCAGGCATTTTGTTTGTTTTGCAGTAAATGGAAATGACAGTGGAGAGGGAATCTGTTTTTAAAATTTTCTACGAAACATCCAAAGCACATGGAGCCCACAGATCTCTCTGTGGAGATGCGAAATGTCATACTTAGGTGATTGCACAGGAAGCATAAAGGGAAGCGCCCCAAGGCATGTCCACTCCTTTCCTTCTGAGAAAGCATCTCAGGCAACTCCTACCAACAATACCGGTATGTAAGGAAAAAAGGGCATCTAGAACAATTAAGAGTGGCTTCTGCTTTATTTTACTTGGAAGGAGCCTACATATATCTGCATCGAACTACTCTATTCGGGAAATGAGAATATCACTTGAGTCATTTGGGATCACATAATCCCAAACAAAATGAACGATTTATTTTTCTACAGTTGATAAGGTGGATCTAATAATTCTCCAAGGAGACTTTGTCAAGCTTAAGCTGGAGAAAAGCTCCTCAGAGGCTAGTTGGATCCATGCTATTAACTCTTAAACAACAACAACAACAAACTGAAAGACTTCAAACTTTGCTCAGTGTAATGACAGGATATGATCTACTCTGATATTACAGGAAACCCTCTACAGGAAAGAAATAGCATGAAGTGGCCACAGACGCATCAAGGTAAAACTGATTTCTATCTATAATTCTCCTGTAAGACAATTCTGTCCAGCTGTACCAGACATTCACGTCTCCCAGACAATGTTATAACATTCCTATACTTTCCTACATAGAGAGAAAAACTACAAAGAGTACTTCCATTCGGGATTTCACCAGAACCAAATTTTAATCTTTGCTTCCATTCAGTAAGAGGAGATGGTATATTTATCTCTCTTTAAAGGCACTCAGCTAGGAAGTGGATTCCTCAGTGAGAGCCATAGCCTTCATCTTAGCCCTCGGTTACATATTTAATCCAAACTGCCTAATTCATGCCACTGTGTTCTATAGACATGTCTTTACACTCTGGCTTGGGGATTTGTGTTACATATATTTTGTTAGTATGAGATCCTAATGAATTTTTCAGGCCCCAGCTGTGAAACCATCTATCTTGTTGGCAGACTCAAACTAGACTATCTATGCCTTTCCTCTTCTCTGCTAGTTAAGGTTTTTTTTTTTAATACTATGCAAATGTCAACTGGTGTAATCAATTAAAGAAACACCAATATGCCTTGATTATCAATTGTTACCCAGATCTGCTATTGACTTCTGAGCTTTATAACTTCTTTGTGATTAATGACTTTCTATTTTAAATTAACAAAAACATATTTTAAGGAACGAAACATCTCCTAAGGAAAATTAAGATATTTATTTTCTTCTCATGAAAGATCAAAAGCCATGTTACTTGCATACTATGAAAACATGAAGCTGCCTTATACAGTGTTGGACCATTGGTCTATCAAGGTTATAGCACTGTCTATTCTGACTAGCAGCAGCCCTCTGCTAGGGCAAAGATTAAGATACAAGTGCTAGGATAGCATAGGGCATAGCAGTTTGCAGCTTTCTTTCCGGTATTGGGTATATCAACGATTTTGCCCCCAGAAAACAAGGCATTTTTACTTTTATATTCCATAATTACACAATACAATTTTCTATGCTAATTTATAAATGACACATTTTATGTTGTCAAAACAGTAAAATAAGTTAAGGTTAGATAGGAAAGGGAGTATTACATATATTTCAGTTTCTCCCTAAATTTCAATTGTTAACCATCTATTGTAAAGCTCATAGAACAACGGTAGAAATTTACAATGGGAATGTGGCTTCAGCACAGATAAATGGAATTCAGATCTTTAGAAGTCAGGGCTATAATTCTTATCTTGTTCATTCCAATAATAAAATATGGTCAAACTATTAGTAAATCTGCCTATTGCATATTGCACACTCAATTCAACAAAGTCTAATTCAACAAAGACAAGAAGTACTCATTACATTTTACTTCCTGATTGCTATAGTCAATGTTAAGTCATAAATTAGTCACCCCATTGAAATTACTCATCTCCACATCTAGGGTAACATGGGCATATATGAAACTGCCATGGGTAAGTAGGTGTGTGTAAAGTGCTGTCAAGTCTCAGCTGAATTTGAGCGAGGCCATGGGGTTTTCAAGGTAGGTGAGACACAGAGATGGTTTGCCTTCTTCTGCAAATTCTTCCTTCGTGGTCTCCTATCCAAGTAACGACGCTGCTTAGCTTCCAAGATTTTATGAGATTGGGCTATATTATAAGATTCCACATCTGCAAGGGTAAGTAGATGGTACAAAAAAGGAAATATGTGCAGAAGACCAGACTTAAAAGGCCTGCCAAGAATTCAACTTCCAATTTCATCTTGTAGTAAATCCAGAATACTGAAGGCACACCTAAATAATTGTCATATAAGCCACTCTGTTATTACCAACACAAGGAATGAACCAGTGTTCACAACACAGCAGAATATATGCTCTGCAGTAACCTCTGTTACATCATACCATGCCAGAAATTTTGTTAGTCTTTAAGGTGCTACTGGACTCCTACTCTTTTCTATCACACCCTTTAGTGAGGGTGCCTGTGAAGAGAAGCTATAAAAACTAATGGCTTCCACCCCTCCATTGTAGTTACCAGACTGGGACAGAGAGACCATGTATACCGTATATACCCATGTATAAGCCGACCCGCATATAAGCCGAGGTGCCTAATTTCTCCCCAAAAATGGGGAAAAATTAGGCACCCGTATATAAGCCGAGGGTCGGCTTATAACCCCTCCCCCCCCCGCAGGCTTACCTGACAGGGCTCTCCAGCGGCGAGGGTCCGGCGGCAGCGCGGCCCGGGGGGGCCTGGGCAGCCTTCCTGCGGCTGCAGGAGGCTGCCCCAGGCCGCTCCCGGCGGGAGGAAGCGGCGGCGAGGCCCAGAGGGACCCGGAGCAGCCTTCCTGCGGCTGCAGGAGGCTGCCCAAGGCCCCTCCCGCCCGGGAAAAATGGCGGGGGGGGGGGGCGGGAAGGGCCAGGGCAGCCTTCCTGCAGCCGCAGGATGGCTGCCCAAGGCCCCTCCCGCCTGAAAAAAATGGCGGGGGGGGCAGGGGGGCCTTGGGCAGCCTCCTGCAGCCGCAGGATGGCTGCTCAAGGCTCCTCCCGCCTGAAAAAAATGGCGGCGGGGGCAGAGGGGCCTTGGGCAGCCATACTGCGGCTGCAGGAGGCTGCCCAAGGCCCCTCCCGCCCGGGAAAAATGGCGGGGGGGGGCCTTGGGCAGCCTCCTGCAGCCGCAGGATGGCTGCCCAAGGCCCCTCCCGCCCGAAAAAAATGGCGGGGGAGCGGCAGGGCTTTGGGCAGCCATCCTGCGGCTGCAGGAGGCTTCCCATGCCCCCTCCCGCCCGGGAAAAATGGCGGGGGGGGGCGGGAAGGGCCAGGGCAGCCTTCCTGCAGCCGCAGGATGGCTGCCCATGGCCCCTCCCGCCTGGGAAAAATGGCGGCGGGGGCCGGGGGGGCCGGGGCAGCCATCCTGCAGCTGCAGGAAGGCTGCCCCTGGCCGCACCCGGCGGCAGGAAGCGGCACGGGCCCGGCGGCGGCGACGCGGTAAGTTTCCCTCCTCCCCCCTCCCTCCTCCCTCCCTCCCCCGTATTGACTCGAGTATAAGCCGAGGCCGGCTTTTTCAGCCCATTTTTGGGGCTGAAAAACTCGGCTTATACGCGAGTATATACGGTATATATAAGCCCATCTACTAACTCTGGTTGGGCTATTTGTAATGAGTCTGGAATATGTCAAAGGTACCCTACACATAACCAATACTTAAGACACATTTTTTTAAAACAAAAGCCTGAATACTACTATTCAAAGATTGTAAACCACATCAAAAATTGGTTCTAGACAAAGCATATTAATAAAAAGGTTAAAACAGATTAATTAAAATTATTTCAGCACAAGAAAAGCAAGACAAAACTCAACCCTGACAAAACACTCTTCAAAAACAGAATTTTGAGTCCTCGGCATTAATTGAGACAGCAGGATTTGAAACATTAGGTACAAATGAGGAAATAAAACTGAGTGTGGTTCTTCATTAGCACCCTCTACCACCCTAGCTTAGTTCTTTATAGAACAGATTCATCACTCAGCCACTGAAAATGAAGAAGTGAACAGAAAATGTATGTTTCTAGTCTCTATATGTGATGCATTTTGAACTTCTAACCTTCTGGTTACAGATTTGGTTAGAGCAAGGACTTTAGCCACTAAACTAAGCCAAACTGACAGCTTGAACAATGGGATGGCCAGAACAACCAGATCCCCAATGTGGTCTTGGCATCATTTGGACATTGCCCTAGTCCAAGACCTGGCATGATGGCACCTAAACCATACTGAACCATATTGGGATCCAGAAGCTTTTCTTCCATTTAAAAACTTGCATTCCAGAGGGCTCTAGGCTATATTAATTTACATTGTTTAAAAATAATTTAGCCAATCAACAGTCTCCAATAACAGAAACAGACCATGAAGCCTTCTCTCCAAGAGACGGTGCAAATCAGATGACTGGCTATGTTAAGAAGCAGGCAGCAGAAGCAGACAGACATTCAAGCAGAATACACACTTTGACAGGGTACAAATGGGCACAGATTCCATGTTCACTCCTTAGCTTCCTGTGTGATTCCTATAAGATAATATCTGGCCACAAATGCAAAGAGATTTCAAGGAGATGGACATTGCTCTGGCCCTCCCACAGCTCTTGCCACCGTACCTTTACTTCGAATTTAAAAACAGAGGTTACTAGATGAGAACCTCACACGTCAAAAGGTAAACTTGGTTCCCCTCCTGTAAGCTTGGCCTTCTGATGCATTTCCTTCATTCTTACAAACCCAGGAACCACAAAATATGCAACATTATAATCAAGGGACCAAAAAGTCTACAGCTGACAGCAGATTACAGAACGCAGTGAGCGCAAACTAAAGCTTAACGAATCCAAGGACAAGAACAGCAGCAGCGTACAGGTCACAGATCTGCTAACGAACTCAACATAACTGAAAGTGAACAAGCTCCAAAAATGTTCTGTGGTAAATACAGACGATCCAATCACAAGTTTTCTTGCTACCATTTGGTGCTTGTGAAGAAATGCTGCTACCACATGACTCGGGGACTAAACCATCTGTAAAAACTGCGGCCTACTTACAATGGGCTGAACAATATTCCATGTACAGCTGCTGGTACGCTAGACCAAGACCAACCTCGGCACCTCAGTGATTCGCCAAACAGCAAACTGCAGCTCCTCCTTCCTTTTAACTGCTCTGTCAGAAAATCCTCCTCTTTTTCTCTTTTAAGTGTATTTTCGGTTTAGGGGAGAGACGTGGCTCAACAGCAGAACAGATACTCGGGTTGCAGACCGTCCCATGTTCAATCCCTAACTAAAGGATCTCAGGCAACAGGTGCTGGGAAAACTCTTTTTTTAAATTGTGGAACTCCCTGCCCCAGGATGTGGTGATGGCTGCCAGCTTGGAGGGCTTTAAGAGGGGAGTGGACATATTCATGGAGGAGAGGGGTATTCATGGCTATTAGTTAGAATGGATACTAGTAATGCTGCATACCTATTCTCTCTAGTATCAGAGGAGCATGCCTGTTATTTTGGGTGCGGTGGAGCACAGGCAGGATGCTGCTGCTGTAGTCGTCTTGTTTGTGGCTTCCTAGAGGCACCTGGTTGGCCACTGTGTGAACAGACTGCTGGACTTGATGGGCCTTGGACTGATCCAGCAGGGCCTTTCTTATGTTCTAACTGAGACCCCAGAGAGCTGCAGCCAGTTGGAGTAGACTAAGCTAAAAGGACTAATGGCTCAGTATAAAGCATGTCCACCAAATTTAAACCAGCTTCATTCACATTTGTTCATAAACAGTTGTAAAAATTAAAACTGACCTTGAATCTTCACATATCTACACTGGTCAAGTTGGGGGGATGGTTTGACAGTACCATCAATTAAAGTGCTTAAATCTGCAAGGCTGTTTAATTGAGACAAATTTTTCTTTTCAGTTGAAATATTTGTGTTTCCATCACTGGTGCCTAATTTTGTAACTGTTATTTGGCATTGGTATTAAAATGGCTAGTGACTTGGCATAGTCCATAACGCTATTGTAGTGTGTTTGTATTTTGTATGTATATAAACAAATAGCCTATGATTTGTTGTAAAAGTGATTTAAAAACTTCACTTGGTGTTATACCTTGTTTAGTTTTCAGGGTTAACGTGAATTAAGAATTCCAAGATATGATTACCTGCTAGAGTATTAGTGAATATATTCAACTGTATCTGGGTATTAAAGAGTTACTATGTACTTGCGGTGTTTCAAAACTGCTATGAATATTGTTGAACATAAGCCAAATATTTTCTATTCAGAAATTAAAACAATAAGTTGGCTGAAATTATGACACAATTCAGAAAATGTGTTTGAGGAAGTAAGATGATACTATAAGAGGTTTCGTGACAAGTGCATGAAGCAGGATTGTGTTTATAAAAACAAGTTTTGTTGCTTTAAGAGCTATTAGCAGCATTCTGATGGCTTATTATTGGCAGCAGCTTATACAGAAGTACTTATTCCAAGTACAAAAGCATAATAAATGTTTGGGCCGTTAATAAGAACAATGCCAGCTAATCCTGGAGTCTTTCCTAGGAATCAGCTATAGTACAAAGGGGCTATAGCCTGTTTTGCAGTGTGGAGACAGTGAGAACACATTGTTTGCACAAGACCATGTACTAATTATTCAGTTTATCCTTCACGTAATTTGCTTATTGCATGACTATTGTACATTTGCAAAGTTGCTAATGGTGACCACTAATGTAACTACCATACCCCAGTATGTCCCTCCTCTGGCAATTTCTGGTAGATGGTAGAGAGAAGTGCTCAGTTCAGACATCACATCAAATGGCGGTTTGTTCTGCCAACAATTTGGCAAGTCATAGCTTAGAGTGGCTTGTCTGCTCAGAGCTTCCATTGTGACAGTACAACTGGCTCCACACAGAAAGCTATTTCCATAACCACAGCTTATCAGTTCAGACATTGTGACAAATCGTGGATACCACAAACTATGACTTGCAGCTTCACTTCAAATAATGACTTCTAGTTTTGGTCTGCTGGCTAAAGCAAACAGTGATGTTTAACCCTGGTTTGGTGTGATGTCTCAGTTGAGTCAAAAAGAACCGACAAGTTAGTTCACAGTGGTTAAAAACCAGAAGTACTATCTGGCTAAGTGGCTAATACAATTCCTTCTCAGCCCTCAGACTTTTTACACTCTTAGCTGTGCTCATAGGAAGTTATATTTTCAACAGCTCTCTCTAGGAATTCTTATTTATTTATTTACTTACTTTTGATATTTATATCCTGCTTTTCTTCTGAATAGGAACTGAAAGCAACTTACTTTTTCTGTTTGCAGTTTTCTTTTTACACAGCTGGATTCTTTCTTTAATCTGGATATTTCTTGAATACATATCCCTCTTATTACCGATTTTAGAGCGTCCCATACTATATGCATTGGCATTCCTTCTGTTATATTTTATTTGAGAAAGTTTTGTAATCCTTCTTGTAATCTTTTCTTGGATTCTAATTTAGTTAATAAAATAGTATTAAATTTCCATGAATATGTGGTTGATTGTTGTCCTAGAATATTAAAATCGGCCCATAACGGTGCATTGTCTGATAATTTCTTAATCTCAATTTCTGCTCTCACAATACTTTGCATTAGATTTGTTGATGTTAGAATGAAATCTATTCTGGAGTATGTATTGTGCCTGTATGAATAATATGTGAAGTCCCTCTCCTGTGGATTGTCTATTCTCCATGCATCAATGAGGTCATATTCCTGTAATATTTTTGTCAATTTATTTTCCCCATTTTTCTTTTTTGTTTTTCTCCCCCCTTTTTCATCTATACTGTCTATATGGGTCCAATTTAGATCACCCCCTATTATAAGTTCTCCTTGTTTAAATTTTTCTAAGTTTTTAAATGTATTCCTTAAGAATTTGATTTGTTTTGTATTGGGTGCATAAATAGAGGCAAATGTAAGTGTTTTATTGGCATATTGTCTCCTCAAAAAAATGTAACGCCCTTGTGGGTCTCTAGCTAGTTTCTCTTTTTGAAATGGGAAAGATGCAGAGAAAATGATTGCCACCCCTGAAAGCAACTTACAACATTGATCTCTCCGCCTCCATTTTATTGTCATAATCATTGTCCTAAGAAGCAGTTCCTGAGGGGTCCAAAAAGTTTATGCTCAGAGAAACAGGAGTCCTGTGCCCAAAATGTCATGGGCTCCTGCTGTAAAGAGGAGGAAACTGGGCAATGTTCCCCTCTTTCCATCAGTGGAAACTATTGTGGAAGAATTAGAGGAGCCTATATATTGCCTGATTTCTCCCTTTTCCTCATACCCTCTTGCATTTTGTTCATGAGGCTCCTGAGACTCCAAGCATCAGTTTTTCAGACCGCCTGCAAGAGGAAAGGGGGGGGGGTCTGCACATGTGAGCTGCTAAGATCCAACTCATGGTCTATTTCACAAAGCAGCAAAGTGCAAGTGAATATTCTCCATACTGCCACTGCTAGCCCTCACACTTAACCCAGTTAAACCAAAATACAGATTCAGCAAGGAGAGTTAATTTAATTCCACCAAAATGCACAACTGAAGAATGCCACAAGCCGAAGGATTCAAATTGGTTATTTGTGGGGGGAAGCAACTGCATATATACCAGGCGTGACATAGAAACAGGTCTAAAGTCTGCCAAAGTCTATCTCCTGCTCCTTAATGTGGGAGGGGAAATGACTAGGTGATAAGCCTTTGCTTTGAGTTGTAAATACTCAGAGAGTGACATGTGGGAGAATTCAAAAATATCTATTCATGTTCATTCTGAAGCAGTTCGGAGTTATAAGGAGCATGTTACGTGGTTATCTGAAAGTTTGAATCACCTCTTATAGCTTTAGTTACAACAATTTCTTCAATTTTTAAAAAAATTGTCTGCAGTCTTGTATTTAGTTTCAGGTTTAGGTTTAAATGCACGATAGCCTTTTAGGACAGAGAAGAATAAACAAATGTAAAGTTCACACCCAGGTGTCCAGAAAAGGAAAGCTAAATTAACAAAAAATAAGGTGACATCTGGTCGTCTATCCATTAAAATAATTTCATTTTATGACACTTGGCACAAAGCAATAATCCTTCCCTTATTACAAGAGACTGATTTCAGTGCCATTCTGAACATTAAAGTGACTGCAAAGTTCCGGAACATTTCAACCTTCATATAATTAATGCTGGGTTTAACTAAGATCACTCACTTTTTTTTTTTCTAATTTCCTGTTCTCTTTGACTTACCGTATTTTTCGCTCCATAAGACACACTTTTTTCATCCTCAAAAGTGAGGGGAAATGTCTGTGCATCTTATGGAGTGAATGTGTGTGTGTGTGTGTGTTACTGTAACTGGAGCCGAGTCGCCGAGAGCAGCGGTCGGCAAACTGCGGCTCCTGAGTGCGGCTCTGCCACAAATACCCCCCCGCTGCCCGACAAACAGCTGATGGGCGGGGGGGAGGTTCAAACTGGACGTGCCTCCGGAGGTTTCCTGCCCTGCCCTCCCCCCCATGGATCACCTGGCCTGTGCGCTGGACGCGCCGCCGGGGAGCCCCTGCCCTGCCATCCCCCCTGATCCCCCAGCCTCCGTGCTGGATGCGCCGCTGGAGGTTTCCTGCCCTGCCCTCCCCCCCATGGATCACCCGGCCTGCGCGCTGGACACGCCGCCAGGGAGCCCCTGCCCTCCCCAATCCCCCAGCCTACACGCTGGACGCGCCGCCGGAGGTTTCCTGCCCTGCCCTCCCCCCCATGGATCACCCAGCCTGCGCGCTGGATGCACCACTGGGGATCCCCTGCCCTGCCCTGCCTTCCCCCCCCTCCCCCAGCCTCCACGTTGGACGGGCCGCCAGAGAGCCCCTGGCCTTTCCTCCCCCCCATGGATCACCCAGCCTGTGTGCTGGACGCGCCGCCAGGGAGCCCCTGCCCTCCCCCCGATCCCCCAGTCTCCGCGCTGGACACGCCGCCGGAGGTTTCCTGCCCTGCCCTCCCCCACATGGATCACCCGGCCTGCGCACTGGGCGCACCGCAGGGGAGCTCCTGCCCTGCCCTCCCCCTATCCCCCAGCCTTCGCGCTGGACGCGCCGCCGGAGAACCCCTGGCCTTTCCTCCCCCCGCCCTCAATCCCTCAGACTCCACGCTGGACGTGCCGCCAGAGGTTTCCTGTCCTGCCCTCCCCCTCATGGATCACCCGGCTGCGTGCTGGACGTGATTATTATTACCGCCAACAGGAAAGCATTACCCACAGGAAAGCCATTTTCACATTGAGCATCGCGGAAACGCCTCTAGTGGCTATCAGGGAGACGGCCACTAGAGGCTGGATTAACCCTGCAATGTATGCTTACAGCTGCAGGGTTAAAACTAGGGGGACCTGGCACCCAGACCACTAGGTGCGTCTTATGGTCAGGTGCGTCTTATGGAGCGAAAAATACGGTAATTTTTGCTTCCTTTTCTGGTGGCTTTTCACAGTCCCCCTAAAATGTTAGCTCTCTCTAGGACTTCATATTTATTTATTTATTTTAGATACTTATATCCTGCGTTTCTTCTGAATAAAAACTGAAAGCAACTTACAACATTGATCTCCCCGCCTCCATTTTATTGTCATAACCATCACCCTATGAAGCTGACAGTGACTGATTCTGTGGGGATTCCAGGCCAGATCTCCAAATCCTAGTCTGACTGTTCCCTAGAAAGGCCACAAATGGGCATACCCATTTAATAGCATTCTAGGGAGCTACTTGAATACTCAGGAGTCTTTATGGATGCCTTCGTGTTAAAAGTTGCTCACATCATTGGCACGGAAAACCACCCAAAGGCCATTCAAGTAGCTTCGTATACAGTCATGACTATTAATTTACTGGGAGTCTACAGGCACATTAGAGAATTTCATTGCTAAGGACTGTAGCAGAAAAAGATACTGAAAAGAAGTATCACAAAACTGGTCCCTTCAAAAGGGCTATTCAAGTGATTCTTTCTCGAACAATTCACTCTCATCAAAATGTGCATTTAGAGAAAAATAAAAAAGAAGAGTGCTAATCTCTGCCCACATTTTTGTGTGATATGAACAGTCACATCAAGATCCTGACAAGTACTGTGCTACATTAACATGAGACCAGATTGGTCCAGAACTAGTGTATCAGCGATGATTAACAGTTATACCATACTGTTACAAATAAACAGCTGCATCGTGGTCCCCAACATGCTGCTTATGGGTGCCATGACACCTGCCAACACCCTATGTGGCGCCCACCAAATGTTCTTAGAAAGTTGATGGGACCAGGAGGTCTTTTTAATGGCTTGTTTTTAAAGTTTAACGCCTTTTAAAAAATGCTTTATTCAGAAATGTTCTAAATTCATAACACTTCTCCTAAAATATTGAAGAGATACCATTAGAGTTATGCATAACCTCACTCTCTGCCATTTTGTGGTTGGCGCCGCCTCCTGTGGCAGCCATTTCGTAATTGCGCACACCACCCTATGTTAGAATTCTACCAGTGTCCACAGGTTTGAAAAGGTTGGGTCACCTGAGTAACACAGTGATTGCAATCACTGGTTTGTAGCTGTCTGATTGGGGGGGGAGGCTTGAGCTAGTATGCTTCCTCCTCCTCAGCTAATTAAGTGCTTCTGCACCAAACTATAGTTTGCAATTATCTGCAAACCACAAATTATGTTTGTACTCTTTCCTACAAACCAAACTGGAATCCTGATTCGTGCAGAAGATCAGGATCCTCAGCTTGTGGTTTCAGTACAATTAGAAACTATGTTCTTCCAGAAAAGTAGCAATCTCAGGAAGTTGGGAGGGGAATGAAATGCGTGAAAGTGAAGATTCCCCAGGCTCCTTGATATAGCCACAAAACATGGTTTGATGTTACATCTGAATGATGTAAGCGGGAGTTAATGTTAACACCCAGGTTTTTCAATTTTCCAAAAAACTGAACAGCAGTAGTAACCAGAATTAAAATCATATTTCTACTTTTGAGAATGGTAAATTATTTTAGCCAATTCTGCTCATAATGCAAATGTACACACATAGCCCCAACAAACAAAAAAGAGTACATGACAAATCCAAGGTTTTGTGCAATCTACATTCAAATAGACAGCCGCTGGGTAACAGGCAAGTGAAATTTAGGCGCACAGTTGGACTGCAGCATCCTGATACAGTCCCTGTACATGACCCATAGTGACCATTCACCATTCTCAGCTTCAGCTTCCAGCTTGTTTTTAAATTTAACCACATTCTCCTGCCCACCACCAGGTCTTTGAGACCAATGCAAGAAAATGCCCTAGTGAATGGCCTAATCAGTCTACTCAATTGAACCATCCAAGAATACTGAGATCCTGTGATAAAAGTCAATAAGTTTTGTTTAGCTATAAATGCTACAAGCTGAAGAATAAAAAAGGCGGGGGAGATGGAGAACTCAAGAAGATCTGAGCTCTTCTTTAAGCAACTCTAGGCATGCCAATGCTGATCATTCACTCTCCCACACAGCCTCTTCTGCCAAGAAGCTCTTACAGAGGCCCATAGAATCCATATCGGTTGCAGAGGATTACGGGCCATATTCTAGCTTGTACAGTCAATTCATGGGGCACTGGCCTGCCCTGATGACCCAGCGTTCCTGAAGGCAACTGCAAGTGATCTGCACTAGAAGCCTCCTACCTTTACTGGGCGCCGATTTTCTCACAGATGCAACATGATCTTCCGAAATGGCTAGACGTCTCAATACATCAGCCAGGGCTGCTTTCAGCACTGTGATTTCGTCTTCTTGTTGTTGAACTCTCAGTTCAAGAGCCGAAAGGCGGTCCTGGACGTCAGATGTACTAGCTGCAGAGATGCTGTCATCTGTTTAGAAAAAAAATATAGACATACATTTAAAAAGCTGTGTAGTATTTCTTAACATTTCAAAAAGAGCACAAAAAGATCAGGGGAAAAAATGTCAAGAGAAGCATTTGCAATATCAGCACTTCAAAAATGTTCAGCATTTATTACAGCCATCATAAACAGGCTGTTTCAATAGCTGTACCAGAAACACTTATCTTCGGAGAATGAAGATAGAAGGATCTGGATGCTGAGCAGCTCTGTGCAGCTGGCTCACCATGTGGGAACTGCCACATAGTATGATTTAAAGCCGATTTCATGTAGCAACCACAATGCATACATTTGCCTATACTGATATAGCACAAACAAATTTGTCATTCCCACAGTATTGACAGAAAGATAGTGTCTGAACGCCAGCCTTAAAATATACTGATTTCATAGGTCAAATACATTAAGCAATGGGATAATGATCATAGTTTCATTAGGATTGGCAATTTGGAAAAAAAATCTTTTCTTTGCTATATGTCCCTGCTGTACAATAGTGTCTGATTTCTGCCCCTGTTCCCCTGGCACCCCACTTCGGTTACTAATGGACTCTTTTGAGAGCAGAATTTGAAGTACACTAGCTTACAAATGCAGAGACCTCTTTTTAAACTATTCCTGTAATAGCTACATACAAACACAGATATCAACAACACAAGCCTGGAAGAGGACGACCATTCCAGATAGAAGGAGTGTACCGTTCCTCTGTCAAGGGTATACGATAGCTGCGCTCCCCTGCTAGAACCTCCAAACAAGCTCAAGGCCCATTTATAAGAAATACAGATATCAAAAGAATAAATGACTCAAAATTCAGAACACAAAGTAAACCTGTTACAATAAACCTACTCAAGTTACACCGGTAAGTTTCCCAGCTACGGGAATGTGACGCACAGCGATACATGATTCATATTTCATGCTCTTGATCAAATATGAAAGTTCATTGCTAGTATTTTTTTTTTATTTGGCCATTAGCAGATTTATAGCATGAACATCTTCAGCAGTTATGTTAGTTTATTCAGTACCAGTCTTGGCAATTAATACAGAAGGCAATACTGAAACCACTACACTAAACAACAGTGAAATATATATGTTGGGGGGTGACAGAAGGTAGTTCCACAGATAAGACTCTAAAAAGAACAGTGCACTATTAGAATGCATACCACCACCACCACCACCCACGCAACATGATACTGTCACATTAAAAAGTGGTTCCGGAGTTTACTATCAGAAGCATCATGTACAAGATGAAGGAGATAAAGTCAAGCATTTTCCTTGCAAACGAGTCAGCTCGGCTGAAATATGGTAGGCAGTTGGTGGGTCACCACACAGAGTGAAAGAACCACAGCTGATAATGGAAAAGCACGACAGGTGGGTAGTTGAACAGACCATTCCAGAAGTTGTGGAATCTCTAAAGGTTATTATCAAGAGGATGAATAAGCACCTGTTATGTCTAGCGATGGTCTAGGGAGTTTGCTATCCCCGTGCTATTTCTATTTCAACAGGAGCCAGATTCAACAGATACACATTTGTGGCTTTCAAATGCCATTAAGGGGGACAGAAATAGCTCGAATGTACACACAAATATCACACGGTTAAGGACATTTTAGAATCGTTTAACATTTTTAAATTTCATGTGCTGACCTCACGCTCTTGGGTTTTGAGCAGCTGTATTCTTGGTGAGAGAGACGTGTGCCTTTGTAAGTGAAAGAAAGCTCTCTTAATAGCTGTGTTAAAAAAACTTGGGCAACATTTCTAAAATAGTTCATTGTAAGATCTGTTGCATGGACAGAATTCATTTGAACATGTTGCAGTTATTGACACTTGCACAGGTGGCCTAAGTCTCTGGTCAACAGCTACTTTCAACAGCAGGAAAGTGAATAGATGAGAAAGCAAGAGTCAAGTACTCTTTCCCTCTTCAATGATGGCTGACAATCAATTCCTGCCCTTTTCTTGTACTGGTAACTGAAATTTGAAGGCACCCTACAGCCCTTGAACCAGGAATGCAGAAATCTGGCACCTACGCACCTTAGAAGGATATGACTCCTAGATGTCTTTAAGCCATAATAACTCAATGAAGCATCTATATTCAGATGCAGTTTGCCCCTGAATACAAGAAAATAGGAATAGGTACTCTACTGGAAGAAGAAGAGTTGGTTTTTATATCCCAATCATCTCTACCTTTAAGGATTCTCAAACCGGCTCACAATTGCCTTCCTCTCCCCACAACAGACATCTTGTGAGGTAGGTGGGGCTGAAAGAGTGAACTGTGACTAGTCCAAGGTCACCCAGCAGGCTTCATGTGCAGGAGTGGGGAATCGAACCCAGTTCTCCAGATTAGTGTTCGCCGCTCCTAACAACTACACCACACTGGCTCTGGAGACAGAACACTAGACTTCTTCAGAAAGTTCTTACTTATGTATAAAATTTATGTGATACCTGTCCAAAGACCTGCTTTAAGGAGCTCAGGAAGTAACAGAATGTGGTTGGCATGCTAGTCAACTGACAAGTCAAAAACATTTGAGCTCAGCCGGCTATTCCTTGAAACCAATGCACAGGTATCAGGTTCCATCTTATTTTGTTATGGTTCTTTTTTTCTTTTTTCTTTTTTTACTATGGGCAATCACTTTCTTAGCAAAGTGATTGAGAGAGCAGTAGCAGACCAACTCCAGGTCTTCTTGGATACTTCACCTGCTCTAGACCCTTTTCAGTATGGCTTCAGGCCCAGCTTTGGGACAAAGACAGCCATGCTAGCTTTAGTTGATGACCTTTGTCTAAGTGTAGACAAAGACCATGCCTCCTTGTTGCTGTTGTTGTACTTATCTGCAGCCTTTGATTCAGTAGATCATACCATCATGTTGAGGTACTTCGAAGCAGAAGTATCAGGGGATGCACGCAAAACTGGTTCAAATCATTCCTCACAGATCAGTTGTCATCAGTGTGGGACCTATCATGTGGATTTCCACAGGGCGCAATCCTATCCCCCATGCTTTTCAATCTCAATGTAACACCCTTAGGACAAATCATTTGCAGCTTTGGGACTGGACATCACCCTTCAAAATCTTCACCCTTCGTGATGTATTACAAAAAAATTAGGTATTTCACTGCAAAGAGAAGCAATGTTCGCCTACAAAGACGAGGAAGAGAGAGGGCAGGCAGTCACTTAGCCTTGATGTTTGGTCACAAAAACCAATGTTGATGAGGGTTAGAATTTGCCTTAACTACCTGAATGAGGTTTCACACGTGAATGTAACTGTTTGGAGTTGTACTCATGTAATTTGGGTTCTTAGCCAACATCCATCCCACTAGGCGTAATGCCTGAATTGGCCTCAAGGCACACCATAAACTCAAATAAAAGATGCAACCATGCATATAATTGTGTCTAGACAAGTCTAATTGAAAGCCATGAGACACAGATGCATAACAATGCAAAATTACACCACCGTACTCTTATGAAATTCCAGTTCATTTCAATGAGATTTACACAGCTGGAAAAACTTCCCCAGTAGCATGTATCCTTTTTTGACAATTTATAAACATCTCTAGAAGCAGGTTTCTTTATATATTTTTTTGTAAGTAAACTCATTTTCATTTCCAAACAATGACCAGGAGGAGGAGTCTAAGAAACAGGCTGGGCTGAATCTTCCTAGCTTTTTTGCTAGCAGAAGAGGGAGGAGGTGTCCTTTCTAACCATTAAAATGGCTTTGCCATTAATCTCAGGTCCTACACAGAAAAAAGCCATCTTAGATGAGGGCTGCAATGAGGAGGGATACTGAGTAAGATTAAATGGAAAAGCTTACAGGGCCTAAGCCCTGTTGTTCAAAACGACAAGTTTAAATAGCAGAAAACATCCCCTACTGCTACTTCATCTGGGTAGTAAAGTAGGAAAATCTTGTTGTGGGAGGCAAATCAGCCCAAAATATGTTTGAGATTTTATCAAGATTAATTTTCATCCTTAAACTACCCTAGTTCCATTTTTTAATTTTTTTAAAATGCTACCACTTAATAAAATTAGCCTTGAAAGAGTGCCAGGAAAATGTTGATGCTAACATCTCACTGAAATGAACAAGTTGTGGGTGGTTCACACCTATGCCATGTTGCATTTTCTATTCTGAATGCCAAGTTTTGTTCAATAATTACTACATTGCACAATGCAGAGCATATGCTTAGAGCCTGGGTGTTACTAAACAATTAATAAATTGCACTTTTGATTCCCCTGCAATAGTCTGAATTGGAATTCTAAATTTATGGGATTGGCATTTTTATAGGGGGGAAAACCAAGGTCCAAGAAAAAGCGCAACATTTTTGAAATATTTTCAGATTAGGCAAAAAAGAAGAAGAAACCCATTTGAACTATTTCTAGAGATCAATAACTATAGGGGTTCAACAGTAAATCTTTACTTAATGTTTCTGAATGTAGAGGGCTCCCTTCCTACCTTCATAAATAAAATGAGACAAAGATTGAAATTGTATTGGTGCTTCTAAAGAGTTGAAATTTATCTGGAGTTATGCCACTTTCAGATGAATAATGGTATCTTTTGTCCTATAGGCAACAATGTTAAATGCCCATACTATGCAGATCTTATTCATGTCTTTTGGGCATTACCTTACTACTTTTGGATCACATGTCTAAGATGACTAGCTATACAATACCTGAGCCTAGAACTATTTGTTATTTGACCAACAGGGATGATAATTCAGACTTAGAATTCATTATAAATGTGTTTATTGCTGCTAAAATGTATATCACCCTATTGGAGGTAAAAAAAAGACTGAAACATCTTTAATTTCAGAGAAGCATAGAAAAATAGTTAAGTCTCTTACAAGCCTAGCTATAATTCAGAGTTCTCCAGGAAGTATATTGACAAAACAAATCCAAAGGACAGCCAGCTTGCAAAGCCACACAATGCTTGAGCCGGTTCACTCATACACCACCCAAGGACCCTGTACGTACAGTGGGGAGCTGTCTGTATGAAACATAAATTTTAATGAGACCCCCAGGCAGAATATGCATATGGCCAATTTTCAGTTTGGCAAACTGACTTGTCAAATATTGACAACTAGGTACTAATTTGATCAATGTCAAGTAAAATATACTATGAAGCCAAGAATGTCACTATGTAGGAGGAAAAACAACTAGCCTTTTTTAAAAAAAATCCATTAATGTTTTATTTGTCAGCAAGAGCAGGCTGGAAGATTGCTCGACAGGGACAGAACTAGCAGCAGAGTACAGGTTCTTCTAGTGGCCATCTGCTAGAACCGAACTCAGAACAGTAATCCGTGGCAAAGATTGTTTCCCTGGGATTATCCATAATGCCCCATTGTTTGTTGTGGGAACCAAGGAATGCCCCCTTTGTAAACACTGTAAAGCTCTTAGGAAAGATTAAACTTCAAATCTAGGAGCCCTGTGGTGCAGAGTGGTAAACTGTAGTACTGTGGTCAAAGCTCTGCTTACGAACCGGAATTCGATTCCGACAGAAGTTGGTTTCAGGTAGCCGGTTCAAGGTTGGTTCAGCCTTCCATCCTTCCCAGGTCAGTAAAATGAGTACCCAGCTTGCTGGGGGTAAAGTTTAGACTACTGGGGAAGGCAAAGACAATCCACCCTGTAAACATCGTCTGCCTAGTAAATGTCGTGATGTGACGTCACCCCATGGGTCAGTAATGACTTGGTGCTTGCACAGGGGACTACCTTTACTTAGAAATATTGGTCTGCTGACTACTATTTAAAACAAATAGTTGATATTTAGCTTTACTTTTGTTTTTTAAATAAACACAACTCTAGACTGATAAAAAGAATATTCCCACACTTACAGTTTGGCTAGGGGAATTCCCAGCTTTTGCAAAGTGACCGTGAAAGCATTTCTATCATGCACTCCCAGCCAAACCCCCAAGCTCTGAATTCACCTGTCAAACTGTGCAAGGCTTGCTCAATGAATTGAGTAACTGTGGCATGTGGCACATATGAGGTAATGTGTGCCCAAGGGAACTAGCAATTAAACATAAGTTAAGATAACATAATGCTAACGAAGAAAGCCATTTAGCCCTGGTGAGGCTATTGAGGCAATCACCCCCAATCATGCAACTTTAAATAAACATAAAGTCAGGACAAGCCACTCTTGGACTTCCTGTTCCAAAAAGCTTGCTTAGAAAATTGTTTTCAACCATTCTGACTCTTATGCTTTTCTGGGGGTTACCACACTTGTATTCCCAGCGATGTATTGAGAGTTTGAAAACGTTATTAAAAATACTGTTCACACTTTGGCCCCTTTAGCTGTGAAGACGTCTTCCAACAATTTATAAGCCGTGGTATCCAAAAACCCTTTTAAAGTGATGTTTTTTACAACATTTTCAAACTCTTAATACATCGCTGGGAATACAAAGTGCGGTAACCCCCTCTACAGAGAATATTCCTCACTGTCCTAGAAATGATACTATCTCCAGGCTTTTCAAAACTTTTGCCTGGGAAATCTGTGTTAAGTTTGTACACAACCAATACTACTAAAAAAAACCCCACACAGCTGCATTTCAGTGCTCTGGACTTCAGAAAAGCCCAGGGTACCTGCTCTAATCATCCTTGGAGAGTTCTAATTTAGTACCACATTATAGACTTGGTCTATTTAGAAAAGTTAACTTATGTGGGTTCGTTTGCATGTGAGTATCATTTAGAATGATGTTGTAAATATGACTTTTCTTTTTAATACAAGATGTTACATAAAGCTGTGTTTACATGGGCTAACCGAGGCCAGGTGGAGAACACATTCATCAGCCACATTAAAGTGTAATAGAAGCATGCTGTTTAAATTCTTCCCCTCCAACCAAAGTTACTTGCAATCCCAGTCTTCTCACTACTATTCTAAAAAAATTTAATTTAGAAAAAAAATATGCTACCTCTCTAGGGAATCTGTCTCAGAGGGCTTAGAAACAGTTTTATCAACTTTTAGTAACCCCAATCCACAGTAGGGCTGTTGAAAAAAAAATCGGTAAAATGCAGATTTGGCAAAATTTGGCTCGTTTTTATTCGGAAAATGCCGAAGTCCGAACTCCCCCACTTTGGGTCCGTGCAGTTCGGCATGAGATCTGGAGTTCGGGGGGAAATTCGGCCGAATAAAGCCATTAAAAACACAAACGTGCCTTTCTGCGGCTGGGGGGGCATTTTGGGGGTAGAGGTCCCAAACTTTCAGCATAGCTTGAGGGGACCCTTCTTGCAAGAACCCCCAAGTTTTGTGAAGATTGGGCCAGGGGGGGCTGAGATATGGGCCCCGAAAGGGGTCCCTCCTCCTAAATGTGCATCTCTGATAATGGGGGTTTGCAATTAGCAGAGCTTGCCGCCCACTCCGGAAGCTCCCAGCCCCGACAAACAGCTGAGCTGGGGGGAGCAAGGGTGGGGCAGGTGCGAAGAAGTTTGCAAACCATGCAAAGCAACACGTTTGCAACCATGCAAAACAACCATGCCTGGGAGTTTGCAAATCATGGAAAGGGACAGAGGCACGCTATGCATAAGGAGCAGGAGGGGGTGGAATTTCCCCTTTTGCATCAGACTCAGGACCAGGCAAATGCATTCTTTAAGTCACAATTTGAAAACAATTTTTGAGCAAGCATCAAAATAGACCTAACCTATCTTATGAATGAGGGAAAACCTGAGGACACACAACTGAAGCCTCCACCCCCTCAAAACAGGGAGAGAGAGACTCCAGGCACACACCCCCAGGCAGAACGGGCGAAAGCCCCCTTTGGCTTCCCCCCCATCCACAGAAACTGCTTCCTCCACACACACACACAGACTCTGCTTCCCCCCCCCCCACACACACACAGGAGAAAGATTATAGAGAAAAGCCCCAAAATGGGTCTTACTGTGGATGTCTTCTGTTCCATCTTCTTCGCACCTGCCCCGCCCTTGCTCCCCGCAGCTCAGCTGTTTGTCGGGGCTGGGAGCTTTGGGCGTGGGAGGCAAGCTCTGCTAATTGCAAACCCCCATTGTCAGAGATGCACATTAAGGGTGGGGGGACCCCTTCCTGGCCCCATATTTCGCCCCCCGATCCAATCTTTACAAAACTTTGGGGTTCTTGAAAGAAGGGTCCTCTGAAGCTATGCTGAAAGTTTGGGGGCTTTACCCGCAAAAATGCCCCCGGGCAGCCACGGAATGGTGCGAATGTGTGCTGTAAATGGAATAAAAATGCATATTAAGGGGGGACCCCTTCTGGGGCCCATATTTCGGCCCCCACTGATCCAATCTTTACAAAACGTGGGGGTTCTTGCAAGAAGGGTCCTCTGAATCTATGCTGAAAGTTTGGGGGCTCTACCCCCAAAAATGCGCCCCCCTGCAGCCACGGAATGGCTTGAATGTGCACACGCACTCCCCCAAGGGGGATCTCTCTCTCCCCGGGCCGCGCAGCAGCTGGGCTCATGCACTCAATCGCAACTGATTGGCCAGAAGACGACCCAGCTTGGCCACCAATTGGCCGCGGGAGAATGCTGCTTACTAACTGACGGTTATGCTGCTGGGCCAAACCCCGAATTTGCCTAATTTATTCACCGAACACCCCGAACTTGCTGAATTCGGCTCCCCGTTTTCCCGCCTTTTTTGAGTTCGGTTCCATCCAAACTAAAAATTGCTGAATCAGGGGAAATTCGGCTGTTTTTCGGTTCGGGACAAACCAAATCGATAGCCCTAATCCACAGGCCCATTTTTAAATTGCATACATGGCCTATCACTAGTGTACGGCATACACCTGTAGAATCAAGTGCCTACTGCTGAAAAGCAACTCTGAAGTAGCACCTGAGAAAGGGTTAGGCTGATGATGAACAGTTTTAAAGAACTGTCTTACCCTTACAAGCATATATCATTCATTCACACTTGTAGTACACATGTATTTTATATATGTAAGGCCCTGCTCTTAGGAGGGATAGAAGTGGTTTAGATAAATAAACGATACTGTTAAGAGTCGAGCTTGGCACTCAGATGGCCAGTTTCACCACTCCAGATCAGCTACCCTCACTGGATTCAACCAGCATTTTGTGAGATTGGAATGCATTTGCTCCTTGATGAATATGGGGTAGGTTACACATATCATGGTAAAATCATTGCTTTTTACAGAAGCACACTAAGAATTTAAGGTGGGTTTTCTGTCCATAGATTAGAATAAAGAGATACAGTAACCAGTGTAGGCCTATAATGACAATTATCTCCATTGGGGGAAAAAACATAGATGGAACCAAGTGTCTCATTAAAGACTAATAAATGTAATGAAGAAGTTAATCCCAGATTACAAAAGCTCTGGATGAAATAAAGTCTCGCCGGTCTTTAAGGTGCACCAAGAATCCTGTTTACTTTTGCTGCAATAGACGAATATTGCTACCCTTCTGGAATCATCCCCCCCTCAAGAGTGAAGTAGTAAATGGCTGCATGACCCTTGACATGTCTTGATCAGCGGTGTGTGTGTGTGGAGGGGGGGGGGGCAACCTCTATCACAAGCTTTGACTTCCTTAGGGGCCTCATCCAACAAACCTGTAAACCAGGGCTGTTCCCTCCCATAATTTTTCCTTCAGTTTGCTTGTACCAATATCATGCACATAGTATTTCCTGGCCTGAACCATTAAAATGCATATAAATAAATTATGTTGGAATGTACCATCAAGAGAAAAAGAAAACCTTCCTGCACAACAAACACTAACACAGCATAGTACGCTCACTATGACATATTACTTTCCTATGTAAGGAGGGAGGGAAGGCAGCATAGCCTGGTCTCATCAGATTCAGAAGCTGAGTAGGGTTGGTATTTAGATGGGAGGCCACCAAAGAAGAGACTCTGCAGAGGATAGCAATGGCAAACCATCTCAGCTTCTCCCACTTGCCTGGAAAGCCCATTGCTGGGGTCACCGCAAGACAGTTTAGATTTAATGGCACTTGCATACATACAGTGAGGGAAAAAAGTATTTGATCCCCTGCTGAATTTGCCCGTTTTCCCTCTGACGAAGAAATGACCAGTCCATAATTTTAATGGTAGGTTTATTGTAGCTGTGAGAGACAGAATAACAACAGGAAAACCCCCAGAAACCCAGAAGACAAAAGTCAGAGATTGATGTGCGTTATAATGAGTGAAATAAGTATTTGATCCCTTTGCAAAAGATGACTTAGTACTTGGTGGAAAAACCCTTGTTGGCAATTACAGAGGTCAGACGTTTCTTGTAGGTGGCCACCAGGTTTGCACACATCTCAGGAGGTATTTTGTCCCACTCCTCTTTGCAGATCCTCTCTAAGTCAGTAAGATTTCGAAGCTGATGTGTAGCTACTTGAACCTTCAGCTCCCTCCACAGATTTTCGGTGGGATTAAGGTCTGGAGACTGGCTAGGCCACTCCAGGACCTTAATGTGCTTCTTCTTGAGCCACTCCTTTGTTGCCTTGGCCGCATGTTTTGGGTCATTGTCATGCTGGAATACCCATCCTCGCCCCATTTTCAATGCCCTGGCTGAGGGAAGGAGGTGCTCACCCAAGATTTGACGATACATGGTCCCGTCCATCATCCCTTCGATGCGGTGAAGGTGTCCCCTTAGCAGAAAAACACCCCCAAAGCATAATATGTCCCCCTCCATGTTTGATGGTGGGGATGGTGTTCTTGGGGTCGTAGGCAGCATTCCTCCTCCTCCAAACACGGCGAGTTGAGTTGATGCCAAAGAGCTTGATTTTGGTCTCATCTGACCACAACACTTTCACCCAGTTCTCCTCTGGGTCATTCAGATGTGCATTGGCAAACTGCAGATGGGCCTGTACATGTGCTGTCTTGAGCAAGGGGACCTTGCGGGCTCTGCAAGATCTCAGTCCTTCACGGCGTAGTGTGTTACCAACTGTTTTCATGGTGACTATGGTCCCAGCTGCCCTGAGATCATTGACAAGTTCCCCCCGTGTAGTTATGGGCTGCTTCATCAACGTTCTCATGATCATTGCAACTCCATGAGATGAGATCTTGCATGGAGCCCCAGACCAAGGGAGGTTGACGGTTAGGGTTGTCACCTTCTCACCAAGCTGCTTGGCAATAGTCTTGTAGCCCAGTCCAGCATTGTGCAGGTCTACAATCTTGTCCCTGACATCCTTGGACAGCTCTTTGGTCTTGGTCATGGTGGCTAGTTTGGAATCTGATGGATTGATTGCTTCTGTCGACAGCAGAACCCTAACCCTAATCTGGCTGGTTGACAGGGGATCAAATACTTATTTCACTAATTATAATGCACATCAATCTCTGACTTTTGTCTTCTGGGTTTCTGGGGGTTTTCCTGTTGTTATTCTGTCTCTCACAGCTACAATAAACCTACCATTAAAATTATGGACTGGTCATTTCTTCGTCAGAGGGCAAACGGGCAAATTTAGCAGGGGATCAAATACTTTTTCCCCTCACTGTATGTATAAGGAGTTTTTGCTCCATCCTTAACATGTGTGATTTCTCTATTGTCCCACCTGTAGTCTGAACGGAACAGGCCAGGAAACGCTTTAGCCAGGGACAGTGCTGCAGCTATGAATCAGTTGCAAGGAGATACTTGTATGTGACAGTTTTGGTGGGAACCAAGAATGCTTACCGGTATTTGTTTACTGGACCCGTACTTCACATGGCAAAAGTAGTGATACTGATGTGCAAAGCCATGGCCCACACTTTGTTTTTGGCCAGGACTTCTGGCTAACATTTTGGCATGTTGTACTGCAATTTTAGGCACTTAATTATACATAGGGAGAAAGATCTAGACATTTCATTGATTTAGGGAGGCTGAGGACCAAATTACTGTACTTTTTAATGTAAAAATGAAATTGGCTTTATTTCCGTATTCAAAATTTGCATATTACTCAAAATTTGCATATTACTCATTTTCGTGTTCTAGTCGGCCTACTTCCTCCCTTGATGATTTGGATGAATTATTATGTCATTAAAAAGGGGGTGGAGCAAACAGCACATGATTGAGGGCAAATGTTACCACTGTAATTACCCTTGCTAGTTTTAAAATGCCTACTTAAAAAAAACCCAGACAATATTAGTGAACATAAAGTTTACCCAGATGTTACTCAGTGCATAAAGAGAAGTGTGACAACTGAACTGGAATTCTTATGAAAGTAATCTCTTTATACTTAGTTTATGGCAGTATTAAGGTGTTTACAAAAATTGCTTCCTTTTTGCTAAGATTGTAATAAAATACCATCATGCAGGCTTAAAAAACACAAGAAGAGAGAAAAGACCATGCACTTCCCGAAGCTAAGCCTTAGTATGTACATTATTATGTTCTCAGGTTTACACTTTTCTAACAATCACTTGCTTCGTCTTCCATGCTGACTTTCCTCATCATTCTGCACAGTGCTGACATAGTCTAAGTTATTCTGGGCACAGCTGGAAAAGGCAAGACATGCCCTGCGGTATCAGTTAACTGAAAGGGAGACACTATCAAAAGTGAACTACATTCTGAGAGTAAGTGTAATGTAAATGTGGGTCCTGATCCATGCAAGCCCTTAATTTTGAAAAAGTTTTGAAGCCACAGTTACCCAAATAACTGTCAGGAGCCACACACCTTGGAACTCCCCAAGATCCTTGGGCCCTATACAGCCAAGCATTTACAGATTCCATGTTGTATCAAAGAAGTGAATCACAATCAGGTCTACATGCAATTTGAAAGTGTACCTTTTGAGAGACAACAGCAAGCTGCCCATGGGAAAGCTATCGCTCACGCCTCAATGAAAGTTTTTTAATGTGACCTTTAGGGATTCTCACATTGCCAAGCCAAGATGAACTACCCTTATTTGCAGGACAATAATACCACATTCCACCTTACTCAAGAGACTGCCTTACAATGCAGACCAGGTAACCTAATAAAGATTTTGCTCAAGAAGGTAACATCATCACCTGCCCCATTAACATTCCCCATGCAGACTCCAAGTTTCAGTTTCTCACTGCTGTCCTGAACAGGCGTGAAACTTCCATATTTAAGCTGCTCTTTTGAGCCAGCATTTTAGGTCCAGTCCTATCCTCCAGCCTCTCTGACAGGAGAAGGATTTGCACTGCCCTGATCTGTCCACCTCATCAAACCAGAAGCCCAGGACTGTGTCCACACTACAGGATCAGACATATGAAACTTTGTTCCCTTAGTCCTCTGTGTCCACCCATCCCCACTGCCTCATTCCCCTGCTTTCCTTACTCAGTTCCAGCTCCTCTCACACTCTGTCCCTCCTTGGAAAAACCTTAACCCCACACCCTATTCCTCTGCTCCAAACCCAGCAAAACCATTGTCCTCTCCTCCCTTCTCTCTCTTGGGAACATTAACATTAAAACATGGATAGAATCCAGTTTTTGGAGTACCTGTGGGAGAATACTCTAGTTTCACTGGATGGCTTCCACTAGGACTTGCTGACTGCTTATTTCAGTTTGATTGATTTACATGTATGTGACTTATTATGTATTAAAAACCTTAGTGTGTTTTGTTGCATTGCCTTTGCATCTGTTCTCTTTCCATGCTTTTTCTGAGTGTGCATTTTCAACAAAGATTAAATCTTGTTCAATTCAAGGTTGCCCCTGGTTTCTCTCTGTTCCCTTCCCAATTTCAGCTGAAATATCACTCCCAAGACTGTGCCTGAATATCCACAGACTTTTGATCCCTTCTTGCCTTGGGATTGAAAGTTGCATATGTAAAGTGTTCATACGCATAGTCACCTGTATCTCTCGGCAACACTAATCATCTTCTTCTTCTTTTTTTACTACACAATATACAGTAGATGTGATGTACTTATTAGTTTTATAGTAGACAAGCTGCTCACTCAAGTGATCACCAGTAATTCGCTAAAAAATGTCTTACTATACAATACTGCTCCTTGCCCACCCTAGACCATCCATCCATGTATGAGATGTTCAATCATCTACACCATCTACAATACTCAATGATATATCCAACTGTTTCAACCCTAGTACAATCTGCTAGACTTTGATCCATTTTTTGTACCTAATGAAATATTAAATCTTGAACTGTGAAGTAATATAATTGCCCATCAGTACACAGTGAAGAAAGTGCTTCCAATTATTTGCATTTTGACACATACCCCGTTCTTCCTTAGAGTAGTTCAGAGCAGTTTTCAGAGTTCTCAAAAGTTCTCTCTTCCATGAAGCTTAACCTCAGGAATAAAACTGTGTTACATACCTCCAAGACCATTCTCCGAGCCTCTTATGCATCAGCTCCACAATTTTCTTGGCACCAGACGGCCCAGATCAGCACTACAGATTTTGAAGCAACAACTTGAGCTCCTAGGAACTTGACTTAAAGGTGGGACCATGGCTCCATGTAATAGCAAACCATGGTCTGGCCACTTGCACCCAAATTCACTTCACTTGTGACACGCCACACTTCCCTCTTGATTTCTGATTTTGGAGTGGTACAGACTGTGGTTTGTGAAAATCACAGTTTGCCTGATTTAGATGCAAGTTTACCCATACAAAGAGGCTTCATGAGGCCACAGCATGTTCCCAGCACTGCACCTCTAATATGGAAAGACCTTCTTTCCATTATACATGCTACTTAAAGCAGGAATGGTAAAATTACAGGTAGCAGAGAAACCAAGACAAAGGAATTGGAATGTGTCCGACTAACAGGTATCTATAGTAGCACCAAGTAAACCACATCAATTATCTTTCTATTGAACTGTGCATGTGTTCCAAAATTTAGAAATCGTGACCATCACCAACAGAAACAGTGGACACTGAGAACCGGGGAAACTCTTAGTTTCATGTACAACTAGTACCATATATGTCCTACTGAAATCTCTACTTAACAAGAAGTGCATGTGCAGATTCATGTTTTCCAATTGAGCAGTATTAAGTGTAGCCTAATGAAAAGAGGCATCAACAGGCAACAGTATGAGCACATCTGTCTACAGTAACATTATTGATGTATCGTTGGTAATGTTCTTGTTCTGTCCCTTGTTTCATTTGCAACTTTATAATAAAATTATAGATCATATTGCAAAGCTCTTGCACTATCTACCTGACTCTTCCATAGTTGAACTGATTTCCCATAATACTGATACAGAGATGACCTTTCCATTTTATTGGTATATGGATAAGTGAAAAAAAAACTGTGTAACAGGAAATGCCCCATATTTCCTCCATGCTAACTGTGGCTGCAGAACTAAGTATGCATACATATAGGGAGTCAAGATGATTCTGAACCAAACCCTAACTATTCCCCCCCCCCCAAAATGGAACTCTCTTGAAAATTTGCTAGTCTGAAGTGGAAGAAAAACGTAAAATAAATTCAGGCACAAAATAAAGAGTTCTACTAAGACACACGCGCAGACAGATATACACTTAAATGGTCCTAACAAAAATTGGTAACATGTTAAATTAAATGCCAGGGAGCATTTTTACACAGTACACGCTTATGTAGGTTTCTGTTCTCTTAAAGGGCTAGGGCACAGATAAGGAGTACTTCAAGAGTTAAGTATTCAACCCAGTTCAAATAGTTCCAATTAAAAACATTGCAAATGCACTAATTATTTTAGTTATTTTCACATAAGGCATATTTCATTGTACTTATGTGTTACAACTATCACGAATGTGTGATACACATAAACTTGACATACCTGTGCACTGAATGGCACATCCACAGGTGTGTTGAACCATCTACCAAATCCTTATTGACTTGAACCAGACCAACCTGAAGTCACCAGCCCAGCCCAGAAGAAAACCCAAGCATTTTGTGTTTTGACTTCACGTCTACTCTTAGGGCAAGGACTGAACACAATCCGCCTAAACCATTTATTTGTAAGGAATGGCTTTTAAAAAGTGTAATCAAAATCTGTGGATGCAACTCATGTACATTAGTGTCAGTCAGCTTTGGACTGCTCCCAATGCTGGCGCTCCACAGAAATTATGCATATGCAATTAAGATCTACCTCTTCCTCTTCACTACTGTGCATTAACATAACGTGAAAGAGCTTTTTTTTAATTCAGAAGGGAAATGCTTAATTAGTTAATTATGCTAAAGTGCCATAATTGTCTCAACTTCTCATTCCTTCTCCACCTAAAAAGCCACACCACGCTTTTTAATGTCTGTACTTACTACAGTGGTTTCTGTAGCAAATAAAGTACTGAACCTTCCTAGAGGAATTTATAATAAAGCAGCATTTTTTCCAACCAATAAAAGCAAGTGTGGAAAGATAACTCTTTTTTAGAACATGAAACAGTTTCTATTTTAACATTTTATATCTTTCTGCAGAAGTAATTTTCTCTTCATCTTAATGCATTGGACTTTTTTTAAAGAAACATATATGCATTTGTGCCAAAATTGATCTCAACAAATCAGCAAGATGAATAAATGCTCGCTGATCTTTCGGTGTATTTAAAATAGGATTAAACTTGAAACTTTGGTTTTTGCTCTAATCTTGGCCCACTGTTTTTAACAACTACCACACACTTTATAATGGAGAAAAGCGTTCTCTTGGCAGCTTTCTGATAGTCAGAACTCAAACCACTTATTGTGGTATGCAAATGCAGTCACACAGAGATACTTCAGTAACTGCTGATTAATAATTATAAGAAAGCCGGGAATAAGTTGGCCTGCAAAATATCACACGATGTGTAGAAATGCAAACTGTTCTCTGAATGCTCAAGAAGGCAGCATACATAATACGTTATCGTGCATAGATGTTTCACTGTGCTACTTTCCTGAGCCCCCTCCCCATGCAAGCCAAAACTTTCCTCTAGGGATTCGACCTTCTTCAAAACAAAACAAGTAATACTGACAGCCAGTTTAAAGGAAGCCCCTTTTCACAGAAATGCCGAGACAAGAGTCAAGCACACTGAATCTTTAAAATGCACAACACGCCAGGTTTTCCTTTCTAAACTGTACAACTGACCTCAGTGGGAGGGGATTTTCACAATTCAAGGGGTAGCCATGCTGAGTGACAATGTTTGGTGTCGACCTCACATTTTACAGGAGACTCATCTAGCGCTAAAAACAGATCTGCTTCCTTGAAGGCTGCCCCAAACCTGACCGGTAAAGAGAACAATCCCTAGACTTCCACAAGGTCAATACTCATCGGTAGGCATGCGTGGGAGGGCTTGTCGTCGATTCAGAGAGCGGCTTCAAAGCAGATGGGAGAGAAACCTTCCCCCGATTTGGGGTCGGAAAAGAAACGGCAGGGATCGCATGGCATGCCCCGCTCACGCACTCGCACACAAATGAGAGGAAGCGGCACTTTACCGGCGCAGAAGTTCATGAGCGCCGAGGAAGCAAGGCAAGGCAAGCCGTCTTCCATTCTGGCCACCTACGGGAACGAGAGCTGCACACCAGTCCTGCCTGCAGCTCCTGCAGCCTTAGCAGAGTTTGTACGGCAAACCCCGGCTCTCGCAACCCGACACCATTCTTCGACTCCGGAGCAGACCCTTGCCCGTTCAGACGGCCGCAGAAGCGATTCTGCGCGGAGGGAAGCTCGCCGCCGCCGCCGCCGCCTCCCGAGCGTTTGCATCCGACTGAGCCAAAGGGCAGCGTCCGCCTTCGGAGCGTGTTGGCGCGCGCGCGAGGCAGAAGGGGGTGGGGAAAGGGACCCGAGGCTGCCGGGAGGAGGGGCCAAAACCTCGACGGCGAGCACGCGAATCAAGGCGCTTCGCGGCGCAGACGCGACCCAGCAAGCTGTCACACGGCGCAAGTTGCGACTCCAAAACAAGGCACCCCCTCCCCAAGGCTTACCAGCTCGTTTTCTGTGTTTGGAAAAAGAAAGGACGCGATCAAGGAATCCAATGGGGGTTTTCCACGAACCCGTCAACCAAGGAAGGGCAGGGTTGCTGTGTGGGGGAAGGCGCTGGCAAACCCCCTCTGTTAGTCTCTTGCCACGAAAACCCCCAAAAGGGTCGCCAGAAGTCGGCTGCCACTTGAAGGCACTTTACACGTGCGCAAACCACGGCCATTTGCGCATGGGGGGGTTTGGCCAAGAATTTGCCCCTCTCCAGATCCACATGTTCCTCGTCCAAATTCTCAAAACTCAAAAATAAGCCCCCCTGCAGAGTTCTGAGAATTCAGATGGGAACAAGAGACATCCAGAGGGGGGCAAATCCAAGGCAAAACCTCCCGTGCATAAATGGCCCAAGTCTACTGCAACACAATAGTTTTTTTTTTTTTTTTTTGCATCTAAGACCTTGCATGGTTTAAGTCACCAAAAACAGATTTATTTTGGAGGCTTTTGTTTCGGCCAGACCAGGATGCACTGCAATAGCCGCTACAGCATTTCTTCCAGGTAGGGCTACCACCTGGTATCATAATTTACCTGAGGAAATTAGGAAAGCTCCCACCCTTCAGCCCTTCTGCGGACTTTGAACAACAGAATGTTTTAGGAGGACCTACTTTTCATGCATGTGAACTGGGTATCTAGTCTTAGATTTCATACTGTTTTACAGATGTTTTATGGTTATTTGGTTTAAAATGTTTTAATTGGAAGCTGTTTCTGGAGGGGGAAACCCCCCACAAATGCTGTGAATAAACAAATAACTTGGAAAAGCCAATGTAAGGCAGGAACCGAAACAACAGCAAGTCACCTTTCAACTAGTTGTGAAATCAATAATGAGTTGGCACTTCTCAGTTTATTGTGCATTTTAGCCATTGAGGTAAACTAGGTTAGAGAGAATTCAGAATTTTATCTGTATAGTGCACACTATTCTCCAGTTGTCGCTTGCAAGCGGTAAATGGAGGATTAGGAAGGAAGATGTATTGAGCAACTTGGAACACTATGAAAGGCAGGGGTATAAACACCATAATAAAATAAAGACAATTGGTACACCAAGAGTAACCAAGCAATAAATCTATAGAACACATCCAGAGAATAGGGGTGGGGGAGTCCTTTCAATAGATAAATATATGGAGCAAACAAGTTCTACCTTAAGTATACTTGCTAACTTGTGTAAACAAGCAGTTTACATCTAGTTTGGCTGAGGGAACAGAATGTTGTGACTGCAATCGAAGACCTGAATTTAAATGCCCACTTTACTGTGAAGTTCATTCAGTAGGATATGCCAAACTGCAATCTCTCAACCTCATCACCCTCACAGGGATGGCAATAATATGGGCTATCCCCATGTAATTGCCCTGAGGTTGCTGGAGAAAGCACAGCATATGAATAAGTTTGAGTCGTATGGAAACAGATGTACCACTACAGAATTCCGAAATGATGCTTGCTCACTACAAAGTCAATGTAGCCAAGGAGATACATGGGCAAGCCGGAGTCTGCACTGCATTGAAGAGCCACAGTATCTCCAAATGAAAAAAAAAAGTAGCTTTTGCAAGATTATCATTCCATTAAGTGCGAGACAGTGCACTCATATTACAACTGCACTGCAGTCCATTTAATATGATCATGCTTTTGTCCGACTTGCAAAATTGAGCAGAGCCAGAGGAAAGTTAATGAATGCAACATGTGTTCACTCTTTTGGTAGCCGTGCCTAAAGCCAACTGGCAGAACGATCACAGCAAGATAAATGTCAAAACAAAGCAATCTTACTGCAGTGTGGAGGGGTCCCCCCCTTCTATTTAATATATTATGAGTAATTTACATCTCTCCAAGCACACAGCTTTAAAAACGGAAGGCTTCAATGCACACGGAAAAGAACCCTTAAGAAAATACAATGGAAGAAAATGTTCCGAGTTGACACACGCACTCACACACGTTTAAGCCCTAAATTGTAATCACATTCCCATGCTGCTCATTTACTTTTGAAGGGGGGATACAGTTGTGGTGTTGCCTCCCCATACCTGCCACCACCTCCACTGGTACGGGATCTCTCTGGGAACCACTCCCCTTTCTTACTAACCATACAGTACAGTGCAATTGGCTTTTTGTGCATGCACGTTCTCACACAGTACCTGAGTTCTACTACCTCCCTCCATCCTTGCTGCAGAACTACTCTATTTAGCAGGAAATTGTTTAAATAGACAATTAGTTCACTCACAAGTCATTGATAAATGCTGTGTTTCAGTAAATTCCTACCCTTTGGTGACTAAGCAGTATTTAGAGACGCTAACTGCCGGCAATCTATTAGAATCAGCAGCATTTTTGCACATGCTCTGTTTAGGAAAAAAACTCAATGCAAACCACTTTGGTGGGCATTCACAGCAGCTCAGCGTGAACTGAAAAGACCTAGTGATTGGCTCACATGTGATCATCACCTTTGGACAGGTTACACTTTTACAGCCACGTGTGTTCACACTGAAATTCACAGAATTCCTTACGCACACGCAATACATCCAACAATGTAGGCAGTGGTTCACTCACACTTGTGCATCAATAAAGAAGTAGGTTTGTAGCTTGGGGGTGCTGCTGGACTCTGGCCTTCTGTTGATAAGCACCCACTGGTGGCCAGGAGTGCCTTTCACCAGCTTCAGCTCCCTTCCAAGGAGAGAAAGATCTTGCCACTGTGTTGCATGCCCTAGTAACATCCAGATTAGATTACTGCAGTGTGCTCTACGTTGAGCTGCCCCTTAAAGACTGTTTGGAAGCTTCTGTTGGCATAGAATGCTGCAACCAGACTGCTGACTAGAGTGGGTAATAGGACCATAATGCTCCAGTCTTGTGTCATCTGCATTGGCTCCCCGTTTGCTTCCAGGCCCAGTTCAGATTATGGACCTTTAAAGCCCTATACAGCTTGAAGACAGGATACATTAAAGATCACCTTGTCCCATATGAACCTACCCATCCACTCCAGTCATCTTTGGAGGCCCTGCTTTGGGTGCCCCTACCATTTGAAGCTAAAGGAGTGGCAACCTGAGACAGGGTCTTCTTGGTTGTGGTGCCAAAACTTTGGAACTACCTCCCCTTTGAAATTGGTCTATCTCCCTCTGTCAATGTCTTTCCCCAGAGAGTGAAAACATTTTTGTTTTGTTTGGCATACCCCTAGCCCTCCTCCCTGGCTGTGTTGTGTTTCTGTGACTATGTTTTTATTGGATAGTTTAAATATATATATATATATATATATATATATATATATATACACACACACACACACACACACACACACACACACACACACACACCCCTTGTTTTAAATGTTGTTTTAATATTTTGATGGAAGCACATAAATTATACATACATACGTACATATAAAGGTGCGACAAGACTGATATTTTTGTTGCTATAGTCTAAGGATCTGACCCTGGCTAGTATTTGGATGGGAGACCTCCAAAGAGTACCAGAGTCGTGATGCAGAGGCAGGCAATGGCAAAACTACTTCCAAGCAACCCTTGACTAAACAACCCTACGGTGTCACTATAAGTCAACTGTGACTCGATGGCAAAAAAAAAAAACCAGTCTAAGGAACATGCTTCCATTCATCACTTATAGAAAGAAAATTTTACTCTGGCTTACAAAGGATTTAAAAAATACAAACAAAAACTAGACTAGCGTTCTCCTAGCTTCACATTGGTATACCTATTGACGCCATTAGAAAAATCTGTAAGAGAACCAAGAGAAACTGGATGGATAAAATGGGGCACTTGAATCTTATTATTTGCTGATCTTGTGATTTAAGACAAGTCAGTGGGATGGAAATTGTTCATGTGAGAATGCTTTTTTCTTTTTCTTTTTGAAAGTGCAAGTGCTGCAGACTAATAGAAACAAAGATCCGACCACTAGAATTCTTTGAAATGTTGGCTTTTCAGGCTGAAGATGCTTTTTATTTGGGGGAATGAAAGCACCGAGTACCTACCTACTGAACTTGTATTACATAGAAGAGAAACAAAATTTAGTGCAGGACTTTAAACACAATAGAAAACATTTTCATTTTCAATAACAATGATTTCCTTAGGCAAATTATGAACACTTTGCTAGCAGCAACACTCATGCTTCAAAAAGCGTTTAAGGCTGGATTCATTGCATCACCTCCCCTTTCCTACACAAGCCTTCTGAGAAGCCCAAAGATGGATTGCGCAGACCAAGTGACTCCCGGGATACAAAAAGCCACCCAGCAGAAGCAGCATACCATGAAGAGGGGAAAACCATGCACAGTAGCCATTCCTCCCTTTTTTTTGCCAGTGCTGAGGAGAAAGAGCTGCTTCTGAGGTACCTCTAATCCAGCAACGCTTTTCCAACATGGCCAGTAACTGCTTATTTATGAGTTTAGGTTTTGGGGCCCCATTCTCTCCAATGGGCCCCAAAGTGGCGTACAACATGGTTCTCCTCCATTTTATCCTCACAACAACCATCCTCAGAGGAAGGTTAGGTGGGGAGGGTATGACTGGCCAAGGTTACTCACTAAGCTTCCCTGGCATAGTGGAGATTAAAACTCGGGTTCCTCACATCTTAATGCAACTTACTCTAAGCACTGTGCCATACTGGCTCTGGGAAGCCCACAAGGAAACAGCTCTCATACTGCCACTGAGCCAGGAAGCTTGATTCAGTTACCACAACTAATAGCTGCTGATAGACCCATTCACCATTAATGTATTTAATCCATTTTTAAGGCTAAGCAAATGACTGCCATATCTCTGTAATTAGCCCATTCCTTCTCCATTAATCACCTGCTCAATTTAACAGAAGGATTTTGCTTTGTACATGTAGGGGCCATTTCATGTTTTACATTTTTAGGCGTACACTTATTACATGTTACTCCTACAAGTATTGGATACTAATGTGGCTCTCTATTGAACCTCTGGGGATGGCAAGCTTGAATTTGCTGTCATGTATGTATGACTCGATCACTTCAAGTTTTTGAAGCATCTGACACAAAGGATTATGTCTTTCATATGGAAGTGAGTGCTACTGTCATAGTACTGGACAAGGTATTTCAGGCAACCACCATAAGAGCAGATACATTTAAACACTAGTTCTGAATTTCTAGTTTATCAAGTTTTTTCCCCAAGCAGTGGGAGTCATTTTGCAATAGATAAAGTGATAAACTCTCTCTCATTTGATCAAAGAGTTTAGCAGCTATATGTTATCTATGTGACACAATTTTAACATTTCTCCTCAGACAGGTAAACCAGATGGATCTGCTTTGGGGAAATATTAAGTATGAAAGCAACTTTGTCTAGGTGAAACAAATGCTAATAATGTGGACACAGTTGACAGTCTCACAGGAATGTTGAAAATTCTTCCCACAACATTTGGTAATCCTCCCCCCGCCCAACAAATGAAAATACTGCAGTGAATATTGACAATGAGCATCAGGCAACTCTCCTTGTTCACTGGTCCAACTCTGTATTGTTGGACATTCATTAAGCAGAGTTTGCATCGTTTCTTCACGAATGCTAACAGCCTCTGCGCTTCAAACATTCACTTGAACATATACTAAAAAATTTTTTGAAAACAAACAAAATACTTACCATTCTAATCTGTAGTAGGGGGGGGGGAAGCTATGCAATTTAAAAGGAGGAGTAGGAGTTGGTTTTTATATGCTGACTTTCTCTACCAGTTCAGGAAGACTCAAACTGGCTTACAATCACCTTCCCTTCCCCCTCCCCACAACAGACACCTGGGAGAGTACGACTAGACCAAGGTCACCCAGCTGGCTTCATGTGGAGGAGTGGGGAAACAAATCCAGTTCACCAGATTAGCCTCCGCCGCTCATGTGGAGGAGTGGGGAATCAAACCCGGTTCTCCAGATCAGAGTCCTCCGCTCCAAACCATTGCTCTTAACCACTACACCATGCTGGCTCAACAAATGCATGAATGGACAGGGTGGTAGGAAGAAAAACAAATAAAAATAATTGATCAAAGTACGTGTGTATATATGTACAGAGGTGCATAATTCATGCATTTGAAAATTGCATCACAAGATTAACTACCCCTAGAGAGCTGGCTGGCCCACCCTTAATGTTTGAAGCTTTAATTGGAGTGTTCACATTTCCCTCCTACCCAAAGGTTGCATGTAAGCATGGTGAATACTGTGCATTTGCCATTATTATTAAATATAATTCTACATATATTACAGAATTCAGTACAAACTAACAGGAGATTTGCTTCCAAATAGATGTGCTAGCCAAACAGATAAGCCCCAGCTTATAGAGTACAGATCATCATTTCAAAAATGAATGAAAAACTGGCTTAATTCAGGTAGGGAAGTTTAATCACAGCTTGGCCTGAATCAACAACTCAGAGTTGCTCTGCAGATTGAAAACAAAAAGCAGACTAGCAGGTCTCAATCATAGTTTGGGTTCTGAATGATGATTAACATACACTGTAGTTTGGGGTGAAGCCTGAATTGAAGTATTTGTACTATCTTTACTGGGTAAATGATGAGTATGAGGTTTTTTAACTTTAAAGTATCTTGAGAGCTTATCATACCCAAACATTTCCTTCATGTGTACAAACTCGACTGCTTTATGAATTCCATCAATACAGTAAACTAGGCTTGCTCCATTAACAGAAATAACGTTCTTTGGAGCACTTGAACACAAAGATTCAGAAGGGAGCATCTCCTTTGTGCGATAAGCTTTTGAGAGTCAAAGCTCCCTTTATCAGATATGAGAGGGAGATTTGGCTCTTGAACGCTTATACCCCCATAACCCAGTTGGTCTGTAATGGTGCTACTCAACTCAGGTGTAGCTGTTCTACTGCAGGTCCCAACATGGCTACCCTCTGAAACTGCCAACTTAATATTCATGCAAAACTGCTTTGGGATTTCTGGTAACAAGCACAAGACAAACAGGAAATCACTCTGAGATAGGTTCAAAAGAAGGCAAAAGCAAGTAATACTTACGCAACACATTGTGGGGATCATAAATTCAAAGGTGGTAACATTAAAGTATTTTGTTGAATAAAATGTGATTAAAGTTTGGATACATCTGTTCTGAATTGAGCTTCACATGCAAACTATACTGTGTTCAGATATTCACAGGATTTTAAGGTTTTGAATATAGATGGTGTTGTACAAAAACTGACACACAGGGGAAGTTACTGTTCTTATGCTATCTCTGTCTTGTGAAAATAATATATCTTTCTGTACTCATGGCCATTGGTTTTCCTCTCGCTGGCAGTCTTTAAGCAGTGGCTGGACAAACACTTGACAGGGATGCTCTAGGCTAATCCTGCGCTGAGAAGGGGGTTGGACTAGATGGCATGTATGGCCCCTTCCAATTCTATGATTCTTAGTCCTACTATGTCCAAAATTATTCTCACTGACTAGATTTAGGCTTGAGACACCTGGCTCTACCCAAAGCACTGTCAGCAGCAGTCCACTATCAAAACTTTTGCACCTTTGCCTCTGTTCCTCAAAAGGCTACTCCTGGGGTGACAGGAAAAAAACACCAAAACTTTGATGTATGTGGATTTTTAAATCCACATGTTTTAGGCAGCCCCCTCCGCTTGTTATTGCTCATATTTGCTAGTCATTACTAAATGTAACTGTAAGAAGGTCGGTTCTTTCCATACAGGATCATAGCATTAGTCATAAACAACCTCTCTGTGATTTTTCGCCCTCTAGCCTTCCCATCTATTTTACATTAATCTATCTCGCTTTCATGCAATCTGTCGTTAATTGGGATGGGGATGCATTTATAGATTTTCTCATGAGCAAATATGTTTGCTGTGATGGAGGAAAGGCACATTTGATTTATAGACCCTGCTGGTGTTACATATAAATATTTTCAATTCTCTCAGTAATGATATGGCTAATGATAGTTTGATATGTCAGGTTTCTGAAAGGTTGCACTGTGAGCCTCAGAACTATAGCTGGAGGTAGATGGAAGTTATCGAAGACAGAGACAATGCTTCCCAAGATACATATGTGTTTCTTCATGGCTGCCATTATACTTGATCACATCAGGGAGAATCCGTACAAAAAATTTCATAAAAACCTAAACCAGTCTGTTCCTGCATTTCTGGGGTAAAGGTCCCCTGTACAAACACTGGGTTATTCTTGACCCATGGGGTGACGTCACATCCCAACGTTTACTAGGCAGACTTTGTTTATGGGGTGGTTTGCCAGTGCCTTCCCAAGTCATCTTCCCTTTACCCCCAGCAAGCTGGGTACTCATTTTACCGACCTCGGAAGGATGGAAGGCTGAACCGACCTTGAGTCGGCTACCTGAAACCAACTTCCGTTGGGATTGAACTCAGGTCGTGAGCAGAGCTCAGACCGCAGTACTGCTATTTATGGATTACGGGCAAGTTTAAAACTTTCTTTCAACGTGGCATCAAACAAGAACCAGCAATATTGCAGAAAACATGGCTACAATAATCACATTCTATCATTAAAAAAGCAAACAAATTTACACTCTAACAGCTGCATTTTTATCTTAACAGATTCAATGAGCTATCAGCGAATTACCATTTGAATTACTCCTCCCCTTTTAAAAGCATTATTTTCTGACTCTTAATTTCAACCTATTTGGGAAAACCTGAGCAGAACAGTATGCAAAACCATCAATCATACTCAATAATTAAAATTATGAACAAAGTTTAACTGTAAAGTTATCCATCCAACCCTGTCACAAAATTCTTAAAAGGATTGCCAAAAGGAACCTTTATGAATTTATTCATTTATAATCCTTCTTTCTCATTGCCTGAGACTCAAAACAAATTATACAATTAAACCTGTATAATCCATACAACCAGCAATTCAATAAACCTGGGTTTAAAAAAGAGAGAGAGAGAGTAGAGAACTAAAAATAGCATACTGTTTTTATATGAAGACACAGGACAGTCGTGGAGTGTTTTTGGTGTGCTTGTTTCAGTTACAGTGCTTTAGCAGGAACATACACAGCTGCATTTATTGTGAATTACATGTAATAGACTCCAGAGGTTTGAGGGGCTACCTTATCTCTCTATAAACAGGATGATTTAGCCATTTCCTCTACACAAATCTAACAGAACTACTTAAACAGAATATCCTGCCATAAACATTCCCATTTATTTTAAATGACAAACATCTACAGGGGGGGAGTGGGAGTGCAAATAGAAAGTTGTGAATAAGAGATTTTCTGCTTTACTGTGTTTTTTTTTACCATATACCTACTGGTGTGGTTCACAGTACAACATGAGCAAACTCATGTGCAGATTTGACATGACATGACTTGGGCTCTACAGGATCTGTGAATGGCTTGCTCTCTACAAAAATGGTAACTTTCATTCCTTACTGGCTTTTATGCACTACTCATATTCATCTTACTTTGTCAACTTAGCTGCTGTGGGGAGTGGTCTACACACTCTGGATCATTTTATACCTCTAAACAGATCTCATTGTCATCTGACCTTATAATGCACATATCGGTCTTGAAATGCAGGACCTCCCATTCTCTCTTTATAATAACCACACCACATTGCTCTTCTTCTTTTGATTATGCTGTAATGTACAAATCTGTCTTGAAATGCACAATGTACACATCTGTCTTGAAATGCACAAATCTGTAATGTACAAATTTGTAATGTACTGTAATGTACAAATCTGTCTTCAAATGCAGGGCCTTCCATTCTCTCTTTACAATAACTGCACCATATTGCTCTTCTTCTGATTGTGATCTTCCTCATAATCATACTTCAGCTCACGAATAACAATTCATAGATCTGATGAAGTGGCTCTGGCTCACAGAAGTTATGCTACCATTAATGTTAGTCTTTAAAGTGGCACAAGATCTTTCGGTTTTGTTTTGGCTGTAGCAGACTGACATACTGCCTCTGAGGACTCTGCCACCTGACATTGCTATACAGTCAACTCAAGAGTGAAGCAATGTTTCCGGGGCAATGATGATGCCTCTGGAAGCTCCCTATGCTTATCAACTAGCAATGGCTCCATCAAATAATCCTGATGCGTCATAGTTTCCTCCCACAGGGAAATGTCACTGCTCATGTATTGCCAGAGATGGGGGTCATTGCTACATGGGGCCTCCAACATAGTGACTTAAATTCCCCAAAATTCCATTTAGCCCCTCAGACTGCACACAGTTTGGAAATTATTGCCTGGTCTATAGTCTGGAAAGGAAGTTTCAAAGGAAGAACCCCTATTGCCGTTTCCCTGCCCCCCACAGGCTGGGGTGCAACTTGGATGTGGCATTAGTGTGCACAACACTTCAAGTATTCCTTATTAAAGTAACTAGAAACCATAGATACTTGAGACCTCACATCTTTTTTTCTGTTGAACGCAAGTTCATTCTTCTTCATGTGACCCTGAAATGTAATGTTAACTGCTAATCATTCCAGAGTTCGCAGCATGTGTGACTTGGTAACATAAAACTTAGGTACTGTTTAACACACAATCTTAAACAGTGTTTTTTAAATCCTCTGCAAACACAAACTGGATGAAAAAAATTGCTATCAGTTGCAGCTACAAAAGATTTTTACCATGCTGTTAAATAACCCTATAGGTGTAAAAAATAACATAATCAATTCTATTTCATATAGACTTTCAGAAACTTTTTTTTGGCTCACCGTAACCTAAAAAGGTGAAAAAATAAGCGCTTAGAGGTTTTTTTAAAAAAGATTTTTTGCATAAATAACTGACTATTGGATTTACAAACTTCCCAGATGCTGATCAACTTCTTTTGCCACTCATAGGCTCTAGAGCTTTCCTAGGCTTTCCCACAATTGCAAATACCTAGTGTAGTCTGAAGCAACCTGAGCAAAGTTCACACACTGGTATAACTAGATTCATTCTTTATGCATATATTGACAGAGAATAGTATTTTCTTCTCCCTTGAAACAAGGAAGCTGCTGAGAGGGCAGGAACAGAGGTACATAATTCCCCAGGCCCAAATTGCTGTAGGAGAGCAGGAAGCCAGGTAGTGTACTTACCTCATTTAGCAACGCTGAGAGAGAGCAAGAGTAGCCAGCATAATGCCTGCTGACCTGGACTAATCTCTGGGCTTTAACAACAGCTAAAAACCTCTTCAGAAATCCCTAACTGCTCACTTTAACCTTTGGCCTGACTTGAAATCATAGCAAATGCTCTCCTGCAGAAAAAGGGTACTTTTTAACTTCTCTAGATAAGCAAAAGGTTAAAATGAGAGAACCTGAACTTCTAGAGGGGTTTCTGCCTGCTCTGTTCCCTAAAGATCTGCAGGTGGGTGGGTGACCCTGATCCCTTTCTTTCCATGGTTTGCCATACTGTGGGAGTAGGGTTGCCAGGTAGGGTTGGGAAATACCTAGAGATTTTGGGAACGGAGTGAGGAGGGCGGGGTTAGGGGAGGGGAGGGACTTCAATGCCATAGAGTCCAATTGCCAAAGCGGCCATTTTCTCCAGGTGAACTGATCTCTATCAGTTGGAGATCAGTTGTAATAGCAAAAGATCTCCAGCTACCACCTGGAAGTTTAGAAACAAAATAACACCTATGCTGTAACTAGAAAGTAAGGAAAACCAAAAACAGCACAGGGCTTGAGATGCTCTGTGAAAATACATATTGCCACGCAATTATTTTGTGCATTCATTCACACTTTATATTTGTGACCTGTAATTACGTGGCAATTATTTTGTGCAATCATTTTGTTAGGTCTACTGATGTTATGGACCTTTGGAATTTTGTATAAATTAAGTTTACAATAAGAGAATAATTGCAGTTAAAAATTGATTTTGTCTCAGTGTATTTTCACAGAGCATCTCGAGCTCCGTGCTGTTTTTGGTTTTCCTTATCACCTGGAAGTTGGCAACCCTATGTGGGAGATCAATGAAGGCAAAATAAATCTCACTGAGGTCAGCCAGACTTGCTCCTTATTTTTCCCCATCACGCTTTCTTTTCTTCTTAATTTTCTGTTTCTTTAAATATATGAGGGAAGGGCCCAGAATGAACATTTATCCAGTGGTTTGTGATAGCTCTCAGCAGCCCTGTCAACAAAATCAGTTTTTGTATTATCTTCTCTCCCCACCCCCCACCCAACAATATGCAACAAGGTAAAAATGAAAGGTTGCATCCATGAGAGCAAAGACATATTTATAAACATTTTTCTGGTTTACAGCATTTGTGCCTATGAGCAGACATTTCAGGAGATAAGTTCAAGAGATAGCTTTAGCTTTGGGGTGATGTTTGGGCAACTTTTCTTTCCCTAGACATTTTTTAGATTAGAAATAGTGTGTGAGAGTGAGAATGAGAAACACAAACAGAAACTAAAAAATTGATATAAACCTCCACACAAATCATCTGGTCTTTTAATTTATTTTTTTAACATAGAATACAAAAACGACAGGATCAAATTCTCTTGATCCAGTGAACAGAGAGAGAGAGAGACTATACCTCAAGCGTGATGACTCAGAGCAAGGATAAATTTAAAATGTGTTACAAGACGTTCTTGTGCAAGATGTAGCACTTGTGTCTCCAATGTCACCCATTTCCTTTTCCTCCCAAGTCAAAAAGTTAAACATCATAAATCAAAACTAAGTTGTTACCACCAATGCAACTGTACCCTGCAGGAAACCTACAGCAGTTGCGGCAGTCTTTGACCCCCTGCCCCACCGAGCCTCCCTATTGCTCTGCCTGAAGAATACAATTTCTCCAGAGCAAACCATACAGCTTGGAGTAGATCTCATTAATCATTTTTCAAATCTCCCCATTATATAAAGGAACGGAAGGCCAGAGTGTTCTGCTTGTCTAATTTGGCTATTTAATCTTTTTTCTTTTTTGTTAAACATTCACAACAGCATATCCACATAGATAAGAACAGCCTTACCTTTAATACGATTGAGATTTGGCATTTGTAGAGCATTAAAGAGCGTTCAAAATACATTTTGTGCATCATCTGACAAACCCCATATGATAAACTAGAGTCTCCATGCTACAGAAGGCATGTAACGGGACAGGTATCAACAAAGACTTCCCTGCAGGGGAGGCAAAATCTGAACTGGGGACTTGCCAGTTAACAGTTCCCACTTTTTGCATCTTTACTACAGTAGCTGTCAGCAAATGCTAATTAGACTATGATCTCCAAGATGTTATTTAGCACCAGAAAGTTGAGCAGGTGACATGTTTGTGACATATCTGACTAGGTTTCAGCTAACATGTTCATGTCTGAGTTCACTGTGGTACAATTTAAAATGAGGACAGCTAAAGAGTTCAAATACTGCCAGGCCTTCCATATTCCCAATGTAAGAGATTTTTTATCTTTCTATTCCAGCACCTGCACATCAGGCTATCACAAAAACTGGCTCCCTATACAATAAAGCAAGCAATCCCTGCTTCTTTTATCTTTCAATTCCAGCATCTGCACATCATGCTATCACAAAAATTGGCTCCATTTATAATAAGGCAAGTGGTCCCTGCTGGAGAGAGCAATCTAGAGGAAGTCACACCTCCACTTTATTTATTTTTAAGTATATGCCTTTTTCTCTCCCCTTTGTTAGGCATTTATGGTGTTTTACAACACCTTAAACCAATATTAAATCAAACAGTGGACAATGACAATAATTAACAAAGCAGAATAAACCAGCGGCAACAAAACCAAGTCAAATAAAGATATACGAATATATGCACACACAAAAACACACAAAGCTAACCGACAAAAGCTTAGCTGTAGAGGACTTTGAAAAAGAGAGACTGCAAAATGTTTGTTTATTGCAACTCTAGCTCCAAGCCCTCCTTCTGAATGGACATTATTGAGCTGGATTGAAATGCTAAAGCCGAGGACTCGTGCGCCTTTCCGGCCAGGGAGTCAGATTTCCTGTCAAGCTGGTCATGTAAGGCCCCCACTCCATCCTCCGGAACCAGACCTGGGTTCTGCCAGTCTGCCACCGGGGCATCTACGAGTGGTACCTTAAGCATGGTGCAAGAGTGTATAATTTCTTAATATTAAGGGGCACTTGTTTGGTGGATGATGGATTAACCCACTCTGATTTCTTGAGAAGAGCTCAGGGAAGGGAACCAGGTTATTAGATACTTTCTTTCTGGGAAAGCACTCTTTGATCCCGTTTTAGTTTGGGTCTAGGTTCCTCTGTGGAATCAGCCTCTTCGTTTAAATCCAGGGCTAGGATAGCTTTTGCTAACAGTCCCTGATAATCTTCCCCAGTAAAAAGCCTGGTTGGCTGCTCCTCCGACTGAGAGGAGTCGTCTCCTGAGTCAAATTCCCAAGGACGCCTTAGTCTGTATTATGTAGACAGACAAATGCAGTGTTCACTAGGAATGTGAAGTACAGAAGAGAAAAGGCCAGGGTCATTCAAGATCATGTAAGATGAAAACTGTAGCTAGAGTGGCTCAGCCTAAATGTAATATTTGGACTGACCAGTTCTAACAAACCTCAGAAAAACTAATGAGGTCATTTAGTGTGGGCATTTACACCAATGTAGAAAGATTCTGAAAGTGTAATTTGCTAGCCAGGTGAGGATGGAGGAACGTTGTAAGTAGGTTTGCCAACCTCCAGGTACTCAGGGAAGAAATAACCTATGCTGAAATAGTTAGACTATGTGAGAGGGCAGCACGAGGCTCAAAAAGAACTTAAGTATATATAGAAAGACAATGCTGGCTTAGAAGGCCAATAAATTTTTATTAGTATGAGTATCCCAAAATAAGCAAAAAAAAAAATACACTTTCAGGTGTATCGTGTTAATGCACACCTCCATTGCCTCGCAGGGCTTAAACTGAAAAATACCACACTGGGTTAAATACAAACTCAACAAATCAAGCCCTTTGGAGCTGTAACTTGAATTGTTGAGTTTGTATTTAACCCAGTGTGGTATTTTTCAGTTTAAGCTCTGCGAGGCAATGGAGGTGTGCATTAACACGATACACCTGTGAGTGTATTTTTTTTGCTTATTTTGGGATACTCATACTAATATAAATGTATTGGCCTTCTAAGCCAGCATTGTCTTTCTATATATACTTAAGTTCTTTTTGAGCCTCATGCTGCCCTCTCACATAACCTCCAGGTACTAGCTGGAGATCTCCTAGTATTACAACTGATCTCCAGCTGATAGAGATCAGTTCACCTGGAGAAAAATAGTCTCTTTGGCAATTGGACTCTATGGCATTGAAGTCCCTCCCCTCCCCAAACCCCACCCTCTTCAGGCTCTGCCCAAAAAAACTCCCACCGCTGGCAAAGAGAGACCTGGCAGCCCTAGTTGTAAGTCAGTCTGAGTCCCCAATGGAGAGAAAAGTGGGGTATGATATCTAAATAGTAAACACCAAAGTCCGGGAGATGATCCTAATGTGAAGAGCACTGGGGCTAGAAAAGATCTGAAGAGTGGGAGAAGACCTTTTTGTTTTATTTGGTATTCCTGTATTGACTCTCTTTCCTGCTAATATTTTAAAACGGTTATACATACACACATGTATATTATTTTTAAAGTTGATTTTAATGTTCTCTGACTGTTTGACACCTGGAGGTGTTGTGTATATGTGTGTGTGTGTGTGTGTGTGTGTGTGTATATGTATATATATAAAAAGCAGATAGAAGCCGCCACATTAGAACTAGTGTGTGCCATTTCCCAAGGCCAATGAGACAGGCATCTTTGAATTTGTTTTCAAAAACCAAGCAGAGAAGCATTATTTTTCTCCCCCTCACAAACACTCTATATTTGCATTGTACACACTTTATTTTTTTGTACTGAATGTAATCCTATTCATTTGAGATTTTTACATAGATCGTATACACCTATATGAAAGCTACAGCCTATGGTTCTTCAGGTCTGAATTAGCCGTTTTGCTAAGTATACTATATTCAGAAGCGGTTGAAAACAGATTGTGGTTGAAAAGAGTAGGCAGGAACATAACTGAATTAATGGTTTGCAGCAGCTTCCCCTTCTCTCTCCGCCAAAACATGGATGATTAGAGCTTCTTTTAATTGAATCCCTCTGTGAATGAATGAAACAGATAAAGCTAGACCTCCTGACCTTCATCCATTACAGTATTAAAGCAGGATGCTAATACAGGAAGGAAGGCAAAATACTAACCGAAACAAGGAAGTGAAAGTAACAGTAAGCATTTGTGTGGGAGGGTGATAAAAAGGCCAAGAAGTGAACAGAAAGAGTACAAGATGACCAGAGAGTAAAGCTAATTACAATGATTCTTACAGAAAGAGATCCGTGTTTTTTCTGTGAATTTTCAGTTCAAAATGTAGGGGGGGAATTAAAAGGTAAGAACCAACAAGCGTATCTATATTTTTAATTCCAGCGGATAGCCTTGTCGGTCTGCAGTGGAACACGAGATTTGAGTCCAGTAGCACCTTAGAGACCAACAAGATTTTCAGGGCCTAAGCTTTTGAGAGTCAGAGCTCCCTTCATCACATCGGAAGCTTTGACTCTCGAAAGCTTATGCCCCCAAAATCTTGTTGGTCTATATTTTTGATGAGATTCCACAAGTGCTAGAAAGCAGTAGAAAAAATATGGGCTCCAAAAAGCCCCACATTTTGGATGTCTTTTTTTTGCTGCTACTTTCCTGTACTCACTAAATGACAAAGAAAAACTGATACGCATGTTAGTTTCTTATCTTTTAAAAAGTTTTCCATATTTTAAACTGAATATTCACAGTGGGGAAAAATGATCTTTCTCAGTAACAATCTTTGTAATTACTACTTGTATAAACTATTTGTATAAAAGATTGTACATATTATTGATTGCAGCGAATGGAGCAGAGCAAGCTTTCTGAACTGCAATTAGCTGAGAAGACATTCCAGGCTTAGGAACAATTTGTATGGTGCTAGAGCCTTTGTGCTCCAGAGGAGGTCCCTAGATCAGAACAATACACCCATGCCTTTTTTTTTTTTTTAATCTACCAAGTTTTAAGCTACAGGACAGTTTTTTAAAAAACATTTGGATCAAATGTTTAAGCACTACAGCATTTTATTGTTGTAAATATAAAAAATAATGCATTTATCTTAAAGCTATCACTTAAGAAAAAATGGATCTTGCTCCACTTTGTAGGTATATTCAAAAATGAACTGCAACACTGCACATAAATCGACCTTAGTATTCAAAAGAACATTCGTTGTTTTAAGAGACTACCCCTTATCCCAGCCCACCAGTGTGTCATAAAACATAATGGGCATTGCTTATTTTAGAAAACCACAACTCTTGATATCTAAAGAACAGATGCTATGTCTCTGAGGTTTGATCTCGATAAGGCAGATTTCCATTGTTGAGTCTCAGTGGAAATCCAATAGTCCCCTTGATGGTTCTGACTTTTCTGAGAAGTCATAAATGTACTCTTCTTTAAGAGAAAAAATATCTCGCAGGATAAATTTAGCTCCTCCATTGACATTTTATCAGATATATGTGTGCTCCCTGCTGCTACTCTATTCTTGTTCTTAGAACATGCAAATCAACTGTAATCTGAATGCTAAACACAAGATGTTCAGCGACAGGTGGACACATCAGTGCTGTAACAGAAAACAATCAGCTTTTTTGTTATGTTAATGAGCATGTCACAATCAAGCAAAATAATTAAGCAAGCCAGCACAAGGGTCGGGTATGACATAAATGTCACTGGTGGGGGCCAAGCCATGCCTCACCAGCCCAGATTGAGAGTGGAGAGGGTGGCTGCCTTGGCTGGCTCGTGGGCCAGATAAGCGCTCTCAAGGGGCCAGACTCGGCCCGTGGGCCTTATGTTTGACATCCCTGTATTAGAGAAACCATTGGCATGCAAAAGAGTAAGCTCAGTGCACTCATCAGGGTGCATGTATGGGTTGAACTGGGATGATCTTTTACTTGAATAATTTGGTAAGCCTTGTAAACTTTTACTTCAAGGGACAGTGTAATGACTTTCCAGTTGCAAAGTGGATTACAATATCAAAAACGTAACCAAATTCCAGCTAGGGAATCAAATAGCCAAGCCCAGACTGAGTAAAAGAAAAATAAGTTTTAAACATATTTTATAAATTGGAAGTGATGACTAAAAACTATGTGCTGTGCAACTACCTAAATTCTACTTTGATTAAAGGAATTGCTGTATGAAACTCATAGGAAACAATCTGATACAGGCCTTAAATTTACCGGTACTTAGCCCAGTAGTGGGAGTCTCTCTCCAAAGTTTCAAGCAGAGAACAGTCTTTCCCAATTCCTGCAAATCTGAGATACTTTAATTCGGAAAGCTACAGATTGAACGCTAGACCATCTGTAGGTGAAACCTATGTTCTACCCATTCAGCAACAGCCCTTCTGCTAAAACAAAATACTTCTTCAAAATAATTACTCATAAACTAGGTCAACAGTAATTTGAATGTTCAGAAACCATTCAGATTAGGTATTAAAGACTGGTCCTGCTCTGCGAATGTAGCTTTCCCTTACCCTTTGCTACAGTTTTGATCCAAATTAAGGCCCTCGCAGCTGCTGTTTAACATTAAAAACTGCACTACAGAGCCATTCACAGATTCCCCAATATTGACTTTCAAACTCCTTTGCGGTTGTCCTAAATTGCACTAAACAGCAGTCAACTGAACAGGATTTTTGCAAAACTTATTGTCAACTTAGAAGAACTCAGAGGTTGACCATGTTATCTTTGTTTGTTTGTTTTTAAAATAGTATTCTCAAAGTCTGCTTAATAAATCCCCGGGAAATCTCTGTTAACCCCACAGTGAAGCAGAAGCCTTACAATAAAAAGTTTTCGTATCTGTCTGAGCAAAGAATAAAAAGATGTTTGTTACAATTTTTACAACATCTATAAAAAATATCCCCATCACTAATTATGTTTAGACATGCTGGGAAAGTGTTAAGCATGAACTTGGCAAAGAAATATTTGCGCCTGTGGGTCCACATTTTCAAAGTGTTTGAATAGGAAAACTAACCGTTTTGACATGCAAACCAGCCATTTGCTTGGATCTGCTTGGTACTGCTGCAGGCATAAGAGGAACACATCCTTTTGATATCATGATGTAAAGTTCCATAAACTCAACAAACAGGGAATTTCCCCCTTCTTAAATTATTGCTCAAATAATTAAATTATAATAAATTGGGGCTAAGCTTTATTTTTTATATTTTTCCCCTGCAGCATATTAACTTCTAACAAACTATCCTCTGAATTGTTATAAAACATCAGAAACAGATATAAGCTGAAATAATGAAGAGAACGTGCTATTTTTTATCCCAACATAACCCACAGAAATAAGAAAGGAAATGTTTTGAATGTGCAGTTCTAGAGAAATACACTTTCTTATGCATTAATTTTTTAAAATAATAAAAATAAATTTAATTATGGGAGACAAAACCGAATGTATAATCTTGTTTTCCATTAAATATAGAACATAATATGTACTTAACATAACCTTGAAGTAGTATTTTGAGCAAAGTCACATACATTTAAATCTAGTCAAATGTCCAAAATGATGCCCACATGAAGTTAAACCTAGTCTTATCTTTGGTGGTAGTGGATAGCTCAATGAAGATGTCAACCCAGTGTGCGGCTGCTGTAAAAAAGGCAAATTCCATGCTGGCCATAATTAGACGAGGAATAGAGAATAAAACTGCTGATATCATACTGCCCTTGTACAAATCTGTGGTGAGACCACACTTGGAATACTGTGTACAGTTCTGGTCACCACACCTAAAAAAGGATATTACAGAGCTTGAGAAGGTGCAGAAAAGAGCAACCAAAATGATTAGGGGACTGGAACAACTGTCCTATGGGGAGCGGTTAAAACGCTTGGGGCTGTTTAGCTTGGAAAGAAGGCGGCTGAGGGGAGACATGATAGAGGTCTATAAAATTATGCATGGTTTGGAGAGAGTGGACAGGGAGAAGTTTTTCTCCCTCTCCCATAATACTAGAACACGGGGTCATCTGCTGAAGCTGGAGGGTGAGAGATTCAAAACAGATAAAAGGAAGTATTTTTTCACACAACGCATAGTTAAATTGTGGAACTCCCTGCCCCAGGATGTGGTGATGGCTGCCAGCTTGGAGGGCTTTAAGAGGGGAGAGGATGTATTCATGGAGGAGAGGGATATTCATGGCTGTTAGTTAGAATGGATATTAGTCATGCTGCATACCTATTCTCTCTAGTATCAGAGGAGCATGCCTATTATTTTGGGTGCGGTGGAACACAGGCAGGATGGTGCTGCTGCAGTCGTCTTGTTTGTGGCTTCCTAGAGGCACCTGGTTGGCCACTGTGTGAACAGACTGCTGGACTTGATGGGCCTTGGTCTGATCCAGCAGGGCCTTTCTTATGTTCTTATGGTGAGGATACCAGCCTCGCCCACTGAGAATCAAACCTGCTTGCCATTATCTGCATAACTCCACCTCCCCGCATAATTCCACCTCCCTCATTTGCATATGCCCATCTTGGCCTCCATTTCTTGTTCATGCTATAGTGTGACAGAGGAGAGGGGGAAAAGAAGCTATGCGGAACTTTGCAGTGCCTAAAAGTATTTGCAGAATACTGAATCCCAAACTAAGGATTTTAAAGGTATTTTTATTGAAACAATCTCCACGATAAAAGCTTCATCTGCAATGGATCAGAGTACTGCCGATCTTGCCACAGTGATCTGGACCAGAATCCATCAATCCCTGCGGCTACAAATCAGCAAAACGAAGCTTGTAAACAAATTTGTGCTCTTTTCAAGGAATTTTATAACTTCCAGTGCTATTCCAAAGAATGTCTGTTAATACATCTCAGCTGTTGCTTTACTACAGCAGAAGCAGCACACCACGTATTGCAAGGAAAGAACAAAGGAAGACCTGAGTTCAGCTCAAAAAAGACATTGTTGTTAAAACCAGATATGGTCAGGACAAAAGAATTAACTTTGGCAAGCTCAGCTTCCTGGATTCAAGTAACTCAGAGTTTCATTTTGTTCCAGTAATAACCAAATGTTTCATGGATTTGCATTCAGGACAAGTGACAGACAAGATACGTCTAAGACAGTAATGAAAAGAAATCCTAAAAAAACCCAAATTACTTATTTTTATTTTATTACATTTTTACCCCACCCTCCTCAGCCCAGGCTGGGCTCAGGGCGGCTTACAAAATCCAGAATAATAAAATTAATAAAACTTTAAAATATAATTTAAATACATTTAAAATAGCCCAAATAATTCCAATAAATGGGGGGAGTAATACTACCCCCGATGGCATTAAAATCACTAATGTCTGCAGATCGGTAGATGGAACTGACCTCCCCCCAAAATGGGGAAAGGAGCTCAGGAGCGGTGGGGGGGGGACTAGGGAGGCCAGTATTTATAGGGAGAACCGTAGCTGGCCTCAACCATAAGCCTGGCAAAATAGCTTCGTTTTTCTTGCAGTAATCTTGAAGGTCTCGCATGGCCCTGATCTCACTCAGGAGGCTATTACACCAGACAGGGGACAGGGCCGTAGAAAAGACCATAAGGCCAGTAGCAACTTAAAGAGCAACAAAAAACTTCTGTCAGGGTATGAGCTTTTGTGCGTCACAGCTCACTTCTTCAAATACCTGCAGTTATCTCTCAAAGGCCTCCCCTTCTTTTAGTGACAGAACCAAGCCTGGAATCTGTGGTTGCCTACCAACAGCCACTGAGGGAAGCTGTTGCTTAAAGCTATAGGCGCTCCGTTTATCATTTTTTGTTTTTTTAATCTAACATTGGGGTTTTTTAAATTTCACTTGTTTCTGCAAACCTAGGGCCCTTTTCAGATTTGTAGAAAGATCTGCCTTGTCCATTCACAGCTCCACTCACCAGATTTAAGAATCCTCAGATTTGACCGACTTAGTTATTAGTATATAAATTAAATGACACTTTCTACCTACTCATACCAATGCCTGAGAACAATTAAGGGTGGAGACACTTTATTTATCACCAGGGAGTTAAGGGAGATCATATGAGTTTTCGTACTGGATTGAATTAGGAAAATAATTACGGCAATTTAAATTCTTCTATGGACAAGAGATAAAAAGGAGAAACAGTAACCAAAATGTGTCAGGCTACAACATATTTGCCAAACAGTACGTATTTCTACAAATAATACCAATTAACTGCTCTTTGTGCATTTTTATTTTCTGGAAATTAGATATACCCTTAAAAGCATGAAAGGTGCTCCAGCCTTGTCTATTTTGCCTCCCTGCAGAGCATATATGTGTTCATTTGTATTAATCTGATTTATGGGTTCTTGCACAGCCACCTGGGAAATGTAGTTTGATCCAGTCAGTTCTGGGCATGCAATAGCAGAATGAATGCTGTTGATGGATGAACTCTGCCAACTGTGCACTCACAAATGTAGAACCCACATACTAATAAACTGGTTTTCAGTGTTGCTTATAGCAATGGTCCATCGTTGTTTATAGCAATGATAAATCATGAGTGTGAGCATCAGATACCCAGCCAGCCATCATGCCAAAAGCTGCCACTGAGCAGACACAAAACTCCCTGCAATGTCTCAACGAGAAGCTAATAATCAAGGCAATCATAGGAAGAATTTGCCTCCAGACAAAATGAGCAGTGCAAACAATGTTATATTCCAATGCTAAGTGCTACAAAGTTTGTAGTATTCCTGCACAGCATATGTGAAAACAGTGACACTTTTTGTTTTAAAGGTTTTAATGAAAGAATATACTGGAATGACATGCTGTAGACTTTCACCAAGGCAGGACAGTCTGTTGTTTGCAGCAGAGGGACTGCATCCCTCACAACATCTCCAGAGCATGTAAATGCAGCCACACCCTCTGCTCAATCCCAGGTCTCAGAGGCAGGAAGAACAGGTAGGTGACGTGGCCTGGTGGGGAAAGAAAGGTCTGGATCAAACTTCTCTCACTGCCTGCCTTCAGCTTGAAGGTCTTCTTCCAATCTGCAGGAATACAGTACTGTTCTCTAGAGGGGCAACCTAAGCACAATGGATCCTGAAAGTAGCACATGATGTATAACTTATAGTGTTTTGTTTTTAAAAAACTCTTGAACGAATATGAATTTTGCAGTTTGTACTCTTGCATACATTCCTAAGAACAATGGATCCTGAAAGCAGTGCATGAGAGCCAATGTGGTGTAGTGGTTAAGAGCTGTGTACTCTAATCTGGAAAACCGGGTTTGATTCCCTACTCCTCCACATGAAGCCTGCTGGGTGACCTTGGGCTAGTCACAGTTATCTCAGAACTCTCTCAGCCTCACCTACCTCACAAGGTATCTGTTGTGGGGGGGGGGGAGGCAATTGTAAGCCACTTTGAGACTCCTTAAAGGTAGAGAAAAACGATGTATAAAAACCAACTCTTCTTCTAGTGCTTGGTAAAAACAACAACAACTCGAACTAATATTTAAAAGTCCACCATATGAATTTTGCAGTTTGTACTCTTGCACACATTCCAACCCTACAACATCCAGCTCAACCCTCCAACATCCTCCAACAGTCCAGCAACTCCGCCTATCATAAATTAATTCTAAAAACCAACTTCAACAGTTCTGAAAACAGAATCTTTAAGCTAATACTCCATCTGAGGTATCCAACATAGTTCAAGGTGACCCTGGTTCAAGGCCTGGCTAGTTATTAAACTTTGATCTAGAGAGGAAGCATTTTTGGACATTTTGAAGCTCTGGGAGAAGTTCTAATGCTATCTCATTTTTCCCCTCAGACCTTTATATCTTTCATTATAAGTTCACTATGAAAACCGATGAAGAGCTGGAAGCTTCTTTGAAGAGGCAACAGTTGTCTGCCAGGCTTACTCACACAGGGGTTCGTTCAACACAAAGGCACCATGGCCCCTAACAGATGCTGCAGTTGAATTTTCAACCTGAAGCATTTTGTGGTGAACTTGTACCAAGGGATACAAAGGCTGGGGTGGGGAAGCAGATAGCATTACTACCTCCTCTTTCCCATTTTAAAAATGTTTCCTTTTTTCCAAGTCGAAAAATTTGAAATTTTGGGGAGCAGTAAGTAAAGAAAATATCATAAAACAAAAACAGCAAACTACAGTAACCGCCCACTGTTTGACTTACCCCAAATCTGGAGGTGGTAGAAGAAGACAAGATCGGACTAACAGCCCCCAAACAGATGCAGCTGTGAAGTAATTCAGATGGCTTTGGTTGGCAAGCCAGATCAATGGGATACTATTTTGACTCTTCTAGGCAATTTACAGAAGGATATCCTAATTACCACTAGCACCACAAGAAAGTTTGATTACATCCTACTAAATTCTTATTAATTCCTTCAACAATATTCCCAAAGCCCATAATATGGCTTTCACCCCTTTTACTGCAAAACTATCTTTGATAATTGTACAGCATTTCTCAGTTCTCAGCAATGTGACACTTGGCACAACGCATGCAGCACCTCAGCTAGCGTTGGTGGGCTCACAGAGGACACCACGGGACAGGGCAGATTAAAATAGTATTTCAAGTGCTGGGTCAAATATGCTACATTTGAAGACAAAGTCTCTATGATTCACATCCAATCAACCTTTGGTGCATTCAGCTACAGGAGGTTAACTATATGCCTTTAGAATATTGTACAGATTACAAAAGATTGATCCTCATAGTACAGCCTTGCAAATGAACGACAGAAAACATCTCTTTATATTATCTTTGTAACATGCAGCTCTTAAAAAACTGTGCTGAAGTGAATTGCACAAGGGTGGCCAATCTGCCTTTACAATGGTGACTCCTGCATCAGAAGCTGCAATGTCATGTTTCCCCTATAAATGTATTATTATTCCCTGTTATAGGGGTTAGTTGATGAGTTGGATGCCAACAGTGAAAAGAGGAAAGTTAAATCTAGAACGGTAATGATATGAACAGAGGAGTATCAGAGGAGCATGCCTATTATATTAGGAGCTGTGGAACACAGGCAGGATAATGCTGCTGTAGTCATCTTGTTTGTGGGCTTCCTAGAGGCACCTGGTTGGCCACTGTGTGAACAGACTGCTGGACTTGATGGACCTTGGTCTGATCCAGCATGGCCTTTCTTATGTTCTAACACTGGATGTTTTTTGTTGTGTGAGCTAAACATGAGCCAGTTCTAGCCTAGACTCTAAACATAAAAAGATAGTGTGTGTGTGTGTGTGTGTTTTAACTCCATTCAAAAAAGCTCAACTTACCCATAGAGTCCACATTTTACAAGCTCTGCAGAATTACATCTTGTAAAAGAGAAGGCTTTCAGGAGCACTATTAACTCTGAAAAATCTATTTTAGCTCTCTTAATTTCCTCCCTGCACCTTCTAAGGAATACTGTAGCTTATGTTCCTTTTATTGGTTTCATTGGGGCAAGATTTCCATTGGGGTTTTTCTTTTGTCGCTTCACTTCCATGATTCAAAATTTTTTGGGTCTCCTGATTCTCTTTTCATTACACTTAGTACATGCCCGCTGAGACTATTAGTTCCTCCAGTAGGATACATAGTGAATTTAAGCTTTTTAATGCAACAAAGTGCTTTCTGCTTGCAGTCTTCTTTCATCGTTGAAAGGTTTTCATTTTATTCCCTTACAATTCTAAAGGCATCCACCCACATCCAGTCCACAAAGGCTGAAGACAGGCAACAATCGCAATCCTAAGAGACTTACAGTAAACAGGGAGGGAAACCTTTCAGCTGTTTGGGCTCAAGCTAGATGCTATTTATACCTACAACACAAGCTTATTTTCTGAACCTTGTTCTTCAAAAATTAAAATTTATTAGTGGGCCATTCAAAAAGGCCTGTTCTTTAAAGCACAATCACACATTGTATTGAGAAAAGGAGCAGGAAGAACAACAACCAAACACATGCAGGGCTCAAATTTCCTTTGACTAGAGTAACATTCACAAAATGTATTTCCAAACAGCACTAGTCCTCTTTAGCTCTACATAAATGGGAAAGATACACACATAACCCAAAAATGCTAACCTCTGTTTTAAATCTAAAGTTATGGCTTGACATGCCTGAAAGCACTAAAAAATAATTACAACCCAATCAGGAAAAAGAATTGACAAGTTGGGAAAATTTAGTACACGTAGAGGACAAGTACTCAAGGGGTAGAACTTGTTCAAGCATGAGGCAGAGCGGATCCTTAAGGGATTAGCAAGTTTAAGTGCTACCAAGTTTCATAAGAGCAGAATGGCACCTCCGAAAGCACCTCCCAGAGGTAGTCTTGACACTGTGCTTTGCATGAGTGTGGGCACACTATTGTGCAGAAATCATTGGCCTCCGTCACTGTTATAAAATGAATACCAAAGTCCCAGACAGGGCACAGATCATGGCACAATCAGAACACGACACAGCTGTGCATTGCGCAAACCCAAGTGGGTCTGGATACAGGATGTCTGCATAAGGGATACTCTACCTGTACTGTTAATACTGTTCAAGGAGGTGAATGGCCATACATCTAAAACTGCGCTAATTGTACGAGGGTGGCCAATTTGCCTTTACAGTGGTGACTCTTGCATCAGAAGCTGGAGTCATGTTTCCTCTATTAATGTATTATTATTCCCTCTTACAGGGGTTAGTTGTAGAGTTGTACACCAAGAGTGAAGAGAGGCAAGTTAAAGCTAAAATGGTAACAATATGAACAGAACTGTTTAAGTTTAAACTGCTGAGTTTGTGTTTTGCAGTAGCAGCTGCTGCTGCAATTTAATTTGTCTGTATTTTACAAGAGCAGGCTAGACAAACAAAGGTTGCTCCAGATTGACTTAAAATTAAAAAGACCCTGAAAACTTTGGCACAATCTCATCCCTACTTAAACCAAGCCTGAATACCTGTAACTGCAGTGAACACACATGCTTCCCCCATTTATCCCTATCCTTTATGTTAGATTTTAGATTGCAATCTCCTTGAGGCAAAGAGCTATTTTCATTGCTGGCATTATATATGAGTAACAATGTAATGTCTGATAAATTCGGGGTGTAAGTTTTCCCCCCCGCCCTACAGTTTTGCTCCCCCATCCTCATTTCCTCCAAAAAGTTCAAATTATATCTACGGTTCCTTCTCCCGCCACAGAACAAGCCCAGGAGGTAGATTCAGTTGAAGGGCCGTAACTGGCCCAAGGTCATCCAATACATTTTGATAATCTCTTTTTTACTGGAGATACCAGAGACCTTCTAACTGAAAAACACCTAATCCGCCACTGACCTACTACCCCTCAAAAGTTATCCTCTGCTCTGCATAGAACCAGTCACAATGGAAGCACCACAAGCTCGGAAGGAATCAAGGCACCACAGCGACGGTAGTCACTCCATGGCTCACAGAGAGTCAAACTCACAACTGCCATCAACCAAAAGAGCTGCTTTTATTTCCATCCCTGGCATGAGGCATGCTCTTTAAGAAGGCTCACAGCTTACCCGTTCCTCTGGTTGTGACTGTTTCAAGGTGGGAACCACCTGCCAATCACAAGCCCCACTGAGTAAGGGCCTTGTGACCTTTCCTCAAACACAGAGCAGATGGCACATTGGGGGACAGTGCTCCGAAGAGCCACATATGACATGTCAAAGAGTCACATGTGGCTCCTGAGCCACTGAGGATCATTGTGCTAAGGAAAGATTAAATATGCTAAGCTTGGTTGCTGCCCTTCCACTGTAACATGCATGCCCATTTTTCTTCACCTTCTACCATAAAGCAAGGACTCAAAGATAATATTCAACTGGCTTAATTAAGTAAACTGAAACTCTATATGCATGTTAGACAGGATAATTACACTACACAATGCATTAACACAATGCACTGTTGAGATTTTAGAGCCTCACCTTCCAACTTTTGTAATGCTGACAACATGAACTTCATGTGTTTGCTCGTATCCAATTATAATTTTGAGAAGGAAGTCAACATTAACAGAACATTCAGTTCCAAAGCAGTAAGTTTTGGCTTTTTAAGCAAATTAGCACAGGTTCTGCTTGCCCAAAACAAAGAGTCCAAGAAAACATAATGATATTGGGTACAAGCACAAGTTGGATGTATTACACATTTCTCCCCACCCACCCACACACACGCCCACAGACACCCACAACAACAAGGAGTATAAAAGCTGTATGGCATGGCTTACACAAACAAGTTTCCAAGCCTCCTTCTGAAAGTACCCCCTCACATTGCTTGTCAAGGTGTTTCTGAATTTTGGGGGGAAATTCAGGGTAAGCTCCAATGAACTGAGCTGCAGTTTAAAAGGAAAGCAAGATATGCCTGTGCTTAAAAGCTCTTTGCCTCGCCCTTTAAAACTAGGCAAAAGGATTTTGTGCCAGTTGCATGCTTTGGGCCACTGAAAACAACTCTGAAAAGGCAATCTAGTGATTGCACAGAACATTTAAACATTTAATTAGCTTGAAGATGTGATGAAATCCCCTCTTTCGTGTGAAGCAAAGAGCCTCATTTCTTCAAAATGTGAACTGGAATAGATGGATATTGAACTTTAATCTCATGGTGTCTATCTTAATGAACAAGAATATGCAATATACCAGAGGTGTCAAACATATGGCCTGTAGGCCGGAAGAGGCCCCATGAGAACTCTTATCTGGCCTGCGAGCAACCCCCCCCCCCCGTCCCCAGTCCTGATCTGGGCTGGGCAAGGCTCGGCCAAGTGACATTTATGACATATTCAGCCCTCATAACAAATGAGTTTGACACCCTTGCAATAGACAAAAGTCAGTAAGGAATATAAGATGAGATAGAGTTGGAAGGTGATAGGAAGAAAATAGATTCCTTTGAAATGTGGTGTTGGAGAAGAGTGTTACGGATTCCGTGGACTGCCAAAAAACAAATCAGTGGGTTATAGATCAAATCAAGCCTGAACTGACCCTAGAAGCTAAAATGACTAAACTGAGGCTATTGTATTTTGGTCACGTCATGAGACAAGAGTCACTGGAAAAGACAGTCAAACTAGGAAAAATTGAGGGCAGCAGGAAAAGAGGAAGACCCAACAAGAGATGGATTGACTCAATAAAGGAAGCCACAGCCTTCTATTTGCAAGATCTGAGCAAGGCTGTCAAAGATAGGACATTTTGGAGGACTTTCATTCATAGGGTCGCCATGAGTTGGAAGCGACTTGACGGCACTTAACACACACACAGAGTTGGAAGGCACACTATAGAACAATTCTGCTGAAGCTATAGGTAATTGCTAGGAATCCTGTGTACATTCCATAAAGAAAGGTAGAATACATAAATATTGAGAAGATCATGCAAAGATGAAATGCTGGATCTCACATACACATGTACATTATATGATTTTCATCTCTTAGCAACTCGTAGCCAAGTACGAACTCCAAGGAAAGGTACTGTATTTAGGCAAAGAAATATGCCATTTTTATGGTGTCCATCAAATGCAAGTCAACAATTGTGCCTGCGTCTTACTTAATGCCAGCATCATCCTGTGAGAACCAGCCCTTGATATTCTTAGTATTGGGGGGGGGGGGGGAGAGTAATAACTACCAGAGATGAATAGCAAGAACATGTCACATTCACATCATTAGGAAATGCTTCTTCCAATCATACCAAACACACATCTGCCAATTAATTAATTGGACACTCAGTGATTGAGATGTTCTCTCCAAAGCCCTCCCCTAATGTCAACAAAATTCAGTCAATTTCAGGGTGACAAGAACACCAAGTAAAACCACTGTTAAAGCTTTCTACTAGTTTAGCAGGAAGAGTAATATTTGCAGCAATAGATATGGAAAAGAAACTGCTTTCTATAACAAAATTTTGATGATGGTGAAGATAGCTGAACAATCAAATGTCAGCAAGGATTAACCCACTGGAATACCAAGTAACTGAGTGTTGGCAAACATGTAAGGCAAAGACTGATCCATTGGCAAAGGTTTGTGAAATGGGGTAGATTGCAATCCAGAAAATAATGGAAACCAGTGGCTTGCAGAAAGTAGTAAACACTGTATCTAGATAAAACTTAGTAGACTCTCTTAGGAGTACCAATTTATAATAATCTCAGACTATGATTATGGTGAGATAAAAAGGTACTACCGGCAAACAATATGGATACAAAAAGTGACCTATGGTTTTTCGCCATCTTTAGGAAGTACAGATCTGCTACTATTTGGAAACATTTGGGGAAAAGAAAAGCAATAGGGACCATGGTCCACCAATAGTGTAAATGCTTTGCTTGCATGCAGTCCCAGTCTTGGTTATTGGCATCTCCAGGTAAACCTCAGATAGCAGGTGTTGAAACTTTGAAGAAATGCTGCCTGTCAGAACTGGTCACTTACACAATAATGGCATAGAAAGGGGGGGGGGATACCAACCAAAAATTTCCTAATGAAAAGTTTCATAGACTCTTTGGTGGAAAAAGTTTTTGTTTTCCAAATAATAACAATTTCTTTCAGAATTTAAGAAAGGAAAGTGGGTAGGAAAACATCTTGGGAGAAGTAATCCTGAGGTTTGGATCTCGATTTCCCATATTTGTATCCAGAACTCTAATCCATGCTAGTTACCATTCTATCACACTTGGTTTCCTGTTTATTGACTGAGGGCACACCTGTACAACACTGCTAGGTCTCCCAGTTCGTGAGAAATATCTTAAGAGAGGCTGTCATCTGCTCAGCCAAAACATCGATTCATCTAGTAAAACAGAGTCTACTTTGCCTGAAATCCTGCAGAATTGATACCAGTCAAAAGTTATTCTAGCCCAGCCCTTCTACTCCAAAAGAGTAGGGACTGAACTTGGAAACTTAAACTTATTCTTCATCTGTTTAATTTAGCAGTAGATGTAAGAGAGTAGTGGGGTGCTGTCCCTCAGCTGTGCAGGAACCATCATGGTTGGGAGAAGGGGAGACTAATAAAATACTGATATGGTGAATGCAATCTCTTAAATTAGGTCCACTGTACTTTGTTTCTCTTCAAGATCTGCATTTGTTATATAATAGTTGATCATCTCTACCCAAATAGGAGAGTAAGATCCAACTCACACAAATTGGGAATGTGACAGGCAGAAAAGTTGTTCCATATGTTTAACAGGTCAAGTGATGATCTCTCAACATTGGACCAGTAATTTTCATCATGTGATTTCTTCCATCAACATGACAGAGTTAAAATTACCATAGCCACATGACCAGCAGCTTCACAGCTGCAACATGGTAAGTATCTGAGTTGAGTTTTCAAGGGCCAACTATAGACTGTGGGTGTTGACTAGTTGTTTAGCCCACCTTCTCCATGGTAAACCCTTACCATTTTGGGGTTATTATATTGTGCAGATGGAGAATGAATAACTGGGTGTGAAAGACAAAGAGTCATCTTGTCTCCCATTCAATATAACATCTACCTGAAGCCAGTGGGAGAGACCCATAGAGACTCTATGGGTCTCTATGGGAAAGACCCAACATCTACCTGAAGCCAGTGGGAGAGACCCATAGCCTTCAGTATGAATATGACAATACTACTCATTTTCAGCCGAATCAGGTGAGGTGGTAGGTGCCCTGATGAGGTTCCTGGAATCTATAAAACACTAGATGATGACCAATAAAGTGAACTTTAGTCCAAAAGTGTGAGGTGCTGGTAGTCAATGATAAAGCCAGCAACAGATTGAGGAGTTAGCCTAGATAGGGTTGTACGCACCCTAAAGAAGTTTTGCCTGTGGAGTGGTACTAGATCCAATTGTATCATTTATGGAACATAGCACCTTTAATTAGACATGTCTGATGTCCTAGCAACAACCCTTTCTGAGAAACCAGGGTCTGCCCACAAATATTGAGGCTCTCATCTCATCCAGGCTAGATTACTGCAATGTACTATATGTGGGATTGCCTTTGAAGGCTGTTCATTGGTTCACAATGCAGGAGACAACTTTGCCCCACCAGCAATCTATCAGGATCACATTTCCCTAGCTACAAAAGAATTTCAACAATAGCAGTTTGATTCCAAAACACAATCCAATGTGTTAGTTTTCACCTTTTAATCCATAAATGATCTAGATAGGCCCCGGTTAAACACACAAAAAACGTGAAACGGCTTTTTTTTTTTAACAGTGTACGGCTTAGGAGGCGTGGCTGTGCCTCTTCCCCACTGTCTGCGTACACCGTGAGCTCAGGTATGGGCTGTTAGAGGCCCTTGTCTGTACCCATTCCCCACTTTCATCTTTGAGGTGGTAGCTATTAGAAATAAGGCCACTTCTGTTGCAACACCCACATTCATTCACCTGGCAAGTATTCTTACAAGTTTTAGTCATTGGGTAATGCCATTTTTATTTTTACAACCTTTAATGTTTTCCAAGTACTGTTTCTGGCTCTTTCACTGGTTTTAATTCACACTGCTGCAGCTCATGGCTTTAATCGTCATACTAGCTCTTTTTATGTTGCTCTGTCTCTGTGTGTGTTTGCTTTTTTAATTATATTGCTTGAAGTAAGCTGTCTTAGGTACCATCTGGTTAGAAAAGCAGAATAAAGAAAGGTATTTTTAAAATGTATCACACGTGAAGCAGGTTTATGCCACCTTCAAGATCCAAATGTATAATTTTGCACTGATACATTTTAGGCCTGGTTCATTTGACTGACCACTTACAATACTACTGCAAGATACTCCACAAGGAATTCGCTACTCGAAGGAATTTACTAGCTCTTCATATTAAGTTTAAAGCTCATTTGAAAGAGAAGCCTTATTTCATCAGTCCCTTATTTGTAACAGTGCCAGTCATCAAAAGAGTAGGAAATAAATTTGTTTGATTTACTCACCTTTTGAATCTTATCAGCCAATGCTAGCCTATATGTAACTGAACCAACTCCATATATTACTAGATTAGGCACTTAGACTAATTATACCACATTAGATGAATTATTAAATTGTACAACCATCCGATCTCATCTATTCAGGGACAGAGCGATATCTCAACAGCTAGATTAGTGCAATATAAAGCAACACCTCCAGGCACACTAAAACCTAATCTGCATAATACTAAAAGTGATGGATTTCTTACTAACAGGGAAGCCTGTGCATATCAGACTACACAACTTACATTCTGCCAGAGACCATGAAACATAATATTTCTTGCTTCCATGGAATTAGAAAACATAATAGTAAAAGGAAAAATTGTTTTCAATCCAGTTTTTCCAATATTTTAAATTATTTATTTTCAAATATACTCATCGTATGAACTTTCATCTCTGCGCACCATTTGACTGCATGTGATACTATATAGAGTTTAAGAGTAGGATCCGCGTTGGTGTGTCTTTTTCACAGAATTGTAGACCTGCTATGTTCAGCTGTAGTTGAGAAACAGATACTGGTTTCTGTTTCTTATTATTTCCAAGGTAGATGCATGTGAATATTTTATAATACCTTCCAGTGCAGAATAAAAAAAACCCGATGAAGATATATGTGCAAGCATTCTCTATCGTGGCTGAACTAAGCATGAGGTAGTTAATTTCTAATATGTATTTCTTGATGGTAAATCAACTTTTAAAAATGTAATAGTATCAGTTATTTTTAAAAGGGACATCGATTTTATGTAATAGAGCTCAGAAAACATTTAATTCTAATCTGTTTCAGCTCTTGTTTCAGCTCGTTTCAAGTTGTTACAGAGCGAGCAAGAGATGAGCAACGTGTTTAGGATGTTCAATTCTTTCACATTATGAATTGGCAGCTTCTGTTGAGTAAATTAGGTACCATTATTCTTGACCCAGAGACCTTGTGCCTAGAAATGACATGGCACACCTCCCTTTAGGAACCATAAATAGCTGGCAAGAGCATCCTGGGTGGTATGTAGCTTCACTGCTTGGAGCAGTGAAGAATACAGGATATGTAGAAGGAGGAGGCCATACTTTTCTGCATCCTGTCTCTTGTCCACACTATGATTAAGTATGGGGCAAGTTTTCCTCTTGGTTGATGCAGTTTCCTTATCCTGCTGATAAACTAAATAAAGTTGGCTTATCCCAACTAATAGTGTCAGCTCCTCTTATTCCATGTCTGTCTGCAGTGCTGAATTTGCCAACTTTACACTCTGCTTTGTTTCAAGATCCTTCTTCTCTTCCTCCTCCCATGCCATGCATTGATATAAACTATTATGATGTATGACCTTTAATAGAGGCCAATTTTCTGATTCTACAGTATATTATTATTGTAACATTTTAGTTCCAGCCAAACTTTAATCACCATCCATTACTCAATCTGAATTGCTTGTTAACATCCCTAGATCAATTATTTGACTTGATTTTTTAAAAAATTGTTTGCTTTGGACGTGGAAATGCTAACATGTAGTGAACATTCTACTGAACCATGCCAGCCAGCTTACGGTATAAAAAGAAATGGTAAATAAAAGTGTTGACTTTACGAACAATTAAGGATTTGGAATATGAGGTAAAAATGGGTTGTGGAAAGCTTGTGCTAGTTTAGCAGCGTGGTGAACAGATGTCTTTGTTTGCTGTGAGTTCCAAGTTGATGAAGGCAAGATACTAATTTGCAGGGCCTCTTTTGACAGCCAAAGGAACACCTGCAAAAGACTTGGGCAGTAATTTTATAATTCATTGCTGCTTTTTATGAACCTGAATAAAAACACAATGCTTTTTCCCTTTGCATCAAAGCAGCTGTTGGCCTATTTAAAGGAAAACATACAGGTATCTGTCTATTTGTTGTTGTTACGATATTATGATTTGGGGGGAGGGTTGCTTGGGGAAAAGGTTTCCCCACCAGAGAAGTCTTAACCTGTTCTGAAAACACTGTAATTTTTGCAAAGGCCACCATTTTCTGACAGGCTCTACCCACCAAGCCATTTTGTGACTGGTGGCTCCAAAAGCTCCTAGGGGAAAAAAACCAGAAGCAAACTCTGCCTTAACTCTGATCCAAGCCTCTGAGGCTGTTGAGGAGACTACAAGTGGCTCTCTAAATTCTACGTATTTAAGGATTTGTGAGGTTATGCCCTCCTTGACGGTCAAACAGTCACCCATTGTCCCTGTAGCTAATAAAGCAACCTTTTTTTAATCACGTTTGTAGAGGCCTATACACTGTTTTATTTTTAAAGTGAATGTACACTGCCCCTTTCTTGCAGGTGGGATAAGTATGGAGAGCTGCAACTTATACATATTAAAAATATAAGCAAACAAAGGGCAGAAACCTTTGCCGAAACTGTTGTGTTTTTGTTCTTTAAGACTAAAAATTGCTATGGAAAGGTATGGTTGGATGAAACTACAAGAGTACTAGTTCATTTGTAAGGCCGCAAAGTGTCAGTGTAGGACAAAACCCCTGGATTCAAATTTCCATTCATGACCAAACTACACATTACATATACCATGTGATCGCCTCAGAGACGTGCAGCAGGACACCAGCTGCAAGTTCCCTGTGAGACCCCAGTTCAGATCCAGGCCACAGGGTCCCAATCTGGATCCAGGTCACTTGGGTCAGGAAAACAGCACAGGAAGAGAGAGGCAGTCCCGTCCCCACAACACACACTTTCAACCCAAACTGGGCCCCTGCAACGCTTCTGAATTGAATTCCCACATGTGAAACTCACAGCTGCTGTGTGGCTGCAAGTCCCTGTGGATGACATAGTAATGTGTAGTATATGTAACGTGTAGTTTAGACCTCAACTATGAAGGGCACTGGGTGACTTCGAGACAATCAGTTCTCACTTTCCTCATAGGTTAGTTGTGATGATAAAGCGGAGGCAGGAAGAAATATATATGCTGTTCCAAGCTCCTTGGAGCAACATTGGGATTGGAATCGTTAAGAGAAAAATAGCTATGCAAAGGGATTCTTTGATCCGCAAGTGTAGATTGAAAATGAAAGTGCTACTGCCAAAGTAACATCACAGAACATACTCACCAAGAAAGGCTGGTTTCCTGTAGCCTTTGCACATTTCTTCTTCCCCCTTCCTAATTTGACAATACATAACTTCAAGGACCTTGCATCTTCTTTTTCTTCTGCCTAATTTAATATGGTGCTGCTGACCCTAGAAGCTAAAATGATTAAACTGAGGCTATCGTATTTTGGTCACATTATGAGAAGGCAAGAGTCACTAGATAAGACGGTCATGCTAGGAAAGGTTGAGGGCAGCAGGAAAAGAGGAAGACCCAACAAGAGATGGATTGACTCAATAAAGGAAGCCACAGCCCTCAATTTACAAGACCAGAGCAAGGCTGTCAAAGATAGGACATTTTGGAGGACATTGATTCATAGGGTCGCCATGAGTCGGAAGCGACTTGACAGCACTTAACACACACACACACAGTTTTAGCATATCAGAATTTTATTTAAAAAAAAATACTTTTGCAGTTGGTCCATCCTTTTAAGAGACCTGTGGGAAGAATCAGGATACAAAACCACCTTAAAGCAAAAGGTTAACAAATACAACGTTTTAAAAACCATAGAAACATGTCTAAATCAGTCTCTTAAATCCAGAATTAAAAAAAGGAAGAAAAGTGCCACGTCAGAGTAGTTAAGCCACCTTCGAGCCATTGGACTATGGCATTGAAGTCCCTCCCCTCCCCAAACCCCTCTCCAACCAAGAGCTGGCAACCCTACTGGTAGACCTGGCCTTTGTCCTCGCAACGTTGACATTCTGCTAACAGCCCATAGTCCCAGGAAGGGAGACTTACCTGGCCAGAATCATAAAATGGTAGGCAGGCAGGCTACTACACTTCTGGGAAACTTGGCTGAACAGTCGAGTCTCAGGAGTACAGGAGTCTCTGCTCAACAATCTGGCAGGGTAGCCAAGCCTCTCAGAAGTGCAGGAGCCTACCCACCAGCCCAGCTGACCACCCACCATTTTCTGAATAATGGAAAGCAGTCTTCTAATCAGCTAATGCACACTCCAACTAGGGTGGTCTTAACTTTCAGACCTACAGATTGACATTAGCACCCTGACACTCTAATTGATGAAATCTGCTAGGGACCGGGGGGGGGGGATCTGTGAAAGCAACAGTAGATCAGTTTGTGAAGAAAAAACAGCTCAGCTTGCAGACAAGGGTTTAATCTTGTGATTTTTTTATCTGCACCCTGTCAGGATGCCATCTCCATTCGATCAAAATTTCACATCCTGAGATTTGATTGCCAGATTCATAAAACTCCTTTAGCCTTCTGGAGAGTAATCAGAATTTCTTTGGCTAGGCGCAAGCAGAACGCATTCCAGCTTTCTAGGTGGTGTGGGAGTATCCTAGCATTTTCCTTGTGAGCTAGGCAGAGAGGCCCAGGCATCTTCAAAATATACAAAGACATACATATGAAGTTGCCGGCCCTGTTACATACAGTTAAGCACAATAGCTTTAGAAAAGTAAACTCAAAATGTAAAACTTGATTAAACCCTTATGGAATGTTTTGAGCTATCATAAAGGGACTTGGTTCGGCTTCAAAAAACGGGTTTAACAGAGAGTGGAACGATTCAGTTTGCTCTACCCAAAGAACTCCAGAGTGGATTATGCAATCCTCTTTAATCTTCCCAATAGACGTAAAGTGGTAGAGACACAGGCAGACTTCACTGGGGGAGCTTGAAGGCCTTTGGTGGGAGAAGGAGTTGGGACACAGCCAGGCTCCTTTTCATCATTCTTGGGTCCAGCTTCAGCTGAGAATTCCTCCCTTGAGGAACAACTACATTGAACTTTGCCATTGGTACCACATTTTGAATCCTGTGAGCCACTCTAGGAACCAATTGTTGATGAAAAGGAAAATAAAAGTAACAAACATGAGCCAGCCCGTCAATACTATAAGGCTGTTCATGGAAGAATGCGCCTGAAAAATGTAGCAGTCACACACTCCACTTACGAATTACTATGACTTCATATGCTTATTTCAGCTGGCAATTATTTTTAACTTCTGTTCAAATAAATAAATACTGGTATTACCTATTTACATGCCATCTCATAGCTATTAAGGTTCTCAAGGCAGTACATAAACCTGAATCAATAAAAGGAATATGCTGGCAGGGAGAGAGTTCCATTAATGTAGTGCCTCTTCGAAATAGGCCCACACCTTCTGGCCACTCACCTCACCAAGAGGCGGGCATCCTCATCAGGGCTTTTGGCGCTGATCTTAATGTCTGGGCAGGTTCATTTTGGAAGACCTAGACCCCAGCCCATTTAATCCTTTAAAAAGATAAGCACTAACACTCTGAAGTATGTTTGGAAGCTAATTAGAAGAGCAGCTCTTTCACAACTGATAAAACAGGCTCTCAGGCCAAGTTGCTCTGTTTTTCATTAACTGAAATTTCAAGAACTATTTCCAAGAGCAGGCACTCATAAAGTCCATTATTCATTTATTTTATTTAAGAGATATCTGCGCCACCTCAACCTTCCCCAAAGGAGTTCATGAAGCCATATGTTTTACCCTCTCAACAACCCTATGACTAAGATTAGTCCGAGAGAGAGTGACTGGCCCAAGGCTGCTTCAAGATACCATGAGGATTTGAACCTGGGTCTTCCAGATCCTAGTCTGGCACCACTCCACCAACCTGACTCTTCATAACTGCAATAATGAAATATAAATGTAACCAGTGCAAGGACACTGTGGTCATGATGAACAGACCGAAGGCACTTACATCCCACAGATAATACCTGGATAATTATCTGGAGCAACATGTTTCCTACTACCCCTGGTCTGCAAAACTGAGGTGGAGTACAGCGCTGTCTAAAACACATTCCCTGGGTAGCCTCTAACTGCACCCATGCCTTGTCTGTCAAAACGTTTTATCCATATTAGCAATCTAAAACAGTCATTTTTTGAAAATTGTAACTGCAAATTTAAGTTTGGGGTTGGGGGTAAAAATGTCTACATTATGTGTGAGCTTCAGGTATATTAATAAATATTAAACTACTCAAGGATTTCAGCATTTGTTTACAGGAAATTGAACTTCCACTTATTCAAACTACCACCTTTTCTCTTCATACATGTTTAGTCATAACAGCTTGGGACAAAAATGAAAAGATGCAAGCTGCTATATTATATTTGCAAAGTGTACATTTCAACTCAAAGGAAGTTGTTAAAGGAAGGGTTTTACGTGTAGCAAGGAAAGGTCAATAAACTAGCTAGACAATTATTGCCATAGTTAATCCTGCACCTTATCGTAAGTAGATCTTTATATTAAAATATTAAAATCCAGTCTCTTTTATGTCTACAACTTGTAGCTTAACATAATTTTCGTTGGTCTCCAATTTGTATGTCTTTAAGGTTTGTAGCTCTGTAAAAATAAAGAAATGCATTTCTTCATCTTTTTTAATTGTTATAGGACTTTCATTTTTCCTGCAACAGATGAACACAGCTAACCCATTGGATCCCATGTCATCTTAGCTTCACACCTTCACAGTCAACTTAAACATATGTTTATCATAAAATATTTTCCACCGCACACATTACAGGTATTTATACACGCCAAGGACCCAGGTTGGTTTTGGCTCCTTCGCATACACATGTGGCCCATATAATAGAGTTCACAGCACAAGCACAATTTGAACCAGAGACTCTGATGTGTAGTTCAGCCTAAGTTAGTATTGCTATGCCAGTTCTCATGCAGGTCTCTGCATGTCCTTTGCCACAACTAATGTACAAGATCAGTTCTGCATTTTATCCTGCGAAACAGCAATGCTGTCATTTTTATGTAATTAAATCCCTGACATTTTCACATGGAATATATACCATTTGTCACAGCATGCATAGAAGTATAAGCTACATTTAGAGCCAATAACAACATTTCATTATCAGACTCTTTCAGTTACTCATAACTTTGACAAATTGCATCCATATGGCTTGAAATTCTAAGTATTTTATTTTCTGCCTAGAGGCAAGTTTAAGACATTGAACTTAGCCCATTTTGCCATTTTTGAAGTTGTGTGTTTAAGAAAAATGATCCCCTGACATATTCTGCTCAAGAATATGAGCTATCACAAAGCAGTGATGAACCATTTTTCTTTCTTCAGGCCGTGGTCTCCTTTGAAGAGTTCTAAACCACCAACAGCAAGTTACAAATGAATAATGGAAAGTTGCCTTCCAACCAGATGCCACTTCCACTGCCCAAAAGGGAATCCTGCTTTGCGAAAATCTTCAGTGTCAACAACAATTTCGTCCCCTTGGTGATTTTTCAGGTATTGCTCCAAAAGTTCCCAGTTCAATTTGCTGGGAAGGACTTAGCCTTGATTTAACCTTAGCAACGTCAACTCATAGCCAAGTTGGACTGGTCACGCAACAATGTGATGCCCTCATGTCCACCATGTGATCCCTCAAAGAAGAAATGAAAGAGAGCAAGTGCCATAGGATACCACGGTTGCATACAACCTAGAACAGCCATGAAACAAAGGGACGGGGGGAGGGGGGAGAGAGAGAATCCTCTCTACTAGATGACAATACAGCCCAACTAGATGAGAGGCAAACGAGGTAACCAAATGAGCTCAAATCTACCTATGGATCAGCTTTAAAAAAAATCAGGCAGATAGAAATAAACGTTGGAGTAGGACACTTCACTGGCATTTGTATACCCTAACATTAGAACACATTTGCTTTGAATCAAGTCCAATGGTTTCCCATTATTTATTTTTACATCCAAGTAAGTATGCAATGGACTGTAGCCTCATGGCCCACTGTTCAGTATTTTTACTTGGAATTAGTTCCTTTTGATCTTAACCAAACTTTATTTCAAGAGAGCCAGCATGGCGTAGTGGTTAAGAGCAGTGGTTTGGAGCGGTGGAGTCTGATCTGCAGACCAGGTTCGATTCCCACTCCTCCACATGAGCGGCGGAGGCTAATATGGTGAACTGGATTTGTTTCTCCACTCCTATACACGAAGCCAGCTGGGTGACCTTGGGCAAGTCTCAGCTCTGTTAGAGCTCTCTCAGTCCCACCCACCTCACAGGGTGTCTGTTGTGGGGAGGGGAAGGGAAGGTGGTTGTAAGCCGATTTGAGTCTCCCTTAAGTGGTAGAGAAAGTCGGCATATAAAAACTAACTCTTCTTCTTCTTAATATTACAGCCTGAAAGGAAGCAAGAAAAAAATGGTCTACCGGTATATAGGTTTACAGGGAAGCGACAAACATTGCCCGAAGCTCCCTGAAGAAAGGTCAAGATAACAAATGAAATAGAGAGAAAACACCTTCCCATCCCAATTCAAGTATATTTAAGAATGGAAAAAGATATAGACATGTGTAATGTTGACTGTGTGCCACGACGGCACAAATGCAATAAATGCAAGAGAAGTTTTGCTTTTCAGTCTGAAATATTTGAGAAGCAACACCTATTCTGATCTATTGCAGGGGGCACAGAATAGGTGAAACCACCTGTACTTGGGCAGAGAGAATCTGAGAACAAACACAGCAGGTAGGATGCATAAATGAAATATTTGTTGCTTCTCCCTTTAAAATACTTTTAAGTGGCAACTGGGGCTCATGTATGCTTTAACTGGATGAATAGCAAATTATGTTTTTCAGCATGGGCAAAGCCTCTGGTCCAGGACAGGAAACTCAAGTTTGAAAATAGGTCGTACGAGGCAAACGGTATTGGCCCCCATGCAACCACATCTGGAATCTGCAAATCCCCTCAGCATGAATGTAGACCCTTTAGAAATTTAAAATGTAATAGACATGCTTGTTTCACTGCTGACTGAACTCCTGCTTTCTCTTGCAAGACCTATACTGCCTTTTTCAGCCTCAGCAAAATACAGTTAATTGAGGTAACAAAATCAAGATTATCTGTGCTTTTTTGTGTATTGTATTGTCTTTTGTGCTTATCAAGGATTTGCCTTCTCTTGCCCCCAAATGAGTCACAGGGAAAGGTGGGAAGGAAACTGCAGAAGCTGCTGACTCAAAAAGACAATTTGCAAACTGGTTTTGCACGGAGACTGAGAGATACACAAAATCCACTTATGGCTACTCCAGAATAAAAAAAAAGGCACTTAATGGTTTCTGAGCACTCGCAATTTCACATGTACACTCTTCCCTCCCCCACAACAGGACTCATCCCAAAGAAGAATTCTCATCTGATTTTCAGTAAATTAACAGAGAAGGAAGAAAGGTGTTCAACAGAAAAGCCCTGCAGAGTTTTGACATGAATAGGTGTCCATCTAATTAAAAAAATATCCGTTTTGTTTGAATGTTTAATGTGTTGTCTCTTTTATGCAGTCTTTAAATTCATACACACACAGACACACACACGTATGTACTAGTACGCAGGATAGAAAAAATTTGTTGTAGGCTAACAGCTTTTGTAAACTTGTTTACAAATGGTTGGAAAGAAAATGCCAGAGAATCCCACCGGACAATTACAGAACAGTGATATTTATTTAATTAAGATATTTGATGCACATCGTCTGCACTGTGTTAAGAATATTCACACAAGTTCAAAGTGATCAGAGGAAAAAGTGTGTTTAGCATCGCTTGTGAAAAAACAGTCCCTTGGTATTTAAAGGGTCTATTCCAGATCCATTTGCTTGAGATGAAAGTGTTATCCCCAACTCCCATGTTCTGGCTGTACAGAAAGTCCAGAATCAATTGACAAGCTAGTCCAACTTTTTTTTTAAAAAACTGCACAGTAGGTTTTATGCAATTTTTTGAAGTTTCCCAACTGTGAAATCCAATTAATCAAATTTGGCATACATAAGCACATACCCTCTGAAGGCTTCAGCAAGATACAGCTTTAACTGTTCAACAGAACCATTTAGTTGTTCTTCAGAATGCATATTTTTTTTAAAAACAGACAGGATTTACAAGTCTTACATCCTTATCCAAGTAGTATTGTATTGGAACGTCATGTGGTTTCTATAAATATCAGATCAGAAAACTTAAAAAAAAAATCCTACCAAGTTCACACAGACTTTTAAGTTACAGGAAAAGAACTTCCCAGCAGGAAAGATTGTTTGAGAGTAGAATTTTAGAAGGTCATCCTGCATTGTAATGCTACAGAGAGCTTCCACAAATACAGTGAGGAAGGGAAGACAAAGTGTATGCACATACTTAATCTCTCCCAAAAGGCATCAGTAAAAAACAGTTTCTCTCCAAAAGGCCTTGCACATTCCAATACCAAACAGGCAGTCAGAAAAGAGGGGAAATCCTCCAAAACTAAAGGTACTTAGACACCAGGATTATTCCAACAGCTGCCAACACTAACATGATCATGACTATCACTCAAAGGAACACTTATGTCTCCAACCAATATAGCTGGAGAATAATTATGGCTAACGTGTAGGCAGCTAATTTGTTCCAAGTGATGGTATACAATTTTCAAGAAGATGGATTCAAGATGATCGTCTATTTCCTACAGAACTAACAGGCATCTGATTTAAAACACACACACACAATTTAACAGTGCAGGTCTGTTCTCTTCTAAAAGATGCTCAAATAAGACATGATTGTCCCTGAATCTGTCTGCAGGGTATAATGAACAGTTACCATACTGAATTCCCGGAAATGCAAGGAAACTGTGCCACATAGAAGAGAAAAAGACAGAAGAGGAAAGATACAGGAAGGAGGAGTCTGGATACTCAACATTTCACCCAAAATCTCAGCATCAGAATTTCACATGATACTCAGCATGGAATGAGATAAATTAGTATTTTGATCTTAATTCTCTTGTGCCTTTATTTGGAGAAAGAATTGAGCTGCAGCAAGTAGAAATTTTGATGCAAACTAAACAGTTGTTTATAATGTCTGCCACGTCTCAAGGATTTGGGGTCCTGAAACACTACCATCAAAATTCTTTGCACACAGAGAAGCTCTACAACAAATTATTACTGATGTTTAATACTTCCAGTTGGAAAATGAACCATGTTCTTCCAAGGGAAGTATTCAAAAGAAGTAATAGTTTTCTGTAGAGTTCCATAACTTACCACATTCTCTCATTCCTTAAAACACATGTTGGAACTGCACTATTGAGCTGTGATTTTTATTAGATTCCCATTAGTTCTGTAGGAAAGATAAAATCATCTTGAACCCATGTTCTTGAAAACTGTGTGCTATCACTTGGGACAAACCGGCTGCCTACATGTTAGTCTTAACTAAGAATTACATTGTTTGGAGGGGCATGCATGCCTTTGGAGTGATGTCCTCATTCTGATCCTCTAAAAACTGCCATGAGAACAGAACTTTTTATCCATCTCCCAAATTACTAGAACTCGAGGGCATCCAATGCAGTTGATGGGCAGAACAATGCATTTGATCGGCAACACAAACAAAAGGAAATAGTAGTTTACACAACAAATCATTAAAATGTGGAATTCGCTGCCAGATGTAGTGATGGCCACAGTGTCAGGCTTCAGTACCCCGTTGCATTCCAGTAACATAAAACTTCACTCCAGACGTGGCAGAGAGTTTAAAGTTTTATTTAAGAGAAAGTCCACGAGATCAGCATCCTAACACTCAAAACGCTAGACAAATGTAAAAAGGGATTAGACAGATGGTGACTAAAGGAAACCTCCATGTCCAGAGGCTTCTGAAAATCAGGTGCCAGGAGGCAACACTGGGGAAGACTTGGTTTCTATGCCCAGTTGTTGGCCCTCTAAAGGAACTGGTTGGCCACTATGTGATACGGGGTGCTGGACTAGATAGGCTACTGGTCTGATCAAGCAGGGCTGCTCTTATATTCTCATGACACTATTTTCTACTGTCAGGGTGTGAGGATGATGCTGTGGGAAGAATTTGCATTGCTGGATCCTCCTGTATAATTTCAGACATCTCAAACAATGTGGGAATGACACACTTTGTGTTCATACCACTAAGGTAATGCTAGAAGGGTTTATTAGGGCTCTTATATAAAATGATAAAGCCTACACTGAATCAAACGTATTGTTTTATACTGCCGGTTTGGGTACGCCATTTAACTGCAAACATTTTATGCTTGGTCTGAGGACTGTAATAATAAATATAAATAAATATATATATAATGTACACTGAATTCTGGTTTTTATGGGGGAAAGTTGAAAAGCAGGCAGGGTGGAGGGCTGGAGTGGGAGTGCAAAGATATTTGACAGTAGATCTTCTCTTTTTACCTTGTAGAAGATCTCAAGACATTTTATTCCCCCTCTCTCTACCCTGAGCAGAATTTATAAACTTCTATCATGTCTCCCCTTAGTCATCTCTTATCTAAACTACGGCCACACTGTAGATCCATATACAGGGGCATTATAATCGTGGCTATTTTATTTTCAATCCTTTACCTAATAATCCCCAGCATAGAATCTATCCTTTTCACTGCTGTAGCACACCCATTAGCACATACTTGAAGCTTGGATTTTTTTTGTTCCAATGTGACTCACCTTTCACTTATTTACACTGAACATTATTTGCCTCACTGTTGCCCACTCACCCAATTTGTGGAGATCCATCTGGAGCTCTTCACAATCCACCTTAGTTTTCACCATCCTGAATAACTTTGTGTCATCTGCAAACTTGGCCACAACACTGCTCACCCACAGTCCCAGTTCATTTATGAACAAATAAAATGGCCAAAATACCAATCCTTGTGGGACCCTACTTCTTACTTCCCTCCACTGAGAGAGCTGTCCATTATTCACACTCTATGGTTCCAGTCATTTAACCAATTTTTAACCCATAAGAGGATCCCATGACTGCTACGTTTACTCAGTAGTCTTTGGTGAGGTACCTTGTCAAAAGCCTTTTGAAAATCCAATAAAATGTCTACTGGGTCACCATTATTACTTTACATTTCTTTTGCCAGACCCTGTGCTCTCTCCTGTTCACTTCATTGGGGCAGGCATTCCACTTTTTAAAGTGTTTTTGCTTTTTATGGCTTTCTTGACTTAAGTCATTAGCCATGCAGGCATTCTTTTAAACTTGGCAGTGCCTTTCCTAACCTGGGGAATGCATTCTATCTAGGCTTCAATTAGTGTGGTTTTTAAAAGCTCCCAAGCATCCTCTGGGGGCCTGACTCTCTTATGGTTCCCCTTCAGCTTCCTTTTAACTAATCCCCTCATTTTTGTAAAGTTCCTTTTTTGAAATCAAATGTTACTGTCTGGGACTTTGGGGGTCACTTTCCACTGACAAGAATTGTGAAATAATAGCATTGTGGTCACAGCCTGGCTCAGAACAAAGTCCACGATCATAGAAACATAGAGATAGAAACATAGAGCTGGAAGGAACCTCAAGAGTCATCTAGTCCAACCCCCTGCACAACACAGGAAATTCACAACTCCCTTCCCCCCCCCACTCCCCCAGTGACCCCTTCTCTATCCAGAGGAAGACAAAAAAACCTCTGGGCTCCCTGGCCAATCTGACCTGGAGGATAATTCCTTCCTGACCCCAAAGTAGTGATCAGCATTACCCTGGGTGATCGGCGTCACTGTTGAAATTCATTTTTGTTAGTTTTAGCCCAGTTTTCCAGCCTGTCAAGATCATCCTGTATCCTGACTCCACTGTATTTGCTACCCCTCCCAATTTAGTATCATCTGCAAATGTAAAGAGCACCCCCTCTACCCCTTCATCCAAGTCATTTATAAAGATGCCAACCAACACAGGGCCCAGAACAGATCCCTGAGGCACTCCACTTGTCACTCCCCTCCAAGAGGATGAGGAACCATTAACAAGCACTCTTTGGGGGTGTGATCTGTCAACCAGTTACAGATCCACCTAACAGTACCAGGATCCAAACCACATTTTATCAACTTGTCAACACGAATATTATTTGGAACCTTATCAAAAGCCTTACTGAAATAAATAGGGGTTCTCCCCTGCTCCTCCTCACCAAACTCCAAGCTCAACGCCCCCTGTTCGAAGCACTGGATGGAAGCCCTGGGATGCAAGTCCCAGGAAATCTGTGTGCCTTCTACAGAATCAATGTTAACAAGATACATACCCTGGCAAATGCATAGAGTTAGGGAGTTCCATTAGCTAATTTTAATGACTAACATTAGGTGACAGAGTAGGGAACCAGAACTTTCACCATCTATTGAATAACCTCCATATTTTTGCCATCCAGACACACACTAAAAAAATACCAGGCTGTGTGTGGCCCTGGTGTTAGGCATATTTATGAGGGATTGCACAAGCCTGTGATCGAGCTTAATGTATACTGTATACCTGCAGAACACACAGTAGAGGGGAAAAAACGTCAGAGAAAAATGCTACCACACCAGCTCTTCCTGCATTCATTTAAGACTCCAAATCAGGGCGGGGGTTGCAGGTTTCAGCTCTCACTCCCATCAAGAAAATTATGAAAATAAGAGATGTATTTCACAGAGCACCAGTTAAGAAATAATTAACCTTAACATCACTGGGTATAATCAAGACCGGGGTGGGTGGGTGTTGTTTCTTTTAAAGGCCAGGCAATCTTCAGTACTCTAATATGCTACTTCCGTGCAGGCTTCCTGCTGTAAATTGAAGCAATGGCAGTCCTTGAAAAATGAGTCATCGCAAACAAAACCTAATCAACGAGATAATCATTAGCTAAGAACTGGCACATACCCTACAGTGGAATACAATTAAGCCAAGTGTTGATTCTCAAAAGCCACTGTCGCACAAAATACACACTCCAGCACTTTTTCCTCTAAAGTATATTTTGTATTCATATTTTTAAAACAGATGTCCAAAACTTCAATGAACTAAAGCTCTTGTCTGGCATGAAATACACTAAGAAGTGTACTCCAATGATATTTGTTCCACTATCAAACAGAATTAAACTAACATATTCAAACAGTACTCTAGTTAAGCATGCCACCCAAGGATACTGATGCTCTGAATTCAGCAAGAAAACCCTCAGAAGATGGGAGGGACCGCTGGCACTGAATCGGTAGTTGTATTAAAATTAAAGATGTGCTCACATATTATACTAAACACTGTGTCCTAAAGGGGGGAAAAAAACTAGAAATTATACTTTACCTAAAATTGTACAGTCACCACTATGAAAAGAACATAGAGATTCAGAGCACAAAACAGGGTCTCTACTAAAAAATGTCTATAATGCAATTGAACAGGACTTTCGTGTAATCATTTTTCTCTCCATTAACTGAATAAATCCAGAGACCTCATATTCATCACTTTTTTCTAACATGTACTATTTTGGTCTTGTGCTACTAGTGGCCTCATACCCTTACTTCACATTTATACCAGTTTCAAGATATTACATACTTCAGGACATATAAAGCTATCCTATTAAACTGTGCCATTAGGCTTGGACCCTATATAATACACATGTAAAGAGAACGTCCAACTAGATATTAAAGTAACAGTGTATTGGTTGGGGTGCAACAAATAATTATATATATGAAAAATCTCTCATCTCTATTTTTTATATTCTGTTATGATAAAACTAGCAAGAATGAAGAAACACAACTTTTATATTTTTTAAGAAGATATCTTAGTACAGGTAACTTTGTAAGGTAACCATTCCGCACCGGCTCACAGGGCCTCCCACTTGCTGGCTCCCACTCCCTGTCTCTGTTACCATCTCTCCACAAGGCAGTTCAGGCGGGTAGTAGATGTAGCTCCTTCCTGACCCACTCCTCCACAGTTCACCCAAAGGGAGGGAGGGCAGTACTGGTGGCTCCCACTCCTCCCCCACTCATCCACCTGCCTACCTTCCTCCAGGTACCCAAGCCTGGGCCAACAGAGGTGCATTGTCTGTAACACACTTCTGCTTGAGGCAGATCCCCCCCCATTTTGAAAAAACACTGCATATTTTTCTACAAACCTGGGAGATCATCCAAGTTTGTAGGAAAATGGCCCTTCTCCCTACTTGGCCCCAGTCCAGAGATTTCAGCATCCACAGATGGGATCATGTTGAGAATTAGATATGTTTAATACTTAGCCAAGAATGTGAGCCTTACCAGGTGGGGCAGCTAGTTATTGTTGGAAGATTATTTTGAAAACCTATAAATATGATAAACTAAATTGATCTGAAGGGTCATCTTTGCAGATGTTCCTTGCCTTGTGTAACCTGCTTACTTATTGTAAGAAATAATTAATCAGCTTGAATAATTGCTCTCCTTTAATTATATATGTAAAATCAATGGATGGTGGCATATTCTGTTCAGGCAATTGTTGTTATGTTTCAATAAACAGATTACATGAAGGTAAGAGTCTCTAGTCCTATTGTTACTTGTATATTACTCCCAAACAAACCAAAACTGTTCTTAACTCTTGGCAGGACACTAATAATCTAACACAAGAAAGCTCAGTAGATGCTTAGGGCATCTTAAGTGCATGCCTATATACGAATAAGTAAAAAGAAGTAGGGTGCAAGTTAGAGCAGTTTATTAGATTTGACAGTAACCATCCTCTACATGTCAGGTGGAACTTACCTTACAGTCAGTTTTTGAGGTTGCAGAGAAATTGCTCTGAAGTCTCAGACTTTCAGAAGGGATCCTCTATTTTAACTAACAATTTAAGTAAAAGAGGATAACTATACATGTGCTTTAAGCAGCATATGAAAAAATCCTTGCAAAAAACCAGAAAGGAACTAATCCAAAACAGCAGAAAATCTGACCTTGACAGGCTGGTATGTAGTATCCAGTATAACTCTGTAACTGTCAGTCTCTCTAAGAACATAAAACCAAATTGGAATATATTGGACAGTATCTCTGGTTGTGAACTCAAACCTGTCATTTGCTTTAGAACAACTTCTAATTTCAAGAACTAACTGATCCATAGGGATACTTCTGTAATCAAAAACTTTTACCAGGTACAAATCCACCCAAGGGACATTTTATATGTGGAAATATTCATACTGTAAATTTACAAGTAATACCAAAGTATTTATAAATCCTACTGATGGAAAACAATATGGATTATGGAATTTTACAAACTGTAACTAAAGGAGTGGTATATGCTATTAGACGCTCATGAAATAAACTTTAGATAGGAAAAACCTCAACGTGCTTAAAACATACATTTGTGAACATAAAAGCAACATTTCTCTTTGAAGAACAGGAGCATGTCTGGTTTCACGTTTTATTGAACATAACCATACTACTATTGACACTGTCTTTTCGGCTATCCAAAAAGTAACAGGCCAGAATGACAAGCTATTAACGAGAAGGGATAGTGAGTGGACACTTGGCTTGAGATCTCTGGCCCCCTACTGGCTGAATAAGAGCCTGGACCTTCTATACTTATCTGGTCATGGTGACTAAGCATTTCTGAGACCCACAGTCCTTTAAGGGTTAAAAGGTGTCCACATTTATTGCATCATACCTGGTCATGAAATACAGTGAGCTCTACCCAACCTATCCATTTGTTCAAAGTGGGAGCCAGAGAAGTTTCTATGTAAAGTATGCTACATTGTCTACTTCTCTACCTTTCTGATATGGACCTTGTATTAAAACGTTTGAGTTCTTCTAGCTTTTTCAGTATTAAAAAGGTTTTAGTTATAAAATGTCTTATTTTGTATCACTGGAGAATATGTAAGGTACAGATAAATGGGAGACCCAGGTTCAAACCCTCATTCCACCATGGAATTGGGTGACCTTGGCCAGTGACAGAAATATTTTGGACTACGAACTTAAAACTCATTTATCTGTTCCTGAAAGGATTGTCCCCAGGTCTCTACAAATACCTGAAATGAACACAACTCTGAAGGCAAAATGACCCCCCTCCAAAAAAATTACTGTACATAATTGTAATTTGTATGCACTTTGTACATTCCAGCTTTCATGCGTGATCTTTCATGCAGTGTGTGTGTCGTAACTTTTGTCCTGTTTTGGTCAGGAGTGCCATAAAAATACTTAGATGAACAAATCCCTTGGAACAGTACATCAGTAATACTACTTTATGTCTTTCTAACTTGCAAAGAAACTGCCACTCATGCTTTGGTTTGGCCAGTAATTGTTACGGCCCAGCTTCCACAGCTCCAGTCTCATTTGTTCAGCCATAAGGTCCCCCTGCTAGATAAAAACAAATAGCCATGCAACATTAGCCAACTATAGCATAATCTCCTCATCTCATCCGTGAAAATGAGTGTATTTGTTAAACCTAATTAAAACTAATCTGGAAATTACTCCTGATATTATTAACACATGGATGGAGAAAAAGAGAAGAGCCAACAAGCTGACAGCCATCCTTTAATTAAGCATAATGATAGTAATGATTATCTGGAGTCCTCACAATTATTGCCTTATTTTAGCACAGTACTTGGTGTTCAAAGTGATCTTGGCTAAGTGAGGAAAGCAGGTGACTTCTCCAAGCTGCTGACATCGGTGGTGACAAGGGCCACGTCACTCAATGCCAAGTGTTCTAGGTGAGACATCTTGATACAGACAAATGCTCTGCCTTTGGTTTTAGAAAAAGAAAAAGGGGGAACAGCTTACAAGCCATTACAGAACAGTGATCTAAATGACGATTCCCAAGGAGAGAGAAAAACATGACTTTGAAAATGATGGAAAACACAAACTTGACAGGGCAAATTTTAAAAGCTGCGGGAGATCCACACCTGAATCTTCTGTCTCTTTGCTTTTCAATCAGTAGCTACAATGAAAAAGGGGCAGTGCCGACAGGACTGGAATTACAGTGCCAGGAGCAGCATTAACCATTCCTCCTTTCCACACACTATTTTTCTTGTGCATTTTCTCCCTATGGAAGAGGGGAAAGAGTAAAGATTCTGTTGTTACAGCACAGCAAAAGAAAGTGTTTAAAATCTCCCTCTCTGGTACCAGGGCTCCAATCCCCCACAGCTGCTAACAGGAGTGGGAGCTCCACCATCTTGCCTATTTCAGCTCTAAGAGTGTCAGCATAAAGGCAGAAACTTCCCAACTGCATTCTAGGATACACTAGGGCCCCTTGAGACACCTGTGACCACATCACATGACTTTTAGTCCAAGATACACAGCTAGAAGCAGCTGCTTCCTTAGCTCTGCGTGATCTAGTGTCATGGTTTTGCCTCCTTCCTGGTAGAAAATCTTCTTTCTCTGTCAGAGTGGATCCTCCAACCCATGAGGAAGTACAGTACAGTTACCTTCAAGGTGGCAAACTCAAGAGATTCACACAGAGCTACAGGAAGTGGGGTCCTTTGAGGGAAAGAGCATTTGCTCTTCCATATACTAAAAATAATCCTTTTTTGTTTGCTTGGTGTTGTTGTTGTTGTTGTTGTTTTGGTATAAAACATCTCCAGCTTTAGTTCAAAATACATGCCTCCTAGCACAAGTTTGGGAAACGCAAACATAAAACCACTGCAAAAGTTATCCAACATGAAACAAAACAGCTTGTGACAGCCTCTAGCATGCAAGCAGAATCTGGAAAGCATGTCGGGCACGCCCAGAATAAAAGAAAAGTGAAAATGTTTTCAAGGAAGAGTTGTAATGCGTGCCACGCAGTGACAGGCAGCTGGTGTCAAGGGCTGCTTTCTCCCATCAGCACTGCAAGGCTTTGGGACTAACTGCCTGGGGAAGAAAATTCCAAAGCACAAAGAAGAGAGCTGAAATCGTAGTTTGGATCACAAGACAAGTGAAAACAGCCACTGGGGACCATTCACAGAACACAACACAGAAAGCCTCCCTGGCCTTCGCACTTTTTCATTGCGACCAAAAGATCGCAATGAAAGGAAAGATCCCAGCATGACTAATTTAGCCATCAGTCTTACAACCCATCAGCTTAAGGTAGCAGTTCAAGTGTTGAAGCAAGAATTTCAAATGCAACCTTCTAGAGTATATAAATTTCTGTAGTCTGTTTAAAAAGGGGCTTCTGATTTTAATAAAAGCCTAGAATCACCAATCAGCGGAGAGAGGCCAGGCTAGCTTTGTCTTTATACAGAGAATTCTTCTGTGGGGGGGGGGGGGGTTTGGGGGGGGGAGTCATGCCTAGGAACTGTTCCCCTATATTTCTGGCTACACCCATGACACCGGGACACACCTGTACTAGCTCCTTTAATCCTTTACCAAACAGTATTAAAAAAAACAAATTAAGAAAGCTTTTAAAAAACCAATTGGTATCCAAAGCCAACACATATTTTATGTTTGATGTGAGCATTTAGCATATTTGGTTTGCAGTAAAAGTCATGAAACTTGCAGTGAAAGCCATTAATTGCACCTCTTTCTTAACTTGAATCTTAAGGCGCTTTATTCCTGAAGTTATTTTGATTGTAAGGAGGAACTGTAACAAGGAGCATTCAATATTTCATACTCTCAAATATAAAGAAGAGTAAAATAGAGCCTTTTCCTTCAAGCAGTAAGTAGCAGAATGTGTGGTTTTTTAAAATTGAAATTTAACTCAAATAAAAGAAGAAGGTATTTCCTATCCCTCCGGTGTCTCACAAATAACCATCATTGATATTGTCGAAGGCTTTCATGGTCAGAGTTCATTGGTTCTTGTAGGTTATCCGAGCTGTGTAATCATGGTCTTGGTATTTTCTTTCCTGACAGATCACTTCAGGATACAATGGTTCCATATTAACATACCACACCCTCATTAGCACATTATCTTGATATTTACAGGACTATGATTAGCACATTACCTTTGATACTTTTTGCAGGACAATGATTCAGCTCAACCCAACCCCTTTCTGACTATATATTACTCTTCCTACACACTTGACACTGAGAGACACTGTCCTTCAGTGTTACTCCTCTGAAGATGCCTGCCACAGCTGCTGCCGAAACGTCAGGAAAGAAAATACCAAGACCACGGTTACACAGCCCGGATAACCCTACAAGAACCATCATTGAGGTTCTGCACCATTCAATTGTACAATCAATTCATCTAACCAATCTAGATAATACTTTTTAAAAGTATCAGCTGCCAGCCCTAGTTTCAAATACTCTAACAACCACAATGGAACACAATGACATGACAAATATAGTTCATCCAGATCATTTATATAATGTTCATCGCCCTTAGCACGAAACTTTTATAAAAGTGTTATTTCTACAGACATACACACTCACTCAGTAGACAGCTGCAATACTTCAGAAACAGAACGATTCTTTCCAAAGAAGAGATATAGGGATGGTATCAGCCTCATTCTTGAAGCTACTTGAACAATCCTGCAGTACTGGTGTTATATCTGCCTGTGTCAAAGCTAATCTTCTGTATATTTCATTTAGTAGCTGGCTATGCTGAATCTGCTAAGTCTGCTATTGTGCTTTATCTAACAGTTTTATGTACTGTGCTGGTAAGGTAAAGGTCCCCTGTGCAAGCACCGGGTCATTCCTGAAACATGGGGTGACGTCACATCCCGACGTTTCCAAGGCAGACTTTGTTTACGGGGTGGTTTGCCAGTGCCTTCCCCAGTCATCTTCCCTTTACCCCCAGCAACATGGGTACTCATTTTACCGACCTTGGAAGGATGAAAGGCTGAGTCAACCTTGAGCCGGCTACCTGAAACCAACTTCCGTTGGGATCGAACTCAGGTCATGAGCAGAGCTTGGACTGCAGTACTGCAGCTTTCCACTCTGTGCCATGGGACTCTTTGTGCTGGTACTGAATAAAATGTACAGAATAAAATATGCTTAGTCAGGGCTTTTTTGTGATGATACTCACTGGTACTGGGTATCAGCACCTAGGAGGGCTCTCCCAAGTCCAAAGGAGGGAACTGGTAGAAATCAGTGAAACTTTATGAGTACTGACACCTTCCTAACAGAAAAGCACTTCACTGTGAGTTAAGACTCACAGAATAGTCTGGGTTCATACTGATACACCCAATCCTCAAGCTACTTTCACAGGAATTTAGTGGAGCTGGTATATAATGCTCTTGAAGAGAATGGAAATAGACTGTGCAACTGCTCAAAACAGAGAAGGACAGGAACCAACCTACTACAGTTGAAATAAATAGATATGGCAGAAACGGAGACTCAAGTAATTTAGTCATTTCACTTTTCAAAAATAAGTAGACAGACAATAAGCAAGCGATGGTCTGGGTTTTAATGTAGATCATTTCAACCCATTTTTCCTTTGTAATTGGTATTTAATTGTTCGTGTTTTTCAAACTATTATATTTACAGTCTGTTTTTCAGATTCTATCAGAGTACTTAATATCAACTTCAAGCCTTGTCTCCGTCTAAGAAACTCAAACGACTAGAACAACCAACACAAAGGAAGGTGACAGGAATGGGAAGGTAAGAAAAGAGAGCAGTGATGTGGGTTTTCCAGAAAAATTAGAACTAGAACATTTTCCAGAAAGTTATCCGATGCCTTAAATACAGCATGACTTCATTAGCCAAGTTTATTCATACTTCTGTTTCATAAACCAATTTCAGCACCATCCCATATTAATTTTATATCCCAATTACAAAAACACCTGAACAGAAATGTTTAATGAGGGAAGCCTCAATGAGAAAGGCAGACTATAAATTTAAAAAATGAAATGGCAAAAAAAAAAAGAATAAAGGCATTTCAAAAATGTCGATGCACTAATTTTAGCACACTCAGAGAGCTCAGAACATTACAACTTTGAAGCTGCCTTGCCTATCTGATATCGTATTGACAATGCCCCTATTCATTGCTTTATGAATCTGTAGAAATGGAAATTTTCCCACCCGGCATCTCTACGAGGGAGATTAGTCTGACATTGTCAGCATTTATATCCAGTTGGGGCCAAGGGGATTTCCCCCTGGCAGCTGTGCTTTTCTTGGGAGAGAGAAGGGGCTGCCTCCTAATGGCCCTTCAATGTCTGGCCAGTGATAGGGGGCAGAGTGACCTTCTCGTTTTTTCTGCGGCCTCCACGAGGAGTTAGAACAGTTCTACTTGGCAGAGAGGCAGCAAAGCAAGCTCCTGTGGCTGCGTGTTCCCTGGCCAACAACTAGGGCCAGGCTGGTCTTAGTTATCTGCCATTTAATAGCTGTGGTTTAATAGTTAAACCTTACAATTTAAGCTGAGCTACATGAAAGTATGCTTTGGGTGGATTGAAATAGCGAATACACGGCTCCTTGACACCAAACAGAAAGACTGACTGGTTCAGTGTCTGTCAACTGAAGTTTAATATTAAAACTTTATCAACAAACTGATAAGCATTTTTTTAAGACAACAAGAAAACAAGTCCAGCCTCGCTCTCACTGTCAGCAAGTACCCAATTCAGCAATACTTTGGCACAGCTAGATGCCAAAAATATTTTATTGCTGAAAACACACTTCATTAAAAAATGCTAACTATTGTCAGCAGTCTTGTACCGAACACACTATCTGAACATCTATATTAAAGTCACGTTAATATCCATATTAACAACAAGCAGTCCAACTGCCAGGACAAGAGAATGTTTGAAACATTTTGTATAAAACACTTTTTAGAAACAAGAATCTATATATCTATCTCAAGGTTTAACTAGAGCTGGAAAATGTTTACTGTTTTGGCTGCAGATTTCTTCTTATACCATCTGCTTCATCTTGGAAATCTTAAGACACCATCTGCAAACTTGAACGTGTTGTTTGGAAGCAGAGAATACCACAAAGGACTGCTTCCCTCTGAATGAGCACATGTGCCAATTCAGATCGATACTGCAGACCCTGCTTGCTGAGTGGATATGTTACAAAGCAACCAGAAACAGGTTGTTTACTGTAAGGACACACAACATTGTGGAGTCTTCTCTCACAAGCTCTTTCGCAAGCATAATTGTTCCATGGCTTCTAGAAATAATACAGAAGATTCTTTCTCAGACGACATTTTTCTGACTGGATTATTCTCGTTAAAAAGTCGCTATCTATTTTGAGGCTTGTGCTTCATCGTTTTTAAAATGCTTTTGCTATTTTATTGATTATTAAATTGGTCCGATCTTACCAAAAAAGCAGTGTAAAATGGTTGAAATATATAATTAAAAAGTGGCTTCCCCAAAAAAGGAGCTCTTCATGTCACTAGAGCTATAGCTACCTGATTGAGCATCTTACCTTTTTTCAAATTATAAAAACCCAAAAAAGTGATATGTCCCCACAGTAGGAATGACAAGCTCAAATTCTTTATCTATCTTAGGGCTCGTTCACAAGGGACTGGCTATAATCACTCCAAGCACTGAATTCTCAAGCAAGTCCCTATAGATTCAGCCTTAAAAACAGACCTATACTAAAAAGGGTCTTTTTAAAATCTACCGTCATAAACATGCTTAAAATGTCACTGCAAGCAAGAAGAAAAATCTTACCAGACAGAAAGTGTGTCTGATCACCCTAAAGGTTAATTTAATATGAACAAAATTACAATGATCCTCGTTCTGCAAGACACATTATCAAGCCTAAACAAGACAGCTAAATGGTTTTATTACCCTTGTTACTCAGTGTTATTCAAATTGACCAATGAGGGCCTTCCCTGCCCTGGGAAACAACCAATCACCGGGGTGGGGGTGTTGCAAGCTAAACAGGAACTCCACATCTCCCACATTTTTTGTTTACATGGATCAATTTGCCCACAGTTTCATCCTTCTCATTCAAGGTAATGCGTACAGTTTCCCGCCCCCCAGCCCGGGTAAATTTGATCCTGGCTGAAACAGGGAATAAAGTGGGTTAAGGGACCATGCGTTTTTGACCTTACTCTTCTGTAGAACCCTAGCCATTGTTTAAAAAAATACTACCACAATCCCCAAACTTTCAGAGTTCAGACCTGAGTGATCTGCTTCATACTCTACGTGCCTCACAGGAAAACACCAGGATATGGCCACCAGCTTTACCACCTTGTGAGGTCACCATGCTAAAGATAGGGCAAATGTCTGAGAAAGTGCCACCAGAGGTTTTGCCAGAAAAGGGTGTGCTGTGATGTTACCATCCAGGTACACCGCGTTAAGTGACAGCGGTTCAATTCCATCTCATAACAGTGAGCAGATGAAATTTAAGCCTTACAACTGAATTTCCATGGCTGTTAGAGGAAGCTTGCCAGTTACAAACAGCAGTCTAATAAGGACAATGAGCAGGTAAGTTTCAAGAGAAGCTTTGTTCTCTTTTGATGCGATCAATGGCCCTCAGATGGTGGGCTGTGACCCAAAAGCAGTTCATGTCTGACAGGTGAGTCTCAATTCTCAAAACACTGTAGTGGGGAGGATGTTCCAGACCCCACCTATTAACTTCCAACAGTGCAAAAGGGAGAACAGCAGGCAGAACAAAGACACAGTTACCTTCATCTACCATGAGGCTCCATTCATTCCCGGGGCGAGCTCCCAATAGTACAGGTGGTGATGGCTGCAGCTTATTTCCCTTCCCTCATGGACTGCCCTGAGAGTGGTCGAGTCAAGCAGGTTGAAGGAGCTCAACTTGTTCATAGCCAGCAGCGGCAAGGGAAGTATCAAGCATAATCTGCGTTCATTGCGCTGCTGGGGTAGTACCCAAAAGGTAACGTTTCGAAGCGTGTCTGACTTCAAAAAGTTTTGAGAACTGCTGACATACCACGATGCACTTTTCAGAAAGTTAAGCCTGCCTTGCTTTAAAACAAAAGGGGTTTCTGAGAGTGAAATTTTGAAATGCTGCAAACATGTGGGATCTACATTCAGAAACAATGAGTCTGGTTATGTTCCCCTTTTTTCATCATTATTGCAGACGCACACAGCCAGTGTACAAAATATTTTGGCAAACTCAGGTACCAGCAAAATTATCTTCAGAGCCAGGCAAGAGGGGAAACTGGCATCCTGACTTCTGAGCAACCAAGAGGTCCACCACTACACCCAAAGTTTTAGGTACCACTACCTAATCATCACCTGTACATCTGCACCCATGAATAAGAAAGGTTATTAAAATATTTATTTTCTCCTTACTGTTTGACCACTGTTGAAATGTTAATGGAATTTGGGCAGGACTGGAGAAGGGAATAACACGGCAGTATTAAGGATTAGTATGAAAGTGACTGTAATGTTTTTATACATTGATGCTCAAGAGGCTTACTAATTTAAGTAATTTACAACCCAGGCCATTTATGCAGAGCTGTTTCCCTGCGGTCCCTCACAGCATCCCCACCAACTGCTTCAGGACTTCCTTTTGATTATGCATGCCTTTCCTGACCATCGGAGGTCGCCTCATGCTCCCCGTGCACTAGTGCACGTTTTGCCCATGTTTTCTGGATTCTGGCTAAAACAGAAGGACAACCTAAACAATTCAGCCTTGCATGCCCTACAGAAACTAAACAAGTCATGCAGGGCACAGGTAAGAGAGTGAACTCCACAGGGTAGGGGCCACAACTGAGAAGGACCTTCCCCTGGTGACAGCTAACCAAGCCATCTTGGGATTGGACGGCTTACAAAGGAAGTAAAATACAAAATACTAGCCATCAACACAGTGGAGAAGGGGGCAGGGCAGGTAGCAACAGCGCTTCCCTTGATGGAGCCAGTCTCTCCCCAAGCATGCAGTCATTAATTTAAACACATATATTTATTTCTTTTATACCCCACCTTCTCCCCAATGAGCTTAGATGATTCTCAGCTGCATTTTATTATGGTAAACTGACCCACAAGAAAAGGTGGGTTATAAATGTTTTAATAAATAAATTTAACTCCCCAACAATTCTATTTGTGTATTAACATGAAACCCAAGAGATTTTTAATGCACGCTACATTTTCAACATCAGCATTTAAAACTCATATGGATCAATAACGTAGCACTTTTAACAGCAAAGAAGTAAGAGGGGAGTGGAAGAATTTGGCCTTCTCCAATTTTACTTGGCACAGAAAAACTTTCATTTGGAATTTTGGCACTGCATAATATACACTATAAGAAACTGGCAAAGTTATATCTCCTATATTACATACATTACCTTATCTCTACTAACCGAAATAAAAGGGAAGAGGGCTAATTAACTGGTTCATATTTGAGAACAGTTTGTTTTTAAAACTAGGTGCGGGTTATAAATTTGCTAGAGGAGTGACAAAGATGTTATGAACTCCCGTTTCGTCCACTAAACCCCCTCCTGACACATTTACAGTACTCGTCCACATTAGGACTTGCATACTCAAGCTCAACTTCTTCCTACAATGGAGGGGGAGCTGTGCACATAGATGTGGCTTTCTGACGATCTTTGGATACTTTCCCGGCCCAAAGCTCTCATTCAATATTACAGATAGATGACAAGTCGATTTTCATATCTCTAGCAATGCAAAGGAATGCCAAAAACCATACTTTTGTACCTACCCCAGCTTGTTGATAGTCACAACAATATTTAAGTTGTTCTAAAAACCCACCCTCAAGTAGAGATAAATCTATCTGAAGTTATCCCTTCAAGGTAAGCCAGATCTTTTAGATTAATATGCTTGACGGCATTCATTCAATCAACTGAGCTTTCAAGTCCCCGTTTTCCCAGGACATAGCTGAAAGCCTGCCAATTCAGCTGGATGCACTAGAAAGGTTCACACAATTTTAAAATATAAAAATGGCAAGGAACACGATTTTAAGTAGCATTCCAAAGAGGCGCAGAAAGCATGTGGATCACAAATCCAGGACTAAGCAGAAGCGCCTAAGAAATTGCTGAACTCCCATAAAATAGTCAAGGAACTGGATTTGCCTACAGGAGGAGAAAGAGCATATACTCATATCTGTACAATAGCTAAGATCCCCTTACCTCCTTTAACCTTTGAGACATGACCAGGTTTCTAAAGAAAAAGACTGGAAAATGCCAGCTGTGTTCTTTCCCTGGCATTTAAGATATTAGCTATATAAAGCGGAACTACTTATTAGCCTTGCAAATGTTTCCCAAAGGCGTGTTCTGGTTAATGTCAAATACAGGGGCAAGTAGGTTCTTCTACAGGGAAGAATCAGTAGGTGTCAACAGAGTCATTTCGGTCTATGGGCTTCCCTGTGGCATCAGTCTGGTCATTGTTGGAAACACAATACTAGACTAGATGTACCATTAGTCTGATCCAGCATGGCAGGGGAGGAGGGTTAGAAACATCTTTGTGCCAGCTGAAAGCTATCTGAGCATAGCTTCTGTTCCTCCAGGTATTTGAACTGGACATGGCTAGAGATGCCTTTGGCACATGCTGAAAGTCTTGGCCCTCTGCTCTTAGCCCATGGCTGATCACCTATGGCCTTGAGAGAGCTGTGCCAGTGGATCCAGGGCTAGCCTATGTAACTTTATTTACCCTTAAACCAAAAAACAGCTTTATTTCAGAGGACATTTGGTGAAAGTAAACTGATTTGGCTACATTTTTATCCTGCTGATGGACTGTTACATTGTTTTACGTATTTGCAATGTATTGATTTCTTAGCTGGTTTGAATCTAAGGAGATATGCGGGGATAGACTTTATTTAAAATACGCTTTATTTAAAATATGTTTTGTAATTTGTAAGGTTGTTAAGGTCTCCATTGGGAGAAAAGTGGAGTAAAAAATCTGAAATGTGCTTAGTCTTGGACAATCACACACATCACCCAAGATTCACTTGTAAACCTCTGTTACAAGCAGCAGCACCGTGAAACAGAGAATGTCCACAACAAGTGAAGACAAGTTCAAAGAAGGAGGATAAAAAACAACAACAACTCTCAATAAGAATTTTTATACTTGAATATGAACTACATATTTGTCATGCCACATACAAAGCCCTGCCCCTCCTCAAAACACGAGCAGGACCAATCCATACATTTTTTAAAGGAGCTAAATATACACACATGCCTCCTGTACTTTGCAATTCTCAACTTAGTTAAAAAAGCAAGTTCTCGTAAAGCCCCATCCCGTGTTTAAAGAAACTGACCAAAGACGAAGAGATAGAACAACACAGTTTGCTAACAGTGAGAATGGTTGCATCCAACTAAGCAAGAATCATCAGAGTAGGGGGAACACGCTCACAGATAGCCAAAAAGAATGGTCTTCAGTATTTAACAGGAAGGGAACAGAAGAAAGCTGTAGATGTGTACTGTCAGATTTACATTTTCAACTCAGAGCTTGTAACATTTTCCCTATCACCCTCCTTTTGAAACTTTTTGAAATAAAAGGGCTTGTAAAAAGAATAGAAACTTTGTTTGCAATAACAGCATAAGAAAAATTGTTGCTGTAACAAACATACCATAATTTTGCAGTTTTTTAAAAAAAAATAAAAATATGTGAGTTAATTACAGCTATTATTTCAGTTATCGGTTAGGCAAAAAAAATTGGTCGCAGCAAGTTACGACTAGAATTCACACAATTTCCTACAAGTTACCAAGCGTAGACGTCCCTTTAAATAATTTTCACATTTTTTTGATTTAGCACGTACACACGTATCCCTCTCCATTCTACAAAACATTTCTCCCTAGCTGATTCAGCATATTTTTTTGATCAGCCGTTAAAATAGTGAACTTAAGGCAGCGATGAGGGAGGGGACGCAATCGGCCAATGCAGTAACAAGCTAACAGTGAATTGATACACGAAGTGTCTTTCTAATATATAAGCCGGGAGAGGCGATATATGAAAAAGTGAATTGCATGCAACTAAACAGATTAGAAGTCCAAAACCAAAAGCCACATAACACCTTTTATTATAACCACTACATAGCTTTTGTTTATGGATTTTTCTGTGGACCTCAAACCCTGTATCTGCCTCAATGCCTTTATTTCACCCTTCACGTTCGCTATTAATTCACTGCATCCTTACTTGCAGCACTTCAAATCACTGCTTTCCTTGTTAGTACGATAAACACGCTTAAGCTTAAATTGGGCTTTTCGGCAAATAAGCTAAGAAAACTGTTTTCCGCTATGAGTTGCTGATGACTACAAAGGCACTGTTTTTCTCTGAAATTATGTAAAGCCTTCCCCCCCCCCCACCCATGAGACATGGCTGTTGCGGCAGCTACAGCAAAATCCTTCTCTCAAAGGACGAAGAAAGCATCCCAGGAAAGGAAGATCTTGCACAAAATCCCAGAGCAAGCAGACCAGAGTGCAGCAGAAGGAGGATTTCACATATACTTTTTGAAAGTAAAATAAACTTTTTGATCACAGTCACTCTGCAGAGCACTCTGTATCAGTCCCATTATTTGGAGAGGGAAATCAAAGTATAGGCAAAAGAGAAGTTCAAACAACACATTCACAGAGGAAAGCAGAATTGGAGCACAGGCCTCACGGATTCAAGTAACTTTCTATCCGCCGGTTCAACATAATTTTGCCCAAGGGGCCCACTTTTAAGTGTAACCTCCATTAGATTTTCTGCAAGACCACTAGAAATATGGAGGCGGGAACCCTTACGCTAAGGTCTCTGGGGATTCCATTAGAGAAAGATAGTAAGTGCTTCAGCTGTGAAAGTTAAAACTCAGAATGTACACGTTTATTATACCCTTTCCCTTTCAACTCTCCATACTTCAGCACTTTCCCACAGGCTACCGACAGACTTGTACTTATTCTAATAATTTTTCAGCAATTATGCGTAGAAGTGTATTTGTTTGATCTCACAAGTTTCCACAAGAAAGTCCAAATTCAGAGGACAGCTGCATCAAATATTTCAAACGGCAGGAGTCACGCTCGGAAGGTATTTCAGTTGCGCTGCAGGGGAACCATCTGCAGTAACGTTTTTGACATTCAGATAACAATGACAGGAGGAATTATTAAGGAGGCAACTGGCTCCGTAAAAAGCTCGCCGCACTGGGAGAACACGTGCTCAGGGTATACATGTCAATGGCCTTATTCTCAGACAGTTAATTAGTCGGCAGAATTCCCAACTTTCCTGAAAAGATGTTAGACAAATGCACTTAAAACATACATGACTTGGCTTCTCCCAAGGTGCTTCTCAGACTACTACAGATTAACAGGTACAGACTACGCACAGTAAATTCATGCAGTTACACACAATACATGTACACCATCAGAGCCAACCCCATACACAGGATCCAAAGGGGCGCACTCCATGATAATGCGCATGCATTAGCCCTTGCACAAAGCAGGTGTACACTTCGCTACATGCAGAAGATTCTCTGGATACAGCCCAACTACCACATGAATGGTTCTTGCAGGACACGCTTGCAAAGGGGAAGAACAATACCACAGGTGGAAACGGACCTCAAGATCCCAAGCATGATTACTGTTAAAATTTTCATGCGTGGCATCCGAGTCTGAGCTGTGCCGGAGAAAGCAGAGCACTACCCGCAGCAGACAGAGGTGGAGCAGATACACAAACATCTGGAAGAACGCCCTGTCCTCAAATCTCAACTGGAATATGCATTTGGGGGAGGGGGTTGGTAGAGCCAAATCACAACAACCAACTTCACCATCCTGTCCACAGGGTGTGAAGAACACTCTTCTCCTGTGCCTTGGCAATGCCAAAGAAGACTGAGAGCGTCACTTCCTGCCGACAGTTTGAGGCTGCCAAAATGGGGAGGAGGAAAAAAAGGACAGACACTGAGAAGCAGTGGAGGCATTAGTTGCCATTGTAAACAGGCAGCAAAAGGGCAGACACAAGGAACACATCCTGGGGCTAAAAGGGCATTTCATTGTGTGGCTCTTCAGTTTTGTAGTTCTGGGTTAGTTTTTCCAATGCATTCTCTAGTTCCGGGGCCCAGTTTTTGCTGTATTTTATACATACTGTTTTTTTGTTACGTGCTTTTTGTTGTATATTGTTTCTACTGTATTGTTTAATAAATAACAAATGAAAAAATTTTAAAAGCACTGACAAATCTGGTGAACAAGAGTGAGTGAAGAATTTTTTAAAATGGGAATTGTTTTACTTATGTGTTTAGTAATAGTATGTTTAAAAGTAAGAAAACTGAGTAGTTTCTCTTTTTTTCCTTTAAGGGTCTTGTATTGTATAAGCTAGTTACTAGAAAGGACAACTATGGGTAGATTTATGAAATGGTTATTCACCCCAGGGATAACCTATACTATGGTAAAAATTATTGAGGTACAGGGGCAGTAAAATATGAGAAAAATATAGAGCATAATTATGATTTTAAGAATACTATTATTATCATAAGGCTGTTAGTAATTATCAGTATATTAGATTTTTTTAAAAGTTAGATGAATTCATAATGAAAGTAAATGCTTTAGTTACACCCCGGTAAAGTGTGTAAGGTTATATTTTAGTGCACTGTTAGTGGTTATGTTTGTATTACGGTGGGTAGTAAATGTGGTACTGAATGTGCTGTATGTTTATTGTGTAGTATGTAGCATGAAACAATTCTTTCAAAAAAAATGAAAAAAAGCAGAAAGGTATGTAGCCTGTACAAGTACAAATTTCATTAATTTCTGCATTGGGTGAACAACTGGAAAAATCCAGCAAGCTGTTGTGATTTATGTACTATTTTTATTGAGAATAAAGCAAAAAAAAAAAAAACAACCTCTTACCAATAGCAAGGTTTAATCTCTAACCAACATTTCATACGCCATCAGTGTACTTAACAAAAAGATAATCTAATGCATTATCTTTAGGCATAGTGGGAAGGTAGGAGGCAGCTATTCAAGGGGTTAAGTGAATTAATGCTCTTTGATATGCTGATCAACCCATCACTGGAATAAAGCTGCTTATAAATATTAACCATCATCTTTGCATGAGTTTTCCCAGAGGCACAGTATCTTGATAAGAAAAAAGGAATATAGTAGTAATTTCATCATGTGTGCCTTTTTGATCGCAAGGATGAAAATATTCATGAAAATTATTCAAGAAGGGATGGAATAAGAGGCAGAAAGCCAAGTTTAAATAGCAGATTGTCAATTATGGTTCACCAATTTGGTTCGGCCAGATGCCCCAACTGCCAGGATCAACATTTTAAAAACGTGTGGCTCACACTCAAGATTATGAAATGTAACTTTTTCCAGAAAAACCAAGATGAAACTATCATTATGTGTTTTAGAGTAGGGCTGTAAAACTGAACTAGACATCTTCTGTGATACTAGATCTTCTTCTCAGCAAGAGAGTACACCACAGATGTTTCTGTTCTTGCCAGATATGGTAAATGTGACAATGCGCCTCAGCACATGTATGTCTGACACAGTGGGTTGTACCCTACCACTTCACTAAGCTTGTCATGGCATCTTCCTGTGGCGCAAGGAACCTCTTTCACCAAAGAAAGGTACCACCACTAGCCAACGAGACTGGTAGTATTCAACCCAGCATTTCAGAAGTAATGTAAATGGATAAAACTAGCACTTTACCCTGCAAACAGGATTGTAGGCCTCAACTCTAAATGCAGGGTGCACTGAATTCAGTGGGACTAATTTCCATGCAATTGTGCTTTAAGTTCAGCTGCATATTAAAGTGCCTTTTATCTTGCTTTTTTGGGTTTTTTTTAAACTCTTATCTTCATTTAGTATTTACATGGAACATCAAAAAGGTTTATATACCACCTGCAACTGGCACGTTTAATTCGTATGGAGATGCACTGCTCCTCTGGCCAATCCCCTCTGGAGGTTTAGCTGTGGCTACAAGGGTCAGAATTGCTTCCGTTTAGGTTTCACAGTTGTGTAATTTCCTTCCCAAGGTAGCTCATTTGGTCCAGCTTTTCCAGTTCCCCACCCCCTACTTTTTAACTGTGTTATTGTAATGTTTATGATAACCCGCTTTCCAACAGAAAGACACATAACAAATACAACAAATAAGATCACCATTCAACTAATCTTTATAAACTATTCTTAAATCGCAGTTGCTTGGGGCAGGGGGAGACAATGGGAGAAACAGTGACAGAGAGAGCTTTGCCAAAACCCACTCAGTGATTTCAGGGCTGGGGTTAGATTTGAAGAGGAGACTTTCTGGATCTCCCCTTACACTCTTCACCACTACTCAAGTAGACTTAACATGACTTAACATGGAAAGCAGAAGTTCAGTCTGACAACTCTTTGTGTATTGTCAATAAGGGTTTTACTTCCTGAACTGGAACAATATACATTCACCAGTTTTTCTACACTATTCAACAAAAATTCATACCTTTGATTCATTTCCGTATTTTTCCACTATCGCAACAGCAATGGGGGAAGGTAGAGAAAGGGAAACACAGAACCAGTACTAAAATAAAACCACAATAATCTATTAATACAACTGATGTGAGAGGACAGGTCTAAAAGTTGTACTGTCTGCCTTGAGAAGAAGCTGTGACAATCTGTGTCTCTAAAACCTCCCGCCCCAATATACCACAAAGGCTATTGGAAGTAAAAGTAACTTGTGATGCTCACTCTTCCCCAGATGTTGCAGTTGTTAAACACCCTTACTTGGGAATAAGTCCCACTAAACTCAGTGGGCCACTTTTAAGTAAGTGTGCTTAGAATTGTGCCCATCCAGATATCAGCCAGAGGCCAAGCTGTCCCTGTGGTGGATTAGGATGTACCATTACAGACAGGCAGTCACATGACTAAATGCTCCTCCTTATTAAAAAAAAATACTCCTACACAAAGAGAACTGGCATGCTAAGGGGAAGAGTTACACTCAGGGCCAGTGCCACCATTAGGCAAACTAGGCGGTCGCCTAGGGTGCAGACCTCAGAGGGGCGCAGAACTGGCCTGAGGGGCACAGTTTTTAAACAAACTAGTTTCTTGAAAAAAATGCAACTGACAATTTATATTTTTGTATTTTACGATAAGTACCACAACAGTGCTATGGAACAGAATTAATTATAACCTCTTATAAAACGTTTGGTGCTTTTATTTTTTCTACAAGACATCTGTTTTTTTCCAAAATTGGTTAGCAATGGGGGCGGGGGGCACAAGTAGTTAGCCTTGCTTAGGGCGCAACAATGACTGGCACCGGCCCTGGTTACACTTTAGTATTTTCCCTGACATCTTTGTTTTCTCTAAGCAAGGTAGGAGGAGCATGACATCTTGCAAATCCCCATCCACATTTTTCAGAGAAGCTGCCATAGCGCAATACGTATGATTAGCTTCTGTTCAAATACTGAGTCTACGCAGATAAATAAATCTGGAATTACCTATTCAAGTCTGACTGTTTTCGAAAAGGGGTTAAGCACACACAACCTGCAGCCCCCGTGACAAAGGTAATCAGCACTTTCTTTGTATTCTCAGTGTCAAAGGTCTGCATTTTTGTTCCTTGGGTCTTTGTCCAGTGCACTAGCACAGCTACACGTATGACCAATGCTTACATAAAGAGATAAGATGATTTATGAAATGCAGCTCCATGAAGATTAAATCTGATCATATGGGCTGGGAAGGGGGGAGAAGAGAGTAAAAGAGGAGAAGCTCTGCCAGAGCATTCTGAAGCTATATAGAGATTACCTCTCAAGTGCAATGGGAACAACTTCCCTTTAGCTCTATCTAACACACAACGGTGGTATTCCCCTTGATCGAGGATCAGCAGCTTTGTCAACTTTTAGGGAACAGTCTGAAGGTTTGAAAACGACGCAGGCTTGTATGCAGAAAATCTCTTAAGCGAGTTGAAAGCATCTGACAGAGGTTTCGCCTCTCACAACACACACATTTGTTTTGCCCCAACGTCACCACTGTTGAAGGTTTTGGAACAACAGAAAAGCCAGAAATACCCCATTTACAAAGTGCAAAAGCGGGACACAAATATACAGCATACAGCTCTCATATTCCACCAGCCTTCTATTCTTGGGGAGGGGGGCTATAATCGTCTCCATCCTAATCCTTACTTACATCTACCATCCCTACTGACTATCACTCAAAAGAATGGTAAAATGTTCTAGACCATCAGACTGAATTGCATGCTATTTGAAGATCGATTGACACTTAAGGAAGTGGCAGGATTTATTCATGTAATACAGCCTTGCACTATGGTTGCTTCCAACCAGGAACAATTCCCTACTCTGCTCTCACTGCCGCTGTAAATGCAGAAGCATCTTCACTGGCAACGGAGCTCCCATATTGGGGGTCTTTCCTCCAGTACCCCCTTTATGTCTACCATTCCTCCTACCAGAGGGTTCATTGCTTGCCTTTTAAAAAAAAGGTAATAGCCACATCAACAACTTAAACAGCCCGAACTAGTCGAAATTCATTAGAGTTCGGAAGCCAAGTAGGGTCGGCCATGGCTAGTATTTGGATAGAAGGCCACCAAGAAAGAAAGACAGGTGTTGCTACGCAGCGGAAGGAATGGCAAACCTCCTCTGCTCATGTCTTACCCTAAAAACTCAATGAGGGATCACCATAAGTCAGTTGCAATTTGATAGCACTTAAATAATTATTGTGTGTGTAAAGTGCCTTCAAGTCGCAGCCGACTTATGGCGACCCCTTTTGGGGTTTTCGTGGCAAGAGACTAACAGAGGTAGTTTTGCCAGTGCCTTCCTCTGCACAGCAACCCTGGTATTCCTTGGTGGTCCCCCATCCAAGTACTAACCAGGGCTGACCCTGCTTAGCTTCTGAGATCTGACGAGATCAGGCTAGCCTGGGCCATCCAGGTCATTAATAGTAGCTATATCACTACATCATAACACTATTCTAATATTATTACTAATTTAAAAACATTTGGAGAAAAGCACACTGGTAGCAGAGGTGGAGGGAATAGCAGGCACAAGAGGAAATGGCACCAGCCAGCATGGACAGGGAAATGCAGAAATCCTCACTGCCCTAGCCAAAGTGATCTTGAACGCCCTTTGCATATTCTTTCAGGAAAGATCATACAGAAGCTGGGGGAAACCTGGATGGTAGACGCCCAAACAATAATGTCACTTAGAAGCCTCATGGAATTACTGGGGAGGGGGGGGTGTTTAAAAGCAAAACGTCCATGTAGAAGCAACCCTAGGCCTCACTTCCTGCTTGGTTTTAAAGGGCCATACATACGAATACCTGTCCTGTATTATATGATTACATTTTTTCCTCTCTCTGTACCTATAAACAAGCAAAATAAATATGAGGATATGGATTCATCCTTTCCATATACTTTTCAGTTTCAGAACTGTTGTGAAGAAGGCACATTACTTATCAGCAGCACGATATGGCAGGTAATCATACCCTATCACATGAACACATAAAGTTGCCTTACACTGAATCAGACCATTGTTCCATCAAGGTCAGTACTGTCTACTCCGACTGAAGGCAGCTCTCTAGTATGAGAGGTCTTTCACATCACCTCCTACCTGATCCTTTTAACTGGAGATGCCATAATTGAACCTGGGACCTTCTGTGCCCATGGACCTATAAATACATGCATGTGCTGCATTAATGCCAGTCCTACTCTTGGGAGCAGATTTGATTTCTGAAGTGCTGCAAACTGGAAGTTTGATCTCTCCACCATAGCAGGATAGAAAATGGCATCACAGGCCATGACATCTGTACAATACCGCATGTAACTCTCTGGGTGTTTAGGTAAACTCAGTCTGGCATCCCAGAACATGCATCTCAGAAGGCTAAATTGAACGTGGCAGTGGTAGGTGTGTGTGTGTGTGTCGCAATGGGGCTGCTGCAGGTTCCTGTACAAAACAGGCAGGTGGGGAAAGGTTTAAAACACAGCCAGGGTAAGCAGGAAGCTAGAACCGAGCTTACTTATCCTTCAGCAACATTAGCTAAAGCAGCATTTCCGTTAAGTTATACAGACTCAACTCTTTCCTACTGTTGGGAACCACCTCCTACCTGTTCCAGCAGTGTTAAAAATCCAACATACACACTTCCCCACTTTTATAGGGAACCAATATGACATACACTGGGTCATATCACCAACACTTCCAGCTGCGTCCTGATCTTCTGCTAACGTAGGATGGTACAGTGCCACAATTTAACAAGGAGCAGCCTCAGGAATGCGACCAAAGAGAGTAAAGCCTACATAATCAAATGGAAATGCCGCTTTAGGGAACATCGCCCAAGGATGAACAGCAAGTTCACCCCCTCCCTCTCCCGTGCCATCATCTCCCTAAGTTCTACACCAGTGCACACACCCTTTACAGAGGCTGTGCAGGAGAACAGGTGCCACTTTGGCCAGCTGAGCCACCAAAAGAGGAAGAAACGCGTTCAACCCAGGCCAACCGGCCAAAAGACTCCTTCCTCTTGACCCAAAACCCTCTCTCACCATCCTCCCATCCCCATCTGAGTCCCAACTGCAATCCTGGCAGCTAGATGAACGCTATCAGGAAAGGCTATCAGCCAGGAGGTTCACTTCCTCAACACCCCTGCCGGGAAGCAAACCATGCGATGCCTATGCAGCTCCTCGAGTGCTTTGGCCACAGGGGGACCCGGAGGAGGAGAAAGCCTGGAGCACGCGAAACTGATGCACGACTGGCCCGAGATGCATCCGTGGGCTCGGATGGAGGGAGTGGGGGGAAGAGCCATAATGGCACGAAGTCAGGCCCGGCAGCCCAAGGCATCCGAGGTCTCTGGCACAGGGGTCCTCTAAGGGGGTCTCCTGGCTGAGCCGGGGAGGCCGAGCAGTTCCGGGAGGAAGGGGGGGGGGGTCGGCTTGACCGCGCAGGGAAAGTGAGCGGGAGAGGATTCGTGACCGCGGCCACTCCCCGCCACAGCCCAGCCAGGCTCCATCTGGGGCGTCTTTCCAGCAGCCGCCACCCACGCCCGACGAGGCGAACACGCGGGGGGGTGTTGGCGGCAGCGGGGGGGAGGGAGGGAGGGGGGCGCCGCCGTCTCCCCGCGCCGACCACCCCGCGCTGCCTTGCCCGGCCGCTCCGGACCCCGCCGCTTACCCAAACTGCCCGCGAACCCGTCCATGTTGCGGGGAGAGAGGCGCCGCCGCCCGAGCCCGAGGAGAGAAGGAGGCGGCGGCGGCGGCCCCGGGGGGGCTCATCCACGCGCCGCGCGGCAGCTGCTCCCTGGGCGCGCGGGGCGGGAGCCGCTGCCTCGCCTGCCTGCCTGCCTGCCTGCCCGCCGGGCTCCTCCCCGCGCAGCCCTGCGGCGGCCGCCGTCAGCCCTCGCTCCGGAGGCGGCGCCGAGCGCGACCCAGCGAGGGCGAAGCGCGGCCGGGACCCGCCTGCTGCTCCTCCTCCTCCTCCTCCTGCAGCCCAGCGCTCCACCCCGGCGGCGGCGGCTGCTGCTGCTGCTCTCGGCCCGCCCCGCCCCGCAGCGCCCTCCTGCTTTCGCGCTTCCGACTCCGCCCCGCTTGGCGGCCGGGGCTTCCCCTGCGGCCGAGCGAGGGAGGCGCCGCGAGGTGGGCCGGGCGGCTTCACGGGCCAGTGGGGGACCCGCCGCCGCCCGCAGAGGCAGCGCCCTAGAGCAGCCATGGCGAACCTTTGAGAGTGCCCAAACCGCAAGCCGAAACCCACTTATTTATTTATTTTTTAATAAAATTTTTATTGATTTTCCCCCCTAAAAAATTAATAAATTTAACATTGATTTTAACAACGATTATAATGACAATCATTAGTACGTCTCTCGGTAATGTTGTTAAAAACACATAGTAATGAATTGAACGGTGACTTCCCCATCGCCTCCCTCTGCTTCAAAATAGATTCGTAAATCAATAAAAATATTTATATAAAAAATAGATTAGTACATTTCTTTCGTTTATTATATTGACCCTAATATTAAACAAAAACCGTCAATAACTAATCATCAAAAAATACATAACTGGTCAATTCAATGTGTAGCCTTCTATGTTCCCAGAATGTAATTCTTGTTCGCAATAATTTCTCCCTACCTCCCATCCCGAAACCCACTTCTTTATCACCACGTGCCAACACAGCTAGAAGTCCACCTGGGTTGCCAGGTCCCTTTGCCACCTGCGGGAGGTTTTGGGGGCGGAGCCTGAGGAGGGTGGGGTTTGGGGAGGGACTTCAGTGCCATAGAGTCCAATTGCCAAAGCGGCTATTTTCTCCAGGTGGGCTGAAATAGCAGATCTCCTGCTGCTACCTGGAGGTTACAATAATATTGCGCTTGGACCACGGTGTAGGAAGTTAGTCAAGCATATGCAGCCACTATGGCTTAAAGAAATATATACATATAAAGAGACCAACAACAAAATTCTTTTCACAAGTGTATGATAATTTTCTTGAATATTTTCTGATTTTGTTACTCCACAAGAACCATATAATCTACCCAGAAAGACAAAAAACAACCACTTGAAAAACGAGAACTTAGAAAACACAAAAAGACTACCGAAGGTGATAAACTAGACCAAGCAGCAGCATTGCAGACTTGAATTTTAATTTCATCATGAACCATTTACAGATTCTATCATTGAACATTAACGGGCTTAACTCCCCTAATAAAAGAAAGAGAGTTTTTCATAGTTTAAAAAAACAGAAGAAAGACATTGTTTGTTTTCAAGAAACTCATATCAAAAAAGAACATGAAAAAATCTTACAGAAAAATCATCTTGGAACCCCTTATCTTGCTTCGGCTCAAGAGAAGAAGAGGGGTCTGGCTATTTATATTAACGAGAAAATTTTGACTGTTAAGGTCCACATAGCAGACCCAGATGGATGTTATCAAATTTTAATCCTTTATGGCTCAGATGGAATTTGTTTTACAATAGCACATATTTATGCTCCAAATGCTGCCAAGGAAGCTTTTTACGAAACATTTTTCAAGAATCTTGCAGAATATCACCAAGGAGAAATTATAATTTTAGGTGACTTTAATGCAGTTGTGAACCCAATGATAGATAAGACTCACAATAGTTTATCTGGAAAATTGCCGAAGAATGTTTTTAAATTAATGAAAGAATTTAACTTAATTGACATATGGAGAATGAAGAATCCTAGAACTAAGGACTTTACATTTTATTCAAATCGCCATGGATCACATTCCAGAATTGACATGTGTTGGATTTCCAGATCAATGATAACCACTGTGGAAAGGATACAGATTGCACCCAGAATACTGTCAGACCACAATCCAATTGAATTGACTCTACTAAAAGGTAGAACAGGGATCAGAAGATGGCGTTTAAATGACCAAATACTGCGAAGGAAACAAATACTTGAACAATGTAAAAAGGATGTGGAGGAGTTTTTTACAATAAACAAAACTCCAGGTATGTCTGACTTTGTTATTTGGGATGCAAGTAAAGCTTTTATTAGAGGGAAAATGATTGCCCTGAATACTAAAATCAAGAAAGATAAACAGAAAAAGCTCAAAGATCTTCAAGATCAATTAAGAATATTGGGAAAAAAAGTTCAAACCAAGTCAGATAAAAGTACCTTGCAAAGTATCAAGATGACCAAACACCAAATTGAGCTGATAGAAACAGAAGAAATTCAAACAAAAGTTAGATATGCCAAGCAAAGACTTTTTGAAAGAGCAAATAAACCTGGTCGCTTTTTAGCTAATCAACTTCGACAACAAGAGAAGACAAGGAAGATAATCGGGGCTAAGGTTAACGGGATAATTTACAACAAACAAGAAGAAATTGAAAGAATATTTGTGGATTACTACAAGCAACTATATGTGAAAGATGACTTGCAAGAAGACTGATTAAGAACTTATCAGATGCACAACTACCTAAATTATTAAAAGAAGACCAAGAGAGTCTTAATCAGAAGATAACGACTCAAGAAATCGTAGATGCCATAAATAACCTGAAACCAGATAAGGCACCAGGTCCGGATGGTATAACTCCACAATTTTATAAGTTGCTTGAACAACAACTGACCCCGGTTTTACTTTCTCTCTATAATGAAGTAATTGAAGAAGGCAAGATTCCTTCGTCCTGGCAGGAAGCACATATTTCTCTGATTCCAAAAGAAGGTACAGATCAATATCTTCCCCAAGCTTACAGACCGATTTCATTGCTGAACATTGACTACAAAATTTTTGTTTCTATAATTACTAAAAGATTTCAAAAATATGTTGGTAAATTGGTACATCCAGATCAAACTGGCTTTATCCCGAAGAGACTTATGAGAGACAATGTACGACTGATCCTCAGTGCAATTAAACACATAAAGTCTAAATCATTAAAAACTGCAATTATTTTTTTAGACGCGGAGAAAGCTTTCGACAACGTCTCTTGGCATTTCATTTCTAAGACTTTACAACAAATGGACTGTGGGGATACTCTTTTAACCATTTTTAATGCCATATATTCCGTGCAGAAAGCTCGTCTTCTGATAAACGGCTCACTCTCAACAGAATTTTCCATCACAAAAGGTACAAGACAAGGCTGTCCATTATCTCCACTTCTTTTTGATTTATCACTGGAAATATTTTCGAACTATATAAGAAATGATTCAAAGATTAAAGGTCTTACAATAGGAAACGAAGAACACAAAATTAAAAGCTATGCAGACGACGTTGTTTTAATCTGTCAGAACCCCGGACAAACACTTCCACAGGTTTATAACCATATTATGGAATATGCAAAGCATTCCGGTTACAAATTGAACAAGACAAAGACGAAAATTATGACCTTTAACACTACAACTGATGATGATAAACATATCAAAGAAGTTACTGGTTGTCAGATTGCCAAGGAACCAGTTAAATATCTGGGTGTCAATATATCTCCACAAAATAAGACACTTTTAAGGTCAAACTATTTGAAAATTTGGGGAAAAATAGAAAAGGACTTAAGTCAATGGTCAAAGATGAATATTTCTTGGTTGGGTAGGATATCGGCTATTAAGATGAATGTACTTCCTAGATTGAACTTTTTATTTCAATTTTTGCCGATTGAAATTCCAGATAGAACAATAGAAAGTTGGCAAAAACAAATTAACCGATTCGTTTGGAACGGGAAAAAACCAAGAATCAAATTTAAAGTGTTACAAGACGAAAAGAAAAGAGGAGGTTTAGCATTACCTAATTTTAAATTATACTAACATGCCGCCTGTTTGACTTGGATTACAGAATGGATAAAGCGCCCTAATGCCAGACATGTTATTTTAGAACGAGCAGACCTTGGAAAAGGTTTCCACAAAGTTCTGTGATTCTCTACAACGAAAATCCGAAAGGATAAAATACCAGAAGACTGCGATGTGAAAATAGCGTTACTAAGAGTATGGAAGAAATACAAAAAGAGAATAAGTCCCTCTCCACCATCCATTATGTCTCCAGTTGAAGCTTATCACGATGATGTTAAATTAAAACCGGGCGTTCATTTTACTTATAATTGTATGATCAAGCCCACAGGAGAAATTAAGACCCTGACCAATCTTCAAGAAGATTTTCAAAAATTGAATTGGCTGACTTATTTACAACTGAGGTCTAATTTACAAAAAGACTGTTTTTATCCCCAACCATTTCGTGAACTAACAGAATTCGAGCAGATAACATCCAAAAATGACTCACACTTATTAGGAAAAATCTATAAGCTTCTTCTGAAATACGAAACAGAAGAGGAACAAGTGAAAATCAATATGATAAAATGGATGCAAAATTTTGGAGAAATGATTAATATGGATTTATGGGAAAAACTTTGTACTTCCGAAATGAAATACACCGTCTCTCAAGAAGTGAGAGAAAACTGGTACAAAACATTTTATAGATGGTATTTGACTCCTAATATGCTTTCTCAGATGACTACCCCTGGAAAAAAAGGTGCCTGTTGGAAATGCCAAGATACTGATGGTTCTTATTTTCATGTCTGGTGGACATGCTCAAAGATACAAACATATTGGAAAAGAATTCATCAAGAAATTCAGTTAATGTTAAATATTAAGCTAACTTTTGACCCCAAATTCTATCTACTCAGTATAGTGCCACTGAATTTACCTGTGAAATTTCAGGACGTTTTTAAATATGCTACTACTGCAGCTAGAACGGTTCTTGCAAGAACCTGGAAACAAACCCACATACCCGAAATAGAAGACTGGAAAGAAAAACTATTGGAATATGCTAGCATGGCTAAGATGACTTTCGAGATTAATTCAAAATCTACTGAATCTACAGAGCAATTTCATGATAAGTGGATGTCATTCTACACCTATATGAATTCTAGTTAATTGAATGTAACATGACGGTTATGTAATATTCAATTTGTTATACACAATAGTAATGTAATCTTAGACTCTTATACAATAGAATACTAATATAAGTAATAACAGAATGACACTATGTAACAGTTTTTTTAGTATAGAGAATGTCTCTTAATATACAATCGAGCTTATTTTTATTATTGTATTGTTTTTATACTTATAATATTCAATCCCTTCCTTTTTTTTTCCTGTACCCCTTCAATTATATAAATAAAATTATATATATAAAAAAGAACCATATAATCTATACACTTTTTCTGTGGCAAAAACAAATGATTAGGACCATAAACAATCAAAAAATAAATCAGGACCATATATAACCAAAAATAAATCAGGACCATATACGACCCAGACAGTCTATTTCTTCAGTTGGTGTATATAAATTGTCCCATAACTCATAAGTAATAATAATGTTGAATGTTCTGTTCTTTTTTCTTTTCAGAAAAAGTGTATAGATTATATGGTTCTTGTGGAGTAACAAAACCAGAAAATATTCAAGAAAATTATCACACACTTGTGAAAAGAATTTTGTTGTTGGTCTCTTTATATGTATATATTTCTTTAAGCCATAGTGACTGCATATGCTTGACTAACTACCTGGAGGTTGGCAACCCTGCATGGGCGGCCGAGCGGGGGAAGGAAAGCAGCTGGAGCATAGCCCCCACCCCTTCAGTTTGGTTCTTTTCCCAACTGTTATCTTCATACGAATTAAAAAAGACTGTTATGCGGGGGGCTGATGGTGGGGGCAGCCCTCTGCACGCGCTCAGAGGCACCTTCGGTTGCATGAACGAGCAGAGTGGAAACCCGAGCTAGGCGAAGGGCTTGGCTCCAGCACAAATGCCAGGCGGGCCCCCATTCGGCCCTCACTACCAACCCCCTGCGCTGCAGTCACCAACCAGCCCGCCGCAGACAGCCGCCCAGGCGTCCCACTCCCGGTCCAGCCCCATCCCGGCTCCGCCTCTTCCAGTCCTCGGCAGAAGGCTCGTCGTTGTCTTCACTTCCAGAGTGTGCAGCCAGCGACTGCGGAGAAGGTGCTGGGAAGGAGCCCAGTGCTTTCCCGAGGAGCCGGGAAGGCACCGCTGGTCCCCAGCCTCCTCAGCCGGGCAAACTCTGTGCTGGGGCGATGGCTCGCGTGCCCACAGAGAGGGCTCTGAGTGCCACCTCTGGCACGCGTGCCATAGGTTCGCCACCACTGCCCTAGACCCAGACTGCGCAAGCCCTTCGGGTTGCAGCTGGGGGAGTGGGCTCTGGCTCAGTGGTGGAGCCTCTGCTTGGCATGCGGAAGGGCCCGCGCTCAATCCCCGGCATCTCCAGTTCAAGGGGCTAGGTGAGCAGGGGATGTGGAGAGCCTCTGCCTGAGACCCTGGAGATAGGGTTGCCGACCTCCAGGGACTCCGTACAGGAGCGAAGTGTATACACAAAGCGCAAAAAAACTTTATAAGCTACCAAAATGACATGACATTACAGCTATACACACTACGTACACTACTACGCTAAAACACACAAGCTAAGACAAACAACGTGACTACAAAGTGGAATCAAGTGTCAAAATGACACAGCTAATGTTCATAGAGTCTCCAAGTGGTATCCAAAGGATTTTCAACGAGGTTCCCAATGAGGAGACGATCGTTTCGAGTTCACAATGAACAACTCCTCATCAGTCCTTCAACGTCCTTTTGTACATTCATTCCTTCAAATATTCTCCCATAACGGGTAAGGTTTCAAAAAATGCCAAATCATTATTATTTCCCACGAAGGGTAAGAGACATCACTTCCCACTTGGGGTAAGGATTATAGTGTAGCAATCTCAATAGTATAGAGAAATATTCACTAAATAATCAACTGGTGTGAGTGACTAAGGATTGAATCAGCCTCATCCTCCCAATATTAGTACAGTGGTGTCTATTTTCCCCCGACCTCCAGGTACTAGCTGGAGATCTCCTGCTATTACAACTGATCTCCAGCTGATAGAGATCCGTTCCCCTGGAGGAAATGGCCGCTTTGGCAATTGGGCTCTATGGCATTGAAGTCCCTCCCCAAACCCCGCCCTCTTCTGGCTCCGCCCCCCCCCAAAAAACCTGCCGGTGGTAAAGAGGAATGTGGCAATCCTATCTGGGGAGCCGCTACCGGTCTGAGTAGACAATACTGACTTTGATGGACCAAAGGTCTGATTTAGTAGAAGGCAGCTTCATGTGTTCATGAGTGGTAAGGAGAGTTGTGTAGGACTCCCTTACTTTAGAGTCAGCTGCATTCGTGGCACAATTTCACACATACCGCTTGAAGCTCTCTCCCTCCTCCACATGCTGTTGGCATACATGAGTGGAGTGCACAGATGTGCTGTGGGAATGGGATTTGGTGGTGGTCACGCTAGGAGGTTGATTCAGCCTTCCTGCACTTCACAATGCATGTGTGCTTTTGGCCTTACTCTGAGTAGGGTTTGTCACCTAATTAAAAGAACCTTGGACATGTTTACATATTTCCCACTGTGTCCTAAAGACCTAATCCTGTGTTCAAAAGTCCTTGTGTTTGCCATAAGATAAACACTGAGCACCTGGGAGTAAAGTTCCCAGCACTGAACTCCAAAGAACACGTCTGTTGACAGAACCCATGGCAAACATGTTGTACAAGGATATGTGACACAGAGTCTCAAGGACTCTAATGTGATTAAACCTTAAACGCAACTATGATTACATCCTAAGATTCCAGTTCTAAAGATCACCTTCTGCTGTACCAACCAGCCAATATGAGATGTGTATTTCAAGGCCTGTGGTGTGTGTCATCACCATCTGAAGTACTGCAGGGGATGACCAGAGATAGTAGCCAGTAGCCAGTGTGGTCTAGTGGTTACAGTATGTGGGAGTCCTGGTTCAAATCCCCACTCGTATCATGGAGATTTTCTGGGCGACTTGGGCCAGTTACACTGTTTCAGCCCAACCTACCTCACAGGGTTGCTGTGAGGATAAAATGGAGACGAGGAGAATGATGTAAACAGCTTTGGATCCCCATTGGGGAGAAAGGCAGAGTATAAATGAATTAAATAAATAAAAATAGCATAGGCTGCCTGTTACGTATCAGTGTGAGTCACTGTTCTGGGTTTGCCTCCTAATCAAGCGACACAATTCAGGCAGAAAGGAAATCTTAGGGGATTGGACTAGATGGCCTCTACGGCCCCTTCCAACTCTATGATAATAGTGGTGGCACTGCTGTGGAATGGTCTCCCCCTAGAAATTTGCATGCCACCTAGTATGTTTCATTTAAGTGTCAGGGGAAAACTTTTATTATTATTTTTGTTGAGTCTGTTTCCTTGGAATGGTCTAATATTTTAAAAACTGGAGAGGTTTTATTGTTGCTGCTTTCATTGTATCTGTGATTTGCTGCTTGATTTATTTTAGGTGATCTCAGTTGCTTTTAAATTATGATTTAACTGCTGTCTTTTAATCTGGTACCATCTGAAAAGGGTCAAGGAAGGCACGCAAAAAAAACCCCAAATGAATCAACAAACTTATGTAAAACTCAATTGCAGTACAATTATATGCCTGCTTCCTTGAAAGTAAGTCCACTGAATTTCTCTCCAGGAGATACATTCAGGATCTCGGCTCAGTGCATTCACTTTCTACATGTAGGGTGTTTGGGTTGCTTTTTAAACATGTGGGAGCATTCAGAAATGCAGTCCTCTACTTGAAGTCTGAATTGGTACAGTCCCAAAGCCTCCACCACATCCTTTTGAGGAACATGTAGATCAGTTCATAAGATATGAAAGTGCTTCAGCAAAAATGTGTCTGCGTAGACTACAGAGTGTTCACATACATGCAAGAATATTAAGTTCAATGGAACTGAAGTCAAACATGCAAAAGTTTGATGTGAACTGTTCTGATGATGGTTGGCTCTTCTCCTCTCAAGAGAAAAGTATGACTGGCAATATTAGGCTGTTGGCCCAAGTCAATCTCCATGATATTTCTTCTGTTAAAAATATCTTGTCACTAGCAATGGCCATAGGTAAACACCACTAAGTGGACAGATCTGATAAGAGGACTTTGTCCTTACCCAGAGCATCGGAGACCTTGTTGAATGATGCCCTCTGGTCAGGTTCACTTGCTGTCGGCTTCCAATGGGTCTGTTGATCTTGCTTCAAGTAAATCCCTTTTTGCTTATCACATGGTCTCAAGAAAAGCCAGCTGCTCCCTCAGTGGTTCCCTGAAGCCACTCCCAGAGTCCATTGCTTCTGAAGCTGGGTGCTGACGTCATAGTGCTGGCAAGTCTGACTTGTTTTGCCCCAGACATTTTTGGTAAACTTCAGGGACTAGAGCTGTACATCAGTTCATGAATTAACTTCATTTACCCAGAGGAAGTTATCTAACAATGGCTGTTACCGCACTTGTATTCCCAGCGATGTATTAAGAGTTTGAAAACATTATAAAAAATACTGTTCGCACTTTGTTTGGCCCCTTTAGCTGTGAAGACGTCTTCCAACCATTTATAAGCCGTGGTATCCAAAAACCCTTTTAAAGCGATGTTTTTTATAACATTTTCAAACTCTTAATACATCATTGGGAATACAAAGTGCTGTAACCCCCTATGTTATCAGTAAGAGGCAAGTTGAAAATATATGATGATGTAGAATTCCAGAATCTGGCCAATACAAAGAGTTAACTGAGGACTCTTCCAAAAGACAGCTTCTCTGCCAGACAACCAAACTGCTATTGGAAACTTGGGGAGGGGGGAGAATTGGACATGACAGTATAGCCCTAAGCTACCCTCCCAAACTTTACAAATTGCTTTAGATGCTGTCAGAGTCCTAGGGGAAGCAAACTCATTTTTCATTCCCAGTTTATCGTAACTTCAACATCGTATCTGAATACTGCAGCAATTCAATGTAAACTTTTCAACTACTTCCATGCTTTCTCTGGGGTGAACATGTATTTCAAGATAATGTAGGGTAATAATCCCTAAAGGAGTTCATTTATGGTTCCCAAGCTAAAGGTTTCCAAATTACACATTTGAGAAATGCAAACATCTTGTTCAGAAATGAAGGGATAAAGTCAGAGAGACAAATGCCTTCTTTTACTGTACCTACACTTACAAAAATTACACCCATTTTTTTAATATAAAACAGCCTCTTACCTTTGCTAGTACTTACAGCCATTTTCATGATAAAGCCATAGTCCATCTCATCAGCTCTTATGGCTGCTTTAGTCTTTCTTCCTCTTTGGGCTACCACTTAGTAATGATGCCTTGGACATTGCACTGTACACTTACACACGAGCCGTACCACCCCAGCGTGGTGTAGTGGTTAAGAGCGGTGGTTTGGAGTGGTGGACTCTAATCTGAAGAACTGGGTTTGATTCCCCACTCCTCCACATGAGTGGCAGACGCTAATCTGGTGAACCAGGTTAGTTTCCCCATTCCTACACATGAAGCCTGCTGGGTGACCTTGGGCTAGTCACAGCTCTCTTAGGGCTCTCTCAGCCCCACCTACCTCACAGGGTGTCTGTTGTGGGGAGGGGAAGAGAAGGTGATTGTAAGATGGTTTGATTCTTAAGTGGTCAGCATATAAAAATCAACTCTTCTTCCCATTGCATTAAGTACTCTTAGTGCTTCCCAAAATTGTTTGTTCGTTCTGAGCTCCCTTCTAATAGAATCAAGTTATTGTGGCTTCCTTGTCAGGATATAGTAGAACTTTCTTCAATTAGTAAATTTCAGATTATGGGTTAAAAATCTGTGATTTCCAAATCCAGTGATGGTTCTTTCCCATGATGCTGTATGGTTAAATATATATATACAAACAACTAGCACACACTTGAAACAAAATAGAGTGACTTCCAAAACTAGCCATAAAATTTCGGTGCAATGTAACTGTAAAGGCTGTAGAAGATTCATCGCTCCAATAAAATCAGTAGCAAAGTGCCAAATTTTGTCCAGCGAGTTCATTTTCCTTCCCTTCAGTTGCCATAATGTTTGAATGACAGGCTAATTGCCATCTGATGCAATGGTTAAAAAAACAGAATTTGTGTGTGTGTGTAAAACGGAATATGAATGATGAAAAAATTCTCAGAATGACTAGAAAGACATACTAAAAGATCATATATAATGTATTTATTTGAATCCTTGAAACAGCCGTCCCAAGTGCTTTGGGGCATCTTCTGTCTTAAAATATTCAGAATTTAAAATAGCAATAATAAAAAAGAAAAAAATCTTCAATTAATTTAGAAACATACCGGTAAGCATAATTTGCCAGGATGTCTACAATGTTTCCAAAAAGCCTGAAGGTTTGGGCACAGATGTGCTTCTGTCAAGAGGGAATTCCATAATCTGGTGGCCAACATACTCAAGGTCAATCACAGTATTTGACAGGGACAATTCACATGTTACAAAATTCATGTGGCTGATGCATGGGCTTTCAACAAATGGGCACCTGGAGCTCAGTGCTGGAAACTCTATTCCCAGGCACACAAGGGGCCCATTTGGAATTGTGGTGCATATGGCTTAGGCCTCCCCTCCATGCCATTTTCCCACCCTGAAATGGATTCACTATTTGCCTCACTGGGTAAACTCATGTGTAGCCCTCAGTTCATGTAGGTTTTCCCAGCAGGGCCTATAGCAACTCCCTGGGTTCTTTACAAGTCAAAAAAGGTTGGGGAGGGGGAACTGAAGCACTTTCTTTCCATGTACCATGGTCCCAATCTGAGTTGGAACTCTGCACATCTGTCCCCAGCACAGAACTCTAAGTGCCCATCTGACCAAAAATCCTTGTGGTGGCCGCTTGCCCGCCACTTGGATTATATAACGTGATTTAGCCCTATCAGGCAAGCACACCTGACATAGCATTAATAGCATTAGAATTTTCAGCATAGCATGCTGATACATTTTAAAGAACTCATATGGGATAAATCCCATTCTAATTAAAATATTCTGGCTAGTCTCTTTAAAACATCTCCAGAAGGATCAGAAGAATATGCAAAGAAAGAAATAAAGTGATTAAGAATGAGTGCTGGCTATTACACCTGATGGTTTTTCTTGATTAAGGAGACACCAAAACCAGGATTTGGATTGATCTCCCTTGAGATCAGTTTATTATTTTATGAAATTAAACACCTGTTCAGGTCGGAGTATAAGCATCTGACTAGCAGACAGCCATTGCTTTCTTGAGACACACCGAAAAAGATTTGGCTGGATAGTTTGAATTTTCCAGCCACAGGAATTCTACTTGAAGACAAATCCTTCAGAGGGTAGAACTACATGTTGGTTCTACCACTTCGTGTCTTGAAATTTGGCTGTTGTCCTTTGCCGAACAGAAGGAAAAGGATGGTCTGCAAAGGGAAGAAGGGCGGAGAGTGCTTCGCACCTCTTTCATTAGCTGCTGTTCCTCCACAGGTGCCACCCTCCCCTATGTGCTCACTGTAGTACCAAACGTGTTGACAACTGAGACAAATGTCTGGCACCTCTGCTGGAGGAAAACATTGGGACAAGACTTGGGAGGGGAAAGAAGCAGGAGGGGAACGGCTCAAAAATTCCACTCCTATCCTGTCAGTTTGCCCCTGGAAATGGTCCCATCACATGATGCTTTGGACAGAGAAGCAGCAATCAGAATGTCAAGACGTTTACTTCCACCTGAGAGCCAAGCTAGACATTACACTTAATGGCTGCCACAGGAACTCGCAGTCAGACAGCAGCTGCAAGCTCCCCATGGGATCTCACTTTCACAGTGCTGCAGGGGCCCAGTTCTATGGCATGGAGGAAAGAAGGGCTTCAGGCTTCCTTATGCCATTTTCCAGCATAAAACAATTAAATATAACCTAATATATGAACACATAAAAATATAAACCCATAATCACAAACAGGGAAGACTAATAAGAAGTAATGAGAGAATGCCAAACAAAAAGGTCTTCATCCGTAGAAGTAGAAAAGAGTAGGAGTCCATTAGCACCTTAAAGACTAACAAAATGTTTGGCAGGGTATGAGCTTTCATGAGTCACAGCTCACTTCTTCAGATACAGCTAGATTGTGAGTCCATCTGTCCTTACGTAGACACCCAATGGCAATAGCATGTAAATAACAATAGCAGGAGTGACAGGATTAGGTGTGATATGAAAAGGGGTAGTAGGCATGATCTCTCTTCATCCATAGAGTTTTCACATGTGGAAACAGACGCTTGAAGTGTTTCATGGCATGAAGTTAAATAACATCATCGGATGATAATTGCTTACAGAGCAAACTGAGCCCTTTTATGCATGGCTGTTTCCCTCGCAGTCACCCCTCCGACAACTTCGGGTCTTTGTTTGGATTATGCATGCTGTTTCCGCCCTGCTCTCCCCTTGCGTTTCTCCATGTTTTTAGAGACCAGTTTTATCTCAAATTTGAAAACACGGGCAAAATGTGGGGAAATGCAGGGGGAGAGTGAGGCGACCTCTGACGGTTGGAAGTGGCATGCATAATCAAAACAAAGAACCAAAGTCATCGGAGGGGTGACCGCGAGGGAAACAGCCATGAATTTTACAGGAAAGGGGCTGAGGAAGAACGGAAATGATCGTCCCCCTCATTATTCTTCTAAGAAGACTTCTACAATATTAGACTTTACCCATATGGGACTGTGAACATCTTGCTTTCTTATCATTCCTCTGTGAAGATTACTCATAGTGGGATTGTAGAGATATATTCCCTGTAGGACTGTTAAAATAGGATTGTATATAGAATTGTGTGTTGTTTGTCTTTCACTACACTGTATGGAACGACATTGTGATAAAATTGTGATATATTTGTACTGATTTGTGACAGTGATTGACTTTGAAAGCATTAGCCTTATCTGTACTTATTTCCTGACTTCAGTAGCAGTACGGAGGTGTTTATTTTGGTTGCTTAACCTCCAGGTAGTAGCAGGAGCTGTCCTGCTATTACAACTGATCTCCAGCTGACAGAGATCAGTCGGAGAAAATGGCCACTTTGGCAATTGGACTGTATAGCATTGAAGTCCCTCCCCTCCCCAAACCCTGCCCTCCTCAGGCTCCACTCCAAAAACCTCCTGCTGGTGGCAAAGAGGGACCTGGCAACCCTACTAATCATGGCTGATATGGAAAGAGGATCTTAAGGAAATAATCAGTGAAATAAAATGGTTCTGAGGAAATGGGCAGAGGAAGCTTGGCATTGCAGAGAGGAGAGGCTAATGAACATGTAAGGAGGCCCTAAGACTGGGCAGGAGTGTGTGCAGAGTGCTAGGCTGCTAATACAGGGTTGCTGTACCTTGACAGCTTTTGAGCAAATAAATTCTTTCAACAGTGTTTCCCTCCCCCCTTCCACTGGAGCATGGAAACCTGTCAGTCATAAAGGGACTGTGAGAAGAAGCAGTGGAGGGTAGGTGGGAAGGAGGCTGAATTTCATCCATTGATTGGAACCAACCAGCTAATTCCTTGGCTGTAGGCTTCTAGTTTGGATCTCAACCGAGCTTGGCTATGGTCTATGTCTCCGGAATAAAAATGCGTTTTTCCTTAAGTTGTGTTGCAGATGCCAAATTTCAGAAATCAGCCCTTGTTTCTGAGCTATATCATACTGAGTTTGAATTGCGGCTAATTAACTGCTTGTCCAAAGTTCATTCATTTGACAGCTTTGGGATTTTTCCAGTCACAAAGAATTGAAATTGTGCAAGGGCAGTTCTTGAAAGCTGGTTCTTTGTTTAGCAATACACTGAAAGGCTTGGAACTGGTCACCATTGATGTGTGCGGACCTGTCTTGTAAATCAGTCGTCCCCTGGTTATCTTTGGCAAGGAATTATGGCTTATAGGTAGGGTTGCCAGGTCCCTCTTCGCACCCGGCGGGAGATTTTGGGGGCAGAGCCTGAAGAGGGTGGGGTTTGGGGAGGGGAGGAACTTCAATGCCATAGAGTTCAATTGCCAAAGCGGCCATTTTTCTCCAGGTGATCTGATCTCTATCGGCTGGAGAACAGTTGAATTAGCAGGAGATCTCCTGCTACTACCTGGCATTTGGCAACCCTACTTATAGGAGAGTAGTTAAGAAAACAAATTAAGCAGAAAAGGTAGACTTGCTAACTGTTCCCCATGTCAAAGCATTGTTTCTTTGTTAGTATTAAAACACTTTCATACATGATCATTTTCTTACAGCCTCACAGAATTGGATCCTGTAGAAAATTTCTGCTAACGAAAAGGTCTCTTTTCCACCAAGGGAAGCATTTAGAGAATTGGGGTTCTGCAGCTAGGGGGAAGGTGAGGAAGTCCCACTCCACTGGAGAAAGTGGTGGCTTTGGAGGATGGACTCTATGGCATTATATACTACTGAGGTCCCTCCTCTCCCACAAATCCTGGCCTCTCCAGGACCCATCCCCAAAATCTCCAGGAATTTCCCAACCCAGAGCTGGCAGCCCTGTCCATCAGTGGAGATTTATTACAAGTTCAAGCCATACTGAGATCCTTATTTGGAAGCTCTTCAAGGTGGCAGTCCTAAGAAAAGGGTTAATTCTTTTCCTTGTCACATATGCTAAAGAAAAGCATGTGCAGGCTGGCAGGCTAGTAAGTAGGTTTTCCAGCCCTGGGTTGGGAAATACCTGGAGATTGTGGGGGTGGAGCCTGGGGCGGGAGGGGTCTGGAGAGGGGAGGGATCTCAGTAGAGTATAATGCAATAGAGTCCTTCCTCCAAAGCAGCCATTTTCTCCAGGGGAACTGATCTTGGTTGTCTGGAGATTAATTGTAATAGTGGGAGTTCTCCAATTGCCACCTGGAGCTTGGAAACCCTACTAGTAAGATTTTTGTGATTGGGAGGGAGGAGCCAGTGCTGGGGTGGTAGCAGCAGTGAATAGCAGGGGAATAAGTATGTGTAAACATTGTTCCCACATGTTCCCCCTCCACTTACTGCAGCTTCCACCATGACAGGGACTAATTTTTGCACCCCCATGTGATGCAACCTAGTAGACCATATTGATCTGATGGACAAATATGCTGATTCAAAATAAGGCAGTCTGATAAATTCAGTTTGAGATCTTTGATGAATGTAAATCATAGCTAAAATAGAAAGCAACACAAGAATAGGAAGGCTAGGTTTTATTTATATTTATTTATTTTGTTCTATGGGTATATACTTTAATTGTCCTAGGTTACCCTGGAAATTGTACCTTGGTGAGTTGCTGGACTCCGATTCCTGATTACGCATGCCTGCACATGTGTGTGCACACATAAACACACACAGAGAACTACCATTCCTAGTACTGCCCGGGCAGTCATTCATTGCCATTTATGGCAAGTTTGGTGTCCTCTTTCTGCTTGCGTTCCTGCTTTTGATGTGCATGATGCAGAACTCCAATGTTCTAAAGCAAGGCTGGAGAGCTGAGGAATGTAGGGACATTTAATCTCCTTGTTTGGTCCTTTGCAATTCCCCAATGAATCCAGCACCACCCACCAGTTTTTGAAATGTATATGGATTTACTGCACCAAGGGTAGGATTTGTAAAGGACTTAGTCAAGCCCTGTCACTCTGGGATTTCCCAGGAGACAAGCAGGGTTGTGGGAGTCCCTTTGGCAATTGCTGGATCCATCCCTGCAGCGGATGTAGCTCCTATGATTGCCCTATGACCTGATCCAGCCATTGCACTTCAGTAGTCTTTGTTGTATGGGCTTATGCTCCAGCTGTCTTGATTTATCCCAGATTATCTTGACTATCAGGTGACAGAGCCAGGTATCACTCTGTCCCTGCTTTTGTCTTCCTGCTGATTCAAGTCTGTGCATAGGGTTGCCAACCTCCAGGTACTAGCTGCAAGGTGATGTGTGATCTAATGGCTTGCTACAGAATGCCCTTCCCCTTGAGGCTCATGTGGTACCTACATTGCTCTTTTAGGTGCCAGGCCAAAACAGTTCACCCAGGCTTTTAATTAATAGTCTGCAAACTCTTATTTTAGGAAGCTCAGTGATCTCTGCTGAGTCTGATTACAATTTTTAATGGTTTTTTGGGGGTTGGTGGTGGGTTTTTTTCCCCATTATTTCTTTTTGTAAGCCACCTAGGGCAACTTTCCTGGAGAGCCAGCAGAATCTTTTTAATTAAAAAAATATATGGTTTCCAAAGAATAATTACTGCATACCTTTGGACCAAGAAGCTATCTTGGGAAATACAAGTGTTTAATTAAGAACACATTAATTACTGTAGGTTTGCATGAGGGAAATATTAATTTTCTGTGGTTACCTGTAGGTCCTTTATAGATAGATGGGTGTTTTTGCTGGGGAAAGCGAGTAATCATCATGAGATGCCAAGTTAGCCCTTATTACTGACAGCATCCAACAAAAAATTGGCCCATCCTTGAAGAACAGTAGCCAGGCCAGAAAAATAATTATCTCCTTCTACAGTCTTTGGGAGGTAGGTCTATTCTTGCATAAAGGGACAGAAGGATTTTTTGTGGACCTGTTTTTTCTTTAGGGCTGTTGAATTAAAAAAAATTCGGTATAGTTCGAATCCGGCTGAATTCGGCCCGTTTAGATTCGGGATATGCCGAAGTCCGAACTCCCCCACTTCGGGTCCGTGCAATTCGGCGGGAATTCAAAGTTCAGGAAAAAAATTCGGCTGAATAAAGCCATTAAAAACACAACCGCGCCTTTCCGTGGCTCTGGGGGGCATTTTTGGGGGTAGAGGTCCCAAACTTTCAGCGGAGCTTCAAAGGCCGTTTCTTGAAAGACCCCCCAAGTTTTGTAAAGATTGGGTCAGGGGGGGCTGAGATATGGGCCCCGAAAGGGGTCCCCCCACCCTTAATGTGCATGTCTGAGCAGAGCTTGCCACCCACGCACAAAGCTCCCAGCCCCGACAAACAGCTGAGAAGTTTTGAGCAAGCATCCAAATAGACCTAACCATTCTTATGAATGAGGGAAAACCTGAAGACACACAACTGAAACTCCCCCCCTCAAACCAGGGAGAGAGAGACTCGAGGGGGAACACACACCCCAGGCAGAACCGGCAAAAGCCCCCTTTGGCTTCCCCCACCCACCCACAGAAACTGCTCCCTCCCCACACACACACAAACTCTGCTTCCCCCCCCCACACACACACAGGAGAAAAATTATAGATTAAAGCCCCCAAAGGGGTCTTACTGTGGCTGTCTTCTGTCCCATCAGGAGGGGCTGGGGAGGACTTGTAATCCAAGACGATTCCAATTAGGCACGGGACGTTTTGCTCTGGAGAAGCATACAGGATGAGCTGATCCATTCATCCCAATAGGGGAAAGGGGAAAGGGGAAAGCCCATATCTCGGGACCCCCTGACCCAATGTTTACAAAACTTGGGTGGTCTCTTAAGAAGGCTTGTCTGAAGCTCCACTCAAAGTTTGGGATCTGCACCCCCAAAAATGCGCCTCCTGCAGCCACGGAAAGAGAAAAGGGGGGAGCCAATATTTCTGCCCCCACTGAACCCATCTTTACAAAACTTGGGTGGTATCTTAAGAATGATTGTCTGAAGCTATGCTGAAAGTTTGGGGGCTGTATCCCCAAAAAAGCACCCCCTGCAGCCACGTAAATGGAAAAAGGGGGAAGGAAAAGGGGGAGCCCATATCTCAAGACCCCCTGACCCAATGTTTACAAAACTTGCAGGGGGTATCTTAAGAAGGTTCATCTGAATCTCCACTGAAAGTGTGGGGTCTGTATCCCCAAAAACGCTCCCCCTGCAGCCATGGAAAGAAAAAAAGGGGGAGCCCATATCTCGGGACCCCCTGACCCAATGTTTACAAAACTTGGGTGGTCTCTTAAGAAGGTTTGTCTGAATCTCTGCTGAAAGTTTTGTGTCTGTACCCCAAAAAATACGCTCCCTGCAGCCACAGAAAGGAGCGAATGTGCACAAGCACCCCCCCACACACCCAGAGGATTTCCCCCCCTCTCTCTCTCCCCCCCCCCCGGCTGGGCGGCACATCAGCTGATTTCTCCAGTACTCAATCCTGACTGATTGGCCAGAAGAAGACCCAGCTTGGCCACCGATTGGCTGGGGGAGGAGAATGCTGCTTACTGACAGTTATGCTGCTTACTGACGGCCCCGAATTGGCCGGATTTATTTGTGAACTCCCAAACTCGCTGAATTCGGCTCCCCGGTTGCCCGCCATTTTTGAGTTCAGTTCGTCCTGAACTAAAAATCACCGAATCAGGAGAAATTCAGCTGTTTTTCAGTTCGGGCCGAACCGAATCAACAGCCCTATTTTTCTTACACCTTTTTTTCAGCAGCCTGCTTTGTGGTAGCTTTGGAGCATTTTCGTAGGACTGTGAGGCAACAGGATGCATGCTGTTTTCATTATAGTAATTCCAGTGGGGTAGCTGTGCTAGTCTGAAGCAGCAAAATTAAATAGGAGTTCAGCGGCACCTTAAAGACTATTCCAGCCTTAGCTTTCATGAGCCAGAGCTCATTTCATCAGATGCATGGAGTGTATGTCCCTAGGAGATATATTTAGACATGATATTACAAGCAACTACAATATGGGAGTGGGGAGATGGTACAGTGACTCACAACAGCTTATGCAAGAATAAATATTGTTATTCTTTAAGATGTCACTGGATTTAATTTTGCTTCAGGAGTAGTCAATGACTGCTTTTCATCTAAAGTATATAGGAGAAACTTGATCCTCCAAACCACATAGAAGTATGGTAAGTGTTGCTGATTGTGTGTATTATGTGTCGTCAAGTCGCTTCCAACCTATGGCAACCTATGAATTAATGCCTTCAAAGCATTGCTCAGGCCTTGCAGACTGAAGGCTATGGCTTCCTTTATTGAGTCAATCCATCTCAAGTTGGGTCTTCCTCATTTCCTACTGCCTTCAATTTTTCTCAGTATGATTGTCTTTTCTATTTATTTATTTATTCAAATTTATAACCCGCCCTCATCCCCAGCGAGCAGGGCTCAGGGTGGATAACAATGATTAAAAACAGATTACATCCAGAATACATCTAAAACATCCTTAAAACCATAATCATTAAAACTATTAAAAACCCTACTCAGATGGCCGTAACTACCCTAGATGCCATCAGCCCCCAGATTTCAAAAAGGGGGCGGGATGGGGGGGAGGCCAGTAAAGATGGATCTTCTTCTTGCGGCTGTCCTCAATTATAGGCCTGGCGGAATAGCTCCGTTTTACAGGCCGTGCGGAATGAAGAAAACTTTGACTCTTGAAAGCTCATACCCTGAAAATGTTGTTGGTCTCTAAAGTGCTGCTGGACTTGAATCTAGCTGTTCTACTGCAGACCAACATGGCTAGTCCTCTGAAAGTGTCTTGTCTTCTCATTATGTGACTAAAGTACAATAGCCTCAGTTTAGTCATTTTAGCTTCTAGGGAGAATTCAGGCTTGATTTGGTCTAGAGTCCATTTGTTTGTTTGTTTGTTTGTTGTGGTCCACAGTATCCATAAAACTTTCCTCCAACACCACATTTCAAATGAATCAATTTTCTTCCTGTTAGTTTTCTTCATTGTCCAACTTTCATACCTCTAAATAGTAATGGAAAATATCATATTAAGAATTATCTTGATCATGTTCTCCAGCAACACTTCCTTACACTATAAACATCTTTTCTAGTACCTTCATGGCTGTCCTTCCAAGTCTCAGTCTCTTTCTCATTTAATGGTTGCAGTCTCACACCAAAAGGGAGACTGGTGATTATACCAGACTAAAATTTGCCTGAATATTCCACTATAAACAGTACATTTTAAGCAGAAAGGTGTCCTCACAGTACAATATAATATGTGGTGTGAAAGTAGGGTTGCCAGATCCAGACTGGGAAATACCTGGAGTTTTTGTGGGTGGAGCCTGAGAAGGGCAGAGTTTGGGGAGGGGAGGGACTTCTGCAGGGTATACTGTCATAGAGTCCACCTTCCAAAGTGGCCATTTTCTCCAGGTGAACTGATCTCTGTCACCTGGAGATCAGTTGTAATATCTCCGGCTACCACTTGAAGTTTGGCAACCCTATCTGAAAGTGAGAGCTGATCCATCCACTGTAGATTGCCAGGCAAGATATTCTTATGAAAACAGGAACAATTCCAGATTTTGGTGATTACTAATTTTACACAGAAGATTTACTCTGTCATTTTAGTATCAAGAGTTTTTTCAGTATTCCCCATCTATATCACTGAGCTAAGGTACATGCTTAAAAAATTGGTTGCTGTTGATTGCTAATTGCCTTTAGCAACACATGTATCTCATCCTCATTTTTGCCATCTCTAAAATGGGGCAAATACACTTCGCAGTATCTTCTAAATAGATCAGATGCTTAATTCAACAACAGTATACTGCATACATGGGTATTATATCTTGATCTCTATCCTGGCTTCAGTCCACACCTGTCCCCAACCATCCAGTAGGTCTGTTAGGGACTAAGGCAGCTTCCCACAGAGAGTCACAGGGAACCCCAAAGGAAAAGTTACCTGTGTTTTCACATAAATTTCCCAACCAGAATATAATAAGTTATGTCAGGACATGTTCAGCCCACTCCCACCCCTCAAGTGAACTAATGAACAATCACCCATGAAACAAATGGAAATGCAAGACTTATTATTAAGGGCATGTTGCTTTAAGAATTCAATGGTCTCCTGATACAGAGTAAAGTGTGAGTGAAGAACTAGTTACTGCAGAATGTGTGCTATCATTTCCATTACATGTGCACAAATTATAGTTCCTGATTAATGACATCAACAATTGAGCCATGGCTTTTAAAGCACCAGACCTGTGCTTGGACCAGACGCAATTACATTTTAATTTTTCAAGGGTACTCATTAATTTTTTTCACACAAGGAATACATCATTTCCCTCTATAAATCAATCCTTTGTTAGCCGAATTGCTCCTTTATATGGGGAAATTAGCTGAGCAATCGGTAACTATGTATTTTTATAGCGATCTCGCACTCAACTATACCAGAATCCGTTTAATGAGACGTTTGAATAAAGACAGAGACTAGGAGTTCCAAATTAAACAGTGTTTATGTATTCACGCATTCAAATGGTGCATTACAAGCATACAAGAAGCTAGTAAATAAAGGCAGTAGTACAGAGAAATTTGCCAATTCGGCAGGATATCGTTGACCCAATATATTTACCTTATCTGGATGAGGTGTTGTCCAACTCACGTAGACTATAAACAGATTGAAAAGGAAGACCGAGATGGGGGTAGGGGTTCCCGTGGGCTTGACCAGCAAGGCGGGAGGGAGCGTGGTAAGGCTGCGCAGACCAAACCAACAGAGTAACGGCAAAGGTGCCAGGAAAGACCTAAGGGTGAGATGAATGGGCCAGGGGTATCCTAATTATACTGTTTTCTGGGGGCGGGAAGAGGGGTTTGACCCCTCCCAGGTTCCCAGGTGGCAAAAAGGTGGACAAAAGGATTAAGCTGTGTCTACCGGGGCAGGGTAGTGAGAATTTGGAAATCTATTATAATTCCAATGGCTTTCACAACCCGAGATGGTCAAGAATCTTTCTGCTGATGGGATTTACATTCCGGAACAATAGGTGCGATCTGTGCAAATGTCCTGGGGTCTCTGCAGCTGGACAGGAGGGATGACTCATCTGGATATCAGGATTATTGCTAACGACTCATTGAGCAACGGAGGAAGTTGGGAGGGGGGAGCAGCTCGCATTGGGTACGTGGCTGTCAGCTCTCTGCGAAATGGCTGCTTCTAAAACAGAGATGTACAGGAACATGGCTCCTCTCAGGTTCACAAGAGACAGCCCTTTGCATCTGGTTCCTAGTAGCTGGTTGCCCGGGCTGGCAAGAGCGGCTCTTTCAAAAGAGCCACGCCGTGACTGCACAGTAGCGTTTGAGGCAGGCGTGCGGCTGGAAAGCAGTCAGTGCGCTTGCATACCGGGTTGCCAGGTCCAGTCCTGGAGATTTAGGCAGGCCCGTATGCTATCACCTTTGTGGTGCTTGCCTCCCCAAGACCCCAGCAAATGACATTTCATTTTATCCTTTAAAGGGAGCATATTTTGACACATATGTGAGTGTGCATGCAAAGCATATTTTAAAGAAATCAAGCTCCTGCTGCAATTCTAAGAACACTTTCCTGAGAGTAAACCCCATTGAATTAAGTGGGATTTACTTTTGAATAATGTGTTTAGTATAGCTCCCTAAGGTGTTGATTCTAGGATCACTTTCTTGGGAGTACGCCTCATAGACTAAAATGGGACTTACCTCTCAGTAGACCTGTTTAGGATTGCCAGGTAATAAGTCCCAATGAATCCAATGGAACTTGCTTCTAAGGAAATTTCCATAGAATTGTTCTGTAAGTGACTTTAATCCTGAATTTGATAAACTGAATTTATTAATTAAAACCTAAATATTAACTAACATCTTAATTCTTAGGGGAAAAAAGATATGTATATCAATATTTTAAATAAAGCTATTTATCAATTTCTGTTCTCAGAGGTCAAGAGGAACATCTCAGCAAAGAGACATTTCAAGGTCAGCATCGGACACAGTTTTCAGCAGCAGCTGTATGTTTCCAGCTGGAACCTTTGGCAAGCCAAAAACCCTCAGCAAGACGACTGTCTTCAGTATTTAGTAAAGCGCCGCTAGTGGACTTTCCTTGAGAGGGCATTACAAATCTATCCATTTTGCTGTGCAAAGACTAATAGGAAACATGTGATAAGCCAAATTCTCCAAAGAATGTATGCATGTTTTATCCATAGATATATACTGAGCCCAGGGTATTCCTTCAGGTAAAAGACTCAGCCATTTTGCTAAACTGATTTGTGCTTGAAACTCTGGGACTCCTCAGAAACATTTCAAGAATCCTTTAATGAGAGGGGAAATAATGGTTTTCAAGCTTCCCCAAAAGGCAGCTTGCCCATTGTGGTCAATCTTCCCCTTTGGCAAACAGGTGGGTGAGATTTTTTCACTGTCATTTTAGGGCAAATTCTTAATTCACACGGGCAATTGTGATACTCAGAAAGCACAGCTAGAACCCTGCATGAACTGCATACCCTAAAACTTTTTGAAACTCTGCCTTTCTTGCCCCTTGCGCATAGGTTGCCAAGCATTGCCTGGCAACTAGCAGGAGTCAGAGAGTGGGGACATGGGGTCACTGTAAGGACAGCATGGCATCACGTCCAGAGAAAACCTGGACGTGATGTTACACCTCTCTAGGAATTGCTGGAAACTCTATGGTAATTCCTAGAGAAGACTGATGCCTCTTCCAAGTTTTCCCTGCAAGTGACATCATGCTGTCATACTGATGGCATTTTTTATTAATATTATTTTTCCTGCAGCTGCTCTGAGCACCACCATAGTGGGAGACCTGGCAACCCTACCTGTGTAACATGTGAAAGAGGTCATTAGCTGACAAACTGATGTGGATCAGGTTTGCTGAAGGCAGAACATTTGAAATCTAGGGCGTTTGTGGCTGCTTTCTTTTTACTGTGTAAACTGACGGCTCTGTAATAACCAACCCAGTGTTTGAGATTTGTTTTGCCCAGGAAGTAAGGCCATTCAGGGTCATGTATAATCTGTTCACCATATAAGAAGCTGTACGTTATTTTACTGAATGGTATTATGACATTTTCTCTGGGTTATGTGTCCCCTGTGTGTGTGTCCCCTGTGTGTGTGTGCGTGTAAAGTACCGTCAAGTCACAGCCAATGTATGGTGATCCCTTATGGCGGTTTTGAGGAAAGAGACTAACAGAGGTGGCTTCTATTCTCTCTAGTATCAGAAGAGCACGTCTATTATTTTGGGTGCGGTGGGACACAGGCAGGATGGTGCTGCTGCGCTCATCTTGTTTGTGGCTTCCTAAAGGCACCTGGTTGGCCACTGTGTGAACAGACTGCTGGACTCGATGGGCCTTGGTCTGATCCAGTAGGGCCTTTCTTATGTTCTTATGGCTTGTCAGTGCCTTCCTCTGCATAGCAACCCTGGTATTCCTTGGAGGTCTCCCATCCAAATACTAACCAGGACTGACCCTGCTTAGCTTTCAAAATCTGACAACATCGGACTGTACCATACTGCCTTTGCTCTGTGAGTTCCCTAGCACTTCCTAATGTTCCCATCACATTCTTCTAGGGCCAGTTTTACTTAACAGTTCCCAGAGTTTGCTGCAACTTATGCTTGGGTCTTGGCACTACTACACCATTACCATTTCTGATAGTTGACTTGGAACTGCAGTGGTTGTGTTGCCGGCAGTATATGACTCGAACTGGAAGGCTGTTTGGAAGAAGCGCTTTCAAGCCTTTCAAGCCATGAAACAGAAATGCTGGTCAGAATTGTTTTCCTGAATTTAGGAGTCAGGTGATCCTGAGAACCTATCCAACTCCATTCTATATTCACATCAGGCCCAGTGCAGTCCTTCAGTCTGGACAATGTCTTGTTGGAAGGAGCCATTAGGCTCCCTTCCTGTGCTATCACCAGCAGTTTTTCTGCTCACTTCTTATCTTCCTGGTGTCCACTCATTACGTCCATCTGCTTTCTGGTCAGTTCTTTGGGCACTGAGTCACGGGCCCCTCCTCGTGAAGCTGCCTTATGCTTAACCAGACCCCCCCCTTCGGTCCATCCAAGTCAGTACTGTCTACACAGTACTGTTGTCCTGAGGCTCAGGAACGGGAAGCTCGCGGGGGCAGAGCAGTTTAAATACCCCGCCTCCCAGCTGGCCATCCGGGCGGGGAACGCCGGCTGGCGGGAGGGGCGGGGGTCCGCACATTCGCTCCAAAAGACGCACCGACATTTCCCCTCACTTTTGAGGAGGAAAAAAGTGCGTCTTATGGAGCGAAAAATACGGTATTTGGAATTCTTTTCCTGTTTCCAAATTAAATGTCATGCTTTTCTTTCTGCTTTTGAATATACAAGGAATGTATATACAAGGAATGGCTGATGATACGAAAATGCTCCGAGACAGAAAAAAATGCATTTTGTGAGTAATGGGTACAGGCCATGTGAATCACATGTCTTTGGTGTCCTTTCAAACTGGCAGCATTACACAGTTTTAAAAAATGCAAAATCATATTGCCTGCAATTTTCCATATCAGTTTACTTAGTTATTTAAATGGATCAAGCCTGGGTTTTTTTTTGGGGGGGGTGCTGAAATAAATGAAAAAGAATATTTGTGTGTTTGTATATGTGCGTGTGAGTTGGAGGGAGAAAATGACATCTCCTTATTTGGCATCCTTATAGTTCAATAAATGATTATTGGGATCGTTCATCTTCTTTTGCCTTCATTTCTCCTGGAGGATTTGCATTGCCACTGGAATGTCTGTGGTAAGACAGGAAATTCTATCAGTTTTCAAGCGCCTAATCAAAAAGAGGAATAAAGAGTTTCAAGACTAGTGGCTGGCGGGGCTTAGCTTTTGTGGCGATTCCTGTTGGTTTCCTTGCATTGCTTCCAGACCATCGAGAGAGCCAAGGCAGGAGGGAGTCGCGCTGACTGGCTTAGCTCCGATCGAGACCGAGATTTGTTTCTTCCAATACAGCTAACATTTTACAGATGCCTTGCTTTGTGTTACAATTATAGATGCACGTAGCTGGATCTATTCGAGGATTAGAAGCAGCTGCAGAAAGTTTAAAAGTGAATTCAGGGTTGCTCCACAAAGATTTGTCTGCTCAGTTGTCAAGTGCATGATATGTATGTATGATGTGTATGCATGATGTGTATGCTGTCACAAGGATAACCACATGGGCCCACATTGTTGTGTGGTCATTCGGGTTGCCAACCTCTATGTAATAGCTGGGGATCTCCTGCTATTACAACTGATCTCCAGCCGACAGAGATCAGTTCACCTGGAGAAAATGGCCGCTTTGGCAATTGGACTGTATGGCATTGAAGTCCCTCCCCTCCCCAAACCCTGCCCTCATCAGGCTCCGCCCCAAAAACCTCCCACCAGTAGCGAAGAGGGACCTGACAACCCTAGTGGTCATGCAGTATAGCAAATAATAATTCCAGAATCGGACTCCAAGGTTCACAGTAACTGCATATAATACCATATATAGAATACCATATAATAGTTTCCCACTTCCAAAAGATAATCAGTACTATCTGATGTGACAGTTCTGACAATTGAACTGGGCTGTCTTGGGGCCTGGAATCTATCTCTTGCCCCTGTATGCAATGTTTAACACAGGATCGATACACATGTATATACTGCCACCAGCATAATGCCCTCTTCTTCTTCTTTTTCTTCTTTTTCTTCTGCTGCATCAACTCAGCCAGAAAACTGATCTGCAGACAGATGTCTGTGCCATCATGAAATCAGTCTTGCTTGCGGAACACTTGAATTTATGCAGGCATGGATGGACAAGGGTGAAAGAATGTGTCTGAACACATGAGAATTAGGACCAAAAGTGATTTTTTTTTCTTTACTCTATATTCTACGTTTGATCAAATCAAGCCTGAACTGACCCTAGAAGCTAAAATGACTAAACGGAGGCTATCGAATTTAAGTCACATTATGAGAAGACAAGAGTCACTAGAAAAGACAGTCATGCTAGGAAAAGTTGAGGGCAGCAGGAAAAGAGGAAAACCCAATAAGAGATGGATTGACTCAATAAAGGAAGCCACAGCCCTCAATTTGCAAGATCTGAGCAAGGCTGTCAAAGATAGGATATTTTGAAGGACACTGATTCATAGGGTCGCCATGAGTCGGAAGCGACTTGACGGCACTTAACACACACACACATATTCTACATTTATCCTTTTCATACTTGTAACAATACCAACTGTATCTCAGAAATGCAAAGCTGTATAAAATGTAATGTACGGAAAATAAAACATATCCTTAAATAAAATAATCACATTAAGCCACTTTAATGCTCAGCAAATAACTGCACACAGCTAAGGTTATCTCCTTTCACCTGCTATTTAGATATGTATGTACCAATTTTAATATTTTAACTGGAAAAGGCCTGTATTTTACACTAGGCAAGAGTAATAGTAGGAAATTTGACAGTAGAGTATGTTGCACACAGGGCTAAAGTCCCAAGGAGTGTTGCAAAAATGGAAAGAAAAAATCTAGAGAGCTCATTTGATCTGGAATACATCCAGATTCTGCAATTCAAATACAAAATTTTTGGCCGATCCTTTGTGCATCCATACCCTTAGATATAAAAGGCATTCCATTGTCATTTATGCAACATAACAGTCAGTTTTTCATGGCTGTGTCTAATTTTATCAAGCATCTCACTTTCCCTTTGAACATATTCTCTTTCTTGCATTTTCAAGCATTTTAAGAGTAATGTTATATATAACATTATCATAAACTCCTTAGTTTTGGAACAGTAATCCTCAGTGCAGCTAGTGTCTGTCAAGATTTGTCTGTAGACATTCTTATGTTTCTGGGCCTGGCAACCGCTCCCTGCTGTGCAGAGAGCAAACCTTCCTCTTTCTTTGGAAAGCAAAGTCAAAAATTGGCTCCACTACTAGGCAAAGATCAAATACTGTTGCCCAAAGCAACTTTTTTTGGGGGGTGCCCACTGCCCTTTCTCAAAATTTGGGCAACAAGATTGGGGAGCACAGCCCTATGGCTGTACCCACCTAGGCATACGGCTTCGCTCAGCCTGCTCAGAGCTACACCATTTGAGCCAGTGTGCTGTAGTGGTTAAGAGCGGTGAACTCTAATCTGGAGAACCGGGTTGGTTTCCCCACTCCTACACATGAAGCTAGCCGGGTGACCTTGGGCTAATCACAGTTCTCTTCGAACTCCCTCAGTCCTACCTACCTCAAAAGGTGTCTGTTGTGGGGAGAAGAAGAGTAGGATATTGAAAACCAGTTTGATTCTCCTTGAAAGGTAGAGAAAATCGGCATATAAAAACCAACTCTTCTTCATCATTTGAAAAGCTGGACTGAGCCCCTGTTATTTATACTATATTTTTACTGATTTTTCAAAGTTCTTCACAAATACTATCTCAGTGTGAGACAAGATTTATAATTCTAATATCAGAGTCTACCATGCAGCCAGATCATTTATTCCTCTTTCAGTAAGCCTGTGAAGGTGTTACGTTCCCACAAACTGGGAGTCCACCAGCCATGCATATTCGGTGCACTGCTGGGTCTGCATGCTCCTGATAAGCGAGGTTGGCGCTCTTTCAGTTTGTGCAAATGTAACCTCTGGAAAGGACTAATGTTGCTCTTCATTCTAAAGCAGGGGAAGGCAACTTGTTTCAGATATCCTGGGCCAAAGCCACATAGGGCTTTAGAGGACAAAACCAACACCTTGAATTGGGCTCGGGAGCAGATTGGCAGCCTGTGTAATTGCTGTAGTTTTGGCATCACATGCTTCTGGTAGTTAGCCCCCAAACAGCAGTCTAGCAGCAGCATTTCAGGACTAGCTGCAGCTTCCAAACACTCTTCAAGGGTAGCCCCAAGTAGAGTGCATTGCAATGGTCCAGACTAGACCTAACGAAGGCATGGATCACTGTGGCTAGATCTAACTGAACCAGGAATGGACGAAGCTGACGCATTAGCTGAAGCTGAGCAAAAGCCACAGTAGCCACCTTGTTTTCCATCTTCTGGGCATGGAGTAGTGGTTACTGGGGGTGCGGAGGGAAGGTAGTTGTGAATTTCCTGCATTGTGCAGGGGGTTGACCTAGATGATCCTGGTAGTCCCTTGTAGTCAACGCTAAGGTAACTGCTGTGTCAAACAGCTCTCTCAAGCTGCAAACCTGGCTTTTTGAGAGGAATATAGCCCCATCCAAGGCAGGTGAGATCTCAAGTCCCTGGTCTGCCTTTCTGCTAACTCAGAGAACTGCTGTATTTTCAGGATAAAGTTTCATCTACGGTTGTGCAATAAATAAATAAATGTATAAATTAATGGTAAGTTTCGGGTTTGGGTATATTGGGACTGATTTTTTCCGGTAAACCCAGAATAAGCGAATATTCATACCGGTAAAAGGGTATTTCAGCTTTATTTCTAGGTTTACTGAAAATTTCAGGCCCATTGTAGTCTATGGGGATTATTTTTGAAGCTCCTGTGGGGACATTTTTGGAGGTAGAGTCACCAAATTTGCAGTGTGACTGCAGGGGGCTCTCCTTAGATGGACACCGAAGTTTGGCGAACTTTGGGATAGGGCTTACAAAGGTGTCGCCCCCACCCTCCCGGCATTTGCGAGCCAAGCTGTCCATCCATTTTTAGGTTCAGAAGTTCAGCGTTGCCGAGGACTGGCAGAAAGAGCCGATTGGCAGGCTGGTGCCTCAAAGTCTGGGAGCTCCCTTCGTATCTGGGGCACATAACATGATGTCCATGCAAATTAGCTTCTAAACTGAGGAAATAGTTTAAATGCAAGAAAAAATAGGCATGGGGAAAACATTCTTTTGGTGGCAAATGACATCCTGTGAACATTCCTTCATTATAGTAATCAAAAATCTGATTATTTTTTATTTCAAGAGCTGGTCACGGTGTGGGGAAATGAAGCCTCTACTCGGGGTGACCTTCACTTTGAAAGCATGTTTTTTTTTGGGGGGGGAGTGATATTGGAGCCAGCTGAAGTCATGACCAAGGCAGCTCTTGTGAAGGAGATTGCTCATCCGTGCAGGTAAGGAATCTTTTTCAGAAGCCCAATAAGTAATTGTAGAAGCTGACATTTTTTAGTTGGAGGGTATATCCATCCAGTCGGGACTGGATGAGCCGTGCCCCCATCTTTTAAAGTGCAGATCAGCCTGGTTGGTTAGACCAAGTTGGCTCCAATTACATGACCCCTACCTCAAAAGGGCTCCAATTATGGGGCCCTAACAAAACCAGTAAAAAAAGAGATAGAAAAATGGGAGAAAGCACAGAGCCGTGCATCTGAACAAAGGCGAATAGCCCAACCTGAATTTTTGGGAATTGCCTATTTGGCTTCGGGAAGCTTCACAGGTTCTGGCATTTGGTAAAATCAAAACCCGAATATTGCCAAACTGCTAATTTCAGGTTTATTTTTGTTTTGGGAATATTGATATGCACAACCCTAGTTTCATCTTGTTCAGCCTCATCCAGCCTGTTACTGACTCCAACCACTGGTTCAGAACATCAATAGCATCCTCGGAATGAGGTGGATAAGAAAGGTAGAGCTGAGTATCATCTGCATAAGCCATGGTCATCACCTTCTCTGTTCCAACAGCCCCAGTGGTGCTGCCAGTGCTTCAGGCGCTCCCTTTGATTACTTAGGCAGAGAACCAGCCCTGCATGCCAACCCAAATGGGCCAGTGCATCCCTGTTTGGCATGGATGCTGAGGGATGCCTACCCCTGAACTAAATTCGTTCTGAAGAAAATATTTCTTGAAGGAAATAGAATGAAAGTATCCTGGTATTTGCATGCTATGTTAGTTTTCTGCTGTAAAGGGAGTTATTAATGTAAAGGAGCTTGGAAAAAATATTTGTTTTCCTTCCCAAAAGTCCTTGTCCTGCTCTATTCATACCTGGGTGGCCTCAAGGCCCAACTAATTCTCTACCAAATGACTATAAGAGAGAAAAGTTAACTCAACGCAGAAAAGAACCATTCATTCAGTAAACAAGCAGAACTAAAGCAAGTGTTTGTTACACATAAAGGCTAGACTGCAAAAAGCAAAGGCAATAAAGGCTGTAACTCAATTATTTCACCACAAACATTCAAAACAAACCTTCTCCGAATGTAAATGCAGACATTTCTGCAGACATAGGGAATAATACCCATAAATATACTGTTTCAAAACAGCTGTAAGAAATCCTCTGATCCTCCCCATCCTCCTTAAAGGCTTCTCTCCTCTCGTACCTTGGTGGTCTCACGGCCCTACCGATTCTCTGGCAGCCTTCCTGCTTCTAATGTATGTTTTCTTACAAATTCTTTAGCTGTTCGTTCCTCAGATTCCTTCTTGGCCTGCCTGTTCTTGGAACGTGCCAGGCCATACATTCCCATCATTTCCCCTGCCTCATTTGGATAGCCTTCCACATCACAAAAGGATGCCTTTATTTTCTCATGCCATGTACATCTTCTTGTCTGCCTTTTACATCATCTTCTCTTGCTTGTCTCTTGTCATTTTTTTTGTGCTTGCATTTAATTTTTTATAAAAATTGGAATAGACCTTTATTCCCCTCTCCTCTGTTATTATATTTATTGTAAAAGTGCATGTCAGATTCCTGAGCATTTTGACTTCCCAACAAGTCCTGTCCAAGATTTTTACAGACCAGTAGAGAAGCAATATATATTCATGGTTAGTATCAGGATCAAACTGACAGCCTTGTAAAGGTTATTACATTTTATTAGGGCAGAGTATAGGCAGTTTAGCTAAGCCCAATCACTGGGGCAAACAGAGAAGGTATTGTGATGGTCGCAGTTATTGCTATCCCGATACATCACTTTAATCCTTTTTAAATTAATAATTGGAAAAAAGATTACTAGCACATCACTAATTAATATAGAAGAAGAAGAGCTGGTTTTTATACTCTGCTTTGCTCTACCTTTAAGGAGTTTTAAAGCGGCTTACAATCACCTTCCCTTCCTCTCTCTACAACAGACACCTTGTGAGGTTGGTGGGGCTGAGAGAGTTTTCAGAGAACTTTGACTGGCCCAAGGTCACCCAGCAGGCTTCTTATGGAGGAGTGGGAATCAAACTTGGTTCTCCAGATTAGAGTCCATCGCTCTTAACCACACCACCATACTGGCTCTATAGGCAATCAAACTAATGAGATACATCACTCATCATTTGCCCAGTAGCTTGCATGCTGACTTTGTGGCCCACCAGCTGTTCCCTGGCTGTCGGGGACCAGGTGGGCTCTACTAGTCATGATGCATACCTATTCTCTCCAGGATCAAAGAAGCATGCCTATTATTTTGGGTGCGGTGGAACACAGGCAGGATGGTGCTGCTGCAGTCGTCTTGTTTGTGGGCTTCCTAGAGGCACCTGGTTGGCCACTGTGTGAACAGACTGCTGGACTTGATGGACCTTGGTGTGATCCAGGATGGCCTTTCTTATGTTCTTACTGCTCACAGCAACTCCAGAGAGCCACCAGTGGGCCAATGCCAGCTGGCATGGCAAGTCATGCCTGCCTTCCCTTTTCAATTTTAAAACTTAAAAGGGGCATGGAAGGGATTTCCTTTTCAAGTTCAGGTTAGAGTTTTTCTACAGGACATTCTTTTGGGTGCCATAATTCCTGAAACTGAAAATTGTGTTGGAAAATAATTGTTAAAATGAAAACACACCCCTTCCCCAAATTCCAGAATAATGAAAAGCATTCCCTATAGAAGCCAAAAATTTTGCAGTGCACACCCATCATGTGAATGACTTATGCCTGAGATCCTGGAGAAACACTGCAAGCCACGGCAATATTGACCTGAGTCAGTATAAATCAGCTTCCTTTGTTCACTCTTGAGGTCATAATTGGAGTAGAGAAAGGATTCCATCTTCCACCCCACAGGGTTTTTTTTTTGGTTCCGTTTGTCTGAAATATTTTGGGACTCATAATTTTTAAAAAATCTACACAAGAGACATGGTTGGACCCCCCTCCCCCAATATGGCATCTGATACATATAAAGGGTTGGAGAGGGGAGTACTGTGACAACTCATCAAACACTGAGTATATGTTGTCACACCACCATGGACTTATATGAACTGCCCTTCTGGGTGCAGCAAATTCAAAGGCGAGGAGGGAATGACAATAGGGATGGAACAGCCACAGCATGGAGCCGCCTACCATGAAAAAGGAAAGGACTGTAGTGAGGGTGTGTGTGTGTCCAGGGTAATTGAGGATTAGCCAGAAGAGCGCCTGGCTCATAAACCTCTCCACATCTTAACTTGGTAGGCAAGGTAAAATGTTAGCAGAGACATGTGAAAGATAAGGGAAGTGGCACTAATTATGGAAAATGAGAAAATATACAAATGTATTTTGCATAATTTTATAGAGTAATGTGCACAATTGTATAGATTACCAAGCTGTCTTGGCACAGGCTTTGGATGTTACATCAAAGGGGGAAAGTTGATATATATATTTTTTAATAATACAGACAAAATACAACTTTCATTGCTGCTCGCCTGAGCACCAAGAATGTTATAAAGCCTGTTCCAGGCAACTTCTACAAACACAAGCAAAGACAGGGAGGGGGGCTCAGTATTGTTCCTTTTGTGTGGTTAATGATTACCTCCTTCTCATTTGATAAACTTGCTGAGATTGTGTAGAGGAGTGCCTACTGCACTGGCTAGAAGGATGACAATGGTTTTCTCATTTGGTCTTGAAATATAGAGTCAGCTCTTAACCCAGCTGATTAAAACTGGTTCCCCGTCACCCAACCAATCAATGAACTCAAGTTTGAATCCCTATTAAAAAGAGATATTAGAAAGATCTGGTCCCTCAGTTGTTTATAACGTGGATATGACTAAAGGGCAACAAAATGTGGTTTGGGGAGGATTTTCCCTTTTCTTTTTAATTGCATTTTGCTTGTTTAAAGTATTGATTGTTTACATTTTTGTAAGCTACCTTGTGTAAGATCCCTTGGATCCCTACCATGGAGAAAAATGGGATAATATCCATGCAATCCTACACAGAGTTACACCCTTCCAAGCCTATTGATTTTAAACAGCTTAAAATAATATAACTGTGCTTAGGATGGCTTTCATATTATCTAACTAAATAAATGCATAGAGAAAACAGTTCAAACATTTAAACTCCATAATTCAGGCCAAATTTATGTTGTCTTTTTAGTTAAAGAATGTAATGCTATAAAATACAAGTTTTCATTTAACTATTCCTTGAGTGTAACAATAGTCAAAAGCTTAAAACCCATGGCATAAAGAGAAGAGTGTTGGCCCTTGCAAGGATACAAAATGAAATTCATGAAACCTTATAGCTGTACATGATGATCAAGTGAATTTATATCCCACCTTTTCCTCCTCACAGTCAGAACCCAAGACAAGTAACACTGATAAATACAATATGGGCAGAGAAATCCTGAGTGGGAGGAGCCAGCATGACCCCAGCTTAGGAGCTGCTTAGGAGCTGGCATGACCCCAGCGCTGGCATCCGTACCACTTCCACCATCCAAATGGCATGTACACCCACTCAGGGCCACTGACGCAGGCTCTGGGGAGCACCACGGTAGTGTGAAGCTCGGCCACCAGCACTGCCTCCCCGGCAGCTGGGAGGAATTTAATTTATTTTCCCCACTGTGCTGCTGTGAGGCCCTCAGGAGGTGGTGCAGCTGTGCCATCTCCAGCCATCCCCAACTACCCCCCCTTTTGGATTGCACTGAAAGTTACTCATCCATTAAGATCATAAAAACACATTGTGATAGAGTTGCCAACCTCCAGGTACTCGCTGGCGATCTCCTGCTATTACAACTGACCTCCAGCCAATAGAGATCAGTTCACCGGGAGAAAATGGCTGCTTTTGCAATTAGACTCTATGGCATTGCAGTCCCTCCCCTCCCCAAACCCCGCCTTCCTTAGGCTCCACCCCAAAAACCTCCCACCAGTGGCGAAGAAGGACCTGTTAACCCTACATTGTGAGCAGCGAGGACCATAAGAGACTGGGGGAGGGGCATTTATCCATGCTCTCACCTTTGCTGCAATAACCAGACAGAGGCCGCCAGGTGCAGCAGTGAGTGTGTGTGTAAATTGCCTTCAAGTCGCAGTCGACTTATGGCGACCCTTTTTGGAGTTTTCATGGCAAGAGACTAACAGAGGTGGTTTGCCAGTGCCTTCCTCTGGACAGCAACCCTGGTATTCCTTGGTGGTCTCCCATCCAAATACTAACCAGGGCTGACCCTACTTAGCTTCTGAGATCTGACGAGATCAGGCTATCCTGGGCCATCCAGGCCAGGGATAGGTGCAGCAGTAGCAGTCTTCAATTCATAGGAAAGCTCAGTTTACAAAGATAATCTTCCAGCCAAAACATAACAGTCTACTTGGCTTCCACTTCCTCTTCCCCCTCTGTCTCACTGCACCTCTTTTTCTGCTAGCTATGGCCAGTCAGATCTCATACGTTAGGCAGGGTCAGGCCTGGTTAGTACTTGGATGGGAGACCACCAAGGAATATGGGTCGCTACGCTAAGGAAGGCAATGGCAAACTACCTCTGTTAGTCTCTTGCCTTAAAAAACCTACCGGGTTGCCATAAATCAGCTGTGATTTGATGGCTCTTCACACACACACACACACACCACCAGAGCTACACCCAGAGGCTGAGATTGCTCTTTCCCATGATAACCCTGCCCCATCCCCTCAGAGGGTGAGGCTCTTCTTCCCATCCTGGCACCTGAGAATCCTAGCCTGCCTTGGTCTGCCTGACTGCCTGGCTGCTTGTTAGCCTTCCCATGCTCAAGAGCCTGGATTAACTCTTTAGGTTCTTTTCTCATCCCACTGGTGAGTTTCCCTCTGGGGATGCAGTGGCTTCCTGCGGACCACATTCTCCCAGGTTGGTCCCTCAAGCGCCTGCCTGCCACAGACACAAAATAAAACAGGTAATTATAACAGATGATTAAAATGCCAACACCTGTTCAATCTGCCCCATAAACTCTTTGAAATGGTTCCACCGCAGTTTTGAGGAGTTTCGTTCTGTTTGGACTGGTAATACTTAGAGAACGAAATATCTAGAACACACAGAAAAACAGGTGGCAGAATCCATAACTGTAGGGGAAATTAACTTATACATAGTTATTGTGGACAGCTGCAAGAAGAATTCCAGTGTTCCAGTGCCATAAAACTTTTGTTATGTGATTGCATTCCTGTCCAATAACAGCTGTTGTTCATCATCATTTGTGCTCACAGTCGTCAGACCATACAAGGCAGAATTCAATATAACCTGATGTTATCACCCTCCTGTTTTGGAGATAGAGCCTGGTGATCCCTGTGCTCTGTAGCATTCTCCCTAGATATAGTGTTGCCGCTTTTCATTGTTTAGTTTGCAGGCCTTAATAAAGTATGAATATTTGCGCGGGTGGACCATAGATTTAAACTAGTCTCAAACTCTCCTGCCTCTCCACCTTGGCATTTGCAATTCTGTAAAAGGTTCAAAATGCTCCTTCAAGGCATTCTCAAAAACTGTACTTCCCAGGATTCTTTGGCAAAGCAATAAATGAGGAAAAAAATCTATTCCCAACTATTTTAAAATTTGCATTGTATACTGATGATATACCAGCTGATTCGTTGCTTGTTAATTGACCTCTTGTGTTATAGAAGTAACATTTTGATCCTTTAATCAGTAATAGCTAAAAGACTGAGCTGTTGTTATCTAGGAGGTTGTCAATTCAAATCTCAGCTGTGATTTTTTAAAAAAATCAGGTGATATTATGCAAGCCACTCTCTCCACCTCAGCCCCTACCTTAAAAGGCTGTTGTGAGGATCTCTATGATAACATATAATGTGCAATGTAAGCACAATACAAATGCTAAATTTTAACAGAAGTTTGGGGAAACCATGTAGATTTAAGACTAAAGTCCTCTTAAATTCAACATTCATGTTTATACACAAGGGGCAACAATATTGGGCTGGTGCTGCTAAAGCAACATCCCCGTGCTGGGCTTCCACCTCTTTATAATATGTAAGATCATTTATTCTATTAATGAGATCATCACATTGTGTACTCCTCCACCTTCATCCATCAGCAGTAGCTGTCACAGTCTCTGACATAATTATGGTATTTTGTGTACATGTGCAGAATTAATACCCTGTAGAGCTTGAACACATCATGCAAACTGAACACAAACTGCAGAGGTTTGTGTAATAAAAAGCCTGTGTAATGCAAATGTCCTTAAAGCAGGCTGACAGAATTCTCTCAAGGTCAGCTCTTTCAAGAGCTAACTAACTAACTAACTGGTCTTGTCCTTGAAGGGAGAAAAGCAGAGCACCTTTCATTATCTGTCAGAAAGATGTAACTAAAATCATCTTTTCTGACTCAGCTGTCAGCAGAACAGTTTTGCCCTCCTCAAGGTCTACTGAAGATACCTTAATGTACTGAGAATGCATTAATAGCTTAAACTTTGCTTTTTATAACTTAAAGGCATTAAAAATTCCTGCAGTCCTATCAAAGATATGAATAATATGCTTTCTTGCCTTCTGTAACATTGCTCAAGGCTATGTGTTACTAATAGATGGTCACAAAGTGACAATGTAAGCAATAATTGTGTTTTATGAGTTATATAGTTAAATATTGTGCTACAGATTTCTAAGTAGTCTCATTTAATGCGTATTGTCTTAACGAAGAGGATGATATAAAAATAATATATAATGTGATCATGAAACTCAGAAATGAGTTTTTATACTTTAAGCAAAATAGACTGAAAGGAAGCCCATATATGGTCAAGGGGAGCTGAGCAGCTGTAATTATGGCATTACTGCCTGCTCATGATATCTGATAGAGGGAATAAAAGGTATTCCTCTTGATGGATAAAAATGTTATTTGAAAGTGGGGATAAAAGATTTCTCTTCACTCTTAATGAGTTTGAAACAGTATAAATACAGCCACAGTACAGCCAGAGAATCAGAACCTTCCAAAAGGCTCTCAGAAAAGGCTGAATGGTATGTATGGCTTAAATACTTTACTCTAGACTTTGTGAATTAGATACTTTGAACTGAATCAGAATAATTTGACTGTTATATTTTATAAGTTGGATTTTGAAACTGAATACTATGTAAGACTTGCTTGCTTTTACTGCATACATTGTAATACATACATTGTATTTTGACAAGAGTTTTTATAGAAGTGTTAAAGACTTGATAATCTGCATTTACACGTATTTTAATAGAAGTATATCAATAAAAAGACTTACTTTTTTAAAGTAAGTAAAGTTGTTGAGTCCTGCTTAATCAATGACTGGCTGAATAAGATACCTTCATTTCTCAGTAAGTGATACATTCTAAGAGTCTGTCATCTGAACAGCACGACCCGCTTCAGTGCCAGTGACGTGGAGAAGGCAGGAAAATCTGCAACTAGCGGATATCATCACACAAGACAGTGAATCTGTATATTACACAGGAGAGCAGAAGCACAAGGAAGTCATTTTTGACACCATGTGTGATTGTACCTAGAAGCTGCTTCTGACACTGCATTTTCCTACAACCCAACTCTAGAGGTCATCTGAAGGAAACCAGGAGAGACCCTCTGCAGCCAGGCGATCTGAGGTAAACTGCAACTAATCTGGGGGGGTGCCATCTGATATTTTTATGCTTTTTAGGATTTTATAAGGCTGTTTTAATTGTGTTTTAATGTTTTACAGCCCATTTCTGAGCTGTCGGTGGCCGAGGACGGTGGGGATGAGGTGCAGCTGTAGCACCTCCTAACCCGCTTTGCAGCCACCAAAATCTTGAAAAAGCCCTTAAAAGGCTTTTTCTTTTCTTTTTTTTAATGGGGCTTTTCGTCCCATTTAAAACAGCGAGGCTGCACCTGCTATAAAGCAGGCACAGCAACACTGTTCGTCCTGCTGGCGTAATGGGCTGAAAGGGAACAGGAGGCTGCCTACAGGCAGCCCCACCCCCCCAAATGTCCCATGAATGCCTCCCGGGACACCAGAACACCCCTGGAACACCGGCACGGGCCTTTACTGGTGGGGGGCACCAGTGGAAGGTCCAGCTGGCGGGGGGGGGGGTGTGATGCCATGGCAGCACCGAGAGACTGGCGTCCTGGCCTCCATGCCACTCACGACGGCGTAAGTAGCCCAGGCACTGGTGCAGGGGGTTCCAACACTGGCGCAGCCCCTTCCTGGCCTCTTGAGGACTTTCGGCCTTAGAAGTCAGGAATGTGCTGTTATTGTATTTTAATATATGTGGGAATATTATTTGAGCCTCTCTGAGCCCTACCTTCAGCTGGGGAGGGCAGGGTACAAATTAATTAAATTAATAAAACACATCCCTAATTCTGGAAAAAAGGCTTTGACTTGACCTCTGTCAGATGAGATGGGAGCTCAATGGACTTTCATTATTAAGACCTTTATTAGGTCTGTATTAGGTCTTCGCTCTGCCATATATGGAAGAAAAACACTACACTGAATGAGAAACTGCAATAATTGAATGCCTTCTGAGCCCTCCTGACTTCTGTTATGCTCAAAATGCATTTCAAACCCATCAAAGGGGATTTTTGGAAAAGGCATCTTTCCAAGAACTGCTTAGATTAAAATGTCATGTCCTCAGGCTACAATCAACCAATTAGCAATTGTGGTGACAATATAATTTCACTGAAATGAGTCACTGGAGACCCTTCTCAAATGTCTTTGGGTGTGGAGCACAGTTGATTCTCCGAACTTTACATCACATGAGGCTCCTCTAATCTTTTAATATACGTTCAGTTCTTCTTTGTGCTCCTGTAGTCTTATATGCCATTCCATTCAAAAGCAAATGCAGTGGCATCTGTCTAGACTTTTCATCTAGAAGGGCAAGCCTTTGCTTGAGAAAGAATGTCATTTCCACTCACTGCGGTGCAAAATTTAAGAGGTTAATCAAGCAAGCTTATTTGTTAAGTTTGTCAAATGACACACTGCTAAGGAAAATATTTGGCTTGACAAGAAAGATACTACACCTGAAGGAATTAAAGTGAACTCCTTACATTACTGCACGGCTCCCTAACAAACAAGGGTCAAACTATATACTACTGTATATACAAAGGTAACATGTTGTTTATTTCATCTACTGTTGTTGCCTCTAATAATGGTTTTTAGATTACAGTTATTAGAAGGAAAGTAACTTTGCAGGGCGACAATTGAGACCAGGTGTGTAGTGATTGAATTTATAATTTAAAGACATTCCATTATATTAATAGTGTTAAAGAACTGGTAATTTTGCAGATTTGTCCTAAGATCACATGATCTTAAATTGTTCAGAGCAAGCCTTAAGAGACTGTAGTACAAGATGGTTTCATTGCTATTGATATTAAAGTTTTTTTAAAAAGCAATTCCTCATTCTTATTCAGGAGGATCAGTGTGGTGTAGCGGTTAGGAGCGGCGGACTCTAATCTGGAGAACCGAGTTTGATCCCCCATTCCTCCACATGAACGGCAGACTCTAATCTGGTAAACCAGATTAGATTCCCCACTCCTCTACATGAAGACTGCTGGGTGACCTTGGGCTAGTCATAGTTCTTGTAGAACTCTCTCAGCCCCACCTACCTCACAAGGTGCTTGTTGTGAGGAGAGGAAGGGAAGGTGATTGTAAGCTGTTTTGAGACTCCTTACAGCAGAAAAAAGCAGAGTACAAAAACCGATTCTCCTCCTCCTCCTCCATCTATGGACTCATAAATATTACATGGCAGAAGCGCACGTGGCAGAAGTGCTGGCTACTTGGCAAAAGTGTGGTATGTGGGCAGATGTGATGGTTAAAGCAAGGGTAAGAGTTCCTGCTGCCATGGCTCTGTGATAGGGCATCTTTTTTGCATGCAGAAGGTCCTAGAGTCACCCTGGCATCCACAGTGGAAACACAACGAAGGTCATTCATGCATGGGCACTTGGACTCATGTTTGGCCCCGGTCTGACTCGGTTGTTCCTTGGAGCTCTGCATGAGTTCTCCGTCCATTAGAAATGACTTCACTGCCAGCCCTCGCAATGTCTGGGTCTTCCCATTCCTGTGTTAATTTGACTTTTCCCTTTAACCTGAGCTCAGCCCAGCTGAAATCTCTGTGCAGATGGCAAAACCGGGCCACAAAAAGATTGACTTCTCTCACAGCCAGTCACAAAGTAGCGTGTAATGAGGTTGAGATTCAAATACTTTCTCAGAGCTCTTTTTAAGCAAAAGAAAGGCGTTTTAAAATGGAGGTTTGGATTTCTCCCCCCCCTTTCTTTCAGATTGCTCCGTTTTTTGTTTTTTGTTCTTAAAACACTTTTTTATGTGGCAATTGGGTTTGGGGTGGTTGGGGAATCTTCTCTCACGGTGAGTATTGCAATTACAAAGCAGCATGTAAAGGTGTGGGACTTGATTTGAGCTTGGGGGCTGCTGGTGCAGAGATTTCCAACAGGAAAGTGTGGGTCCAGCCAGCAACGAGCCTCAGACAAAACTCCCATGCATAAATGACCAAAGAGATCTTTTTGATGGCTATGTTTGTTCCCCAACCAGAAATGGGCAGTAGACCTCATAAGCAAATGTGCTCCATATTGCACTGTGATTACTAATTAGGGTTGCCAACCTCCAGTCGATCTGGAGATCTCCTGCTATTACAACTGATCTCCAGTCGATACAGGTCAGTTCCCCTGGAGAAAATGGCCACTTTGGCAATTGGACTCTATGGCATTGAAGTCCCTCCCCTCCCCAAACCCCACCCTCCTCAGGCTCCACCCCTAAAATCTCCCGCCGGCAGCGAAAAGGGACCTGACAACCCTATTACTACTACTGTATTATAGTATCACTGACCATCCGTCAAGAGGTCTGACGGGTCTGGCTCCTGGACTCATGTTGGGAGGATATAGTTGTATTTGAGCACACAATTGGCCATCCATCCCTGCCCCAGAGTATGCTTGGAAGACGGGCAGTGCCAAGGTTCAAAATAGCTGATGGTATCTTTCCACATGTTACTCTTCAGTTCAAAGTTAGCTGCCTCACGATAAGAAAATATGTCCTGCACTGAAAACATTTCCAGAAGCTGACCTGCAGACTCAAAGCAATGGTTTCTCTGCCCTGACTGGGTCCGTAACTTTTCATGTCACTCCAGGGCTACAAGGGCTTCGAATACTATATTTCACCACAAATTAGCAACAAAGGTAATATGAGGATGGCATGCAACCTCTCTGGAAATAATGATGAGCTCTTGAATAAACAGAATATGTAAAGAAGCTCTCAAATGGTGTGCGTGTGGACAAGTGCTGGAAAAGGGGAGAGTGGCCCACCTAATGCCTGAATTAATCCCCTGCTGAGCACAATATTTTTAGATTTCACAGATTCCATATTGGGGGGGGGGGATTAAAGTCAAAGAAATGAATGAAAGTATTCTGGAGTATGTCGCATGAGGGCTGTAGTAATAGTTCTTTGCATTTCAGGCATTGCCAAGATGTCTCTGATGCTTCATTATTCAATGTCTCACAAGTTTTGCATATCCTGGATACTTAAGTCATTTTAGCTACAAGGCAGTTTAAAGCCCGATCCCACGCATAGAAAGCACACATCAAAGTCCATTGAATTCAGTGAGTTTCATCATACCAAAACCTGCATAGGTTCAGGTTTTCTTTTTTTTCCTTTCTCTCTTTGTTCATATTAATACAATGCCTACTCCTAAACCAGTTAGTTTTTCCAACTGCCTGGCAGAAAAAAGCTCGTCCCACAATTGGCATCCAGTACTTGATACTGAATGCTTTTCAAGGGTTTGCATTTTTCAAAAAAATATTTTATTTATTTTTAATTATATCCCACCCTTAATCCCCGGCCGTTGGAAAGTGAAGAAGGGCATGGTTATCCTTTGCATTAAATGTCAAAAGAATTGCTATTGTATTTCAATGTTGTGTCAGGAAATGTTATGTTTTAATATGAGAAAAATACCAATGCTCCCCAAATTGAGTGAAAATGATAATGATGCACTTTCCAAAAATACAAAATAAAATTAAAGCTTAATTTTTGAAGTGCCGCCAGGCAATAGGAATGGCAATATAGGAGAATCATGTCCCAGCTGGTCAGCAGCACATCATTCTTTTAAACTCTGAAGAGCCTTTGTTTCAATGGATGGTAGACCTGGCCTCCAGAGTTCAGAGGCCACCTCTACTGTCCATTGAAAAAAATATGCCTCATTAAAGTGTAAAGAGCACTTCAAGGTGTCAATGCACTGCGGAGTAGCTTCCCCCAACCCAGGCACCACGAGCAGCAAGGGAAGAGCAGGAGGGAGAGCAGGAGCTCACATGAACACATGAAGCTGCCTTATACTGAATCAATCCATCGAAGTCAGTATTGACTACTCAGACTGGCAGCAGCTGTCCAGGGTCTCAGGCAGAGGTCTTTCACATCACATACTTGCCTAGTCCCTTTAGGTGGAGATGCCAGGCATTGAACCTGGGACCTTCTACATGCCAAGAGGTTGCTGTACCACTGAGCCACAGCCCCTCCCCTCCCCAAGCTCCCCAATGATACCAATGGGCAGTAGACTTTGTAGAGGCCAAGTCTACCACAGTGGATTTAAAAGTTTAAAGAAGATTTAGCTCTGTCTCAATTGGGGTGTGCTCTTTCTCTACCCTCCCTCCTCCTTAGCCATTCCTGCTGCCTCCTAGACACAATTCCCAGTTCCAAAGTTTATTGAGAGTAAAATTTCAGAATGAGGAATATCCAATTAGATATTGCTGATCCAGTGTGATACCAGAAATATCAGGCATTGTATTGGGCTGCCAATGTCCAATTGCACACTCCTACTGTCTTCTTTGACAGGGGCTCTCCAAGGTATGCAGGCAGAGGTCTTTCTTAGCTGTGCTACCTGAAGTCCCCTTTACCAGAGATGACAAAGATCAAACCTGAGATCTTCTGCATGCAAAATATGTATTCTACCACTGAGCTTTCACTCTCCTCTAAAATGCTTTTTCTCCCATAAATCATAGCGATGGGAAGAGTTGGAGAGGAAGAGGGTACTATCAAGAATTCATTGTGCAATATTGCTACATGCATGCCGGAAACCAGCCTGCTGATATCTACGAATTGCTGCTCCTTGGGGATAAGGGATCTTGAGGAATGGCATGGCGAAAGGGTTGGTGGTCCAAATTGCCAGTTTAGTCTGTGTCCAACCCCATCTATTTAAGTATGGAATTCTCATATTGATGTCTCTTCTCCACTTTTTATGATATTGTGCCTAGATTGTAAACCTAATGATGTGTCTTTAATTTGGGTTTATGGATAGTTCCCAGTCAATGTCGATGCTACAGAAATCGTTAATATTAGCTATTTGGCAAACCAGGACACAGCTCCAAGATGATGGCTCTTTCCACCATTCCTAAGTACAGTGTGTGTCAATCGTGATGACTTCAGCCTGGTGATGATGATGATCATGGTGATGAAGAAGAAGAGTTGGTTTTTATATGCTGACTTTCTCTACCACTTAAGGAAGAATCAAACCGGTTTACAATCACCTTCCCTTCCCCTCCCCACAGCAGACACCCTGTGAGGTTGGTGGGGCTGAGAGAGCTCTAAGAGCTGTGACTAGACCAAGGTCACCCAGCTGGCTTCATGTGGAGGAGTGGGGAAACGAACCCAGTTCACCAGATTAGCGTCCGCTGCTCATGTGGAGGAGTGGGAAATCAAACCCGGTTCTCCAGATGAGAGTGCACCACTCCAAACCACCGCTCTTAACCACACTGGCTCTCTTTAGTGAACTCTCTTTCCCTTGCTCCTGACCACCAAACCCAGACGCTTGAAGAAGTGCACGGTATTGCAGGTGGCAGTTTCACAGCTGTGAAGCAGAGTGTACAAAGCTGAATCCTAGCAAGCCATGTATCATGTCCCCAGCAAGAGCACCTACGCTCTGCTCTCCTTTTTCCACCAGCCCATTTTTGAACTGGGAATGAGAACGGCAGGACAGAAAGAGCCTCCCACCTTCATAAACAAAGGAACTGGAATGGATATGTCAACCTTAGCTGTATTTGTCATGGCAGACACGTACGTTTCTTGTCAGTTTCACTTCAGGCTTCTTGACACATCACTACAGGGCTCCACAATATGGTTTTCCAGTCTTTTAGTAAGGATAGCATTGCTTAAGAAAACCATGGTATTGTTGGCTGAACCTTTAAAAGAACACAAGTTCTACACTTGAGCTGATTTAGGGGAGGGGCTGTGGCTCAGTGGTAGAGACTCTGCTTGGCATGCGGAAGGTCCCAGGTTCAATCCCCATCATCTCCAGTTAAAAGGACCAGGCAAGCAGGTGATGTGAAAGACTTCTACCTGAGACTGCTGGTCTGAGTAGACAATACTGACCTGGATGAACCAAGGGTCTGATTCAGTATAAGGCAGCTGCATGTGTTCCTGTGTACCCACCCTGATTTATTAATTTTTCATAGTTCCTTGAGTGGGCAACAGTGCTGGAGATGTGTTGCAGGCTTCCTGAGCCAAGTGATAGAGGGGAAGGAGAGGAGGTTGGTTATGCTGAAGAGATCAGCATGCAGGAATACAGTAGAAACATATTCCTTTAAAAAAAAACCCAGTGAATTGTTTCTCTAGAGACACTGTGCTTTGTAACAGTTTCATTAAAATTCCATGCTTGCACATATTTGCTTGTAGAATAAAAGATGTATTTTCTATATATTTGAAGCTTCCTTCTATTGAGTTAGATCATTGGTCTGTCTTGGCCAGAACAGTGTACCCTGATTGACAGTAGCTCTCCAAGGATTCAGGCTCTGATCTTTCCTGGTCCTGCTACTTTAACTAACAAGGAATGAATCTGGGACCTTCTGCATGCAATGCTTGTACTCTACCTGAAGGGCCCTGAAATGTGGGACTTACAGGTGTATCAAAGCTGTGTAAAATTAAAAGGTAATCAGGAAAAGTAGAACAACCATTCACAATTGCAATAATAAGTGATAATGTAATCTCCCTGATTAACACTGGTAAGGGCAAAGAAACCCCAAGTAAGTGCAGTCAGACCTTTTGATGATTTCTTTGTTTCACTCTGGAATCTATCTTTAAATTCCTTTTGCCAGAGTATTGTGATTTTAGATCAGCAGTAATGTATCCTGAGGGACTGAAATGTTTACCCGCTGGTTTCTGAATATTGCCACTTTGATGTCAGACTTGTATCCATTTATTGTGTTATGTGGAGACTGACCTGTTCTTCCTATGATGAGAGCAGAAGGACATGAAAGCTTATATTACATTGGAGGATGAGCCCAAGAGGGTATAACTGATGTTACTAGGTCTTGTAATGAAATGTCCAGAGTAGATATAGGAACAGAGTTAGCAGCTGGGCTTACTTAGGATCCAGCCCCAGTGTCTTTGTTAGGTGACTCATGACTGCTAGTAAAAACCTGTTTTAGATTGGGGGAAGCCTGTAATCAAGGAAAAGCACTGAGTTAAATCGTCGTAAACCATCTTAAGAAACAAGCGAGGAAAAGCCACCCAGGGTCTCAATAAGAGAAGATGGGAATCTGACAGCATCCTGAATGAATCCATAGTCTTTTGGGAAACTTGATCCACTATTACTAATCTTGTTATCCTTTCAAAGCTTCTGAAGAACCCTAGCATTTGTAGGAATAAAGTTTGAAAATGACTGCTTTTGAATAATGCAATCTCCTCTTGCTGGAATACAAGAATCCTGAAATGACCTGGGTTCATAAATCAGCATGAATGCATGCTTCTGCAGCCAAAGAACCAGGATCTGTAGTCACTGACAATGAAAGCTACCTTGAAAAAAACAAAATTTAAAGATGTCTCAGCATCCAAGAACATCTGTTTATTTTTCACATACTGAACTCATTTTTGTTTTAGTCTATAAAAATATACTATTCGCAAATGTTAAGAAATTTTCTTTCCTAAATAAACATTTTTGCTAGCAAAAACTCTCTCTCTTCTCTTTGCTGGCTATATGTACACATCACTTCTGTTTCATCAAAAGTCTTCCTGTTATTTCTTTCCCAGTTCATCTTCTCCCTCGGCCTTTAGATGTGCATGTGTCCACTGATGGAACACAGCAAAAAGGCAATATTGAAGCGATGACTAAATCAAGATTCTTTTGGTGTGATGTTTTACTAATGCGCACTTGGGCAGCATCCGGACACCAGACTTAAGCATGGTTAAGGAAAATATGCATGAACTCAGACAGACGCACGTGTTCATCTCTCGCTACTTCTCCCTTTTCTTGCATGGAGAATTGCAGTTAAAAACTGCACCTCCAAACTCCAGGAAGAAATTCAGATGAGAAGGATTTTGAAAGCAACCCTAGTTTAATCACCTCTTGCTAATGCTTGATTTAATGTACTTTAGGCGAGGGCCAAATTTGGAAATAGGAATCTTCCAAAGGTTCATCGGTTCTTGTAGGTTATCCGGGCTGTGTGACCGTGGTCTTGGTATTTTCTTTCCTGACGTTTCGCCCGCAGCTGTGGCAGGCATCTTCAGAGGAGTAACGCTGAAGGACTCTAGACGGTGGTGATGAAAGCCTTCGACGATACTTCCAAAGGTTGTGAACTTCTTCTGACCTAGACATCAGGTTTGCTTCTATTCAATAAGATGACACTTCCCAGGGTATAATGGATTGGTAATTCTACCATTATGGCTAGTTTCAGGCAAAATATAGAGGTTGCTTATGCATGTCTGGTGACATCAGGGCCCTACGGAACCCCAAAGAGTTCTGCAGGGCCTGTAAGACAGAGCTTTTCCACCAGGCCTATAGTTGAGGGCAGGTCTCTCTTCACTGCTGGCGGGAGGTTTTTGGGGTGGAGCCTGAGGAGGGCAGAGTTTGGAGAGGGGAAGGACTTCAATGCCATAGGCCATTTATGCTTGGTAATTAGCAGCGCGTTCCAGGCTGAAGTGCCCCGCAGCGTTTTTTGAGTTTTGTACGATGAACCATCATTCAGGAAATGACTGCGAAGCCGATGCATACCTACTTCGCATTTCTTAAGAGCCCCTTTAACGCTACCTTTTGTGTTTGCTCCACCCTCACCGTGAAGAATCCCCTCAAAGAAGCAAGCAAAATTCACAGCCTCAAGTTAGCTATGCAAACAGAGGTTGCTAATGGAAGGAACAAAGGAGCAGGCGAGTGGGAGGGAAACTGACCATGCATAAATGGCCATAGACTCCAATTGCCAAAGCAGCCATTTTCTCCAGGGGAACTGATCTCTTATTGGCTGGAGATCAGTTGTAACAGCAGGAGATCTCCAGCTAGTACCTGGAAATTGGCAACGCTAGCCGTGAGTATTATATCTGCTGGCCTCCCTATCTCACCCCCTTTTTAATGTTATGTTTGTTTGATCTGAAGGGGTGGCCTGCCTGTCTGTCTTGGCCAATTTGGTTTAAATTTGGGTGCCATCCTGGGATTTTGTTTGATTTTAATTGGGATTGTATGGTTTTCAGTGTAGGTTTACTGATGAATGTTGCTGTTTTTAGTATTATTGATGTATATTTTGAATGATTTTACCTGCCCTGAGCCTAGCTTTGGCTGGGTAGGGCGGGCCACAAATTGCAAAATAAAAATAAATAAATAAATGTGGATGGGATTGGGACAGTTCACTTTCCATTGATATAATTATCAGTGTCCTAGTGCTTTGTAGTGATTAGCGTGTCAGACTAGTATTGGGGAAGCCTAGATTTAAATTCGCACTTAGGGCCCATTCCTGAAAAATGCCCCCAAAGCCCTTAGGAGGCCAACTATGGCCTCCGCCAGCGCAGGGGCCCACACCACCAGCGCCCAGAAGGCGCACGCCGGCATTAGTGGCCCCAGCGCCAGCGTGCAGGGCCGGGCGCCACTCCCCGAATGCCGCTGCCGACCGCTGGCCTCCGGCCTCCAGCACAGGCCGCGGCGGTGAGCTGGAAGGTGCTCTGGCGCCCCGGGAGGCGTTCCCGGGGCGTAATGGTGCCGGCTGCGGGGTGGGGCCGACATTAGTTGGCCTCTTGAGCACTTACGGCTTGGGAACACCCCTTTTTATTTTTGTAAAGCTACGCCAGCTTTTAGCTTTTAGCTGGCGTATCTCCCATGCAACCTGGGTTGCATGGGTTTTTGGCACCAGGCAGAGGTTTCGGCTGTGCCAAAACCTCTTTAGGAGGCAACACCGCCAGTTTGCCTCCTAAGCCTGGCGCGGGCATTCCTTGAAGCTCACTTGCTACCTTTGGTTATTCCTGGTTTTCCAGCCTATCCTACTTCACAGAGTTGTTGTGAGGATAAAACAGAGGAAGAAGAACTGTGCAATCTAACACTGCAATCCTATGCAGAGTCATTCAGTCCAAGACCATTGACTTCAATGGGTTTAGATTGGAGTAACTCTGCACCAGGTTGGCCTGACCTCAGAAACAGGGTTAGCCCTGGTTAGGATTTGGATGGGAGACCACCAAGTAAGTCTACAGTTGCTCTGCAAAGGCAGGCAATGGCAAACCATCTCTGTACATTTCTGGTCTTGAAAACCCATAAGTCGATGGCAACTTGACAGCAAAAGAAAAGAAAAAGAAATTCTGCATAGGATTACCCTGTACACTCCTCGGAAGAAGGCTGGGATAAAAATGTGATAAGTTGATTGAACTGTTCAATGAATAAATATCTCCCCAAATGTCTCCAGAGCCCAGCACTCCTGCGATGACATCTAAATTATGAAGACAAGGAGAAAATAGCATTTATATAATTGTTTTTGTAGAAATGGACATGGAACATTTTGCAAAGGAAATTAATGTAATGCTGTCTCAAAATCAGCTCTAACATTTACATTGAGAGAGACAGAAACCACTTTTTAAAACATGCCAAGGCTATTTGGATCTCATATTTCTTTTCAGGGTTATCTAAAAGAGACATAGAGATTCCGTTTGCGACTGGTATCTGTCTATGTTTAATTTATCCAGCATCTACAACCCAAGCTGCCATGTACTGTATACAAGAAACAAACCTTGAAATCTGATATGTTAAGTTAAGACAACATTCATTAAACTCATTTCAGAAGTCAGACAGAAGGGTCCGCTCATAAAATAATATCAGAAACAGAAGTGAAAATAGCACATTTTAAATATGTGGCGACAACTTGTATATTTTGTTCCTGGTTTAGAGACATTACACTCTGTAACCGATGCATGGTAGTGGAAAATGATTATTTCTAAAGCCAGTATACAGTCCTCTTGTACAATAAAGGGCCTGTGTGGAACTATTTTATATGTTTGTGTATATTTTATGTCAGACCAAAGGGGGAAAGGGTGGTATCCTGCCATGTTTATAAGCATCAATCTGGACCAAAAGCCAGAATAATCAGAAAGCAAAAGCCTATATTGACTGACTCCTAACCAGCCACTGTCCCGGTACATTTTTAGCACCTATAAAAGCAGCCTGCCAGCCTGAATCTATTTACTTGGGTAGCCTCACAAACTTATAGAATTGGCATTCCTGTTTCTATTGAAATGTGTACATTCTATTGAATGAAATTTGTGCAATGTGTTAAAGCATGCACAATTTGTACAGATGTGTGTGTGTTTTAGCCTGTTGTTTGTTTTGATACCTGTGGTCTTCAACCATTTCACCTGAGTCACACGTGAAAATCCAGTCTTTTTTGGGGGGGTTAACTTTGTGTCCTTCTGTCTCCTGCTCCTTCTCATTCATATCTATCATCTTAAAAAAATACAAAAAAGAAAGAAAATAAGTAAATAGTGATGACTTCAGCGCAACCTACCATGGACTGGGTGCAGTTGTTGACCAATAGTGAACCCTTCCTTAGCTTGAGTTGTAATTCATTGAAGTTTAAGCCCCCAAGCTGAAGACCACCATACCATCATGATTCCAATGTTATCAAAGGATAATGATCTTTAATTACTCCAGAGATGGCTGAACACCCCTCTGTTTGAATCAAAATTGGATCACAAATGGGAGGAGGTACCCTCAAGAATTTTTTTAAACTTTTTTTTATTAAACATTCAAAATTATTCAAAGTTTTATTGCAAGTGTTTTGCAGTTTTCTGTAGCTGTCCTGTTGTCCCTCCCCATCCACTCTCCACCCATCCCACCCAACAGAAAATACTATTAACTCACCAAAGAGGTGACTTCCTGGGCTGACCTAAGCATATTAGGGCAGGGGATGGAGAAACTTCATCACTTCTCTCTCTAATATTCCACTTGTGCCCATTTTGTTTGCCAGTCTCTCAAATCTAAGCATGTTCATGTTAATCAAGAATAGTAAACCAAATGGAAAATTCTTTGTACAGGCTTACACTTCTGCCTGGGAACCAAAGTTTAATTCAGTAATTCTGAACATGCACCAGCAGGATGAGTTCAGCCAGCTATATAGCCAGGGTCAGATCTACTTTTTTTTTTTTTAAGGGAGGCAAAAGTACAAAATGACGCCCCCTATATATTATATACATATTTTTCTTTATATATACATACATAATCAACACATAATATACACAGTACCTAATAATCTATCCAGGTCAGTTTGTGAACCCTTTTGTACAGTACCACCTTATTACCTTGAATAGTTCAATTTTGCATAGTTTGCAGAAAGACAAGTCCGCAGGAACCTTCCTGACCTCCTCAGGCAGGCCATGCCACAAGGTTGGGGCCACAACAGAGAAGGCATGTGTACAGACAGTTGTTAACTTTGCCCATTTGCAGGTTGGCACCTGCAGAGGCCCTGCTCAGATGAGAGAAGGTCTTAGGATTGTAGCAGGTAGCTCAATGGAAGTGTCAACCCAGTGTGCTACAGTGGTGAAAAAGACAAACTCTGTGTTGGGGATTATTAGAAAAGGGATTGACAATAAAATGGCTGATGTTATAATGCATAAATCTATGGTGCAGCCTCATTTGGAATTCTGAGTGCAGTTCTGGTAACTGTATCTGAAAAAGGACATCACAGAGCTGGAAAAAGTACACAAGAGGGTAACCAAGTTGATGAGGGGGTAGAAGCACCATCTCTAGAAAGAAGGGATGAAGAGTCTGGGACTTTTCAGCTTAGAAAAGAGACAACTAAGGGGGAACACAAGAGAGGTTTATAACTAACAACAACCCTGTGGAATAGGCCAGGCTGAGAGAGAGCAGCTGGTCCAAAGTCAGCCAGTGAGCTCCAGGGCTGAGCAAGGATTTGGAGTCTCTCCCTGTCCAATGCCCTCATTCACATGGAGGACAGGGATAAATCTCTCCTGAGATTTGGTATTCTCCAAATGGTTTGTGCTCTAGAACAAGAATTTCATCCTCCAATTCAATAAGTAAAGAACTGGTGAACTTAAGTCTCAGAATGGAAGCTTCCAAGAATCCAAGCGCCTCCCTTAGATAAACTGGAGCAAATGTATTTGTTTTACAAAAATTCATTGTTTTGTTAAGAAATGTTTGGAATATTCAGGCCAGACTACCAGGCACCAAGATTGGAATACCCGCTAGCAATACCCATTTCTTTCCTTTGACATTATGGAAACGGTATGAAAAACGTTAAAAGGCACCAACAATTGAAATCTGTTTTCTCTTTCATCTTTTCTTCTTCGTGCAACTATTCCACTAAGATGTGTTCTTGCATTTTTCTCTCTTTCCTTTAATCTTGTACAATCTCCTTCCTTCTCTGGTTTTCTCCTAACTGCAATGCATATCATCTCTAGGGTTGCCAACCTCCAGGTAGTAGCTGGAGATCTCCTGCTATTACAACTGATCTCCAGCCGATAGAGATCAGTTCACCTGGAGAAAGTAGCCACTTTGGCAATTGGACTCTATGGCATTGAAGTTCCTCCCCTCCCCAAACCCTGCCCTGCTCCCCAAAAACCTCCCGCCGGTTGCGAAGAGGGACGGCAACCCTAATAATCTCTGCTCTTGCAGACAGGTCTTATGTATGAGTAACCTGTGCCATTTTCATGTTTGCATTTTATTTCTATTAGAAGGTTTGGACTTTAGGGCCTAGGGAGCCAGAGCTCACTGAACATAGACACTTGGTAAGGTTGCTCTCATATTACCAATTGCAAGAGCTCCATCCCCTGAGTCAGTCTGGCCTGCAGCAGGAGAGCGAAGGTTCAGAGCTTGACTGAGGGAACTGCTAATTTCTTTGCAGGTAGGTGATAGGCTAGGATTGCTAGCTCCGGGTTGGGAAATACCTGGAGATTTCTGTGGCGGGGCCTGAGGAGGGTGGGGTTTGGAGAGAAAGCATTAATTAGGGATGTTAGGAAATCTGCCAGCCAGTTCAACTCACATCCTGTTTGCCAGTTGCAAACAGGTAGCTGATGTTTTGATAATCTGTTCAACTGTTAATGGTTCTCTCGCAGGTTCTTCCCTGAATTCCCTCATAGCAATGCAGTACAGTGCACCTGGCTTTTTGTGCTTGCTTGTTCTCACATGGTCCCCATCCTTGCTGTGTAACTGCTCCACTCAGCAGACAATTGCATAACTAGAGAATTTTATCAGCCACAATTCACATCAATCAATCATAAATAAATGCTGGGTTCATTGGTTCTTGTAGGTTATCCGGGCTGTGTAACCGTGGTCTTGATATTTTCTTTCCTGACGTTTCGCCAGCAGCTGTGGAAGGCATCTTCAGCTAAACCCAACCCCTTTCTGACTATATATTACTCTTCCTACACACTTGACACTGAGAGACACTGTCCTTCAGTGTTACTCCTCTGAAGATGCCTGCCACAGTTGCTGGCGAAACGTCAGGAAAGAAAATACCAAGACCACGGTTACACAGCCCGGATAACCTACAAGAACCAATGAACTCTGACCGTGAAAGCCTTTGACAATTTATTTATTTATTTTTTTAATCCTACCCTTCATGGTCTGAAGTAGTCCCTGGTGACACTAATGAATGCCACTCAGTTTAAATTGACCATGTCTATGCACATGTGCAGTTTTGCAAAAACCCAATGCAAACCTGCTTGGCATGTCTGTTTAGCATGAATCAGACAGGCTGGGTGATTGGCTCATGTCTGATCAGGGTAAGTTCAACTGGTGAACACATTAGTGGCAAAATTCAAAGAATCCCTAGAAGTAATTTATTTTGTCTGTCCTTATATCTGCTTAATGGAGTGATTGCAAGTTCTAGGATTATGTGAGATGGAATTAGTGGCCTGAATTTTCTTCACTTGTCTCAAATCCTGAAGACTGAACTAAATATTATGGGGACTTATAGCTTCCTCTAGCCCCTGCCCTTCCTGTGATCCCCCATTAACATGTTGTGCAATGTATAATACAGTGCCATTGTATTCAGTGTTTCTCTTCCTCCCCTCCAGGTCACTGGCAACCATGTAGGAGTTGGGCAAATACTGACATCAAATCACATACCGGTATTTCTTTTTCGAAATATTATGAAGGATGTATATGGGTGGGAGATCAATGCCAGTTTGCAGTAGAGATGCATCTCCCAAAATGCATAGTTAGGGCCTGAGTTATTTTTCTGGTTCTTGTTCCCCATTTTCTCAAAGCTTCCTAGTTTTGCCTGACTCCTTCAAATAAAAATGAAAAATGCATTGATTATAACAAGTGAGGTGTGGCTGGTGAAAAAGAAAGCCAGAATGTTTGCATTTGAACTTTTTAGAGCTTATTAGTCTTCCTGAGCACATTGCTTAGCTGAATCAGGCTTTCACTGGATTTAGCCAGGCTTGACATGGCATTCCTAACCTCAAATCTTTGCATTGGCTACCACTGAAATTGTGTGCTGATGTGCAGGTTTTACTACTTTCAAAACCACAGAGGCTGGCCAGTTAAATCTGTTACTTTATTTTCTTCCTTAGTGACTCAGACATGTGGCTTTTAGCTCTCCGGGATGAGGAGTGTTCTGAGTTACAGACTAGGAATGCTTACTGTTGAATCACAGAAGTAGGGCAAAAATTCCATCTGCTGCTAATGTTTAATATGACCTGGACTCAAGAATGACAATAGGCAAAGATGCCAGTATCAAACCAAGCTACCGAGTTGCCCCCATGCACCCCCTTGTATTCTGCCCTGGAAGGGTCAACTATGGGGTGCACAGTGAACGTCATGGACTCTGGGTAGCAGTAACATTGCCTGCCCGAGCAGACTCCAAGGCACTTCCTCTGCAGTTGCCCGTGTACCCCTCAGTGGCAGCCATATGGGGGAAGGAATGTCCCTCCTTCCATGCCACCCTGACATGTCCTGAAATAGGCTGTAGAAGAAAAACATTGCAACCCACTTTGGATCCCTGGCAACATTGGCATGGGAGGAGGTCTACTTTTTGCCTCAGCATGGTCCAGGATGTTCTGCAGCCTGCCTTGGACTCTAGGCGGTGGTGATACCAATGCAGTTGATGAAAGGCACCAGCCACAACTGTGACCTCATCTTATATTTTCTCCTCCTACCAGTCTGGCATGCCAAGCAACCAGTTGTGTTGCTTGGATGGTGAAATGGCCCTTGGTCTTTTCCAGTATCTGATCCCTTGAGCTAGAGATGCTAGAGCAGGGATGTCAAGCATACAGTAAGGCCCACAGGCCCCTTGAGAGCTCTTATCCGGTCCACGAACCAGCTGAGGCAGCCAAACCCCCAGTCCCAATCTGGGTTGGCGAGGCATGGCCCAGCCTGACCAAGTGACATTTAGATCATATACAGCCCTTGTAACAAATCAGTTTTACAACCCTGTGCTAGAGATCAAACTTGTGATCTTTCACATGCAGGTGAGCCACAGCCCTCCCCAGTCAAGGAGCTTGTGCAAGAGCAATTACAAGCTTTTAATCAACACCTTTACAGAAAATTCATACTTTATGAACTGAAGTTCAAGGGTGAAACCGATCACTTTGTAAACATTTGCATCAACCTATAGATGGTATATTACAATACCCATGAGATGAAGGGTCTACCAACAGTAACAAGAACACATGTAGCATTGTGCACTGTACACTATAATACATGTCCCTATACATCAGCTGCTAGCCTTCTGTGAACGAAGCTCTCTGGAGCAGGGCAGTTCTGTTGTTGATTGTGTAGACTAGCAGGGAGAAGTTGTAGAACTGTATATAATGTCAATATTGTGATATATAATTAATATAGGGTTGCCAGGTCCCTCTTCACAACCAGCGGGAGGTTTTTGGGGTGGAGCCTGAGGAGGGTGGAGTTTGGGGAGGGGAGGGACTTCAATGCCATAGAGTCCAATTGCCAAAATTGGCCATTTCCTCCAGATGAATTGATCTCTATTGGGTGGAGATTAGTTGTAGAACCATCTGGAGGTTCTCAGGAAAAATAGTAACACTTCCTGGAGGTTGGAAACCCTAAATTAATATCACTTATAAAATGTCTTTAGGACATTTACATGGAAGCCAGTGGTCACTGAAATTATTGTGCTTGGAATGCCACTGAATGTCCATTTTCTCAGTTAAGATTACTGTCCTCTCTGCAGAAGGAAAAAGATAAGGGAAATGAGTGAGCGTAGAGTGAGCACTGCCAGAAAATTTTATTTCATAAGCCCTTCCAGGAGACAGAAAGCGGTGAAATCATTTTCTTGTTGCAATGTAAGAACGTCTAATTGCTGCTGAGTCATCACTGCTACTGAAAATCTGCCACTACTAGACAAAGCGTTTCCGAGATGGACATTGTAATCCATTTCTCTGAATGTTTAATCCTGAGATATTTGTGGTCGGGGTAATTGTATAAGCATTTATAGTTTAAGAATGCTATTCCTGGAATACTGCAGTGGCACTGGATTCCCTCATTTTTTATTGATAGTATCACTGTGGCCTTGGCCTTCCACGGTCTTGGCCAACTGCTTGTTTACTCCATAGCACATGGACAATGCTTCTCTGGTACCATGTCTGGTACCATTTGGGGGAGGGGGGGATGGGTTTTTGGAATATTTTGATATGAGTTTAAGTTCAGAAGTCAGGTCCTTGTTAGCTCATAGGACTCAGTCCATCTGCAAACACGCAGCATTTTCAGATCAGTGGGAGCCATGCCAACCAGCTCTTTGGTGGAGAGGCTGCAGCTAAATCCAGCCAGCTGTACCACTTCCAGGATAACTGATTGGTGCTATCACTGGTTATCTGACATGGCTATCTGTGTGCAGCCCAAGCAGATGGGCTGGCAGATGGATTGTAGCTCACATTTGAATCTGAGAATCTGGGATGCACACATGTAAGAACATCTCCCTTGGCAGTTCTGGGGTGGTATGCCATAACAACAACTAATATGCATATATTGAACCTCCAGTGTCTGAGTGTACAGGTGGAAGCTGGTGTTCAGCCTGGCTAGTAAAAAAATCCCTACAAAATTTGAGACATTCCCTATCCTAGCAAAACATAACTGGTGCCAGGACAACCCCAGCTGCCCCATAACACCCCTCTCTAAATTGCTGCAAAGCAAAAATTGCATGCACACACCCTTCACCTGTTGCTAGGGAAACTCCTTGGAAGTGTCAGGCGCAGCCTTTCGCCTTTCAGGCTGCTGTTCTGATGGCTGAAAAGACTAGAGGACTAACAATTACATCCTTCATCTCAGCAAAAGGCCCTCCAATGAGTGAGGTTGAAGGTGGGGAACTGCTGTAGCGTCTAGACAATTTTTCCTGTATTCATCCTGGGACTGAGGTCAGTACCTGCAATGGCCCCGGGACAGAAGAGGACAAAGCTCACCGTCTCCATACGTCCCAACCTATGCTGGGCATGGAATGGGGGGCGATGTGAGGAGGCCTTGTGATATAGAGCTTCAGGGTCATGGCACTCACTTTCTCAGGGTCCTTTTGCCTGCAAACTGAAGAGCTTGGAGAAGGAAGGAATGACATAACTCTCCCCCTTCTCTCTGCTCAATATTCCCCTGCCCCACACTAGTAAATTCCTTGCAGGCCCCGTGCTGAAAATATATGACACTTACTCATGCTTTTAAAAAGGTATCCCTTCCCCTTAGCAGTAGATTAAGATTGCTACTGCCCAAAAGAGATTGAAATTTTTTTTTAAATGCAAGTTTAAGACACACACAGAGAACTGCAGGGGAACTGATCTCCAAGAGAAAGAGAGAGAGAGAGAGAGAGAGAGAGAGAGAGAGAGAGAGAGAGAGAGAGAGAGAGAGAGAGAACTAATAAGAGCACCTATAATCTAATTTGTGTGGTTTTCTTCCTACCCTTTCTCCAAGGAGCTCAGGAGCGCATACATGCTTTTCCCTCCTCCATTTAAGGAACTTGTTTCATAACTATGTTATGGTTGATGTTTTTCTTGGCATACCCATACTGGATCTGATGCACCAGATAATGAGTGGGTTTTTTTTTTACTGTTAGGAATTAACAGTTCCTTTTCCATTTAATAACTGAAAATTAAAATTATGCAAATAGAAGCCCAGGCCTATCCTTTAGTTGCTGAAAGTTCTCTGGATTTTTGCCCCCCTGTGGTGAGGTGATAGAGTGGTTCGTTTACCAGGTTAAAAGGTGGCAGTCCTACGTTTTTTTTGCATTGTGATGGGAAAGAGTACAGAGCCCCTTTGCCTGGACCTAGAAGAACGACCTTCAGCAGGAGTAGTTTTTCCATATTCCAAAGTATGCTTTCCAAAAGTCTTTCTCTGTAACTATTTGAGGCACAGGTGTCCTGTCATCATTTGTATCTGATTACTGCGGTTGCCAATAAATTCCTGTCCAAGTTTTGCTGTGGTTTCTGCAACTCCAGCCAGTCTCTCCTTTTCTGATACATCTGTTTTTCTCATTAAAAAGAAGCAAGACGTTTTGCGATAGAGAGAATGCTGTCGATTTGACCTACAGTGTGCTCAACCAGTTACCTATGTACAACATGGCATTGCACAGTCCACAAGGGACTCTTTCACTGGCATGTACCCAACAAAGTGGCTTAATAACAGGCCATGTGAAGGTCAGAGAAGACGATCGGGCATCTGTTTGCAAATTTAACCCCACTTTCTCCCATTAATCATAATTATTAAAGATTCATTAATCATAAGAAATTATGGGACCTGGGTAGGGTTGCCAGGTCCCTCTTCACCACCGGCAGGAGCCCGAGGAGGGCGGGTTTGGAAAGGGGAGGGACTTCAATGCCATAGAGTCCAATTGCCAAGGCGGCCATTTTTTCCAGGGGAACTGATCTCTATCAGCTGGAGATCAGTTGTAATAGCAGGAGATCTCCAGCTAGTACCTGGAGGTTGGCAACCGTAGACCTGGGTTGGGTAATGAAAGGGTTGGTGGTACACTTGCCAACTCCAGCTTAGAAAATTCCTGGAGATTGGGGAGTGGTACCTGGGGAGGGCAGAGTTTGGGGAGGTGAGGGAGCTCAGTGAGGATGGTTGCCATAGGGCACGCTCTCTAAACCAACCATTTTCTCCAGGGGAACTGATCTCTGAAGTCTGAAGATCAGCTGTCATTCCAAGAGAACTCCAGGCCTCACCTGGAAGTTTGCAACTCTGGGTACTGGTGAAAGAAGATAAAGTAGTAGTAGTGTCTCCAGCCCATTAGCTTCTACTGTTCATAACCAATGGGGGAATTACTATTTGGCAAAACAATGGAAAACACAATTTCAAAACAACTCCCCAGACACAATAATCACCTTTTACCCATCACAAATAGAACTTGAAATAGAAATGGGGTTTATTCAACAAGAAGGGATGGAGAATCACAGTAGGACAGACGTATATATGTGTGGGTGGGTGTGTTTATATGTTTTTTATTGAGTTTTATAATGTTAACTGTATTTTTACTTGTTTAAATGTTTTACATATTTTATGTTTGCTGCCTTGTGGACCCTGATTGGATGGAGAGCCAGCGTCGCGTAGTGGTTAAGAGCAGTGGACTCTAATCTGGAGAACCAGGTTCGATTCCCCATTCCTCCACATGAAGCCTGCTGGGTGACCTTGGGCTAGTCACAGTTCTCTCCGAACTCTCTCAGCCCCAACTACCTCACAAGGTGTCGGTTGTGGGGAGGGGAACGGAAGGTGATTGTAAGCCACTTTGAGACTCCTTAGAGAAAAGCGGGGTATAAAAAACAACTCTTCATATTCTTCTGGAAAGTGGCATAAAAATGTTTAAAATAAAATAAAAAAAAAACATTGACAACACAACTTAAGTTGAAACCAAAGAAGTTATGAGTCTTTTATGGTGTCTCTGAGGCCTTCTGCAAGTCTCTCACTCACTCTTGGCTACACCTTGGCTGGCTCTCTCTGTGGTACTGGTGCTGCTGCAAGTTCCCTGAGGCTGCAACTCTCCTCAGCCTCCTTCTCAGGCTATGCTCTTCTTCTCACAGGACCTAGATGGTTTCCGTCTTCCCTTTCTTCTAGAAAATTTCTTTTCCCTCAGGCTCCTCCTTTGGTTTCTCTCAGAGACAAAATACTCCCCCCCAACATAGGGCCAAACTCATAGGATTACACAAATGAACATAAGTGAGCAAAAGATAAGACACTGAAGAAGTGTATCTGAGGAAGTGAGCTGTGGCTCACAAAAGCTCATACCCTACCAGAAAATACCTTTGTTAGTCTTTAAGGTGCTACTGGACTCTTGCCCTTTTCTACTACAAAAGATAGAGGAAGACATTCCTCGCTATTCTCACTGTGAGCCTGACGATTTGACACATCTCCCATTTGAAATATAAATATAGTGCATACCAAGAAAAACTCAAGAGGCCATATTAATTTTAGCTACAGTTATGTTTTATTTAAAGAATATGAAACATGTTCTCAGATATCAAGAGCAGTTTGTGAACAATTCCCTCAAATTGCTGTGCAGAAATGAAATTTAATAGGTTGAAACCGATATGGCTATTGAAAATGAATACAACTGTCCTGAAGTTTTGGCTAGATACTTTACTAAAGAATTATATCCTTAAAAAATCTTATGGGGGTTCTTTAGGAGGTATACAATTTTCTGCTAAAATGCCACAAAATGATTTCAAAATAACCTGCAGTAATCATACGTAATTTTTCATTAAATTCTGTAGGGATGTGGATATTATGTGGGATGAATTATTTGACTTGCATTTTGGACACCAGCAAAGATGATCTGCCTCATCATTTTCTTCTTCAAAACCTTTAAAGAAGTAAATCCTACCTTAATCCCCTGTTATTGATTTGGCATTTTTCCAGTGCTAAATAGGCAGGCCTGTAGATTTTTGCCATCTTTAGAGATTTGGGAGAGTGCATCTTTCGATGAGGGTTTTAATAAACCAGAATTAGCCCATTGTGCTTTTTCTTACTGAGGTGTATATATATATATATATATATATATATATATATATATATATATATATATATAAAGCCATTTGAGCCATTTTAATGTTGTCAGTTACAGCTATCCACAGGTGCAGCCATCTTTGAATTGGCTCATGGCAAGCTAAAATGGAAAGAAAGAAAGAAAGAAAGAAAGAAAGAAAGAAAGAAAGAAAGAAAGAAAGAAAGAAAGAAAGAAAGAAAGAAAGAAAGAAAGAAAAAAAGGAAAATGTGTGTGTGTGGACAAATGAAAGAAAAGATCAGGAGGAAGGAAAAAACTGAACAATGGAATGGAATAGTCTAAAGTCAATCATTTCTCTGTCTCTTTGCAAATAAGATATTGTTCTATTTATTACGCAGTCTCCAGCTGAGTGGGACAAATCCTGTGTTCTTCTTGGAAACCGTGGCTGCACTCTCCGTTGATTTTGTTTGGCCTCATTAATGTCATCACCGTGAGGGCCACAGGGAAATTCCAAGTACTGATGAGCTACATATGTATTGATGGACTACAACTAATTATACCCAATGGGACAAGCAGCAGCTCCCCATTTCAAGTTGAGAAAAGGTTAAAGCCCCCCAGCACATATTTATCCTCATCCAAATCAGGCCACTGTGGTAGATTTGCTATTTGCTCACCTACAGCAGGTAAACTGACCTTGGCCCCATGTATAATTGAGGAGCAAGAGAAAAAAAAATGGCTGGAAATAGGTTCCATAGCCATTCCCCGGCTGCTTAAAGGCTTTAAAAAGCCTTTAAAAATTTCTTTCCGTGAAAATGAGGCATTTTGCCCCATTGAAAACAGCGAGGCTGCGCCATCAAAAAAACTGGCGCAGCAACGCTGTTTTGGAGGGGGAGTTCCTGGCACAAAAGGGGTCAGGAAGCTGCCTACTGGCAGCTCCTTCTCCCCGGAACACCCTGGGAATGCCCCCTGGGACACCAGAGTTTGGATTTGTGGTGGTGGGACACCAGCTGGAGGCTTTGGGGGCAGAGCTGAGGGGATTGGGCACATGTGGGGCTGTGCCAACACACGTGCGCATCACTTCTGTTTTACACCCGGAAGTGCCACATCGCGAGGGGCCTTTTACCACTCAAACTCCCAGTTTGACTGGAAGTGATGTGGCGCTGTGTGTAGGCACACATGCACATTTGCCCGCCGACCCTCAGCTGGTTGACGGGCGGGGGGGGGTCGATTGGCGGGGGTTGCCCGCCACCACCAGGCACCTGGCAATCCTAGGGTGGAGCCTGAAGAGGGCAGGGTTTGGGGAGGGGAGGGATTTCAATGCCATAGGGTCCAATTGCCAGAGCAGCCATTTTCTCCAGGTGAATTGATCTCTATTGGCTGGAGATCAATTGTAATAGCAGGAGATCACCAGCTAGTACCTGGAGGTTGGCAAGCCTAATCATTCCTCAGAATCTGTAATGGACCATGTTTCCCTGGCAGATGCGCCTTCTTCAGTTGACAAACTGATGTGAAAAACCTACCCTGAATGTAGAAATCTGAAAACAGCTTGTTTAGCTATTTCAAAAGAGACATTTGACACAGATTGAGGATACATTTTTAATGGCCTGTGCCAATAAAAAATTAAGAGTCAAAGAATTCTTGTTGACTATTTCTCTTTACAAGTTCAATTCATGTAAGCAGAATTTTTTAAAAATATCAGCAAATAATTACACATGCTATTCAGGACATTCAGTTCTTTACGCCTGCGTAATTTGAATTACTGGCACAAATTTATCCAACAGTCTTCAGTGGTACTAAACTGGTTTAAAATTAAAACTCCCAGGCAGGTTTATGAATCACAAGCCAAACATTCAAAGAAAACTACAGGATGCAGAGAAACATTTTAGGAGGAAGGATAAGAATCTCTTGTGATTTTAGGTAGAAGAAAGGTCATTCTTCAAAGGAAGTGTCTTGTTTCAAAAAGAAAGCAATTCACGCAGGATGCAAACACAAATGCTTCCTTTATTTGCTTTAACCCTTCTTGCGCAAATGGAGGTTTTGAATTAATGCTCAGAAGGGAAAAGGATATATAATTTCTGGAATACCAACTTTTCAGCCAAAACCACTAACAATCGCCCAAGTTGTTTATATGTTTCAAAGCTGTCACCAGCGTGACCAGATGCAAAGGGAAATGGGTCTCCTGTTACCTAAATAGACATGCAGTGTAGGGAATTGTGGCACACCCAGCTTGGCAAAAAGAGGCAAGAAGAGTTGCCTCTGCTGATATCTCCCTTTCCTGTGAAACTAGGAGCAGACTGGGATGATGGCAACAGGTGTAGGCATGCCTGGTGGGCTGCTGGAGGTAGGGTTGCCAGGTCCCTCTTTGCCATCGATGGGAGGTTTTTGGGGCGGAGCCTGAGCAGGGTGGGGTTTGGGGAGGGGAGGGACTTCAATGCAATAGAGTCCAATTGCCAAAGCGGCCATTTTCTCCAGGTGAACTGACCTCTATCGGCCGGAGATAAGTTGTAATAGCAGGAGATCTCCAGCTACTACGTGGAGGTTGGCAACCCTACCTGGAGGGCCACTGGTGGCCAGGAGCAAGTGGTGGGCCTCTGCAACACTGGCAGAACCACAGGAACCACTCACCACATCCCAGGTCTAAGCCAAGCAGATCCTGCCATTACCTGGAAGATCTAGGATAAAAATTGGGCTAGTGAAAACAAATTTTAGTTTGTTGTTCCTCTCTTGTGCCTCCTGTGTCCTTAAATAAAACAACTGATCTGGGCTACCGCTATATTTTGGAGATCATAGGCAAGTTGACTTCCAGTGCCCTCGCCATACTAAGTTCACCAACCTCTCATGCACTCCCACAAGTGGAGTGGTGACTCAGAGAAGAAAGCGGAATGCAAGTCCTTTGCACTCCTTCAAGCTCTGTTGGCACCATAATGAACACAACAGATCTGTATTCTACTACTTTTGCAAGTGCTTTTTTGTTGGCAATGGGAGATCTCCAAGGTGATAGCAATCTGAACAGTAGGCCCTCCTGAAGCCCCAGCAACTACCCGCAACACTAACTTTCACCACCGTTCCTATTATTGACTATAAATAGGGATTCCTCATGTATAGTTTAATCCTAATCAAAGTCCAAGTCTGAAGCTAATTATCACATTGTTCTGTGTATTTAGTGTGGATGTGTTTGTACACCCAAAATATACCAACCATGTTTTTCACATTTTCACCCTTGGACACTGAAATAATAAAACCACTCCAACAAATATATATAGACATTGATTAATAATGAAATGAAACAACATTGTTTTGAGTTTATGTGCTGCTCAGGGCACATTGTAACATAAGAGCATGTTACATGTTGGCATGACCACTTGGGCTATGCGGAAACACATAGCAGAACATCGAAGCACTATAAAGAAGGGCTCTTCAGTGACTCCTTTGGTTTCACATTTGAAAATTAAGGGACATGGACCAACTGATTTCCAATTTTTTGCAACAGAGAAATGGTTTGAACATCCGTGTAATCAATTGGATGTTGATAGGTGCCTACGCCAATGTGAATCCTATTGGATAAACACTTTGCAAACCATGGTTCCCAATGGTCTAAATGACAAATATGACCTAAGTGCTTTTGTGTGAAGGGTTGTTGTTAGGACTTGCTGGCACTTTAAGTTTTTAAGTGGTTAAAGGTATGCAGCTGATAGATTTATAGAATTGCACTTATATAATGAACCTGAGGGTAGGTAACTGTGTAAATGGAATGAAGAGTCTGTTAGATTGTAAATTATTCTGGACAAATGAGGTCAGTATGAGATTTGGTATTGTATGTTAACTGTTATGGTTATTAGATGTATCATTGTATGAGGTTTTATATTTGATTATAGACAAATATGAAGTTCTGAAGAAGATTTTTATGAAATGGGATTAGGAGCTGGCAACCCGTTGTATTTATCTACTAGTACTGAAGAGATTATTTACAGTTATTTTTCTACTGATACTGTAGAGATGATGAATTCTTGAAGAGATATCCACGATACACGGAAGAACAAGTTCAAGGATTGCAAAAGGACTCCTGATTCTATGCCAGTAGAATTATTGTAGATTGTAACCTAGATGTATTTTAGTCAGTATATATAGGTAGTCATAATGTTTGTACATGATAAATAAAATCTATGAGTATATGTCCCTCAGCCACATACTTTTGTATTTTGAGAATAAAAACTCAGTCATCTTTAAAATGCCACATATCTGTTTATTTGGCCACATGAGGGTTGCCAGCCTATGGTTGGCACCCAGAGGAAGACTGGGAGGGGGTCATAGTGGGTACCAACATCATGTGTGATGTGTTATCACTTCCAGGGAAAATGAGAAGTGATGTCACATTACTCTGGGAGTTTGCAGAAACTCTATGGTAAAACCATATCCAAATGCACACCTCTGGACTGGCACAAGCCACTTTGACTAGTGAAAGTTTGTGTGTTGGGTCTATTGTTGGTCTATTGTGTTGTGTCTATTGCTTCTCCTGTCCTGTAGCAGCCCAGTCAGATCCTCAAATTACTGAGCCTTAGGGACCATCAGGAGCAGTGTATGGGGAGGGGGTTGAAGTGTGAAGGGGTAATTGGAGAAAATCGCACTCCCTGTCCACTGATAGACGATAACATTTGGCTCCAACTCATTATTTTTATAAGTCTTCTGTGACACAAGTTTTGTGACACGATTGATTCTTTGGATCCTTCCTAAGAGCATTAAATACTGCCACTGTTTCAGAAAGAGAATGCTTGAGGGTTCTTGTAATATAATTGAAAAGCTAATCTTGGTGTGCAACCAAATCAGAGTCTCCAGTGCTTCTCTTTGTTACATATTCTATTTATGGGAAGGAGGATGCTTTAGAAGGAATGTGCCATTATAGCTTAGCATGTGTGCTAGTCACGCTGCCCTCTGCAAAGGGACAGCAAGGCTGCTGTTTTCCTGCCCTTAGGGAAATGCTGTTCTATCTATATATAAAGGTTGCTTAAGTTTAAAGGACAAATAGAGTGTCGATGAGAGACCTGAAGCCAAAACTTTTGCTGGTTATTTGAATCAACATTTGAAATTCAGCCCACTTCACTTCTCATAATTATCCTTCCCACTAGCCACATTCCTGTCCTTTGCACAGGGTTTTCCTTCTAATGGTTGATCACAACAGTTCTATAAGGTCGGTATGTATTATCTCCATATTGCTGGGGGTCCTAATATGGAGGATTTCAGAACCCTTGCTTTGACACCAGTTTCTCCTTTTCTTTTGCTTATTTAGAGTGGGAAGGGGAACAGGAACATGGCTTTTCTAGTCTGTTGCAACAGTGGTTCCTGTCAGCTGCTTCTGTGTGGAATCCTGAGGTACAGCATCTGTTGGGGCCTGCAAAGACAAACAGCATTAGGGTTGCCAGGTCCCTTTTCACAATTGCCAGGACGTTTTTGGGGCAGAGTCTGAGAAGGGCGGAGTTTGGGGAGGGGAAGGACTTCAATGCCATACAGTCCAATTGCCAAAATGGCCATTTTCTCCAGGTGAACTAATCAGCTGGAGATCAGTTGTAATATCAGCAAATCTCCTGATTGTACCTGGAGGTTGGGAACCCTAAGCAGCATCCATCTGCCAGTCCTCCTTCCTTTTTAACCCTGGCTATGCATTCTTTGAGAGCCAGTGTGGTGTAGTGGTTAAGAGCAGCAGACTCTAACCTGGAAGACTGGTTTCGATTTCCCACTCCTCCACATGATGCCTGTTGGGTGACCTTGGGCCAGTCACAATTCTCTCTGAACTCTCTCAGCCCACGCAGAGGCAGGCAATGCCTCAGCACATCTCTTGCCTTGAAAACCCTATGGAGTCGCCATAAGTCATTTGTGACTTTATGGCACTTTCCACCACCATGCATTCTTTGGGCGAGAAACGCTCCCTTTGCCCAGAGGGTCCCAATCTTTCACCAAGCTCCCTATCACTAAACGCTTTGTGTATTCACAGGGGAGCAGAATGACACAGTCCTGTACTGTTTGGCTTCTCCACGTGTGAGCTGTATTCCCTTGCTGGGGCTTATACACTTCTACTGGGATGCACTTTATGCATTGGAATCATATCCTTCAGCAGAACAAGGGGCCCTGGTATCTGAGGCTTTCCACTGAATTCAGTGAGTGTTTGTTTTTTTAGTTCAGACATCTATTTTTTATGCAGACCAGTCAGGACCAATCTCTGACCGAGCTCTGGACTACAAGAATGCCAGCAACTCCCTATCCTATCCTATCCTATCCTATCCTATCCTATCCTATCCTATCCTATCCTATCCTATCCTATCACATCTTGCCTCCAGTTCCACCCATTCTCCCCTTCCTGGAGCTAGTAAAAATCAGGGGTAGGATTGTACTGCTAGTCTTGCATTTCTTGTTTACCTCCTGCTTTTATTTTTAGCCAAACCTGCAGCTAATCTGAATTAAAAGTCCATTACACAATCCAAGAGGGAGCACCAAACAGCAGTAATAATTACACAAAGAGCAAAAAAAAAACAACAACAACACAACCCCCCCCCCAAAAAAAAACACCCCAATGCACAAAATATTTAGAGAATTTATGAGAGCAGCAAATCATCAAAATGAGATGGAATTAATCTGGCTTCTGGTGACCGCAATGTACTCCATCATCCTGATGTTCCAGCTGCTGTTACTTCTGAAGTCTCTTAGCTAGGGCAGCTTTCTACTGATGAGCTTGGCCTACGTGAATTGTTTTCCTGACTAGCCCATAAACAACAGGGAACCTTTTCAGTTGTTCAAAGAGATTCTCACATATTGGTTGTAATCCTTACCACAACGTACATCACAATTATTATCCCCATAGAGCAGATGGGGGAGCAGGGGTTCAGAGTGAGCAGCTTGCCCCAGGCCACCGCTTGAGTTGAGACCTGTCTTGAGCAAGGGACTTCCTGGTCTGTAGCTGTGCTTTTTTTCACCACTATGCAACACTGATTTGCCTTTCATTTGTGCTCTGCTTTTTCATCTGAATATCCAACATGACTCACAAAATAAAATTCCATGAAAAACTTCTCAGATCTATTAAAGAAGTGAACCCTTGAGAAGAGATGGGATGGCAGATGGATGTGAGGGAATGTAAGGGAACTGCTTGAACAATAACATTTAAAAACCCCAATTTGGAGGGGGGAAATCATTCATCTTATGCCCAGTACTTTCTCCTAAGGGCCAGAGTAGAAGTAATGAACCACAGATTTCCATTTGTCTCTAAACCAGCAGACACATATGGCCCTGATTCGGATCCAGAATACACAAGAAGTGGGGGGAGAAATTTACCCTTCAGCCCCTGGAGAGTTTTTTGTCTTTCCCCTTCCCACATTAGCACTTCAAGGGGGGTAAAGGAGTATTTAAAAGTATGGCTCACATCTTCTCCCAGATAACCTCTCATCCAGGCAGCATATGTGACCAAAACTGCTTAGTTTCAAAGCGGCCCTTTTCTCCAGGTGAACTGATCTCTGTCACCTGGAGATCAGTTGTAATAGTGGGAGGTCTCCAGCCACCACCTGGAGAAGGATATCCCTATCCACAACTCACCTCATCTTTGTGCCTCTTCCAAGCCCACTGTCTCTGCTGCCTCCTCTTTTATCACTGGCTTCTCATTCTGTCATTAAAATTGTGATTGTTCACTAGGGCAAAAGTCTACGGCGTACAAAAACAGTTCTCAAAAGCAACACTGGCCACAGACAATGCTGAACGGGGGACAAAGCAATGACTCAGTCCTTTAGTAAAGAAAAGTAAATTCAATAACCAAACAGCACATAGAGTTCAATTAAATGATAGTAGTATTTAGCAGAGCTGGAGTAAAGCATTTTAAAAAATTAATTAAGAAGCAGACGCACTAACTGATTTTGCTCAGCAGATTATTTGTCAACTGTGGGATAAGCCATCAGAAATCTGGTTTTGTAGCTGTGAGAAAGACCACACTGAAGTTAACTTGATTGGAATTTTATGTTTCCTACAAACTTGGAAGCATGTGTAGCAGCTGGCTGTTGCAGCACACAAGAATGCCAGCCTAGCACAAGCTAGAAATGCTGATGACCTAGAAAAGTCATGCTCTATTCATGACTCTCATGTTCACAACTAGAGATGGCCAATAATCTTGTCTCACACAGAAATAAAGCAAATCATGGTCAGACTTGAATAGTTTGGTAAGGCTAAATTGTTAGGTGAGCAAGGAGGGTCTGGAGGATAGGTTTGGTGAGACTCTTCTACTCCTTGGAACATATCCACACATCATTAGGAATCAGGTGCCCAAAAGATACTGCTGCTATGGAGCCTGTGTGTTGACATCTGCTACATCTCAAACTTGAGAGTCTACCACCTCCCGGATCCCCAGACTGGAGCCAGGTACGCATTTTGATTGAGTAGTGCCCACTGGATAGCAACTTTATTTCGCAAAGTGGTCTGGAATACTTCAAAATTGGCGCAAATGGTTCTAGTCATACTAGGCTTCCTTGTATATACACTTTTTTTGCCGTCAAGTCACAGCTGACTTAAGGCAACTCCATAGGGTTTTCAAGGCAACAGAGGTAATTTACCATTGCCTGCCTCTGCGTAGCAACCTTGGTCTTCTTTGGTGGTCTCCCATCCAAATACTAACCAGGGCTGACCTTGCTTAGCTTCCAACATCTGATGAGATCAGGCTACACTGGGCTATCCACATCAGGGTGTATATACACAGAGTGAATCTATTCTATATGCCATAATTCATGTCAGAGTCCTGGTGAAGCAAACCAAGGTGTTCCTGTAATCCCTACTTTAAACTATTATCATTAGGTCTAATTCTGTGCAGATAATTAAGGTCACCAGGAAACATATGTGATGTACTGTCACATCTGCCTTGGATGCAGCATGGTACAACATCAGTGTTGCATTAAGTTGTTTGCAAATACAGCTAACAAAGCTCTTCTTGGATACGCTTAAATTCTGCCCTGTAATTATTTACAGCTCTTCAGTTTAGCTGAAAATGGTCTCTGACTGGCTTGCGGTTGAGCAACAATGCTCTGCTTTAGTAAGATACATGTTGAAGTGTGCGTGTACTCTGTACATTAACCAATCAAAATTCTGGGCCCAGTTACTCAAATTATACATGTTTCTTTGATATCCCTAGTTTGGTATAATCTTTACTGCTTTTGGTTGTCATTTGGAGAAACAAGGAATTATAGAATGCACTGATATCCCTCCTTTTCACTGCTGGACTCCTATATAGCAGTGATCTTCACAGAGTGGCCAGCTGTCTGGAAAAAAATGCCCTGTCTCTTTAATAGAGCTTAATAGAATGCTGCCCAAGGTCCTGACCTTGACAGTGGAGATATCATAATTCTGGATCCTTATATTCCTGTCATATGGCTCTGAATGGCATATAACTTCCTGCTACATACTTGCAGGCTCAGTGAGTCCCATGTGGGGTGGGTATTGATAACATGAAGCAGCCTTATACTGAATCAGACCCTTGGTCCATCAAAGTCAGTATTGTCTATTCAGAGTGCCAGTGGCTTGCCAGGGTCTCAGGCAGAGGTCTTTCACATCTCCTACTGCCAGACCTTTCAAGTGGAGAACCTGGGGATTGAAACTGGAACCTTCTGCATGCCAAGCAGATGCTTTACCACAGAGCCACAGCCCCTCCCTAATGCAGAAATGTTACAGACAGACAGCATATATTGAAGGAGAGGTTTGCCCTTCTTCTTTGAGAGATATACTTATTATTTGTAACTGAGATCTTCAGTGGGTTCCACTGAAGCTGTCATGCAAGGCTAAATAACCAGCATGAATCAGAACAAACCACTTCAGGAAAGAATGGTAAAAAGATCCTCTCTAGTTTCATGGTGAGATGGTGTGACTCAACTTTTGGCAAATTTGTTACCCCACTAGTGGTTTTTTAGTGGCTTAATTCCAACTCTGAACAGAGTTGACTAAAGAACTTAGATTCAGTTGAATACCTATGGAGCCAATGTGTTCCTACTTGCCAAGTATTTATTTTAAAGCATTTCTAACCCATTGTTCATTAACCTCAGGTTCCAGGATTTGGTACCCTCCTCAGTCAGGGGCTGAGGCTTATTTGGTTGGCCAGGAAGGGGTGATTAAATGGGATTACTTTTCAGACTGACAAGGTGGCATGATAGTACCACACATTGTTTTTCTCTGTTCTGCTGTGATCCCTAGTATTGTAGATTTTTAGAGCACATGAAGCTATCACTGGAATACCTGATTCCTCTTCCCAGAAGAATGGCAAGGACTGATTAATATACCTTTTGCAGTAACATATAGGGACTTACTGGCTAGTACCTGTGGAATCACTGGATCCTAGTAATACATTTTCCCACCCATCCCAGAATTTGTTTTGGAATTGTAACTTTTTGAAAAATCAACCTTTTTAAAAATAGTAATTCTAAAGATGAATTCACATGCTTATACAGCAATGTGTGGCACTATAAAAAAAAGAGGAGAGATATTGCAAGACAACTCTTTTTGGGGTGCTGTGCCATTTTAAAAATCATTTTCTTATGACTTAAAACTAGGTTTCACTGACAGAGTGTGGTTCCTCCATCTTTAGTACTGGAGCAACTCAGTTTAAAGTATTGTCAAAGAACTATCTTCCATTAACAATAAAGCCCATTGGCACTTGAAAGAACTGGGCTGCTAAATATAACAACAGAGCACACTCTTTTGAACTTGCAAGTGCTACTTCATAGATAACCCCTTTTACGTGGTCAAATGTCTAAAAAGTTTGAAAAATTGCAATTTTTTTGTCTAGAATGTGCAATTAGTTTGTGCTTGAAAATTTTATTGTTGATGTATTTAATAATTTCTGTTCTAGACTCTTATATTTTGTTTTTTTTTAATAAAGTAATTTTTTTAAAAACAAGGCTCAGGTAGTAGGTGATCTGAAAGACCTCTGCCTGAGACCCTAGAGAGACGCTGCCAGTCAGAGTAGATAATGCTGACCCTGATGGAGTAATGGTCTGACTCCATTTAAGGCAGCTTCATCTGTGTTCCTTGACTGTGCTGATAATCTGGTATGGGGATGTAAGCTCAGCATTTTCATCAATATTTTAATCAGGGTTACACACAGGCAGACTTGCGGCTGGGTTTTAGAAACCATAGGGTTACATGCACATAAGCTTGCTCATTGGATTGGGATGCTGATGTATGCAAGGGGGGATATATATATGCAACCATCACATTTGATAGTCTACACATGGGTAGGCCTATTTCACAATAAAGTTTTTCATGTAGGGGTGCTGTAGTGCTTAAAGTGGAGTTGCTGAATTTGAGTAAAGAAGAGATATGAATTAAATACAGCATATGTTGTACCAAAAAGGCGATGATTTACACATACCCCGTAACTAAATTATTTTTTTATTCTTCAAAGAGTTCATATTGGCAGCATAAAATGTGTAGAGACAAGCTGACATAATTAAATGATTTCCACATAAGTATAACAGTGGTATTAAAAAACAACAACAGTTTGCTAGCACTGTTCTTCTCCATTTTCACTGACTAAAGTCAGCCATTAAATTTTTTTTTAAGATTTTTGCCTGAAAGGAATGTTGACTGAGCTCCGGATGACTCAAACTCCAGACATTTAAGAAAATAAAAAAAAAATGTTGAAATGCCTTATGAATGAGTCATAATGTAATTTTGGTTCTGTCTGTGGCCATTACAAAGTTGCCATTGTAAAGAAAGGATTTCCTGCTCTTGAAAAAGCTACCAAACTATTCTTAAAAACAAACAAACAAACAAAAAAACCCTGTGCATTTTAAAGAGTATATACTTTAGGGTTTGGGTTGGAAAAATCCTAAATTCATTGGCTACTCTCAAAAATATTTTCCCCCCTCTGCATTCTTTAAGCTTCTATTGTCAGTTATTTTGCAAATAAAGTAGAAAGAAGGTATCTGCCTGCAAAACGCAGATGTGCTTACTTTTAAAATGGTAGGGTTTATCACTGCGGGGAGGGGGGAATCAAAAGCAGATGGGTTGTTTGCGATGTTATTTACAGTAAAATCCTTGTCAGAATTATACCCTTTGAAATCCATTGGAGTCAACAGGCTTAGAAGAGTTTAACTCTGCTCAGGACTGCGCTTCCAGAAGTACCGATGAATCTTCAATTGCCTGCCTATCCCAAACATTGTGTGAAAAAGGCAGTGTCCAAGAATGTGCTCTGTTGCCACATGTCTCTTTCTAGGATGCACAGTGTATTTGGGTAACAAGGGATTTGGAAGTTCTGATGTGTCTCTGGAACTCTACACACTGTACAGGGGCCAGCCAGTCCTCCTTGATGAGCAGGGGAACTCTTCTGCGCTCTGATCCAGAGTCAGGCTCCAGATACAGATTAGGCAGAATATTGCACAGAACAGCTATTCTCTGTTCACAAGCTCAGGCTGTATGCTTTTAGGAACACAGGGTAAAGAGGCTGTTCCAGTGATCAGACAAAATAAAACAAAGTAAGGGCTGATGGGCTGCTAGACTGGTGGCATATGGTAAAAAAAAAAATAGCTGGCAACTTCTGAATAACTTCTGGTAAATCAGACATTTCCTCGCAAAAGTGATTCAAGGGTCAAACCAGATGTGACTCTCAGTGGTGCAAATATTTCATCACTAGTTTTCATTTCGTTTCGTTTCTTGTTATATAAAGCAGCTACAGGAAACTGTAATCTGGACTGGAAGCTTGCCTTGGGTGGTGGGCAGTTTCTCTCTTGCTCTGTTTTTCTTATCAAAGCAGCCATCCCCAGGTGCTTTTTGCCCCACGGGGGAAAAGAAATAGGTATTTGTATTTTATAGGGAGAATTATCAATAAGAAAAATGGTCTGCTAAGAAAGCGATCCATGCCCTCTCTTTCCTTGCAAACCTCTAGTCCAGATTGCAGCTTCCTGCAACAGCTTTAGGGGACATACAACTCTGTCAAAATGTTTCAACTACTGTGTTTCTCTGCAGGGTTGCCAACCTCCAGGTACCAGCTGGAGATCTCCTGCTATTACAACTGATCTCCATCCGATCAGTTGACCTGGAGAAAATGGCCGCTTTGGCAATTGGACTCTATAGCACTGAAGTCCCTCTCCTCCTCAAGCTCCACCCTAGAAACCTCCCGCCGGTGCTGAAGAGGAACCTGGCAACCCTACATCTCTGGTAGCTTGACCTTTTGACTGGTTCATCTGAAGGGCTAAGAAAGGGATGCAGCATAATGGTTAAGTGAATGTGATGGTATGGGAGGTCCCAGATTGCTTTTTGCTTTTGCCATGGGCCCAATCTATGGCCTTAGGCAAACTACCTGCCTCTAAACCTGTTCCTCACCCTCATCTGCAATAAGGGAATAATCATGCAAGGCTAGGTGCAGAACTGAAGGCTGTGAGCTCAGCCCTCAGTTCTGCGTCCCGCTCTGCAGCCGCACTGAAGGACTGGAGGTGGGGCTGTTGGGCACTCCCAGCCAGCCCCACCTCCATTTTGCTTCAGCACAGCAGCAGAGTAGGATGCTCTGAGCCCAGCCTTCAGCTCTGCACCCTGTATTTTTCAGGTTCGGGTTTATTAACCTGAATTTTTTGAAAAAGCCGGGAAAAGCCGAATTAAATATTTGGATTTTTCCAGTTTTTTTTTTTTTAATATCCGGGTCTAATAAACCTAAACCTGAAAAATATTTTTAAAATAGTGCATACCCCTATTCAGAACCTCACTTGAAATATTGTTTTTAAACTAATTGTGGTCAAATTAAAGCTATAATCACTGTAGTGTTCCAATCCCATGTCCTGCTTTCTGATATATCCTGATTAATTTTTAAATACATTAGCTAATGGGCAGCTCTGTTACCTTGGCATCTTTCAGCTCAATACACTCATTCAGAACTGTGGCTTGTAAATCAAATTGGTACCATTGAGGTCAATGAGACTAAATCGGCATCAAAGCTTGTGGTTCAACTAAACCAGGGATGCCACAAATTTTTGCTGGAGATCTGCTGCTATGCCGAAGCATACTACAGGTAAGTAAGGGAGGGAGGGAGAGGCCAAAAAATGGCAGTGGGGCCATAGCAGCCCTAAATAATGCTCAATAAATTTGGCATTATTCAGAGTCCATTTATTCAGCCCTATTTATTGCCGCCATTTTTTTGCTGATTTAAAAAAAAAACACCTGAAAAATACCAAAAATGTATTTTTGGGGTTTTTTTAAAATTAGGATATCAATAAGCACATCCTTATTTCTGAGTTATCTGGACTCTCCCAACAACCAACAAAATGCAACGAGCCTTCAAGAATTGCTTCTTGAAACTCTCTTTGCTTTGAAAACAAAACAATAATAAATCCAAATACTTTCAGAGGGTCTTTTTACTTTCCAAATTTAAACAAAACCATTGACAGGCTATGCCCCAAAACTCTTGCAGGGAAATATTGTTTGACCATCACAAGCACACCCAATTTTTAGCTCATGTCAAACACACACAATGCTCAAACCATGTTTGATTCAGAGAGAGGGTTTCCAAGTCACCAGAAAACAACCCACACGACCAGTTTCTTCACAGCTCCTTCAAACATTTCTGTGCCACCTTTCCACCCAAACAGGGTTTCTGGGGCAGTGAACATCAAAACATTACAACATTTCAACATTAAAACAACATTTAACATAAAGTATAAATAAACTAATTCAATAAAAGCACATACACCCCAAACCAGGGTGTTATGTGTCATATACAAATAACACCAAAAACCAGGGAGAGGGAGCACAGCAGTTACTTGGGGTATGCCAAACTAAGCAAAAAGACACCCACTAGTGGATTACAACAATAGACAGTTGAATTTCCTTTGGGAGGGAGTACCAAAGTTGATTGCCACCCATTTAACCTCAGATGGAAGGGGCACCTGAAGCAAGGTCTCTGAAGATGACCAGAGTGGTCAAGTAGGTTCATATGGGAGTAGGCGGTCTGTAAGGTATGCTGGCTCCAAACCATATGGGGCTGTAAAGGTCCACACTAGCACCTTGAATTGGGCCCAGAAGCAAATTGCGACCCAGTGTAGATATGTAGGGACCATATCACTCCCTCTCAATGATGACAGTATGTAAGAATGAGCTGAAGCAACTTTAAATGTTTGACTTTTAGCAAAATAAAAAATGAAGGGCCATAACCAGATATATTCAATGACTTTAAAAAAATGAATGTTTTTCAAACAAGCGTTTTGAGACCCCTGGGGGTCTGCATGGGGGCTCCAGGGGGTATACAAATTCATTGTAAGAACAGAAGGCAAGCTCGTTTTAAGCCCATTCAGCTAACACAAAAACCAGAGTCCTCTTGGCTTTTGAAGGATGGGAGTAGGGACTTTTTGCTTTAAGAGAAAGGGGGCAGAATCAGCTTCTCCTCTTCCCAAGAGTGGGAGCTTGGAGAACCACTGCACTCTGCACTCAACAACCCTGTAGAATAACCCCAGAGTACTAGCCAGAAAGCAACCTGATTAATTGCCAGAATATAATAGCTCAGACCTACCAATACTCATTGACAAAGTGGCACCTAGGAGGTACATGCAGTTATCACAATTACTTCTGGTGTAAAATTAGGGTTGCCAGGTCCCTCTTTGCCACCGGTGGGAGATTTTGGGGGCAGAGCCTGAGGAGGGTGGGGTTTGGGGAGGGGAGGGACTTCAATGCCATATAGTCCAATTGCCAAAGAGGCAATTTTTCTCCAGGTGAACGGATGATCTCTATCGGCTGGAGATCAGTTGTAATAGCAGGAGATCTCCAGCTGGTACCTGGAGGTTGGCCACCCTATGTAAAATTGAAATGGTTTTCACTCTTATTTCCCAGTGCAAAAGATTTCACTATAGAGACAGAGAGAATCCAGTCTGCATCCACAGGCAGTAACAGCCAAAGATGGTTTTCAACTGAATATGGGAAGTTGAGTTTTGTGTGACATTGGTCTTTTCTATTCCCATGAGCAGCTCTGAAATTTTTTCCAGGCCCTTTCTCATCTCTGGGAAAGGGCCTCTGGCTACAAGTGATTAACCAATAAGGAAGGCTCTTCCTGTCTTGAATCCCTTCCATTCATGGGTTGAGATTAATTAGAATTTGGCTTAGGTCCTTTTGAGTTGTGGCCCTATATAATTAGCTATGCTCTAAAGTCTGACCTTGTAGGCTATGTACAGATTACACTAATTTTACTCACCATACCTTTAAAGTATAGCTGATATGCAGAAGGTCCCAGGTTTTGAGAAAACTAGGGGACAGAGGTCCCTGTTTCCCCAAGATGACCTCCCTGTCAAGGGCCATGCTTTGGAGCTCTCCCAGATCCCAGGGTTATGCACAGAAAATCATGACCAGGCTAAGTGCAATAAAATGCAATCACAAGAGGAAATAGCCTGGTATCCCAGGGGAAGAAGAAGAGTTGGTTTTTATATGCCGACTTTCTCTGCCACTTAAGGCAGGATCAAACTGGCTTACAATCACCTTCTCTTCCCCTCCCCATAACAGACACCCTGTGAGGTAGGTGAGGCTGAGAGAGAATGATTTGCCCAAGGTCACCCAGCTGGCTTCATGTGTAGGAGTGGGGAAACAAATCCAGTTCACCAGATTAGCCTCCGCCGCTCATGTGGAGGAGTGGGGAATCAAACCCGGTTCTCCAGATCAGACTCCACAGCTCCACTGCTGTCACACATCAATCAAGACCCCTTTCTGTGACTCCCTAAAGCCCTCACACCCAGTCTATGATGAATGACTTGGGTTTGCAGGACAATAACTCAGCATTCCTTGCTACTCAATGATATCCTTACTATGCAGATTTTCCTGGAAACCCAATAAAATCAGGTAGTATGACTTCATCTCCTGACCCATTAGTCATCCAGGCTACCCCATGATGAACCCTAGCACCTCACAGTTCCTATGACATCAGTCATCAAGGTCAGCCCACAAGGGACCCTAACACCTCCCCGTTGCAATCACCTGGCAACAGTCGGGGAAATGTTTTATTTATTTATGTATTTATTTATTAAACTTGTATCCCGCTCTTCCTAGCCAGCCTCAGAGCAGCTAACATTAATAAAAAACATAAAACAGCAACAGAATTATAAATAGGGTTGCCAACTTCCAGGTAGTAGCTGGAGATCTCCTGCTATTACAACTCATCTCCAGCCGACAGAGATCAGTTCACCTGGAGAAAATGGCTGCTTTGGCAATTGGACTCTGTGGCATTGAAGTCCCTCCCCTCCCCAAACCCTGCCCTTCTCAGGCTCCACCCCAAAAACCTCTCGCTGGTTGTGAAGAGGGACCTGGCAGCCCTAATGATAAAATAGAAAAGATCCACAGAAAACCAATTATACAATTTAAAACAACAGTTTCTGAGATAAAATCAACTCGGCGTATATTTGTCAGTGCACAGGGCCATCACCAGCCCGGGAAAAAGCAGACAGGGTCCCCTATCAAAGTTCAGTTGAAATTTAAAAGAGATGGGGAGGGGAGGTTGGCCAGCTATGACGAAAAACTTCTCTGGCCCTGCCATTTTAGTTTTCTTCCCCAGACCTTCCACCTCTGACACGAGATAATGAAGGGTGCTTTGACTCTTGAAAGCTCCCACCCTGAGAATCTTATTGGTCTCTGAGTCTCAAATCTAGCTGTTCTCTTTGGAAGAACATTTCTTCCAGTAAAGTGGTCCATTTATTTTATTAAATTTACATCACACTCCTCAGCTGTCAGATCTTCAAAAATGTTTCCTACATTTCAATGTTTTAAATAAAATATAATACTGTCTATGAAATGCAAACATGCAACTATAATAAATAGATATCCTGTACCTTTTATTTCTTAGCTTCTGCCCGCTCCAATTTCCAATAATTTAGTCCTTATTATAGGGTATGGGTCTGCTAAACACACATGGACACATGAAGCTGCCTTATATTGAATCAGACCCTTGGTCCATCAAAGTCAGTATTGTCTACTCAGATCGGCAGCGGCTCTCCGGAGTCTCAGGCAGGGGTCTTTCACATCACCTACCTGCCTAGTCCCTTTAACTGGAGATGCCAAGGATTGAACCTGGGACCTTCTGCATGCCAAGCAGATGCTCTGCCACTGACCTACAGCCCCTTCATAACCCACACGATTTTTCTTTTACCTCCAGTGCATTAATGACAGACAGGGTTACCTGCTCCCAAAGGCTAGACTCTCTAGGCATCCCCCTTTTGGCATCTACCTACAACTTTTAATCACCCAGACAGCAAAAAATGATCAAAGCACCTTTACATTCTTTTGTGATGGAAGCAGTGGTTTATAACTGGTGGGAAGAAAGTAAAGTGCATCAGTTGTCATGGGGTTTAATCAACAGTTTTGTTTTTCTTCTCCCTCCCAAATGGTTCTTTATAACATTAGAAAGACTTTTTAAAAAGTAACTGCTACGCTGTAATATTTTGACAATGTGATATGTCCCAAAAGCAGTAAGATTTCACATAATGGAAAAAGGTGAAGCTAACCATTGTTCAAATTAATTTCTCCCAGCAGTGTTACGAAATGTGCACTCTGTAAAACTTTTTTTAACAGATCAGCTAGTTGTGCTGTATAGTACCAGCTGTGAGAGCTTTTTTTCATACAGATCATGAAAATAAACAGCTATAGCAATGAACCTTTTTACAGATTGTTGAGAAATTCAAATATAACAAAGTGTTTGTAATCGGGTGGGTGTCTGGCCAGGCTCTCATAGTGGCACAATATCCCAATTCATCCAGCCTGCCAAAGTGGTCATGATTAATGTTCGGCAAACTGTACACTCTTTACTCTTTCCATCTTTCTCTGGCCTGAGAGGAACGCAGAAACAAAGTTTAGGTTAAAACTCTCCATTTGTTACCTGGTTTAAACAAAAACGTTTCATGTCTTTAGATACGCATTTGTGATTTTTTTTGTGGGATGGGTAAGCCTGCACCAGCATTACATCTGGATTGATTTGAAACCAATATAAGGGACTAACTGATGTGAGCACATAGATTTGTCGGGCTGGATCCAACTATCTGTGGTTACAAGGATCGCAGGCCTTTCCTGTGCAGCTAGGGTTGCCAGGACCCTCTACACAACCAGTAAGAGGTTTTTGGGGTGAAGCCTGAAGAGGGTGGGGTTTGGGGAGGGGAGGGACTTCAGTGCCATAGAGTCCAATTGCCAGAGCAGCCATTTTATCCAGGTGAACTGATCTCTATCGGCTGGAGATCAGTTGTAATAGCAGGAGATCTCCAGCTACCACCTGGAGATTGGCAACACTATGTGCACCTCTCCTTCCAGAAGTCTGGGAAACATTGTTCCTGGGGTTGCAAGACCTGTGTGGAGACATAGCTATGTGGGTCAGGCAGTCCACTGACTAAAGATGCAGAAAGTGCAGTTTTATCCCATCCGCACTGCAGCCTCCTGACCCACATAGCTATTAGTTTATGTGAGTCCCATGAGCCTAGGAATAAACTTCCCCTGGGTCATAAAAATGAATGGGAGGAGGAGAATGCTCCTATCACCTTCCACAGATGGATCACTTTATATAACCCAACATATCCTACATGCATCAGAAGGAAACTGGTTGGTATGTAAAACTCTACCTGGATTTTGCATTTGGTGATTTGCTCATTGGAGTGTTCAACCTGGTACTCAGAGAGGCAATGTCAGTTGATGCAGACCAATAAGACAGGACACTGTAGACTGTCCACATTCATGCCATAATGAGTCTAGAGTCATGATTCCTATTGATAGTGGCTGTGTAAAATTTTCAACAGACCAACCATCAAAACCAATCAAAGTAATCTGAACAGGGTCTAATACCTGGGCTATTGCACACATTCCTTTCAAACCCTGATTTGTGCTAGAGACAGAGGGAAAAGACTTAAAGTGGTAATGATTGTCTTGACAATGAGATCTCAGCCTTTACTAATATTCAGGAAGCTAATATTCAGAAACTGGGGATATTCAGGAAGCTTTATTATAAGCTTTATTATAGTTCTGACAGTGCGTGTGTAGTTCTGACAGTGTTTGTGTGTGCCGTCAAGTCACAGGTGACTTATGGCAACCCCGTAGGGTTTTCAAGGCAGAAGATGTCCAGAGGTGGTTTGCCATTGCCTGCCTCTGCATGGTCTGAGAGAGTTCTGAGAGAATTATGACTGGCCCAAGGTCACTCAGAAGATTTATGTAGAGGAGTGGGTAATGAACCTGGTTCTCCAGATTACAGTCCACCTCTCTTAACCACTACACCACACTGGTTCTCAGTTCTCACAGTTCTTATCACTAAACTGAGTTAAGTCTGCTCCATGTTTTACTGGACTTTGTGAAATGAGCTTGATTTGCTGACAAATATATCTTGACCAATATCTACAACATTAACTAATTGGTATGATTTATTGTGTAGACCCTGTTTAGAACAGGGGTCCCCAGCCTTTTTGAGCCTGAGGGCACATTTGGAATTCTGACATGGCATAGTGGGTACCACGGCAAAATGGCTGCCATAAAATGGCTGCTGCAGGAGGCCGAACGAGCCACAAAATGATTGCCACAGCGCCTGGCGTCTGGCCCTCCCCGCCGGCGTTGGGGCCACTTACGGTGGCGTAAGTAGCCCGGACACCAGCATAGAGGGCCCCAACGCCGGCACAGTGCCTTCCTGGCCTCCTAAGGGCTTTTGCCCTTAAAGGTCAGGAATGCGCTGTTTGTGTCTGTCTTCACCGGGGAGGATGATGGACAAATATCTGTCCCTGAAATTAACATAGCAGGGAGGATGTGGGAAGAATTAAGAAACTTGCTTCCCTAGGAGCTCCAAATCAGCTCAATACAGGTTTCTGATGTCACTGAAAAACATATTGACTCCCCAGATCCTATGAGAGCCGCAATGTTGTTTCTTGTTTTAGTTGTTCTAGCTTGCTTATTGATGATTTTATGGAAATATTGTATTTTATGAGTTTTATTTTTGAGAGCTACCTTCAGTAAGTTTATTCACAGAAAGGTAGAATACTAAATAAATTAATAAACAAACCAATAAAATAAAAATTGTAAAAGTACAACACGAGGACAGTCCTGAACAAATAGCCCCTAGGTAGTTCATACTATAGCCCAAGGAATGCTGCACAGGAAAGCTTGACAGAACAGGAACAGCAAAAAGGGGTGTTCACAATGACCTAGAATGGAAAATGGAAGAAAGACAATTTTATTTATTGCTAACAATTTTAGAGAATTTCTATCCAGCCTTTCTGTGATTAAAGTAAAAAATCCAGGCATTAGGCTTTTTACAGTACAATGATAAACAGAGTTACACCCTTCTAAGTCCATTGAAGTAACTCTGCTTAGGATGGGATTGTTAGTTCTCTGGCTGGATGATGCATCTGGAAACAGAATGCGGACAAGATAAACAGACCCCCCCATGGCTGTTTCAGCACTTGAAAAGGCATATGGGGGGACAAGAGCACTACACTGTGGGCAAGATTGATATGACTGTCTTATTATATCAATACCCAATAACAATAAAACAGCAGGAGGTTGAAGATTCAAAGTAGTTTGGCCAATACACAAAACGCCTGGTGAAAATTGCCCAAAGCGCAGGACAATTCACACCCACATCAAAGGATTGCAAGCACGAATATAGACGTCGATAATGGGTGGTTACAGAGGCATAATACACATGTAAGAACCCAAATGCCCAATACGCAGGACCCTCACATTTGCATAATCAATTACAGAATTGAAGGCGGTTATAGAGAAAGTGATGATCTCATGTTCACTAATGAGCAAAAAGACTTTTCAGTGTCAGGTGCTGCTCTTTTGATCCTAAGTTACTGCCTTTTTATCTTGGACCTTGATTTCTGCCAAGGCTCTACCTATGGAAGTTCCTAGCTGGTTTTTATCTGTGGAAAACCAGCTTATGAGAGCATACTAAGATCGTCTATAGCTTCTCTAATTAACTTCTAACTAGAGGGTAAAACATGGCCTCTTTAGGTTTGAGGCCTGCTAACATCTATGGGTGCTTGGTGTGACTTTATAATAGATGCCAACTCTTATATGCTGAGTCTGGCATGCTTATAAGTGCAGATTATACTTTATTGATTACAAAGAATATATTTCAAATCAAAGAATACATTTCCCATAGCATATAATGATTCAGGCATTTCATTATCAGGATTGGGCCCTCATGTCATTGTAAAATGACCTGAAAATGGTGGAGGCATCCTCATGGCAGCCACAAGGATGCCTTCACTTCTAGTTTGGCCCTCAGAGAAACAATATTGTTAGCCGCCCTGAGCCCTGCTTAGGTGGGGAATGGGTGGGGTAGAAATTGAGGAAATAATAACAATAATAACCACAAGTTCTTCCAAGAAACAAAATGCTCCTGTGACATCAGCCCTATAGTGCTGAGGAAACCCTACAGCTTGACACTGAACTGCAAAATTTTGCATTGGTATTTGGACCCAGCACATGGTAAACTATGTTGAAAGATTTCTGAAAAGTGACTGCAGAGACACAATATTTTCTTTGAACTCCCTTTCTCCCATGAGTTGTAGAAACTTATACAAAACCTGTCATATGCTTCTGGTCACAGGACTCTGCATTAACTTAAGCTGTCAGCATTAAACATATTTTCCATATTTTAATTCATGAAGGGAGTTGTAAAACATATCACAGCATAGTTTTGCATAACTCTGGACGTTTCTGCAGAGGCCAAAACCCATCAATGCTAAGAAACACGGAATATGTATCTGGATCACTTTTTCAACATACCAAGTATTCAGTCCCACTAGATTTTAGAACACTTTTGACAATTATGCATTGCGTATCAGCTGCCATCTCTTATCTCATGTGGATGTATGAGATAACAATGGTGGAGCTATTTTCAATTACAAGTGCTATAGAAAATGCTATATAGTGTTACTTTAAAAATCTCACATAGAAGAAGAAGAAGAAGAAGAAGAAGAAGAAGAAGAAGAAGAAGAAGAAGAAGAAGAAGAAGAAGAAGAAGAAGAAACCTACTTGTATGAGTTCCTCAGTGGACAGTTGACTACAGTTTTTGCTCTAGTTTTTGCTTTGGACACATAAACCAAAGTACAGCATGCACTGGAGACTCTGTCAAGTGTGAAGGTATATTTTTGCTTTATTATTTATTTGATTTATGCTGCACCTTTCTGTTGTCTGTGTGTAAAGCACTGTCCCAGCCGACTTATGGCGACCTTTTTTGGGGTTTTCATGGCAAGAGACTAACAGAGGTGGTTTCCTATTGCCTTCCTCTGCATAGCAACTCTGGAATTCCTTGGTGGTCTCCCATCCAAGAACTTAGTTTCCAAGATCTGACAAGATCAGGCTAGCCTAGGCCATTCCATGTCAGGGCATTTCTATGCGGATTCAATAAAAACAACAATAAACCTATTTTAAACACTTCTCTAAAACAGTAACATTAAAACCAATTGTTATTATAAATTATAACAAACAGTAGGATACAAACACACATGCACTAGCAAAAGAGTGAAGAGCAGCAGCTGAAACACATTGACTTGGATCTTATGCCTTTCCTCCATGGGCACTTCTCTCTGGGTCCAGGCAGGAGCAGCCATCCTGTCCTTCCGGGAGGCATTTATTGTCTCCTGGACCCAGTCCACCAGCCCCCTTGCAAATTTAAGCTGCCAGGCGGGGCAAGGTAATAAGTAAGTGGTAGGTCTCAAACTTCCAAGAATCCTGTCCACATTCTCAGACTTCACAAAGTGAAAGGTATCCCACACAACTGGACAAATCAATACCTTGTGACCACCTGAACCTGATACAACATTGAAGTCCCTCCCCTCCCTAAACCCCACCCTCCTCAGGCACCATCCTCCAAATCTCCAGGTATTTCCCGATCCGGAGCTGGTAACCATGGTTCCACCTCCTGCGGCAACCATTTTGTGGCAGCCATTTTGTGGCTGTGCGCACCACAGTGTATCAGAATTCCAAAGGTGTCCACAGGGTGAAAAAGGCTGGGGACTCCTTACCTAGACTTTGCTGAGGTTGTCAGATTTTCATGGTACGTCTATAGCTTTTGGACATCACACTCTTTCTTTACATTGTTGAGCCACCTTAGCAACAGATTCAACAGTCACTGGGAGATAGGACCTCTCTTCTGCCCAGCCACAGCTCTGAAAGCATCCCTCAGTGCTGCTTTTCCTTCTGTATTGCTGCTGAAGAACTTTGGCCTGGCAGAAGAGAGGTCCTATCTCCCAGTGACTATTGAATCTGTTGCTAAGGTTGCTCAACAATGTATTGGGGTGTGTGTGTGTGGCTAAATTCATGAAACTCACAGTAGCCATGGCAACAGCAGGACTGAATTAAGACCTTACGGGAGCTTTGTCTCATCATAGCCCTGATTTTCTTTTATCATCACCCCAAAAAAATCTTTTTAAAATTTGAATGTCAATATTGGTAGGAATGTGGGATGTCAGTTGTCTAAATAAATGCATCAATGGAGAAGACCTGACGCAGGCCTCGATGACATCACTGGGCCACACATTTCAAAAATTGCTTAACGCAAATGAAAATCTCAAAAGGAGTGTCATTTTAAAAAGGCGAAGGAAAGTGTTAATCTTTCAAGAGAATTCAAAAATATATCTCAGAAATATGTGACGCGCAGAACAGGTTTTTCCCCAGCCTTACGCTTGTCGCTGCTGACAAGATTTGTGGGGCATCGTTCCTGAGAGGTTGAATGTGCATTTTTTTGTACACAGTTTAAAACAATTTTGTCCAGACAGACATTTTTGAAAGGCGGCCATTGTATTGTCCTGCTGTTTTATGATTTCATATGTCTATGTATGACTAAGTATTAGTTGCTTGCTTTGATGTGCCCATTTGAATCAGAGAAGCTGGGTCGAGATTATGCAACATATAAACAAAAATGCATGTGAGTTTTGGCTCATCCCTTCTTTTTAGCTTGCTGTGGTGTCCATGAGCAAGTAACAAAAATGGCTAAAAGGTGAATTTAGGTTTTCTTTTTAGGTTATCTACTAAGGGGTGAAAGGTAACAAATGATGTTATTGTTATTTTCATTTATAGTCTTCCTTTCTCACTGGGACTCAAAGCAGATTATAAATATGATTTAAAAATCAGACAGTAAGCAGATTATGACAATCTGATAATAACATTTGAATCTAACAGCAAAGATTCCTACTAAAACAAAAGAATGCAATCTGGCTGAGATTGTAGAACAGGGATAAGGAACAACACAAGCAAACATATCTGTTTAAAGCAGTGGTTCCCAACCTTTTTTTGACCAGGGACCACTAGGACTTTTTTGTTCGGTGCAAGGACCCCAAGGTTCAAGATAAAAATTCCGAGAATTTGAAAATAAACTTTAATCATAACTGTTAGTTAAACATTAAACTTAGAATAATATTTGAATATATATTTTATAATCGATAACTTTTAATTGAAAATATTAATTTATTATGGGTTTATAACTTTGTTTTGCGGACCTTAATTTAGTTCTCGCGGACCCCTGGGGGTCCACGGACCCCCGGTTGGGAACCAGTGGTTTAAAGCAACAAGACGATCAGTGTGCGAAAAACTATGCTTACTAAAAGTCACCTCCTGAGCAGATCCTTTACACTGCAGCTTTGGTCCCTCTACCAGAATGCCCTCCTGAACAATTCTGTTTTGCGCATTTTGAGAACTGATAGAAATGTGGGGGCCTTCCTAACAGCCTCAGGCAGACCATTCCATAATGTACCACAGAGAATGGGTATGAATGGGCAGCTGCTGAGTAGAGAAATATAAAAGGGGGAGAGTAAAAGGGAACTTTATTGTCTGTGCTTCTTTTTATTTAAAAAAATGACACTGAGCACTAGGATTGCCAGGTCCCTCTTCGCCACCAGTGGGAGGTTTTTGGAGCGGAGCCTGAGAAGGGTGGGGTTTGGGGAGGGGAGGGACCTCAATGCCATAGAGTCCAATTGCCAAAGCAGCCATTTTCTCCAGGTGAACTATCTCTATCAGCAGGGGATTAGTTGTAATAGCAGGAGATCTCCAGCTAGTACCTGGAGTTTGGCAACCCTACCAAGCACCTCTCCTGACTCATTTACCAAGAAAAGTGTTTGGGGAAGGGGGGCATGGATGGAAGGAAAGAAAGACACCATCAAATTTGGTGTAGCTTGTGCCTGTCAAACACTCTCAACCTAATCTACCTCAGAGGGTTGTTGTGAGGATAAAATGGAGAAGAAAATGTTGTAAGCCACTTTGACCCCCTTTTGAAGTAAATAAATGAAGTAAATACAATTAGTATAAATGTAGTATAAATGAAGTAAATACTATGAATGAAGTAAATATAATTAAAAGTTAAAGGTTTAAAAATATAATCTACTTCTAGAAAGTTAGGCAAAATGTGGGTTGGAAGGAAGTAATTTAAGTTATAAAGAGGGGAGGAATTGGAAATAAGCTTACCAAAAATAAAATAAACACGGTGTGTTTCAGATTCTTTTTGTCCCAAAGTTATTTATTTATTATTATTATTATCCTGTTATTTATCCTGTTATTACAAGGCAGTGTGTGGAAGCGCTAGAGGTAGCTTGCTTTAGTTGTTCACTCTCCCACTTTCTTTCTTTGTGTCCCCATTACACTAAAATCATATGAAGGTCTGATTTGTTTCAGTTGGGGCTTACTCCCAAGTAAATGTACATGAAAATAGTTAATTTATCCCCTGCTGCTGCTGCTACCACACCATTCTTTGCTTATGTTTCTTCCTCTGTTCCCCTCCACTATTGCTATGCTACTGATTCTTTCCCCTTATGTTCATTTTAATACAGTATATATATTTCCCCATGTGGGTATTTGTGGCTACCTTTGGGGGCCCCCTCCTGAGCTACTGGAGGCAGGGCTATGGAGTTGCTCCCCATGGTGTTCACCATACTTACTAAAATGCACAATATGTTTGAAGTAAAAGAGCTGATGGAAGAAGGGTAGATTTACAGAACTGTGCGTATCAAGTCAAGTAGGATCAGCACACTTGGCTCATGAAGAAGAAGAGTTGATTTTTATACCCTGATTTTCTCTACCTTTAAGGAGACTCGAGCTGGCTTACAATCTCCTTCCCTTCCTCTCCCCACCATAGACACCTTGTGGGATAGGTGGGGTTGAGAGAGCTCTAAGAGAGCTGTGACTAGCCTAAGGCCACTCAGCTGGCTTCATGTGCAGGAGTGCGGAAACAAACCCGGTTCACCAGATTAGAGTCCACCATTCATGTGGAGGAGTGGGGAATCAAACCCGGTTCTCCAGATTAGAGTCCACCTCTCTTAACCACTACGCCACGCTGGCTCTAGGGTTGCCAACCACCAGATGAGGTTTGGAGATCTCCTGAGATTACAACTGATCTCCATATTACAGAGATCAGTTCCCTTGGACATAACTGATCTGGAGGGTAGATTCTATGACATTAAACCCTGCTAAGGTCCCTCCCCAGGCTCCACCCCCAAATCTCCAGGAATTTTCCAGTCTTGAGGACCAAACTAAACTTGATGGTTACAACAGGGATACCACCACCATTTAAAAGATGTTTTAAAATGCCACAAGGGCCCAATTGAGACTGCAGCACTCTCCCCATTTCAAGTGCTGAAACAACTGTGGGGGAGCTATTTCTGCTCTTGACATAGTGCTCGGGGGGGGGGGAGTGCTGCTCTGCTGGCCTGATCAGTATAGGGTCCTTGTGGCTTTTTAAAATGGTGGCAGCCTCCTCACAGTGGCCATAGAGGACGTGTCATGTTTAGTTAGCCCCGAGTTGGCTACCCTGCCATGAACATATCTCATAAAACTCAATGACAGCTACTAGGGTAGTCAAGAGGTCTGGAGAAAAATGTGCTGTTCATTTAATAAAGCCTTACTAGAAATGGGCAACTGAAGCTTTTTATGGCATGGAAGTAAATAACATCACCTGATTAAAAAAAGTCCCATTTCTCCGCAACCGGGCTATAAATACAGTAAATAAATAAACAAACACCTCTTGGTACTGTTTTACATACAGGTGAGAATAAACAAAGCTGGAGCTGAAGCTGGCTAAATTTGGAGCCAATGGTTGGTTTGCCCAAAATGCTGGTATCTTTCACAGGCACTTGTTAGCAGTCACTCACACTAATTCAGGATGTTAATTAAATAGTTAACCTACATACTGGTGTCTCATGTCCTTATTTGGGGTACTTATATAATGAGTGCTCAGGATTTAAGTCAGTGGCATTTTTGAAAATCCCACCCAGAATCCTCTTTAATTATGGGCTTCTTTTCCACAAGTTGCAGAGTAGCATAGCTTGCTGCAATCCCATTAAAATGAATGATAAATCAAGAAGTCTACCATTATAAACAACTTCCTTTCCATCAGGAGAAATATTATATTCAAGATGTCATTAAGAAATGGATGCACTTGAGGAACTGAGAGGAGTTATGTTAAACAAACCTTTCAGGGAGATTTTTCTCATTATAGGTTTTATCTTGCAAGTCCTTGCTTGGTGTAAGAGAGGGAAACAGTTCCTTTGCTTCAGGGCAATTGTAAATCGGCAGAGTTTTAAGCACCAGGTTTAGGCCTCTGCATGCCCTTTTTATATATTTCTCAGAATACACTGCACAAAGAAAGTAATAAAGAGGAAGAAACACTGAGAAAATGACAGGGAAATGTTGTGTTTCCTGATTGACAAGATGCCTGCAAGGATTTTTTTTTTTGCATCATTCATCTGTCCCTGTCTGTTCCTGCTAGATATTAAAGCAGTTTTTCTTCCTGTCTCAGATAAGACTCAAATACATCTAAATGCCAGTGCAACCCTAAAAATGTTGGTGAGGAACATTTGATGTACTCTGGCCTCAGACAAAAAGAAATCTTGGAGGCTAGCAAGACCACTGCTCTTTTAAAAACACTTCATTTATCTGTAGGGTTGCCGGTTGGGTTGCCAACCTCCAGGTACTAGCTGGCGATCTCCTACTATTACAACTGATCTTTAGCCGATAGATGTCAGTTCACCTGGAAAAAATGGCTGCTTTGGCAATTGGACTCTATGGCATTGAAGTCCCTCCCCTCCCCAAACCCCGTCCTCCTCCGGCTCTGCCCCAAATACCTCCCGCTGGTGGTGAAAAGGGACCTGGCAACCAGGTCCCCCTTCACCACTGGCGGAAGTTTGTTGGGGGGGGGGCAGGGGGTAGGCTGACCATATTTCCTTGAGACAAAAACGGGACATTGGGATGGCAAAAATGGGACAGGGGTTATGTAATATTCTGTAATCATGAAAAAGCAAGATGATAAAAAAAAAGTTTTATTACCCAAACATATTGAGCTTTTTCAGTGACAGAACCCATATAAAAATTTAGGTAGACGTAGAGGGGGACTGGCTAAAATCAAATGGAGAAATTTAAAAATAATACTGTTATTTTATACTACATACACCATTTATAGCTAATCCCTATATTTCCCAGACCAAGAGCTTAAATGAAAATATTTATTATGTTCCTGGGGGCATGTTCTCTCAATATGTCCCAACTATACAGCAATAGGAACAAGAGTACATGGATGCCATATTCAGAAAAATAATGTGCAATAGGAAAATATAGGAAATATCCACTCTAGTCAATAAAAGTATTTAATTGTAATAATTTTATATAATTTTACAGCAACAAGATAAATATTAATGCACTGCTGATATCATACTGCCCTTGTGCAAATCTATGGTGAGACCACACTTGGAATCCTGTGTACAGTTCTGGTCACCACACCTAAGAAAGGATATTGCAGAGCTTGAGAAAGTGCAGAAAAGAGCAACCAAAATGACCAGGGGACTAGAGCTACTGCCCTATGAAAAGCAGTTAAAATGTTTAGGGCAGTTTGGCTTGGAAATAAGGCAATTAAGGGGGAGACAGGATAGAGGTCTATAAAATTATGCATGGTACAGGGAGAATGGACAGGGAGAAGCTTCTCCCTCTCTCATAATACTAGGACGTGGGGTCATCTGCTGAAACTAGAGGGTGAGAGATTCAAAACTGATAAAAGGAAGTATTTATTCACACAATGCACAGTTAAATTGTGGAACTCCCTGCCTCAGGATGTGGTGATGGCTGCCAACTTGGAAGACTTTAAGAGAGGAGTGGACATGTTCATGGAGGAGAGGGGTATTCATGGCTACTAGTTAAAATGGATACTGGTCATGATGCATACCTATTCTCTCCAGGATCAAATGAGCATGCCTATTATATTAGGTGCTGTGGAACACAGGCAGGAGAATGCTGCTGCATCATCTTGTTTGTGGGTTTCCTAGAGGCACCCAGTTGGCCACTGTGTGAACAGACTGCTGGACTTGATGGGCCTTGGTCTGATCCAGCATGGCTTTTCTAATGTTCTTCTTATGTGCAATAAGGAATTTGAAGCAGAACATGGAACATGATCAACTGTATTCTGAATGTTCAAGTAACAGCAGAATTAGGCACCTTAATGTGGAAAACCACAACTAAAACTGCTGGTGTAGCCGAGGCATTGTGTCCCATGTATTCCATCCGTAGGGCTGTCAATCCAGTCCCAGAACACTTGTGCTAGTCCCAGGGGCTGTCATTCCACTCTGGGGGGGGCTGTCATTCCAGTCCCAGAACACTTGTGCTTGTCCCGGGGGCTGTCATTCCATCTTGGGGGATGTCATTCCAGTCCCAGAACACTTCTGTTTGTCCTAGGGGCTGTCATTCCATCCCTGGGGCTGTCAATCCAGTTCCAGAACACTTCTGCTCATCCCAGGGGCTGTCATTCCACTCTAGAGGGCTGTCATTCTGGTCCCTGAATGCTTGTGCTAATCCCATGGGCTGTCATTCCAGTCCCAGAGTAGTGTATTTGGGTTTAAAGACCTTACTGGAAAATCCATTCCACATTTTCTTGGCAACTCTTTTTATGCTGTAATGTATTTCAATGGAGCTCATGCAAGCCAACTGGCAATCCAGGCTCCCATTATCTTCAATGGGCTGTGCAGCCTCTCCCATTGTTTCTAATCGGCTAGCCTGTCGTTCGTTTTAGTGCATCCCGGCTTCACCCCCTCTCAGAAACTAGCCGCGATGATCCCAAGGTGGCTAGAGGGGAGGGGAAGGCAAGCCTTGTGCATTTTTTGGCATGTGGCTTCAGAGGCTTGCAACGGCACAGCGGGTGGGAACGTGTTGATTGACGGGCCATGTTTTGCTTCCACCCATAACTGGAAAGTTGTGCCTTTTCCTTCCGAGTGTAAAATAAAGCTGTGTGGTGAGAGCGAGGCAAGAAAACTGGCTTGGTTTTTTCAAAATGGGACAAAATAGACATTTTAATTAAAAAGACGGGACGGCCAGGAAATATGACAAAAACGGGACTGTCCCGTTCAAAACGGTACATATGGTCAGCCTAGCAGGGGGTGATCTGTGCATGCACTGCAGTAACATCACTTTCGGGGGGAAACCTGGAAGCAATGGAGATTTTTATGGTTTCCATACTGTTTTTTAATAAATGTGCTATAGCTTCCCTGACCACCTCCCCTTCAGCTGGTCTGCTTTTGCTCGCCGGCCAGCTGAGGGGTGGTAGGAAGGCCCATGAATTGGCTGGCAATTTCCCGCCATTATCGGGCATCTGGCAACCCTAGTACAGGGCTAATGTGTTTAGAATACACATATAAACAGGTCTCCTGAGTATTTGAGAGCTATGGTTTTTATTTATTTTAAACCACATTTGCATCCCACACTTCCATCCCCCCCCAAATGACTTACATAGCTAACCGTGCTGTTCTGAAGACAACCAGTGCAATTCTAAGAACACTCTCCTGGGAGTAAACCCCGCTGAATAGACCAGAGTAGGGTTCTAAGCAGATCTGCGTAAGGTTGCTCCCACAGGGAGAAATTCTAAGCAAGTCAAGTCAGATATAAGGCTCATTTTATACAATGGGGCTTATTCCCAGGGAGTCTTCTTAGGATTGCAGCCAGACAGTTCATTCATTTTAATGGACTTAGCCTGGAGTAACTCTGCTTAGGAATGTACTGTTTCATCACATGTCTTTTGAAGAGGGGATAATGTTTTTTTTTTGTCCTATTCCCCCTCCAATAGCAGACGTGTGTTTTGTTCAGCCTGTTCTTTGGGATCCCCAGCAACAAAATTTTGATGGGCTCAGTGGACTACAGTGGGAGGGGAAAGTGGAAAAGGCCTGTTTTACAAAGTCTATGCACGTTTGGATGCAACTCTGTATTTCTATGGTAGATAAACATTTATGTACACAATGGCATATGACATGGGTGCTCTATGTGGCTATTTAATTACATGGAAGCCCAATAAGATCCATCCCTCCTCCAAGAGAGATCAGATGATTTTTTTTTAGTAGAGAAATGCAGCAGTGCTTCAAAATGTTGCAATTCTATACCATTTTAAGGAGCCCCATGGTACAGAGTGGTAAGCTGCAGTACAGCAGTCAAAAGCTCTGCTCACAACCTGAGTTTGATCCCAAAGGATGTCGGTTTCAGGTAGCCAGCTCAAGGTTGACTCAGCCTTCTATCCTTCCTAGGTCGGTAAAATTAGTACCCAGCTTGCTGGGGGTAAAGTGTACATGACTGGGGAAGGCAATGGCAAACCACCCTGTTAACAGTCTGCCTAGTAAATGTTGGGATGTGACGTCACCCTATGGGTCAGTAATGATCCAGTGCTTGCACAGGGGACTACCTTTACCTTCATACCATTTTATAAAGGCAAAAAAAAAAAAAAAAAAAAACAGCAAACACCCTTTAAAATCACAACTGTACATAATGCTCAAGGCAAAATTCAATGACAGCTTGTCTTTGTATAGGTTGATGTGATTATACACATTTAACAGTGCAATCTTAAAAAGATCTATAAAGTCATTGACTTCAGTGGATTTAGAAAGGTGTGCCTCTGCTTAGGAATGCACTGTAAGTGATCACAACGGTAACCTTGCATCAATAGAGAATGCAATAAATTTGAGAATGTGTTTGCTTAAATGCACAAATAACTGGAGGAAATTCCATGAATGTATATATTTAAAAACAGTGGCAGAAATCTCAGTGGAGTATGCAGCATTTCCTTTGTAAACTCACAGGCACTGATTTCACTTTGACTTCCTTCAGGGACAGACAAGGTCATTTCCTTTCTGAAACATTCCATCAGAATTCAGAGTTTTCTTGCCAGTTTTCCTCTGTATGTGTCTTACAGTTCCTGTATAACAATCTGTGACACAAAATGTGTGTAGATGGCATTTCTGGAAATCTTAAGGCATCTAGCATTTCCTGCTGTGCTAATAAACCAAGAGTTTAGTACTGAGAAGAACATTAAAGGAGGCCATTATAGTTGTAGGATCACAAGCAAAACAGTCTACTTTCTCGTCCTCAGGCTTCTCATAATTTTTTTTAATTAAATTTTTTTAAATACAGCTGGCATCAGGACAGAAATGTACAAAATAATCAGGGGGGTCAAAAAGAATAAATAAATAGGATGAAGCACATGGCTTGCAGTTAGATCTGAACTGTCCTGGATTCATCTCAAACTTGGATTTCGAAACTTCATGCTGCTGTAGCCCTTTTCAGACATTATATCTATGCGTACTGGGGTTGCCAGGTCCCCTCCAGCCACCGGCAGGGGATGGGGGGGGATAGGGTTGCCAGATTCAGGTTGGGAAACTCCTGTAAAATTGGGGGTGGAGCCTGGGGAAAACAGGGATCTCAGTGAGGTACAATGCCATAGAGTCCACCCTCCAAACCATCCATTTCTTCAGGGGAACTGATCTCTGTAGTCTGGAGATGAGCTGTAATTCCAGAGGATCCCCAGGTCCCACCTGGAGGATGGCTTCTCTAGTGCGTACTGAGAGGACAGCAACCATATGTATTGGGAACACACCTCTCCAATATAAGTGGTAACCAAGTTGTTTGCATGTATTTTTGCATGTGCATACAGGTTGGGTACATGTGAACTAACCGCTGAATGTTCAAGGGTTGTGGTCTATGCCTATGGCAGGTGTATATGTGTGCGAAATATGCACAGAACCCCTGTTCAGACAACATGGGGTTGACTGCCAGCCCATTCCTGAGCTGAGGTGTACGGGACGGCGGGAAAGAAGCCGTTTCCCCGACTCCTTTAAACAAAAAAAAGCTATTTCGCGGCGTTTTTGTTAACTGGGTTTTTTGTTAACTGGCTTTTCGCCCCATTGAAAACAGTGAGGCTGCGTCTGCTAAATAGCAGGAGCAGCAACGCTGTTCCGGCCGCCGGTGCAAGTGGCTGAAAGGGGATAGGGAGCCACCTAACCAGCAGCTCCTCCCCCCGGCCTGCCCTCGGCCTGCCCCCCTGCGCCGGCGTTGTCTCTCCACACCATTGCTGGAGCCATGGAGAGGCCGCGCCGGTGGAGGGGGGAGGCTCGGTCCCGCGGCGGTCAGCCACCGCTGGGGCTGGCCTAGCCACCAGCGTGAATGCATGTAATCATGTGATTACACACATTTACGCCGGAGGCCAGGTCACGCCACCTCCAAAGAACTTTCAGCACCATTCTCAGGAATGGGCTGTGTGTGTATCTGGAGCAGTACACTCCCAACACATGCAGTTGTTAGTGTCCTGGTAAGCATTTACTTATAGGGTTGCCAGGTCCCTCAGTGCCACCTGTGGGAGGTTTTTGGGGCAGAGCCTGAGGAGGTTGGGGTTCGGAGAGGGGAGGGGCTTCAATTGCCATTGAATCTAATTGCCAAAGCGGCCATTTTCTCCAGGGTAACTATCGGCTGGAGATCAGTTGTAATAACAGGAGATCTCCAGCTACTACCAGGAGGTTGGCAACCCTATGCACATAACATCTGAAAAGGGCTACTTTCATAGTCTCCAGGTGCTGTTATAGCCTCCTGTTGCCCCTCCCATTGTCCTAGAGTCTGCACCCCATTGTTGCTCCCTGTTGCTAGCACTGATGGTGACCGCTACCATTTGTATTTTATGCATGGTGGCCAGTTTTTACATGTGGCACCAGCACAGGGCAGCAATCAGAACAGCAGCAGTCCAACAATAGTACCGCTGCCCAAAGCTGCTACCCCTTTCTGCCCCTCCTTGTTGCCACTGCCTGATGCTCCCTTCTTCCTGCACTACCCTACCCAAGAGACAGAACAGACAATGTTCCTTCTCGTTTCCCAGAACAGCGAGCCACGAGAGTTTGGTTTGCCTGACATGGCCTGACACGGCCTGACAACCAGAAGGAGTCTGTGGGTGCATAGGTGGCACCGTTGGAAAAGGCATGACATCACTTCTAAGTTTTTCTTCAGAAGGAAAGTAAAACCATAGAATTTGCTGTGATTTTTAGAGAGGACTGCCATCACTTTTGAGTTCCCCCCAGAAGTGATGTCATGCCATTGGCCCAACAGCCATTTTTCGTCCTGCGGCCACTATGAGCAGCAATGGGAACTGAGCATTGTTGGTGGGAGACTTAACAATTATAAGAGCTGGCCATGAGTCAGAAGTACAGGCTGGGTTGGAGGAAACAGAAGCACGCTTGGTGATGTTGCTAGTAACTATGGGATCAAAAGAGCAACAGAAGGCATATAGAAGCTGTCAGTTCAAAAACCCCAGTTCTGAAGTTCTGTAACAGTAATAAACCACTCACCATTGGGGAAGGGGGACCAAGAGGATTTCAATATTAGGAGAGGAAAATACTCACTGCACGGTTCCAAGTGTGCTTTAAGAATGTTCATTGTTACTTTTACCTCCCGACATCCAGAGATTTATGTAGTTCTGAGGAAACTAATCAGAAACAAAGCAGAAGGGGCAGAACTCCCATTTCACCTCCTCAACAGCATCCTTGCCTGCCTTGGCACGTCATTTTTACAAAAGACACTGTCAGAATGAAAAATCAACACCTACCCTGCATATGTGAGTTCAATCACAGAAGGATGCCGATAAAAATTATTTCCCTGAAGACTTTTTCTTTTGGCCAGGAGTAATTATTCAATAACTTGGCATTAGAACCTGGCTCCGGGCCCACATAAGAAATCGTGAGCCTTCTGCTTTAAGCAGGCAAATGGGGGGATTGTTGACTTCTGAACCCACTGGGTGATGAAAGCTGACGTTTCAGACCCTAGACCCTAGATAGGACAGAGTCAAATGCTCAAGCCCATTGTGTTAATAAGTGAAACAAGCACCCAATTAGAAAGTAGGCAGGTGATTCATAGGGGTTTCAAAATGTTAGAAGGACGTATCTCTGCTTAGGATGGTGCTGTAACCAAATCAGCGAAGGCAATAAATACTGCATTCATGCAAATGCACTGTGACTTAAATCACCATGGATAATTAGGTGTCCAGATGCATTGAGGGCTCATCCAACTGCCTTGCTAGGGCTTGTTTAACTGCCTGGAACTTGCCAGCAACATCAATCCATCTTCCTAACAGACTATTTAGTTGACTCTTATCATGGCATTAGGGTGGAGTCCGCACTTCTTCCTGCAGTCACAACTCTTTGAATAAGCAAGCACATGAAGCTGATTTAATGATTTACTATTTTTCAAGTAAATAGGGAATCCCACTAGGTTCCTCTTTAGTTATGGACTGAACTATCCATGCTGAGATGATTAGAAAATAGCAATGTTGGTTTTAATGAGAGGGCACACCTGAGCAAAAAATGGGGAAATATTGACGTTATTATATACTATGTTAACCTTGTAGATTTTTGGTTGTTGTTGGTGTGTGCAATATTATGACTCCTTCCAAAGTTAGCTTCATCAACAGGTTGCTTTGATTTCAGTAAAGAGTTTCATTCAAGTAAGGTGAAGTTCACGAATTTGGTTACTAGAAATGGTAATTCAGGAAAGTTCCATTATGCGTGTTTAGATTGCCTCTGTCATCACTGATCCCACCTTTTAGTCAGATATAAACCTCCAAGGGGGCAATCCATGAACAGTTAATAATGACTGATTACAGAGCTAACATGAAATAACAAAAACAGAGCTAGTACCCAATAAATATCAAATGAATAAAATTCAGAAAGTAAAGCCACAAAGATGCTGCCAAAGACCTGGCCAATGATTTAAATTGGTGCCTAAACGATAACAATGTAAGCAGCTGGAAAATATTCTTGAATAAAGTATGTCAGTGCTTGGGAGCCACCACAGAGTAGACCCTCTCCCTAGGAATTACCCACCTAGTCTCCAAAGGAAGAAAGACTTGAAGCAGGGCTTGGCAGAAGCTCTTAATGCATGGGTAGGTTCATATAGGAGCAGGCATTCCTTCCATAGGAAAATGCTAGCATAAACTTTCTAACAGTATACCAGGGGAGGGGGGCGGATCTATGCAACATGGAAGGCCTAGGAAGAAGTACAGAGCAAAAAGCTAAGAGGCCAGGAGCCAGGTGGCATCAGCAGCTGCAATAAATTTTACAATGTGTTTGTACAAAACTGTGTCCAATAGAGATCTTTTGGGATGGATTAAGGAGATCATGAAAGAATTTTGCAGCCTGCTAGCCACATGTCTGGAATTTTACACAGGGCTCCAGGTCAGATTGTGAGATTTCTAGACAGATGCAAGCCCCAGCACTTCTATATTTTAGAAGTTTAGCACTGGGTCAGTGTTGTTCACTGGACCTTAATTTCAACAGTTTATGAGGAGAACACATAAATACAGAAAATATCAACTATGACAAAGTATTTGTGACCGAATTTAGAATATTGGATGAAACCATTTGGCCTTGAGAACCAGGCAGGCAAAATGGGCAAGGCTGGAGTACTAGCGAGACAAGCCATATCCCTCCAGCACGTGCACCTGAGCCCAGTAAGGTGGAGGCAACCATAAAAGGCATCTCTCCCCCCCCCAGCTATGTTTTTTTTCCATTGAGCGGGTTGAACTGGTAGGAGATAAGGGACGGGGACAGCTGTGAGGAAACACTGTGAGCCTATGCATGTGCAAAACATTTGCCAACAGAGCCATTTTGAATCTTCAGTAAAAAGTGAATCTTTGTTTACTTGTTTAAGAGTGCTGCATGCAACAAGCAATCAAAATGTGATCCAAGTACTGGAGTGAATGCCCATCACTAGTCCCTTCATCCCCCTTTCCCGCTGAAACTAAGCTTAAGCACACATGAGCATTGTCAGGAGAAATTCTCTAAATTCCTCTTTACCCAATGTCTTTGTGAAAATCAACAATCTGTTTCTGGTTCTCTTTTTGGGAATCTGGAGTCTCTTTCTACTTAATTCCATTTTGAGAGAATTGCAGAGAGGAGGGGCAGGAAGGGAGGTTCTGCAAAATTTCAGAATTTACCTCTGCAGAGGCGCAGAGGCTCAGAGGCAGGCAATGACTTCCCAAACCTTGCTATTCTCCTGCTAGAGCACCACCCTGCGTTGTTTGACATAAAACAACTGCAAGGGCTCAAGTTCAAAAAGGATTTATTGATTTCTCTAGAAATAGAAAGCAAAGTGAAATGAAAGATAAATCCCTCTTGTAAAAATTGTGATTTTTAAATTATGTTTTTAAATATATTTTGCTTTGTTGACATTATAAGCCACCTTCAGTTCTGTATGGTAGAAAGGTGGCTAATAAATGTTTTAAACATACAAATAAATAAATAAATAAATTCCCTCCCCATAAAAAAGAGAAGTGGAATGGACACAAATTCCACCACTACCACCACCCCCTTCCTCCCTTTGTTCCTTCCCTTGTGTTAAATTTAAATGCCCAATAATGAAGTTATAAACTCATCAGTTGGACTTGGAACATAACTGAGCCTTTGACAGCCTTTCAGTGATTTCTGTTCCATCTTTCACCAAACAATTCTTCATCACCAGCAGCATATGATCTACTTCCTTCCCTTATGGTTAATTGTTATTGCATCTTTGAATGGTAAAGCCAGGGTATATTCTTTGGGAACGTGATGATGTTTTGCTTATAAATATCCATCACTGCAATTTGGTCTCAATTCACTATAAGGAACTAAAAAGAAAGACGACATGTTACATTAAATTGACTGTAATGTTGAAACAAGCCTTTTTATACGGGGTCTGAGTAGTCACAGTGAAAAGTAATATCGAAAGCTCCTAACTAATGCAAGTGCTTTGGAACTGGCATTTATTGCTTAGAAAATGAAACACAGCACATACATTTGCCAAGGAAGAGACATTGGGCTTGACTCACCAAACATTTGTTTTATGAATGCCCTAAATCTGCTGAGTTTACAAGGACACTCTATTTCCCAAATACACGAATAGCTAATCCTGAGAATTACACATTTACAGCTTTTACACTACTGGATACTTTCCCTGTGAATATAAATCTTCTGAGGTGTAGTTGCATTTCTTTTTAGATCCTTTTTGGAAAATACGGTATGTTTCTTAGGCCAATGACATCCTTTGTCACATTTTGGTGGAAGATATATATGGATTATGATCTGAGATGTTGAAAACTATGTGAGGACTATGCTTGGCAGGTAAACATACCATTTTTCACCACCAGAATCACTCACAAGCTGAGCCTTGGAGCTCTGCACCTCACTGCAATCCAAGGAAAGCTCTATATTGAACAGCATCATGGCCAGATGGTAGATGGCTGCGTGGCAGAGTTAGGGTTACCAGATGGTATCAACAAAATACTGGACACACTTAATAAAATTTTGTTGACCAAATTTACACATGTACACACACAAACAAGAAAAATGCCTTGTCCCTTTAATAGAAGCTGTGGCTGCCAACTCCACGTGGGGAAATTCTTGGAGATTTGAGGGTAGAGCTTATGTGCAGAAATGTGCCGTTGAAGCTTTTAACAGCATGGAGGTCAATAAGATCCTATTAAGCCTCTATTAAAAGGACAAGATATTTTTTTACCCAGGCAGTTGGCAACCCCAGGATCTACTTAGTCCTACTCCATTATGCTAGACACTACTATACCACACACACCCCATTCAATGCATACTAATACATACAGGGATTTCTGGGTTTTAAATGGTTCATGAGCAGGTAGAAATTCAACAAAGGTAATAATAAGTTTTTTAATACTACTATTTTATAGCCTTTGAAAAACAAAATCAGTATGTTCCTGATCATATTATGATCTCCAGGGGACGAGTAATACATGTATTTAAGTGTTGCACATGTTTTGCCACAGCTTCAGGTTCAAGTCAGGTTCTCTTAAACTCTTTCAACTCCCCTCCCCCCCGTGCCCCCAGCTTTGGGAGACATAAGATTTGGGGACATAACACAACACCAACCATCTGAACAGAGAACGTTGCACACAGCTTGCACAGAAAACTGGCATGTCAGGGAAAATATTAAGCTGGATCTCTTCTCCCTGATACCTAATTATCTATATTTATTTTGTTTGTTTATTTGCATTATTTATAGTTCACCTTTTTCATTGGGATTCAAGGCAGATTACAGAGAGTGAGTCAATGCAATCAACAAGATGGGACATTCCACAAACAATAAAATTGGATTTGAGCCGTAGATCCAACCAGAAGTCTTAAAAACAGAACTGAAGCAAAGCATAAGTGTTAATTGGACACATTAAATTATGCAAAATTACACATTGGGAGCCAACCCATAGCAAGCTATGCACAATAGTATAGACCTCAGTTCCCAATAATATGTCCAAGTAACTTTGTGAAGGCGTTTGTAATAGTGCTACCCTATTGCCTGCATAGAAAAGTCCTCTTTTCAGCTTTGCATAGTTTGCAGAAAGCCAGGAGAGTGGGAGTCTTCCTGACCTCCTCAGGCACAAGGTGGGGGGCACAATGGAGAAGGCACGTGTATGGGCAGTTGTTCATTCATTCCCCACTTTTCTCCCCAATGGGTACCCAAAGTGGCTTACATCATTCTCTACTCCTCCATTTTAACCTCACAACAACCCATGCTGAAAGACCATGACTGGCACAACATCAGCTGAGCAAACATGCATGCGCACCTGCACACTGCGGCACATCACTTCTGTTTTACACCCGGAAGTGTGTAAAACTTCTGTTTTACACTTTTGGGTGTAAAACAGAAGTGACGTGCACGGGTTGGCATGGCCATGCATGCACGTGATCCCCTCAGCTCTGCCCCAAAAGCCTCCAGCCAGAGGATTGGGGGGACCTGGCAACCCTATGCATCAAAGATCTGCACATACATGCTCAGGATATAGGCCAATGAAGTCATTGGCCCAAGTAGGGAACTGATAATCACTCTTTGGGCATACTCTTTGACTCTTCCAAACAATGTCATCCAGTGAGATAAGGGCACCCCTCCCTTCAGGAACAGGCATTATGTTTTGTGTTCTTGTGTCCCCCCACAATCTACAACGTCAAATACAAACAGTAAGGCTTATAGACCTTTCATTTTAGAAATGAAACACTATTTTATTCCATTCGAATCCTTCACAGCACTTTTGCCCTGGTTTGTCTTTTGAACCACCCAGAGGCTCATAAATCTTACCTTTTTTCACGGCACTGATGATAACTGTTGTCAGAAATTGCCCCTAAGAGTATTTAAGGGAAAGATCATTCTTCTAATTCTTTTGCTTGTTTGAGGAAAGACAAATATATTGGTTCCCAATTGGAATATATTCTGAGGAATGTCATTTGCATATGCTTGTCAGGAATCTTGACACTTTAGAAAGATGGTTTTCAGGCTACATTTTAAACTGATTTAATTGAATAAAAGGAATTATTTACGTGACTCCTAGTTGCTGCATTTAGAGCTGCACCTTCCATCCTTCCCAACAAAGTATGTAGTGACTTTTAAAAAAATTATACACAAGCTTGTTCGGAAATACCAGTTTTCACTTCAAGCAGCTACCTTTGATCTGATCTTATTTCACTTCATCTGAGCTTTCCAAAATTAAATATGGAAAATGAGTGAATTTTAACTGAACATCTGTGTAAACATTAATCTAGGGATAAACATTCTTTTTCACTGTTTCAGATGGAAAGTGAATGCAGCTATTATCTTACAAGTTGGGGGGGAGGGAGGGGAAAGCTCCATAGCTTTAATAAACAATTCAGACATTTAGATAGTATTGACTATTCAAAAGGAGTTCTCTGGGAGATGATGAAGTTGGAAAAGCAAAAACATACTTCAGATGTAATGCCAGAACATGGTTTGGTGTCATATAAATAAGTCTCAGAGAATCCTTAGCTTCATGCTGGCCCGCTCTTTTCTTCATATGCAGTAATCTGATTAAACATTCCTGCTTTCACAGCAAATCATAGTTTGTTGTTGCATCTGAACCACAAACAGTATTTTTGTCTCTTCCCTGTCAAACCCAGAGTGGTGTAGTGGTTAGAAGCGGTGGACTCTAATCTGGAGAACCGGGTTTGATTCCCCACTCTTCCACATGAGTAGCAGACTCTTCTGGTGAACTGGGTTGGTTTCCACACTCCTCCACATGAAGCCTGCTGGGTGACCTTGGGCTAGTCACAGTTCTCTCCGAACTCTCTCAGCCCCACCTACTTCACAAGGTGTCTGTTGTGGGGAGATGAAGGCAATTGTAAGCCAGTTTGAGTCTCTTTAAAAAGTTAGAGAATATTGGGGCATAAAAACCAACTCTTCTTCAAATAAGGTTGCAAACTTTTGTTTATGCCTAGTTTGGAATCCTGGTTGAAGAAAGAAAGAAAGAAAGAAAGAAAGAAAGAAAGAAAGAAAGAAAGAAAGAAAGAAAGAAAGAAAGAAAGAAGCTATGAACATCTGCTTTGCATGCAGAAGATCAATCCCTGGCATCTCCAGTTAAAAGCATCACAAAGGAAGTGATGTGAATGACCTCCACGTGAGACCATGACTCAAGTCTTAGTCAGGTAGGGTCAGACTCATGGTTCACCTAAATCAACATCTTGTAACCCACAATGGTCAACTAGAAGACACCCCCCCCCAGCAAGAACATACTTCCTCCCCTACCAGAAATGCCTCTTGCCATGTTGAGGCCTTAAGTTCTTGAGGGCAGAAGAGAAACAAACTCAGCCAGACTTTTCCTAGCTAATTCTAGCCAGTTAGTCAGGTCTTCTCCATTTCCTTCCCTGTCAGCCTGTTTGCATGAGTTTCAAAAGGGAATGGGAGGAAACAGAAAATGTAGTAGCCCGAAGGGTTCTGTGTTCTGGATGTCACATGTATGGCATAATGAAATGATGAAACAGTGTCTGATTCACAACTTGGTTTCAGTGAGTTTGGGAAGTGATAGTTCATGAGCAGTAATGAACCCAACACTGTGCCAAAATGAACTTTAGAAACGTTATTATAACCTAACTTTTTTTAAAATGTGAAAGAATTTCTGTAGAATGGTTGTGTCCTGAATCTTAAACTAATTTTATTTTTGAGATCATTTTGTGGCCAGTCTGCACGAACTGCTTGACTGCACGCTCACATTGGCCAGGTATTGGGCAGGAGTTGAAAAGTACTCAACTGGTGGCCTTTGAGGCTGATGATACCACAGACGTGTTGATGCCCTGTCAATCTTTACTGATTTTCTGCTACATCAGGGAGGAAGACTCAGCAGTGAAACTCTTCTTTGCATGCACACAGTTTATGGATTCTCATGCTGAGACAATTGCCATAGTTTTATGTCAGGATCTAGAGGAACAAGGGTGTACACAAGGGGGGCATGGCGCTGAACCCAGTCCAGGCCCATACTTAGTAATCTATATAAAATTATTTCAATATGAAATTGTTTATATTTCCAAAAACATATGCCATCAATAGTTAATCATGTGGTTTTTAAAATATTTTTTTCACTTGTAAGACAAAAGAAAAAATGAGTAATGTGCAAGTCACATGGACCATTGTCTGAGGCTGGCAATTTTAGGCAGTATCAACACTGCTGAACAAAGGAACTCAGGCTATCACATACATGACAGGAAGCGTAACCAAGAAGCAGAGAATAATAGTCAAAGAAAGAGAAAATGAAAGATGTCATGTAAGAAGTGTGGAAAGATGTCACAAATGCCTTTACTGAGACAATAGAGTAGATATTTCATTCGTGTATGAAAGGAAATACTTTCTCTCGGTCTCTTTTCCTTACAACTAGGCAGAGAGTGTGACTAGCCCAAGGTCACCTAGTGTGCTTCATGGATAAGTAGGACTTTGAACTCTGGTCTCCCTAGTCTTATACCAACTAGGGCTTTCGATTCGGTTCGGCACGAACCGAAAAACAGCCAAATTTCCCCTGATTCGGCGGTTTTTAGTTCGGGATGAACCGAACTCAAAAATGGCGGGAAAACTGGGGAGCCGAATTCAGTGAGTTCGGGAGTTCACGAATAAATGCGGCAAATTCGGGACGCAGCAGCATAACCGTCAGTAAGCAGCATTCTCCCCCGGCCAATCGGTGGCCAAGCTGGGTCTTCTTCTGGCCAATCAGTCAGGATTGAGTACTGGAGGAATCAGCTGCTGCGCAGCCCGGCTGGGGAGAGAAAGAGGGGGGGTGCATGTGCACATTCGCTCCTTTTTGTGGCTGCAGGGGGTGCATTTTTTGGGATAGAGACCCCAAACTTTCAGTGGAGCTTCAGACGAGCCTTCTTAAGAGACCCCCCAAGTTTTGTAAACATTGGGTCAGGGGGTCCCGAGATATGGGCTCCACCCCTTTTCCCTCCCCCCTTTTCCATTTCCGTGGCTGCAGGGGGTGCTTTTGGGGGGTGCAGCCCCCAAACTTTCAGCATAGCTTCAGACAAGCCTTTTTAAGAGACCCCCCAAGTTTTGTAAAGATGGGTTCAGTGAGGGCAGAAATATGGGCTCCCCCCTTTTCTCTTTCCATGGCTGCAGTGGGCGCATTGTTTGGGGTGCAGCCCCCAAACATTCAGCATAGCTTCAGACAAGCCTTCTTAAGAGACCACCCAAGTTTTGTAAACATTGGGTCAGGGGGTCCCAAGATATGGGCTTTCCCTTTTTCCCTATTGGGATGAATGGATCACCCGATCCTGTATGCATCTCCAGAGCGGCAAATCCAAGGCAAAACCTCCCGTGCTTAAATAGAATGGTATTGGATTACCCAGTCCTCCCAGCCCCTCCTGAAGGAACAGAAGACAGCCACAGTAAGACCCCTTTGGGGGCTTTAATCTATAATTTTTCTCCTGTGTGTGTGTGTGGGGGGGGGAAGCAGAGTCTGTGTGTGTGTGTGGGGGGGAGGGAGCAGTTTCTGTGGGTGTGGGGGGGAAGCCAAAGGAGGCTGTCTCCCATCTGCCTGAGGTGTGTGTGCCCCCTCGAGTCTCTCTCTCCCTGGTTTGAGGGGGGGCTTCAGTTGTGTGTCCTCAGGTTTCCCCTCATTCATAAGATTGGTTAGGTCTATTTTGATGCTTGCTCAAAACTTGTTTTCAGATGGTGACTTAAAGAAAAAAGAATGCATTTTCCAGGTCCCGACTCAAGTCCGATGCAAAAGGGGAAATTCCACCCCCTCCTGCTCATTATGCATAGCTAGCTGCCTCTGTCCCTTTCCATGGTTTGCAAACTCCCAGGTGTCAGGTGTTGCTTTGCATGGTTGCAAACGTGTTGCTTTGCAGTTGTGTTGCTTTGCAAACTTCTTTGCACCTGCCCCGCCCTTGCTCCCCGCAGCTCAGCTGTTTGTCGGGGCTGGGAGCTTTGTGCTTGGGCGGCAAGCTCTGCTCAGAGATGCACATTAAGGGTGGGGGGACCCCTTTCGGGGCCCATATCTCAGCCCCCCCGACCCAATCTTTACAAAACTTGGGGTGTCTTGCAAGAAGGGTCCTTTGAAGCTCCGCTGAAAGTTTGGGACCTCTACCCCCAAAAATGCCCCCCTGGAGCTGTGGAAAGGCGCAGTTGTGTTTGTAATGGCTTTATTCGGTCAAATTTTTTCCCCAAACTTTGAATTCGCGGAGAATTGCATGGACCCGAAGCGGGGGAGTTCGGAGTTTGGCATAATCCAAACGGGCTGAATTCGGCCGAATCCGAACTATACCGAATTTTTTTTTTCAACAGCCCTAATACCAACACTTTAACAACTATACTACTCACATACTGGATACTTAGTACAAATCTCCAAGTGCATTTCAGAATCCAGAGTAGGGTTGTGCCAAAAAAATTTGGGTAAATTTCTGTTTCAGGTTTATTGGGCCCAATTTTTTTTGGTAAACCCGAAATAAGCTGAACACCCATACTGGTAAATTCCGGTATTTGGCTTAGTTTCAGGTTTACTGAAAAATTCGGGCCCATTATAGTCTGTGGGGATTTTTCAAAGCTCCTGGGTGGCATTTTTGGAGGTAGAGCCCCCAAATTTGCAGTGTGGCTGCAAGGGACACTCCTTCGACAGTCACCAAAGTTTGGTGAACTATGGGATGGGGGTTCAATTTTATGGGCCCACAAAGGGGTCGCCCCCATCCTCCAGGCATTTGCAAGCTGAGCTGTCCATCAGTTTTCAGGTTCAAAAATTCAGTGTTGCCGAAGACTGATGGAAAGAGCCGATTGCTTGGCTGACACCATAAAGTCTGGGGTCTGCCTTCATTTCTGGGTCGCTTTGCATGATGTCCATGCAAATGAGCTTCCAAGTGGAGGAAAAAGGCTTAAATGCAAGAGAAATAAGACATGGAAAACATGCCTTTTGGTGGCAAATGACATTCTGTGAACAGTCCTTTATTGTGGTCATGAAAAATCTGATCCCAAGAGATGGTCACAGTGCGGGGAAACGAAGCCTCTAATCAGGGTGACCTTTTGTTTCAGAGCAGGTTTTCAGGGGGGGTGAGATCGGAGCCAGCTGAAGTCTTGACCTTGGGGGCTGTCTGAAGGAGATTGCTCATCCACATGGATTAAGAAATCTCCTTCGGAAGCCTGGTGGTCAGCAGCTGATGAAGCTGGCTCTTTTTAGTTGGAGGGTATATCCCTCTGGACGGGACTTGGTGAGCCCCATCTTTTTAAAAACCCTCATGCTTGATCCAGATCAACCTGCTGAAAGGTTGGTCAGACCAAGCTGGCTCCAATTACATGATCCCCATGTCAAAAGGTCCCCAACTATGGGGCTCTAACAAAACCAGTAAAAGAAAAAGAAAGAAAAAGAAAAAGGGGAGAAAGCACAGAGCCATGCTTCTGAACAAAGGCAAATAGCTGAACCCGAAAAGCAGAATATCTGTTCAGGTTTTTTGGGAATTGCCTATTTGGCTTCAGCTTTATTCCCAGGTTTTGCCATTCAGTAAACCCAAAACCTGAAATTTACCAAAATGGCTAATTTCAGGTTTATTTTCGGTTCAGGTTTATCAATATGCGCAATCCTAATCCAGAGTAAATACTTGCTTCTCAGATATCCTGGCCTGGAAATATGGGAGCATTTGCTTGGTTGAAGGACAGCAGAATCACCTCACTTGCTTAGCTTCTGAGATCTGACAAGATCGGACTATACTATACCATTCCACACCTCCTCCACACGTACCCATAGCTAAAAATTAAATGAAGATGGAACCATTTCTTTCTCTAAGGTAGGGCCCACCAGGACACAATAATAATGCAATTATTAGTATCCCATCTGTGAAGGCAAACCATAATTCCCTTGATCCATTATTTACATCAGAGTTTGTATTACAGGCTACAGGAAAGAGCAAGAGTCCAGTAGCACCTTAAAGATTAGCAAAAGTCTGGCAGGGTATGAGCTTTCGTGAGCCACAGCTCACTTCTTCAGATACAGCTAGAATGTGATTCCATCTATCCTTAAGTAGAGAAGAGTGAATTAGATGCACAATGGCACAATGGCAATGTAAATGTCAAAAGCAAGGAAACAGCATTAGCAGGCATCATTGGATTAGGTGTGATAAACAGAGGGGTGGTAGGCGTGGAGAAATTACCATTGGTAATGAGACAGGAAGCCCAGATCACTATTTAATCCAGGATAATGCATTGTCTTGAGCTTCTAGTTAGACCTTATTTGGAGTATTGTATTCAGTTTTGGGCACCACAGTTTAAGGAGGAGGATGACAAGCTGGAATGTGTCCAGAGGAGGGCAATGAAGATGATGAGGGGCCTGGCAGACCAAGTCCTATGAGGAAAGGTTGAAGGAGCTGGGTGTGTTTAGCCTGGAGAGGAGTTGTTTTCTGTTGCCCAAGAAGGTCAGACCAGAACCAATGGGTTGACATTAAATCAAAAGAGTTTTCAGCTAAACATTAGGAAGAACTTCCTGACAGAGCGGTTCCTCAGTGGAATAGGCTTCCTTGGGAGGTGGTGGGTTCTCCTTGTTTGGAGGTTTTTAAGCAGTGGTTAGATGGCCATCTGACAGCAATGCTGATTCTGTGAACTTAGGCTGATCATAAGAGGGAGGGCAGGAAGAGATGAGTCAGTGCTTGGTTCTCATGGCCCCTTCCTACATGCCCAGAGTAATACCGATCACCACTTTGGGGTCAGGAAGGAATTTTCCTCCAGGCCAGATTGGCCAGGGATCCTGGAGGATTTTTTGCCTTCCTCTGGAGATAGGGCAGGAGCCAACATTCTTTGCACATTCAACAAAAAGAACTGAATTTCTAGAAACAGTTGTGAGAAGACGACTCCCAAGGTAATCTCAGACATGTTGGAACGTTAATATCTGAACAGTGAATGAGAGGAAACAGGAGTTCATAGAATGCTTTAAGGAAATAAGGGCCTGGAATTTTGATCAAAGAGCTGCCTATGAGTCCAGGGGATTCATTTGATGGCAGGAAGAAGATGGGGAGGCCCACTTCTTTTTATCCCTGTTCCACAGAAGAATATACGATGTGAATATGCTGCACAGTGAACTCCAGAGAAGCGCCATTGATTCTGAAGCGATTAGAGTAGTTGTGTGATTAGAGTAGCTGTGTGATTTGTTAGAAGTATCAGCACAGTCAAAGATTTTTTTCAAGGCTTGTTCTCTGAGCTACCTGAGCCATCTCAGCTGCCTAGAGGCAGAATCAAGGAAATCAGCTTATAGCAGAAGTTTGTGATATCATAATTTCACATGCCAAAGAATGATTTGAATTCACTATACATCTAGTAAATGCAACACTGGCACAGAGTGGTTTGTTTGAAGCAGGCCTACCCAAGGCTACAGAAAGGCAGAACTTGACATGTTGTATGGGAGGCAAGGGCTCTTCCTCATCAATAGTGTTGCCAACCTCCAGGTACTAGCTGGAGATCTCCTGCTATTACAACTGCTCTCCAGCCACTAGAGATCAGTTCACCAGGGGGAAATGGCTGCTTGGCAATTGGACTCTATGGCATTGAAGTCCCTTCCCTCCCCAAACCCAGCCTTCCTCAGGCTCTGCCCCAAAAAACTCCCGCTGATGGCAAAGAAGGACCTGGCAATCCTAGGTACGTGGAATGGGGCTGCATCAGATCTTATCAGATCTTGGAAGCTAAGCTTGGGTCAGTACTTGGAGGGGAGACCTCCAAGAAAGATTCTGCAGAGGAAGGCAATGGCAAACCACCTCTGCTTAATCGCTTGCCTTTAAAACCCTACCAGGGGTTGCTATAAGTTGGCTGTAACTTGACAGCACTTCACACACACACAATTTTCTTTATAATTATACTTAAGTGGATATTTGAATTTTTGAAACTGTGCTTACATTGTAATATGAAGTAAGGTTGGGGAAGGAATGGAAGAAACTAAACTCTGAAGGAATTTTACCACAGGCCTTGAATGTTGACTCTGCTTTTATATATCAGAGAAGAATTCTCACAAAATCTTACAGAAAACCCGAAAACATCTCAATTTATTGTAAGACTGCCATCAAAATATATCAAAATATATATGATTTCATAGAAAAACACAAACCTCACTACACTTTTCCATTCTGCTAAATATAGACAATCGTAAATGTGATGATATCCGAGCAGATTCAAAAGGGTGTTTTTCTGAGAACAGTACCACACTAACCATTCTTAATAGACCATCATTGTGCACTTTTAGGCCAAATATGTGGAGGCAGGAAAGAGACTGAACTGCTACAATGACACAGTGCCATCTGCTGTCAGCATTTTGAAAACACACATTATGTTGCAGAGGAGCGGGGTGGGGGGAGTCGGGGAAAATGAAATTCAGAGCCAGTATTCTGGTTCTGTAAATTCTGAATACTGATTTCTAACTGACCATTCAGAAATCTGCCATAATTTCAAATGATGGTTTTAGTGTTGGCATTCATTTTGAACATATAGCAAATAGGCTAAAATGAAATCAGATTTACAAAAACAAACCAATTCATTTGAAACAGTTCATCATATATGTTGAATTGTTGGAAAAGGCACCATAGACCTTTTCAGATGTTACTGTCATGTGAACAGAAGCCTACCAACAAAGCATAACAGGAGCATGAGCTACCCATGATCCTCTCAATATGAGCAATCACTGTGTTGTGTGAACAGGGACTACACACATATTTACTATGCATGTCCATCTTAGGTACTTATCAACTCTCACAAATAAATACATAATAAATAAACTACCCAATGGATTTTTCATAGTCATGTGGACTGAGGCTGATTGTGCATGGTATAAATACTGCATTTGTAAATAATGTATTGTGTGTGTTCATACAACAGGGTGACTGTTTTGTCTCATTTGAGCTTCCCTCAATGTTCTCTCCTTCCTACCAACCCTAGAAGCTAAAATGACTAAACTGAGGCTGTCATACTTTGGTCACATTATGAGAAGACAAGAGTCACCGGGAAAGACCATCATGCTAGGAAAATTTGAGGGTAGCACGAAAAGAGGAAGACCCAACAAGAGATGGATGGACTCAATAAAGGAAGCCATAGCCCTCAGTTTGCAAGATCTGAGCAAGGTTGTCAAAGACAGGACATTTTGGAGGACTTTGATTCATAGGGTCTCCATGAGTCGGAAGTGACTTGACAGCACTTAACACACACACATGTATTTTAACTCTGTTTTTTTTAACACTTTTAAAGTTGTTTTAATGAGGCATATTTGGGAGAAGGGTTTATTTTAATGGTTTTATAATCTATTTTATTATGGACATTTAAAATTGTTAGCTGCCTTGGCAGCCCTTGTAAGGACAGAAAGATGGAATATAAATTTGTTAATAAAATAATAAATGCATCAGAAGGACTGCAGGTAGTACACAGTCCAATTAGGCATGCTGCAGATTTCTTTGCAAACCTGTTTGGCAGTTGAACTTACTTTTTTCAACACAATCACACCATGAGTTTATCCAGAATTTGTTTGGATTACATACTGCAACTTGAAAAGCTGTTGAAAAAATTTGCAGCTGTCTGTTGGTCAGAAGCACACAGTAAAGTTGCTAAAAGGAGAAGAGAAAGAGCTCATTTCTCTCCCAGCCCTCAAGCTGTGCAGGCACTAGAGTTGCCAGCTCTGGGTTGAGAAATACCTGGAGATTTGGGGGTGCTGCTTGGGAAAGGCAAGGATTGGCGAGGGGCGGGACCTCAGCAGGGTATAAGGCCATAGAGTCCAGCCTCCAAAACAGCCGTTTCTCAAGGGGAACTGATCTTGGTTGTCTGGAGATCAGTGGTAATAGCAGGAGATCTCCAGGTCCCACCTGGAGGGTGGCAACTAGGCTTGCCAGGCCCTGTAGCTCCACCAGCGGGAGCTTTCTGGGGCCTTGGCTGTAGCGTGTGGTGTGCGCGTGTGCCTGGAGCTACTAGAGCGCCCACGTAACTTCCGGATTTACCCGGAAGCGATGTGGATGCTCTAGTGATCTCGGGCAAAACTCTATGGTTTTCATAGAGTTTTCTCCGAGATTCCCAGAGCGTCTGCATCACTTTCGGGTGTGCACGCATGCCCTCAGTGCCCGCCGGCCATCTGCTGGCTGGCGGGCAGCCTGGTGGATTGGTGGGATTTTATCCGCTACCACCGGGCACTAGGCAACCCTAGTTGCAACTCTAGCAAGCACAGAAGCAGTGCTTTTAAAGTCTGCATTGCAAAAGGTAGGGGCGAAAGAGCTGGTTTCTCTCCTTTTCTCTGCAGCCCAAGATGACAGCTTGGGCTCGGGAGAAGGGAAGATGGATCACCTGAGCTTCTGATCGCACCTCTCCCCCCAATTTTCCAAAAGTCAGCATGTCTGTGAGACAGCACAGTTTCCATAATGGGAGAATCAAAATCCTTCCAGCTGATCAGCAGTGGGGATTCCTAATCTCCCCCCCCCAAAAAAAAACTTTTACTGCGCACTGAGAAAAGGTTCCCCAGGAGGAGATCAGAAGCCAATTCCCAGCTGATCCCTCATCAGCTGTGAGTCGGCTTCTGATAGCCACAAGTATCCTGTTCCTGTCAATACACACAATCAGGTTGTGAGCAGCCGAAGAGCTAGTCGATTAATTGGCTGCCTGATCACTACTGGCGAACTGGAAGTGAGCTGAACTGGCAGGTGTTCAAGCAGCTCTAGCTCCCAGTACATGTAATTGTAGCTTTCAAAAAGAACTACTTAGAATGTCTTTTTTAAATCTTGGTAACCACTTTGATCCAATATTGCTGAACAAATTCTAAAACGGCTCTCCATTAAATGAGGAGGGACGGAACTAAGAGCGGAACTACACATGATGTGAGGTACTGTCAAAAGTTTCTTAACAAAATGCAGCTGTGGGGGCTGCAAGGAGGAAACTGATGAAAGGGGAGAGGAGAGTTGAACTGCAGCCCCTGCAGCTGCATTTTTTCAAAGAAAATACTTTGGGAGAAATAATCACAGAACCACATGTAACATGAACACTAGTTTTAGTAGAAATTTACTGTAATAGTTGCTTGTACACAACAACATACCTTTATTAACTAAAGGTTTGACACTGTACAGTGAAAGTACAATGAAGGGCGGGGGAAGGGGAGGGACTTCAATGCCATAGAGTCCAATAGCCCAAACAGCCATTTTCTCAAGGTGAACAGATCTCTATCAGCTGGAGATCAGTTGTAATTGGCAGGAGATCTCCAGCCACCACCTGGAGGTTGGCTGCCCTGTTTATTGCATGTGCAAACACTGCAACATTATGTGTAGTAAACTGATCTTTTCTGCAAATGAGGTATTCTTTTATATAGACAATGCTGACATTTGAATGGGGATTCTGCAATCTGCCACACTTGCCCCCAACCTTTTAACAAGCTGTGAACTAGGTATATTTTATTACCTTAAACCAGCATGCATTCTCATGGCCATTGATAACCTTTGCGTGCCAAACTACTTATGTTCTTATTTCAGATGTTTTGCATCAAACTGCCTCTTAATTACCAGTTAAACAGGCATGCGGGATAACAGCAAGTAACTTTGCTCCCTGGCTGAAATTCAAATGGACAGATGGATTTTCTTGGAAACCTATGACCTGGGGAAATGGAATTGGGTATGGAGTTCTACCTGCAGGTTTTGTATCTGCTTACTGTGTTCAACAAGAAGACTGCTTATTCAGCTCTGTGCACAATCAGGTCAATTTCCAGTATTTTCTTTCTCACAGTGGAAAACCATGCAGGGATGTAGCAATGGCCCAGGTCCTGAGGGATAACTCAGCTGCCTCTTCAGACATTATGTGTCAGGCTGAGGACTACATTTCCCAGGGTGAACCGAGGTGTCAGGAGTGGGGTGGGGGGAAAGGGAGAGGTTCAATGCCTGCATACTGCATGGATGAGTGGCTGGCTAGGCTACTGCCACCACACTAACTGGAGCAGCCATCATGGAAAGTGTGGTAGAGGAGAGCAATAAAGAGTTTGGTGTGCTTATTTGCAAAGCCTTATCAACTGCTTCTCTTGCATTTCTATTGTGCTGGTTTTTAGAAAATTTCCCTCTGAAGCATCAAATGTACCAATTACTTTGTGCTGAAATTCACTTGCATTTCTGTATTACATGAAGGCTTTATATGGAGTTTTAAATTTCATGGGATCATAAGGGGAAGGCAGCATGAAAGGAATCTGCCATCTGGAAACCATTAGAAGCACTTATTGTTCTGAGTGGCAAAGCTCTCTCTCTCTCTCTCTCTCTCTCTCTTTAAAGGTACTAAACAAATACAAAGCAGAGATAAAGAAGCAAGCACTGGCCTCCCACCCCACCACTAGACAAAAGTGTGCAAACTTTCCCATTGGCAAACTATTTGAGGCAGAGCTTTTTAGTGCGATTTCCTGACTGCAGTGCAAGATGAAGCATTCTGGGATGTCAGTCTGCATGATGGAATGTACACTCTGGACTCCGAGGTTCTCTGCTAAGATCCAATGCCGTTTTATTGTATTGCACCAATATGTCATAGAGGGATGGAAAGGGGAAGTAAAGGGACACCATGCAATAGAGGAGGAGGAAAAGGGAGGGGGAAAGTTATACATGGCCATGCAATCTGAGCAAAAATAATTGTGTGGGTGGTGGTGGTAGGGAAATAATGCCTCCATAGTCTGAAACTGCCATCTCCACCACCAAAACTAATATAGGTGGGTTTGTTTCCTTTCCAATTTTTAATTGGCAGCAGGAAAGTCAGCAAGAACTCCTGTGGAGCCCTCCTTGCACCCATTTGCTTCCTAGTTCTTTTGTCATTTTCATCTTCTGTGTATCCAATTTCACATAGAAAGGGAGGGGAACTAGGGTTGTTAATTGCCTTCACAATTCCACAGCAAAAGGCACAAACAGTGAGGATGGGTGGAAGGGGCATGATGTCCTTTCCAGCTGGAAAACCAGAAATGACATCACCACATCATGATGTCACTCTAGGAACCCTGCAGATCTCTGTGGTTTGATCATAAAGATCCAGTGGGTTCCTAGAGGGTCATCGTTATGTAGTGATGTAACTTCTGGTTTTTCAGCTGGAATGATATGAAGATGTCATGTGATGCCATTTTCTCATCCCTGTTTCCTCCACTGCTGATTCATTTGATGAACCAGTGAGGATTGATGGAAGCCCTCCTACTAGAAGCTGGTAAGTGCCATCTCTAAGGGATGGACCCAACCCCCCTCCAAGGAGTTTTCCTCCAGCCTAAGCAGCAGTCCCCCAATTTCAGCAGCTCCCCTTTTGGAGGAAAAGACATTTCAGTTGGCACAAGGCTTCTGAGGCTGGAGGAAGGCTTCCAACTTTGCACAGTGGACTGGTAGGATAGGGATAGGGTCTATCTCAACAGGGTTAAGTTTGTTTATTTGTTTTTTCTTTTTCTTTTTGTAATTTAGAATCTTTTTCTTTTGGTAAACTACTCTCAATCCCTCTGGAGAGAAAAACAGCCTAAAAATATTCAAATGAAGGAATGGCCAGAGGGAGCTGCAGAGGTATGCAGCTCTCTCTCCTCCAGCTTCAAGTGGAGATTTCAAGGACTGTGCTCACAGTCACGATCATCCTCGCCTAATCTGTTCTTTTGCCTTTTGCAGCACGTTGCAGGAATGAATGAAAGAAGCTTTCCCCAGAATGCTGACCAGCATCGTTGCCAGCAAAAGGCTGCTGATCAAGATGCTGCTAAAAGCACAGGAGCAGCCAGCAGTGAAAAGAAATGGCCAGCCCTACAACTGCTTTCCTGCTGGAGCTACTGTCACATGCGCTCCTTCAGATGTAGGTTTTACAAGTGACCAGCAGCAGCTGGGCGCTCCTTTGTGCCGTGCGTTTGATTTCCCGCAGTAAAAAGGTTCCCGCGTTAGAAAAGCGTGCACCTTTACCAGCACAAAGGAGCCATGCGTTAACGGCCTATATGTTTGAGGTTTATGGGTCTGAAGCCCATGTTCAGATTAAATAAGGCTATGTGAAAGCCATCTTTGAGTATGCTTTGCTGTAAGCATTGCTGTATAGCTAAGAGCCACCTTGATGGTTTGGCTGTACTGTAATTAATCAGTATTTGAAGCTATGTATAAAGCTTATTGTTATGTGTAGAGTATAAACTCTATTTCACAATCTCTCTGGCAATGCCAATCTTAGAGAGTACTGAGTATAGTTCAGTTTAAGAGCTTAAGGCTCCATGGATCTCCATCCATGTATTCCAATTATATGTATTCCAATTGGAGTAATTCTATGTGTTAGCCATTGTTGGCTGTAATGCATGTTTATGCATGCATGTGTATGTCAGACAGTGCTGTGTGAGACCTCAGTCTTAGAACTGACTACAGAGTATATTCAGTGCTTCCTCCTTGTGTAGAGAAACCCCTGGAATATGCTCTGGTAGTGGGCTTCTTAGAGAAGCTGCTTTTACATCTTGTCTGTCAGAACTAGGAAGTCTATACATAAGATAGATCTTATGAGAACTTATATTTGGCCAATGGCTTCTATAAGTTCTCAGTGACACCATACTCAAGTATGATAAGATCCATACCCTTATAATCCTTAGATTAAGGGCCTTCATCACATATTTAGGATGAAGCATTGTACAGACAGTTATTCCAGACAATCAGTCTCAGAGAGACAAACTGTGTGGTATAATATCTCTCTCTGTGAGAGTTCTCCAGACTTAGAGACAAGTATAAATGATTGTTCCTAATTCACGCAAGAATCAGGTTCCTCATTCACGCAAGAATTAGGCTGCCAAGGTTTTACATCTTTGGTAGATGGAGGAAGTCCATAGGTCAGTAGGTTTAGACCATCAGGATCTTCTCTCACCTGTAGTCAGAGAAAGGTCTCTATTTATATCTTTTCAGAGCCATTATCTTGTAGATGTGCTGGAATAGGTCCAGTCAACTTTGGTTCTAGAATCCCTTAGCTAAAGCATTCTATAAATAAACAGTAACTTAGCCAGTAGTTAATCAATAGGCCTTATAAGCAGTAGTTAGTATATATGACCTTGTCTATCATTCCTTGTCAAGCAGTATGTTTTGCTTAATCAGATGAGCACACCTGCAGCTATGACCTTTAGCTGTGACAGCTGTATTAAATGACTATAGCAGCAGAATCTTGGGTTGGATTCTACAGCATAGCAAGTAAGCCTTGAGCTTATACAGTCAAAGGTGATCCAGTCTATGAAGTGACATAACATCTTTTTAACACATTTTAACACATTTCTATCCTTATGAAGCCTAATGGGACATGTTTTCTTATCAAAATCCTGTTCACATATGGTTGCCTGCGACATAGACACTATTGAAAAGAATAAAACTTGGTGTGCACATATGCTGTTGTTCCTTTCCCAGTGCATTTAATAACCCACGGAGGCTTTCTCTGCTGCAGCCTTGGGCTTATTGCCATTTAACCTTTTACAGTGTGGGATCATATTTAACCATTCTAGCTTAGCCAAGGTGGGAGAATGATGCTGGAAGATGCTTCATGACAAGGTTAATTTTCTTCTCGGCTCAGGTCAACCTGCTCAGTGTTTTGAACTGATAAATTGGCATGCAGTCAACAGGCAGTAAACTGTAAAAAAAGATTTTCCATTTGGGATGTGGCAGACCCAAGGAAAATCTATGGCATTCAAAAGTATTGTTAGATGCTTTTCTTTACATGAGAGATGCCTTTGTTCACTTACATGCACAGTTCCAATTCATTCAGAAAGTGTAAAACGTCAGCACATGGGGCTAATTCATGGAGCTGAGATTTAATAAGCCAAAGAATCACTTGTGTTAAATGTTAAAAGGACTCCCTAGAAGGAGGTGCCCTGACCTGGATGGCCCAGGGTAGCCTGATCTCATCAGATCTCAGAAGCTAAGCAGGCTCAGCCTTGGTTAGTACTTGGATAGGAGACCTCCAAAGAATACCAGGGTTGTTATGCAGAGGAAGGCACTGGCAAACCACCTCTGTTAGTTTCTTTCTTTGAAAACTCTACTGGGTTGCCACAAGTTGGCTGCCATTTGACAGCACACACACACACACAGCAGAGGAAGGCAGTGATCCTCTGCATACATTCTTCAAAGGAAGTCCCATTGAAGGCAGATATTTTCTTCTGCATACATAGGACTGGGTAGAATGAAAACCCTTGCTTGGCATTTGTTAATCTTTACTTGAAAAACTGGCAAAGCAGCAGGGTGAGTACTGAGTAGCACAATTACAATCAAGGGAGAGCAGGGGAGATTGCCCTGCTCTACATCCCGTAATTCAGTCTACTTATGGTTATGCCTCAAGAGCATTTGGCCATCTCCCTGAGTGTATACAGCCAATAACTATTGTTAGGAACAATTAAATGGTCTGTCTTGGCCTTCCTTGTGCAGCCCCATGCAAATTGATGCCAGTGTAATGTGACTTAAGTCAGTAGCCTGAAACCCTGCGCTAAAATCCCAAAATATGGCACAAGCTGCCTACAATTAAATGCAATTAAAATGTCAGAAATTGGTGAGCTTGATTTAATAGGCTCTTTATTTAATAGGCCCACAGATCCTCGGGTGTGCCTGCTGAACAGATTTTTCTTTACTTCTGCTCTCTGTTTTACAAGGGATTAGAATCTTCTACTTAGTGCTAGGGGCAAAACTGAATCATTTTTAATATTTTCAGAGGGAGAACTACCCTACTTCTTCAGCCCATTAATCCTAAACAGCCTAAAAGCTGTTTTATATCTAGTATGAACTTACCGGTACTTAATTACGGCTGCATAACTCCTCTTGTAATTCACCAACAGTGTGGAGTTTTTCTAATATGCCCCCAAATGTCTGTCTTTCTCCCAAACATTTCTATGTCTTCCCTAGCCTGAAGAAGAGTTCCAGGGAATTCAAAAGCTTGGTGATGTTTAAGTTACTAAGATATTTACACTTTTGTCAGTCCCCACCCCCTTAACGGACCACATAACTACTTGTAATTTTTGCTGAACTGACAATTGATAGCTGTCAGTTTTGGCAGAGAAATAATTTGCCTGGGAGGGAGGAAGATGCTGACTTCAAAATCCATTTTATCAACCATTCAAGAGAAGATCATTGCTGTAAAGCTGACTGTATTGGCCATCTGTTAAGCAGGCCATCGGATTTACCCTTCAGAAGGAGGCATCTCACCACCAGCAGATGGGAGAGGGCTGGCCTATCTGAAGAAACTGCACTTTGGAACACACAGAGACTGCCCTAACTCCCTCTCTCTTTCTTGGAATCTGATGTGTGCAGTAAATATGCTACCTTGTATGGGTTCTCTTTGTCTCTGCTTGTTAAACCTGCATATTTGTAAAGAAAGCAAATATTACAGAGACATCACAGGACACCAGTGCTGTCTTATCCAAAGAAAACTCAAACCAGGAGACATTGCCATGGGAAATGTCAAGTGCACAGCAAAGATGATGATGAAGCAAAAATGCAGCATTTAAAAAACTGGGCAGAATTTTCCAGATGAAGGACACTTTATTTGATCAGAACACCAGCTGCAATTAAGCTTCAAGCAGATTTGGAATGACCTCTTCTGTGAGCAATGTCATGTTTCAGATAATATTTTCCTGGTCTTTTTAACACAGGAATATTTGATTGTCCCAGCATCACTCCCAGATAAAGACACAGGACAACCATGGATGGGTTTAACTGGTTTATTTAAACAGCAGATCTGTATCATAAGCTATTAGCATATTTAAGGTTGGGATGTGCCAGGCAGCCCACGGTTACCATTATTTCAGCAACTCCAGCCTGGCTCCGAACTTGGCCAGCAATTTATTGCTGGTTTTGTTTACCTCATCTGCATGCTAACTGTACCAAGAGGTAGTAAATCTCAGCCATACCCCAACATGCCACATAGATAGGGTTGCCAACCTCTAGGTAATGGGGGAGAAAATTAGACACCACTGTACATATATCAAGAGATTTGGAAATTAGTACAGGAGCGAAGTTACTATTAAACAAAGTGCAAAACTTTATAACAAGCTACGTGCAATGACATACAATGTAGGACAATATATACAAAAGGACCTACAACAATTATATACAAATATTAATATTCTCAATTGTCCCAAAGCTGAGTACAAAAAATCTTCTTATGTAGATAATAATCATGTAGTATGGTGGATGCCACTAGCAATGGAGGATACGGCCGTTTCAAATTCTTGACTAATTAATAATTCTTCTTCAGTCCTTCAATACGGCATCTTGCATAAATTTTCTACATAGTTTTCAAATTGTAGGTTACATTATATATCCACCAGGGGTAAAGTTCCAATGTCAGTCCCAAGTAGGGTAAAGAAGCTAAGTGTGGATCCACTTATCTACATAAGAATATTTTTTGTACTCAGCTTTGGGACAATTGAGAATATTAATATTTGTATATAATTGTTGTAGGTCCTTTTGTATATATTGTCCTACATTGTATGTCATTGCACGTAGCTTGTTATAAACTTTTGCACTTTGTTTAATAGTAACTTCGCTCCTGTACTAACCTCTAGGTAATAGCTGGAGATCTTCTGCTATTACAACTGACCTCCAGCTGATAGACATCACCTGGAGAAAATGGCTGCTTTGGCAATTGGATTCCATGGCACTGAAGTCCCTTCCCTCCCCAAACCCTGCCCTACTCAGGCTCTGTCCCAAAAACATCCCACCGGTGGCGAAGAGGGACCTGGCAACCCTACAAATAGACAATTAAAGGTTTGGTTGATGCTGCTCAGCACCAGGGTGTTCCCTCTCAACCTACTATACAGGACATCATATGATGCTGCAGGGTGCTTGCCAATTTGCTCTGCCTATCATAAGCAACCTGTCTTATTCCTACCATCCCTAGTTATGGCCTAGCCAGTCCAAAGACCAGGCCTGATTACACCATCCCTCCTGAGAAAACAGGAAGCTGATTAAAAAAGAGCCTCCTAAAATGCCAGTTATAGGAGAATACAAAGACATCCTGCTGATCCCAAAGTGACTACTTAATTCCATGTTACCCTTAACCATGGTGTGTGGATGGGTCAAACGCACGTGGCATATGCCTTCATAGAGAATGTGGGAATTCCCCTTACAATATCCCCATCCATACTGGCCATGAGTGAATTTCTCTTTTTAAGCAGGTTAAGATCCATATGTTCTTCTGTACTTTACACTGCCTGTATCTGATCACTGGCCATATTGTCTATTTTGGTTGGTAGGAGCTTTTCATGCTCTTTCCAGGCAAGGGTTTTCTCCAGCCTGCTCCCAGAGACCCTTTAAACTAGTAGACTTAGAAATATACCCTGCATGCAAGACAAATGCTCTGCTGCTAAACCACAGGCGTGCTCCAGTTTGGGGAACTAGAACAGAGTTTGTAATACTTTCTGTACCTCTGGGAAATATATAAGATGCCTAGGGTGGAAAAACAGGAAGAAAATGTTCAGTTGCCTACAAGTCAAGAACTACTTAGCTGTTGTTTAGTTGTCTCTGAAAAACTTAGAGCCTTGAAGGACCATTGAGGAAACAGAACATATATAACATTTTACTGGGGGAGGGGGAGAAACCAACCCCACCACGGATCATGGGGATGTTAATGCGTAGAGCAGCTAGGAAAGTAATTGAGGGATAAGTGCTTTCCAAGGGAACACAGTTTGGGAACATTTAACAATAAATATGTAATCAATTTAAATTATATGGGCAATTCTTGAATGACATGAGTGTATTTTGGCATGACAGCTGTGTTCTAAACACACTTAGCTATTCATGGAGTAATAATAACACAGCATTACAGCATCAAGGGGCATGAGAGCATTTAGAAGTGAAGTGGCCCGCCAAACCTTGGGTTTTGCTTTTTTAATTGAAAGCCTGTCAAGAAGGTAACAGAGAAGATTGTAAGGATTTGGGTGTGGGGGGTATCTATGGGCAACAAGAACAGGAGACGAGCCAGAAGAAGCTGGTAGCCACATTCAAAAGGCCTAGTCAGAAACAGGTTTAAGCAAAAGAGCTACAGAACACTCTGTCATTTTCCAAAGGTGAATAGTGAGACAGTGTTTGGGGCTGACCATCTTCAAGTTTGCAAATGAACACTCTGCAAAAGTTTCACACGTTGAATCTTACATCATTCCTCAGATATCTGTAACTATTTGTTTTATTAAAACATTCTTACTTGTTCCGCTGTCCTACAAAGGGGACCAAAATCAGATTACATCAACATTCACTAAAATAATACATTATATTAAAATAACACAAACTGATATGAATCATAATAGAACTATACTCTCATTATACAAGCATGGTGTGATTGTTATAGGCTTACGAGGTCCCCCCTCTCCTCCCGCAGGAGGTTTTTGGGGTGGAGCTGAGGTGAGATCACGCGTGCGGCCATGTCGATGTGATCATGTCACTTCCGGTTTACAGCCTGAAGTGCCGCATTGCAAGGGGCCTTTACCACTCAAACTGGGAGTTTGAGTGCTAAAAGGGCCGTTGCGATGTGGCGCTTCCGGGTATAAACCAGAAGGGTTGTGGAGCCGCGGGCAGGCGCGCATGCACGCATTGCCCGCTGACCCTCAGCTGGTCGGCGGGCAACCAGGTGGATTGGCAGGGGTTTGCCCACCACCACCTGGCACTTGGCAACCCTAGATTGTTAAGAGTGTCAGACTAGCACCTGGGAGAGCCAAGTTTGAATCCCCACTCTTGGGCCACTCATGATCTCTCAGCCTAACCTAACGCACAGGTTTGTTGTTATGATGATAAAATAAAAAGGAGAATTATGTTGAAAGCTGCTTTAGATCCCTACTAGAGAAAAGTGGGGTATAAATTTCTAAATAAATGAATTAATTTACCATTACTCTACATGGCTTCCTAGAGGGAGTGATCATGATGGGTAGCCATGTTAGTCTGTCTGTAGCAATAGAAAAGAGCATTAGTCCAGTAGCACCTTGAAGACTAGCAAAACTAGAGGAAGTGATGGTCCCTAAGATATGAGGGCCCCAGGCTGTAAACGTCCTTAAATACCAGCGTCTTGAATTCAATTCAAAAACAGATACCCAATGAAGACGTCTCAAAATTGTCATCACATGCTGAAATAGACCTGTTCCAGTCAGAAGGTAAGCAGCCACCTTTTGAACCAAATTAACATTTCTGCATTGTCTTCAAGGGCACTTTAGTGTATTGTATTACAAATCTATGTTGGTTTTATACCAGTAGGTGTAAGCAAAAGAATTAGAAGAACCATTGGTTCAGTGTGTGAGGTACAGAAGAAATGGGATTTAACTACACTGGTTGAACAATTCTGTAAGAGAAAGGGATGGGGATCTGAAATAGAAAACATGTAGTACTTCATCATCAGGCTACAGTTCCCAAGATTCTTCAGAGGAAATCTTTGTGGGTGAAGGAACATGGGGCTGTCTAAATGCAACATGTCTCTCTACCACTGGGCCACTGCACATCTTCTCATGGACACCTTTCAGTGGGTGCCTTTTACTAATGCAGATTAGTAAAAGCACATTGTTTTGCTTTAAACGCTTTCTGTGGCTTGGTTCACTGGTGGGTTGCAGCACTTCTACAGAACATGGGCTGGGTCCTCAGTTTATGTAGTGTTCTGGTATCCTTCATGATGAAAAGCTTTGTGTCAGGACACAAATTTGCATAGCAACTGTTACCAAGACTTTGTCACCCTGAAGCATTCTCTCCATAGTCCTGAAGCTTTCCAGACTCACTTGCTGTCAAAAGGGTGTGGAATTTCCTTGTGTGTAGATATCTGAGGATTTGTCTTGCCGCTTTCAGCTTCTTCCTGTGCTAGTTGTCTCATGGGGTGATGAGCTTCTCAGCTAATTTATAAGCCAGTCTTCAAAGCAGTTAAGCTGCAGGACTTGGTTTGAAGACATTTCAGTCCACCTGACAAGTTGCTATCAGCAGATCTTCCCAGCATCTTTTAAAGAAAACTTACAGTCACACAGGAAGAGGAGAAGGAAATTAAACCTTCCATTCCTCCCTGGATTCACTAATCAAAACCACCACCACCCAGTGCTGTAGATGGACATTTCTTTTTTGTCCATCTTTTTTCATTTAGAGGACTAATAACAGTGTGTGTTAGGCTTGCCAGGCCCCGCAGCTCCACCGGTGGGAGCTTTGTGAGGCTGTGGCATTAGCGCACGATGTGTGCGCGTGCCTAACACAACGAGCCCGTGCGCGATGCGCCTATGTCACTTCCGGTTCAACCCGGAAGTGACTGGGACGCTCCAGTGATCCAGGCCAAAACTCTATGGTTTCCATAGAGTTTAAGCCGAGGGTGCTAAAGTATCCGTGTCACTTTTGGGTTTACCCAAAGTGATGTGTGTGCTGCATTTGCGTGCTCATGCACCACGTCTGCGTGCGCGTGCCTGCAGTGCCCGCGCGTGTGCCCACAGTGCCCGCCGGCCCTCAGCTGGCCAGCGGCCAGCCGGGTGGATGGGCGGTTTACCTGCCCAGTGCTGGCAGTTTACCTGCCACCACCAGGCAATTGGCAACCCTAGTGTCTGTGGGGTCATGAATTAGAGAAACCATGTGTAGGTAGAAGGCTGGAAGTAGCTAGTGGAAGAGCATCTACCTTGAATGCAGAAGGTCTCAGCATTTCCACCTAAAAGTATCAGGGAGTAGGTGAGGGGAAAGACCTCTCTACTTGAGACCCTGGAGAGCTGCTGCCAACCAGAGCCAGCAATACTAACCTTGAAAGATCAATGGTCTGGTTCAGAGTAAGGCAGCTTCATGTGTTCAACCCCACATGGTCCTAATTTTGCTTTGAAAGGTACTTTGGAGATCTGTGCTGTTCATCTCATCTGAAGAAAATAAGAAACAACTGGTGATTCAAGATCTGAGCTCACTGAGACATCTTTATTGTGTTTTGGAAGGCTACACTGCACTGAGCCCCCCCCCCCCAATATATCACTATATACACAGGCACTAATGATCAGATGAACTGTTTCACATATATTATGGGCCTCAAGCGGAAGTTGCCAAACGTTGCCTCCCTATGGTGGTACACCACAAAAACCTGTGACATTTCCAAGACCCTTTCCAAGTAATTCAGTCTAATCATGGGCAGAATCTACAAGCCAACTCTGTAAATAGGCCAAACCGCATGGAAAATATCATTCAAAAGGAGAACCCTGCTAGATGTAACCAAAGGTACATCTAGTCCAGCACTCTGCGTGCAAAAGCGGTTAGGCGGATGCCTTTGGGATGCTCCCAGGCAGGGCATGAAGGCAACAGCCCTCCCCTATAGTTTCTCCCCAGCAGTATTTGGAAACAGATTGACTCTGAACATGTAGGTTTCATTAGCTACCATTCACCCATGGGTTTGTCTAGTCCCCTTTTTAAAAGCTGTATAAACTTATTATTATTATTATTATTTATTACACATGAGCACTTGAAGCTGCCTTGTACCAAGTCAGACCCTTGGTCCATCAAAGATAAAAGTAAATGTTTATTAGGGGACTACATTATAGATAGGAAAGCTAGGACAAAGGGCCACATTGTGTGGTGACTGCCAGTGCGATTGGTGGGCCAAGTTGCACAGAGGCTACTGTGAGGACCTCATAAGAACCCAAGGTTTGCAAGCCTCACCATGTTGCCAGCCAAATCACTTGGAAATAAATAGAAAGATAAATATTTATTTTTAAACAAATGCATATTATGCCACTCTGGCCCTCAGTAAAGAATTGTTGCCAAAATAGGCTCTAATCATCACTCTCTTTATTTAAATAAAAAGGCCAGGTTTCTTGCTCCTCCACTCCAACCAGCAGTTTATAGCCTTATTGATGGAGAATGTCCTGATTGACCTGCCAGCTGCCCATTGATGCTGGAATAGGACTGCTTCAGGTTACTTTGTAGTAAGGTTGCCAGCTCTGGGTATCCCAGAGTATGTGCCAATGCCGTTTAATAATTTTCTTGATATCCTCAGTTAAATGGCTGAATTCCAAAGAAGAACAGACCAATGTTTAGGCCAATGTTGTTTTTGTTTTGCACAAAAACATCTTTCCTGTCTTTCTCGGCTGCCCTCTTTTTTCTTCTGTAAATTACCTGCTTGCTAAAGCCTCTAGTTTGTAACTTGTTTTCAATACCACGTGTGGTGCTAATGTAATCCTTCTCAAAAGTAGAATTTCGCTTTAGCCTTAAGAACTGACTGAACGGGAGATTCAGTTTAAGTTGTAAAGGGTGATGCGAGCCAAAATGCAAACTGGCTCCTACATTCGTAGGCTTGTAATAAGGTTTTACTGCGATGGTGTTCCCCAAGGTCCTAAAGCCCGTCACGTCTAGAAAAGCTATAGAATTGGGATCATGACACCCCGTGAACTTCAAATGAGTGTCTAATGTATTAATCCAAGTTATTAATTCTTGGAAGGAAGCTGCGGAGTCAATCAAAAGAAAAAGATCATCAATAAATCTAAAATAAGTCAAAACATGAGACTGAAAGAAAGAGCTGTTGAACAAAAAAGTCTCCTCAAAATGGATCATATACAGGTTGGCTATGGACGGGGCACAAGCCTGTATGAAAAAATCTTCCTTATACCTAAAAAAATTGTTCTCAAATAAAATATCAACCAGATTAATTAAGAAGTGTGTGGGTGGATGCGGAACATCTCTGGGGTCTAGTCTGTCCTTGATAATGCTTCTTACTTCCTCTAAAGGGATATTGGTATATAACTGCTGCGGGGGGGATATTAGAATGTTCTATTTTACTTATGAAATCACCCGTGTCTTTGATGTAAGAAGGAGCTGATTTGCTCATAGGTTGCAGAAAGTATTCAATGTATTTATAGATAGGTTCCAGTAAGCTGCCTATGGCTGAAATAATTGGCCTGCCGGGAGGATTTATTAAGGTTTTATGAATTTTGGGGAGGAAATAAAAAATAGGAACTCGGGGAAATTTTTCAAACAAAAAATCAAAAGTAGTTTTGTCAATATAACTTGCGGCTAATCCCTCATAAAGTACAGTCTTAATTATATTAGAAACCCGATGAGTGGGATCAGACTGAATTTTCTTGTAATATTTAACATCGGTGAGTTGTCTTAAGTTTTCTTGTTCGTACTGAGTAGAATCCAAAATAACGATAGCCCCGCCTTTATCCGCGGGCTTCACCGTGATAGAAGAGTCCTCAGAGAGAGATTTGATTGTGGCTATTTCAGTTTGTGAAAGATTGGATTCGCTGGTGTTTTTCCGAGCTCTACGCTTTTCAAGTCTGTCCATGTCTCTAAGCACCAGCGACTGGTAAGTATTAATGAAGTGGCTGGGTTTTTTTGGAACAAATGAAGATTTGGGTTGAAAATTGCTTATAGCAGCCGACTGTCCCTGAAAAAATTCTTTTAACTTGATGGTCCTGAAAAATTTAAACAAGTCAACTCTGGTTTGAAATGCTGAGTACCTGGGAGTCGGTACAAAGCCTAAGCCTAAATTAAGGATGCGTTCTTCATCGGAGGATAGCACTTTCGATGATAAATTCACTATAAGATTGGTTCCTGCTGTTTCTGACGGGGGCCCCTCTGTGGACGGGGGGCGTTGTTGCTCCAGAGTACGTGGCAGTTGGCAACCCTATAAGGCCTAGAGATAGATAACTCTTCTTCCTAGTCTTCCCTCTGGTCCTGCTGAGGCGCTCTTACTAGGTCATCAGTCAGATACCACAACAGTTTTTCTAGCCTATTCCTAGGCTATCTGTTCTTTCTCCTGCCTTCTCCTTGATGGTGAATCCTCCTTGCCTTCATCCTTTCACTCACTCATCTCGCAGAAGGCCTTGGCTGGCAGCTTCTTCTCTTCTGCTCCCTAAAGATATTCTGCCTTCCATCTGCTTCTCTGCTGCCTCTTTCCCCTCTGTCTCTTTTCACTGTCCTTTATATAATCTCTGAGGAAGGTTCCATCCAATCAATTGCACTAACACTTGGTCAAGGCTTTATCTGATTGGTTTTGGAATTCCAGACTAGAGGAGCTCAAAGCATCCATCTTCATTTGAAACCTATTCTGAGCTTGAAAGCTCTCAGTGACCTTTTAACCTTCTCTTAGCAATAGTTACTTGCTTCACCAACTGAAAATACATTGTGACACTTTGAAACCCTTCAGCTATCCTCTTACAGAACCTCTATACATAGAGTTGCCTGGTGCCCGCTGGTGGCAGGCAACCCCCCGGTAATGTGCCCCTCTGCCCGCCGACCAGCTCAGAGCTGGCAGGCAATCATGCACATGCGCTGATGCGGCACTTCTGGTTTACAACCGGAAGTGTCGCCTCGTGAGGAGCCTTAGACCAGTCAAACTCTTAGTTTGAGTGGTGAACAGTCTAAAGCTCCTTGTGAGGTGGCACGCAAACCTCCTGTCGATTTGAGTGGGGACCTGGCAACCCTATCTATACATAAAGAAAAAAAGAGATAACAATAACAATAACTCCCTAAGTACAGGATCAGGTTCAAAGTGCTGGTATTAACTTTTAAAGCCCTTCACAGTCTCGGACCATCATACCTGTGGGACCCTCTCTCCTGGTATGCCCCCCAAAGAATGTTACGCTCAGCAAATAACTTACTGGTTATCGCCGGCCTGAGAAGTGTCTGGCTGGCTTTTACAGCCCTGGGCCTGGGCCTGGCCTGGTGGAACTCTCTGTCTAGTGTAGTGGTTCTCAACCTTTTTTGCTCTATTCCCCCCTTTCACCATTGTTCAGAATATAATTCCCCCTTCCCAAGATAGTCATAAACTTTATTGAATGTTGCAGATTAAATTAAAAACAAACTACAATTTTACAGATTGTACATAATCTACAGAACATCACACTTTGCTGAATAGTGGTACCAATTCCCCCCTGGAACGCTAAAATCCCCCCCAGGGGGAATTCCCCCCTTGTTGAAAACCCATGGTCTAGTGAGACCAGGGCCCTGCAGGATCTAGTATAGTTCCACAGGGCCTGTAAGACCGAGATGTTCCACCAGGCCTATGGTTGAGGGCAGCTATGGTTTCCATCACGGCTGGCCTCTCTTCATCTCCCTTTTATGCCATCTAAGCTGATTTAGATTTGGGAACCCTGAGTGCTCTTCCCCAGGCTGGACGTGGACCAGTGTGCTGATGAATGGTGACAAATAGATTTTAGATAGATTTCATGTTATAGAATGTTGTTTTTAAATTGATTGAAATTATTTTGTATTATGTATTGCTATTATATTTATGATTTTAATTGATGTTAGCTGCTCTGAGATTGGCCTTGGGGTGGGATAGAGAGCGGGATATAATCTCAACAAACAAACAATAAACAAACAAATGTCAGATTTTTCTGCAACTCTAAGACTTCCTTAATGGTTATATAGAAATCCCTCCATCTGTCCCTAGCTCCATTTGCTGACCTATTAATCCACAGCCTATGGCCAGACGTCCACTGATAAATAACAGATATATGCAATAGGCAGGAATCAGGATCCAGTTTTAACCACATGCAGCACAATCATGTGCAGAAGCTTGTTCAGAATTTATTCTCACTGAATCTAGTGGTAAGTATGCCTAGGATTGTAGCCTTAGTAGTGGGCTGGTCAAGGACAGCTGGTTAACATCTGGGAAAGCTGAACCGAAGAAGGTTCCCAAACTCTCCGTTGTTTCTTTATTAAACCTATGTTCATTTCCTTTGAAATTGTTTCCTGTCTTCCAGAACTTATGACAATACAGCAAGGAAATACAGTACTGGACAAATAAGAACCAGCTGTTCTTTGTCAGGTTTAATGACGGAAAGCCATGATTGAAAAACTGAGAAAATATTTTAGAGATAAATACAGATTCCACCCAAACCCACCCTGCTTAAGGGAGAGTCCACACAGTGCATTGATCATGTTAATAGTCTGGATGTGTGAAATTGCTATCATCAGCTGTCCCAAATGCAGTCTTCATGCATCATGGCCTCTGACCATGTCAGACATTTGGGCCACATGGGAGACCGAGCCTTTTTTCACAGAATCATAGGCCCAAATTGGATTCCTATGGCCTGCTGTGGGACCTAAGATTCCATACAATTCTGTTGTTTACCTCCATGCCATGAATTGCTTCAAGTGCCCATTTCCACACATTAAGCCTTTATTAAAGGAACACGACATTTTTCTCCAGGATACTTTTCTGCAGGATACTTTTCAGTTTATTCAGTCTGAGGATGTAGACAGGATCCTTGGAAGTTTGAGGCCTATCACCGATTTGTATGACACTTGCCCTTGCTGGCTACTTAAAAACTACCAGGGATGGGGAGGAAGGGAGGGCTGGCTGAATGGGCCTGAGAGGTAGTTAATGGCTCCTTGAGAGAAGGAGTGGTTGCACCAACCTTGAAACAGGCTTTGGTGCCTCCACTTCTAAAGACACCTACCCTGGACCTAGGAGAGCTCAAAAACTGTTGACCAATCTCCTAGGATTACAGCTGATCGCTAGACGACAGCAATCAGTCCCCATTGAAGGAGCTGAGACTGAAAAATGTGGGAGGATTAGAAGTTGGGATAGATGAATGGTAGATCATGAAAGGAGGACAGCAAAAAAGGAGGAGGAAAGTGTGGAAAAGAGAGAAATTAAAAAAAAGACAACAATATATTTTTTTAAAAAAATTGCTACCACACACTAACATGCATGGCTGCCCCTTTGCAAGATCTGGCTGTAGTGGAGCTGGGTGGAACTAAAGGAAAAAAGAAAAAGACTGCTGAAGATAATGACCTTGTTAGGAGGCTGCATCTTGGTACTGACAGTAGCTTGTCCTGGCTGTTCTTGCCTTACTTTACAATGGTTTCCTATGGAGAATACGGGGCAACCCCTTCAGGGGTTAAAGACTGTATTTAAATTGGATAACCTTATGTGCATATAACAGAAACTTGAACTGTAAGTAACATTCATTATGTTATTATCATAGTAATTTTTTTTAAAAAAATAATGTAAATTATATAAGCATCTTTTCCTATATAGAAATGGAACTGAGAAGAATACAGAAACGATCGTCATCCTAGCAACTTCTATATGAAGAATTCCTTGATGCTTGGCTCTTAAACTAGCATTTTGTACCTTGGACTTTGAAATAGTTTTGTATTATATTGTGTGTTTGTTATATGTTAATTTGTACACTTGATACACTTTGATACACTTTGTCACACTTGTGTGCTGTCCGTTATATCTCAGTAATTCCAGCACTACTTGGAGGTTGGCAACTCTACTGGGACTGCAGTGGCAAGATCCACCTCTGTCCTACACGTGCTTGAACATACGCTAAAATCCTACTTCTTATGGCTGTTGCCTTGTGAATGGGAAATGTAACATGCAGGGTTCCAAATAATGAGGTGATAACTGCACATGTTCAATGGGGCTACCTCCCCATTCTTTCTGTTTTACCTTATATAAAAATGTATTTCACTTTTCACCTTCTTTAATAAGATGTTTTGCTTTTTGTTTTTGCTTTTGTACCTCAAAATTGTGTTTGTTTGTCTGTTTGCTTTTTGCATTCATAGGAAAAAAAAAACAAATCGAAAGTTTGAAGCAAAAGCTTAGCATCTAATTGTGGCCACTGTTTCATTCAAAAACGAACCAAAGCATATAAAGGAGCCATGGGTGGTTTCAACTTTGCCGGCAGTTAGATTGGAATGGGCCATGACATGATAAAGTTTGGCCTTGTTGAAACTGAAAAAAATTATATCTTGGCAGTTGCTAAGCTACAGCTAAAATATTCTCTGTCTTGACCCAAAAGTATGTGTAGCCACAAGGCACAAAAGGATTCCCTGCAGAAGGGCTGAGACTGAATTATACACACTTCACTTGCGTAGAAAGGTATAATAACTGCTGTTGTGCTTGGATATGGCTTTTGTGAGTGGTCTTTTACCCTCAGCTGCCAAAGGAAATGAGGTTATTAAGGTTACAGCCTTACACCAGGAAACCTCTGAAAAATTCATGAGCAGCTGCTCAAATCTGGTGTTCCGTTCTGGAAAAATGAATGAACTTCAGAATGCATCAATTCAGGAGCAGCTCGAGCTATTTCAGTGCCTGAGGCATAAAATCCAAGGTATACCTCTCCACTACACATACCTTTTGCAGTAAAAAAATAATAAACTAAATAATTGACAATTTGTTGGATTTTATTGGTACCCCTGAATGTCACCTGAGGTGGCCTGCTGCATATGTGGGGTGGCCAGCCTCCAGGTACTAGCTGGAGATCCCCTGCTATTACAACTGATTCCCAGCTGATAGAGATCAGTTCCCCTGGAGAAAAGGGCCTCTTTGGCAATTGGACTCTATGGCATTGAAGTCCCTCCCTTCCCCAAACCCCACCCTCCTCAGGCTCTGCCCCAAAAACCTCCTGCCGGTGGCAAAGAGGGACCTGGCAACCCTATGCATATGGATGCCAACTCTGGGATGGGAAATGCCTGGAGATTTCAGAGCAGAGCCTGGGAAGGGTGGAGATTGGAGACGGGAGGGAGCTCTGCAGGAGTGTGATGCCGAAGAGTCCACTTTCCACAGCTGCCGTTTCCTTCAGGGGAAGTGACCTCTGCAGTCTGGAAACTGATAGTAATTCAGGGAGAACACCAGGCACTACCTGGAGATCGGCAACCTTACACCTAAGATTGGGGAATGGCCTTGTATCATTTCCTATTTTTGCTGTGTAAGAAATAGAGCTTTCACAATTTATAGCAAAAGACCAGGTGTTTATTCAATGTAAGAGTCTGCTAAAAGTCTGAGGGGGGGAATTTTGCCCACAAGTCCCCTGAGAACTGTGTAATACAAATGAAACACCGCATTATCCTGTAAACCAAACTAAGCATGCTATTGTAAATGGCAAGCAAAGATGCAAGGGGGTGCCTTTCCTTTATGATCTCTGCACTGATACTCTTGGCCACTGAACCCCCAATGCAAAAGGAAAAGAAGACAGGAATCTAAGTACTGTGAGGAACTCAAGGAAAGAAAAGGCTGCAGAACTGTCACATAGTGTGGAACTGGCAATAATGATAAAGCTTTTGAAGAATTTAAATGTAAAGATACATAGAGGTTTGGGGGAGTCCCCATAAGATGGAAGTATTATGTGAGTAATCAGCATCCTCTCCTGACCTGGTTTATAAAAATACACACAATTTGGAGCAAACGATTTGTTCTCATTCTGCTTTACCATTGGCTCTTGAACTGCTCCCTAGACCTAGATGAAAGATGGTTTTACACTGAAGATGGCAGAATGACAGGAGACGGATTGCAGAATGAGTCGTCATGTAACCTTAGAGTCTCTTTTTAATGCTTGATTTGCTTCAAAAGCAGTTTTCAGGGTAGTGTACTTCCATTGCAGTGCAAAACTGAGGAGATTATACAATGTTCTTCATATTCTAAATCGTTTGATGAATACACAGTATCTATCGTTCAATAATGATATTTCCTGGTCAATGCTGTAGATGTTATCAAACACAGCAGGACATACTTCTGAGGGTACTACAAAGGATCAGTTTACGCCATAAGATGTTTACCTGTGGAGACTGTAGGGTGCTTTGCATCTGAAGTAAATGAAGTAAGACACATTACTGTCTTGGGGGGGGGATAAAATCATTAATGTCTAAAGTTACATGACTGCACCACTGAGAAAGTAAGAGGCTCAGCAAGACCAAAAACAATTAAGAAGCAGTTAGAATCTGTTTTCACTTATGTTTACCAGAGGAATAATATGCTGACTCATTGGGACATTGCAGGGAGATAAGAATATGCTCTTGTCTGCTCAGAGCCTTAAAGAAGGCTGTCAATGCAATCAAATAACATTTTAAAACTAGACAATATCTATAAAATTATATAAAAGTCAACAATAGCCTCCTTCCCGTCTAGAGCCCTATATGTGCACCAGTGCAAAGGTCTTGCTGATGTGGTGCTATCCCACACCAACGAAAGGCTCGGCTACTTTTTCAAAATGAGATGTTTTGTTTTCACGTGAAACTGCCTTCTACTGAATCAGACCCTTGGTCCATCAAAGTCAGTCTTGTCTACTCAGACCAGCAGCGGTTCTCCAGGGTCTCAAGCAGGGGTCTTTCACATCCCCTTCTTGCCTAGCCCCTTTAACTGGAGATGCCGGGGATTGAACCTGGAACCTTCTGCAGGCCAAGCAGAGGCTCTACCACTGAGCTAGAGCCCCTCAAACAATGTGTCACTTTCGCCATGCTCACAACAGTTGCCAAAAGTCTATGAAATACAAAATAATAATAATAATAAAAACATTATACATCAGAAAACTTGACACCTACATCAGCCATTAGCTAAAGGCCGATCAGAAAATAAATGTTTTAATGACACTTTCCAAGGGCCAAGAGAGAAGAGACCATATGTGACTCTGCATGATGGTGGCTAGAGTGCAGGGGTGTCACAGAGAAAGCCCTGTTTAGTATCTTGATTTGGGCAGGCGGATTTTAAACACAAAACTCAGTTTATGTTTCTGACCTTTCTTCGATTTAGAGTGATGGCTCCCCAAGTCCCTTGATTCTACACTGTATTGCATGGAATCAGGTTTTATTTGCAACCCTTTGTAATGACACTTCCCCCACACTCTCTATCCAGAGTTTGGCTGTATATTATCTCTTTGACAGCTCAGCACCTATAAAAAATTATGAATTTGTATTAAAACCAATACTTGATTATGCCAGAGTTTATGAGGTGTCCCAGAAGCACCGTATCCTTCAGTGAAACTGAACTGTAATCCACCTGCCTCCCCCAGACCTCCCTAATAAAACAGGCTGTATTTCACTCTTCCTTTTTGTTAGTTGACTCTCTGCTGGCAGCTAAGGTAGCTACTACTTTCCAGTCCAGTTGGGTTTAAGGGTTTTCTGCCTTGTAAGGCAATTTGTGGTTTAAATCATTCCAGGAACAGTTGGGGGGCACCCTTGAATGACCACATTTAGGATCACAGATAAAACACCATTATGGCAGGAAATTTACTGGGACCGTATGATTTTTAGAGTCAGTGTGGTGTAGTGGTTAAGAGCAGTGGTTTGGAGCAGCGGACTCTAATCTGGAGAACTGGATTTGATTCCCCACTCCTCCACATGAGTGGCAGAGGCTAATCTGGTGAACCGGGTTGGTTTCGCCACTCCTAAACATGAAGCCAGCTGGGTGACCTTGGGCTAGTCACAGCTCTCTTAGAGCTCTCTCAGCCCCCCTACCTCACAAGGTGTCTGTTGTGGGGAGGGGAAAGGAAGGTGATTGTAAGTTGGTTTGATTCTTCCTTAACTGGTAGAGGAGGTCGGTTTATAAAAACCAAGTTGTCATCTTCTTCTTACCTGTGTTGGCTATTTGGACCTGGATCACAGATAGCTGAGAAACATAGGACTGTGATCTGAAGAGAACTTTCCCCTAATGCTGTTCGACTTTGTACCAAACGTGAATATTACTGGGTACTAACAGGACATATTCTACTGCTTGTGCAAGAGGTTCTGCCAATCCTTGTACAGACTCTGGTGAAACTAAACCCACATCCACTGTGTGCGGAAGGATGCACCTGGAGACCTGTCAATCCAGGGTCTTTTTATGGGTCACCTGCATTCATTTGAATAGGCCTTTCTTAAGTCTCACTGATCATAATACAAATAATCCATAAAAGAGTGAACAGAAAATATTATTTGTTTTTTAGCCCAGTATGTTATTGAGGTCAGCTGGAACGATATTTAAAAAACAAAGCAAAACAAAACAAAAAGCACACCCTATAGACAGAACACCATTTTTAAAAAAGTTATTAGTGTAAGATTATCAATTTAACCAATGTAAAACCAGAACAGAGGAGACCCAGCATGGTGTAGTGGTTAAGATGTTGGACTAGGATCTGAGAAACCCAGGTTCAAATCCCCACTCTGCCATGGAAACTTGCTGGGTGAGCTTGGGTCAGTCACACACTCTTAGCCTCAACCCTGGCAAGTATTTGGATGACAGACCTCCCCAAAATACCAGGGGCATGACGCAGAGGAAATGGCAAACCACCTCTGACCATCTCTTGCCTGGAAAACATAACAACACAAGAAAAACCATGCTGGATCAGACCAAGGTCCATCAAGTCCAGCAGTCTATTCACACAGTGGCCAACCAGGGGCATCTAGGAAGCCCACAAACAAGATGACTGCAGAAGCATCCTGCCTATGTTCCACAGCACCTAATATAATAGGCATGCTCCTCTGATCCTAGAGAGAATAGGTATGCCACATGACTAGTATTCATTTTGACTAGTAGCCATGGATAGCCCTATCCCCCATGAACATGTCCACTCCCCTCTTAAAGCCTTCCAAGTTGGCAGCCATCACCCCATCCTGGGGCAGGGAGTTCCACAATTTAACTATGTGTTGTGTGAAGAAATATTTCCTTTTATCTGTTTTGAATCTCTCACCAGCAGATGACCCTGCATCCTAGTATTATGAGAGAGGGAAAAAAGCTTCTCCCTGTCCAGTCTCTCTATACCATGCATAATTGTATAGACCTCTATCATATCTCCCCTTAACTGCCTTCTTTCCAAACTAAATAGCCCTAAGTGTTTTAAACTCTCTTCATAACGCAGTTGCTCTAGTCCCCTGATCATTTTGGTTGCAAAACCCAAGTCAGCTGTGACTTGATGGCAAAAAAAAAAAAAAAAAAAAAAAAACACCCCAACCCAAACAGAACAAGGTGAGACATCAGAATAAAATCATCTCCCAAACAAGAATTATGCACAAAAACAAAACAAAACCGAAGAACAAAGGTCAGGACTAGAAAGAGAGAAAAGGCACACTTAAGGACAGGACAGGATAGGATATGCCTTTGCCTGGCATCAAACACTTGGCCATCTGTAGAGGAGGGCACTCTAACAATAAGGCACTACCAAGAGGTGTTCCTGTTCCTCATGGAACATCATAATTCAGAAGATGAGGTACCCTGATCAGATTCTCCAAAGATGACCTCATATAATGGAGAGGTTTGTATGGGTGAATTTAAGTAAAGGAGATATTTACACAACTGAAACTGACCATTCACCCACAAGTAGATTGCCAGAAACTGTAAAAGCAAACATGGGCTATGAAAAGAACAGATTTTGGTTCATTGCTGTTATATCTCCTGGGGTTTGATGGGTAACCAAGTGTACAAGAACTCCACAAGGAAGAATCTTGTTAATTTGAAGGCTGTTTTCAATACAGCCGAGCTTCTAAATTTATGACCAGACATAAACTGGAACAACAGCAAGAGGTATGTAACTCACAAGAGTTCTTATAAACTACGTCATAGCCAGAAGCACTGAAGTTTTGTCTGATATACTATTAGGGTTGTGCAAAAAAGAAATCGGTAAATTTTGAGTTCAGGCTTATTGGGCCCATTTCCCCCCTCAGTAAACCCAAAATAAGTCGAATACCCATATCAGTAAATATTGGTATTCGGCTTATTTCTCGGTTTACCGAAAAAAATTCAGGCCCATTTTAGTCTATGGGGGGATTTCAAAGCTCCTGTGGGGGTGTTTTTGGAGGCAGAGTTCCCAAATTTTCAGGGTAGCTTGAAGGAACTCTCCTTGCATGAACCTCGAAGTTTGGTGAAGATTGGGTTAGGGGGTCCAATTTTATGTGGTCCCAAAGGGTGTGCCCCCATTCCCTATAGGAAAACATTGCAAAGTTCACACAAGAAGACAACAAACTGCCCCCAAACCTCACTCTAAATTCAAAAATGAGAACAATGATGGCAACAACAAACTGCCCCCAAACCTCACTCTAAATTCAAAAATGAGAACAATGATGGCAACAACAAAGCAGAGCCCCCCCCCCCAAAAAAAAAACAATCAAATCACCACCTCCTTTCAGGTAAAAACCAGCAAGAGCTGAAGCAGCGAAAACCCTAAAATCCAAAGAATGCAACTTTGAAACAGCAAGCAGTAGATAAATGGAAGCGGGACCCCCCAGCCAAAATAATAAAATCACCCCCTCAAACTAGCAACCCATCCCCCACCAACAACAACAACAGGCCAAGGCCTGCTGGCTTCTAGCAAAATTTAGAAAATAAGTCCCAAATACATACGGTTGCCAACCTCCAGGTACTAGCTAAAGATCTCCTGCTATTACAACTGATCTCCAGCCAATAGAGATCAGTTCACCTGGAGAAAATGGCCACTCTGGCAATTGGAGTCTATGGCATTGAAGTCCCTCCTCTCCCCAAACCCCACCCTCCTCAGGCTCTGCCCCAAAAACCTCCTGCCGGTGGCGAAGAGGGACCTGGCAACCCTACAAATACAACAACTTGTTTAAAAGGAAAATGACAATATCTCAAACCCTTCAATGTCTTCTCCTCCAGACAGCAGGCAGGAAGGAATCCAACCCAAGCAGCAGGTTGTAATCCAGCAGGTCAGGATGATGCACCAGGATCCAGGGTCACAGAGGAAGAATCAGGCAGCAGGAGCTAAAGCCAAGCTATACCACCAAACTCTCTCAAATGGCCTGGTCTGGGAACCAGACCTGCTTTTATAGTCTTTGGCCAAGCACAGAAAAGTTTGAAAAGAATTCCAGCCAGCCAAAAAACACCTTCTGTGATTAATGAAAGAATACTCTTCTTCCTTACCTAGGTTCCTATTGGCCACTGTGAATTCCTGGCCCTTCTCCCTCCTCCTCTCTAGGTTGTCCTCTGTTGCAATCCAAGTAGATTGCACCAACTGGCTTTGCAGCAATACAAAACGCGTTACTGCCATTGGCCACATGGGAAGCTCTGGTAAGCCTTCCTATTGGCTACTCCAACATGCCTGCTCCCTCCTGCTGCCCTGGAAACCATCCAGGGGGCAGGAATATGGAGAAAGGAGATGGCCCTCCTTTAAACACAACAAGTTCCATAAAATGAAGACTCCACTGAAGGCAAATAGCCGAAACCGGAAAAGCCGAATATCTATCTATTCGGCTTTTTCAGGAATCATGTATTTGGCTTCGGGCAGATTCCCATGTTTAAGTATTTGGTCAACCCAAAACCCGAATATTGCCAAAACGGCTAATTACATGTTCATTTTCGGTTCGGGTATATCGATATGCACAATGTGTGTGTGTGTGTGTGTGTGTGTGTGTGTGTGTGTGTGTGTGTGTGTGTGTGAGAGAGAGAGAGAGAGAGAGAGAGAGAGAGAGAGAGAGAGAGAGAGAGAGAGAGGAGAGAGAGAGAGAGAGAGAGAGAGAGAGAGAGAGAGAGAGAGAGAAAGTGAACTGGGGTGGATTTTTTTCATCTGTCCAACAAATATTGCTGAACTTTCTCAGACCTGAAGTTCCATCTGGAGGAATAGAAAAAATGAATCCTGTTCAGTTTTAATAGGTTTTTGAAAGACTGACTACAGTAAAACCAGATAACTGCTGACTAAGGAGATTTGCACACTCAGAGAAAGTCTTTGTCCTCCTTCATTGTTTAAGATAATCAGATGGGAAATTGAGTGGGATTGTACTCCTCTGGGCAGCGAGAGATTGTTACACTTCTTTGGAGGATAATAATAGATGCTGCAGCCCAGAATTTGTGCCACTAACCCATTCAGATGCTGAGCAGCATGAATAGATATTTCATATGTTTAGGTCTGAGTAGACTTGCTGCTGCCCTGACCTGGATGGCCCAGGCTAAGAACATAAGAAAGGCCCTGCTGGATCAGACCAAGGCCCATCAAGTCCAGCAGTCTGTTCACACAGTGGCCAACCAAGTGCCTCTAGGAAGCTACTAACAAGACGAGTGCAGGAGCACCCAAAATAATAGGCATGCTCCTCTGATACTAGAGAGAATAGGTATGCAGCATGACTAATATCCATTCTAATGAACAGCCATGAATACCCCTCTCCTCCATGAATATGTCCACTCCCCTCTTAAAGCCCTCCAAGCTGGCAGCCATCACCACATCCTGGGGCAGGGAGTTCCACAATTTAACTATGCGTTGTGTGAAAAAATACTTCCTTTTATCTGTTTTGAATCTCTCACCCTCCAGCTTTAGCAGATGACCCTGTGTTCTGACCACTCTCTCCAAACCATGCATAATTTTATAGACCTCTATCATGTCTCACCTCAGCCGACTTCTTTCCAAGCTAAACAGCCCTAAGCGTCTTAACCGCTCCCCATAGGACAGTTGCTCTAGTCCCCTAATCATTTTGGTTGCTCTTTTCTGCACCTTCTCAAGCTCTGTAATATCCTTTTTTAGGTGTGGTGACCAGAACTGTACACAGTGTTCCAAGTGTGGTCTCACCATAGATTTGTACAAGGGCAGTATGATATTCTCTATTCCTCGTCTAATTATAGCCAGCATGGAATTTGCCTTTTTTTTTTTTACAGCAGCCGCACACTGGGTTGACATCTTCATTGAGCTATCCACTACCACCCCAAGATCCCTTTCTTGGTCTGTCACTGCCAGCGCAGATCCCATCAGTGTATATGTGAAGTTGGGATTTTTTGTCCCAATATGCATCACTTAACACTTACTCACATTGAATCTCATTTGTCATTTTAATGCCAATTCTTCCAGTATGCAGAGATCCTTCTGGAGCTCTTCACAGTCCGATTTTGTTTTAACCACCCTAAATAATTTGGTGTCACCTGCAAACTTGGCTACTTCACTGTTTAACCCCAACTCCAGGTCATTGATGAACAGGTTGAAAAGCACCGGTCCCAACACAGATCCCTGAGGCACCCCACTGCTCACATCCTGCCATTGTGAGAAATGACCATTGATTCCTACTCTCTGCTTCCTATTTTTCAGCCAGCTCTCAATCCATAAGAGGACTTGTCCTCTTATCCCGTGAGTATGAAGTTTGCTTAGCAGTCTTTGGTGGGGGACTTTGTCAAAAGCTTTTTGGAAATCCAAATACACAATATCCACAGGCTCATTCCTGTCCATATGCTTAGTGACGCTTTCAAAAAACTCTAATAGGTTAGTGAGACAGACCTACCCTTACAGAAGCCATGTTGGGTTTTGCCCTTCTATATGCTTGACAATTCTATCTTTAATAATGCTTTCCACTAATTTACCCGGAACAGACTTTAAGCTAACTGGCCTGTAATTTCCTGGGTCCCCCATGGAACCTTTTTTATAAATGGGTGTTACATTGGCCATTCTCCAGTCCTCTGGTACAGAGGCTGATCGAAGGGACATATTACATATCTTTGTTAGAAGTTCAGCAATTTCCCATTTGAGTTCTTTAAGAACTCTAGGATGAATACCATCTGGTCCCTGTGACTTGTTAGTTTGCAGTTTGTCTAGACGTTCTAGGACTTCCTGCCTTGTTACCACTATTTGCCTCAGTTCCTCATTTTCCCCTCTCCAAAATCTCTGTTCAGGAGAAGGAATCTGCCCTGTATCTTCAACAGTGAAGACAGATGAGAAGAATTCATTTAGTTTTTCAGCAATCGCTTTATCCTCCCTTAGAGTTCCTTTATTCCCATTGTCATCCAATGGGCCAACCGCTTCCCTAGCTGGTTTCCTACTCCTAATATACTTAAAGAATTTATTATTGTTTGTTTTGATGTGTTTAACAATATGCCCCTCAAAATCTTTTTTTGCATCTCTAATTATCTGCTTGCATTTCCTTTGTGCAAGTTTGTGTTTGCTTCTGTTCGCCTCGTTTGGGCAAACCTTCCAGTCTCTGAAGGAAGACTTTTTCTGTCTAATTGCTTCCTTCACCTTACCTTTTAGCCATGGTGGTGACCTCTTGGACTTATTACTACCTTTCCTGACCTGCAGTATACAAGCTAGCTGAGCCTCTAGTAATGTGGACTTGAGTAACCCCCAAGCCTTTTCAAGAGATTTAACCCTCCTAACTGTTCCTTTCAACTTCTTCTTTACCAGTTTTCTCATTTTAGAGAAGTTCCCTCTTTTAAAGTCAAAGGTAATTGTGTGAGATTTCCCAGTCACTTTCCCACTTACATATAAATTAAGTGGCTAGCCTGATCTCGTCAGATCTCAGAAGCTAAGCAGGGGAAGCCCTGGTCAGTATTTAGATGGGAGACCACCAAGGAAGTCCAGGGTTGCTGTGCAGAGGAAGGCACTGGCAAACCACCTCTGTTAGTCTCTTGCCATGAAAACCCCAAAAGGGGTCGCCATAAGTCGGCTGCGACTTGATGGCACTTCTCTCACACACAGACTTGCTGCTAAAAGAAAACAAAAAACTTGGCACCAAGATAATTCCAGATTCTGTGTCAGGTTGGACCTGGAAAACCTATAAAGATGGTTGAAATTGGGAGAAATCTGTCTATAGTTCCTTATTTGAATTAACGTCCTTTGCTTCTACCAATCATTGGAGAAGCAAGCAGCTATTCGGGGGCCCTTAAGCCCTCCCCCTGATTAGGCTTGCCACCTGCTTCTGGTTTCAAGGAATGTTTCCTTATTTAGTATTAAACTGTAGTGTTCCTTGTCCAGAAGAGATGCACCATCACTGGAAACAGCAGCATTAACTTAATACATTACATGGACGCTATTTTCTAATAAAGCAGTGTTAATGTTCTGACAGGTGGAATACATCATTTTCTTATGGTCTCACAATGTGTTCCTTCTTCTGAAACACAGTCAAGTTCCAGACCTACTCGTAACACTAGATCTCTTACTTCTAACATTTCACCAGGCAATGCTCATATGCTTTGAACAGATCTTGCAGGGTTTGTTTTTTTTTTAAATAGTGCTTCCAAAACCTATAATACTTGTTTAACAAGGGAAGTACCAAGACCGGAAAACTGAATGTGTGGATAGGATATGCATGGGCTACAGCAGTTTTATTTATTTAATTAGCTTATTTATTTAATTAGCTTTCTCAATAAGACTCAAGGCAGATTACAGAGCATAGACAGAGAAAAAAATTAATCGTACAGTATAGAGCATCCAATGAACCATGTGATAGGACTAGAGATACAAAATTAAATGGCAATGTAAACAGCAAACTGTCCAGGCCAGCATAGGGGGATCAATGCAGGATGTGGGATTTCAGAGGTATAAGGCAATGTGCTACCCATCCCCCATTCCCATACTACAGCACCCTTCTGGACAGCTCTATCAAGAAAGCTCTCCTGAACATTTCGATTTTGCACATTTTGCTGAGTTATAGTACTGTGGTGTGCTGCAGACCTGAATCAGATGGGTATATTTTCAGGATACTCTCCAACACAGTGATCCAAAAATGGTACCCACCAATGCTTTTCCTGTTGATAGGGTTGCCAGCTCTGCGTTGGGAAATACCTGGAGATTTTTGGTAGGGACCCTGAGGAGGGCGGGGTTTGGGGAGGGGAGGGACTTCAATGCCATTGAGTCTAATTGCCAAAGCAGCCATTTTCTCCAGGTGAACTGATCTCTATCAGTTGGAGATCAGTTGTAATAGCAGGAGCTCTCCAGCTACTACTTGGAAGTTGGCAACCATACCTGTTGCCCACTTCCTTCTTCCCCAAAGCACAGAGCTTATCCTGGCCTTCCTGTACAGCCAAAAGAACCCAGGAGGTATCTGTCTGATGCACACATTTGGAAACAGCTGCCTCTGTCATTGGAAGATATGTTATGATTGGCCCCAGCTACCATGGCAGCCATTTTGTATTGGTATCTACTACCTGTTTTCAAAACTCCAAAAGTAACCACAGACTCAACTAGGTTGGGAACATCTTCTCCATCTTTATGCTTTACTAAAGCTCTACTTTGGACCCTAAAACTATGCAAGAAGAGCCATGCTAGGAAAATACAACTTTCCCACCTTTCAGCTCTCACTGCCACCTTCTGTACTCCCCTTAATTGGGCTTCTGCAGTAATTCTAGAGCACAAGCAAATTATGGGCACAGCCTTTGAGAGGAGCAAGACAGCTCCCGTCTTCGTCTGAAGAAGTGAGTTGTGACTCACAAAAGCTCATACCCTGCCAGGAATTGTGTTAGTCTTTAAGGTGCTACTGGGCTAGGGTTGCCAGGTCCCTCTTTGCCACTGGCGGGAGGTTTTTGGGGTGGAGCCTGAGGAGGGCAGAGTTTGGAGAGAGGAAGGACTTCAATGCCTTAGAGTCCAATTGCCAAAGGGGCCATTTTCTCCAGGTGAACTGATCTCTATAGACTGGAGATCAGTTTTAATACCAGCAGATTTCCAGCTAGTACCTGGAGGTTGGCAACCCTATACTGGCCTCTTGCTCTTTTCAATAGGAAAAGTTAGCATGTACAAGTCACTGTGATACTGCTACACTTGGACAGAAGTATTTGGAATGACAGATCCCAGCACCGACACCATGGGTTGCAGCTTCCTTGGGTCTTTTTAGGCAACACACTCCAGGGCAGATTATTCCAGGGCCCCAGTTTATGCTTCTGCAAAGCAAGACCCAGGGATGCTAGAACATTTCAGTGGCACAGAGCGTGGAAAGCTTCGCCCCCTGTCAACAACAGGGATGCCAACGCTGCTGGGATCATGGAGGTCAAAGTGGCCCTGCACAGGGTCATGATATCCTGCATTTCAGTCTGCCCCAAAGGGACTACAGGAATTGAGAGAGATGAGAGAAGGGAAGCCTTTCTCAAGAAAGATTGTGTAAAACGGGACATACAAATAGACAACTTGAGGCACAGTCTGTCCATACAGAACCGGTGGGGGGTGGAGAGAAGTTATTAAAAATCTAAACAAAGCTTGTGGTGCAGGTTTACAATTATTGAATAGCCCTAAGAAATGACTACGTAGCAATGTTTGAAAAAGAAAGCTTCAAGTTATCCCTAATTCCAACGCCTACGAAGCATATGCCAGCTTCGAAACATTGAGATCTAGTGCAATCTAATTAAATCCCGTGTCTTCCTTTCAGTTATTTATCTGGATTTGCTTTCCTGTAACTTAAAAAAAATCAACCAAATTCTTTCTCATAGCGTGCTTCTCATCAGAAGGTCATGCATAAACAAAATACTTGAAGGTGAGCAAGGGCTGTATTTTGTAAACCATTACAATTGCAATGGCACCCCCTTGTGGTAATCATTGTACATAGCTGTCTTGAAAGTTTAGAGCAGTGGTTCCCAACCTTTTTTTGACCAGGGACCACTAGGACTTTTTTGTTCGGTGCAGGGACCCCAAGGTTCAAAATAAAAATTCAGAGAATTTGAAAATAAACTTTAATCATAACTGTTAGTTAAACATTAAACTTAGAATAAAATTTGAATATATATTTTTATAATAGAGAACTTTTAATTGAAAATATTAATGTATTATGGGTTTATAACTTTGTTTCGTGGACCTTAATTTAGTTCTCGCGAACCCCTGGGGGTCCACGGACCCCTGGTTGGGAACCAGTGGTTTAGAGGGAGGCATGCGGATGTTGTTCTTGCTTGGTAATTGTTACCATTATTCCAAACGTTATGAATGTCATACAAATGGCATCAAAGAAACAAATGAATACAGGATGCCAGCTGTGAAGATTGGCACAATGACCGCATCTATAAACAAAAGGGCTTATCAGTCTATCCCAAGCTGGGAGCGTGGAAGCATCCAGGCCTATGGAAACACGTTTGGCCCATTGTTCTCTATTCTTTTTGTATAAAGATTTTTTAATTTTTAAAAAAAAGAATATAAACAACATGAAAGAAAGGGGGGAAAGCCATATCATGACTGCAGTTACAATTAAATCAAAGGGAAAATAAAAATATATATAACAACTATGATATAATAACAATATGTAATAAAACTATAGCAATTGTGAGCAAAATATAATAAAGTAATAATGACCATTAAACAATAATTATCCTAATATTTCAGCTTAAATAATAAGATACTTTGTTTGATATTTAATAAACACAATATTAACATTAAACAATGTTTTGAAATGAATTATGAAATAAAAATATAAAAATAGTGTTGATTATTGTTTTATATTTCTAATAATACTTCCCAAACATTGAAAATTAAGACCCCCCATTTTTGCAACATATTCAATACAATATATCAAGAGGATTTTTTCATAATTCATAAGAACCATATCAGAAATCTCCTTTTTTTGTTCCCCATTTTTTAGGGATAATATAAATAGTATGCTTTCCATTTATCTTGAAATTCTTTAATCGGACATTATTTTCAATGGTGGCCTTTCCAATGAAGATCCTGCTGTCTTGCTCCTCTCAAGGGCTGTGCACATAATTTGCTTGTACTCTAGAATTATAGCTGTTCAGGGTCTGACAGCCTTTCGCTACCTGCTTTAAACCCAGGACATTAAAAAAACTGTGCGTGTGTGTGAGTGGAGCTGATGCTTTTGCAATCGGATACAAATGTGTTCCTTCTGTCAAACCTACAAAGGAAGATAATGCTAGCTGCGCAAATATATGCGATGTGTTTCAGACTATGGTTTGGGAAAGCAGGATTCTGCTCAAAGGCAGATTACCCAAATCTTGGTTTGTTTTGTATGCTACTAGTTTTATTGCCTCCTCTTGGTAGCCTGGGAAGGTGTTCCTAGAAACAAAGCCAGGTTTAAGCTAGGATTAAAATGGGGTGTCTGCACTCGTATATCATGAAAATAGATATAGATAATAACATAAATAATATCAGCCATGGTTAATAAAACAACTTCAGATCCTAGTTTGATGGTTCATAACTAACCATAGTTAATGGAGTGCCCTGCATTCAGGCCATCAAATTAACCATCGTTTATTTAATTAATTAGACCATGGTTTTGCACAATGTACGAACTGCTCAAGCACACATGCTTGTTATGAACCTACTCTTTGGAACACCATTTATTATCTTGCTTTTGTGTCTATCAAGAATATATTCTGTGGGTAATAGAATAGACATTGAGGGGGGGCAAAGAAATATACAAATAAATAGCAGGGGCAATAAATGACTTCACTTCCTAATAGTCGCTGGTAGCTGGAAGGCAGATCCCAAAAGAGAAGGAGCCTCATTAAAAAGATACTTCATGTTACAGGGGTTTCCAGCCATGTGAACTGTGGACATCACACCTCCATTAAAGGCAATGAATGTCCTTTATCTTAGGATCCAGGCTTTTCTGTATTCTGAAATGTTAATCTGTATAAAATAGAGCAGGGTCAATAGGAGGCAGCCATGAAGGGCTCAGACTAGATCCTGGCTCCAAACGTGGTGAGGGCTAACTAGGGTTGCCAGGTCCCTCTTCACCACCAGCGGGAGGTTTTTGGGGCAAAGCCTGAGGAGGGCGTGGTTTGGGGAGGGGAGGGACTTCAACACCATAGAGTCCAATGGCCAAAGGGGCCATTTTCTCCAGGTGAACTGATCTCCATTGGCTGGAGATCAGTTGTAATAGCAGGAGATCTCCAGCTAGTACCTGGAGGTTGGCAACCCTATCTGCAGCATGAAGAAGGGGGTCTCAGTCAGTTTGAGAAAAAAGGGGGGAGTGCATGTAAAGTACAGCTGTGATCCTCTTTACTACGCAATTTAGGACCTGACAAAGATCATGAATAATAGCTGAACATAAATGCACAAATACATACACGCAGCCAGTTTCCCAGGGAAGATCTGTTTCAGTCTGATGAATGCATGCACCCTGGAGGTCCATGCTCATTGGCATGCATTAGCTCTAGAATTTCCACACCTGTCCAAGTAATTATTCCAAACAATTCTTTCTCCAGGTATTCTTGACAGTCTTGTTACAAAGTGCTTATCTTCCAGTAGCAACATAGAAATGCAAAAAGTTCTTAAAACACAGTATTGTTACAGATTGGGCAGGGAAGTTCCACTTAATGACTTATTTGAAAATTATAAGATATTTCAAATTCATTCCATACTGAGCCGAGGGATCCAAAAGAGGCATACATCAAAAAGAGGAACAATTGTCTTTTATATTTCTGCAGACACCAAATTAGACCTTAGCTGGTGCATACAAGGCTTAAGATGCTGCTGACTTAACTGACTCCTAAAGGTTTCTTTTCTCAGATTGACTCCTTTGCCACATATAAATGTCCAGAAGATTGTAATCTTGCGCATGAGTGCTTGGGGAATCAATGCTCCATGGTCATGCTGCTGGCAGATCTGTCTGCAAGCATCGGTCAGCAAAGCTGAAGTGTTTGCTTGTGTTCAAATTGTTTGCACATGTTCACATGTGCAAAAACCAAACAAAACCCCCTAAAACACCTTAATTATGCATTTGCATTCTTATACTGTTTCCTGTGGCTCTCCATCCTGTCTGCCACCACCTCTTTATCTTCTGTTCACCACACTCTTTAAGTAGACTATGCATTAATATTTTACAGTTAATGGCTTACAGATGTTAGATCTTGGTGTTCATTAATGGCAAAAGAAGGCGTGAAAAGTTCCAGATCTGGGACAATTTACCCATGAGTATTCTTGCATTGTCTGGTCTGACGTTGTGCACCCGAAGTTTTTTTTTTAAGGTCAGTTACATATTTAGGACTGCCAGGACTCCTGCTGTGGGGGGACGCCTTCTGCTGGCAGCATTAATTGCCTGCCAGTACTTCAAGTGGCAGTGGAAGAATTTTTTTTAAAACCCAGAAGTGATAGAGTAGCTCTAGGAATCACTGAAAACTCTGTTATCTTACCACAGAGTTTCTGGTGATACCTAGAGCCACCCTACATAACTTCCAGGTCGCAACACAGCTGACACCCCCCCCCCAATTTCCCTATCCCCAACCCACCCCCCAGTTGCCAGGCTTAAACTATCAACCCTATAATGCTTCCTGACTGTGCAAGCACAAAGGATAGGTGAACTCTAGTTGATCACACATGACCCTGAGGGCTACATACAACCACAGGTGATGAAGAAGGGTCTGTCTCTCAACTGTGAAGTGCAAAATCTACCACTGGCTGCAACACATATGTTACAACTGGAGCTTGTGGTTTGGTGATACCATTGTAGCTCCTACATATGTCCTGATTGGGTAGGATCATGTGGTGAAGATCATGCTGTAAAGAAGTCTTCCAAAAGGAAATCATGGCACTGAAGCAGCAGTACATCAACAGCAACAAATTGTTGGAAAACTCCGGGGTTTCCTGATGAAGGGGCTCCTTGGCTCCTTTCCAGTCTGGCTTCAGGCCTTAGGACTGAAACAGCCTTGGTCACCTGATGGATGACTTGTGCAACCTTACTGATTCTCCTGGATCTCTCAGTGGTTTTTGATATCATAAATCATGGTTATCATTCTGAATTGCCTTTCAGAGTTGGGACTGGAAAGTATGATAACTCTGGAAAGTAGGATTCAGAAGTGGGTGCTTGGGAACTGCTGCTCAGCCTCTTGGCCCCTGGGACACCCAAGATTCCCTCTTTAATATATCTATATGAAACCACAGTGAAACAGATTTGGGCTAGGCGGACACCAATAGATCCCAGAGAGGCTGTAGAAACTCTGTCCTAGTGTCTGGGGGCAGTTTTGGGGTAGATGCAGGCTAATAAACCGAAGCTTAATCCTGATAAGATGGAAGTGCTATTGGTTAGTGGAAGGACTGATTTTAGAACTGAGATGTTTCCTGTTCTGGAAGGGGTTGCATTCTCCCTAAAGGAGCAGATCCATAACTGGGCCCAGACCTACTCCTGCATAAGCAGGTGGAAGCCATGACAAGGAGCATTTTTTATCAGCTTCAACTGGTTAACCAACTGCTGCCTTTCCCAGGCAGAAATGATCTGGCCACTATGGTGCATGCCTTTGTAACATCTAGATTAGGTTACTACAATGTGCTCTATGTAGGGCTGCCCTTGAAAAGTTTTCAGAAACTCCAGTTGGTACAAAATGCTGCAGCCAGTATGTTGACTGGAGTGGGTCTTAGGGACCATATCATTCCAGGCTTGGCCCATCTACACTGACTCTCAATTTATTTCCAGGCCCAACTCAAGGTTGCAGGTGTTGACCTCTAAAGTCCTATATGGTTTGGAACCAACATATCTGAAGGAACCCCTACTTCTTATTACCCTACCCTACCTCTGTGGTCATCTTCCGAGGGCTTGCTTCAAGTGACCCCCACTTCTGAGATTAGAAGGGTGGCAAACTGAGAGAAGGCCTTCTCAGTCATGGCACCAAAATGATGGAACCCTTCTACCAGCAAGTGAAGACTTTTAAGAAATGTTCCTCCAGTATTCCCTCAGTGATCCCTCCTTCATACCTTATGTTTTAATTAATGTTTCTGTGTTTTTTATGTATGTATTTTAGTTTTGGGTTTAATTGGTTTTATGAAATGCTTTTATAATGCTCTGTTAGCCACTTTGGTGGCCCTAATTGGACAGGCAGGCCGGATACAAATTTTGTAAATCAATATATAAATAGGCGTAAAATGCACGAAGGTTTACTGTAAGCCTTTTCACCCCTCATACATGCCAATGACAATTTCACCCTGAAAAACCTCCTAAAAATTCAGCCCTGGCCTACTCAGAAACATTTTCTGTCTTCATCCAGCAATATTTGTAGATGCTCCCTATGAAACAATGTGACAGCAGGCCAAATTATGCCTTGGAGACATCTGCATGTCCTACCAGGTGGTAGGGAGGAGGGCACCAGTAAAAACTGGCACAGACTAATCTCTTTTTGTAATCTAAGAAACCTAATAAAGCGTAGTATATTTTTAGAACTCAGGGACATTCGTCCTGTTCTTCAGTCTGATTCTTATTACAAGAAACAATTATTTTGGCTTCCATGGTGTCTTTGTAACATCTTGCATGGGGCTTTGTTTGGATGCAGTTCAGCAGCAGCATGTAAATCCAGAAAGTGGACAGCTGCCAAGGAAAGGAGAAAAACACAGTGGCCGAGGGAGGAGCTCTTTCCCAGTAGCGCTTGCAAAATCCTTCTGTATACACACACCGTTTGAGCATCTGCAGCAAATTATTAAGGCTTGGAAACCAACAGATTTTTTTTAATTACATTATTTATATTATATTATTTATATTATCCTGAGGCTTAAACTGATTTCACAATATAAATCAATGCAATCTGTAAGATGACACATCTAATAAGCAATGTAATGGGACTAGGAATTGAAGACATTTGAAAGGGAGTTGTCATCTGAACAAAGTATAAGTAGGCTTGTGCATATTGATAAACCCAAACTGAAAATAAACCTGAAATTAGCCATTTTGGAAAATTTCCAGTTCAGTTTTACCGAATACACAAGCCTGGGGAGAAAGCTAAAGCTGAATAGGCAATTCCGGGAAAAGCCAAATAATTATTCAGCTTTTTCTAGCCTTGTGGGGGCATTTTTCGAGGTAGAGCCCCCAAATTCACAGCTTAGCTTGAAGGGACTCTTCTTGCACAACCCCCAAAGTTTGGTGAAGATTGGGTCAGGGGGTCCAATTTTATGGGGTCTGGAATGGGTTGCTCCCCCTCCATAGAGAAACAGTGCTAACTTCTTGCCAGTCTTGTTGTTCTTGCCAGTCTGTGGGGTGGCCCTGCAGAAGGCCCTGTTTAGATGAGCAAACTTACTGTGCAGGACACAGGTGGAGAGGCAATCTTGTAGCTTCATGGCAAGAGACTAACAGAGGTGGTTTGCCAGTGCCTTCCTCTGCATAGCAACCCTGGTATTCCTTGCTGGTCTCCCGTGCAAATACTAACCAGGGCTGTTCCTGCTTAGCTTCTGAGATCTAATGAGATCAGGCTAGCCTGGGCCATCCAGGTCAGGGCCAATGGGACCTAGCAACCATTAAAATCAACCCGAAGGTTCTGCTCTCTTAGCAACCATACTGGACCTTATTTTCTTTGCTGCCACAGCATGCAGGGAAGTCCTATAAGAAACAAACCCATCAGTGTCTCTTAACAAAAATACTAATTTCTCAGCACTGGGACAAGTGTTTAGGCCAGAAACCAACCCAGCAAGATATTTAGCCCTGGGTTCCACATATGGACTAGTCATATATAAGGGTGTGCATTTGGCTAAAGCCGAACCAAAACCTTCCGAAAAATACATTTTCAGTACTTTTCTAGCTTTTTTTAATACCAAAAAATGGTGGCAATAAAAGGGAACCAAAAAAATTGATCCTGAATAGTGCTGAATTTATTCAGCATTATTTGGAACCACGATGGCCCCTCTGCCATTTTTTTACATCCCCACTCCCTCTCCTTCCCCCCTAACATACCTGCTATCCGTTTTGTTGCTGCACCCGAACTCCTCGTGGAATTCAACCACAGTGGCCAAGAATGGAAGTTGGGGCTCACTTGGAGCTCCAAGTGAGCCTCACCTTCAGTTTCTTTGCTGCCACAGCTGAATATAGATAAAACTCCACATGGAGTTCATCTGCGGCGGGGACACAGAACTGAAGGCTGGACTCACTCCAAGCCCAGCATTCAGCTCTGTGCTGAATTTTTTGGGTTAATAAACCCGAACCCGAAAAATGCAACACATATCTAGCCAAGGAAAAGTTATGTGTTCTTTCCCTTTTTTTTCCTTTTGGATTTTGATCAATTTCACCGCAAACCTAAGTACCAGATAATATGAAAATAAAGCTCGACATTGCTGAGGTCTAGAGTTTTCTGCTAGGTTTTCTATGTAACATATAATTAGGAGAGTTGTGATTTAAAATGTTATGCTTTAGACGGGAGAGGGGGAATCTACTTGTAATCCTTACTTGATGGGTTGGTTTTTGCATTCAGGTGATATTTTCTGCATTCGACCAGTATTCAGGCAAAATTTTGGCATGCCATTTTTAGAAGATGGATTTGCTTGCTTCCAATGACTTAACAGTGCCATCCCAAGCAAAGTTACACCCTTTTAAGTCTATTGTTTTCAGTTGATTTCAGTGAAATTAGAAGAGTGTAACTCTATTCAGGATTGCACTACATGACCTTGTTCACACATGCAGGTAATAAGGTAGCCAAGTTCTGAGAGAAACTTCAGGGGGTGTATTCCATCTTTGAATGCTCCTTCCTATTAAAAAAAAATTCTATGCAAATAGACAATTAGCTCAGTGAGAAGAAATTATCTACCTTTCTCTGTTTTTTGTGGGGTTGGGGTTACAAGGAAATTTTAATACAAGGAAGAATGCCAAATGTGATCCTTCACCAGCAGTGTGAAGCGGGGCAGTCCATTCTACCACTCCAAGTTTCTGCCACCTCATTCCTCTGCATGTGTGAAATGGTTCTAAATACATTTTGCTCACATAATCAGATATTTGCATTGTGGAAGAAAGCATGCTTTTTGGATTTAGTAATACCACTTTAAAGTAAATGGAGCGGCATCTTCATGTTGTGGCATTGTATACAAAACCCAGTGAGTGATAACAGCATTCAAATATATCATATCTTTATCATGCACAACCTTGTGAGTGAGACTATGGGCACCAGGAGCAGCATTTCATGGGGCATTTGCGGGTGCAGCAGAAGGGGGAGGCGAGAAAGCTGCACTCTGTGGACAGAAATTCTTTGGTCTGCAGAAACACTCTGATGGTCCAAGCCCAGGGCCAAACTAGGCATTAGGTTTTTGGGAAAGTTGGGTCTAGGTTCCCCCAACCCAACTCGTGTTCCCCGCAGTCACCTTGAAGCTGCAGGGAATGTAATTTTAAAAATCAGAGGGAGTCATTTTTAGCTTGCAACTGCTGTATGAGGGGATGAGGGGTTCCTGCCTCCCTCTAACGCGATTTTCAGAAGTTGAAATGGCTCCACTAGGGAGTTATTTACATAACTTTGGAGCACCCTGTGGAGTATTGTGGAGTATTCCAAGCGTGTGCCACTCCAAAGGGATTAAATTGCTCCCTTCCCTGGGCTGTTTCAGCTTCTGAAAATAGCATGAAGGAGCAGGAGCCCCCCTCCCAGTTCTAAGCTAAAAAGGGCTCTTTCTGGTCTTTAAAATGACATTATCTACCGTATATACTCGGGTATAAGCCGACCCGAGTATAAGCCGACCCCCCAAATTTGAGGCCAGAAAAGGGAATTTCTTATTGACCCGCGTATAAGCCGAGGGTCAATAAGAAATTCCCTTTACCGGCAATGCTGCGCTCTAAAATGCCGGCCGCCATTTTAGAGCGCAGGGCCCCTGCCCCAGGTCGCCCTCCCGCCGGCCCTCCCGACCCACCCCAACCCACCCTGACCCCAGTGCCATCCAAGGGGGGGAGGCGGAAGAGCCCCTGAACCCCCTACTTACCGGGAGACGCGGCGAATCGGCCGCGGCGGCGCGGCCTTCCTGGGCCAGCAGGAGGCCCCTCCAGGCTCCTACCGGCCGGAGGAAGGCGCCTGGGCGCGTGGGTGGCGGCGGCGCGGCCGGCAGGGGCCTCCTGCCGGCCCCTCCAGGACCCTGCTGGCAGGAGAAAGGCTCCCGGGCGAGGCAGCGATGGCAGCGGTAAGTTCCTCCCTCCTCCCCCTCCCCCCTCCCACCGTATTGACCCGTGTATAAGCCTAGTTCGGCTTTTTCAGCCCTTTTTTTGGCTGAAAAACTCGGCTTATACACGAGTATATACGGTACTTTTCTGACTGCAGAGAAAGCAAATTGGGTCATTGTAACCTAGACTTGACTCGCCAAAAAACATAACATCTAGTTTAGGCCTAGCTCACAGTTGACCAGCCTTGCATCAGTTTCGTCTGTATATGAAAACAGCTAGTTATGGTTAGGAGAATGTGATGGAGACTCCGGAACACATCGGTTCAAGCCTGTGTGTGTATGTTTTCCCCTTCACCTTATGTTTCTTCAGGTGATTATATGCTCAAATTATTGTACCCAGAAAGAAATCTTTGTATGTGTAGTTAAAAGAACTAAGAAGTAGCTTGGGCTGTAAGAAGTACTATGGGCTGCCCAAGAGCAGAGGCTGTCATTTAGACAAGGGCCCTTTGCAGCTGGGAAGTGGCGTCACAGATTAACATCTCCAAAGCCAAGATCATGAATTAGATTCTTGTCCACTTCTAATAAGAACGTGTAAAAAATCCAGATACAGTATTCCTTCTTTCAATCATGAATTCGCTCTTTATGCATAGATATGTATTTACTTACAGGAGGAACAGGAGATCTCACAGAAGAGAGATTTAGAGAAAATCAATGGCTTTATTCTTATGTACTGGAGAAGAAGAGCATGCTGTCAAGTCGCAACTCATGGAGACCCCATCTACAGGGTGCTCCAGGCAAGAGTCGAGCAGAGGTGGTTTGTCGTTACCTTCCTCCAAATAGCAACCTCAGTCTTCCTTGGAGGTCTCCAATCCAAGTACTAACCATGGCTGACCCTGCTTAGCTTCCGAGCTCTGATGAGCCTGGGCTAAACTGGGGTATTTGGCCTGGAGGAACAAGGCTCAAAATTAACCTCCATAAATTTAGGGGGCTGGATCCAATGGAAGAAATTTCCATTGGTAGAATGGGACTTTCTTCCCCACCCCAAAAAATGCTGGTGTTGTGATACAGGGGACCCCAAGGAACATCATGAGAAGTGAATCTGCAGTGGAAGGACGGATTCTGCAGAAATCTATTAGTGGACATCTACTGCTGGATCCAACCCTTGATGTTGAATATCTAACTGATATTCTCTGATTATTCACCCAGCATTTGTCATCATGGTGTTTTATTTTTGATATATGATCTAAATACTTGTTGCCTGACTTCAGTATTTGACTATATTTGCAAGTGAAGTTATTGGTAGCATTCATATTTGACATATTCGATAATGGACATATAAGAAGCAGTGCTGAACTTTTGATAATGTTATGTCTCCTGTGGAAGTCAAAACAACAAAGCTTAAACATAAGCATTACTTTTTGCCAAAGCAATGATTATCACCCCAGGAATAAATCTTATTTAGGAAATAAGAAAGCACTGGATAATACGTTGTGGTCATGGTGCAGAGGTCAAAATTGGCAGATTGTTGGTTCTGTCACTTATCCAGGTCATGGGTGAATAAGGGCCACCACACCTCAAGGAAGGACAGAGATGGTCGTTGGGCTAAGAAATGACAGTCGCCTTTCCTGGCAGTTATCTCCTCCCACCTGAAGATAACTGAGATAAATGGAAACAGAATTACTTATACTGGCTCAAGAAAAGTGTCATTCCCCTCTCTATGCAGAAAGAAGAAAATAGAACGGGATGCAGTGTTGAAAATGGGGAAATCCTTGTCATCCTGGAGAGAAGTGGGCTGCATTGGGAAGGGGATGGCAGGAAAGTTCAATTCTGGCATTAGAAAATTTGGTCTGGATCCATCCCAATATATTCCATTATCTGCAATAGCCTAACCCATGGGTGTCAAACATAAGGCCAAGGGACCAGATCCGGTCCCTTGAGGACTCTTATCTGGCCCATGAGCTAGCCGAGGCAGCCACCTCCCCCAGATTTGAGATGTCACTTATCAAAGACTGTTAAATAAAAGAAAATACTGTAAGAGTATTAAGCATGTTTGTATTTTAAAAGTAAATAAAGTAAAAAATAATATCATTAACTGGTTTTGCCTGTGTCTTCTATAAAGTTTGTATCTCTGGTACCTGGCATTAAATTTTATGGTACAAATGGCCCGACCAAGTGACATTTATGGCAAATCCAAATAACAAATGAGTTCGACACCCCTGGCCTAACCCATGATTTAGAAGCAAAGCAGGTATTGTTCTTTTGGTTAAAGATATTTTTTCAAAACATCCCACAAGATGTTCAAAATATACCTCAGCAGTGTGGTGTGAGAAAAGGCTGATTGTGCAGTACATTGCATCTCTGGATTCACCCATGAATTAATACATTGCCCACTCAGACATTTAACTTCATGAGACCCTGGAGAGAATGACAGCTATGGCAATTCATAGGAACAAAATCTTCGAAGGATATGCCCCAAATGCCAAAATAGGAACTATGAGAATAATTCCTGGTTCAGGGGTCAAAGGGAAGCCTGAACACAACACACTTCCGGAGGGAGGCAAGAGAGAAAGCTTAGAGTGTATGGTTAGTTAAGTCTAAGGTTGCCAACCTCCAGGTGGTGGCTGGAGATCTCCCGCTATTACAATTAATCTCCAGCCGATATAGATAAGTCCCCCGGCATTGAAGTCCATCCTCTGGTATTGAAGTCTATGGCATTGAAGTCCCTCCCCTCTCCAAACCCCTCCCCCTCAGGCTCCACCCCCAAAATTTCCAGGTGTTTCCTAACGACCTGGCAACCCTAGATAAATCTGTCTGTTTAATAAAGCTGTGTTCTACATTCGGTTACTGGCAAGGGTTGGAGTCTCTCAATCCAGAGTGTCTAGTGGTCCTGCTAAAAATACAGGGACCACACAGGGAGCCCCATTTATCAGGGCTAGGTACCAGAATAGAAGGACCGTCCCTGGGAAGCAAAGGAAGTTGGAGCATCTGTATGAACTCAGAGTTATTTTCTGAAAACTCTTGCCACAAAGCGAGAAGAAATGAGATCAGCCTAAGCCCTAATGAATTCAGTCAGTGGGATACACACCAGTATTTATGTATATGCTACATTTTTTACCTTGCTCTTCCTGCCAGGAGCTCAAAGGAGCTCCCTCCATTTTCTCCTTGCAGAAATCCTGGAATGGAAGTTAAGGTCAGGAGTGTGTAACTGGTCACCCAGTCAAGTTCCATGGCATATGGGATTCCAGGATTCTGGTCTGACACCCTAACCCCTTTACAACACTGGTCTGTATCTATATTTGTGAGTAGGACTAATCATTCCCAATGTGTCACTGTGTTAGTCTGTAGCAACAGAATAAAACAGCAGTCCAGTGAAATATTAAAGACTAACAACATTTACTCCAAAGTAAAAAGCTTATGCTGCAGTATATTTCATTGACCTTGAAGTGGCCACTGGACTCCTGTTTTATTATATTTAGGATTGCAGCTTTAGTGTCCCTTTCAGCCTTCAGCACTAGATGGCAGTAATTTACCATCTAAAATCCAGGCCTTGCCCTGACAGCTGAAAGAGACTTATGAAATGGTGAATTTTCTTTCCTGTTCTTAAACACCTTCCAAACCCCAGGCCTAGATACTGTTTCTAATTTGTGAATAGGGAACTGGCAAGCCTTCACCAATTCTCAGTGCTGTATCTTTGGCACTGTTTCCCATTTCCTGGTCTCTTTGAGTTAGGGAAGAGGCAGACACAGTTACAATGCACTACAAAACACAGAAGAATTCCTCCGGCCGGATCCTTCAGCATGAATTAAGCAAGAGATGTATTATCTGTCCTGCTACTTTGAGAAAAGATCTCAGGCAGCAATAAAGGGAGAAGGAAGGCGATCTGCTGTCATCTGAGTGCAAAAAAATTAATGGCTTTGGTTTGACTTGTGCAACTGTAAATTTATGGGGTTGACAACAATTTCGAAGAAGGCTTTTCAGCACAGAGAAGACCAAATGCAAGCCTTATGGTGCAATCTATAAATGTTTCATTAGCACAATAACCGGACCAGCTAAATACTGCCTACGAAGCTATTCTTCAGCCTGGGCAAATGCACACTTTTTCACAGCTGTTCTGCGTCAAGTCACTGGCATCAGCAGCTTGCAAGGAAATGTAAAACACAAATGTTTCCAAAGCAGGGACATAGAAATAACACCCTTTCACATCTTTTTGCTTTTGTATAATGTCAATGTGAGCCTTTTCATTTTATCTGTTTTCATTGCTGATGTCCCCAGTTAATTTGTCTCTTTGATGTCCTTTTAAAGCCACATTAATGCTATTGTTACGTTATGTGCCATTTAGATGCAGCTGACAAGGGAATGATGTTACAAATTGCGGGAAAAACAACTGGTGCAAAGAAACTGAGCATCCTCGTCAGTCTCCTCTGCAGCCATTCTATCCACAACCTTTTTGAGTGAGGCCTCCAAAACTGCACACAATACTCCAGGTGAGGCCTGACCAATGCAGTGTACAGCGGGACTATGACATCTTGCAATTTGGAGGTTGTGCCTCTGTTGATACACTCCAAGATCGCATTAGCCTTTTTTGTTGCTGCACCACACTGGCTGCTCATATTTAGTTTACGGTCCACCCGTACCCTTAGATCTTGTTCACACACACTGCTACCCAGAAGTGTATCCCCCATCCAGTATGCATGTTTTTTTTTTTTACCCAGATGAAGAACTCTGCACTTATCCTTGTTAAATTGTTTTATTCACATCTGCCCAATTTTCCAGTGTGTTCAGATCTTGTTGAATTCTATCTTCCGGAGTGTTCACCAGTACTCCTCCCAGTTTGGTGTCATCCACCCCCTCATATAGATCATTTATAAAAATATTGAAAAAATACTGGGCCCAGAACCGAGCCCTGTGACAACCCACTGGACACCTCCCTCCATTCAGATGAAATGCCATTGACAATTACTCTTTAGAATGACTCATACAAAAATATGATTGGGAGGGAGCTGAAGTTGTTCTTCCTTTTCCACACGAAATATGAAAGCTCTCTTTGGGGGTTAAGCGTGAAGTGTGTCTCCCACTGAAAGTGGGATTCACTCGACTTTTTGGGAATTTGCTGCAAGGATAGGGTGTGGGCCGTAAGTCCAGCCAAACAATCAAGTATCCAAAACACTGAATCATCCAAAGAAGAAGATGAAGAAGAGTTGGTTTTTATATGCTGCCTTTTTCTACCACTTAAGGAATAATCAAACTGGCTTACAAGCACCTTCTCTCCCCCTCCCCACAACAGACACCCTGTGAGGTAGGTGGGGCTGCCTCTCTGTAGTTTTCCAAACCTGAAACAGGTATTGCTGTGGATACTGTTGTGGATACTTCACAAGTACATATGCATCCTACATGGGGCAAATAACACCCTTTTGGAGCTGTTTCAGAACAGGAAAAGTGCAGGCAGAAGGGCTAAGCCAGCATGGTTTAGTGGTTAAGAGCAGTGGTTTGGAGTGGTGGACTCTGATATGGAGAACTGAGTTTGAATCCCCACTCCTTCACATGAGCGGCAGAGGATAATCTGGTGAACTGGATTTGTTTCCCTGCTCCTACACATGAAGTCAGCTGGATGACTTTGTGCTAGTCACACTAAGCCCCACCTACCTCTCAGGGTGTCTGTTGTGGGGAAGGGAAGGTGATCGTAAGCCAGTTTGATTCTTCCTTAAGTGGTAGAGAAAGTTGGTGTATAAAAAACCAACTACTACTCCTCCTCCTCTCCACACATTGTGGCCCTGATCTGAATTGGACTCACATGGGAGCACATGGGAAGCACAGAACTTCAGAACATGCCTCTCCATCTGACCGGGGGGCAACTCCAAAGGAAATGTCACATGTAGCCTCTCAGGATCTAGCATTCTATGTCTTTGGACTCTAACTTTGGTCTGTGGTCTAAAAAAGCAGTTGTTAGACTGTAGGATTGGCTTCCCTTGGTTGGCAAAGCACATGACACAGAAGAAGGGGGTGTGATGTTTCAAGGAAGGATAGGATCTGGACGTAGGTGTTGCTTTCCTGCCTGCACCACCTAAGATCTGGATAGCTGAATGTTCCCTGGCAAGGGACCATCACTGATCTTGGATTTGTGGTTGTGACTGTCTCATCACCCCAATTTGATGTAGGAAGAAGAGCTGCTGCTTTGTTCTGATGTGCGTGATGTTAGGAAGTATACGCACCCTGCCACCTCAACGTGGACCCAAGGCAGAATACCCTAAGCTAAATAATGATGAATTAAATCAAACCACAGGACTTAAAAACACAAGGAACACAATAAGGAGAGAGGAGCAAGATGTCAGCACTCACCACCCTCCCTCGCAGATGCTGGAGTCACATGAACTGCATAGTAGAATCTCAGCACACTCAGCTGCAGAACCCATTATTGGTGTTGGGTAGGGAAGGGTACAAAGTAGAGTATGTTTAGAAGAAAACTCCCAGTTTAAAACATTTGAGAAATGTCTTAGTTCTCGAAGTGTGAGTTGGGATACCTCTGGGGGTCACAAGACTCCTGCAAATGGGAGCTCTGGGATTCTGGAACTGATTTGCTGCTTCTGGGAGACTTGCAGCAGCTGTAAGTGTCCTTCTTTTCACTCTCTTTGAGACCCTCAGTGAGAGTTTCACAAGCAGCTGTAGGCAGGAGGTACTCCGTTGTCCTAGAACAGTGAAGAGGGTCAATTCTTAGGTAAGGAAGTCTCTCTGTGTGTGTAAGGCAGTCTTCTAATAAAAATAAACTTTAATCCTTCCTGTACTCCATACATTTTTGATGAGCAGGATGCTCAAACTCCTCATACTTAGGTAGCAGACTGAAGGAATTAGCATAGGAGGGGAGCAGAAGATAAAGTTAGAATGGGGGTCCTGAGCGACTGAAAAGATTAGTTTGCTGGCCTAGCGCCGAATTGGGGAGTATCTTGGAGCCGGCTACTTACTGCAGCACCCAACCCTGGCCACCCTTGGCATGCAATTACCACCCCTGGATATTTTTACTGTGATGGCCTTAGCATACAGTTAAACATGCGAAGGCAGTAGCTGGAATGGAAATGGCCACAACTTTTACCAGTTACAGCATCAGGCACTGGTATTGCATAGGGGCTGGATCCAAGGCATTGGCCTGACCTGCCTGCCGACCGTTGCAACCTACTCCCAGCCCACCTGCTGGGTGTAGCCTGAGATGGAAGTCTGTGGCACCCACTTGGGTGGAAGCCTGCTGTGTGGTTCTCTGCCACTTGGTGGGAGGCCACCACCCTGACAGCCCCCGACTGGGCATGTCCCATCCTGACAGCCCCCGACTGGGCATGTCCCTATTCCAGGCCTCCCCAAAAGCCCTTATTAGGGTCCCCAGAATGGGGAGAAGGGGTGCGCCAGCCAGCTTTTCCCCAGAACTGGATCCAGCCCCATGCCCAAACTGCCAAAAGTTGTGACAAATTAATATGTACTTGACATAACAACTAAACAGCCCAAGTATAGGGAGGGAGGGAAGGACAAATCAGGAAGCAGGCTCAGCTGGGCAAGGGAGAGGGCTTCTTAAATACATGGCTGGTGGAAACGAATGCAAAAGGTCAGGTCCGTTGCCTGCCAGCAACTTCCACCCCTTTTGAGCAGGGCCTGATTGGCACATTTGAATATAGGGTGGGTGTGCAGCAGGGCAGGAAAAGTTCCAGCTGGAGTTAGAAACGCTATGTCTCCTTCTCCAGCTTCCCCACTGGCCACCATTTTGTGGCAGTATGCTGGACACCCAGCTGAGCCTCTGCCTCACTGGATAAGCCCCTGAACCTTGTGCCAGCTCCCAAACTTCCCCAGTGCATGCCAGCAAACTGGGGTCATAGGTAAGACTGAGCATGTGCTTCTCTCTAGAGAAATCTTGCTGTCCGGGAATGTGTGGAATGGCAGAACATCATCTAGTACTCTGGAGTATGGAATATGACCACTGAAGAGGCCTAGTGTCTCCAAACACTGCTAGAGTAGAGGTGAGGGGGACATTCTTGCTGTTAGCTCTCAGAGTTCCTCCAACTGCCTTATGTGGAAGGAACAGAAAGCTGAAGGACCCATTTAATCAAATGTTTCGTTGTTTCCCCTCAGATTTCCTTTCCCTTCCTTAGTCTATTGGCAGAAAAGAAAAATGACTGCCAGTTTCTTATAATGAACCATGGCTCAATATTTCATTCCTATGTGTGAAGATAGATGCCCCTTAGTACAGGAGGAGATTTCCTAAGAATTAGCAAAAGCCCATCAATTAGTCTGAGCTAGAAGAATGGCATTCCTCTCAGCTGTCCATGCAAGATCATTGTCAGTCTGGAAATATTCACCTGCATTGCTTTCCCTTCAGGTGAAAATAAAATAAATGCACCATTTCCTGAAAAAATCATTACAACATCTTTACAGATCTTTTGGAGAAGTTATTGGCCTATGCCATTGTTTAGAAATGTCAGACAGCCACAGTTATCTTAATGGACTGTAAGTCATCCCTCCCCCAAAACCCTGAGGATCACCCAGGCTACATTTATTTTATTTGTTTGTTTGTTATTTCAACTTACTACCCCGCTTTCCCCGGTCGAAACCGGGCTCAATTGCAACCCTTCTAGATGCCTCTTTGTATGTTATTTCTCCACTGTTTTTACTGAGTATACCAGGAGAGTGCGCTATGCATAACTGAGATGCAGTATTTTGTCTGAAATAAGAAATGTGAATTTTTTCCAGCTATGCATGAATGTGTACCCTGAAAATGCTAGGCTGCCAATCATGCATATTGAAGCCAGAATATGCACGTTCAGTCTGATTCAGACAAATTGGCGATCATGCGTAGTGAGACATTATCAAGGTGACTGTATGTGTAGGAAGATGAACATGTGTAGCCCGTTCTCCCATTATGTGCAGTAGGAGTAATGGAAACATAACTAATGAAAGGGATAAGAATACTTTTGCCTTAATTGCCTTGCTTGCTGTAGCTCTAGCCCAGCCATACAAGCTGGGTAACGACATAAACCTAACGAAGGCTCGTGGAAATATTGCTTGGGGTCTAGACTGGAAAAGGGTCTCTCTTCTAGTATATATGGTAATATTTTAAATAGTAGGACTGAGGAAGGGATGTACTGCAGGAGAGAATAAAACATTAAAAAAAACCTATATTGCACTGATTGTGATAAATGAGACCTATTTTCCTTGAATTTGTCTCATCTGGTTTTGAAAGTCACCAAAACTAGTGTCCTTCCCTCGTAGTAGTGAATCTATCCATTAATTAATGGATTCTCTAATTGTGCGCATGCTATTTAAATCTGATGGAGCACGGAATTATTTCACAGAATCTCAAATTCCATATTTGCTTGAGGGATGCCCGCATGTACATTTGAAAATCCACTCTGTCTTCTAATTTTGGAGATGAAGCCTCTCATCCTGATCATCCACCCAGAATTTACTTGGGTTCTGGCCTTTCCTTCTCACTTTATCGTATGCACATCCAGATACATGCTGCCAACAGAAGGCAAAAGAGGGGCAGTTTTCCCCATCTGTCTCTACCCCACATGTTCCTCCAGGTGCTCTGCTGCTTGTCTTTCCCACCAAGAGTTGGATGGCCCACTGTGGGAACCTGTTTTAGAGAACAGACAATTTCTTTCTTTACTAATCATGTTTGAGTAAAAATTGGCTTTGAAGCAGAATGTTGGAAAGCGGATATACTTTCTTCCCACTAGACTGCATTGCATAGCATCTTGGTGTATGTAATTTATTTATCATAGAAAGTATCGCATCTGTTTCTCAGTGAGCTCCTGAGCTCCTAACAAACTTAACAGCAAATGCAGAATATAGCACAATGAGTTCACGAGATTTACTCAAGGTCAAGCCATAAGTCACTGGTGGATCCTCCACTGGGACTCTCCAAATTCAAGGTCCTTTGTTTGGACCAGAAGATTCCTTAATCCTTCCTACACAGTGTACAGAGAAAGGGAGAAGGGCAGCTGCAGCCTTGCAATGCAAATGCTGACAGCCTTGAGGTAGCTTAAACAGTGTGCAATCTGTTTATCTATCATACTTTTGTCTCAGTCTTTCTCCAAGTAGGTCAAGGGTAGTCTAATGTAGTTCATCCCATTTTAGCATCATTGCAACCTGGTGAAGTATGTTGTTAAGTGGTATTGTAAAAATTACAAAACCTCCATATGAATTTCATGGCTAAGCACAGATTAAATTGTGGAACTCCCTGCCCCAGGATGTGGTGAAGGCTGCCAACTTGGAAGGCTTTCAGAGGGGAGTGGACATGTTTATGGAGGAGAGGGCTATCCATGGTTACTAGTCAAAATGGATACTATGATGCATACCTATTCTCTCTAGGATCAGAGGAGCTTGCCTATTATATTAGGTGCTGTGGAACACAGGCAGGACAATGTTGCTGCAGTTGTCTTGTTTGTGGGCTTCCTAGAGGCACCTGATTGGCCACTGTGTGAACAGACTGCTGGACTTGATGGGCCTTGGTCTGATCCAGCATGGCTTTCCTTATGTTCTGATGTTCTTATTTTAGCTGCTGTCTTCCCTATCCCAGTCTATGACACCACAATGACTTACCCATAGATGAGGGCATACACAACTTGGGACTCACCAAATTCAGCGGACCGGTCTTATATGATAGCCTACCAGGGACCGACCCTACTACTTAGTTAAGGCATAAGATGCTGGACAGTCTGTGAATGCCCCCCCCCCCCCAAGTGTGGTTTGTTTTTCCATTTTTAAAATCAGGCACATGGTGGCCCAGTTCTGTTTGATGCGGCAGCATGAAGGGAGGGGCTTTAATCATCACCTGCACTCCAAACATCAGTTCCTCTGGAGAAAATGGCACCTTCAGAGGGTAGACTCATCACATCCCTGCTGATTCCCCTCCCCTACCTAAACTCCACCCTTCCCAGGCTGCACCCCAAATATCCAGGAATTTCCCAACCTGTAGTTGGCAACCCTCCCTCCCTTTAGGGTTGCCAGCTCCGGGTTGGGAAATACCTGGAGATTTTTTGGGTGGAGCCTGAGGAGGGTGGGATTTAGGGAGGGGAGGGACTTCAGTGTCATAGAGTCCAGTTGCCAAAGTGGCCATTTCCTCCAGGTGAACTGATCTCTGTAAGCTGGAGATTAGTTGTAATAGCAGGAGATCTCCAGCTAGTACCTGGAGATTGGCAACCCTAACTCCCTTACACCATCATCCCAACCAAGATTGACCCTGCCCATGTACCTGACTGTTAAAGTAAATACTGGAAGCATAAAACTCCAAACATTTCTTGAATCGTTGTGCTGCTCTCCTTGTGGAGGACTCTTCAGCAATTGCCCAGGCCTTCTGGATAGTCTCCCACAGGGTGTTAGGAGTGAATCCGCCTTGGCAGTCTTTAGGAAGCATACAAGGTGCTTTAGGAAGCATACAAGAGTCACTGGAAAAGACAGTCATGCTAGGAAAAGTTGAGGGCAGCAGGAAAAGAGGAAGACCCAACAAGAGATGGATTGACTCATTAAAGGAAGCCACGGCCTTCAATTTGCAGGATCTGAGCACGGCTGTCAAAGATAGGACATTTTGGAGGACTTTCATTCATAAGGTCGCCATGAGTCAGAAGCGACTTGACGGCACTTTACACACACACACACAAGATGCTTTTATTTTATAGTCTTTGCTGTCAAAAACTAAGCCATTTAGAGCTTTTATTGTGATGATTTCTACTTACAGCGATTTAAAAATTTTGTTTATTGGTTTATTATTGGTGTTTTTGTGATATTTTTGTAAGCTGCCTGGGGCCCTCTTTTGGGGGTGGGGGTGGAAAGAAGTCTATACAACATATTTGAATGAAATAAATATGAAAGGAACCTTTGGGGAGGGGCCGTGGCTCAGTGGTAGAGCATCTGCTTGGCATGCAGAAGATCCCAGGTTCAATCCCCGGCAACTCCAGTTAAAGGGACTAGGCAATTAGGTGATGTGAAAGACCTCTGCCTGAGACATTGGAGAGCCGCTACCTGTCTGAGTAGACAATACTGACTTTGATGGACCAAGGGTCTGATTCAGTATAAGGCAGCTTCATGTGTTCATGTGTTCAACTCTAAAATTACCATACTAAAAGAGCACTCCTAAGTGGGTCTACTCAGATTTCTACTATTCAGTGGGGCTTACTCCCAGGAAAATGTTCTTAGGATTGTACTGTTAGTCTTGTATGTTCCCAAAGATTTGTATCTATTATAACATGAATCCTACTAACCTGAGCCTCCCTGTTCAGCAGCTCCACAAGATACAGGGTGCTCCTGCAAATAGTTTTCTCTCACAGCTGACCCACAATACGTAGACTCCCCTGAATGCAAATGATGACTACTATAAACCCTGCCTCTTCCTCCAGATTTGCCAGTTGTTTTTTCACAAGCCAAAGAGGCTGGTGATGGGAAGGGAAACCATGAAATATTGATTTAATTGTTCCTGACAAAACTCTAGCCTCTCTTCTCAGCCCAGGTGGAGATTCTAAACATTAATGACTCTCTGCAGCTCATACAGTTGAGTGATTCCTTTTAACACAAAGCGGTTCCAAACTAATCTCTTAGTATAACACAGCAAGTATGGAGGAATTTGCTAACGTTCTAATATGCGCAAAGAGTTTCACAACCGATCATCCCCTTTGGAAATTTGCACTCCGCACGCAGTACCGTATCTGTTGATACAGCTTGGAAAGATGTAAGCTCTTTAATTTTCAATTGTAATATGCAATTTTCTGGAAACTTCAGTCAGAAAATGTTTCAAATCACTCAGTGCTAATCTATGGTGTCAGCAAAGCCATTTCCCTGACATTATTGTTTTGACACTGAGAGTAATAGAAATGATTAAGTCAGGAAGAGAGCCGTGCTTATTTGACTGCTGTCAGCTACCGAACCACAATAGCTCGGCACACAGACACTATTCAGCCGCCGAAACATGAAACTCTAACATTCTGCGGCAGAATGTTTGCAACCACAACATGGGACTTCCATCCTTGTATTTGAGAAATGTTTAGTCTCAACCAGGTAGCACTAACTTCACACAAAAGCTATTCCTTTCTCTCTGCTTTCTCTCTTTTGTCTTTAGTTCATGGTAGCCAAACATTTCCAATAGTATTTCTCTCCCTCCTGTGAAAGAATAATGTATTGAGATGTGGGAATGAAACAATATAGGATAATAGTTTTTGATGTCAGGAGTAAAATTTAGATCATGCCCCTTCTTCCTCCCAAGCCAAATATATAGGGTGAGCCTTTCCAGGGTGGAGACAGACATAGATTTGGATCCACCCAAGCATTTCTGTGGATGGAAGGATTTCTACCCACAAAGGGCTGCTTTTCTCACCACTCCTTCCTGCTGCAGCATAAGGGACCCAGAATTTTAAACATGTTTAGGTGTACAGTGACAAATTTATTTACTGAAAACATTTTTATGCTGCCTTCCCCCCAATCAGGGCCCACAAGGCAGCTAACAATAAAAACAATTAAAATATCTGAGCAATTTAAAATACATTTAAAATGATTAAACAATTCAATAAAAACATATAAACAAACAACTCCAGGAGGAGGGCCAGTAACCGTTATTGGGGATATGCAAGATGAAACAAAAAAATGTCTTCACCTGCTGGCAAAAGACACTGGTGGAGACAAACGAATCTCAGTGGGGAAGGAGTCCCAACGTTTTGGAGACATGACTGAGAAGTTTCAGATGGGAGGGCGACCGAAACAGAAACGGAGTGTACGGGTCAGTCCATACAGGAGAAGGCAGTCCTTAAGTTATGTCGGTGTCGGTCTCAGACTTTAAAGGTCAATACTAGCACCATGAATTGAGCCCAGAAGTAAATTAGAAGCCAGTGTAGATGCTGGAGTGAGATGCTGTCCATAACCCACTCCACTCAACATATGAATGGACATGGTACAAGTCCATATTGTTTGCATTCACATTCTCTCTCTCTCTCTCTCTCTCTCTCTCTCTCTCTCTCTCTCTCTCTCTCTCTCTCTCTCTCTCTCTCTCTGTTTCTCTGTCTCTCTCTCACACACACATACTTATGTGAGCTGGACTGTCATTTAATTATGTGACCCAATTATTAATGATCCTCGGAAAGAATCAATTCCATCTACTGTGCAGACGCAAATGCCATTTCAAGGCAGAAGGGAATGAAACCAAAAACCACAGCTACTGCGTAGCCACAAAGCTGCTCAGGTGACATTCAAGGCTGTTCCCAGTGAACCGAACAGACCAGATGATCAGCTCACGAGTTCTCACAACTGCTCAGCAAGGAGCATTCACTTGTCAAATGTGTTCAGCATAAAATTCAGGACATCCAGAATGCTGCTATCAGTCCTGGAAAGGAAAAAAAAAGAGGCAGCTTTCCCCATTCATCTTCTTTCCTTCCAAAAATCTTTGTTGGTCTCTAAGATGCTACTGGACTCAAATCTAGCACTTCAACCGCAGACCAACATGGCTAACCTCTGAAACCATATATTGGTGGAAGACAGAAACTCTTTCTCCCAACCTCCATGTCATGGCTGTGATACAAATTCAGGTCTTTGCAACTAGGGTTGCCAACCTCCAGGTAATAGCTGGAGATCTCCTGCTATTACAACTGATCTTCAGCCGATAGAGATCAGTTCACCGGAGAAATGGCCGCTTTGGCAATCGGATTCTATGGCATTGAAGTCCCTTCCCAAACCCTGCCCTCCTCAGGCTCTGCTCCAAAAACTTCTTTCCAGTGGCAAAGAGGGACCTGGCAACCCTATGTGCTATTAGCTTTTTTAAAATGCTGGGATGATTTCATCACCCAACTTTTAACTGGATTTGGGCCTTTTGCATGCAAAGCAGATTTCTGCTACTGAGCCTCTTCCCTGAGTTCCAGGAACCTAGAAGGGTTTAACTTTGCTTAGAACTACAGAGACCAGTTCACAGCCTCTTTCTGTTGGGGCTGGCAGGGGGGGGGAGTTTTTTTTAATGGTGTTGTGCCATTACTTCCAGCAAATACCAGAAATGATGTCATGTTGTAAGCATGATGCTGACGTGACACTCTGGGGTTCAGGTTTTACCCTATGGTTTTACCATGGAGTTTTATCCAAATCCTAGAGAGTCACAGCAATGACATGTCAACAATGTGATGTCACTTCTGGGTATTTGACGGAAGTGACGCATGGCATCATCCTCCAAATCGCTCCCTATCCCTCCCTATTCAGAACTTATTTTATTCAGTTGGATTTACTTCCAAGTGAACATGAAGGATTGCCAACTTCCAGGTGGTGGCTGGAGATCTCCTGCTATTGCAATTGATCTCCAGGCAACAGAGGTTAGTTCACCTGGAGAAAATGGCAGCTTTGGAAGGTGGCCTCTATGGAATTATACCCCACTGAAGTCCCTCCCCTCCTCATACCCTGCCCTCCTTAGGCTCCACCCCCAAAATCTCCAGGTATTTCCCAACCTGGAGCTGGCAGCCCTATTAACATGCTTTGGATCTGGTTAGAAATGTACTCCTAAATAAAAATTAGCTAAATATTCATAGAAGCTGATCAGTGTCCCTATGGAATGATAAAAGATTCCAAAAATGTTCATGATACAGAAGAGTTACAAATATAACACTAATTTTCTGTAGCTCTTAATTTTATAATTCTCAGTAAGATAGAAATGAAAGTTCTCTGGAACGTCATGTAAAAGAGCAATTCCTGGCTGCTATACACATATTTAAAACAAACTTTTTTGTTGTTTTTTAAGCCTTGGAAGTGTCGCTCCCCCAGGCTCATATGAATGTGACTTAACAGACAGAAACATGTTGAGTGTTAGAAAGTAAAAAGCAGAACTTTTTGGAATATGACATTTTTATTCCACAAGGAGTTTCAAATTTTAAAAATGCTTTTTCCATCTCACATTTGGCTCAAAACCATCGGATCAAGTCGTCTGGAAAGTTTAAGTCAAGATGTTGACTTCAAAAAAATCAAAGCCAAGTTTAAATTGAATTTTCAGTACAATTCAAACTGATGTTTCAATATAAAATCCATATCAGTTGGCTAAACAGAGATAGCATTATGAATGGAGGAATGCCAAAAATCTTTGTAGTTCATACCACACTGGTTTGTTACAGTACTCATTTTAGAGAACATGAACGATTCAGAGTAAAGGATTTATAATGGAAATTTTACAGGACTAAAAAGACAAACTTTCCATACACAGAATGATTGACCTGCTGCAACTGGAATAGGGATGCCAGCTCTGGGTTGGGAAATACCTGGACATTTTTGGGGTGGAGCCTGAGGAGGGCAGGGTTTGGGAAGGAGAGGGACTTCAACGCCATAGAGTCCAATTGCCAAAGTGGCCATTTGCTCCAGGTGAACTGATCGCTATCGGCTGGAGATCAGTTGTAATAGCAGGAGATCGCCGGCCAGTTCCTGGAGGTTGGCAACCCTAATCTGGAAGTTGACAGTCACCATGGGTAAGAACTATTGCCAGTGCTGGACTAGGATCTGGGAGATGGAAGTTCAGATCCCTGCTCTGACATGGAAGTTTCTGGGGTGACCTTAGGCCAGTCACATATTCCAAGCCTAACCTACTTCATGGGGTTGTTGCAAGAACAAAATGGAGGGGAGGATGAAGACATAAGTTGCTTTGAGTCCCCACTAGGGAGAAAGGCAGGGTTTAAATGGCATAAATAAATAAATTGCCTTTTCTTTTCAGCACTTCTATTGCTCAGGGTGGGGCCTGGAGATCTCACAGAATTACAACAGAACGGATGAGTTCCTTATAGAATATGGCTACTTTGGAAGGTGGACTCTAGCATTATCCCCTAATGAGGTCCCTTCCCACGCTTCACCCCAAAATATCCAGGTATTTCCCAATCTGGAGCTAATTCTTCCTAAAAGAAGAATAGCAACACTAATCTCCACTAAACTCTGCATGTGTTTTGTTTCTTCCATGTGTGCAGCATCCTGCAGACTTTTCAGCTACACAAAGCTATTTGCTAGGAAGACTAGGACTATGTCTATTTATTTTGTTTCTATCCCACCTTTCTTCCACCATGGACCTCAACGAAGTACACAGAACTTCCTAGGAGGTCTCCCATTAGGGTTGCCAACCTCCAGGTACTAGCTTGAGATCTCCTGCTATTCAGATACCCTGTGGTATACTTTGTGAAACGGTATATCACAAAAAAGAGACACTTCTGCTACTCATGAAAGTAGACTGCAGGATACACACTTCTTCCCCCACCCCCACAAAAATTACAGCACCCCTGCTGAAGCTAAGAATGTCTTGGTCTGGTCAATACCTGGATGGGAGATAAGGTTGGCAGGTCCCTCTTCGCCATCGGTGGGAGGTTTTTGGGGTGGAGCCTGAGGAGGGCAGGGTTTGGGGAGGGGAGGGACTTCAATGCCATAGGGTCCAATTGCCAAGGCAGCCATTTTCTCCAGGTGAACTCTCTATCGGCTGGAGATCAGTTGTAAGAGCAGGAGATCTCCAGCTAGTACCTGGAGGTTGGCAACCCTATCTGCAGAGGAAGGCAATGGCAAACCACCTCTGCTTCTCACTTGCCTTGACAGCCCCTTGCTGGGGTCTCCAGAAGTCAGCTGCAACTTGACAGCACTTTACACACATACACACATATGTTATTTAAGATGGATGTGTGCAATGCAATTTAACAATATCGAATGTTTAGCACTACCAACCATGCTAAGTTCATGGCGCGCGCAATGCTAGTGCTTGCACAGTGATCCTTGTATGAAAAAAATGGCGCTACATTGCAGTTGCCTTATGCACATGTTATGCTGAAACCATGCCAATATCTTTCGAATTCAGATCACTAACCATCAAGGAAGGCATTGTGTCCAGCCTTCCTTCCTGTAATGGAGGTCTCCAAAATGATTTACGAGCCTCTTCTTATGGGTTCAGGCTCAGATCCGCATACATCAGCTCTAAAGAAATATTGAGTGTTTTGTGTCCAGAGCCAACTCTGTTAAGTGAGTTACATGATCAGTCAAAATAAAACTTAGTGAGTCTTGAAATAATATTATTAAAGAATGGAGTTTGAAGGCATAGATTTGCATGAGATTTTTCAAAATATCCATTCCTTCTCTCCCCCACCCCTCCACTTATTTTATATGTTCTGGAGACTGGAGAATTTAGGGGACAAAAAAGAAACCTAGAAATTACAATAACAGACAGGATCGCCCTGCCTTTTAATATGGGGGAGATTATTATTTACACTGATGTAGTCCCACTGTGTTCCTGTGAGCCTCTCCTTTCCCAGAACACAGCAGACAAATGTCTGCCTTGTGGGGCAGTGATTCATCTTTTTTCCCCCCTAAGTGGAATAAATCAAAGGCTGGTAAATATTTTTGCCCCTTTTTGCTAAATGGTTTGCTTCTGAGCATCTTCATTGTTCAGGAACGCCATCTGGGGGCAGTCAGTGCCCCCTTGTCCCATGGTTCAGGCCATATGTGATTTTCCTAGGGATGCCAGCCTCCAGGTGGGACCTGGGGATCCCCAGGAATTACATGTCATCTCCAGACTACAGAGATCGGTTCCCCTGGAGAAAATGGATACGATTTAGGATTAGTAGATGCTCTACTGGAATTCCCTTGCAGCAGGAGAGACCCTGCCCTCCTCAGCCTGCTGCCTCCTCCCCCTGAACCTTCTCTTCTTCCAGTTGCTGCTTCATGGCTTTCCCTTCTCACTCCGCTCTGCCATGCTGAATGACGATGGGAGTAGAGTGACCACCTTCCACCACAGCTACCCACTGTTCCCATCTGCCTGCCAGAGGGTATGTGCCTCCCTCCCAATGCCAGCTGTTTTATGCTCCATGGCAGCATGCCCGGTGTCCTTGCCCTGTTAAGGGCTCTGAATGCCCAAATCATAGTCATTGCCTAATGTCCAGGCATTTCTGCCTGGCGTTTGTGGCTGGTGCCGGGCACTCGTCACATCTGCTCAGCTCTTTGAAGTTGACACATGCGCTGAGAAAGGGCCAAGGGGCTGAGGGAACCCTTTTCAAAAGTGGTTTGCCTTGTTTTTAGTAGGGATTGTCTTTTTCCCATTCACTTTAATGGAATTCCAGACATGCAGAAATTCTGAGTTCTGAAGCTGAATTATCACAATTACAAATCTGAATCAAAACAAATCCAAATTCTGATGCTAGTGCTCAGCCCTCTATTGTATCTCCTCCTCCAAGTGGAAGTACCGCCTAAGTACCTGCTTCGCAATAAGCCTTCTCAAGTGCCAACATGTTTGATAAAGGCTTCAGTATCATCAAGAGCTCACTTTTTCCACACACAAAACTGGATAAACAGATTGCTGTTCATTCTTTACTACACATTTTGGCCATGAGTCATAAAATATCTACCCAAAGCATTCTTTTAACTCTCTCTAAAACAGGTTAACTTTGAAAATAACCAAGGTCATACAGCACTTCCCTTGTTAACATATATTAATGATTTAATAGGAGCAACAGAGATAGCATCAAGAAAGGAGCAAGAATTGTAAACAATACTTGAAAAATTAATGACTTCCCTTGTTAACATATATTAATGATTTAATAGGAGCAACAGAGATAGCATCAAGAAAGGAGCAAGAATTGTAAACAATACTTGAAAAATTAATGAACTGATAGGTAAACATATAGCAATTAGGAGGTCATAACAGCATTCCAGTTATAGCTTGAATTTCCCCTGAGTTCCCTGAAAATTGGTGCACAAAGAATTTAGAAACTATTTTAAGATAGAGATATAGGTTGGAAGGGGTAAAAAATTGTTAGGAATCTTCTGTCTTTAGATAACCAGTATGATCTATATCAGGCAATCAATCCATAAATTTTATCAGGAATAGGACATATCAGCAAAAGCTCTTCTAGGATCCAAATTAACCAAATGACAAAATAGTCATTCATGACAACCCAATGTTAAAAGTAAGACATATGTGTATGTTGTTGCTAACAGCATACTCCTGATACCATCTTTTTTCTAAAAATTATAGAAATATAGAGGGACAACGGACCTGTATATTTCATGAGCCCTGACCTGGATGGCCCAGGCTAGCCTGATCTCATCAGATCTCAGAAGCTAAGCAGGGTTGGCCCTGGTTAGTATTTGGATGGGAGACCCCCAAGGAATATCAGGGTCATTATGCAGAGGAAGGCAATGGCAAACTACCTCTGTTCGTCTCTTGCCTTGAAACCCTACTGGGTTGTCATAAGCTGGCTGTGAATTGACAACACTTTACACCCATATTTCATGAATCCTTTTTTATTTATATCTTTCTAATAAATAATTGCCCCCTCACCTAGATAGCCCAGGCTAGCCCAATCTCATCAGATCTTGGAAGCTAAGCAGGGTCATCCCTGGTTAATATTTGGATGGGAGACCTCCAAGAAATACCAGGGTCATGACGTGGAGGCAAGCAATGGCAAACCACCTCTGTTAGTCTCTTGCCTTGAAAACCCTATGGTTGCCTTAAATCAGCTGCGACTTGATGGCACTTTCCACTACCAAGAAATAACTGTATATTCCGGTGCATTTTAGTGCCAAACTTTACTTGGCACTGGAGTTCTGTACCTGGAACTCCAGAGGAATCTTTGGGTTCTACAAAGCAACCGGGAGTCCCAATATGGATCTGGGCTATGGCACCAGGAGAGGAGAGGTTAAATACTCTCTACATGTTTGCCTGATTGAAAACACAGCCCCATGCTGTGTTTAGCCCCAGCAGAGTAAAAATTAAAGTCACCCACATAGTGCCTGTCTTATTTTCCTATCAGGGCTCAAGGTAGCCAGGGGAGGGGGGCATTTTGGATCACTGTGTGATACAAAGGTACATTTGCTTGGCCTTTACGGCCATGAGCCATATTGAATCTATGTTTCCCATTATAGAATGCAAGCACTATGCGCAGTTTGCCCCCAAAGACCTTTTAAAGGTTTGACTGCAGCTGGATCACAGGCCCTGAGCTCCTTTGGATCCTGCTTCTATTTTGCTGCATTAAAATTTTAATAGGATGGTACTCAAGACTAGGTCTGCTTTTATCAGTTATTTGTTGCTGGCCCTGAAGCTTCAGCAGGCAACACAGTTTCCACTGGTTCATTCAGTACGGTTCAAGATTTTTCTTATCACAGAGAAAAATCACACATCAAATTCAAGTTAATATGGGCAGAGCAAAACCAGATGCCTTTCTACTTACCTGGAGTCCATTCATTTCCTAGGCTAGGGATTTCAACAACTCTGCTTCACAGCCTGTAAAATACAAAACAGTGCATGTGTATTAATATCTGGGATAGCAATACTTTGACTTTCACCGATAATTGATTCAGTAACCAACTGTGCTATTGCACAGTATTTTTTACTATTTGTGGCTTCAATTGTGGTTCACTAATAGTTTTGACATTGATTTTGTACTCTTAAGATCATTTTGTTTCCTTGTTCATTGGAAAGGGGTTCATATTTTTTCCCTTTGGTTTTCTTCCAGTTTAACCAAAGCTATATTGTCATTAACCGTGCATTGTAAAAATAAAAAATAAATCTTAAATTTAAAAAAATGACTGTGGACTGTATAAACTTCAAGTTTTGAATGTGATCCGCTGCAATATATGGAAGAACCTTGCCTCCTGTATATGGAAAGAAGCTGAACCCAGGCCTCCATTTTTATACAGGAGGGAGGGTAGGGTATGCCTTTCTATAGTTTGTTTACCAGGTGAAAGCTTGCTGCCTCTGTGTTTATGTCCTGTCCAATGCCAGGTGAGAGCTCATCTCTGGTCTGTAAGTTGGTTGTACGCCTTGTCTCACCTGCTGGCTAGAAATGTGTCTGGAGGAGTGGAATGGAGAGAGGGATGGTGCCACAATCAATAGGTAGGGTTGCCAACCTCCAGGTGGTGAGGAATCAAAAAACAGCAGTTTTTTTGCTGTTTTTTTGATTCCTCAATATCTGTTACAGCAGACTAACCTGTCTTCCGTTAACCTCCAGGTGATGGCTGGAGATCTCCCGCTATTACAACTGATCTCCAGGCGACAGAGATTAGTTCCCCTGGAGAAAATGGCTGCTTAGGCCATTGGACCCTATGGCATTGAAGTCCCTCCCCTCTCCAAACCCTGCCCTCCTCAGGCTCCGCCCCAAAATCTCCAGGTATTTCCAACCTGGAGCTGGCAACCTTATCAATATGGTGTGGGATAGAGGGAGATATGGTGGTGGGAGAAGAACAGGCCAGGCAAGAGGATGGGAGAACACACATGTGCGTGCTGTTGCCCCTTCTGGCTCTTCTTCCAGCCAGGGTGGTGCTGGTGACCACCATAAACATCCATCTGGGCTTTAATATCTTGCTTTTAAATGCCAGGTCAGTTATAGGTGAAGTGGCAGCCATCCATGATTTAGTTCATGATAAGAGGGCTGACCTGGCATGTATCACTGGGACATGGCTTGGGGGGAGAAAGGTGTTAATATTTCCCAACTGTGCCCCCCCCGGGTACTCTGTGATGCATCAGCATAGGCCTGGCAGGTGGGGAGGTGGTGTCACTGTAGTCTACCTGGATTCTATCCCACTGGCTCAATACCCTGTCCAGGACTCTGCTGGATTTGACAGTGTTGTATCTAGCAGTGGGAGTGCGAGACAGGTTTAGGATTCTATTGGTGTACTTGGATCTTGGGGTCTTAGTAGACCAAACACTGAACATGAGTCAGCAGTGTGATGCGGTAGCTAAAAAGGCAAATGCAATCTTGGGCTGCGTTAACAGAAGTATAGTGTCCAGATCACATAAAGTGATGGTATCGCTTTACTCTGCTCTGGTTAGACCTCACCTAGAGTATTGTGTTCAGTTTTGGGCACCACAATTAAAGAAAGATGTAGATAAGCTGGAATGTGTCCAGAGGAGGGCAACAAAGATGGTGAGGGGTCTGGAGACCAAGTCCTATGAGGAAAGGTTGAAGGAGCTGGGTATGTTTAGCCTGAAAAGGAGAAGACTGAGAGGGGATATGATAACCATCTTCAAGTACTTGAAGGGCTGTCATAGAGAGGATGGTGCTGAGTTGTTTTCTGTGACCCCAGAAGGTCGGACCAGAACCAATGGGTTAAAATTAAATCAGAAGAATTTCCATCTAGACATTAGGAATAATTTTCTAACAGTTAGAGTGGTTCCTCAGTGGAACAGGCTTCCTCAGGAGGTGGTAAGCTCTCCTTCCCTGGAGGTTTTTAAGCAGAGGCTAGATGGCCATCTGTCAGCAATGCTGATTCTATGAACCTGGGCAGTTCATGAGAGGGGGGGAATCTTGGCCATCTTCTGGGCACTGAGGGTGTAGGGGGGAGGTAGTTGTGAGTTTCCTGCATTCTGCATGGGGTTGGACTAGATGACCCTGGTGGTCCCTTCCAACTCTATGATTCTATGATTCTATACTTCCCGCTGCCGCGGCTGGTGAGTCAGCTGCAGCCGTTCCTGAACAGAAAAGATCTTGCCCCTGTGGTGCAAGTCCTGATAAACATCTAGATTAGATTACTGCAATGTTCTCTATGTGGAACTGCCCTTAAAGGCTGTCTGGAATCGACAGTTGGTATCGAATGCTGTGGCCAGAGTGTTGACTGCAGTGAGTCATAGGGACCATCTCACTCCAGCCTTGTTCCACCAACACTGGCTTCCAATTTGCTTCCAGGCTCAGTTCAAGGTGGTAGTATTGACCTTTAAAGCCCTATACGAACTGGGACCACCTCTGATACAAGCCTACACTCTGGCTATCTTCAAAGGCCCTGCTTCAGTTGCCCCCAAAACTTTGGAATGCCCTATAGAGATTCGTCAGCCTCCCTCTATTAGTGTCTTTCACCAGCAGATGAAGACTTTTTTGTTTCATCTGGTTTATTCCCAATAATAGTTGCTGACCCTCCTCCTGATGTTTATGCTTTTTTAACTCAATTTTATATTTGTGATTGTATTTTAATTGTTTAAATGTTTTTTATGTTCACCACCTTGTGGACCCTGATCAGGTGGAATGGCAGCATAAAATTGTTTTGAAACAAATCAATGAAAGCATAAAGGCCAATAAACAGTCTTTAAGCAGTTTTAAAACAGCAACAGGTAAACAGTAAAACCAGTCAAAATATCTGAAGATCTTTTAAAAACCAGCAGGAACAGCAGCAAGAATGAGAAAAAAGCTGACCACCAGAAGCATGATCACACACAATTTAGAGGAGTTGCTGGATTTTCTTTTTCAAGGGAAAAAGATCACACATCAAATACAAGGTAATATAATGGATCTGGTCATACTTATTCTAGAACAGTGGCAAATCAGCGCCCATTTACGATCTATGTTCTGGGAGCATGGAAGTGGCACATTTATGTTGTTGGACTTGTATTTAGATTCTCATGCTCTAGAGTATAATGTATGTCAAACCGTATCTCGCCCCCCCCCCCCAAAAGTAGTTGCTTGAATTGATCATGGGGCAAAGGAAGAAGGACTGTTTGAGACCCACTTCCCAGGCCTCATTGTCTGTCTCACTGCCTGCAGTGGAGACTTCTCTCCTTGGGACTGTGTCCCTGGGGCTTACATTACTTTCTTCAAGGCACCAGGTCAAAGCCTATCTTTTTACCGCGGCTTTTAACGAAGCAGTTCCATCTTTTAGGATGTTCTGGAGCCCAAGGACTGTTTTATGACTATTGTTTAAAGCTGCTGAACATTGTTCACTGTTGTTTTTATGCTGTGGTTTTATAATGCTATCGCACTATTTTACTTATGAGCTGACTTGAACATTGTCTGGAGAAGCGGCATATAAATTAACAAACTAAAAAAAATAATGATTTCACCTTTGGCCATTGTTACCCACTAAACTTTGTCCCTCAGTCACATTCTCACGTTTGGACACACGTTATCTCTGGAAAAGATGTTGACCTGTGCATCTATTCACCTGTGGGTGGAAACACAGTTTGTGGGAAGTAGGAAACAATCAAATGTCAAATAGCTCCTCCCTTTTGCTCCTTGTCTCAAAACTGCAGCCTTTCAGTATGAGACCAAAAGTTGGGTTTGGGGAAAATACAGACACCTGAGAGCCAGATGTAATTGGGACTAGAAAGAATGAAACAGATTTGCAGCTTGAGATCGAGTAAGTAAAAAAGATTCGAGCCAAAGCATGTCAAGAGTTAGAGTGGAGGAGGGGAAGATTGAAATGAAAATGAAGCGCAAAGGGCAGCCAATGTGACAAGCAATAGAGAAGCATACACCTCTCTGAGTCTGATCCAGTGTGCTTCATAAAGAAAGCAGTCCAGGTGAAGTGCATTGGAATTTGGAATGCCTACGGAGACAAGAGTTGCAAAGCAACGATTCACACTGACTGGCAGCCAGCAGTGGTCCTGTCATCCAAAATGAGCCAGAATTCAGAGGTGGTGGAGTTGCTGCTGCTGCGTGCAGCTCAGAGGGGGTGGTAAACTTAAGCTGAAGCATCTGCTTTGGCTGCTCTCGGAGCGAAAGTTTTCACAGCTGTCAGAGACCCAGCTCTCTTTCCGCGGCTCTGATTTTACGTGCTTTTGAGGAGGCTGCTCTAGTGAGCAACACCACATAACTTTACTGTTTGCCTTATAAAACGAGCCCTTTATGCTTGGGAGCCCCGCATGCCTGGTAATCACGGCCCAGAGGAAGAGCTGCACAGGAAATGCAGTCTGGTGGGCCAGGATTTGTACATTGGCCCATTTGGGATAGGGGCATGCACAGTGCACATCTATTTGATTTGGCCTCAGGTTTGTCTTGTTTTGTGCATTGCAAATTTTGTTTGGCTTCTTTCATGTATTTATTGCCATTACTGTGATGATGAGGAGGAGGAGGAGGAGGAAGAGAAGAAGAAGAAGAAGAAGAAGAAGAAGAAGAAGAAGAAGAAGAAGAAGAAGAATTGGTTTTTATATGCCGACTTTCTCTACCACTTAAGGGAGAATCAAACCGGCTTACAATCACCTTCCCTCCCCATAACAGACACCCTGAGAGGTAGGTGGGGCTGAGAGAGTGTGACTAGTCCAAGGTCACCCAGCTAGCTTCATGTGTAGGAGTGAGGAAACAAATCCAGTTCACCAGATTTGCCTCCGCCACTTATGTGGAGGAGTGGGGAATCAAACCCGGTTCTCCAGATCAGAGTCCACCGCTCCAAACCACCGCTCTTAACCACTACACCACGCTGGTTTACATTGGGGGGGGGGGCACATTACTACCCGTAGCTTTTTTCTCACACCAAACTAGCATGAATTTCCCAGGGACTCTGTGTGTATTTGTGTGTGTGTTTCAAGTGCCATCAAGTTGCTTCCGACTTGTGGTAACCCAGGGATTGTATCCCTCACCAAAAGGGGACTCTGTCCCAAACTTCAGGCAGATATGAAAAAAGCATCCCTGTTTTGGAGGAAATGAAAGGACAAGCAGAGTTTTAGACCTAGTCCCCCAAGACACACACATGCATACAAACCAGTCGGAATGAAATTCTCAGGGATTTTAGGCTTCTCCCAAGAGATCCACCCTGTCAAATTGCAGGTGACAAAGCAGAAGACAAGAGTCTGTGTTTTACAGACCATTCAAATTCCCCCACGCAGAGCAGGCACACTGGGATAAGCTCTTCCTCTGCTTTTGCTCACTGCTGGCATCCTTATGTGGGTACTAAACCCTTCACACAGACACACATCCTTGTACCATGTTCATTTATTTCAGTGCCATTCCAACATACTTCCATGTATCAACTAAGGAGCTAGTGGGCTTGCCAGGAGAAGACTGAATCCTACTAATTCTGGTGGACAATGAAACAAGCCATGGTAGGGTTGCCAGGTCCCTCTTCGCCACTGGCGGGAGGTTTTTGGGGCAGAGCTTGAGGAGGGCGGGGTTTGGGGAGGGGACTTCAATGCCATAGAGTTCAATTGCCAAAGCGGCCATTTTCTCCAGGTGAACTGATCTTTATCGGCTGGAGATTGGTTGTACTAGCAGGAGATCTCCAGCTAGTACCTGTAGGTTGGCAACCCTAAGCCATGGGAATGCACAGGCATTATCTCACTTTCCCCACATGTTCCATTCTTGTAAAAACTACACACCCATTTGGACTCTCACTTTACACATTATGCTCAAGCTTAATCAGGTCCCTGAAGACTGCCTTTAGAAAAGAGATCTGATATGGCCATAAATGTTTTACCTGAGCCTGTGTGCATGTGTTTATTTTCCTGCTTTGGGTGGAAGCCTTAACCTTCACTCTGCAAAGCAGCTGTCGTGAGGAGTAGTGACATCTGGCTCTTGGGCTGCCTCCGCCACCAAATGGCATGGCTGCTCTTTCACCTTAAACAGGATATAAACAAAACCTTTGCCTCTATTTGAAGGTGCCAAACTGAGGGAAGAATTGTAAAGGGGGTAGAAACCTCTCCCTATCTCTCCCCCCTTCTCCCAGTGGATCTGTGCAAAGCATTTGCTCATTCTTGAACTCAAACTAATGGCTGATATCTGGAACAGCTCAGTCAAGAATGCCAATGGTTATATAGAATGAGAGCCTTCCTCAAGACAATGAGCAGGTAACACTATTGGGGGAAATGCTACACATTAAAAATGCTCACCAGGGACAATGTTGGGTGGTATGAATAGGAACTGAATGTTCTAGTTGGATGGTGTGCCTTCAGGCATGTATTTGCTAAGTCACTCCATCCCCTTGTTCCTGGAGAAATGGAAAAGTAAAGACAGGAAAATGAAAACTGTGTAAATCACAGCAGCACCACTAGAAAAACAGTGCATGCTGAGGTAGTCAGTATCCAAAAGCCAGTGGTCACTTCATAGGATTAGTTACCCTTCCAAGGGTAATGTGATCTGCTCAGATTTTGATTAATTTCTTCTGATTTTGGCAGAGTATATCTTAAAGTTTTCAACAAATACTGATATTCACAATAAAAGGAAGTTTCACTAAGGCCTGAAAGGCTCGCAGCAAAGAGACTGCTGCTGAAACTCTCCTCTAACATTCCTTGAAGAGAATACACTGTAAGCCAAAAGGACTCTGGTTCAGATCTTGCCACTGCCATGAACTCGTTAGGTCCCCCCAGGCAAGCCTCATCCCACCATCTGCAATATGAGGATGGTAATAATAATATTGGCCCTACCTTACAGGAATATTGTACAGATAATGTATGTGAACACTGTTAAGTGCTAACTAATACTAGTACGCATTATGACCTAAAAAAATACAAAATTCACCACTGCACATTCGTATCTACCAAAAAAAAAGTTAAAAAAAGGAGAGTTGTAATGGCATCCAGAGGACAAGTAATGGAGAAAAAAAGCTGAAGTTATTGGTTCAGAAGTGCTCTGCCAATCAACATTTGGAAAAAGCACAGCTGCAAGGAATTAAGTAATCAAGCTTAAAAGCCAAAGACTAAACATGACAAAGATTACATCCTTTGAAAGTTCATCACTGCCAACATCATCAGAGCCATGAGCCGAGTCTCAAGCATCAGAAGTTGTACATTCTAGTGAGTGAATAAGAAGCAGCAAACCTCACTCTTCAAAAATGGCCAATTATGGCTCTGTTGCCCTTAGGGTTTGCAACCCCGGGTTCAGAAATATCTGGAGATTTGAGGGTGGAGCCTGGGAGAGTGGGTTTTAGGGAGGGGCGGGTCCTCGGTAGGGTATAATGCCACACAGTCCACTTTCCAAAGCAGGCATTTTCTCCAGAAGAAGCGGAATAAATGTTTTAATTAAATAAATAATAAATAAATAGGCAATTGCCATCTGGCGCTCTGTTGTGTCCAGGAGATCTCCAGCCCCCACCTGGAGGTTGGCAACCCTAGTTGCCCTTGTATCTCAAAACATGATTTGATGTTCCAGGAATCAGAAGTCGTAGCAAACGTATGGCCTCTGGGTATCGAAGAATGTCCTGAAAACAAGTTTAGGCATACAGCATAGTGTCGCCGTTACAGGGTCCATCCAGGATCTGGGAGACTCAGGTTTAAATCCCCACTCTGCCACAGAACTTTGCTGGGCGACCTTGGGCCAGTCACCATCTCTCTTTCTCAGCCTAACCTACCTCTCAGGGTGGTTGTAAGTATAAAATTGAGGTGGGAGAACAATGTTGTAACCTGCTTTGGGTCCCTGTTGGGGAGAAAAGCGAGTATAAATGATACCTAAAACAAACAAACAAAAACTTTATCTTGTCCAACTGCTCTGTGTGCCAATCCTTAAACCCCTCAGCACCTAACAACTGGTTGCTGTCTCCCCTCTATTCTCCTCCCCTTTCAGCACGCAACCAGTACTCCCACTGTGTGAAACAGCACTGGACTTGACAAGTCATTTTTTATACTCTTCCTCTCCTCCAGTGCATCCACTACATTCAAGCATCACAACATTTCCCACATTCTTACCATCCAACATCTTTCTGTTCTTTACCTCAAAACTCATAGAAGGTATTAATGTGTTGTCTTTCTCTCTTCCAATTGCTTACTTGACCAGTTGCATTCTGGCTTCTGCCAATAGTACATCATCAGCCTCTCCTCTCACATAGTTGACCAACTCACCAGTGCCAGATGGTCTATTTGTGTCCTTAACTTCTCAGTCTTTGATAGCGTTGATTTACCGCTCCTCCTTGACTCTCTCCACCCAGTAGATTTCCATGGCTCTCTTCTCACCGTCTTCTCGTCTTACCTATCAAATCACTCATTTAACATCTCTACTCGCAGTATCTCTTGCTCTAGCTTTCGCCTTTTTTTCCTCGGGTCTCTCAGTCATCTTTACAGGCCTTATGAAACTGATTTTTTTAATACACTGGGAATAAAGCTTACTTTTCTACTACAATGCATGTAGTAGAAAGTCCTGTGGATTCTGCAGTTCAGTAAAACTGATTGATACAGGGGTATCCCAAGAATCTCAGGCCTAATACGTAAAAAGGCAGAAGTTCGAGCCTCTAAGGCTCAAAAGAGACAGTGTCTCCTATACACAAGTGGCAGGAGACTGTGTCTTCCAGTATGGTGTTTACCATCTGCAGTTTTTCATTTTAAAAATTCTATATTATAAAATATACTGTCACAAAATAAAATTTAATAACATTAAATACATATAAGAAATACCAAGAAGATATTAGGCAATTTTTTAAAAATTATAATAATTAACTATTTAAAAATGTGTTGCTGGATAAATTGGGGATGCCCTTTGGTTGACCAAAAAGGCTCTAACTGATTGATCAATCAACTCAAGACTGCACCCCTCGACCACATATAGTCAGTCCTTTAGTCCATCAATTACAGTCGTTTATGCCCAACTAATAAGTCCAACAGCTGGAAAAGTAAGTAAGTAACTGTGTTTTAATAGGTCCAGCCTGATTTGTGGGTTTAAATGCTATAATTATTGAGACAAAATATGCTATCAATTTAGCTTTATTTCCCAACAGTGCTCACCTGTCATTTTATATTAATTTTTTCAGGGTCCTCTTAATGATGTCACCCCTTTATATTTCCCCCAAACTCTCCAGTGTTCACTTCAAATGATTGATGGAGGTCTGAAAACTCTGAGTGTTTCCAAATCAAATACACTTTACAGACGTTTGCATACAGGAAAAGATGGTTAAAATAAAGAATTGTGTGTTTCCTTGAAATTCAGCAGCCCATTGATATTGGAGCAGTTTCGATCTCAGTGGAGCTTTTGTGCAGCCCAATAAATGGTTTTCTGAAGTGAAGGTGGGATCTCAACAGAGTCACCCATAAGCCCTATTTCAAGTTTACTTATTGGCTATGGGGGTCAACAGCCTTGAGATACTGAAAAGTTAAAACCCTGCCTCGAATGTTCATAATGTGTACCAAAATGACAGATCTGGTGAACGATTTGGCTTTGGGACATTTTGGAAAATGGACTATTAATTAATGAAGCTCAATAAATTGAGATTCTTGGCCTGCATCACAATACAATACTATCAGTAAGAAGTGCCTGGGAAACATGTTTGTTGAGTGTAAAGACACAGCATAGTTTCATTCTTGGATCAGCCACTCTTTCTGAATCTACCTTTCTCTTCTTTTGTCCTCCGATCCTACTTTCTTTAGTAAAGTTTTTTTTATGAATGACCCCATTGACATTCTATTCTCCTTTACCAGTTTTCATTTCACCTTTGCCCTGTCATACTTAGGACATGACCCAGCTAAACCACAGTAATTTTAATTCTCATGGGTTTCAGTGGGAGAATTAAGCACAGGTGAAGCAGATCCACGCATTCTTCCACTGATAATTTAAAATGCTTCACTTTGGGTGGATCAAGTCTGTGTGAATAATTGTTAATCATGGCAATAAATCCTAAATTCAACATTCATCTGGGGCTTTTAATTTATCCTACAACGTTGCCAGCTCTGGGTTGGGAAATACATAGATATTTTAGGGGTGGAGCTTGAGGAGAGCAGGATTTGGGGAGGGTCTTCAGTGGGGTATAGTGTCATACCTTCCAAAGCAGCCATTTTCTCCAGGTGAACTAATGTGTGTCACCTGGAGATCAGTTGTAATCCCAGGAGATCGCCCGCCAGCCACCCCCTAGAAATTGGCAAGGATCCAAACAGCACTCACAAAGTACTAGAAGTAAGATATTAATTTATAAAGGTGCAAATAGGTGCAAAAAGTGAGCTTATATACAAAATGAAATACAATAAGATACACATACAAAATTTCAATATCAATCCAGCATAATACAAAATTCAGTAGAAAATATGGATGTCCTGTAAGTCAGGTAAGTCAATATGTACTGTCCTTAATAGACTTTTTTTTTGTGCTTATTGGCAGCTGGACGGCAGATGTCTGAGGCAAAAGCCACAGCAGGAAGATGTCAGGACGTGTCATCTAGATCAAGATCACGTTTTGCATATGGCTTCATCAGCTACATGTATCTGTGTATTATAGAATAAATATGTCCAGTAGCACCTTAAAGACTAACAAAAATATTTTCTGGTAGGGTATGAGCTTTCGTGAGCCACAGCTTACTTCTTCAGATACAGCTAGAATGTGAATCCATTGGTCTTTAAGTAGAGGAACAGTATGTAAATGTGAATAGCAGGCTTGATGGGATTAGGTGTGATATGCAGAAGAGTCTGTGATGTCCAGGGGAGAGATGGGTGTGGAGAAATTAGCATTGGTAATGGGCCATGAATGCAAGGTCTTTATTCAGCCCAGGTAAATGCATTGACTTTAGCTGAATAAAGACCTTGCATTCATTTTTTGCGCGAATTCAAGAACGATGTTCAGAGATTCTGGTCCTTATAGGTCTAATTGTGCTGCCTATGTATGAAAATCCGCATTTACATAAAATATAGTACACGACCTGTTTGGAGGCACAGTTAAAAAAATGCCTTAATCTAAACCCAGTAACGGGGGATGTGATTTCTTTGGCTGTAAGGCACAAGTTACAAACTGTACAAGAACCACAGGGATTGTGCTCAAACAAAATATGCAAAAGCTGCAACAGAAAATCAGTAGGGGGAGATAATTCGTTCCTAGTATCCAGTAAGTCTTGAATAATATTGCGTGCCTCATTCAGGGGGATATTAGTATATAAAGATACCACGTCCAATGTGGCAAGAACACTATCAGATGCCCCAGGAGAAACAATAATATTTATGGCTCAATTTCTAAAAATATATAATGATATATATATGGTAAATAAAATATTTCAAGGTGAATAAATAACCTATCCAAAAATTGACTGAGATTGTTGACACATTTTTGAAGATGTTTGACCTGGTTGAAGATGTTTGACCTGGTTGCTGAACTTGATGGGCCTTGGTCTGATCCAGCATGGCTTTCCTTATCTTCTTATGACCTGCTATAGGCTCACTTCACTTTTCCCAACCTGCTAAACTGAATCTAGCTTGGGGACTGGAAAATGTCAATCAGGATTAATGCTATAATGTAAAACTTCCTCCCTAGATCCTTCAGATATATTGCTTTTGGATGATGTAGTCAAATGGGCAGTGGCTCTACACGGTCCTAGATTGTGCCGATTATCAAGATTCTCTTTGCAACTGCCCAATGGGAACTGCCTTTGTTACCCTTGTGGGTGATCCTCCCAAGGAGACAAATGGACAATTCTCAGTTGTGTTGGCTTCTCTGAACCTCTGCCCATAGTCAGCAAAAATGAATAACGTAAAATTAGTTTACACAAGAAACAAAGATGGTGGTGGTGGGTAACCCAGTAAATCTGGCATTTTAAACTATCCATTGTTACTTTAATTAAAGTGCTGCCAAGGAAATTTGCATCCATGCTTCTGTGAGGTCTGAGCTTCAAAGAATTACTTTTTCTATCAAGACCAACACTGAAATTTCCAAGTTCAGTTATTTGATGTAACTGTTGTATAACAACAATGACAGTAACAATAATAATTTTTTTAGGATGTTCTAATCACTATAAATAAAAGATCTCAGTAATTATTACCAGTTAGGTCCATATTATTATCCCCAAATTACAGTTTAGTTGGAGTAAAATTATAAGCCACCAGCCATCCAAAGTCATCAACACTCATACATTTAAGAGAGCATCTTCCAGCCACCAAAGCCCATCTTTACGTAACAGCTGACCAAAAGGACTGCAGAGAAAGGAATATCCTCACTTTTGGGTCGCAATATTGCTGTATATTTTTTTATATATTTTGGCCAAAGTGAAAAGGTTGATAATTTTGTGGTGCTGCCTATTGATCTTTTGTATGATCTGCTTTGGCTTGAATGAAATCCATTGAATGCTGAAACAATCCTATCTGAAGGATGGTTCAAACAAAACAAAGGCACTTTTGATTGTCAGATCTCTTTATGCCTGCTGAGTAACCTGCTGGGTTTTGGCAGCTGGAAGGCTGAAGCTTATCATGTTCACATTGGAAGGACTCAACCATCTGAGCGAGCGGTATGAAATGCGGCTGGGCAGTTATTACTGGAGGAATGCTAATTATTTCTTTTATGTGGATAAGCTTTCCAAAGCTGTCTCCCATTTAGGAGGCAACCAGAGCCCACTGCAAACAAGTGCTGTTCCTTTTCAAAGTCTGCATTTTGCTTTGTTCCTTTCTCAGTAATGAGCAGTGATCCACAGGTGTTGACTTAGGCTGTACGCAGATGATTACTGATAGGAAGCAGGGAGAGCAGCTCCCTGTTGACTGCTACCAGAGCACTACTATCCTCATCCTTCTTCGACTAACTATGTGTGTGTGTGTGTGAATAAGCATGCCCAACTCCAACAAACCCAAAGAGAAATCAGAAAGAGATGTTGCCCAACCATGGTCAAAAGTCCCAACAACTATGGACACTGGGTCAAGAGCTTGCCAGGATCAGAAAGAGCCGAACATTGTCCCACTGTGCCTTGCTGTGTTGGCAGTCTGAGCAGCATACCAGGAAGGAAGAGACTAAAAGCCAGGAACTGGAGCATGCCAGCTATAGCCTTCATTGCTCTAAGAGAGCCAGTGAGCAGGACAGGCACTAAATCTTCAGGCAAGAAGTACCCCTGATCATCCCTGCCCCCCTTCATTACATGTTTAAAAACCTTATTCTATATTGCTTTTCATGATTTTGAGGCACAATTTGCATGCAGGATTGATTCCTGCTAGATAAGATGTTTGAGCATCTGCAAATCATTATTTATTCATGCCATACAGGAGCAAATAAAAACAATTTGTTTTCTCTAGGGTTACCAGGCCCAGCCTGGCAACCAGAGGGAGACTGGGGGGTGGGGACATGGGGGGTGACCATCAGTGACAACATGACATCAGTTGCAGCAAAACCCAAACGTGACATCACTCCTCTCTAGGAACCACCAAAAACTCTATGGTAAAACCACAGCGTTTTCTGTGATTCCTAAAAAGGGCTGATAATAGCATTTACCATAGCGTTTCCAGATATTTCCAGAGTGGCATGACATCATTCCTGGGTTTTCCTAGAAGTGACATCATGCCATCAGCCTGACAGCCATTCCATTAATTTAATTTTTCTCCAGCTACTAGTCTGAGTGGCGACAGGAAAGGGGAACTGGGGCAGGAGACTCTTTGCCTCAACCAGGGGACTGGCAACCATAATTTTCCCTAAATTGATAGATGCTTTGGAATTTTAAGAATAACTGAAATATACTAATGTCTCAACACTAAACTGTGCATCATCAACTAAAGAGAATGCTCACCCCTGTCCTCTCGATTGCCCCCCAAAATGGAGCTGTTCAGGGGAGCATTTTCATGAAAGGGGATAGTAGGAGCCGGGGAGCTGGCCAGTTTTTTCATTTTCCAAGGAAGTCTTGAAGCTGATTTTTAATTGGTGTCATTGTTTGGCTGTTGAGTGGATAGTACAACACATGCATTTTCAGGGCCTGCCACATACTCACTCTTGAGGAGGGGCTGCTTAATTCTTTCCCTTTCTGCCATTTTCCCACTCCAGATCACACATACAAGGTGCAGACTGCAGATCCTTTCCCCATTTGTTGATCAGTGCGGTCGCTACCCATTTGTTCCCTGTTCCTAATGTCATCCTCTGAAGGCTGCTTTTCTGTTTTTTAAAAAAGGAGGGGAAAAACAAAACAACAGAATGATGTTTCAACCTCAGAAACATGACACAGTTCCATTTTTCTTTCTCCAGATATTTACCTCAGTGCTAGCCCAACACTCTAAACACTGCTGCACTCTGACTCTAGTGAATATGAGTTACTCGTTAAAAATGGACTACTATTTGATTCCAAATCATTCATGTCTGATTTCAGTGCCTGAAGATTTTCAGTTTATTAAACATGTCACAAATACCCCAGAGGCCTGTGAACTTTGATAACTGTCGTACACAGAAGGATATTCCAATTCTTTCTGATCAAAATGCCATGGAGTGCCTTGTCAAGTTTCACTAAAAACGTGTAGCTTGCTGACAACAATCCTATAGAAAGTCTAAATCTGACTATCATATTCTCTATTAGTTTAAACAAAAAGTCACAAGATCCATAATACTAAAAATCCTTTGGGAGCGGAGGTATTCAAACATATAAATGTACAAAAACTGAGAAATATAATTGGCAAAGGGGGAAAAGTTTTCCTCTACCTGGACATGTGCTATTCTTCCCACTAAAACTTGACTTGCCAAAAAAAAAAAGATAGAAATCTCCACTCTGTGTTAAATAGATTCCGCTGCTTATTTTAAGGGGAATCCTGCCTACATCTGATTTACTGATCTCAGTTTGAATTAGATTTCTGCTGGCAGGAGTTCGATTTCAACTCCAAGCTAATTCAGAGTGATTCCTGCTGAATAATGAAAAACATTTCACCTGCAAACTTGAATGGCTCTTTTTGATTTATGTCTTTAATTTAGTCTATTTATATCCTGTTGTTACACAAAAAGGCACTCAAGGAGCTGCTGTTTTTACTATTGCTTATCAAATGTTATCACATTATTGATTTTGTTTCTTTTTCTTCCTTTCTAGCAAAAAGCTCATTCCATCGAGCAAACAGGATATCAACACACTGAGGGAATCAAGTTGTTAAGAAAGCCATATGGCAGGATTACTTGTTAGCAGGCTTGGGTTACAAAGTTTTAAAGGTACGGGGTTGGATTGTCCATCAGGGAGAGAGCACAGAGCCTGAGGGGTATGTTGGGAAAATCACTTGATGTTGACATCACAGCATTCAAGATCTGAAGAGCTGAGGACAAGACTTTCAGAAAAGTCTTGGTGGGAGAGCTTGTGCTTTGTATGCCGAAGGTTCCAGCATCTCCAGTTAAACATTAAAATTGTGGAACTCCCTGCCCCAGGATGGGGTGATGGCTGCCAACTTGGAAGGCTTTGAGAGGGAAGTGGACATGTTCATGGAGGAGAGGGCTATCCATGGCTACTAGCCAAAATGAACACTAGTCAAGATGCACACCTATTCTCTCTAGTATCAGAGGAGCATGCCTATGATATTAGGTGCTGTGAACCACAAGCAGGATGCTGCTGCAGTTGTCTTGTTTGTGGGCTTCCTAGAGGCATCTGGTTGGCCACTGTGTGAACAGACTGTTGGACTTGATGGGCCTTGGTCTGATCCAGCATGGCTTTTCTTATGTTCTTAAGATCCAGCGCTACCAGCCTTTGGAATATTTTTATCTGCCTGAGAGCTAGACAAACCAATAGTCCATAATGTAACTTCAGATGTTCAAGATCTATTGGATCAAGCATAGTTTTAGGCTGATAAATGAAGCATCTTGCCAACCCTGCCTTGACAAGAAGACAGGAAAGTCAAGACCGGAGATGGTAGAGAACACACTCCAGGATGTAAGATTTTATCTAATCCTCAAGGGTTGTAATTGAAACATCACCCCCACTCCCACATACTTTTATTGTTAAGGTTTTAAGGAGGCCAGGCCTGAATCCCAAAGAATATGGGAAGATTCAGAGGTAGCCCATTAATTAATTAAGAAAATGTCTTTGTCACTCCTCTAGGAAATCTGCTTGAGGCGGTTTACAAAATAAAATGTAATATCGCTATAACAGTTGTTAATAACAAAACACCCTAAGTATTGTTAATTAAAAGTCAGGGCATAAAAATATAACACTGAACAGCTTAAAATGAACTTTACAGTTTTCAGGCTAAAAGCAGACCATAAAATGGTGATCAAAGATCAATCCCTTGATTAAAATCCTGATTAAAAAGAAGTTTTATGGCTTGGTGCCTTAAAGAGAGTTTGTTTGTTTGTTTATTTGTTTCAGCCAATGGCCAGCATAACCTTAAAGAGAGTGATGTAGACACTAGGCAAGCTTCAAAGCGGAGGCATTCCAACTCAGCTTCCACAGCCAAGACTGCCCAAGCCCCTTTATGACATCAGAGCAGCTAAACCAATGAAACTAGAGCAGTCATGACAGGCTTACATCCAAGTAACTCAGTCAGTCTTTCCATAAGAAGTGGAAAGAAAGTGCCGAGCTTAAGGCAATGATTTAGAGTATGGAGCCACCAAAGAAAGAAGGAAGTTATATTTTAGAAGTTGTTCTGGTTGCAACGCCAAGCAGGGTTACCAACCTCTGCAAGAGAGGACGATATCTTTGCTGGTCAATTTCAGACACCTGAGTCGGATATCCAGGTTATGAAGGTGACAGACCGGGTGCATGGTACACAATTTGTAATACAATGCTACCGGAACATTTACTATAACGGCAAGCTAATGGAGCTACCGAAATGTGATTCAGATCGATCTCACATCCTTGCCTTTGCCTGATTCACCCCGGATGGCAATCCAGCTGGGCGGAAGGTCTGAACTCCTCTTGCCTTGCCTGATCCACCCCAAATGGAGTTCCAGCTGGGCGGAACGTTTTAGACCCTGGAAAGGACAATTACGCCAGTCCATGGGTTTATAGTCTTGGAAAAACTTCTTCTGGAGTTAAATGTGTTTGACTGTTTTGGTTTGAGATTTTTGGTAGAATTTGTATGTACCACATGAACATTTATTGTTTGGAATTTCTATGGATATGGGTATAATATATATGGTATTGGTATGTGGGAATTGTGGAAGTTTGGGCATGATGCTTAATGCCTGAATTTTTTATGATTAATTACTTATGATTAAAGTTTGTATAAGGGAACTTAAATGGTTGTTAATTTTTGCATTGAAAATTATTGAGTCTACGTGCTAACCTTTTACTTTAGTTTAACCTCCAGGTGGTGGCTGGACATCTCCCGCTATTACAACTGATCTCCTGGCGACAGAGATCATCTCACCTGGATAAAAAGGAGTCTTTAGAAAGTGGATTCTATGGCATTATACCATGTTGGAGTCCCTCCCCTCACCAAACTTCACACTCCTCAGGCTCCAACCCCCAAATCTCCAGGTATTTCCCCACCCTGAGCTGGCAACCCTACTGCCAAGTCCTTTGCTAGTCTCATAATGAAGGCATAACTTCCTCCATCATTATTGCCCCTGTTTTGCCTTGTTGAGATCAAAGGAAATACTTGGAATGTAAGGTATTACTCTTACAGCCCAACCATAGGCCAGTGCGGGGAGCCCTAAAACCAGATCTGTCCTTGGCAGCATTCCCTGGACCAGCAGGGTAGAGAGAAAGAAGAAAGACTTGTTTTAAATCATTACCAAAGTATAGGGCATGTTCCAAGGTTAGGAATGCCGTCTTGGAGAGTCACAAGCTGTGAATATGCAGCTGCAAACATCCTGGATTGGAATAGCCCCCCATTCAAACGGGATGCAAGTCATCAATATTCATGAACATTTGGAGGGATCATCACTGGGTGTATGATTCCATCTGCCAACTTTCAGTACACTTTGCATCCTCTTCTGCACGCATTTCAGGTTCTTGTTTCCTGTGACCATTAGACTCTGTCTTTGAAACTCAACTCCTCCAATAAGCAAAAGAAAGCACGTTTCCTGAATCCTACAGAGGAAGCATGGAAACCATCCGCATCGTGATACACCCGATGAAGCAGATGTTTTTTCTGGGAAATCGACACTGCCAATTATCACACTGTTTCTCTTCCCCAGTCTTGTTTTAGCATCTGTGGCTTGTTTCTGTTATACTCTCTCCTTTTCACACTTTTTTTTCCTTTGCAAGCTGAAGAGAAAGTGGCCATTTTGATTTTACACACAGCACTCTCTGAAACAAAGCTTACGGTGGCGATGCAGTCCCTCTCATGGGTAGCGACGGCACTGATCAACCCCAATAAGCAGCACTGAACACTGCTGTGATGTAAAGTTGGATCCAGACTAAAGTGGTGACGCCCACTGATTCTCCTTCCCTCTGCAGACACCCCTTTGTCTGCAGGGTCCTTTGTCCCCCAGGAGTTGTATTTCATGGAGAGCAGTGGGTTGCAATGGGAGAGGGAGGCAGGAAAGTTCCAGGGAATTTCCACTGGTGGAAATTTAGCCTGGATGCAACCCTTAGTTATGTAGGCTGCTGTGCTAACCTGCAAGAAAATAATGGGACATAGTTAGGAGAGGAGGTTGAGGGTCTAGTCAATGATCAGAGGTGGATCTGGGTAAGGTAAATGTGGACACTCCTATCTGGTCCAGGGCCAGGGAGTAGATCCAACCCTTATTGCTGGGTATAAGAACAAGATGACACACCAGTTTTTAAAAAGCTGGGTCCAGGTTCCCCAGATCCAATGGCAGGGAATGGCTTTTGAAAAATGAAGGCGAGCCTATTTGGGCTCCAAATGCAGCCATGGAAGATGGAAGGGCTCCTGCCTTATCTCCCAAGCTGTTTTCTCATGCCGAAATAGTGCTGAGTTATTTCCCCATTTTTGCAGCTACACATGCACAGTGTATTCCACATAGAGTAGCAAAAATTGGGAAACAACTCCCCCTCCCCAGCACTATTTCAGCATGTGGGGGAAAACAGCTTGGCAGGGAAGGCAGGAGCCTTTCTGCCTCTCCCACCAATGGCAGCATTTGGAGCCCAAACAGGCTCTCCTTTATTTTTAGAAGCCATTCTCCACAACTGCTGTGGGGAACCTGAGTTCAGTCAAGAGATCAAGGTGTGTGTGTATGAGTGAGTAAGAGAGAGAACTTTTGTCTAGATTCTAATGTTCTCCAGTAGTAACCCTGTTCCAGTAGCTCTGTGTGATACATGTCATGACTGATAGCTAGGGTTGCCAACCTCCAGGTACTAGCTGGAGATCTCCTGTTAGGACACTGATCTCCAGCTGATAGAGATCAGTTCACCTGGAGAAAATGGCCGCTTTGGCAATTGGACTCTATGGCACTGAAGTCCCTCGCCTCCCCAAACCCCACCCTCCTCAGGCTCTGCCCCAAAAACCTTCCACTGTGGCAAAGAGGGACCTGGCAACCCTACTGACAGCTGAAAAGTCCATTACCAAGCACATGCAGAACTGGAACCAGGACTGCAGGACCAGAAGACGGAACAGGAACCAGAACCCAATTCACAAAATGCAGCTATTACTTATAACTGAGGCTCAGAAAAGCATGGTTTTATTAACATGGAAAAATGAGCAAATACAAATACAATCACTATTTGGAAAGTTACCAGAATGTCAAACGCCGGGAGACGTATAGGGTGGGATTTCTTTGTCTTCCCCAGATACATGTCTTTCTTTATATGGCTCTGCGGGGACATGCAATAGTATGACCATATATTATCCCATTCATTTTAGATTAATGACACCCCATTAAAGTTGGCTAGTTCCTGAGATCATGCAATGTTTTGGTGCACAAGAGACTTTTTATTTCAGGAGGTAGAATTATTAATTTTAGAGGGGAATCAACATTATGTCATGTCCAGATGGCATATGAGATTTCCTACCAACACCAAGACCTTTAATTTGCTGAATATAAAAAAATCCCCAAAAGATTATGATTTCTCAGAACTCAGTGTGCTTTTAATAGCTGTAAGACATTTCATCTCTGCCCAGTGACACATTGAGCTGGACTGTGCACTTTATTGGATGCTTTAGAAACCCCAGAACTGTGGACATTGCTACCATGGATTATGCAATCTAGGATATGTTCATCCTTCATGACAATGTCTTCTGTGTGATGTGTTCAGGGATGATAACCAGAAGGATAAAACAGTGTCCACTGCTCAAGGATGCTTGTACAGCCGCTGGTCCAGCTCATGTTCTGTTTGACAGTTGTGAACAGGGAGCAGCTTTTTCAATGGACCATTCATCTGTTTGTTTAGCAGGCTACTTCTCCACATTCCTTCCCAATGCTGGTTCCAGGTTTGGGGGGCTCCGGGCAGACAGTGCCAGGGCCACCTTCTGCCCACCACCAGTCCACTCTCGTGCCTCCCTTTCCACCCACCGACCTGCATGTCCCTCCACCTTCCCCTGCTCACAAACCCTCTGCTCCCTCGGTGTTCACAGCTGCCTGCACTAGATGCATGCCCATTCCCCAACACCATTGGCTAGTGTGTACAGCTGGTAGTGCTTCAGCTGTGGTTACCAAAAGTAGTGCCCTGTGCACCACTCACATGCATTTCCCTATCAAAGCCGGAAAGCTGGGAGCATGGGTATCGAAGCGCTTGTAGGCAAATGGGCGGGAAAGAACACATGGACAAGTGGCAAGGCAGGTACATGGGTGGGGGGGTGGCAACAGTGGGTGCTGCAAAAAGCCATGGGCCCCAGCAGCTGCCCCTCCTCAGGGTACTCTGAAGCCAGCCCTGTTCCTTGCTGACAGTGCAGTATGGCACATTGAGCTTTTTGCAGATGCACAGCCTCTCGCAGCCCAATAGATTTTCACCCCCACCCCCGTCCTAATAGCAGGCAGTTGTTCAAACACAGTCAAATCAGTCACAAATCATTTAAGGAAGTTACAAATCAATACAGTTTTTATTCAAACTGGCCATTCAGTGTTCGTCTAAGGCTCTAAGCACTACGTCAGGGGTGTCAAACTCAATTGTTACGAGGGCCATAAATGTGGCCAGGCCATGCCTCGCCATCCCAGATTGAGGGTGGTGGCTGTCTTGGCTGGCTCGTGGTTCAGATAAGAGTTCTCAAGGGGCTGGATCCAGCCCTTATGTTTGACACCCCTGCACTACATAGCTAATGGCTGCCAATCTGTTTGGCTCAGCAGCATTTTTGTGCACGTACAGTTTTGAAGAAACCCAGTGCAAACCCGTTGGAGTTGTTGTGTACTCATGATTGGCCTACATATTGTTTTAGGGTTATTGTTGTTTTGGTAAAGATTATAATCATACAGGGCTACTGGTAGCCTCAGAACCTCAAACAGCGTCTTGAATGGTTGTCACTAGGGCTGTCGATTTGGTTCCATCCGAACTGAAAAACAGCTGAATTTACCCCAATTCGGCGGTTTCCAGTTCGGATAGAACCGAAGTAAAAAAAGGCGGGAAAACAACGAGTCAAATTCAGCGAGTTCAGGAGGACAACGAATAAATTCGGCGTCCCCGAATCAGCATTCTCCGGCGGCACCTTCCTGAAAAGAAACGAAGAGCGAGCTCTCTTCTGGAGGGCAAGCAAACTTGCCTTTCAGGAGAGACAATCATACACCAGTGGCCAATAGGTGGCCAAGCTGGGTCTTCTTCTGGCCAATCAGAGAAGGGATTCTCCCTTTTGAACCTCTCTGAATTGGCTGGGAGAAGAGAATAAATACTCCGTCCCGTCCTGTCCCTGGCTGCCATGAGCCGACCTGCCTGCTGCTGCTTGCTGGAATCGGATTGGGTTACTCCTCTCCTAGAAGAAATCCCAGTTTGACCCATTTTGGGGCTTTTTTCCTGTGTGTGTGTGGGTGGGGGGAAGCGGATTCTGGGGGGGGGGCAGATTCTGTGTGTGTGTGGGAGCCAAAGTCTGAGAGGGGTGTTTTCTGCCTTGAGTTGAGCAGGGCAGTGTGTGAGTCTCCCTCTGCTTGGCCCCCGCTCCTCCTTGGTTTGTTCATTTGGGGTTCACCTTTACTGGTTTGAGGGGGGCCTGTTACCTGGTCTGCTGTGGGTGGGCTTGCTCACCTCTGCGGGGGGGGGGAGTGTTTTCTGCCATTTTTGCCCATTGCCACTGTTGAATCCAGCAGCATGAAATCTATCAATACTGAAGATACACAATTTGTGCAGGTCGCACTTACGCTAGTAGCATTATAAGATGTACTTTGGCTATGTTGAAACAAAATGATATGTTACCCACACTAGTTATGCTGTTTACTTACGCTTTGAGCATTGTTGGATGCACTTTCAGCATAGTATGAAAGCTTTTCTTGCTTGTTAGTGTTACATCGACTCTTAGAAGCCACGGACTAGATTCTTTCGCTTATTTTTTTGCATATACAGATACACAGTAGGAGTTAGTGTTTGTTTCTGTTGGGATTTGTTGTACAGCACCTTGTGAGTTTTTTGCATGTAATAATCATATCGGTCATATCCTTAGTTCACTATAGTAAAATTATATTGTTTCATAATAAGAGTTGTGAGCCACATGCTGTTTTTGTTGTTGTTGTTGTTAAAGCTTGACTTAGTGCAGCACAGATGGTCAGTGAGTCTCTCTCTGGCTGCCCCAGAAACAATGGGAGGTTTTGCCTCGGATTTGCTGCTCTCTAGATGCACATTTCCCCCATCCAAATTTCCAAATCTCAACCATAAGCCCCCTTGCAGAGTTTTGAGAATTCAGATGGGGGAAATGTGCATCTAGAGAGCAGCAAATCCAAGGCAAAACCTCCCATGCATAAATAGCCAACGAGAAACAATGGGAGGTTTTGCCTTGGATTTGCCGCTCTCTAGATGCACATTAAGGAGTGCCAGATCCTTTTCATTCCAATGGGCGGATGGGGGGACCCCTTCCAGACCCCATAACTCAGGACCCCAACTCAATCTGCACCAAACCTGGGGGTTCTTGCAAGGAGGGTCCCTCCAAGCTACCCTGAAAGTTTGGGACCTCTACCCCCCAAAATGCCCCCCCAGAGCCACGGAAAGCTGCGAATGTGTTTTTAATGGCTTTAAATGGCCGAATTTACTCAGGAACACCGAATTTCAAGCTGAATTTCCTGAATCCGAATAGGGGGAGTTCAGACTTCGGCATTCCCTGAAAAAAAACGGGCTGAATTCAGCCAAATCCAAATCGAACCGAATCCGAATCAAACAGCCCTAGTTGTCACTAATAGCTCAGTTGGGAGAGATGTTGATTAGTGGGATATAACAGAACTGCTTCTGTTAGCGCAGGGAGAGAGGTACAGGCTCCCCATAGGAGCAGCAATGGTTCACAGTCTGGATGCTCCCATTAGTAAGCACAGGCACTCTGCACCTGTGTGTGCATACAAGCATGCCTTGGAAGTGGCCATGCACCATCTCTAAAGCTTGCACAGGTTGGGGGAAAGGAGTATCGGTGGAATCGCAGAGAAGAAATGCAGTAGCAACCCAGGGCTGTGCAGAACCTCCCCCAGAAAAAAAAATCCTTGTCTAATCAGTATTCTTGTGCTCCCCTGGAAACTCCTCAGAGATTTCATCTGAGGAGAAATCCCCCAACTTGTGGTTCAACTATTGCTTTAGGTATAATCTCTGCAGCAGGACTCTGTGGGTGTGTACTCACCCAGACAGTGATGATGTTGTGCTCACACTTCTTTTTGCACTGGTGCCTTGACTCAGCAATAACAAGCATTATGGGAATTGGTTAACAGAGACAAAAGGTCCCATACTGTAGCATTGTGGGAACTGGTTAATGAAGACAAAAGGTTCCATACTGTAGGGCCGACCCACCATGCGTGCTGGTTTCCCTTGGCTGAGTTCTCACCTCTGCATACTGTTCTTGGGCTGGATCCTGCAGCCAGTGGTTTCCTCTATTACGTTCTAAAAGCATTACAGCATTTCTGTACATAAAACTCAAGCCTGAAGCTGTCGGCTTCTGATCCTCCTCCTTCATGAGTCTGCAGCTCTTGGTTTTCATCAACCCCTTTCCGCTTCTATGCTTTTTTCATCTCTCCTTTTTAAACTCAAATTTTGCAGCCAACTTTGATTTCCATCAGTCTTTTCTCTTCTTGGAGGCTTTTCATCAGCTTTGCTTTCTTGGGCTGAGTCCAGTAGCCTCGTCTCTTGTTTTCAGTGGGTGTCAACTATCAGCCTTTTGATCTGCAGCTTTTTTGTGTTAGCAAAAGTGCGTGGTGTAAAAGAAACAGAAAGAAAGGATATGTGGAAGAACCACATATCACAAGTACTCCTTGCATAAGCAAGGGAAAGTGGGGGAAACACAGGCAAAGACAGTTTGGAACTGAAATACTATGTAAAGCAAACCTGGTGTTTGAAACATAAGCTCCTATTACACTTTCTTAAAAGAACTAGGGAAGCTTCTGAAATTCTCTTCATCCAAATTCTCCTTGGATCTGGGAGTTTTGAGTTACCTGCTCTTGTTTCTAAAGTGGAACCAAGGAACTGGGAATTGTTTCATGTATTTCTGAATTTTGAACACAGTGTTGAGGCATGTACAATTTGCCACCTCTTTCATTTCCTTCCAGCTTGTTCCCCTCTGTGTGAATGATGCACATGTGTGCACTGATATTCACTGCAAAAAGTCAATCGATGTGATTGTATGGCATTTTGCCAATGCAGAGCAGTATGTGTAAATATCAGTGAGGCACAGCCCACAAAAGAATCTTGATCGTGTACACACAATCACATCTAGGTTGCCTTTTTTGGCAAGGTTTTCCAACGCATGTGCACACAACACAGAAATAGTTGCAAGTGAACAGAAGGAACTAAAACCTGGAGCCATCAAAACATGCACCAGTTCTGGAATCGATCTTAAGACAGTCTCATTGTTAAACCAGAATGAAGGAATACACAGAGAAAGAAATGCCAGGAGAGGAAGAAAATAAAAGGAATTAGATTAACAGGGAAAAGAGACTCCTCGTCCTCCCTCCCTCAAAAGCTATAACCTGCCATACAAAATATTTTCTTTTTCCCTGGACAAACAGAGTGGATGTTATCCTAGAATCTTCCAAATTTATTCTTTTGTAGAAGAAATCTGCAGGTGGTTTGTACATACACTGAACATGCAGCTGAAGTTCTCAGTTTATGGTGTGCACGGTGCTCTTTATTTTGCATACTTATGAAAATGAAAATCCCTCTTTCCGTTTATGCAGCAGCAGTATGATCTTCAGCATATTTAAAAGTAAGTTATCTATAACAATAAAAGGATGCATCCACCTGTCCATTTGTGGCATACATAACTCCTCAGAAAATGAAGCGAAGAGTCTCAAAATGGGCCATCAGCCTCAGGAGGTCATGGGAGTTGCAGCACCAAACATGAAGGCAATCAGAACATCCTGGCCTGGGCTATCTGCAGAAGCCCCTCCCCTGTTATTTGAAATGGAAGCTATGTTTGTCTGTTTGTGGCAGGCATAATCCATCAGAAAAAATTGAGAAGTCTCAAAATTGACCTGTGGCTTCATGATGATGGGGGACTTGCAGTGTCCAAAATGAAGGGAATTATATCATCCTGGCACAAATTATCTCCCAGAAAACTTCTGGTATTTGCAGTGGACACAAAGGTTTACTCATGAGAAGCCAGCAAGGACAGTCAGCACAAATGGGGACAGTGGAAAACATCCCTTCTGTCAAAAAAACAAAGCCTGTGTGATACAGCGTATCTATCTGTGTGATATATCTGTATCTACACCAGTATGGTGTAGTAGTTTAGAGTGGTGGACTGTCATCTGGAGAACTGGGTTGGTTTTCCCATTCCTACACATGAAGTCAACTAAGTGACCTTGGGTTAGTCACAGTTCTCTGAACTCTCTCAGCCCCACCTACCTCACGAGGTGTCTGTTGTGGCGAGAGGAAGGGAAGGTGACTGTAAACCAATTTGATTCTCCTTAAAAGGTGGAGAAAGTTGACAAATAAAAACCAACTCTTCTTCATCATCATCTATCAGAGCCTGTGCGCTACAGAGGTTAGACTGTTGGGCTAGGATCAAGGAGATCCAGGTTCAGATCCCCATTCTGCCACAGAAGGTTGCTGGCTGACTTTGTGCCAGTCACACCCTCTCAGGCAGACCTACCACACAGGGTTGTTGTAAGTATAAAATGGAGCAGAAGAGAACAACATAAGCCATTTTGGTTCCCCATTGGGGAGAAAGGCAGGATATAACATTTGTTATACATCACATTTTGGCTGTAGTTTGCACAAAGGGATGATCACTCTTGCTGTTGTTCCATTGCTGCATCTCTTTTGGAAGGAAGGCAAAACAGCTCCAATTCTTTCTAATGGGGGGATGGGGGCGACCCCTTCCAGACTCCATAACTCCGGACCCCCGACCCAATCTTCACCAAACAAGGGGGTTCTTGCAAGGAGAGTCCCTCCAAACTACCCTGAAAATTTGGGACCTCTACCTCAAAAAATGCCCCCCCCCCAAGAAGCAGAAAGCCATGAATGTGTTTAAATTGCTTTAAATAGCTGAATTATTTTGGAATCCCGAATTTAAACCCAAATTCCTACCTATACCGGTATAGGGGGATTCGGGATTTCCCGGGGGTGTGTGTGTGAAGGCCATTTAAACCCGAATCCAAATTATACCGAATTTTTTTCCCAACAGCCCTATGCCCTACATAATCACAACCAGGCCTGGAAGGTAAAACCGGGAACATACCAACCAGAACTTTGAGGGTGATCTTGAGATGGAAAAAGAAATATGGGATATAACCAAAGTGGAAAATATTGCACTAATTTCCATTACCCTCACATTGACTGTTCCAGTTGTGATGGAGACTATCAGTGCAATCCTAAGAAAAGATACTCCAGTCTAAGCCCCCTTCCACTCTTCCATCCTATTTTTATCGATTGACCATTTCTAAATATCAGAGGGCTTTTCGCCTGACCAGGTTAAAGGCTTTTCCCTTCCACTATTTTGCTGGGTAGATTCTGAGAAGTAGCCTATTCAGACAGATAGTGCCGCTGTGGGTCCGGCGTGATTGAAACTTTATCTCATATTATTTTTAATTGTGTGTTTACGGCTCCTCTGAGAGATCTCTGGATTTAGCCGGTGATAGCTCCCAAATAGTTTCTCTCCTCTCCAGCTTTTTTGCTAGCTGATACAGATTTTGGTATTAGTTTGGTTGCAGCAAAAGTTCTGGCTGCACTGGCTACTATACAAGGGTGGAGATAGAGGGCGGTATTATAATGATTTGTATTGTCCAAGACCACGGGGTCATCAGATTGTAATTTAAAATAGAAGATTATAACTTGAAACAAGTAGTATGGGAATAAGTCTAATCCATTCTAAGTATGCTTAGGCATGGAGCCTTAAAATCAGCATCGCAACTGCATGTATATGAAAATAAAATTGGTTATATTAAATTGCTGTATTGGGGCTTTTCCATCTGATCACGTTGCAGCCCAACAGAGGCACAATGTTGCAAGAGATCCAGATGTTTCCCTTTATGGACGTACCCCTTTTTGGTTAATATCATTTTTTAATTTAAATTTTTGACCACGCCTGTCCACCATATATAAACCTTCAAGGCGACTTACAAAATGCGACGCTTTAGCAACACAAAGACACACAGTAGCTGGTGGGCAGATGTTGGTTTGCACCCAGCCAGCTTTCCCCTTCAATTTCAACCAATTTCCCTCCTTATTGTAGTCTCTGTCCCACATGGGCTTTTCCCCGTGTAGGTCCCATGATCCCTAGCACAACATTTTTGGAGGCCAAAGAGGACCCTCTCCTCCCTTTTTACCAATAGAAAAGCTGGTTGAATCCGACCCATTGTTTCAGTGTCCTCTCTCCAATTCTCAGGGTCTTCCTGCTACTGCCGCACTAGCTGTGGCTTCTTTTTCAAGCTATGACAGCCGCGAGACAGAGGTGGGGCCATAGCTCAGTGTATGCCCAAGGTCTCAGGTTTTCATCCCCAGTATCTCCAGTTAAAAGAAGCTGGCAGTAAGTGATGTAAAAGACCTCCACTTGCAGACCTGTTGCCAGTCAGAATAGATAATACTGACCTTGATTGACCAATGATCTGCCTTAATATAGGAGAGCTTCACGTGTATTCAAGATATACACCTCTCCAGGAAATAGGACACTGAACTTCTCCTTAGCAGTCTGATGTTGTCAGTCTCTGCAGGGGCAGGGGTTTTTCCTCTGTGCGGCTGAACTCCTTTCTTAGAGATGACAGAAGTTTTTTCAGCATCCAAACTGCATGATTTTCCTGACACTGTTGCTTTGGTTGTTGCTCCTCCTTCAGGCCATGGAATCCATGGGGTATTCCACCGCTCCCAATACAGCTTACAATCAACATTAATATATTTTCCTAGAATGTAATGAACAGCATATCATTGGTAGAAAAATATGATTCCTCTCTACCCTGTTTGTTGGGTCAGCAGTGTCAGAAATGTGACTAAACAAGTATCATGGATACCAGTCTCACCTGATTACAAACTGTCTTCAGGGTGGAATTCAGATAATACTACAACATATAACCCACAGCGGCTGTTTGCCAGCTGGAATGATCCAGCCAAACTTCAGTGCTTTTGAGTCACACTAATTTCAATGGGAAAGTCAAACACGTGCTTGAATCTCTTTGAACATCTCCAACCTCTGAATATATGCTTAGAGTGCTTAACTGGGGCTAAACCAAGCTCAGAATTGCCAGTTCAACCACCATTTTCTGTGTGCTATCATTCTTCACTTCAATTAATAGACAAATATTTATACAACCTGTTTATATAAATCTGGATATATTCTCCTACACAGGAGGAGAAATAACCAGAAAAGAGCAATGTCTCATCCTGTTCATGCTCTCTCCGAAACTAATTCCATTGAATTCAGTAAGATTGACTACCAAATATGCATAGGATTGGGTTTTTCATGGTAGAGGAGAGGAGAATGTTTTTGCAAGGTTTCCACAAGATTCCATGGAGAGATACAGGTCAGCTCAAGTAAGCCTGAGTGGTGAGATTATCCAAGGCCAGTGGGAGACTGCCCTTTTTTATCAGGCAGGATTAACGGTGACGGAGAAAGTCCATTGCAACTGTGTAAATAGAAAACTGTATCAGGAGGACGTGACGGAGGAAATGTCAACCAGAGCCAGTCTGAACCTGGCACGTGATGACAGACAGGACTCAGGATGCTATTTCCACAGGGAGGCATGGCAGAAAGAAGTGCTGCCTCAGCCCCTTTTGCCTGGTGAGTTGTCGATTACTTTTTTGAAATAGATATCTATCACATGTTATGCTCTATATCCCTGAGGCACAAAAAAAAATCCTAGATATTTTCTGCATCTTGGCCATCTTCATTACTGCTATCTGGATGAAAATAAAAGTTGAAGGTCACTTCTATAGACATTGGCATCAAAAATGATAAATAAACTTCCTAGACCATGGAATCAACACCAGTTTTGTGGTAGACAATTACCATTGGCAATCTAAGCAAGCAAGGTAAAGAGAAGGGGGAAAAGCAGATTATTTATAAACTAAGTTTTGAGGTAATGATAGCTATCTTTGGTGGAAGTCATTGGCCAAAAAAGCATGGTCCCTTAACCCACTTTATTCCCCATTTCAGCCAGGATCAAATTTACCCGGGCTGGGGGGGGGGGGGAACTGTACGCATTACCTTGAAGAGCAGGGACGAAACTGTGCAAATCGATCCATGTAAACAGAAAATGTGGAAGACGTGGAGTTCCTGTTTAGCTTGCAACACCCCCGCCCTTGGTGATTGGTCGTTTCCCGGGGCGGGGAAGACCCTCATTGGTCAATTTGAAACAACCAGTCACCGGGGGCATGCCAAACTAAAGTATTCTCTTTCTCCTGCTGAAGGTATATAAAGCTTTGGCATGGCCAGGGGCACAAGTCTAAGGTCTCTTGGCCCTTGGCTCCTAGGCTGTGGTGTTGGCTTTGATGGACTAACCCAGTAGACCCCCACCCAGCTTAACAAGAACAATAGCTTGTATCCAGATTTAAGTTTGTACGAGTGCAAGGATTTCTGCCTACAGAGAATAATTTCCCACCTATCCACACCTGCGGCAGCCTGAAATGCCCCTCCCAAAAAATCCTGTTCCTGGGGAGAGAAAGGAACTTGGGAACATGATTTGGGGGGACATTTTTGTGCTGCCATGGGAGGAGAGAGAAGAAGAGTTGGTTTTTATACCCCACTTTTCTCTACCATAAGGAGTTTCCAGAGTTGCTTACAATCACCTTCCCTTCTCCCCCTCCTACAACAGACACTTTGTGAGGTAGGTGGGGCTGAGAGAGTTCTGAGAGATCTGTGACTGGACCAAGGTCACCCAGCAGGCTTCTTGTGGAGGAGTGAGGAAACAGACCTGGTTCTCCAGATTAGAGTCCACCATTCATGTGGAGGAGTGGGGGATCAAACCCGGTTCGCTGGATTAGAGTCCACCGCTTTTAACCACTGTACCACGCTGGCTCTGGAGGTAGGATAAATATGCTCCATGGGCAGAAATCCATGATCCAGTGGAAACTTTAGCCTGGATGCAAATGAAGATATAGAGATGGCCTATATGATCCACCCATCCTATGTGAATTCTGGCTTTAGATGTTACCAGAGCAGTGTGGGAAGAAGCCCAACGGGGAAGCATCAGCCACTAAGCCACTTTAACAATCAGCAATAATAAACTGTATTAATCTCAGGATGTTTACATAACGCTACAGTCAGGCCTCAAAGAAGGATGATACTCCAATAAAAATGGTTCATGATACACAAAGAATTTAAAGCAGACATCCATATCCTTTGGCTGGTGTCATTTATTATTTTAAATCAAAGATAGGAAACATATGGCCTGCAGGCTTTATCCGGTCAATGGGTGTTCCGCCAGCCCCGGCTTTCCCACTTCTCAAAGATGAGGGTGGTGGGGATTCCAATTGGGCTGTATTGTTCAAGCCAGGAGAAAAGGCCTAACTGGGGCCAGAGTAGGGTTGCCAGCTCCGGGTCGAGAAATACCTGGAGGTTTGGGGGGGGCAGAGCCTGAGGAGGGTGGGGTTTAGGGAGGGGAGGGACTTCGGTGCCATAGAGTCCAATTGCCAAAGTGGCTATTTTCTGCAGGGGAACGGATCTCTATCGGCTGGAGGTCACTTGTAACAGCAGATCTCCAGCTCCTACCTGGAGGTTGGCAACCCTAGGCCAGAGACAATGCACTCGAGGAAGAATATGTATCCTCGGCCCTGAAAAGAAAATGAAGGCTGACATCTCAGCCGAGGATATTGTGCTATCTAAACCGATGTGGAGAAAGGAGGCAGCGAATAAGGAGAGCTGCTGCCAAAGAGCATGGTGATAAAGTCATCGTGGCCAGGGCACTGAGCTGTTGTTCGCTTTCAAAAGGATCCAGAATGTCACATAATCACTCTGGCAGGGCACTGGCAGTTGCAGATACCTGCTGAGTAGAACATTCTCCCCTCTCAGGAAAAGGGGGTTATCCTTTTCCCCAATGGCTGTCAGCTTCTGCACCTCCGACACTTGCTGTTATCTTGTGAAAGTGTATCTGTTTGAGGAATGTGTGTGAAGATGCAAAGCTTTGCAGCACAGGAAGAGAAGGAAAAAGGACCCAAATTCAACAGCCAGAGTTGGTTTGGGAGAAAATGGGAACTTTCACTGCAGAATGTGTACACTCATTTATTTTCCTGCCTTTGTGTGGAAGGAATTCTTTTATGGAGCGCACATTTTATGTGTTAACTGTTCTTTTGCTCTTTAAATTTTTTTAGCAATGCCTGGTTGTTGCGAAATGTGTTATCAGAAGCAGGGCCAGGATGATGAAGAAGGGAAGAGTTGGTTTTTATATGCCAATTTTCTCTACTTTTTAAGGAGAATCAGACTGGCTTACAATCTCCTTCCCTTCCTTTCCCCACAACAGACACCCTGTGAGGTAGGTGGGGATAAGCAAATTCTAAGAGAATTGTGACTAGCCCAAGGATCTCCCAGCTGGCTTCATGTGTAGAGTGGGGAAACCAACCCAGTTCACCAGATTAGAGTCTGCCACTCATGTAGAGGAGTGGAGAATCAAACCCGGTTCACCAGATTAAAGTCCACTGCTCTTTACCACTACACCATGCTGGGTTTGGCAGTCAGGCAGCTGCTGGGAACCCAGGTAGGAGCTGCCTGCTGCTACCATATAAATATGTCGAGAGAGAGAGTTAAGAGGGCTCCCTCCCTTGGTGCGTGTACAGGTGTGTGAACAGTGGCAACAAGCATCTCCTACCCACTAGTCAACAACAGCAAGCTGCTACTACCACTTTCTCCTGCTCCACCCCTGCACACAGGCAGACCACTGCATGCATGCATGTACTTGCATCAGAGGATTGTACACACCATTGTTCTTCTCCTGATAGGAGCTGTTTGAGGAGATTGCTGGAAGAATTGAGTTATTGCATTACTGGTGACTCTAACTTTTTCCACTGCACTAGTCAGATGGGCCTTCCAGCTCAAATTTGATTGAAAGGTGACCCCCAGAAACCCAAATTGCTTTATCTGTTACAAACACAGGGCTGGGAAGGAATCTCAAGGGCCATCTAGTCTAACCCTCGGCACAATGCAGGAAATATTGATTGAGATCAACAAAAAGCTGAAAACCAAACTCCTCTGTTTACTGAGGCATATTTGTCAACAAGAAAGTGAAGAGTTAAACAGCGATCAATGGCTGAGTGGTCTTTTTGAAATCCAGCTTGCCTGAAACCTCCCAGCAAGAAAGAGAGAGACAGAGCAAGAGAAAGAGAGAGTTTCACACAATGCCATTCTGAGAAGAGTTACAGCCTTCTAAGCCCATCTACCTCAACAGACTTAGAAGGTTGTTTTGGACGGCACTACCAGTGAGCTTTCAGGCAGAGAGAGTATTTGCACTGAGTTTCTCCTGTTCCTAGTCCAACCACACCACACCACTTGCCCTGCTTGATAGAAAGGCCTGCCTCAGACTGAAAACCTCTGGAAAGTGAGTAAGCTATTAGTAGTATATAACATACGGCTAGCTGTTTTATAGTTTTTCTACTTCTTGTGATCATTGTGTTTGTTGCTGTTAATTGTTCTGACTTTATCGTAAGAAAACTGGAATGGGAAACTCTTTTTAGTAACATCCATACAAGAATCTTGCAGTCCTTTTTTTTTAGTGCAAAATCAAACAACCTTGACTGCAATTGTTTTCAGCTGGTGGCTTTCAGCTCATGACTACACTGAGATTAGGAAACAGGATAAGTACTAGACAGCTGGGATGTGCACCAGCATTAAAAAAGCATTATTTTTTGGAGCCATATTTAATGGAAGGCATGATTATAAGTATTCTGGATTACTCAGGTCTCCAGGACCAGTTCAGTATTTGGATTTTGGTTTTTTTTCAGGATTCTGAAATTATTCAGGTCTATTACTCTCTACGGGAAATATTTCTAGGGAGATGGAGGGGCAGTTTTCTTGACCAAAGAACACCTTCACTGCAGCAGAGTTGGTGCTGCCTGTCCACTACAGAACCCCCAAATTTCAAGTGAATTTGACCAACCAGTCCATTTTATGGGCTCCTAAACAAGGTGCCCCAGCCATCCTCCATTGTTTCCTATGGGGAAAAAATTCTATGCTTTCTCCAGGGCAAAGAATAGCCAAACACAGAAGACCCAGCAACCACTGACCAAAAGCCTCCTGATGGAAATAGAACCAACAAGCCCAAAAGAACCAACACCAAACCAGACGATCTCAGTAGAACCACAGACCAGTGTGATAAGCCCAATACATCCAGTGTCAAACCAGAAAATCTAAGCCAAACCAACTGAAGCAGACTAACAGAACCAATCTCAAACCATGGAAGCTGAGCAGAACCCAGGGCCAATGTGGCAGCACAAACCCAACAGAACCAATGTCAAACAAGAGAATCCCAGCAGAAGCAACCAGGCAAATGCCCCCTAGTGTGAGATCCCATTTGCCTGTGAGAGCTACTCCTCCCTCCTGTTGTCCAGGAAACCTGCAAAAAGCTATTTAAAAAAACAAGTTTAGTGCTTTGAAATGCTGACCCTGGATACTCCTGGATATTCACAAACATTTCCTGGAATATTTGGATTTTGTGATTGGGATACTGGTATTGACTCTGTGTATTCGGAATATACCTGAAAAATACTGATAAAGTGTTTTTTGGGTATATTTCCAAACCAGATATATATGAGCACACGTCCCTACTGGACAGTGCCCCAGAACTACACTGTCTATCCCTAGAGTAATTTTGAATAGCCTTTTGGCTCAGTCAATAGCTTTTCCCAAGAATGAATGAAGCAATGGCACATTCTTTGGGGACCATGATGGGAAAGTGCTCCCCTTCTTGCAAACTTTCCATGCCTGTATGACCCTTTATAGGCCTGCCACATTATGGTGCAAAGTCTCCAGCATCAACCAATCACCAAAATACAGTTCAGGGGGGAAAGCAATCAGCAGTAATGGTGTAGGGGAAAGGGCGACAACATTGCTTTGGTTATAAAGCCTTCAAGTGGCTTTCCCCTTGTATAGTGCTCCATTGTTCGGACTGTCAGTCACTCAGTGGAATGAATGTGATACAGATGTTAACCCTACCGGCCCTTGTGTGAATGCAGGCTACAGGAGGAGAGAGGGAATCAAAGGGTTGTTGTTAACAGAACAAAACAAGACAACATGTCTTGGGAAGCTAAAGAAATCTACACACTTGCTGGATCAAAAGTGTAGTCAGGGAGGAAAGCTGTGCGACTTTGTTAACCCTTCAAATAGGATGCTTCACATTTGCTGGCATTGGAGGAGCTCAGCTCTCGACAGAGCCACATAGGAGATGATGAATCATTAGGTGGGGACTATAGTGTATAAACTCTCTCCATGGGAATGGATATTTAGAAGCATCATATTCTCTGAACAGTGTAATTCATAATCAATATGAAAGGGAAAATAAAACACAATACTTAGCTCATAAGAACAATATAGTGAAGATTTTAAAGGCGCTTTATCTTAAGCAGGGAACAGTAATTTAGAAATCAACTCGCTTTATGTTTATCTCAAACTGCTATTTAGTAAATATACACGTTTTTGCATTGTAGATATGTTAACTATATTGTCCAGCTTAATAGGTGGTCACTCAAAGAAAACTGTAGACTTGGCTTTAAGGAGTAGCACAATAAGTAGATGCACATGATTTAAAAACTATTATGTGACATAGTATAGCTCAATTAAGGGATAATGGAGTTTTTTAATATGCTCTCTTAATCTAGATCTCTTTAACAACCTGTAACTGTAGAGAGTAGCTGTTACATAGCATTCTTTAGAAGGATTGATATAATGTATGTATGGTTTATGTTCTGTACAGAAATGTTTAGTAGTATTTTCTGTTTTTGTACTTTTCTTGTTGTTATATAAATAAAAAAGTTTCTAAAAATACTTAGCTCGAAGACAGTTTTATTTACTAGAGCTTTTAATGAAGGGTAAACTGCAGGCATTTTCTTGGAGAGAAAAGTTAATAGGGTTTTCTTGTATTGTGTGTGGTTTTCATTTGGAATTGTAAGCCACCTTGAACTGCAAGGGAAAGATGTAGCATAACATTTTTAAAAAATAAATATACACTGCTACTTAGAGGCTACTCATAACATTTACTCAAGAGTCATGAAATATATAATTCTGAGGATCTTTCCAACCACATGGTTAGATTCTGAAACCATTTCATTTAATGCTAGTACAATGCAAGCTGGCTGTCTTTTCTATCACACTTTTCTATCTTTCCTCCAAGGAAATTACAGCAGCGTAGAACTTTCTCCCCTCTTATCCTCACAACAACCCTGTGTAGTGGGTTAAGTTGAGCTACAGCAACCGCCCTTGGGTCACCCAGTGAGCTTCATCACTGAGTGAAGATTTGAACCGAGGTCTCCCAACTCATAGGCTGTCACTCTTACAAATACTGTCTCTCGTGTCATCTTTTCCCTTACCAGGGCTAACAGCCGCTCAGAGATGGAGATTACTATGCATGAAACAGAGAGTTGAGCGGAGATCATCCCTTCTCTTGACCCAGTGCCACTGCCCTAGTTGAAATTTGGACCCAATAAAATCAAAGGTGAGAGGAGTTCTGGCAAGAGCCTTTTCTAGCTAGGTATTTCCAGAATGATGATGGCAAAGTATAGCCTTGGAGCTCAGTTCTGCACTATTGTAAGCTCTAGTGCCCTAATAATTTCAAATGGAGATGTACACATTTAGAATTACAGGCATTGTCCAAACATAAGTCTAAAAACATAAGTCTAAATTAGCCTAACATATGGACTTTCCATGTTCTGTGGAATTTAATGGGACAGATGCTTAACTTTCCCACATAACACATAACACTTCATGTACTCATAGGTTGTCCTAACAGTACTATAATCTCTTCCTAACATTATTTATGTATTCAATTTTGGTTTTGTGTGCTGCCTCTCCACTGCAAGTGTCTGAGATGGTTTACACCAATAGAAACAAACCCATACAACATACAACGAAGATCCATCAGACCAACTAAGAACTAAATAAAAATTTAAAAATATCTAGAGTAGCAGTAAAACAGCAACTAAGAACAACCACAACCAATTAAAATCATAATGCAGCCAAGAGCAAAGCAACAAGGGGAGACAGAAAACCCCCAAAAAACAATCCCTCCAAACCATCCACCAATCATTTAAAAGCCAGCTGGAATGTTAACAGCCCTTAACCTGAAATGAATCAAAAAGTCGACAATGTTGCCTGGCACAAGGGAAGGGGGCATTCCAAGACTGGAAGGACCACTCAAAAGGCCCTTTCCCTCACCTGCCATGTCTCAGAAGGTACAAAGTGATAGAGGAGGGCCTAAGACAATCAGACTCTTCCTTTAAAAAAACCAAATTCTTGGACTAGGTAAAATGTTATGAGACAGATAAAATTAGTAGCATCCTGAGGGTGTTGCTGGACACACCCATGCTGTCCATCAGATAATTTTTCAATTGGTCCCAAAGCACTTTTGTATGACTCACTGGTCCCCTTCCCTTTTATGTGCAACGTCTGGATCCAGGATAATTAAAGCACCTGACTCAAGGACAGAGTAGTCCACATTACACAGGGTTAATTTGAAAAAGCTAATTATATCATTTCATAAAAAGTCTGTCTAGAACAGATGTGGAATCTGTATATACGATGCTGTGGCACAAGGATTTTATTTCTGTTAATTTTGGGTGTTCCACTAAACTTCTGTGTGATTTCATTCCTCAGCGGAGCCAAACTAAACAGAGATTTACGACTATGGAGTTTTGGTAAGGCATGTCACATCATCTTGTCTGCTCTCTGAGCTCACTTATTATGCTTAGCATCTATGTACAGTGTACACCCCAAATAGTGCTCCTCTCGCCTAGTTCTCTCCCTGATTTTTTTCTTCCCCCACCCATTTATTAAAAATTTATTGAATCAGATAGATTCAATAGATGGGGGGGGGGGAGGAATGAAATCCAATCAGTGAAAATGCTAATTTTGCAGAGTAATCGGGACATATTTTCTTTTTTCCCCACTTAAATGTTGCTTCAAACACATATCAAGAGCGGGCTCCAGTGGAAAATTCCCACTGACAAAACAGAAATGATTTTCACCAAACCCCCCCCCTAAAAAAAAAGACCTCCAGCTCTCCACTAATACTTTTCCTGGAGGTCTCTGTCCCTCAATGCAAACACAAAGTGGAACCAAATGAAAATTTAGGAACACAAAGGTCTTTTATGCATGGGCTGGATCTTCCTGCTTGGACCTCGCAAATTAAAGTAACCCGGGTTGGGGGAAGCTGTAAGCATTGGCTTGAATGATCAGGGACGAAACTGTGTGCTAATCGAACCATGAATACAGAAAAACAGTCTCCCAAGCTCAAATCAAGTCCCACCCCTTTAAATGCTGCTCTGTAATTGGCTTACCTCGCAAAGATTTCCTTCCCCCCAAACCCAACTGCTGCATAAAAAAGCATTTTAAGAACAAAACACAAAAAAGGAGCAATCTGAAGGAAGGGGGGGAATCCCAGCCTCATTTTTAAAAAGCCTTTCTTTTGCTCAGAAAGAGCTCTGAGGTAGCAGGAAGCACTTGAATTCCCGCCTCTTTACACACTTCTTCGTGATTGGCTGTGAGAGAAGCCAATCTTCTGTGCTTGCCCTGTTTGGCTATCTGCATGCTGCCTTGAAGAGGGTTTTGGAAAAGGGTGGAGCGAAGCTCAACCCGAAAACAGAGTATGCACGCTCTATGACTCCAGAATGAGCCAGGATGAACGGTTTAATTCGGGCCAGAAGAGGAATGGGAAAAGCCAGGTTCATTTTGTGTTGAAACAGCATTGAGTTTCCAAGGAATGAGATATCGTGCATACTGAAAAATTTGATCCTGGTTGAAACGGGGAATAAAGGAGGTTAAAGCGACCACGCATAAAACACCAAAGTAAAATGGAAAAGAGCATATTGCACACTACTACTGTACAAACTACCAATGCTTATTGTCTCCGTTTGCTGCCTTTATGTCTCCTTTACTTTCCTCTGCTGTCTTCTCTTTTCTTGATTTCAGACCGTGAACTACTTGGGACCAGCGACTTGCCTATTTTTTTTTAACCTACAAAACCCTTTGAAGCACTATGTATGTTGCATAAATGATATTAGCAATAACAATCATTCTGCAGCAACATTAGGATCTACTGTACATGTTCCAAGAGAAAAATATATTTTATTTTATATGTTGCTGTTGACTTATGGCAACCTCAAAGGGCTTTCAAGGCAAGAGCTCTTGCCTTGCCTCAGCACCACAACCCTGGTATTCCTTGGAGGTCCCCCATCCAAATACTTACCAGGGTCAACCGTACTTAGCTTCTGAGATCTGAGGAGATCAGGCTAGTCCAGGGGTCTGCAAACTGTGGCTCCAGAGCCACATGCGGCTCTTTGGCCCGTTGAGTGCAGCTCTCCGAACTTGCTTTGGAGCCCCTGCTCTCGTGCTCACTCGAGCCGGCAGCCAGCTGGGGAGCCGGCACGCCTGAGAGAGCGTGAGAGAGCAGGCGAGCGGGCGCGCTGTCTCCCCCCCTTGCCCTGAATGGTTGGGAGGCTAAAGCCTCCCCTCCCCTCTAGCTGCACGATTGCTGGGCGGGCGGCTCGGTGGTTCCTGGCCCCCCCGCCTATCAGCTGTTGGGTGGGGCGGGCTTCCTTTGGTAGACCTGGCCTCCGGCTGAGTCCCATTGGGAGGCCATGTCTACCCACTGGCTTTCTTGGCGGTAGACCTGGACTTCGAGGAGGGGGAAAAGTCCCCCTTCAGAGGCTAGGTCTACCCATTGGCTTCTATGGGCCTCCGGAGGCCAGGTCTACTGCCAAGAAAGCCAATGGGTAGACCTGGCCTCCCAATGGTACTCAGCCGGAGACCAGGTCTACCAATAGGCTTTTATGGCGGTAGACCAGGCCTCCAGACAAGGACTCCAGATGGGGAGGGGGAAATGACAGGGACTTACAATTTAATTTTATCAATAAATAAGATCACTATTAAGTATGATATCAAGTTTTATTCAGTGTAACTATAGTTTAATTAAGACTTAAAACTTTAATTAAAGTTTATTAAGTTAATAAACAGTGTACCTACCTATATAGTTTAAGTTTAAGAAATTTGGCTCTCAAAAGAAATCTCAATCGTTGTACTGTTGATATTTGGCTCTTTTGACTAATGAGTTTGGCGACCCCTGGGCTAGCCTGGTCTATCCAGGTCAGGCCATCTGTGCTTAGCTTGTATAATTGTTAAAAGATCAGCTGGTGCTGCCCTTCTCCACAGATAGGGTTGCCAACCTCCAGGTACTAGCTGGAGATCTCCTGCTATTATAACTGATCTCCAGCCGACAGAGATCAGTTCCCCTGGAGACAATGGAAGCTTTGGCCATTGGACTCTATGGCATTTAAGTCCTTCCACTCCCCAAACCCCACCCTCCTCAGGCTCCACCCCAAAAACCTCCCACTAGTAGCAAAGAGGGACCTGGCAACCCTATCCACCGACCTGCCTTGAGTAATATGAGAGCAAGGGGGGAGATCTTGGGCCACCAAACTTCAGAATTCCCAGGCCAAGAGCTCCAGTGTGCCCTCTTGTTGCTGGTCTTCTGAAGACTGATAAAGAGGGGGACTGGGACATTCTGGAGGGGACTGGGTCCAGGGTTTGGAAGTTTTATTGCTTGGTCCAAATCAGGCTTTTAAAAATATATTGTTGTTGCAGGTTTAATTTTGCTTTATTGGCAGGTCCAAATTAGGCTTTCAAAAATAGATTGTTGCACCTCTGCAGAAGGTCAGGATATAAATGCAATGAAGAAATGAATAAGTAAATTTTTAAAAGAACTCATCTTTGTACAGTGGATTAACAATATAGCCACTGTATTCGGTAAGGTTCTTTTAAAAGAAACCCCAGAATTGTCAGCGACCTCATTCACAAAAGTTAACAAGTGTAACTCGGTAGTTGCTAGAGAGAAGAAGAAGAAAAAAAACACAACATTGTTCTGTACGTGGGAAATGAATGCCCCTCTTAACTGATCTCCCAGCTAAATTAAGTTGACATACCAGAGATGTCTATTTCCAAAGAACATTAAGCTGTCAAATCTATTTTGTCTAGAATGAGTTCACGTTTTTGTTTAGAGAACTGCATCCTTTACATATGTAACAGAGGAACTGCACATGTAGGGGATAATGGTATGGTAAACACTGGAAGATAGGTGAGCTTACAGCAGGTTGGAAAAAGATATCCCTATTCAAATGTTTAACTCTTTAGAAGGATTCTGTTCCAGTGATGGCAAACCATGATGACCCCAAAGTATAGAAGATATGAACACTTTAATTTGGAAAGGTGACTGCAGTCTTTGAAGCTTTATAGAAAAAAATGATTCTGCACGGTGAAAAGCTCTGTGAAACTTGAAAGCTTGCTTACTCCTATAGCAACAAATAATATGGTGAAAAAAAATTCACTTACTTTTTCATCTCCTTCAAGAAAGACTGTTACTTTGCTCTCACTCTAAATCTTCCAGACAATCTAAAATCTTCCATACAACTGAAAAAGATATAGTTTCCAAACAAGAATGCACTGATAACCAATTGGCCCGCTATATATTTATTGATGTTTGAGACATCTTCCCACCACACGTAAAATGGTAGGCCATAAAAACAGTGCAGCAAATTAGCAATACCAAAAAGAGAGAAAGAGGAAAATAGGGTCCAGCACTTGATCCATCTGCAAAGTGATAACTGTAAAGAGACTAGCCCCTTTGATAATAAAGTCACACTACAAGAGGCCTTCATGACACTGTATATTCCTTTAAGCTATCCTAAGCAAATCTGCTCAGAATCCTTAAGTCTATTTTATGGGGCTTCCATTCTTAGGATTACCCTATTAATTAATTAATTAAAGAATGTGCTACTCACAAATGCAATATAACATTTTTTAAAGGCTGGAGAGTCAAGTCAACATTCTTGTCAGTTTTGTTGTTGTTCATTTTAAAGACTTGCATTAAATTCATAATTATGTGTGTCTTTCAGAAGAACAGTGTGTGGTTGGATACATGCTGTTACTTTTGTTCATGCAGGAGTTATTTAAGCATCAATGTTTCCGGAGAGGGATACATACAGCATGGTGTTGTGGATAGGATTTTGGTCTTGATCAACTCCCGGTTTAGCCCCTGGGAAGTTTTGGGCAGGTGAGTCCACTGTGAAGCTAAAGACCCAGATATTTGGCCCTGAGCTACTTGGAAGACAGAATATATACAAATGTAATAAACGAAATTTAACCTGCAAAATCAGAAGAATATACATTTTGCCCATGGTTAGTTCCAGAGCCGTTTTAGTGCATGACTGCAAGCAAGCATGCTGTTTTGGCCATTTTCAAAACCCATTTTCAGTCTATTTTTGCATTTCCCACCTTCTTAAACTGAAGAAGAAGAAGAGTTGGTTTTTATATACCACTTAAGGCAGACTCAAACCGGCTTACAAGCACCTTCCCTTTACAAAAGACACCCTGTGAGGTGGGTGAGGCTGAGAGAGCATGACTTGCCCAAGGTCACCCAGCTGGCTTCATGTGTAGGAGTGGGGAAACAAATCCAGTTCACCAGATTAGCTTCCACTGCTCATGTGGAGGAGTGGGGAATCAAACCCGGTTCTCCAGATCAGACTCCACCGCTCCAAACCCCTACATCACTGCTGTGCTCACTAGGGTGGAGGGGCTGTAGCTCAGTGGTAGAGCCTCTGCTTGGCATGCAGAAGGTCCCAGGTTCAATTCCTGGCAACTCCAGTTAAAGGGACTAGGCAGGTAGGTGATGTGAAAGACTCCTGCCTGAGACCCTGGAGAGCTGCCGCTGGTCTGAGTCGGCAAAACTGACTTTGATGCAGCAAGGGTCTGATTCAGTATAAGGCAGCTTCATGTGTTCATGTGTGTTCAATACAAACTTGGTTTAGAAATGATGCTGTTTCGCATACTATGTCACATGAACAGTAGGTGCAAACAATACTTATCAGATTAAAAGGTGGTTTTCACTATCATTGTGAAAATTAGATGTAATTAACAAGGCTATTCACTAAAAGAAAAGTCTAAAGACCAAGAATATATAATCATGGAATCTTCAATGTCTTGTTTAGCTTAGCCTTCAGTGCGGTTCAAAGAATTTTGCTCTATTAATGGCTAATACTGAAAATTTAGCATGGACTGGTGGAGATGAAATCTAAAGGCAGAATGATATCTGGCGGTAGAGGACACCCCCCACCCCAGATATTGTACTGGCTCTGTCTTTGCCCATCTGTTCTTACCACCTCTCTGTGTCCTTTCCAGCAATCTCTCTATACACATAGACTGTCCTTACACAGCCGGTCTACCGAACCCTGAACATATGCGAACGTTTACGTTGAGCCTGACCACTGATCCACTCAGCCCAGTATTGTTCACTCACAGTGGCTGAGCCCCGACACCTGAGACCTTTTCAGCTGTGAGCAACCTTTATGCAGGCAGCCAAGCAGAGCTTTGGACCCTCCATGTCTTTCTCTCTTCTGTCTCCATTTTGCTGAACTGGGAGAAGGGAAAATAGCACAGATGGACACTAAAGATGAGACGACAATAAAGAAAGCAACTGCTCACTGGCATAAAATTACAGCAGCCATAGAAAAAGCAGGCGGCCAGATGCTTGAGGTCAGGGCCCAGGGCAAATGTCAGATTGGCCCATAAGGCAGGCTGCCTTCTTCCGCTACAATTTCTGTGAGGGCATACAAAAGACTGATAAGCTATGTCTTTATTACAGAACAAATCATTAAACATATCTAAATGTGTGTATACATACACTTAGGTATATATGAAAATATTTAACAGAAGCAGACAGGCTTTATAAACTAGCCAAACATCTGTACATCTCACAGCTTAATATTTGTTTCCAACATATGCTTTTATTTTTATCCCACCCTTCCTCCATACATAATTCCCCCCTTCTTATCCTCACAAAAGCCCAATTAGGTAGGCTCACTTGAGAGAATTAGCAGCCAGGTGAACGTCATGACAGAATGGGCATTCAAACCCTGCAAATCCTAGCTTGACCCCCTAACCACTAAACCACACTCGTTCTGCAGTGTATTGTGTGTGCACTGCTTCTTATGTGTGCTGAATATGGCATACAAAAGATTTTAAAAACAAGCCTCATGTGCAAGTGTGGGGTAGAATGGTCATCTGCATAAACCTAGGCTATCATTCAACCATCAGAAAACTCTGTAACCTGTTCAAAAATCGAAGAAAGCAATAAATCCATCTTTATTCACTGGCACCTTACATCAAACCAGATTGTCAATCCTGTCTGTCTGTGGTTTTCCAAGACCACAGCCAGCAATCCTTTCCCAGGTTGCCAGGTCCCTCTTCACCATCAGCGGGAGGAGCTTGAGGAGGGTGGGGTTTGGGGTGGGGCTTCAATGCCATGGAGTCCAATTGCCAAAGTGGCCATTTTCCCCAGGTGAACTGTTCTCTGTCGGCTGGAGATCAGTTGTAATAGCAGGAGATCTCCAGCTACTACTTGGAGGCTGGCAACCCTGTTTCCCATCCCAGCCATTCTATACAAGAATGAGATCCATATAGACTTATCTGAAGCTAGGGTTGCCAACCTCCAAGGGGCACCTGAAGATCCCCCCGGAATTACAACTGATTTCCAGATGACAGGAATCAATTCCCCTGGAGAAAATGGCTACTTTGGAGGGTGGACTATGGTGTTAAACCCTGATGAGGTACCTCCCTTCCCAAGCTCCACCTCCAAATATACAGGAATTTTCTGACCCAGAGCAGGAAACCCTATCTGAACCTAGGACTTTATACTCACAAAGCAAATCTTCTATTATAGAGGCAAGGCCCTGCTCTTCTGGCTCTCTTAAATAGCCCTTTTCCTGGTGAATTTCACAAGAGAAGAATTTTTTATTTCAGCAAGCACATTTACAAGGCTTGCCATTTTATGTTCAAACCCAGTTGCTTCGGTACCATAAAAGACACATTTATCTCATAAATGTGACTGGCCATCTTAAAAGGACTTGCTGGATGCTTTAGTTGTCCTTTGAAAAAGCTCAGCCTTGCTGAATGAGGTTTCATCATTTTTGGTGTGCTTACATGTTTTAAGGATAATTCTTCCATGCATAGACACTTCTTAGAATCATGGAAACATAGAGTTGGAAGAGGCCATACCGGCCATCTAGTCCAACCCCCTACTTAATGCAGGATCAGCCTACAGCATCCCTGACAAAGTGCTTGTCCAGCCTCTGCTTAAAGACTGCCAGTGAGGGGGAGCTCACCACCTCCCTAGGTAGCTGATTCCACTGCCGAACAACTTATTGTAAAACTTTTTTCCTAATATCCAGTCAGTACCTTTCCGCCTGCAATGTAAACTCAATATTGCAAGTCCTATCCTCCGCTGCCAATAGGAACAGCTCCCTGCCTTCCTCTGACAGCCCTTCAAATACTTAAAGAGAGCCATCATGTCCCCTCTCAACCTCCTCTTCTCCAGACTAAACATTCCCAAGTCCCTTGGCCCTTCCTCATAGGGCTTGGTCTCCAGGCCCTGATCATCCTCATCACTCTCCTCTGTGCCCACTCGATTCTGTCCACATCCTTTTTGAAGTGAAGTCTCTAGAACTGCATACAATACTCCAGGTGCAGCCTGACCAATGCAGTGTACAGCATTTCTTTATATGTAACAGGAATTCTTGGGACCTTAAAGGGACTGCATGCTAATAAAGAGAACAGACCAATTTAACCGAGAGCAGTCAGATGTGCATCTCTCTTTCAAAAATCACAGATACACAAACTGTACAACATGTATGTAACAGCCGTAGTTTTATGAGAGTACAGAACTTAACCTTGGGACATACAAGCCTTTCTCATAAGATTTAAAGATGAATTTACATTTATTTAACATCAAAAAGCTAATTATTTCTCTCTCCCCCCCCCCCATATTTTGCCAACTCAGTGCATACCTGGGGGGGGGGGATTTTAAAAAGAGGATGAAAGATTTTAAAAACTGCACGTTATCATATGTGCATGACTATAATATAAACCCTAATGCATCAAGCTCTTCATTTGAAGAAAATGAACAATAAAACTGTTTCTGCTTTGTAAAGCATGGTTTTCCTTCCATTATGAGCTTCTGAGCAAAAACCAGTTGAGGATTTCAATATATTTGCACACAGAAGGAAGAGGGGCACTGATACAAGACAGAACAATGGTCCCATGCGCTATGTACTTGAAAGTATCCACACTGTCATGTTTTGATGAGCAGCAATTATATGACGCTTCAGGCACAGAGTACAGATGGCATTGCTGAAAGACTAGTTCCGCATTCCCCAGCTGAAACGGGTCCCTTGAGCGAAAGGAGATCAATAAAGCCTTTATCGAGGATGAGGCACAGCAGGAGTGTCATGCCAGGCTGAATCAGTCATTAGCAGGAGCCCTACCTTGAAGTTTAGCCAGCAAAGCCCTACAGGATTTGTCACCAATTAAGGTGCAGAACCTTCATCCATAAGCCAAAGAATAATAATTCATGGATAAGTGCTTGTAGGTCAAAAGCATCAGGCCAACAGTTGCATTAGAACATGTCCGTTGGCTCAGTCGGCTTCCCTTGATGAGTCTGCTTTCAGGCTGATCTCCAACCTGGTCATCTGAGCAGTTCATTATAAACAACAGCTGACTTTGGATTGTATTAAAACTTTGCTAGAGTGGTTTAGAGCTGGTACACAACTACAACCTGCATCTCTGAGCAATCCATACCTCCTCACTTCAACCATCTGTGTCAGGGGCAAACCAAGGAGGAACCCCACTTACCTGAGGCCAGGAGGTGCACAGCCTAAGGAAAGCCCAGAATTGCTACTGGAAGAGAAAGGGTGGACAAGCTGCTTTGAGAAGTCTGCTCTGGGAAAGAAGGCCATGCTCAGATGGAGATGGTGTGGGCTAATGACCCTGGGGCCTTGAGCCAGCAAGGATTAGCAGTAGCTGGGAGTGGGTGGGGCAGCAGGGTCTGCTAAGCCTAGGTGCTTGTTAAGGTAAGCATAAAAACAGCAGGACAGACATTCAGGGTAGTGAGGAGTGTGTGTGAGCCATGAAACAGTAAGGGCGCTGCTAACTACTTCCTTGTCCTACTTGTATGAAGACCAAGAATAAACAGCTCTTAAAGAATTGACTTGAAAGTCTGGTGTGTGTAGGGTTGCCAACCTCTAGGTGGTGGCTGGCAATCTTCCGCTATTACAGCTGATCTCCAGCTGATAGAGAACAGTTCACCTGGAGAAAATGGTGACTTTGTCCATTGGACTCTATGGCATTGAAGTCCCTTCCCTCTCCAAACCATGCCTTTCTCAGGCTCTGCCCCCAAAATCTCCAGGTATTTCCCAACCCAGAGCTGGCAACCCTATTGTGCCTCTTATAGCCTCTCGGGCTGCCTAGCTCCAAAGAGCAAAAGGGGCTGGTATTTGAAGGGAAACAGGAACATGAAACTCTTCAAAGTTGCAACAGCATGGCTTAGCAGAACCTAAGGCTACTTATACAATATTTCTGATTCTGGATTTGAGAGAATTATTAGTTCATGGTTATGTAAATCAAGAGTAGAAATGGCCTGGAAAGAAAAACAGAAAAAATCAAAAGAAATACATTTTCTTGTTTTTTCTTAGAAGAGTATCTTTAATTTTTCTCATGGGGAAAAAAATGGAATGGGGGAGCACTGAAAAAAACTCACTGCTTTGGAATGAGTGAAATGCTTTTTTAAGGTATGATTGTACTTTATCAAAATGTGTACTATGAAGGATTTTATGTGAGACTGTCATCAGTGTTAGAGAACAATAATTCCAGCATATACTATACTTTGTATTATATAATATTCAAATAAAAGATGCCTTTCTGCATTTACGCATTGCCTTCATCTTCATGAGAGAAGCGGACCAGCCCTTTTTCATTGTTGACTTATGTATGCCTTCCTCTGATAACCTTTAAAATTTATGTGTATGTTAAGAGCCTGGCTAAAAAGAAATATTTTGGCCTGGAGTTTAAAGGACAGTAAGGTGAGCCTTAAGGGGAAATGCATTCCAAAGGCTAGGTGCCACCACTGAAAAATCCTGTCTCTAGTCGCCACCTACCTTGCCTCTGCACAGAAAGGGGGCCTTAGGATGCACATTTACTAAGGTTTCCAACATCCAGGTACTAGCTGGCAATCTCCTCCTATTACAACTGATCTCCAGCCGATAGAGATGAGTCCACCTGGACAAAATGGCTGCTTTGGCAATTGAACTCTATGGCATTGAAGTCCCTCCCCTCCCCAACCCTGCCCTCCTCAGGCTCCACCCCCAAAACCTTCCACCAGTGGCAAAGAGGGATGTGGCAACCTTGATGTTTACCCAAAAGAAGTCCCACTGAGAACATTCCTACTGAATATGCTTGGGATTTCAGCCTTAACTAACAAAATTGAACATAACTACAAAGATATCAGAGGCTTCCCTGTGAATCATAATAATAACAATCCACCACAGTTGTATCTTGCAAACCACCCCAGCATAGGTATCCCAACCTCCAGGTACGAGCTGGAGATCCCCTGTTATTGCAACTGATCTCCAGCCGATAGAGATCAGTTCACCTAGAGAAAATGGCTGCTTTGGCGATTGGACTCTATGGCATTGAAGTCCCTCCCCTCCCCAAACCCCATCCTCTTCAGGCTTTGCCCCAAAAATCTCCAGGTATTTCCCAACCCAGAGCTGGCAACCCTACCTCAGCACCACGGATATTTCTTAGGCATATTTTCTAAGCAGCTGGCCATTACACAGAAGATATACAGCCTGTGGGCAGTCTTCATCCAACTGAAACAGAGTTGGTCAGCCAAGAGAGAGATCAAGAGAGGAGACGTTAGAGACCAGACTGTGAGAAGGAGGACACCAATTTCCAAGCTGCCCTTTGTTGTGTGAGAAAACACAGTCGCTATAATGCTGCATATTTTCATTTTTATGTGGCTCGGGTATAAATGTTTATGTGCTGTGAATTAAATCATATACTAAAAAAGGGCAAAAGACGAAATGGAAAAATTACTAAATATAAAGACGGATGGATTGCTCATTACTCAGTCTCTGAGATGGCTGATCCTAGCAAAACATTCCCTGCTTATGGGAATTTTCTTATGGAAAATTTGCCACATTCCTTTAAAAAAGATTAATTTCATACTTTAATTATTTTATACTATTATGGAGAGTTCATTAAAGGATGCAATGTGTGATAAATGTTTAACAATATGTAGAATCTCATATGGATTGTTTAGCCTTTGAACATTTGACTAGATGTAGCCTATGCATTTTATCATGTCTTGTTTGCATAGCTAGTTTGATGTGGCAGCAAATGGTGCAAAAATGTGCTCTAAAAAACACACAATGAGTAATGCTTTGAGACTTGCAGTCATCTATGTCAGACAATCTATTTTGTTTAAAGGTCTTAGGAGAAGATTTAGAGGTTTACTACAAGCCAGATATGGAGGAGTACACAATGAAGTTAGCACAGTCCTAAGAAAACAAAAACAGTGACTCACTAGCAGCACAAATAAGAGATGACGGGCACATCCTGCAGAATTACACGATAAAAAAAATGGACCACACAAACAAAAGCCCCCCTGTGCATAGTCAGCTAGCATGTCCATGAGAAGCCTCGGCAAGAAACCTATGTCTTCAGTCCTTCACACAACTCCTTGGGAGTTACAGCCCATTCCTGAGCTGAGGCATATGGGGATGGCGGGGAAGAGGCACAGTGGCGCCTCTTCCTAAGCCGCTCCCCGTACGCTGTTAAACAACAACAACAACAAAACAATTTCACAGCTTTTTTGTTGTTGTTGTTTAACCGGGACCTTTCGGCCCATAGGGCAGGTGCAGCACCGCCATTCCCGGCGCCAGTGGAAATGGGCAAAATGGAATAGGGAACCGCCTAACCGGCGTGGCCTCTCCATGCCATTGCCAGCGCCACAGAGAGGCCGAGCCGGCGGAGGGGGGAGGCGCGGTGCTCGGCCGCGGGGACTGGCTTCGCCGCCGGCATGAATGCGTGTAAATGCATGATTACACGCATTTACGCCGGCGGCGAAGTCATGCCACATCCTAACAACTTTCAGCCCCATTCTCAGGAATGGGCTGTTAGAGTTTAATCATAAAAGATGCCAGGAACAAAGCACCAAGCATTTAAAAAAAAAAAATCATGCTGGGGCCCAATTTGGATTGGCACCATGAAACAGTGGGAAGGGAGAAGTTAAGCCTACCCCTGGGTATTTTCCCAACCCAATACAGCTTCAAGGCGTTGCCATTTGTCCCAGTGAAGAGATATAAAGGTACTGAATGGTGTCTGCATTTTACCCCAGTAAATCAGGGAGTAGACTCCCAGGGCTGTTACAACTCAAGAAAACAGCATAGGAATAGGTTTAAACCTCCTTCCTCCATGGTCTCAGCCCAAACCCGCCCCCAAAGGGATGACTGTTGTGTTGTTTTAAAATGCCTGGAGCATGGGACTCACAGCTTCTCCTATAGCTGAGCCCTAATTAGTCCTACAGAATTCAGTGGGTCTATTCAGAAAATTCAGAAAGTGCACCATAGTACAGGGCACTGCAGTGATGAGGGAAAATCAGAAAGAAAAAAACCCAACCCTGCTTTCTTCTTTCTGCTCCACTGATGCAAGCCTCAAGGAGAAGAAGGAGGTGATTTTTCCTGATTCTCCCTCATCATTACTGTGCCCTAGGGCTGTTGAATTAAAAAAAATTCGGTATAGTTCGGATTCGGCCGAATTCGGCCCATTTAGATTCGGGATATGCCGAAGTCCGAACTCCCCCACTTCGAATCCGTTCAATTCGGCGGGAATTCAAAGTTCGGGGAAAAAATTCGGCCGAATAAAGCCATTAAAAACACAATCGCGCCTTTCCGTGGCTCTGGGGGGGCATTTTTGGGGTTAGAGGTCCCAAACTTTCAGCAGAGCTTCAAAGGACGTTTATTGAAAGACTCCCCAAGTTTTGTAAAGATTGGGTCGGGGGGGCTGAGATATGGGCCCTGAAAGGGGTCCCCCCCACCCTTAATGTGCATCTCTCAGCAGAGCTTGCCGCCCACGCACAAAGCTCCCAGCCCGGACAACAGTTTGCAAAACAACTGCAAAGCAACACAACCTTGTAAAACAACACCTTTGCAACAGGGAAAACGAGAAGACACACAATGAAACCTCCCCCCTCAAACCAGGGAGCGAGAGACTCGAGGGGGAACACACACCCCAGGCAGAACCAACGAAAGCCCCCTTTGGCTTCCCCCCCACCCACAGAAACTGCTCCCTCCCCCCACACACACAGACTCTGCTTTCCCCCCCAAACACACACATACACAGGAGAAAAATTATAGATTAAAGCCCCCAAAGGGGTCTTACTGTGGCTGTCTTCTGTTCCATCAGGAGGGGCTGGGGAGGACTTGTAATCCAAAATGATTCCAATTAGGCACGGGACGTTTTGCTCTAGAGAAGATGCACACAGGATCGGCTGATCCATTCATCCCAATAGGGGAAAGGGGAAAGGGGAAAGGGGAAAGCCCATATCTCGGGACCCCCTGACCCAATGTTCACAAAACTTGGGTGGTCTCTTAAGAACACTGGTCTGAAACTTCGCTCAAAGTTTGGGATCTGCACCCCCAAAAATGCGCCCCCTGCAGCCATGGAAAGAGAAAAGGGGGGAGGCGATATTTCTGCCCCCACTGAACCCATCTTTACAAAACTTGGGTGGTATCTTAAGAATAATTGTCTAAAGATATGCTGAAAGTTTGGGGGCTATATCCCAAAAAAAGTGCCCCCTGCAGCCACATAAATGGAAAAAGGGGGAGGGAAAAGGGGGAGAGCCCATATCTCGAGACCCCCTGACCCAATGTTTACAAAACTTGGGGGGTATCTTAAGAAGCTTCATCTGAAGCTCCACTGAAAGTTTGGGGTCTGTACCCCCAAAAATGCGCCCCTGCAGCCATGGAAAGAAAAAGGGGGAGCCCATATCTCGGGACCCCCTGACCCAATGTTTACAGAACTTGGGGGGTATCTTAAGAAGCTTCATCTGAAGCTCCACTGAAAGTTTTGTGTCTGTACCCCAAGAAATACGCCCCCTGCAGCCACAGAAAGGAGCAAATGTGCACAAGCACTCCCCACACACACACGAGGATTTCGCTCTCTCTCTCTCTCTCCCTGGCCGGGCCGCACATCAGCTGATTCCTCCAGTACTCAATCCTGACTGATTGGCCAGAAGAAGACCCAGCTTGGCCACCGATTGGCCGGGGGAGGAGAATGCTGCTTACTGACGGTTATGCTGCTTACTGACGGCCCCGAATTTGCCGGATTTATTCGCGAACTCCCGAACTCGCTGAATTCGGGCCCCCCGGTTGCCCGCCAGTTTTGAGTTCCTCCCGAACTAAAAACCACCGAATCAGGGGAAATTCGGCTGATTTTCAGTTCGGCCCAACTGAATCAACAGCCCTACTGTGCCCTGTACTTAGGGTTGCCAACCTGGAGAAAATGGCCTCTTTGGTAATTGGACTCGATGGCATTGAAGTCCCTCCCCTCTCCAAACCCCGCCCTCCTCGGGTTCCACCCCAAAAACCTCCCGCCGGTGGCAAAGAGGGACCTGGCAACCCTACTTGTAGTGTGGTGCATTTTGTTAGTGAAATTCTTCTGGTCCTCTGAGAGCATTTTTAGAGCAAACATTGGGCTGCTTAGGGAAGAAGAAGGCGAAATGAAAAAAAAAGAAGAAAAAAAAGGAGAAATGATTCTGTGAGCTTTCCCAATGGATCCAGTCCTTTTCCTGGATATTTAATCCTACTACTAAAAAAAATGTAGGACTAATAGTATAACACAGCATGTTTAAAACACCAGATGCCAGAGTTATATTTCTATAAATTAAAGGTAGGGTTCTAGATTAAATTTTGAGACGATTAAAACATTATAATTAAGAAGAATAAAATATTTCAAGGCTTTTTTCACAGTTCTGAAACTTTTTAAAGCCAATTGGTACCTTTATATGGTGAATTAATAATTGATACTTTTTCTTTATGGTAATATATTAAATCAGCCATGAATGAAGAGTTGTTAGAACTGTATGTGCATACAGTTCTGACACACTGTGGGGTTCAGGGATTGACCAGAAGTGCATTTTTTAAAGATTTCAAGATGAGTTTGCCCATTTTACAGGGAGACAGAGTTGCTGGCCCCATAGCTATAAGTTCTCAAAGCTTTCCCTTCTAGGGCAGGGGCCTAAAGCCATCATCAGTCATAAGGATCCTGTATGCTTGATTTTGCCTTTGGCTAGGCCGGTGAAGTCCCGTTGTCTTTCAGAGTAAGCCACAATGACATCTGAGCCGCCTCATTAGTTTTCACTTCATTTGATGATGTGTGCAATCGACATAATTGGCTTGACCATCAAAGCCCATGGTCAGATTGTAGGGCTTAAGGTTATGGGGCAAGTTCACTTTTCTTGCTAATGGAGTTAATTTGTTGTAGGGATTGGCTAGGGACAATGGGTATGGAATGCTGCAAGGCCTTATTTATAAAGTCATGCTTCAAAGTCCGGCCGTGTCCTGTGTTCTATACACTCAGCCACATGAAACCCAAAGGTTACTTTTTTCTATAAGGTCATGATTGTTCACTGTGCCTGTGGCTACTGAAAAGCCCTTTTCAGACAACATTTAGGGTAGTCTGAATGCACATGGGTGGGGAAGAGATGGCAGGAATAAACACCAAAATCCACTATTCTGTGAAACCCTTATGTATCCCCTACCAAAAATTAGCCTTGGCTTCTCTACGAAGAAATACAGGGCTATTGAGTAGGCTTTTAGAATGTATATTCAGCCTCCAGTGTGTCAAAAAGAAAGACTGGTCCTTGTCTTGAGGAACTTATAAGCAAGAATTTGAAAGAAAGGAGGGAAGAAAAATACACACAAGGGGGAGAACATGTGGTTAGTTCCATTCTGTGTACTTAGGCCTAGTTTCAGTAGGGAATGAGGATGAAATGTTGTGCCATATAATCAGCCTTAGCTATCAAGTTTTGATAAGTAAAGGATCTCCAATGCATACATAAATCTCCTTAGAATTACAGTCTATGTGTTGAATCCTACAAATTGTGAGCGCCCAGAAATTAATTTTCCTCTGTCTTCCCTTTCCCCTTACAGCCATATAAATTCCCCATGAAGCCAATGCTGGGGGAGGGGAGTGTCAAATAGGGCTGCCAACCTGCAGGTACTAGCTAGAGATCTCCTGCTATTACAACTGATCTCCAGCTGATAGAGATCAGATCACCTGAAGAAAACGGCCACTTTGGCAATTAGACTCTATGGCGTTGAAGGCCTTCCCCTCCCCAAACCCCACCCTTTTCAGGCTCTGCCCCAAAAACCTTCCGCTGGTGGTGAAGAGGGACCTGGCAACCTTAATAAACCCCCTTCTCCATATGCACCATAGTTGCAATCTGAATTGGGCACCTCACATGGGTGCTAGAAAAAGATGAATGTTTTAGGATCAGGGTCTACAGCTGTAGTCCTAAAAGTTACTTACGGTACACATAAATTCTAGAAAAATCAAGGTGACAACCTTCCAAGAAAATCTACTCATAGTTGAGGTGTTGACTTTAAAAGTCATTCTGTCCTGCTATTTAGACTCTTCATTACTGGATTCCAAAAGTAATTCTTTCAAATATTGACAGAGGTAGTATATCTCCATCTGGCCAGTGCCAAACGTTATGATCTCAATAACACTAGGGGATTTTATCATATTTTTTTCCCTGTGAGTTTATGTTTCTTTAAAATATTTGGCAGGGGGGGAAGTCTTTGGCTACCATTCCAGAATTTCCTGAGTGGATTACATGGTTAAAGATCAGGTCTGCAGATTGCATTTGATTAAAGAGATCATATCAATCAGGCTGTGAAAATGGCCCTGTGCAGCAACTTTGCATGCTGTATGCATTATAGCAAATGTTAGCATCCAAGAAATCACAGAATTTGGAGCTGTTTCATGCAATGAACAGGGCAAACCCCAGTTTGCCGTGGAATATGTGCTCAACAGGGAGCTGCCTGTAGCCAATCAGGGCTCCTTGACAAATTTACCCATATGATGCACATGTTCGCAAGCATATGCTACAGTCACACTGCGCACTTTACAAGTTTAAAAATGCGAATGCAAAAATGAAGCACAATCCTCATATTTTGGACCGGGTTGGGGCAGAAGCTGAGAAAAAGCAAAGTGCCTCAGTTGTGAATTCATGGCTGAGACAGGGAGCTGTCTTTGTAGAGCTGTCTGAATTAAGTTGCATTCATTTACCCCCCCCCCCAAAAAAACTTCCATTATTCTCAGATGACTGTAGCCTAGGTTTGGTGATTTAGTGGCATGGAGAGGCTTGGAGTGTACAGACAGCAGCAGGAAAATTTTAAGTGGAACATCAGCCACATGTTTTTTACATGTTAACCTTCCTAGTACAGATCTTCCTGTTATTCCATTCTGAAAAACTCAATTGTAAACTGTAAAGATGTACCATGGGAGGCTTGAGTACAAATCTTCTAAACCCAGTTTCTGGATATGCCTCTTTCCAGTTCCCTACAGAACACCGAGTTAGATTACTTCCCTTTGTGGCAAGACTTGTCTGCAAACAGTGACAAGGTTTTGCTTGCTAATGGCACATCTGGCTTTCAGGATGTTTTCTTTTAAAATGAAAATCACAGACAATTGCTAATGGGGCAACTTGCAATTTGCCCATCAAGACAAGAACTACTGATTGACACATAAGTCAAGGGTTGGGGGTTTCTCTGGAATCTCTTTTTTTGTCTGCTTTCTATCTCAGGGAAGTGTGGATTTTAATGGAGACTGCAAAGCTCAAAAACAGCTTCCTGGCATTGCGAAAGAGACTAATATAGTGTGGGCAGAGCTTAGTAAAAGCAAGGCACAACATCCCCCCCACCGCCCAGTTTTCAAGGGATTGTTAAAGAGATTGTCAAGGAATCATTTGTGGTTCTATTTAATGGCTTTGCCCCTTAGAATGTGCAGAGATTGCCGGGGTTTGTTCCAGTTACACTGATCCTTTCTCCTGCAGCGTCCCCTTTGGAATTTTAATTTTGTAAATCTCCCCCCACACCCCCGAAGCCGAATGGCACTAAGGTAAAATACTTTTCTGCTGATTTGGCAGGATTAAGAAATAAATTAAAGCGCCCTGGCTGCCTAGAAGTCTTGTTTTACCAGCTGCTTGCAAAAATCGACTAATGATTACATTTTAAGCCCTTTTAGCACGTTGAGTTCAGCAGGTTAAGCCTAGTGGACCTTCTGGCCTGGGAGTCATGTGTCTCCTGTATCTGAGAGATCAATGTTTTATAGCGGGCTGGCTTAGCAATACACCGTGAAAAAAGAACCATCACTTTACACCTAGGCCTATTAAGCATACAGTACTTAAAGGCAGCCTGGACTTATCTAATGGCTGCACACACTTCCTGGCAAGCCTTCCCACTTCTGCCTGTGCCAGAGTTGTCGTGCGAATGCACATAAATCTGTTCAATTTGCGGGAAATGAAATACTCAAGAACCCGAAAAGAACATAAAATGTAATTAGGAAGTTATTTCGCCATCCATAAGGAATTAGTTCATTATATTTAGCCAGCACATCTCTCTATGCATGTTTCATGTAAAACAGAGCCAGCGATACACTAGCGTACACATGTAAAAGTCTCCATATGCATACACAAAAAAATAATGACTTTGAGAATTAAAGAATTCTGCCTTTGCTTTATGGTATAAAAAGTTCTATAAAAAAGAGGATCTAAAACTTTCTCATCTTAGTAAGCAATGGCTGCAATCCATCTCCCGCTATTATAACTGATCTCCAACCAATAGAGATCAGTTCACCTAGAGAAAATGGCTGCTTTGGCAATTGGACTCTATGGCATTGAAGTCCCTCCCCCTCCTAAACTCCTCAGGCTCTGCCCCCAAAACCTCCCACTGATGGCGAAGAGGGACCTGGCAACCCTAATGCTCAGGATTGCTCCCAGTATTTCCAAATAAAGCCACTTATGACTTACAGTTTTATTTTAGTAATCGAAAAACACCAGGGGTATAAAACAACCCCAGAACTTTAATGATATTGCCATTGAGGACCCTGATTGAGTGGAAAGGTGGCATAAACATGCTTTAAATGAATAAATGAGAAGCTTTTTAATGCAAAAATACCTCACGAAGGTTGTTCTTGCGGTAGAAAAATACCCCAGATACAAATGTTAGCAATTATTGTTACATGTTTTCTTTTGAAATTTATAGAAGTGTGTTAGTTTTCTAATATCTTAGGTTCCACACATAGTTTTTTTATTTCAAATTGAAAATGAAAATTATAACTTTATAAAGGAAAAGAACTGGTGCAAGTTATTCAGTATGCAAAAGGGGAAGAGTGAGTCTCCTCAGAAGAAACCCTTTGCCTCGCGTAAAAGTGTGTTTTTGCAGGCTCTGAGTATTTGGGAGTTGGGAGACACGATGCCACCAGAAACATTTTTGGTATTCTGGGAACTTTTCTACCCCAAGATACAACGGGATTTGGCTTGGGGTATGAATATCCCCAGAATATTGTGTATTTAAGTTTTTTCTCCTCACATTTTCCTGAAGGCATAGTTCTATTTGATTGACCATGTTTAGCTCCTGGATTTATATTTAGGGGCTATGACATGTAAAAATATTAAACCTTTACATTATTTATAATGAATAATTCTATACAATATTCTGTATAGCTAGGTATTATCTTTTCCCGGCTCTTTCCTGTTGACTTTGCAATCCTTTTTAAAAAAGGAATCCTGTATGAAATGGCAAAGCTGTGCCACCATTTTTTAAACCTGCTGCTATGTATTTTAATGCAATTCTCTGTTGCTAACCAGATTGGTTTTCAAATCATTATATTGGCTGCTGTTTTATATTTAAACTGTGGTTTAATGCATGTTGTTGTTTTTATGTATTGCTGTATTTGTTTTCTCAAGAGCTTATTGCTGAGAGTCAACATTAAAATAATTAAAATAAAATAGATTAGAAATGAAAATGGTAGTGTATGTATTTAATGAGCTCATGACATCAATTTTTTAAATCCTCCTTTCCCAAGGCTTAGGAAAGCAGTAGTGGTTTAAAGTCACACTGAAAGTAAGACCACTAAGGAATGCCAGGGTCACTATGCAGAGGAAGGCAATAGCAAATCACCTGTTAGTCTCTTGCCTTGAAAACCTTACTGGGCTGCCATAAGTTGGTTGCAAATTGACAGCACTTTACACACACACAAAATATAGATCATTATTATTGAGTATTCCTTATTTGAAGTGCTTGGGACCAGAAGTGTTTCGGATGTCAGATTTTTTCAGATTTTGGAATACCAAGCTGCCCTGCAGCCCAACCCAGCTCAACAGCCCTGGCAGGAGCTCCTCCAACTGTGGGCCCCTTGGCTTACCCGCCAAGGCTGCTGTTACTCCCTCGGCCTGCAAGCAGGGAAAGGATCAGCTGGCACAGGTGGCCACTCATCCACCAGTCCGCCCACAGCTCCACCTCTCCGCCTCCATGCTCGCCAGGGCCCCTGGCCACCTCTCCCCTTCTACGGTGGGCAGAGCACTGCAGCTGGGCTGCAGCGGGTCAGGTCTCTCTCTCTCTCTCTCTCTCTCTCTCTCTCTCTCTCTCTCTCTCTCTCTCCTCTCTCTCTCTCTCTCTCTCTCTCTCTCTCTCTCTCTCTCTCTCTCTCTCTCTCTCTCTCTCTCTCTCTCTCTCTCTCTCTCTCTCTCTCTCTCTCTCAGCTTTAAAGTTTCTGTGCTCTCCCTGCTCTGCTGCAAGGAGCAGTTTGTGTCCCTGACTCCCACTGAGTGGACCCTCCCTGCTCTCCTTCTCTCTTGATCACCACTCACTGCCTCCCCGCCACCCTTTTAATGTCCTCCCCCACTTCCACACCTGTCCTCACATGACTGCTAGCCAAGACGCACCATGACAGCTGTATAGGGTGACCAAGTCTGGGTTGGGAAATACCTGGAGAGTTTGAGGGTGGAGATAGGTGAGTGGGGTTTGGTCAGGGGAGGGACTTCAATGCCATGGAGTCCCACCTTCCAAAGCATCCATTTTCTCAAGGGAAATGATCTCTGTCGCCTGGAGATCAACTGTAATAGCGGGAGATCTCCAGCTACTATCTGGAGGTTGGCAACCCTACTGCTGTATCACAGAACTGAACCAAATGTTGCAAACTGCACAAGTGCACCATGGGGACGTACAGCTATACTGTAACTGGTAGTTCCTGGAAGCAGCTCATGAGTAAACGTGCAGCAGAGCCTGGCTAAAATTGGGACTGATGTGCAGGAGAAGAACCCCTTGCCTTCTCCCCTGTGCTGTTTTCAGCAGCTGAAACAGCCCAGAGGCTGCAGGAAGGGAGCATTATTTTATCTGGGAGGAGTCAGCACGTGCAAGCATTCAGTGCAGGTGCTAGTTCCCAGCAGACCTAATAACGCTTCCCCTGTGCCCCCCCACCCCCGGCTGATTCAGCCACTGAAAATAGAACAGGGGAGAAGGCAGAAATTTCTCTTTCTCCCACACAGCAGTCCCAATGTGAACTGGGCCCTGTTGCAGGTTTACTTACAAATTGCCACCAGGTATTAGCATGTACAAGATAGCTGCAAGTTCCCTTGGCAGACTTGTATCTTTTGTAATGCCTACTTAGGGTCATTGTCAGCATCCTCTGTTGTAAACTGTCACATCTCTGCACAACCTTAAAATGTGATCCTAAAGGTCAGTCTAGGTGTGATGGAAGAATCTGTGTGAATTTATTCAGGGGTCCACTATTCACTAGTAAAGTAGAAAACAGAGCACATAATCTGAGGAATAAAATCCTTCTCCCTTCTTCTACCTTACCTCGCTCCTTATAGCAAGGACCCCAGGAGACTGCACCCCATGGATTTTTCTTCCATGCAGACTTCAATATCAGAAGCAAGCCTGGCTGAAAAGCAACTGAGTATAGTGACACAAGAATTCAGGGAAGAGAGCAGCACTGAGCTCCCCTCACCTATCCCCTTTGTAAAATCAATGGACTTACACTTTACAGGTGAATGTGCTCACACACAAACTCACATGGACTCCCTCAATTGGATCTATTTTTGTCCTTACACATATGGTACATTTGGATAAAACAACAACATGAAGTCATGTTTATCACCAACACTTCCTGAGCGCTCAACCTGCTCCCCTGCTTGTGAGCCTATTGCGGCATCTTTGTTGGCTACTGTGGAAGTAGGAGGCTCGGAGGAAACTAGATGGTTCATTAGTCTGCTCCACCAGGATTTTGCTTATGTTCTTAGCTGCTCGTAATGCTTTACAATATGCATAGGCACCAAGTCTTATAACATCCCATGGTCTGCTGGCTTGCCAGTTGCCAGGTTTGTTAAATATGTCATCTTTGGCCTGTGAAAACCAAATCCATGCCAAGATATAAACAATTGCTCACAACATAACCAGCCACATTCCCATCCCTTCTAAAGTGGAATAAAAGGACCCATTATCCTTAACAAACCAATCCTGTGAGCTGAAGTATATGCCCAATGCCCATTCCCTTCAATGTTTGGGTTTCAGCTTGGGTGTCATCTGAATCATTTTCCATGCATGCAAACTACAGTTTTGAAACAAGGGTGAGGTAAAGGTATACAAAATGTACAGTCTGTGCTCATAATGACTGAGGAATAGAATTTGTTCACAAGGTCAATGGTAATTTGCCTAAATATTACATTTTTTACCAAGTATGATCACCAATCACACCCAACACTCTTCTGCATCTCTGCACTGCAGGGAAAGATTCATTGTGATATAAAAGCTGTCTTTCAGTACAATTTGTCTGATAATACTGCTAATATATTTGAGAACCTTTGTTTGTTTTTGTTTAAAACATTTATTAGCCACCCTTCTACCTTGTAGAACTCCAGATGGCGTAAAATGTATATAAAATGATGATTATAAAAAACACATAACAGATCACAATTTAAAAACCTTCTGGGTTCCTAGGAACTAGGGTTACCAGGTCCATCTTTGCCACTGGCAGGAGGTTTTGGGGGTGGAGCCTGAGAAGGGGTTTGGGGAGGGGAGGGACTTCAATGTCATAGAGTCCAATTGCCAAAGTGGCCATTTTCTCCAGGTGAACTGATCTCTGTCAGCTGGAGATCTGTTGTAATAGCAGGAGATCTCCAGCTAGTACCTGGAGGTTGGCAACCCTACTAGGAACACTTGTTTGGAAACCAGTGTTGTCTATCAACCAGAATTCTGGAAACCAGTATATCAGTGTTGTATATCTGTATATTAGTGTTGTATATCAGTGTTGTTTGGAATCCAGCTGTATATCCAGTGTTGGTTGGAAACCAGTGTTGTATATCAACCAGAAGCCTCAGCAGGCAACAGCCAGGAGGAGTGCCTGGAGTAGGGTTGCCAGGCCCCTCTTTGCTACCAGCGGGAGGTTTTTGGGGCAGAGCCTGAGGGTGGGGTTTGTGGAGTGCCATAGAGTCCAATTGCCAAAGCAGCCATTTTCTCTAGGTGAACTGATCTCTATCAGCTAGAGATCAGTTGTAATAGCAGGAGATCTCCAGCTAGTACCTGGAGGTTGGCAACCCTAGCCTGGAGGTCTCCCATCACAAGCTGGCAAATGGGAAGCCTATCTGTAAATATATTCAGCTTGAGCTCTGAAAAGCCAGAGGAAAAAAAAATAAGCTGTAGCCTATGCTGAAATTGTGCATTGAGCTTGTTCTTTAGAGGTTCTGGAGCCTTCAAACCTGACCTGGTCTGTGCTACTTCAGCCTGACATGTTGGCATTCAACAGGCCTTGTTTTTTCAAAAGGTTTTACACCAGCAAAGTATTCCTGAGTCCAGCAGTGTTTTTCAGCCCAACGAAGGGGGCACAGGCTCTTTGCCAGAGAAAACAGCAACCTCAAAATATTCCAAACTATTCAGTCATGCCACACTCAAGAAAACATTGACAGTTGACTCCAGAATAAATAAAAAGCAGAGTCAACTCTGAAGTCTGTAGGGCCTACTTACCAGGTCCACAATGGCACCACATTATTTCAAACAGTGATAACAAAGCACCAATATTGACTTTGTTCTTGCTCAGTGTGGTGATGGCGGCAGCAAAAGCAAGACTAGGGGATCAGTACCCGTTGATCTCAATAAGTCAATGATTTACTGGAATTTCCTCTTGTTTTGAGATTTGATTGAAAACGTTTTCAGTCTCAGGTACTTGAGGCCTGGATAATTTCAGCAAGTGCACCGCCAGCTGTGGCACGAGTCATTTAACACTGTCACTTTCCCAGGCCACCTCAATTCTGTATTTGTTGTTGCTTCTGTTTCTAAAGTAACAGGACTCTGTTTTTTTAAAGATACCGAGGAAGTACCATGCAGACACCAGGGGTTTCTGGCACGGCACCATTAATGTGCTGGAGACATCTAATTACAGGGAAACCCAAATAAAATCACATCCTGGGAAAGCAAGCAGGCAGTTTCTTTTCTCCTACAAGAAAAGTTATATATGTGTTACAGCAAATGGTCAAACCTCCATGAATGTCCCCATTCACATACAGATGCCAACAACTCAAGATTATCTTGGTGAACGGCCCAAAATAGCCAGTTCCATGCATATACAGTTCCTTTCCTTTCCTTTTATCCTTTAGAAGCTCCTTGATCCATTGATCTTGAGCAGCATATATCTAGTGTTTGAGGGATATAAGGACTGAAACAAACTTGCCACTGACAATGTAGCCTTGGGGTCCCTATCTCTTAGTAGAAAAGGCATTATGTCAGACACAGAGGCATTAGATTTGTATGTTAAAAGGGGGGAGATATAATGTGATCAAAGTTCCTCGTAAAAGCTGCATTCCAAAAGGGCATGAGCTAGTGAATCGATAGAGCCAGAAGAGCAAGGACAGGTCCTGCCTGGATATGGTATATTCAAAATTCTGCCCTGCATAACCATAGAGGGGTTAGCATTCAATCTAGCTAAACCAGTGGTTCCCAACCTTTTTTTGACCAGGGACCACTAGGACTTTTTTGTTCGGTGCAGGGACCCCAAGGTTCAAAATAAAAATTCAGAGAATTTGAAAATAAACTTTAATCATAACTGTTAGTTAAACATTAAACTTAGAATAATATTTGAATATATATTTTTATAATAGAGAACTTTTAATTGACAATATTAATTTATTATGGGTTTATAAGTTTGTTTCGCGGACCTTAATTTAGTTCTCGCGGACCCCTGGGGGTCCATGGACCCCTGGTTGGGAACCAGTGAGCTAAACAAAAGGCTCTAGAAAGACGAGGAGTTGTCAAATAATCTGTATAAGCAGGCAAACCACGTGGTGATGGTATTCCAAAGAACTGGGATGAACAAATGCGGCGAGCACGAAAAGTAGTGCTGTTATAATCAAGCTCTTTAATGCGCTTTTTAATTTTGGTGAAAGCTTCAGTTTTCCCAATATCTAATAAAATATCCTGCGAGAAGCCCAACAATGATAGTTTCTCATCTAAGATTTTTTCCCATGAGGATTTAAAAGGGTCGTGCTTCAGAGAAGCTAGGAACCCCTCAGTGCTAAAGCACAGTTTAAGGTGTAGTTTAAAGGCTCAGAACGAAGAGTAATGCCAGCAACACAACGAGGGGTGTTTAGGAGTTTTGGTAAGAAATGAAGTAATGGACGATCTATAGATTCATTGACAACTGTTATCCAGATGGCAACACCAAAAAGAATAATTGGGATAATTTTTAGATAGAAAACCTGAATAGCCCCTGGAATATATTTGCCACCTTTGGTGTGGAAAAAGTTGACAATAGCACCAACCCCAGGTTTAATTTTGTTGGACACTGCTTTTTGATGGGCATTCCAATTTAGGTTATGGGAAAAAAGAATGCCAAGGTAAACAAACTCCTTGACTTGGTCAACCTCAAAGCCGTCTAACACCCAGCGAAAAAGAGGCATTTTTCTCCTCTTAGTGAAGATCATAATCTTAGATTTATGATGGTTTATTTTAAGATCTTCCCTTAAGCAGTACTCAGAGAAGGTTTGTAAAGATCTTTTCAAACCAATTCTTGTGTGGGACAGGAGAACTGCATCATCAGCATAGAGTAGAATTGGGGTGGGATGACTTGCAAGCTTTGGGGGGTGACAAGACTCTGAGAAATTGGTTGGCATATCATTCAGGTATAGATTAAACATGAGAGGAGCAAGGAGGCAACCTTGTCTAACTCCATTGGCCAGTTCAAAGGGCTCAGTTAGTTCTCCTTGGTCGCCACAGCGAACCTGAGCTGTGAGGTCAGTATGAAATTGTTGAATGAGCCATAGTAACCTCCTATCAATAGTAAAATTTGATAGTTTCAACCATAGCCTCTCCCTTGGGATGGTATCAAAAGCTCCCTTAAGATCCATAAAACCCGCATAAAGGGTGCCATTTTGGGGGGAGGAATATTTCTCGGCTAAGTGAGAGAGCACTAAACAATGGTCCGTAACAGACCAGCCCCTTTTGAAGCCAATCTGCTCCCAGCCAAGGATGTCATTACTCTCAACCCAGTCCAACAGCCTCTTTAATAAGTATTTGCCTAAGCAAGACAAAAGGCTGATTGGACAATAACAGCTTGGGTCAGAGCGCTGACACTTTTTAAAGATTGGGACGATAATAGTATGTCTCCAAGATTTTAGAATGGCTCCTGATGCATTAATTTGTGTAAATACAGGAGCAAGAATGTCGGCCCACCATTTATTATTGACTTTGAAAAGTTCGTAGGGGATTAGATCAGAACCTGGGGTTTTCCCTGAGCGTAAGCGATCAATGAGCGGTTTAATTTCATTAGGAGACACATCTGGCCAGGAATTCAGCAAAATAGAAGGTGCTACAGGTATAAGTCCTTAGTTTTCCACAGAGTAGGAGAAAAGGCTCTTGAAGTAAGCTACCCAGACCGATGACGGGATACATGCGGGGACTCTGACATAGCCATTACTTAGAGAATTCACAGTCAGCCAGAAGGTTGAATTATCATTGTTGTTTATAGCTGTAATCAAGCTCCTCCAATTTTTATATAAGGCCTCTTTTTTCCTCCAGTTTACCAAGTCCTTTTAGTTCTTTTTAATGGTTAGCAATTCCTTCAATACTGAAATAGTATTGTTCCTTTTGAATTCTCTATGTTCCCTGGTTATTGCTCGTTTGAGGAGTCTGCACTCACGGTTAAACCAAGAATTTTGTTTGGACAAAGTGAGTGTGAGGTAATTTCCTTAGTAAATAAGGGTTTAAATAAATCAATTAATCTGAAAAAAACATTTAGGACAGTAGCTGCAGACTCTTACCCAAGGAGGGCAGCCATATACAGTTCCATGCATTTGGGACATGCACAGGCGATGGTCAAGAGTGGCCAACTTATTTCTACATTTTTGAATATTCACAAGAGTTCCCAGTGAGTGTTAACATTTCTTTCCAATGTTGAAAGTCTCCAGATTTCAGATATTCACTACAACACATGAATGTCCCAACTGTGAAAAATAAAATTAAGAAAGTAGACCATGGGAGTTTCTTATTATCTCACTACTCTCAGTCTTTAGGCAATTGCAGAGAAGGCATGAACTTGCTGATAAATTAAGCAAAAGAGATATTTCATAAACAAAGAAGACACAAAGGGAAACCCAGGGATGACCAAATAAGTACTTTTTTTTTTGCTTAACACTGAACTTGAGACTCAGCCAGCTCTGCTATCTCAAATTCTTAAGTCAACTTCCATCAACATGGTTCCACAGTGATGGGTATTTAACCTTGTGAACTTGTTAAGAAAGGGTGTGGGCCACTGTTCAAAAAAAGTGTGAGACTGCCATTGGGTTCAGCTCATAAAAAGAAGACAGAATCTTTTGGTTGTTAAGCTTCTAACATCAAAAGCAAACTTGCTGGGTATCTGGGAATGAGGCTTTTAGGCACCAGGAATCAAACAAATTACCCAGTATATCTACACACCAGCCTCTTATCAGTGGTACTAGATTAAAAATAATCATTGATTCACAAATCAACAATGGAGTCTGCGGCTAAAACAGTTGATGAAATTACTTTACAGGCCTCCCTACTTACCCTGTTTATGTATGCGGCAAAATTAGTTGCTGATAATGGAAGGATTCTGGCGGTTCCTGTGCTTGCGAAGCAATTTGTCACCCAATTGTTTCTAGTTAGGAATTAAGCCTGGAACACATAATGACAGGTTTATGATGAGAACGCAGTGGTTTATGATTTGCAAATATTGTATGGTGGGCAGTGTACGCCTTGAACGGCTGTGTGTATTTAAAAGCCAAAAACACCTAATTGGATTTTACAGCCTCCAGAGAAAATGAATTACAGAACGATCAATAAGAAACAACCGTTAAACCCAGCCATAAAGAGGGATAAAACTGAATCCTTTGGGGACCAGCAAAGAATGACGGAATGGACCTCAGACAGCAGCTGATCTGAGCAGGTGTTGTGCTGAGGCTCAACAAGTTCACACAGGCAGAGAAGAATAGACCATGGTAGGCAACATGTTACAAGAAGAGAGGATCATACCCACTGGCTCTGCCACCAACATCTGTGCATTCATTTGATTTTTTGAATAGGGCAAACATGCACAGGCCAGGATGGCACCACTAGCCGTGATTCCAATGCCACCACTGTTTAACAATGTACCCAATCATGTTAATTTCATTCTACATGTAGTTTCTGACTGACACAGTGCATTCCTGAGCAGAATGCCTGCCCCAGGCTTAGGAGGCAATGCAGCGGCGCTGCCTCCTAAGCAGGTTTCACCACCGCCAAAACTTCTGCCCTGCGCAAAAAAATGATGCAACCCTCATAGGGTTGCACGGGAGATACGCCACCTAGGTGGCGTATCTTGGCCAAAAAAAGGGGGTGTTCCCGAGCTGTAACGGCTCAGGAGGCCACATAATTAAGTACATCAAGTCACAGTGAGCTTGCTGCGACCCCATGAAGTTCTACCTTCAAATGAAGAGATCTTCCTTGGTGGTCTCCCATCCAAGTACTGACTATCAGCAATCCTGCTTAGCTTCTGAGCTCTGATGGGCTCAGGTTGGTCCGGGCTATTTAGGCTGCTATGATTACAGATTACAGAGTTAGAAAACAATTCAGAAGCAGACGATATAATATATGCAAGAAACAATTCAACAAAACTGGGCTACAAAACTGGAGACCAATGAAATGAAAACAGTATAATATATCCAAGTAAACTATGCAATATACATTTTTAAAAACTGACTAAAAATTGTCACAGACATTTAAACGACAAGCCTGTTCCCTTTACAAAAAGTGCCATCCAGAACAATTCCATTACATGCTTAAAGAAAAGGAAGCTTCTGTGGGTCTGCAGCTCAGCTCAAAAGAAGCTCAGTTGTGGGGGAGAGATAAGACAGTGTCTAAGATGGCCCATGCTCAGGTATCAATAGGGTTGCCAACCTCCAGGTACTAGCTGGAGATCTCCTGCTATTACAACTGATCTCCAGCTGATCTCCAGATCAGTTCCCCTGGAGAAAATGGCCGCTTTGGCAATTGGACTCTGTGGCATTGCCCTCCCTCCCCTCCCCAAACCCTGCCCTCTTCAGGCTCCGCCTCAGAAATCTCCAGGTATTTCCCAACCTGCATCTGGCAACCCTAGGTATCAAGTTTGTCAAAGCATCTGTTAATGCAGCGGTGAGCTTAAACCACACATTGACCTTGAAAACTTTCTAGAAAGCTCTGTGTGTTGTAATGCAGGGTTTGCCTGACCAAGGTATACACCTGAATTTCAGTACTTCCTTCCTTTCCTTTTCAAGTTCCTTTCTGGGAAGTCAGTCTCTGAAGATGGCTGTTGACCTGTGGGGTGCCACAGGATTCCATCTTGTTCCCCAAGCTATTTAACATCTATATGAAACCATTGGGAGAGGTCATCAGAAGGTATGGGCTTCGATGTCACCAAGATACGGATGATGGCTACCTCTACCTTTTCCCCACTTAATTCCAAGGATGCTGTCAATGTTCTGAATTGGTGATTGGAGTCAGTAATGGGCTGGATGGGGGTGAACAAGATGAAACTTGATCCTGACAAGACAGAGGTTCTCTGGGTTAGTAGGAAATCAGACCAGGGAGATCTGAAGTGGATGGGGTTATACTCCCCTTGAAAGGCCAAGTTCGCAGCTTGGGAGTGCTGCTGTGGCTTGGAGTGCTTTTGCTCAGCTTCAGCTGGTATGTCAGCTGCATCCATTCGTGGTTCAGTCAGATCTAGCCACAGTGATCCTTGCCTTAGACTGGACTACTGCAATGCGCTTTACTTGGGGCTACCCATGAAGAGTATTTGGAAGCTGCAGCTAATGCAGAATGCTGCAGCTAGACTGCTGGTCGGGTCCAGCTATTAGGAGCATATATCCCCAATACTAAAGCAATTACACTGGCAACCGATCTGCATCTGAGCCCAATTCAAGGTGTTGGTTTTGTCCTTTAAAGCCCTACATGGCTTGGGACTGGGGTATTTGAAGGACCATCTTCTCTCCTACTTTCTTGCCTGAGAATTAAGATTGCGGGAAGATGCCCTCCTGTCTGTCCCACCAATTAAAGACCCTTGTTTGGTGGGTACATGAGAGAGGGCCTTTTTTGTGGCAGCCCCACAATTATGGAACAACCTCCCCAGAGAGGTACACCTGCCCCCCTTATTATCAATCTTCAAGAGGTAATAGAAGACAATTTTATTTAGGACTGCATTTTAATTGATTTAGTTTTTATTACTGGCAGTCCTAATTGGAGTTTTTTAGTTGTGCCTTTTATAGCTTTTATCATAGTGTTTTTATTGTGTTTTTAATGTTTTGTTTATATTGTAAGCCACCTTGAGTTCCGTAAGGGAGAAAGGTGGCTAATAAATATTTTGAATGAATGAATGAATGAATGAATGAAATGTAGTTTGCTTGCAAGTGATGTAAGGTAGTGGGATTTCCATCCCCTATAAATTAAAGGGGAAATGGCTTCATGCTCATATCTACCCTCTGACAGTTAAAGCCAAGGACAATAGGTGTATACATAGATGTTTGCAATGTTGTATACATAGATGTTTTGACAAACTCTAATATTGTTGTAGTTAGAAATCTGGGAACATCCTGAAGTGCCTTCCATAGTGTCTCTCCTTCTATATTAAAGAGTTCCACTTGTGCTTTCCTTATCGACACTTCATGAAGATAGGAAAGGAATTGCTTTTAAGATAGAGAGAGCCATTTTAAATAATTAACACAGACTCTCTGGCTGGGACTAAGTGTAGCAAAGTACACATGTGAAGGCCTGTCTTCTGATCACAGATCAAAGTAGGGTCCTCCTGAGCTGAAGTCTTGAGATACTGTCCAGACTAAGCTTTTAAAACAAGTGCCTCTTTGGGGTGGAAGAAGAGACACACAACATCCTCATCTCTTACCTTACCTGGAGAGTCCTCTTTTAGAGAAAAGTACAACAATAGAATGCTGCTTATTTATGTATACTATGATAGGAGGAAACCCAAGAGGCAAATCTTGCACAAGTTGGTAGGGCTGCCAACCTCCAGGTGGGGCCTGGAGATCTCCCAGAATTATTACTGATCTTCAGACTACAGAAATTGGTTTCCTTGGAGGAAGTGTCTACTTTGGAGGGTGGACACTATGGCATAACATCCTGCTGAGGTCCTTTCCCTTTTCAACCGCACCCTCCCCAGGTTCTCCCCCCCCCCCAAATCTCCAGGAATTTCCCATCCTGGAGTGGGCAACCCTAAGTAGTTGGCGTATATGTGTGTCACCCTCCCAGGGGAAGGGGAACGTTAAAAGCATCCTCCATTGTGTCAAAAACTCACTGCAAAGCAGAGGTCCATATTAACACCTTTATTTGATGTACACCAAGCCTGTAGCCTTCAGTACAGCTGCCTATAGCTGCTCTACCAGCCCTTCTGAGCTCCCTTCTTCAGTGTTGTACACCTGCCTTTTTTCTCCACTGCTTCCACTTTCACTCCCACCTCTTCCTGTTTTCTCTCTGCTCTGGCCCTCTTCTACTGAGCCATCCTCTAGCTTATCTCCTCCCACCTGGTACCAAGTTTGCTAGACATCCAGTGGGGGGAGGGGATTCCCCACCTTCAGCTGTTTCCCACTGATGGCAGATTTTTTAAATACTGCCAACAGTATGACATCACTTCTGGGAAAACCTGGAAGCTATCATCATCATCATTCCTTTATTGGCATAAAAACATAATACAGAAGGGTACAAAAGGAATGGAGATATTAAAAAGTGCCCTTTACAAAATAGTTAAAAGACAGTTACATCGAATAACGCTTTTTGTTGATACTGTCATCTAATTACCTGTTTGGCAGGCTTTTAAAACAAACTTTTAAAACTGTGCCACAGTCTCCAATATATGGGGCGAACAATTGTTCAATAAATAGGAAACATTAAAATAATCTGAGGCATTCTGTCTATTAACCAACAGGAGGCTTAAAAGTTCATCACGAGATTCTGTGTAGAAACTACAATAAAATAAGACCGTTTCAATACCTGGAAGCTAAGAAACTCTGTGGTGAAACCATAGAGTCTCCAGAGATTCGTACAGAGGTTGATGTAACTTCCAGATTTTCCTGGAAGTGACATCAAACTTCCCCCATGTCCATGCCCCTGATCTTTAACTGGTTGTTGGGTTGTGCCTGGCTACCCTGCCTGGCACTGCTCTGGTGCCTTCCAGTGCCTCCTCCACCACACACACCCCTTGCTGGGCCTGAAGCTGCAGCCTGAAGTTGCATGGACAGCTCCCCTGGCCTGAGCCATATCTGGTTTCCTGTATGCTACCAGTGGACTCAGCTGCCTTTCAGCCATGCCCGTCTCCAAGTAAGGCTGATCATTTGAGGCTGCCTCCATGGTTCTGCCACAGTGAGGTTCACAGAAGGTCTCCCATTCAGGCACGGACCAAATACCTGCTTAATCTCTGCATGGTTTCTGTATATTTCCATCCATATTCCATACTCACCAATTCCAAGATTCATTACCCTAAGCTGCACATTTAACTATTGCTGAGCTATGCCCCATTTCTTTTATTTCTTGAAGGAAATGGGGGGGGTGTTTTGTTTTTAAAACTCTGTGGTCCTGTAAAGTGGCCCTATGCTAGTGTGGGAGTTCCAGTGCACACACAGATCTCCTCTGTCCACAAGGGATATGTGTGTGGAACCATACTCTGAACAGGGAAGTCAACCGGAACAGGAGCATCATGTATGCATTTCAGCACACACAAGACACTAGTTTCATTTTCTGAATCCAATGGGGTTGCACTTTCCTTCATAGTAGCAGTCTTTGTCTGGGCTGTGACATGATCCTGCAATTTTTTTTAAATATGGTGTTAGTATAAGGATTTAGCATTCTTCTTACCAAAAAAAGGAGGTGCAAAAACTCTACTGAATGGCATATCTCCCATAGAAAGGAAGACAGCAATCAAAAGATTTCCTTCTCTGTTAAACTCATTAGCCTGCAAGGAAAAATAAAGGGTAAGAATGCAATATATCCTCAGCATGCTCTGCCTCATTTTACTAAACCACTTTCCTGTTGGCCAATGTACGCAATTCAGTGAAGACCATTTATAAAATGATGAATGACATTTGCATCTTTGTATCTAAAGCTTTGCTCTGCAGGCGTTTGGGGTCACTTTCTGTAGCTCTTCAGTTTGTGAGGAATATTGTAAAGAATAGCTTGGGAGATTTTATCATATGGTCCAGTGAACAGAATAATGGATCTGAATCTTCAAGAATGAGATTCAAAATGCAGGTTGAAGTGACTTCACAAGACTGAAATTAACTTAAACTATGGCTACTGTTTTGCATCAGTGGGTTATAGGTCAAATTAAGCCTGAACTGACCCTAGAAGCTAAAATGAGTAAACTGAGGCTATCATACTTTGGTCACATTATGAGAAGACAAAAGTCACTGGAAAAGGGCCAGGGATCAATCAGAGATGGTGTGGGATGTTCAGGGGAACTGCAACAAGAAGGGGGGAACCAGTGGAAATTGCCCCCTTGCACTTCTGCTCCCACACGGAGTGGGAGATCCAATTCACAATGTATTGGGCTTGACTTGATTCCAGCTCAGCTACAAATCAGTTTCTTTCAGCCAGATCTATTTTTGAGTGATGTAAAGGTAAGCTAAGAATTTAAAAATCTATTGAAAAGAGCACTGAGATTTTGGAGAGGATGGACAGATCTCTTGAAATATCTAGGTTGTCAATAACATTGCCAACCTAAGCACTGTTACACCCTTAAGAATTTAAGATGAGCCCTGCTAGATCAGACCAACAATCCATTTAGTCCAGCCTCCTGTTTCACACAGTGGCCAACCAGTTGTTCTGGAGGGCCAACACCAGGGCATGGAGGCCGACGTTTTCCACTGATGTTGACTTCTAGCGCTGGTATTCAGAAGTTTGCTTCCCCTTTACTCATCATGGCTAGGAGCCAGTGGTGTCCCTCTCCTCGATCCATCTGTCTATCCCCCTTTTAAAGCCATCTATGTTTGTGGCCAGCACTACACCCATTGGTAGTGAACTCCACAAGTTAATTAATCAATGAATTTAAAAAGTACATCCTGTTGATCTGAATCTATTGCCCATTTACTTGGTTGGGTGCTCAAAAGTGATAGTATTGTGGAAGAGGGAGAAAAAGTTTTCTTTATCCACTTTCTCTACCAGCAAGGTGTAGTGGTTAAGAGTGGTGATTTGGAGCAGTGGACTCTAATCTGGAGAACCGGGTTTGATTCTCTACTCCTCCACATGAGCGGCGGAAGCTAATCTGGTGAACTGGGTTGGTTTCCCCACTCCCGCACATTAAGCCAGCTGGGTGACCTTGGGCTAGTCATAGCTCTCTTAGAGCTCTCTCAGTCCCACCTACCTCACAGGGTATCTGTTGTGGGGGGGAGAAGGGAAGGTGATTGTAAGCCGGTTTGATTCTTCCGTAAGTGGTAGAGAAAGTTGGCCTAAAAACAACAACTCTTCTTCTTCATCATCTTCTTCTTCCCAGTGTGTAATTTTAAAGACCTAAACTGAAAAGCTCCAGTTCATTTAGCCTTTCCTCATAGGAAAGGTGCTCTTAAGCATCTTGATTCCCTCTTCTCCATTTTTTTGAGATACAGCAACCGGAACTGAACTAGGAAATCTACCCCCCACTCCCTGATGACAAAAACCATAATAATAAACCAAATCATTCACAGTTAAGTGCCCTTCAGTGATGCCCCAAAATTAGGGTTGCCAGGTCCCTCTTCACCACCAGCAGGAGATTTTTGGGGTGGATCTTGAGGAGGGCGGGGTTTGGGGAAGGGAGGGACTTCAATGCCATAGAGTCCAATTGCCAAAGCAGCCATTTTCTCCAGGTGAACTGATCTCTATTGGCTGGAGATCAGTTGTAAGAGCAGGAGATCTCCAGCTAGTACCTGGAGGTTGGTAACCCTAGCCAAAATATGTTACTTCAAACAGGCCACCCATGTAATGGTGCAAGGGGCTTTGGGTAGAACTGTGATGTCTGCATTAATCTGGCAGACAAACCCAGGAGAGGGCCACAACATCGCTCTGGAGAGTCTAGTTTGTGAAATAAATGTTTCTTTCACTTCAAAATGCAGCTTCTGGGCATATATGAGAGCATATTTTACCCATCCATGGTCTTTGACGTGATATAAATTTCTGCAGCCCAGATCTTCAAAGTATGCAGTGGAGTAATAGCCAAGTTAATCCCCATAAGAATAACAATGAAATCCTGTAAAAGTATTGGACCTGCACAGATAACCAAAACATTTTTGAAAGCTGACTTTTAATAGGCCCAACTGTTTTAAAGGAGGAAGGGATACCACAGGCACCTACTAACAACTGTTTATTCTGAAGCAGACTTTAGAGAAAGCAAACATCCTGTGTGGGTTTTTTTCTTTTTTCTTTTTCAGAAAGGCTCAGACAAACAGTTTGCCCAGACAATCAAAGCATATCCTACCTGAATTTTATAAAGATGACTCTGCAGGGGCAAATCCACATGTAACAGTATAATATTTAATGTGGCCATAATTAATGTTAAGAAGCCATGCTGTAGAGTGCAGGAGGGATTGGTTATTGAATGGCAGGGAATTTCAAGGACTCCATGGTTTGATTCATGGGTCTCATGGCCAAGGCTGGAACAACATAGCCAGCTGGGACTATGTGTGCCCTGGCTTCAGAGCCCTCTTCTGACACAGAAAAAAATCAGGAATGTGCAGCCTCAGTCCCTAGGATTGGCCAGCAGTTGGTCTCAACTGTGAATTGGTTAATAGCAAATATCTTACAATGTATATGCCATTTTACCAAACACCTGCTCAAGGTGGCTGACAACTAAAACAAAACCGTTAAAACGCAGTGATTAAAACCTCAAACAAATCCATTAAAACAAGCCACTAAAAGAACAGGCCAGGGCACAAAAGCAACATAAAATTCACATACAAGACATTAAACTGATGTAGAGAAAACAGTCCAGAGCTCAGAAGCAGACTATGAAACATCTAAGAAAGATAGAACTCCTCAGTTATAAACCTGGGTGAAAAGGCATGATTGAGCCTGGAGCCTAAAGGAATGTAAGGTGGGTGTCAGGCAAGTTTCAAAGGGGTGGGTAGAGTGAAATGTGATCTTCCACTAGGCCCAAGGAAGAGGGAACGAGCCAGGAGTCCTAACACAGTAGAGGAGGGCTGAAACACCACACAGGAAAAGAATCCAGAAAAAAAGGCTGTTCTATATTTTGTTTGTAATATTGTTTAAAACTCACAGAGTCTCTAGCATTAATCTGCATTCCGAACACACTGTCTCTGGTGAAATAGGCAAATTCTGTGCTGGGGACTAATGGAAAATAGCCTATACATTAAACTGCCAGTATCATAATACCCTTGCACAGATCTGTGGTGCAGCCACATTTGTGTAAGGTTCTAATCCACATGGAATTTGGAGGCGGGACGGACCCAGCCAGCAGGTAATGAGGGAGGGAGAGGGGTTAAAAAATGGCTGGCATTATTCGGGATCCACTTTTCAGTTCCCCTTAATTGCCACCATTTTTTGATGTAACCCCCCCCCGCCCTGAAATATACCAAAAAGGTAATTTTTGAGGGGGGGGGGGTTCGGTTTGGCTTTAACCAATGCATACCCCTAGTGTTGCCCACTAGTACAGGTGGCTTTAAAAGGGGTCTCAACCAATTCCTGAAGTGTGATGGTTGGATGGAACCTCTATGTAATAGAGCTGGGGTTCCCAACATATTTGAGCCTACAGGAACCTTTGGCATTCTGACACGGGGTGGTGGGCACAATAAAAAAAAATTGGCTGCCACAGGAGAAAGAGATAACCACAGAATGTCAGGAAGTGAGGTTATGCATAATACTAATCATAATAACAATTCAAATTTCAGGCAGATGTTTTGCTTAAGAAGATGCCTTTTAAGATGAACACATTGTTTAAAAATATTTTCTTGCATACACACAGCTTATATTTAGTCACGCAGTGAAGATCCTAGTGTTGTAGTGGCAGGTGCTGTCAAAGTGGTTTTTTTTTTAATCTTTTCAACCAATCAGATCTCCAGTGACCACTCAGAAGTCCTGCTGGGCAAAAGGCCCACTTGGCCCCACCCACTTTTAAAAAACAGTTTGTGGGCTCCAGGAAAAGTGCTGGCAGGTGCCATAGTGCCCTGAAATCTGCTATTGTGGCTTCAAATAAGTACATGTGGTTTCAAATGGGGTCATAACAAGGGGCAGATTGTATCCTCTGTGTAGAAAAATGGCCATCGAGGAAAGAATTAAGCTCCCTTTCTGTTGCCCACTGCTCAAAAAGCGGATGTTTTCCATTGAGTTTACACTCAAGGGTCCAAACAAATATTGTTAGAGTCTGAAATTCCTAGATCAGTAATGGTCATACACATATTATATTTTGGACCCTAGTTTGGGAAGTATATAGATCATTATATTTATGCTGATGTTATTAAACAAAAAAATTAGAAGATGAAAATTGTTTTTTTCCATAAGATTTTTTTAAATGTAAGTAACGTGGAGTGGCTCTGGAAAGGAGTAAGCTGTCTGTATGTACACAGGGAAGCACAGACAGACTGTGTGCTTGAGTCTAGCCTAGGGTTTTACACACAAAAAAAATCAGTAAATTTCGGGTTCGGGTTTATTGGGCCCAATTTTTTGGGTAAACCCAGAATAAGCCAAATATCCATACTGATAAAGGTGTATTTTGGCTTTATTTCCAGGTTTACAAAAAAAAAATCGGGTCCATTATAATCTGAGGGGATTTTTTTCGAAGCTCCTGTGGGGCATTTTTGAAGGTAGAGTTCCCAAATTTTCAGGGTAGCTTCTCCTTGCATGTACCCCAAACTTTGGTGAAGATTGGGTCAGGGGGTCCAATTTTATGCAGTCCCGAAGGGGTCACCCCCTTTTCTATGGAGGAGGGGTGACTCCTTTGGGACCTCATAAAAGCAGACCCCCAACCTAATCTTCACCAAACTTTTGGGTTCATACAAGGAGAGTCCCTTGAAGTTACCCTGAAAATTTGGGAACTTTACCTCCAAAAATGTCTCTCCCAGAGCTCATTTTTTAAAATCCCACATGAAAAAGCCTGGGGAAAGCCGAAGCCGAAAATACCTGTTCGGCTGATTTATTGATCGGCTATTCAGCTTCAGCTTTATTCCCAGGTTTTGGTATTTGGTAAAACCAAAACCTAAATATTGCCAAAACAGCTAATTTCGGGTTTATTTTCAGTTCAGGTTTATCAATATGCACAACCAACAGCCAGCAGGGAAGGGAGAGAAAGGGACAACCTACAGTTGCATGTACATTTATATGGATCATGTCCATTATAATTTTCAGTACTTTCCCCCCTGTGGCTTTATATATTAAATTGTAGCGCACAATAACCCGCATTTGTGAATAACAGGGATGCCCTTTATCTTAAAAAAAACTTTCCCCCATTATTTTTCAAACGTTCAGCTTCAATTATCTGGGCATTTAACCAACTAACCCTAATCAAAGGCAGTAGCCAAAGGAATGTTTCCTGTCCCCTAGGCCAGTGTCCAAGTTACCATGACTAGCCAACTGAGCTTACGGGATGGGTTTCACCCAATATTTCTAGCTAGTTTATTATTTTTATTTCCAAACCACCCACTTAGCCTTGCTTTCCTCACATTATATAACCGCAACAGTTGGCTACCAAAGACTCCTCAGAAAAAAAGAAAGCTTCTCCGTCCTCTCCAATTTTTTTAGTCTCTAAAGCAAAGTTGCTACATGCCCTTAGACTCCTGGCTCTATTATGTTCTCTGTGGTGGACCTTTTCTTTTTGATCCCTGATAACCGTTCCCATTAGTGCTCTTTGTACCATGTAACAGCGAGGAAGAGTTATGTCAGTATACATCTCCCTGGTGTTGGATGTGAATGATACATTTGCTCATATTTTTAGCAGATGTTTCTCCCAGCTTACTTCCACTTCAAATTTAATTTTCCCAACTGGATCGAATGCAGCAATGGCCAAGATCAGAAAAATTCAGACTTGCTTCCAAAATCCAGTTATGGTATTATGCAGAGATACATCAGTAATAGCATCAGTGCCTCTAATTGCTTGTTGAAGGGCCAGGAAAGCACAGGGAGAAGGAGACTCAGTTCAAGGCTAATGTGCATTCTCTGTGATGCAGATTCAACGGTTTTAGCGATAGTCTTCAGCTGGTGACAGACAAGATGCACATTACACACATATATGTGTAAAGAAGCCACGAAACCTGCTTTTATTTTATTTTTTAAATTGAAAAAGCTCAAGATTTGAAGCTGAGTTGGATGGCATGCTGAATCTTTTCCCACAGTTACCCCCCTCCAACTGGCTGTTCCCTTGTGGAATTTCGGAAAGGCATTTATGTGGGGGAACACATTTCTGAAATGGAGGGGGGCTGTGGCTCAGTGGAAGAGCCTCTGCTTTGCACACAGAAGGTCTCAGGTTCAATCCCCAGCATCTCAAGTTAAAAGGACCAAGCAGTAAGTGATGTGAAGTCTGAGACCCTGGAGAGCCACCTGAGGGACAATATTAACCTTGATGAACCAAGGGTCTAATTCATAGGGTTGCCAACATCCAGGCACTAGCAGGAGATCTCCGGCTATTACAACTGATCTCCAGCTGACAGAGATCAGTTCACCTGGAGAAAATGGTCGCTTTCGCAATTAGACTCTATGGCATTGAAGTCCCTCCACTCCCCAAACCCCAACCTCCTCAGGCTTCACCCCAAAAACCTCCTGCCGATGGCAAAGAGGGACCTGGCAACCCTAACAATTCAGTATGATGCAACTTTATGAGTTCATGCTTCGTCAATAACAAAAAAACATTGCTTGAGTGTGCATGTAAAGTGCAGTGTGCCCCACAACACTCCCCATTGTTGTAAAGACAAACTTTTCTGTTGTCACAGTTGTAAGGATCAAATTGGATACAGGCAATATGCCAAGAATCAGAGGGCAAAGCCACATTCTGGGACAACCCTAGCATGCCCCCAGTGGCTCCCTTCTCTCTGTGATAAGGACTAAGCCAATTATCGGCCAACATTGTCCCCAATCACAACATTCCCTCCAGATGCTTTATCTGGTCATGTTTTACTCCCAGATTGCTGAAACAGGCATTCCTCCAGGTAAGAGAACGGAATTGGGTGGTGTCCTAACCTGGCCTGCTCCCTCCTGTCTCCTGCAAGTAGGGTTGCCAGCTCTGGGTTGGGAAATACCTAGAGAATTTGGGGGTGGAGCCTGAGGAGGGTGGGGTTTGAAGAGGGGAGGGACATCAATGCCATAGAGTCCAATTGCCAAAGCAGCCATTTTCTCCAGGTGAACTGATCTCTATCGGCTGGAGATCAGTTGTAATAGTGGGAGATCTCCAGCCACCACCTGGAGGTTGGCAACCCTACCTGCAAATGGGTGGCCACACCATCTCCAGTGGTTCTTTGTCAAAAAGGATTTATCCTCTTTGTTGACATGCAATGGGATGTTACTTGCCAGTGGTGTTTGGTCACTTCCTGCCTCTTCATGTTGATTTCCGACTATGCAGTGAAGCGGCTGGGGAACCTTTCACCTTGCTGCTCCTGACACCGTCATGCTCTTAAGTGAGTGATTAGAGTTTCAATTCTATCTTTTAACCCATATTTATGTATTATATCTGTATGTATTACCTGTTGGAAGCTGCCCTTAGCTTGACTTGTTTAGGAAAGGGCGGGGTATAAATCAAATTGCCAAAGCGGACACCTCTTTTTTATTCTTCCATAGTAGTCTGTGGTAGCAAAAACCGCCGAGCCCCATGTCACTTTAAAGACGAGACAAAACCGTGCCATCCTAAGCAAAGCTAAGTCTGTTGAGGTCAATGGGCTTAGAAGGGTGTAACTCTGCTTAGGATGGCACTGTAACATTAGCATGGGCTACAGACCATTGAATGTGTGTGTGTGGGGGGGTGTTATGCCACAATAAATTAGATAGCCTTGAAGGTGCTACAGATCTTATGTTTTCTGGATTCATTCTTCTTACAAATGGTAAGTAAGAATTTAACTGAAATGCACTCTAGTGAGAGCCATGCCATCTTCTCTGTCTGTCTGTTTCTAGTTGTATACATTACCTTTTTTTGACTGGTCCTATTTACGAGGTTTATAAAATTCAAGAAGATAAACTGGGGAAAATATTGTTCCAAGAGTTTTCATAGTGAAAAGAAGCTGTTTGTAGTTCTGCTTCTATTCAAGAAGCAAAAACATAAAGCTTTGATGTTTTTCATATGACTTGGAGAGAGAGAGAGAGAGAGAGAGAGAGAGACCTTCCATTGGATGATGCTGACTTGACTCCCTCACTGACATGGCCATTTTCAGGATTAAAGGTCTAATCTAGAAGATATATTGCAATCCAAACAACAGAACCATTTAGGAGAATGTTAAATGGCACTTAAACTAAACAATTGTCCTTGGGAACTAGTTTATACGGGACTGCTCTAACATCCATTTTAAGTGTGCAGAGCTTTGAAAACAAGATGTCATTGTTTTATGAAAACACACACACATTTAATCTTCCACTTGTGAGTCGGCTCTTGAGACTTCTGGCTGCTGTACTGGCAAACACCATGAAGGAAACAAATGGGACCGGTGACAAAACGACTACTGTTATATATAGTTACATTCGATTTGCAAGATCATTTGCATGTGCTCTGCTGAACATTTTCTGGTACAAATAAGCAAACCACATTTTCCCCCCATGGATAAACGTCCCATTTGAGAGGCGATGGAAACAATGTTCCTACTCTTTTATACATGAATAATCTGAAGACAATTTTAGGCAATGTGAGAATGTCAGGGAAATTCTGCTTTCTTTTGGGCTCTGCAATTTACCCACATTAACATTTAAGGGACCATTAAGATTCAGGAGCTAAAAATAAGGACCACCCAGATCAGAGTTACAGTTTTAATATTGTAGATAATAATGAGAGCAGCCCAAAAAAAAAAATCCTCTTGCTCTCCAAATCAAACATACGGCTTTCGTCCAGAGTCAGCCAGTCAATATGAAGCCCTTGCAAGAGGAAACCATACTGTTATTTACCTGAAAGGAATATAACTCTGAATGTGAAACAATCCCCCTAACAGAAGAAGAAGAAGAAGAAGAAGAAGAAGAAGAAGAAGAAGAAGAAGAAGAAGAAGAAGAAGAAGAAGAAGAAGAAGAAGAGGAGGAGGAGGAGGAGGAGGAGGAGGAGGAGGAGGAGGAGGAGGAGGAGTTGGTTTTTATAGGCTGACTTTCTCTACCACTTAAGGAAGAATCAAACCGGCTTACAATCACCTACACTTCCCCTCCCCACAACAGACACCCTGTGAGGTAGGTAGGGCTGAGAGAGCTGTGACTAGCCCAAGGTCACCCAGCTGGCTTCATGTGGAGGAATGGGGAAACAAATCCAGTTCACCAGATTAGGCTCCGCCGCTCATGTGGAGGGGTAGGGAATCAAACCCAGTTCTCCAGATCAGAATCCACCACTCCAAACCACCACTCTTAACCACTACACGACAGGTTTTTTTAAATTACTGTACATAACTTCAACCTGTTTGCAAATTTAAGATAGCCCCATCTTTTTTCTTGATGGCACATGTGGAAAAAAACCCTATATGCTGCCTGGTTACACATGAAGCTGCCTTCTACTGAATCAGACCCTGGGTCCATCCAAGTCAGTACTGTCTACTCAGACTAGCAGCGGCTCTCTAGGGTCTCAGGCAGGGGTCTTTTACAGCACCTAATTGCCTGGTCCCTTTAACTGGAGATGCCAGGGATTGAACCTGGGACCTGGTGCCTTATCTATAGATCTTAGAAAGGGAGATGCATCCTGAGAGGCATCAACTCTAGCAAGTGAGCAGCCAGTATGGTGTATTGGTGAGAGTGTTGGATTACAGCTTGGAAACTCTCGTTTCAGACATCACTTGGACATGAAGCTCACTGGACCTTGGACCAGTCACTGTCTCACAAGGTTGTTCTGGGGATTAAACTTGGAAAGAATTCCATTTTCAGATTGTCTTTGTTGCTGTGTGTCTGGTGCAGTAGAGGCAATAGACCAGGGGCATCAAACTCAATTGTTACGGGACCGGATATGATATAAATGTCACTTGGTCGGGACGGGCCATGCCTCGCTAGGCCAGATCGAGAGTGGGGGGTGGCTGCCTCAGCTGGCTCGTGGGCCGGATAAGAACTCTCAAGGGGCTGGATCTGGCCCACAGGCCTTGTATTTGACACCACTGCAATAGACCATTTCATGTTATTTTGCGGACAATGGACTGTACCTAAAGATCTTTGGATTATGCCTATCCTGATAAAACATCAGCTTCCTGCCGAATCACCTCTAGATTTCTAGATTAGGATCTAGAAATAACTTCATCTGTTGCCAAATTTCCCTAAAACCCTATTAAGGTGGATTTTACAAGGAAATTGTACATGAGTATTCAAATATTTTATTCTGTCATGTTTTAGTCTATTCTATTCTATTGGTTTTATGCTCAAGACCTTTGGTCAAAAAAGCTTATTAATAAAAGAAAGGAAAGGAAACTTGGAAAGAAGAACCACATACATCATGCTGAACTCCTTGGATAAAAATACAAATATAGCAACTTATTCTAAATTGTTAACAAGGTACCCCCCGCCTCCAAATGCAGAAAAGAACCAAAGTGGTTTGCCAAGGATATGAACAAAATTATTACACAAATAAACCTGAATTCTCAACTAAAAAGGCCTCAAAGCAATTTACAATTAAAAGCAAAACAATCTACTTAAGCAATAAACCATCAATACAGCTCAATAAAACCAACTCAGCAAAACAGCAGTGGTATTATCAATGACATAAAGTGAAGCCACTTCAACATGATTTTAAAATATTCAGCAACAACTAAGATTTCCAAACAGCTGGGAGAAATTATAACACAACTATAAGCCTAGAGAGAACAAAAGACAACACACACACATACACAAACTCCGAGCCCAGACATATCAAGCAAACTATATTCTGGAACATATGCATTTCACAGCGTATGCATTTCACAGTCAGACTCAGCTACTGGCTGATGTCTTTTATTGCTGATGGGTAGGGTTGCCAGCTTCGAGTTGGAAAATACCTGGAGATTTGGGGGGGCGGAGCCTGAGGAGGGCGGGGTTTGGATAGGGGAGGGATTTGAATACCATAGAGACCAATTGCCAAAGCAGCCATTTTCTCCAGGTGAACTCATCTCTATTGGCTGGATATCTGTGGTAATAGCAGGAGATCTCCAGCCACCACCTGGAGGTTAGCAAACAAAAAACAGCAACAACCTGCAAACAATACTCATTTATGCTTCATAAAGCATTTAAAGATACAACCAGTATCTAATACAATAATGGACAATTCCAAGGTTCCATATATGGCCACAATAAGAAGATAGTACAATCCTAGAGCAATAACTAGGAAAGTTTCCTTCTCTCCAAGAGGTAAGGTGATGAACTGTAGAATTGTTTCATCACCTTACCTCTTGGAGAGAAGGAAACTTTCCTAGTTATTGCTCTAGGATTGTACTATCTTCTTATTGTGGCCATATATGGAACCTTGGACATTATCCATTATTGTATTAGATACTGGTTGTATCTTTAAATGCTTTATGAAGCATAAATGAGTATTGTTTGCAGGTTGTTGCTGTTTTTTGTTTGCTAATTATCTTACAGCACGCTAACTTTGGTTTACCATACCACCACCACCTGGAGGTTGGCAACCCTACTGATGGGGCAAAAAACCCCAGCCATGGTACTGTTATCATCAGAGGGCTTGAACCCTTGCAGGACTACCACTGTGGACACAGCAACTCCAAAAATGTCTGGTGATGAAATGGAAGGCAATGCTGGAGGCTCCTAGTGTTCATCTGAAATGCATTTGTTGCGTCCGGTCTAGGTAACCCATGTGCAAGAGGCCTCAATGTAGGTGACGCCAATTATTTATCATCCCGCTTGTTTCAGAAAATAAGACAAAGACAGAGTCAGCAGGGAGAATAAGCAGCTCTGAGGCCTGGCTGTGATCCCAGCTCCCAGCAGGTCAAAAGGACTGAGAGATATGCTATCATCTCTCTGGGGATGCCAGCAGAGTAGTAAATAGAAAGCTTTGGTCTCCAAAGAGCCATATGGAGCAGAACTGGCATGAAAAAATGTTCACACCGAGTTTTAAAATTCCCCGCTAGACTGTTTGCTCACTGGGACATTCATGCTTATCATCACGGTTATCATCTGATTAACCACTGGGGTGTCTGCAACGCTGTTTCTGCAGGGTGCTGGTTTAAATTCTGCTTAATGGCTTTTTAATTAAAAGCAGATGGCAATCCATTACTGAGTGCTTTATGAAACCTTCTGCTGCAAGAGAATTGGAACTCCCCTCTTCACTTTTCCGCTGGCTACTTTTTTGCCTTTGTACTGCCTGAGAGCAAGACTTCTCTCTCCTCAGCTGCTTCTGTTTTATTGCCAGCAGGCAATCAAGGAAATGTGAACACTTTGGCTACCGAAGCACTTTCAGCTTCCATACTGGAAACGCCGAAAACGGGTCATAAAGTTTTCACTGCTTTCATAACTTGACACTAAAAGTGTTGTGATCCTTCATGAATATATCTCAAAACACTTCAAGCGGGAGAAAGAATCATTCTACTCCTGCAGAGCGCAGACGAGGCTGAGAGTCCCACGTTTCAGTCCCTCTTTGCCACTGGCGGGAGGTTTTTAGGGTGGAGCTTGAGAGTGGGGGTTTGGGGAGGGGAGGGACTTTAATGCCATAGAGTCCAATTGCCAAAGCGGCCATTTTCTCCAGGCGAAGTGATCGGCTGGAGATCATTTGTAATAGCGGGAGATCTCCAGCTACTACCTGGAGGTTGGCAACACTAACATCACACCATGCCACAAATCAAACTTGTTCTCAGTTATAGAGGGGACTTGTTTAACTGTGGTGTTTATTGTGCATTTCAATAAAAAGCAGCTGCCGAAGCATGTGGCTGGCAAATTCCTGAACCTATCCCACATACACCAAAGGCTTTTATTCAGGAAGCATAATTTACAGGTACATTTTGATTTAGCTCAGGTGCTTGTTTTCCAGTGCCTTGAAATCAGGGCTCATGCTTTAAAGGGGGTAGCTGTATTCATTCAGAAATGTGCTTTCATTATAGGTTTTTTAACATTGGAGGATATGTAAATAGTTTATGGCATGGGTTTCCCCCGCTCTGTTGAAATGAATAGAAACCTTTGCAGGTTTGTAGAAGTCCCACGACTTCCATACGTGCAAAAAGATGCTGACTCTGGCGGGATCTGAAATATGCTTACAAATTACCATCATTATCATTACTATTTAGAATAATTATATAATTATTACTACAGAAGTATTCTCCTGATAATGGATGGTATCCTACCTCTCCAGTTTAGGAAGGTGTAATTCTGTATCCCCCTCCATCGCAGTGGCTCTTGCTGACCCCAGGAGAGATCTTTCTGGAGGGGACGTGGAAGTTATACCAGTACAGTTGCCAATTCCAGTATGTGGAATTCCTGGAGAGTTAGGGGTGGAGCCTGGAGAGGGCAGGGTTTGGGGCAGGGAGGGACCTCAGCGGGGATGTGATGTCACAGAGTTCACCCTCTGAAACTCCCATTTCTTCCAGGGGAAATGATCTCCGCAGCCTGGAGATCAGTAGTCATTCCAGGCCCCACCTGGAGGTTGGCAATGAAAAGAACACTGGGGAAATTCTGTGAGCCTTTTCCTTATGGATAGTATGACACACCCTATGAGTATAATAATGAATGATACCTAACAATGGATTCCATTTCACAATGGATTCCATTTCACTATAGCCTCACTGCTGTAGCATTCACATTTCAGGGTATTCTATAATTAAGAGTCAATGGAAATTGTAAACTCAGGGTAAGCTGTTTAGGTTCTTTCTTTTACTTATTCAGTTTACTTCATTTACATCCCACCTTTCTCCCAATGAGGAACCAAAGAGGTTTATGTCATTTTCTCCATTTTCTCCTCACAACAATCCTATGAGGTAAGTTAGTCTGAGAGTATGTGATTGGCCCAAGGTTACCCACCAAGCTTCCATGGCAGAGTGGTGATTCAGACCTGGGTCTCCCAGATCCTAGACCGATACTCTGACCGCTATACCATGATGGCTCTCATTTCTTCAAAGTACAAAAATGGGTGTACTAAAACATACACAACTATTTCTGAAGAACACTTGTGTGTCTGTTTTATTACATATACAATGCATCAAATCTCAAAATATCCATATTAAAATATTCAAGATAAAAAATAAATTGTGGCATTCTGCTGTGAAACTATCCTAACCTAGGAGATTGTGACATTTGATAACTTATGGTCCCAACAGACTTTAAAGGGTGGTATCTTAAGATCATACACATAGAAAGCTATATTGGGTGTTTGGTTTTCCAAAAACCTCCATAACATGTCTTGTTATATTTTTAGCTTTTCACAAGATACGCCCAAGTGAGAATCATCTCCTTTCCGCCTCTCTTAATGGAAACCCTGCTTGCACTGTTATTAGTCTCTGACTTGACAATAGCTGCCTGTCTTCAAAGACTTTGATGTGCATTAGAGCCATGGATCAATTGCATCCATTTTGCCCATTACCAGCCAAATATTTGGACACTTTCTGAGGAGTTGATTCAAGGCAGAACTGCACACTGTGCAGACATAGTTAACCTTCAGGAGCTGGAGATTTTGTGATCTGGGAGAATTAATAGGTGTTTATTCAAGCAGCATAAATGGAGGGGGGATAGAGTCCGTTTTTACTTCAGCTGGATAAATGAAGAGCGGCTTAGATGGAGTATGTTATGACAAAAAAATGGTTCAGAAGTGGAATGTCCAAGTGAGTGAAAGCAGCTACGCATGTATACTGCATTCTTAATGGCGTGTTTGTTGAGAGAGCTTCAAGTGGCAAAACGCATTAGGGCTTGTTGTGTGTTTCCAGTTTAACAAAGCAAATATTTCTTGGCTGCTGTTGTTTAAATAATTCAGAAAAGCCCCAGATATACCACAACATATGTCTTTAGGAAAGCTGAATTCAGAACTTTAAAAGTAAAATATTTACTTTAGAGGAGGGAGGGGCTTGTTCCTTCCTTATTTGTTCGAATAAACAAGCACCATTGTGTGAGAATTTCATGGCGGGGCTCATTGCTTTTGCCAGAGTTCTCGAGAGAACAGCAGAGAGCTGCCAGCTGGCCTGTCTGAAACAGCACAGTCTGTTTGGCCGGTTCAGACATTTGGCAGCAGCCAACTGGAATTCGCCACAGAGTCTACACTTGCCGTGAAGCCACAGCCAATCTTGATGGTCGGAGGAGTATACCTGTGTGGGACATGTTGAACTTCCCTACTCCTGAAAACCTACTTACTCAGAGATTCCTAAATTATTTGTATTATAGTGAAACAACAAGAAACAGCCAAATTCTTCTCACTCGGTGGCCCATTTTTAAGGACATGGGGGACACCTCATTTTTTACAACTGAAAAGGGGTCATTTCTTGAACGTTTACAAAAAAAGGATGCTATCAAGTTTCACAGCTCCACTGCTTCAACTCAAAAATCCCTGTTTTGATTTCAGTTCTCTCTTGTGGTAATCGAACCCATGTCTATTTGTGCACCATTTTCTGTTTCCTCACATCAAATATCTCCTCTTTCTTTACACAGTTTTCAACATTATTTCTGTATCAGTCAACAGGGTAGGGATCCCACACCCAACTTCTTAATCTGCAATGTGTGAATCAATTTTTCAGTGGTAAAGCACCACATCTGTGGGATTCCTTCACAAAGAAAGTGGATGCAACAGCTAAAGTAGGTAATGCTAGGTGAGCCGGACCAGTGGTCTGACTCTATATGGAGCAGCTTCTTATGTCAGAAAGGATGGGTATTTCCATCGTCTCACTTCACTTCTTTTGCAACAGAGTGCACCTGGCTGCTCTGGGATAGGAACTGAGAAGCTCTTTCCACTGGTGGCTTCTTGTAGAGAGAAAAAACAAAGGACCACCAACTGGCCCTTGTCCTCTGACAGGAGTGCATTATTCTCAGCACCTATGATTTCTCTGGTTTTTCAAGCAATTGTGGCCCAGCATCTAGAAGTATCCAACTAAACACCTTCTGTGTGTGTGCGTGTGTGATACACACACACACAAAGCTGGAATAACAAAATAATTGAGCTGTGATTTGCACTCATCTCTGTAGGATGCCATGCCACTTGGCCACATTTCCCATGGTCCTCTGCTGTCATCCCACCTTTCAGGTGTAGGGGGTAGCATAAGAGAGGAGATGCTCCTGAATATTGTGCAAAGCTCCTTGTTCTTTTTGCTTTTGTTTCCCTTGTTCTTTTTGCTGCTTTTGCTAACTGCTCTGGAGGTAAATGTAGTTATACCTGCAGGATCCTGGTTTTTCTATAGATTAGAGGCAGGAGGACCTAGACACATGCTTCTGTGACTGATAGTCCACTGTTCTTCTAACAGTATCTCTGCCGTCAGGGCTGGATATCAGGATGATTAAACCATCCAAGCCGTTCTAATTTCCTTTTGATTTGTCTGAAATGTTAGGAAATACAACCCAAAGGAAGTACAGATGTGGTAGCAGAATGTAAAACACTAACACACCCTGTGTGGGGCTTTCGGTGTTTCACTTTGCAATCCTATTTTTTCTGACAAACAGCTGTAAACATTGGTATAAAACAGAACACATGTCCTTTTAAGACAAAAAAAAAAAAAAAACCATGAAAAGCCACAAGACTAAGCACCATAAGGGAGCACCATTCCCTCACAGATGTAAATATGTTGTTTTTTCCAAAAATTGGAATTTATTATATTCAGCACAAGCAGCTTGGATAACACTACAGCACAGCAATTAAACAAAAAACACTCCTAACGATTCCAAGTGAAACTATGTCCTCCAGCCCTTGGCCCTGTATTGCAAACTCCTTAAGGATTCCATTTTCAACTAAATTGAGATGTTTACACAGAGTATACAGTACTGGTCAAATTAGAAACAGTGGGATGATCCATGTAAAGCTTGAGTTTGGAAGGCCTTATTTTAAATAACAGAAATGGGACATTCTTGGGAGACAGGGTCACTAATTCTGAGTTTCAGAATTCCTGGAGATTTGTGATGGAGCCTGAGGAGGTTGGAGTTTGGGATGGGGAGGGACCTCAGTAGAGTACAGCAGAGCAAAGCTTCTTAGACTGTGGGTCGGACCAGAACCAACGGGTTGAAATTAAATCAAGAGATTCTGTCTAGACATTAGGAAGAATTTTCTAACAGTTAGAGCAGTTCCTCAGTGGAACTGGCTTCCTTATGAGGTGGTGAGCTCTCCTTCCCTGGAGGTTTTTAAGAGGAGGTTAGATGGCCATCTGCCAGCAATGCTGATTCTGTGACATTAGGCAGATGATGAGAGGGAGGGCATCTTGGCCATCTTCTAGTCACTGGGGTTGTGGGGGTGGGGGGGAGGTAGTTGTGAGTTTTCTGCATTGTGCAGGGGGTTGGACTAAATGACCCTGGTGGTCCCTTCCAACACTATGATTCTATGGGGTCGCGTAACTGAATGTGGGGGGGGTCATGAAAAATTTGGCAACAGTAAATGGTAAAATTATAGAAATGATTTAAAATAAATGTCTTTATGATTTCTTATCAGTAAATGTTTGATTTGTATACCTATTTTATACACCTATATACCCAGGGCTGCGTAAAACTTTCTCGGGCGGAAAGGGATCGCAAGTGAAAAAGGTTTAAGAAGCCCTGCAGTAGAGTATCCCTTATCTGGACATCTCATATTCAGACTGATCCAAACACCAGACCCTTTGAGTCGGCATGCAGGCAGATCCGTCCTGCCTGCTTTCGATGTCTCCTCTCACCTAAAAAATATAAAATATAGTGTACACTGCATCGTAGGTGGAGACTGAAAGCCTGCTGTTGTTAGTTTGTTGTTTGTTGTTGCTCTTGTTTAACAGCTGATACAGATATTCTAGGAGCCCCGTGGCACAGAGTGTTAAGCTGCAGTACTGCAGTCAAAAGCTCTGCTCACGACCTGAGTTTGATCCCAACGGAAGTTGGTTTTAGGTAGCCGGCTCAAGGTTGACTCAGCCTTCCATCCTTCCGAGGTGGGTAAAATGAGTACCCAGCTTGCTGGGGGTAAAGGGAAGATGACTGGGGAAGGCACTGGCAAACCACCCCGCAAACAAAGTCTGCCTTGGAAACGTCGGGATGTGACATCACCCCATGGGTCAGGAATGACCCAGTGCTTGCACAGGGGACCTTTACCTTTACCTTACAGGTATTCTGGTGAGATAGTTACATCTTTGATTTCTGATTGTTTAAAATTACATTCAGGCTATGTGTGTAAAGTATATATAAAACATAAATGAATTTGGGTCCCATCCCCAAGATATCTCATTATGTATATATGCAAAAATTCCAAAATATTCCAATATATGGAAAGATCCAAAATATGGACCACTTCTGGTCCCAAGCAGTCCAGATAAGGGATACTCAACCTGTATAATGCCATAGACTTCACCCTCCAAAACAGCCAATTTCTTCAGGGGAACTGATCTCTATAGCCTAAAGATCAGTTTTTATTCCAAGTAGCTCCAGTCCCACCTGGAGACTAGCATCCCTGTTTGGAGAGGGCTGAAGCTCTTTCCCTCCCATGTCTTAACTTGTGGTGCTCCATTCCTTTAAGTGTTTGCCTTCATGCCCAGCTCTGACAGTAGAAGTGAGTCAGGCTAGAAGAAAAAGTCTTAAAGGAATGGAGCACTGGGAACTAAGGTGTTATTTTTGTACATACTTTATATTTGGCAAAAGCTGTGTGTGAAAAAGAGGGGAAACAGGATTCAGATGTCACTGAAACATCTCCAACACCCCTACACCATGAAGGCCCGCACAAAAAGCTATAGGACAGAGGATCAGTTGACCCCTTTGACTGCATTTTTAGCATGTCCTCTCTTGCAATACCAACCCACGTGCAATCTTATTTTCTTGTTCTTTGTTAAATGATAAAGACGAAATTATACACAGATTACAAAAAAGAAATGCAGTGAACCATGGGTGTGCTCCCCATCATATATATCAGGATACAAAGCCCAAGCCATTATAATTGTGGATCAAGGTGCCTCTCACTCAGATCCAAAGTCAGCAGTAGGGACATCTGTAGCAATGAGGTGCCAGTGTAGGGTTGCCAACTTCCAGATACTAGCTGGGGATCTCCCGCTATTACAACTGATCTCCAGCCAAAAGAGATCAGTTCACCTGGAGAAAAGGGCTGCTTTGGCAATTGGACTCTATGGCATTGAAGTCCCTCCCCTCCCCAAATCCCGCCCTCCTCAGGCTCCACCCCAAAAACCTCCCACGGTTGGTGAAGAGGGACCTGGCAACCCTACCCCAGTGGTTGCCCAAGAGTACCCACACCTGATGCCCGGTATGTTTGGCTTGGTCCTTATAGACAGATGGTATTTATTTCAGATACTTGATGGTACAAAAGAGTATGTGCCAAAAAGTCCTCTTTGCTAAACAGGTTTTACAGTTGTTTGTGGTGTTCCAAAAGCCTTCCAAGCCTGTTTGATGAGAGGACGGGCGTGCCCACCACAGTCTGCCCTATCTTGCCGCTTTCAGTTCTCCTAAAATCCACTTCAGATGCACTGGCAGGATGTGATCGTTCAGTGTTGCACATCTGTACCTTTTCAGACAGTCCAGACTGTACTAAACCAGCTTCAGGGACTGCTGGAGTCCAAAATAATCACGTAGTGAAAAGAATCTGAGGCGCGTTTAGCCATCAGTCCAGCCACGCTTTATTAGCTTCCCATACACTTTGAGTCAGCTGCAGCCTCGTGAGTGGTTGACGTTTCCTTTCCAACACTGTTGTTCTCTGTATGGATGCCCAGAGAAACAGGCCCAGACTATTTCAGGCTGCCTAATGAACTGCAGCTTGGCTCTTTTTTTTTAGTAAAAAGAAAGAGTTCATCAGACTGCAGCTTGTCAAATCTAATGATTTAGAGACACTGATTCACTTGGGACTTGATGCTTGCCCTCCCACTGGGCAACGGATGAATCACCATAGAAAACTGCTCGGCTGCCGGGAAGAAAATGAATGGCTTCGGGGGTCTTTATGAGGTGCAAGACTTTTGTCATGCCTCAACTAAATCCTAATTACTCGGATTAACAATGCAAGGCTGTCAGTGCCAAGGCAGACGGGCTTTGGTAATTACAAGGCTTACTCACTGGCCTTTCTCCTTCCCATCCAGCGTCTCTGAGGCCTCCCTGTCACTACCCCTCTTCGGCAAGACCGTTATTTCCAAAATAAGGATTCCAGAGTTAACTGCCATTTGCAATTCTGACCAAACCTGCCTGAACACGGCGCTAGTAGGATTGACAGCAGTAAAGTAGGGTCAATTCTCTCACAAGATGGATGATAGCTGAAAGATCTCAAGATCAAATTCCTTTCCAGAGTCATACTCACTCATCTTTAAAGCACAGAGACTCAATTAATTATTGAGGTATACTGACTAGGGTTGCCAGGTCACTCTTCGCCACCGGTGGGAGGTTTTTGGGGAGGAGCCTGAGGAGGGCGGGGTTTGGAGAGGGGAGGGACTTCAATGCCGTAGAGTTCAATTGCTGAAGTGGCCATTTTCTCCAGGTGAACTGATCTCTATTGGCTGGAGATCAGTTGTAATAGCAGGAGCTCTCCAGCTAGTACCTGGAGGTTGGCAACCCTAATAATAATAACCCTAGGTTCCCCCCGCCCCCGGCCATCTATGGGAGATGGGAGGGGTAGGGTTGTCAGATCCAGGCTGGGAAACCTCTGGAGATTTGGGAATGGACCCTGGGGAGGACAGGGACCTCAGTGGGATACAATGCCACAGAGACCACCTTCCAAAGCATCCATTTCCTCCAGGGGAACTGATCTCTGTTGTCTGGAAATGAGTTGTAATTTCAGGGGACCCCCAAGTCCCACCTGGAGGCTGGGACCCCTACAGACTGGCTGTATGCATGCTTTCGCAGAAGTAAAACCCACTGAGTTCAATGGGACTTTACGTCCAGTTAAATGTGCACACCATTGCAGCCTTAATCTTTATTTACTGAGTTTTGCATGCAGTAAAAGGCTTTTGTGAAGAAGAAAAAAATCCCTGTTGAAAGGGTTGCTGACCTCCGAGTCCTGGAGATCTCTCAGAATTAAAACTGATCTCCAGACTATAGAGATTGATTTCCCTGGAGAAAATGACTCCTTTGGAGGGTGCATTCTATGACATTACACCCCACTGAGGTCCCTCCCGTCCCCAAACTCCACCCTCCCCAGGCTCCACCCTTAAATCTCCAGGAATTTATTTACCTGAATTTGGCAACTGTAAGTAAACACATCAGGGCAGAATTTTACTTTTATTGCTTGGGCTGTCATTCATGGACTGATCAACAAAGCTGAATAAAGTGTAGCTAAAGGGTAACACAGTGCAGAAGCAGCAAGCCAACCAAATATAGAAATGCTACATAGAATCATAAAGTCGGAAGGGACTTCCAGAGTCATCTAGTCCAACCCACTGCAGGAAATTCACAAATACCTCCACCCCACCCCCACCCCTGATGACCCCTACTCCATGTCCAGAAGATGCCCCCCAATCCTCTAGGATCCCTGGCCATTCTGGCCTGGAGGGAAATTGCTTCCTGACCCCAAAGTGGCAAATAAGCCCCTTTCAAAGATTCAAAAATGGAGGGTAATCACCATGGGGAGAGGTAACTGGATATCATCTGCTGTGCCTGCTCCTGACCTCCAAGTATTGATTTGGATATCTGAAGAGAGCCTATACCTGTGCAACATATGGAGGTGGCACATGTTCCTGCCTTATGCATGCCTTATGCAGGTGGCCTGGTTCCTCCTACTCTACTAAATGGTGTCCTTGATAGTGTGCAAGTGGAGGCAGAGAAGAGCTGCCCCCAGGCAGTGGAGATGTAATCATAATGGCAGCAAGTTCCTAAGATCCCCGCCTGTGAGTCTGTACCAAGGACAGGACTAATATGTAACAATTATTTAAATATATGTTTTTCTGCTGTATGATGTTAGCTCTGTACTAAGGTAATTATCATATAGCTCTGGGCCAACCAACTAAAGAAACATTCTGAATGAGTTCTTGAGCAACATCCCATACCTTCTCCCCATACTGCATGCCCCATCCAGAAGTATTTTGTGATATGTTAAGGAGAGGATGGCTGTTATTCGAAGGAACAAAGTGTGTGTGTGTGGTGGGGGGTGGTAACAATGGGTGAGCCTAAGCCGAGAGCCAGGTTTGATATGGAGAACCAGGTTTGATTCCCCACTCCTCCACATGAGCATCAGCGGCTATTCTGGTGAACTGGATTTGTTTCCCCACTCCTACACATGAAGCCAGCTGGGTGACATTGGGCTAGTCACATTCTTTCAGTCCCACCTACCTCACAGGGTATCTGTTGTGGAGTGGGGGAAAGGAAGGTGATTGTAAGCCAGTTTGATTCTCCCTTAATTGGTAGAGAAAGTTGGCATATGAAAACCAACTCTTCTTCTTCTATGGGTTTACATAAAACAGCTTGTTGGAGCTCTACCATGATTGTATAAAACATATGGTAACTCCTTGTATACTGGTAGAAAATAGTGAAGACTTGAAATGACTACTGGTGAAGGTTAAAGCAGAAAGTGTTAAAACAAGATTACAGCTAACCATCAAGAAGACAAAAGTAATGACTACTGAGGAATTACACAACTTTAAGGTTGACAATTAAGAAATTTAAATTGAAATAGATTTTCTATTTTTTGGCTCCATCATCAACCAAAGGGCAGAATTTTACTTTTATTGCTTCGGCTGTCATTCATGGACTGATCAACAAAGCTGAATAAAGTGTAGCTAAAGGGTAACACAGTGCAGAAGCAGCAAGCCAACCAAATATAGAAATGCTACATAGAATCATAAAGTCGGAAGGGACTTCCAGAGTCATCTAGTCCAACCCACTGCAGGAGAGTGCAACCAAGAAATCAGAAGGAGATTGAGACAGGGAAGGACAGTCATGAAGGAGCTAGAAAAGGTCCTTAAGCGTAAAGACATGTCACTGGCAACCAAGATCAAGATAGTTCATACTATAATATTTCCCATTACTATGTATGGGGGTGAAAGTTGGACAATGAAAAAAACTGGCAGGAAGAAGGTTGATTAATTTGAAATGTGGTGATAGAGGAGAGTTTTATGGATACCATGGACCACCAAAAAGACAAATAAATGAGTTCTAGATAATATCAAGCCTGAATTCTCCCTAGAAGCTAAAATGACTAAACTGAGGTTATCATACTTTGGTCACTGGAAAAGACAATAACACCAGGGAACGTTGAAGACAGCAGGAAAAGAGAAAACCCCAACATGAAATAGATTGACTCAACCAAGGAAGCTGCATCCCTCAGTTTGCAAGACCTGAACAAGACTGTTAATGGGATGTTTGGAGCTCATTAATTGATAGGGTTGCCATAAATTGGAAGCGACTTGATGGCACTTAACACACACAATTCCTTGTGACTTGGAAGGTTCAGATCTTCTGAATGAGTCCAAGCTTGTGGCTAGGGTTACCAGCTCAGAGTTGGGAAATTCCTAGAAATATGGGGACCAAGCCTGAGGAGGGTGGGGTTTGGGGAGGGGTAGAAGTCCAGCCAAAGAGTCCCTCTGAAACTGTCATTTTCTCCAGGGGAACTGATTTCTGTAATTTGGAGATCAGTTGTAATTCCAGAAGAAACTCCAGACCCCACTTGGAGGTCTGCAACTCTACTGGTGTTCCAAACCAACCCCAGGAAGACATGCCCAATGAAAGAGATAGTTGGCCAAGAAGAACTGTGGAGAACAGTACTTGTATTTTCAACTAAAGTTGCTTACAAAGCCAGTTGAAATATAGCTCGAAACCTGAGCTACACTTGAAATTCTAACTATTGGTCATACATCATACAGTGCAGCATATAAGAAAGAACAAACCGTTACAGAACTTAGAACTGCCTTCATTTTCTCCTGCCATCCCATAATTCAATGCTGTGGGAAATACTAAATACAATTTATGGTGTGAGTTTTTGGTGAGGATTTCATTCTATTCACATTACACCTCTTTTTTAACTTCATAACAATCTGATTTTTTAAAAAAATTGCCCAGCTTCTTGAAGTAGCTATTAACATCAGCAATTTATTGACATCCAGATAAGCATTTTTTAGGACTTAAAAATGGCACTGCACAAAGTACTTTTGAAAGCTCTTCAGTGGGATTTTGTCTGTTTAGGGAGATTTCTACAAAACCAGGGATTTATGCAAAGTACCATTTTGTGTGAAAGTTGGAGAGAGCTTTTCTCCCGGACAAGAGGGCTGTTGTGGTATCCAGGCCATGTTCAACTGGCTTTCTTAAAGAAAAGAAAATATGAATTCCCTCTTTATCCTCCTTTTAAACATTTATGAATCTAGAAGGCTTAAAATACCTATTTTAATAAAAAGGCTTAATGCCAAATCAACAGAGTGAGTTAATAGGACTGTAAAACTGAATCACAGAATTGTGTTTAGCCACACACCAATCTATTCCTGATCTAATCATTCCCAACTTTGTTAATGCTCAATTTAGTGAAATGCCTCTTCAGGCCCTGCCAGCTTTTGCAGCCAATGAAAACATTGGCTTCAACGGGAACAGCCAGCATGCTAATTGATAAAAATGAAGGTAACAATACATGAAAAGCCCATTATTTAACATGCGCTACTAGTTCAAAATAATTACACGTAATATTATTTCCATTGTGCAAATAACAGACTTTCAGACTTACTGTACAGACACTGCCAAATTCTCAGTGATCCAATGGAATTTTGCAAAGAGTGGGACAGCGTGTGGGCCTATAATTTCAAGATGTTAGAAACGTAATGGGTTCCATTAATATTACACAATCCTTCATATTTTTAACATAAAGAATAAGTGTGATGAAGCAGTTTGCATTCCTCCTTTTCCATCTTATCCAGATGAAAAAGAGAGATTAGTGGAACCATTTTCATGAGAGCTTATAATCTCTACATGTGACTATATATCTCTGTATTAGCTGTGTTGTCTGTTCTTAAATATTTTTTTCTGGTGGAAATTCAAGGTAGGTTTAGAAGTCCCCTCCCCTTTAATTCGTCTTTTATTCTAATAGCAAAGTTGGCCAAATCTAAGGATACTTAAATCCAATAACGAGCCATGCACAAGCAAGACAGATCTTTGTCCAAACCTGAAAAGGGCCCCAAGTTTGCAGAAAAATGTGAAATCTAACAAAAAATACATTGGGGGTTTAAAAAACCCCAACAATGATAAAAGGAGTGCCTGTAGCTTTAAGCAACGAATTCCCTCAGTGGCTGTTGCTAGGCAACCACAGCATTCAGGCTTCAGTTCCTGTGAGTAAAAGGCAGAGGAAAGGGGCAGGGCCCTTTCCAGGCTTATTTTGGCCTTTGAGGAAGGACTCCGTAGGGCCAGGCCTAGGGTTGCCAGCCCCAGGTTGGGAAATTCCTGGAGATTTTGTGGTGAAGTCTGAGGAGGGCAGGGTTTGAGGAGGGAAGAGGCCTCATCAGGGTATAATGCTATTTAGTCCACCTTCCAAAGCAGCCATTTTCTCCAGGGTGACCTCTCAATGAAAGAAGCCGTTCTATGAAAGCCACTGTAGTAGTTAGAGCTTCAGAGTAGGATCTGGGAGACCTGGTTTCAAATCCCGATCTTGATGTGGAAGCTCAATGGGTAATTTTGGACCAGTCACATACTTTCAGCCTAACCTACCTCACAGGATTGTTTTGCAAATTAAAAGGAGGAGAGGAGACTAATGTAAGCTGCTGTGGTCCCCATTGTGGAGAAAGACTGTAGTTTTCCAAGGTTTTGCAAGGGGGGAGAAGCCAGAAAATGTAAGACAGATAGGCAGATAAAAGTAGGTTGGCTATTGGGTGGGGAAAACATAGGATTGCCAACTCCAGGTTGGGAAATTCCTGGAGATTTGAGGGGTGGAGCCTGGTGAAGTTAGGGTTTGAGGAGTGGAGGGACCTCAGAGGGGTATAATGCCATAGACTCTACCCTCCAAAGCAGCCATTTCCTCCAGGGGAACTAGGATTGCCAACCTCCTGGTGAGGGCTGGAGATAACCTGGAATTACAACTGATCTCCAGATGACAGAGATCAGTTCCCCTGGAGAAAATGGCTGGTTAAAAGATCTCAAGTAGAGTTAGGAAAAACCTTCTGTGCTTGAGACCTTGGAGACGTACTGCCAATCAGAGTGGACAATATCAAGCTAGATGCACATAGGAACATAAGAAAGGCCCTGCTGGATCAGACCAAGGCCCATCAAGTCCAGCAGTCTGTTCACACAGTGGCCAACCAGGTGCCTCTAATGGTTTGATTCACTATAAGGGTTCTTCATTATAAGGGCCTTCTCGGTTATGGCACCAAAGCTTTGGAACTTTCTCCCCAGGAGCAGGTATCTAACCCAGGTCTTTTCTCTCCCAATTTCATATTCTACGCTGGCTCTGAACCCCTTAGCTTTCTCTAGGTGGGTCTTTTAAAGATGCTGGGCGACAGAATTTCTGTACCTCTTTCACATAGCTCCATGCATCCACCAGCAGGGCAGGCACAATGAATAAACCCATTCATGCTCTTGCAAAGTCAATGGTGCATGGAGTTTGAAATTGCATGGGGAAAGGCATTGTAACAAATGGCAGCTTTATGTAGTTGGGGCTTGAAAGGCTTCAGAGAACTCCACATGGGGTGCTCTGGCAATGCCCTGGCAGGGAAGAGAAACCAGCCGAGTTCCTCAGAATTACTGGTTCAGACTGGAATGGAATGGAGGACAGGTGAAAAAGCAGTGGCACTAGGAAGTAATGCCGAAGAAAGACACTGGTTTTTCTGGTTGTTATAAATCCTGACTGCAGTAGAGGTAAAGGGGAAAGAATTGATGTTGCAAGTGAAGGTGATCATATGCAGTCTAAGAACATTGAATGCCTCGTAGACCACTCTCCTCCCAGTATAAAAGAAGTGATCCAAAGGGTAGCTTTAGAATGGCAGCATTTCTGGCAAGGTGGATTTCCTGTCTGAGAAAATGTCTGCAAAAACAGAGACATTTCCTAAGGAAATTCTACAGCCTTATGGATTCTCCCCTCCCATAGCCCCTGTCTCAGCCACAGTGATTAACATATTTCCCAGTTTTCTTCTAAAAAATCCTGTAACTTACCTCATTCTCCCCATATTGTCATCCTTTCCTGGGAGATTGGAAGAAGCTAAAGTTTCCCTTCTCTTAGCAGACTCCTCTTGGGAGATAACCATTCAAGTAGCCAATTTTTGCCTCCGGTCTAGTTGGATTTGTAAACTGCTAATTGAAAACCTTTCCCCATAGAAGATCATTCCTTCTCTTCTTCAAATCATCCCTCCCAAAATTATCAACTTTTATTATTTTATTTTATTATTTTAACCTAACTTTGATTTTTATTCAGAGCTGATATTGTACCGAAATAAAACTTGATCAGTTGATTGATACCTCATCTCTGTCTTCATATTTTGTAATCCATTGCAACAACAGTGATTGTCATGAAAAGGTCTTCTGATAAAATTTGGGTCTTGGATCTGCTGAATCTGGTAGTGGTAAGAAAATAGGTTCAACTAGGATTGCCAGAGTTGGGGAGGTGCAGTGTCACGGCGGATTTTTTTAAAAAGAAAATGCAGCTTTGTGTACTTACCAGAAGCTCTTATTGGAAGGGAAAGAGGGTAGCTCTGGCAATTATTAGAAACTCTATGGTAAGATCTCAGAGGTTCCAGCAATTCCTAGAGCTACCCTGGAAGTCTCAAAGGGTAGCTCTAGGAATCTCAAGAAATTCTATGGTAAAACCTGTTGAGCCTAGGAGAGCCAAGCCCCTGCTGAGAGCTGGGGATCCCTCAAACCCCAGGTCCCATTACTCACTGCCGCTTGGATTGGGTGCAGAATACAGCCTTGGGTACTTTACCAGAAGTTCTTACTTGAAGTGACAAAGGGTAGCTCTACCAATCACCAAAAGCTCTATGGTAAAACAATTTCTGGCAATTCCTAGAGCTATCCATTGTCACTTCCAGTAAGAATTTTCAGTAATTACCCAAGGCTGCAATTTTTTAACGCTCCAAGCTGCTCTGGGCAACAGGATCTGGAGCATGGGGATCCCTGCCACTAGGGGCTTGGCAGCCCTAGATTCAACAAGCCTTCATCATAACTAGGTAGTCAGGCTGAGCCTGGCAACTGAAGGAGAGTTAGGGGCCGGGACATGGGGGGCACAATGTCAGCTGCACTGCCACATCACTTCCAGGGAAAACCCAGAAGTAACATAAGGTGGCTCTAGGAATCACTGCAAACTCTATGTTTCAATCCCCACCATCTCCAGTATAAAATACCAGGTGGGATAGACTACTACCTGAAATCCTAGAAAGCCACTGCCAGTCTGAGTTGACAATACTAACCATGATGGGCTGATTCAGTATAAGGCAGCTTCATGTGTTCCTGCAACCCTGACAGATTAACACATGCTAAATTTCACCACCCCCACCACCACTACTACTACAAAAGTTTGATCAGATTTTTATATATAAGCATCCTTCTTATGAACTAAGTAATCTTACACAAGAAAATAATGCAGACTAGTACAAACACAGGTACATAATACATAAAATAATACAGGAATCCAATGTTCTGCTTCAAGGAGGGGAAACTTTTCCAGACATTGTGTAAAGATATCAAAGGCTCATTTTCGGTCTCTGCATGTTAAATAACATTTGTTTTAAATCCTCATTCCGCTTTTGCCATATGCAGGTAAAAACAAATGAATGACTTCTTTAAATCATCTTACAACACTTCCAAAGAGAAACAGCAACAGCTGAATTGCAGTGGACATTTTAAAAGTGGTTGTACCTGGGGTATTGCAGAGTATCTGTTGGTATGCATAGCTGAGCCATGGCCCCTCACACCTTAAGTTATATACATTGGCTGAAGATTTTTTTTATCTGACCAGAATCTACAGGCTATCAGCTTTACCAGGGTTGAAAAGCAGCCTATTTATTTTATTAATTATTTTAGATATTTATATGCCACTTTTGTTCCCAGTACAGACCCAATGTGGCTTACCACTTTATACCCCCCACTCATTTTATTCTTGATGGAAAGGTGACACCATTGGTTAGAAAGGTGGGGTATAAATAAAGTAAATAAATAAATAACGTAAACCAGTCCAATTTCAGTACTGGTTGAAGTTATAAACATTTTGAAAAACCTCTAAACCAAAATCTGACATCCCCATTCTTTAACTCTCATTTGTAAGTGAAAATACAATCTACCTCCAAAACAATACATTGTAAAAAAGTGTATATTAGTATCCTATATTTTAATAATAGATTTCATTTCACATATTCCAGGTTTTGACAGTCACTTGGAATGTTTCAAATCACCGGACTTAGTAGGAGACAGAAAACTCATTACATAATTGGAAAGAAATTATTTTTAGATGAAGCACTTCCCTTATCTTGCCCACATTCTTCAGAGATTTGATACTTTATTTCCTATATTTTGTCTCACACTTAATATACAACTGATTTTCCCCCCTCTCTTAAAATGAGCAGGTCTTCTCAGGTCAGGATTTCTTTCAGGTTACTAAGTAACAAAGGGCTGTTAAAGTCTGCCAATTTTATAATACAGGATTTATGGTCCAAGGGGTCAAAGAGGAATTCTAAAGGAATTCAACAGACCCAGGTAGTAAATCAGCATCATGCCGTTGATAAATACCTCCTGAGCCCAACAGTAACTTCTCACAAGTGCTGAAAGGTAAGACAGTGGACTCCAAAAAAGGATGGCATACTGTACTTTAATGAAAGATTTGTCATTGAAAAGACAATGAGACGGACTATGAGATGAACCAAAGATCGATTATTGAGAGACAACACCTCGGAACAAAAACTTAGTAATGAGTTGCGCAGGTTTACATGAAGCACTATCAAGTGCAGACCTAGATGGGGGTAGAAGGGCCATAACACAACTACCATTCCCCTACTCCCTATGCTCAACCTCTCCCCTTCACCCTCCTGCATCTCCAAAAAGACCAATACTATTAATAACAATGACAATAAAAGCAGAAATGTAAACGGGTTTTGAAGGGCATGGACACAAAACAAATTGTACAACTTTTCCCTATCTGCCCCTTCCCGTTTTTTCTCCTTTCCTGTACCCCTTTTAAAAATGAAAAAAAATATTTTTTTAAAAAAAAAAGACACTGGGGGACCACTGCTGGTACCACCTATTCTTGACACAATTTGTATCCCATCTGTGGCTAGTGGTGAGCAACAAGATAATGTTCAACATATATAAAAACCGGTTTTACACAAACTAAACTGCCTAAAAACAACAAAATATTTATCACACCATAACCCTACACCTTGGGATCAAAAGAGATTAGAAGCTGGGAGATCCATTATTTCAGTGTTTTTAAAATATTAATAGTGCAGGGTCCCAATTAATAAGAGGAATGTGACAATCAAAACTGATTCCCGCTCACACTGTTATAAGCCCTCAAAGGAAAAAAGATGGGCATCCCATATTTTTCCATTCGAGGGTTAACAACAGACTACTGTGGGGATGGGTCAGCTCTGGTCAGCCAAATTGCATGGGGGGGGGGTGAAATCCATCCTCCACCCCATGTCCACAATCCAAATATTTAGATCTTTTCCCCTCATGTGTTCATTTTAAAAGAAACAACCTAACTCATTATTAAACTTCACTCAGTCGATTGCACCAAACCTCTCACTTCACAGTTTACCCACTGCACAGAATGTGACTAGCTGCATGATAAAGATGATTTTTTCATTTAATGATGAGTGGTATCTTAAAAACAAAAAGCCAAAAATAGCCAAAGACACAAAAGCAAGTAAAGCAACCCCTGGCCAAAAGCCTGTCAAAGCTAACAGACCCAACAAGCCCAAAGAGCCAATGCAGAACCAAGGAATCCCAGCAGAAGGGAAGAATAATGTGGCAAGCCGAACACAACAAATGTACAACCTGAGAATCCAGCCCAATGTCAAATCAAGGAGTGCTCCAAGCCAAGACCAAGGGAAACAGAAGACCAACAAATGTAAAATCAGAGAATCAAACCTAATGTACACCCCAAGAATTCAAGGCAATGTCAAAACAGAGAATCCACGGCAAACCACAAACCCAAGTCACAGAGAAACAAGCTGTTAACATGACTTTCGATGATGTAACTGACTGTCGGCTGTGGGTGGAGAGAACTGGAGAGTTCACTGCAAAGTTCTCCATAGAGTTTTTTTCTAATTCTTTTTATATTTTGGCCACTCTTAGCAAGCTTGAGCAGTCCTGGTAAATGACTGCTCTTTTCACCGTATCAAAAGCCTAGCGAGTAACATCAGCCAGGGCAAGAAGGGAAAGATGCTTGCGAGCAAAAAACAAAACCAGACAAGACCCATAGCTTAAAAACAAAAACCCTCAAATGAACAGGCAGTTTTGCCAGTCACTTACTCTCTTTTTGGACAGGGGTGTAAAGAAAAGCATCACAGAAGGGGCAAAAAGACAAACCAATTCACACAAAAAACATTATGGCCTTCATATCCTCATATGCCAGTGGCTCTATGAGAAAAGGAACTGCAAGTGTGTGTACTGTGATGGCACCATGTTCAAAGATGACCATTCCTACTTCTTTCAGCCTGAATGGTGCCATCACCAGCCACCATCCCCTCTTTGGTTCAAACTAGGCTGAGGAAACCCCTCTTTTTCATCTCACTTAAGTATAAAACCCCCCAGCTGTTAAATAGCATCCTTGGGCATGTCTCTACAGAGCTTATTTGGAGGCTACATGTCCAAGGCTGAAAAACTGGATGAGCCTCCAGAATAATGGTATTTAAAAAAAAAAAACACCTGATGTGCTGATTTTTTTAAAGAAAAAAAGTTCAGTACCCTGTACCACTAAATCCTGTTAAAGGAGTTAATGTTTGAAATGTTATGCTGGAAATGTTATGATGCGGTATAGCTCCTACACGAAAGATCTGTTCTCATGTAGCATCAGTAGTGTTTTCATATGAATTTGTTAAACTCTCCTAATGATCAAGAATGGAAAAAGTAGAAAACTTTTTTATTAGCAAATATTTGTGTTAGCGCAACACCCGGGATCCATTAGCACATAAAATTGTTCTGGAACGAGGGTGACATCCTCAGCAACAAAGAGTCGATTAAAACTCAACAGCAAAATCTACTCCATCCAAAAGCATGGGACGGACCAATTCCAAAGCCAGAGGGAGGCTAAATTAATCAAATAAATTGTTTGCTGAAACTAATTTGTTGAAATATAAAGCTTAGCTAAAATTCCAATACAGTGTTTGCATAATCCTCGAAAACAAACTGTGATTCAGGCAAACATAAAGCCTCTCCATTCCAATAAGTTCTTTTTGAAGATTTTATATGCAATACATATATTCTATCCATACTTAACAGCAGCTGTTTAACATATGAGGATTGACTACATATTTTATGTCTGCCATTTTTTCCATTAATAAATGCATTGTGTATGGAGGTTTAAGAATGCCAACTAGAAGATACTTTAATAGCTCCAAATGTTCTAAATTGATGCTGAAGCTGCTAATAAGGAATAATGAAGGTCAGTGGGAAATAGTTTGTCTTTGTGTATTAGTTCTGCTATGTAAAACATTACAAACTTGGGGTGGGGGGAGACTTGGCTACAATAGAACAGTCAGGAACTGAAAATTTGCAGATCCCTGATAAGCATTTTTTTCAGCATTATAGCAAGAAAATATTTGAAAATATTCCAAGAAGAGAAAAATATTGATTTTTTTTTATATGTGTGTGCCTGTGTATACACACACACACAAAACAATACGAGCCTGATCTGGCTGAACCCTACTGTATTCCATTATGTGAGTAGCTGTCCTGTCAGTGCAGCTCTCAATTTGCATAAGACTATCAATGGGAAAAGGGTGTTCATGGCAGGAAACACACATGACAATCAGTGTTGTGTAGTGGTTAAGAGCAGTGGACTCAACTCTGGGAACCGGGCTTGATTTCCCACTCCTCCACATGAGTGGTGGACTCTAATCTGGTGAACCAGGTTTGTTACCCCAATCTTACACATGAAGCCAGCTGGGTGACCTTGGGCTAGTCACAGTTCTCTTCGAGCTCTCTCAGCCTCACCTACCTCACAAGGTGCCTGTTGTCGGGAGAGGAAGGGAAGGAGTTTGTAAACTGGTTTGATTCTCCGTAAAAGGTAGAGAAAATTGGCATATAAAAATCAACTCTTCTTGAACACATGAACACATGAAGCTGCCTTCTACTGAATCAGACTCTTGGTCCATCAAAGTCAGTATTGTCTACTCAGACCGGCAGCGGCTCTCCAGGGTCTCAGGCAGAGGTCTTTCACATCACCTACTTACCTAGTCCCATCAACTGGAGATGCCAAGGATTGAACCTGGGACCTTCTGGAGAGCTGATGCCCTGGAGGCAATAATGTTGATGGACCAAGGGTCTGATTCAGTAGAAGGCAGCTTCATGTGATATGTACCTGACAGGCACACTGCTACTGCTTCTACCATGCTACTGTTAGTAGCAAACACCTTGCTTACTACTAACAGTAGCATGGTAGAAGGTGGACTGGGAAGGGGGACAGAGAATTTTAGCAATCAGCCTGTTCTACACAGCAAAGGCTATTGGGCTTCTGACCTTCCAACAAAAAAGAATGCACAAACACACACACACAGATGGACAGACTGAGTCAGAGGAGATCTTTCTCCTGGTTTAAAACAACAGACTATGCATGAGCCCACTCATTCATGTGCAAAGTAAGTATGAGGACAGAAGCATTTATTTTTTACAAAGCACAACATGTGGCCAATGGAAGGGGAAAGGCTCACATACTGCTGTGCCTGATCTCATTGTATGAAATACTTAATTTTCTCCAAGAAAGTTGGCAACTCCTTGACAGATGCTAGGAAGTAAGTCAAGTTTGGCATGGGCTAAAAGAAACATGCTGAGAAGTATGAAAAAAAACAAATATAAAGCAACCTGTGTATATTTAAAACTCTGTCTACTGGCATCATCATAATCACAAGGGAAAAAACACTAAAAGCCTCTTGCCATTTGTGTTTAAAAGTATGCCCCTGCCCTCTGCTCACATCAGCAGTAGGAAAAGATTGGGGGGGGGGGCTTACCTGCATGTGCCTTCTTTGCAAGGGACAGCTTTGGTGGTGGCGGAGAGTGCCATCAAGTCACAGCTGGAAGGCGCAGATCTGTTTAAAGGGCCCCTTGCACGCCTTCAGGGAAGCCCCCTGAAGGCATGCGGGGGGGAACAGATCTGCGCCTCCCAGCTGGCAGGTGCAGATCTCTTTAAAGAGCCCCCCGTGCGCCTTCATGGAGAAGCCCCGTGAAGGTGCGTGGGGGGGCGAACCCCGAATTTGTTGAATTTATTTGCTGAACAAACCAAAGTCGGCGAATTCGGCTCCCCCATTTCCCACCTTTTTTTTTAGTTCGGTTCGTCCCGAACTAAAAACCGCCGAATCGGGGGAAATTCGGCTGTTTTTCGGTTCAGGACGAACCGAATCGACAGCCCTAGCCAAATCTCCATCAGCATCCAAGTGAGCTAGAAATTGTTTGTTGTGTCCATTGAGTAATTCTCACTCTGAACTTTCTCTGAGAGTGCAAACAAACGAGTTCCCATGTTTTTAGCCACTTGAGCAATTCAGTTGCTTTTGGCAATTTTAGATGAAATCAGAGGTCACAGAAAAGATGACCTTAGTAGAGTGGAATGCTGAAGTTACAAGAAAGAAAACAAACAAACTTGACCTCTACCTCCTTGCAATCAGACCAAAATACAATTTTTGGGGGGGATCCAAATGTCCTGCTGGAAGAAGCAGAGGACTTTTGTAATCTGGGGACTAGGGGTGTGCACTTCAAAATAATTTGCTTTAATTTCAAGCCAGGTTTCTTTAAAGGGCAGGATTTTAATTATTCCAAAAATGGGGGAGAAGTCCATTTTAAGAAATGGTTTCAGGCACAGTTTTCAGGCTCAGAAATTTCAGTACCCCAAAATCATGCTGATTTTAAAAAGAAACTCGAACACTTTTTGGTTTTTAACTCCCCCCCCCAAAGGTGCAGGAGTTGAGGCCCCATGAGGAATTGCAAGAGAAGGAAAGAATTTTATCCCCCCCCCAAATCTCCAGTGTAATAAAATGGTTAGAGTGTCAGACTAGGACCTAAGAGACCCCCACTGCCATGAACCTCATGGTGAATCTGGGCCTTTCATGTTCTCTGCTGGTTGCCAGGGGGTACCTGGCAATCCTACCAAAAAACCACAAAAACAACAACATAATTATTAATAAGCCATTAAAACAACCCAGGGGCATAAAAACTGCATAAAATGAAAACTGAGTACCCTAAAAAAAAGCACTCGGGCTAGAAGCTGACCATAAAATAGTTTAAAACACTAAAGGCTCTTAATTAAAAGCCTGGATAAAAAGAAATGTTTTGAACTGGCGCTTACAATAGTAAGGTAGTCAAAAAGGGCAAGAGTCCAGTAGCACCTAAAAGACTATAACAAAAATATTTTCTGGTAGGGTATGAGCTTTCGTGAGCCACAGCTCACTTCTTCAGATACCTGAATATCTGAATATCTGAAGAAGTGAGCTGTGGCTCACGAAAGCCCATACCCTACCAGAAAATATTTTTGTTAGTCTTTAAGGTGCTACTGGACTCTTGCCCTTTTTGACTACTGCAAACAGACTAACACGGCTACCCACTGTGAATAGTAAGGTAGGCATAGATGATCCTCATGGGAGATGGTATTTCAGAGGTGAGGTGCCAGCAATGAAAAAGCCTTGCTATAGTCACCCCCTACCTCACCTCTGCAGGTTGGGGCACAGACAGCACGGCTTGGGAGGTAGTTCTTAACTGGCGGGTTGACAAGATGAATGAGGACCCCACTTTCTGATGGGATTAAAAGGAACGCCCTGCTTTTGAGGAGCCCTATGAAATATAAGCCAGAAAGATGCAACCTTTTGTCACTCTTTTGCCTAGCTTGGGGCATGCTGTGGAAAAGGTGATCCATCTTCCAAGGAGGGGAGACATCAGAAGGCTTACAGTTATTACATAGCAAGCAAAGTGTAGTTTCCTTTTGTTTCTCTATTCTGTAGTAGCACCTTTTTTTTAGATTTCCTGAGAATAGGTTATTTGATTTTTTATAATTTGTTCTTTTGCTTTGAGAGACTTTCTCTGTTGTTTTGCCCTGTAACCTGGCCAATTTAAGCTCACTGTACTGAACCAGCTGCCCTGACCTAAATATACCAGGCTGGCATGATCTCGTCAGATCTCGGAAGCTAAGAAGGGTCAGCCCTGGTTAGTATTTGGATGGGAGACCACCAAGGAACACCAGGGTTGCTACGCAGAGGTAGGCAATGAACATTTTTTGACTTGAAAACCCTACGGGGTCGACATAAGTTGGCTATAACTTGATGGGGGGGGGAAACAGGCTAGAGGAAGAACAGATGGGTATCCTGCCCTTTTCTCACACATGCACACAGACCAACATTCACAATGGGAGAAGTATTAGTTGGCCTACAGCAACCTATCTGAAGACATCTTTAGGCTGCCAAGGGGTGGGGACTTGGGGGACAAAATTCCCGGAGCCCAAATCAGCTAAAGGGCCCCTGAAGCCAGTGTCATGATGCATCTCGATTTATTTTACTTCTAATGCAGTTCTGTACTGAGGCCACTAGGGATGCAGGGAAGGCAGAGTACCATAAACAGCAGTAGCTCTTCTTTCTGCTCGCCATGCCTTTCCGCAACGTTTTCTACAGAGGCAAACACTTGCATATCCTGCTAAACCCATCAACCAAGCCAGCACTGGAGCAAGGCAAGACCAGCCAGCACGGCTCCTGGTTGCTACAGTCACTGCCAGGCTGCAGCCTCCTCACAAGCTTGTTGTTTCCATCAGTCTTTCCCTCTTCCTTTCCTTCTACCCAGCTCCATAGTTTTGTCTGCTCAGCCAGATCTTCCCTGTTAATGTGTTGCAGAAAACAAAACAACCCTACCTCTTTTCTTAATTTCTCTTTCTCTTTCCAACAGCTTCTCCTCCTTTATTTTGCTCCCTTCATGATCTGCCTTCTTCTCACTCCTAATTTTTCTTTTCCCCCCCTTCTTTATTTGTTAGTCTTGGTCTCAACTCCTTCTCATTCCTGGTTGGCAATGTAGCACATATTTAATAGTAATATAGCAGCAAATATTATGCTAATATTATGAACAGAAGCGGTGGGGGGGAGTTAATATGTCCCCATGATCTATTAAAGTACTAAAAGAATGCTTCTCCCTGCCTTTACATTCATGGTAATGGAAAGTTGATCTGTCTTAGTAGTTATGCATTTGGAACTGAAGTTAGAACTTCTCTTCCCCCCCCGCCATTAGATTTAATTACATTTTAAACACTGTTCAGGCAGTGGGTGGTTGTTGTTGTATTGGTGGGACATCTAATATCCCTTTTTAAATGCTACTGGGCATCAGTAAACATTAAACTTCATGACAAATGACAATCTTTTTAGAAAACATGTCAGCAAAATCAGTCCCAGTGATACCAGTACTTCTCATCCAGCACCACTACATATTCAATTTGCCCCTGCTTTTGTGCTAGGTAAAGGTACAAGGACAAACTGAAATAGATTTCTTCCTGACCCTGGCTTTAGCTGGGGACAGAGGGTAGGGTATAAATCTAAATAAATAAATGTACTTACTAAAGATTCATATTAATTTTTTTGTGTTTTTGTGAAACAGAGCCCATTTCATCAGATGTAAAAAGTGTATCTTATATTGGTACATATATGTATGTGCGTACATATATAAAATTACAAATCTAGATACATGGTTTGGATCATGGTCATACAGGGGAGCCCAGGTGGAATCTTTGCCAGGGGACCCATGCTGGCTCTCGGTATCCCTGTCTCTAGTTGGTGGTAAAAGCAACTAAAACATCAGTTGAGTCCAAGCAGGCTGGGTGTGTGTGTGTGAAAACACACAGCAGATTCAGAGACAAAAACAGAAACTGTAACCAGTAGTCATCAGCACCCCAAGCTCCTTGGCCCAAGAGTGGGCTAAAAGCATACTAGGCAGACTTTTAAAACTGCTCCTTCAGGGTTTTCTCACCTCTCCGGAGCTTCAGGAGGCTGATTCCTGTCTTCCACCTCATTTTGTTTAGCTGATGCTCAGCTGCTCTCAATATTCCTTTCCTTCTGGAGCATGCTAAGTCCTCATCATGATGTTTTTGAGGATTTCCCCCCTCTTTGTTGGTTTACAAAAATGTATTTTTTCTGTATACCTGGGGTAGGTAGGTGGAGATCCCACTCCCATTGTGCAGCTTTCTTCATCCACACAACAATAAGCCCTTTTACTATGAGATACGAGTGATACAATGCCAGCATTCATTTTTGCTTCCTAAAATGTTGGCTGTGTCTCCCAAATAGCTTTTGACTAGCTGGGTAGTTGCTTTTGGTAAGAATTAAAGAAATGACCTATGACATGACCTGCCAACTCTCTTAGGTCATTCCCCCCCCCCTTCTACAACAGATAAGAGACAGGGGAACTGACTGCTTACAAAATGTTCTGGCACAAAGACAAATTAGGGCCGTTGAAGCTGTGTCTCAGACCTTGCAAGGTATCAGAAATGAAGATAAGCGAGAAGTTGAAATGTTTTTCTTTTTTAGACAACTAGATATAGGTTTCCATTTTCTCTCAAAATAACTAGGCAGTCCATGAGAGAATTCTGCAAGTATGCCTTTCTTGATCTTGTGTTAAACTTCTCTCCTAGAGAGGGGCATTTTGTCTGTGTCAAAAGAACGTGAAGCGTTTATATAACTCCAGCTCTTTAGAATGCTCAGAGCTCGTCACGAACATTACCGCAATAATCCCTAGAATAACTCTGTAAGGTAGGCCAGTCTTATTATCCCTGATGCTGACAAAGGATGACTTATCAAAAAGTCCCCTTTTCACGGGGGATGAGCCAGTGTCCTTCCTGAGTCATAACTCGCACTCGTAGATGCCATTCTGCATTAGCTCCTTGGGGGGATAGTTTTGTTGTCTCTTATGATTATGAAGTTCAAGCTCTGCGAAGTATGCAGGAGGGGGTTGGGACAGAGCCCGGTATGTCAGCCTGCACTCCCCTCCTTACATCATTCTCGGCTAGGGCTGACATCAGCAGCTCAGAACTTCCTGCTTCCAACTCAAGAGCTTTTTGTTCTCTCAGCCCAGAAATGACCACCATGCACTGGACCATTCAGAAGGGGACACACAATGGCACACAATGTACTGCCATTGGCATTACCAAAGGACAATGCAGGAAGTGACTTTGAGGTCAACCTTAGGAGTGATAAGGGTAAGGGCCAGAAAGTCTACATGTTGGAAGCTAAAAATTGAGCCTTTCCCTATGCTGTTGTTTTTACTATAGGACACCAGACAGTGAAAGGATATAGGCAATCTTCCCGGTGAGAGCAAGGCAGCTGCAAACCGTGTCTTGAGAGATGGGCTGGCAGGGAATCAAGAGACAATAACTTCTCAGTAAGTTTTGATGCCAGTGACCGTGGTATCTTTCTGAGGGGAGTTAAACCGTGCATTCCTGAGGGGAATGCCTGCGCCGGGCTTAGGAGGCAACGCAGCGGCTCTGCCTCCTAAGGAGGTTTCGGCCCCACCGAAACCTCTGCCCGGTGCCAAAAATCTGTGCAACCCTAAAAGGTGGAGTATCTCAGCCTAAAAAGGGGGGGTGTTCCCGAGCCATAACGGCTTAGGAGACCGCCTAACAGCAGCCCCGCCCCCAGGCTGTCACCATGACGCCCGGGAACACCTCCAGGGCCACCGCCACGGCCTTTGCCGGTGTCTGAACGCCGGCAGAAGGCTCCATCATCATCCCAGCCCGGTGCTGCCACAGCAGCGGCCAGCAACCAGCATCCGGGCCTTCATGCTGTCATTGGGCCACAAACACTGGCGTACGCTGCCCGGACGCCGGCGCTGTGGGCCCTTGCACTGACGCAGGCCTTTGCTGGCCTCCAGAAGACTTTCGTCCTGGTCGCCGGTGCGGCTCAGGAATGTGCGGTAAAGGGTGCTGATTTGCAGTGGGGGCATTCCTTCCTGGAGGACAGATCTTAGAAAGTCATGTTGGTGGCAGACTACTGTTCTTCTCTCTGAGACTTGTCCTTTGGTTCTCAGGGATCCATTGCATCTGCCATGCTTCTTAATGGGTTGCATATAGCAAGTTTTTCACTAAATCTCACCCAACTCCCCTCTCTACCCTCCTGTCATATTGCTTGTGTACATGCAGATCTTCCCATCAAAGCCCTTTTTTGGTAGTCAAAGAAGACCCTGCTTCCTTTTTCACCAGCAGAAAAAGCTGGTTGGATCCAATCCTATATGTAGGGTTGCCAACCTCCAGGTAGTAGTTGGAGATCTCTTAGCTGGGTGCTAAGAGGTTGTGTGGATATTTGGCATGAGGTCTCATCAGTATACACATGGCACCCAGCTCTATGTCTCCTTTTTATCAGAACTAGATAAAGCTATTCCTGTCCTGACTGGGAGTTTAGAATTGGTAATGGAGTGAACAAGGATGCAAAAACTGAAGTTCAGCCTAGGCAACCTAGAGGTGGAGCTGGCAGGAGACACAAAGGACAGGTCAGCTGGGCAAGTGCCTGTCTTAGATGGGCTTACAGTTTCCCTGCAAGATCAGGTTCACAGTTTGGGGGTTCTTATGGATTCAGTTTTGCATCCAGAACCACAAAGAGTAACTATGACCAGAATTGACTTTACCTGCTTAAGAGGATTTGCCAAGTGCACCCGCCATTGGAACCACATGTTACCATTACTCATACCTTGTTGACTACTATAAAGCCCAGATAGCCCGATCTCATCAGATCTCAGAAGCTAAGCAGGGCCAGCCCTAGTTAGTATTTGGATGGGAGATTACCAAGGATGTCCAGCATTGCAACACAGAGGCAGGCAACGGCAAGCCACCTCTGAACATCTTTTGCCTTAAACACTATAAGTCAGCTGTGTCTTGACAGCAAAAAAAAAAAATGCTCTGTATAGTGTGCTACTCTTGAAGATGGTCCAGAACCGGGGTATGGAGAACTTCACCACAAACATGATCACCAGTTGCACTTAACATGACCAAACTCCTCATTGACATATGAGTTGAGCCCACTTGCCGAATCACCCTCTGTTACCACTCCGAGCTTGGCTCAAATGCCATGTGTGGCACCTTAGTACCGGCACTGTAGCCACTAGTGCTACCACCTCATGGTTATCATGCCTGTTTAAATAGGCTTTTTCATAATTTATGTATTGCAAATTGCAGCCGCTTTTGTGCCTGTACAGCTGACATCTACAAAGTTACCAGTAGAGAAGACACATATCCTTTGTATGAAGACAACAAAAGTGGGATGTCTCAGGGGAAACTGGACCTCTTTTTCTATGCTGGGCTACCACCATCCCAAAACAAAATAAAAAGGCATAAAGAAACTTGAGTGATGGCCCATAGTATCCCTAGGTCATGGCAGAAATTATCAGTGCTGAAATCCTTACATGTAATAGTATGGTGATTCATGGCGTGAGGCTGATATGAATAATGTCAACTAAAGACTTTTATTTCCCGTTGTTTAAGGATGTGGCCAAAACTACTTGACATCTGGTCTATTTTATGGGCATCTGGTGTTTTGTCTAGACAGATATTGAAAATATGGTTTCTTTACTTGTACGCAGAATTTCATAACAGGCTACTTTAACAAAGTCAAGTTCTCTATAACCCACTGTAGAACACTCAATGCCAGCATGGAAAGAAGAGAAATTTATATATTCTTTGAAGTGTCTTCTATCTGATTATTTTTTAAAATTTATATTTTATTATTAATATTATTATTTGGCATTTAAAAGAATAAATACAACAACAATGTGGCATCGAATGCAAGCAAAGTTATCTCACTAATGAATACAATGTATGATACATTCTGCATGACCTTAGTGTTAATGTGTATTTTCAATCTTCTTCCATTAAAAAAAACAATTCATTTGAAAAATGAGTAGATCTACACAAAACATATTTGTATGCACCAGTCAGATCTGTACAGCACCTGTCTCACAGGATTGGGAGGGGAAGAGGAGAAAAACAGTGTTGCAACAAAATCATTGTTTTCCAAAGGAAACCATTCAGAAAGAGTGAATGTCCAGTGTGAAAGTAATTAAAATTTGCCAGGGGCCTACTAAGCATTCTGGCTGGGTTTTTTGTTTTGTTTTGTTTGGAGACCCATTTGCTCTTCTATAACCAGGCATGCGTTTAGGATTTCATCAGTGTGAACCACAGCATATTTTCCTTGCACCTGCCATAGTTGTCAAAGTGTAAATCAGATTCTCCCCATCCATCTAACCCTGTAGAGTCAACACTCATGCACCCTGGGCATCTAGGGTTGTGCAGCATAAATTCTCTATTGCACTGGATTTTTTTTTTTAAAGTATGACCAGACAGAAGATGGACAAATATTTCTACTTGGGAGGAAACAACCCTCAGCATTTGGGGGGAAAGCGTTGTTTGCTATGCTATCCTCAACTCAACAACACATTTCAGCTTTGCATCTCTTTGTAATCTTGTGGTGGGCTTATTGTAATATGCTTGGCTACCCTTGAAGACAAAGCAGAAACTGCACCTGGTTTAGAATGTGGCAGCGTGTTCATTGCCAAGGGCTAGCTGATGGGAACATCTCTCCCCTATTTTAAAAGAGCTGCATGGGCTGCCAGCTTGTTTCTGAGTTCAAATCAAGGTGCTGGTTGTGACCTTTAGAGCCGTTCATAGTCTGCAACCAATGTATCTCAAGGACTGTCTCTTTCCATATGTCCCAGTGCACCAACTGCAGCCCTCAGACTGTCGCCATTTAAGGTGGCCCACCTGACAATAATCAGACCCTCAATGTTTCCATAGTAGCTCCTATTCTATGAAATGGGCTCTCTGACAAAGCAGGGGGCTCCAGCTTTAGAAGTGCTAAAGGGCCATTTTATTTGCTAGGGCTTTAAGGAGGGGGCTTTACTGCATCTCATACGTTTTGCATTTAAATTTGTAAGCTGACTTGAGCCAAGGGGGAAAGGCAGGATAGAAACACTTTAATAAATAAACAAATCGGAAGCGGTGGGTTTTCCAGTCTCATTTCAATTATCAGTGGACAATTATCTTATCAGTAATGGTGTTTGTATGAACACTATTCCTTTACCCAGGCCAGTATTTTAGACTGCCCTAGATTAACTATGTGTTAATACATGCCAGATTCACCATGGACTGGAAAGGCAAAGAAGGAAGTTTTAGAAGTTAGTTAAATTTAGTTGTTGCCATGGCAGAAAAGGAAACTTTTTATTCAACTATGCATGTGTCAAAAACTGTTGCCCCTTCCCCCCAGTTTCATGAAACACCTTGAGTCATCTATTAATGATTAATAGATTAATATTAATCTACTAAGCAGTTTGCTTAAGCCAGGGGGGCATGGGGTGAGTGCTTTCTTGATGCTGGGCAGTACGCAAGTGAACCCTAACAGGGGAGATTTTGGTGAGGCTCAACACCTCCCGACACAATTCTGTCCCAAACAACACAGTGTTTTAAAAATGTTACTCTTTCCACTCTCATTTTTATATATATAGAGAAAAACAAAAACCCGCTGCATCCAGATTTCCAGGCCTGGTCTTCTGGATATAATATCAATTCCCCCTGAAACCTACCTGATACATCTCTCTACACGAATACACCTTTGAATCTGCCTAGGGTTGCCAGGTCCCTATTCACCACTGGTGGGAGGTTTTTGGGGCAGAGCCTGAGGAGGGTGAGGTTTGAGGTTTGGGGTTTGGGGAGGGACTTCAATGCCATAGAGTCCAATTGCCAAAGCAGCCATTTTCTCCAGGTGAACTGATCTCTGTCAGCTGAAGATCAGTTGTAATAGCAGGAGATCTCCAGCTGGTACCTGGAGGTTGGCAACCCTAAATCTGCCAGACATTTTTAGCCTGTATATTTTATTTGTATTTAATTAAAAGATATGTTTCCTGTACTTCCTCACTGGGGAACTGAAGGTGGCTCACAAACTCCCCCCGCAACAAAATCTCTAAAATAGCATAAGTAAACAAGAACAAGATAAATAACTTTAGACAGTATCAGAGAAAGACCTGAAGAAATATGTGTTGCCCTTACCAAAAGCCTGCGTTTAGAGTTCTGTTCTGCAGGACTACCTGAAAACCATCAGAGAAGGTGACTTCTGGAAAGCCATTCGAAAGGACAGGCGTCACTATGGGAAAAAAGCACATGGCAAGGCTGAGGCTGGTCTCACCTGCATGCATGATGGCGCATTTAGCAAAAACTGCTGGGAAGTATGTAGTTGTTACATGGATTGATGCAGGGAGAGATGACCCTTTAGGTATGGGGATCTGAAGAGGTGAAAGGTAAGTACCAGCACCTTCGACTGAACTTGGAAACAAACAGGGGACCAATGGAGAGGTCTGAGGCTAGGTCTTATATGTCCACATTGAAGAGCTCTAATCGAAAATCAACCTGCTGCATTATGCACCAATAACTGTTTACCATGTAGACTGAATTATAGAAGCTCAGCCTAGAGTTTACAGTAAAAATGAATGGTTCAGCCTAGCCAGATCTGACATCTGAGTTCAGAAAGTAAGAGACAATTTTCATCCCTTACACAGGAGGGGAGCACTCTTCACCCCAATAACAACCACCTTCTCTAGCAACGATGCTGGATTAAGAAGCACTCGCAAGCTGTTAACCAAGTGAGCAAGAAAAAGACTAATTTCAACCAAGGTCAGCAGCAAAATCTCTTAATAAACACCAGCCGCAGAGTGGTAAGCTGCAGTACTGCAGTCAAAAGCTCTCCTCCGACCTGAGTTCGATCCCAACGGAAGTTGGTTTCAGGTAGCCAGCTCAAGGTTGACTCTGCCTTCCATCCTTCCGAAGTCAGTAAAATGAGTACCCAGCTTGCTGGGGATAAAGGGAAGATGACTGGAGAAGGCACCCCGTGAACAAAGTCTGCCTAGGAAATGTCAGGATGTGACATCACCCCATGGGTCAGGAATGACCTGGTGCTTGCACAGGGGACCTTTACCTTTTTAACCAATTCGGTGGGAGGAACTGAGACTGTGACTAAGTGACTTGCCCAAGGCCAGGCTATGAGATCAGGTGCAATCTGAAGTAAGATCTCCTGAGCTGATGGTCACTGTGCTACATTGGGCTCAATCACAATTGAGTTAGGCCCATTAGGGCTGTCGATTTGGGTCAGGCTGAACCAAAAAACAGCCAAATTTCCCCTGATTCGGCGGTTTTTAGTTCGGGACGAACCGAACTCAAAAATGGCGGGAAAACAGGGGAGCCAAATTCAGCGAGTTCGGGAGTTCACAAATAAATTCAGCAAATTCAGGATGCAGCAGCATAACCGTCAGTAAGCAGCATTCTCCCCCGGCCAATCGGTGGCCAAGCTGGGTCTTCTTCTGGCCAATCAGTCAGGATTGAGTACTGGAGGAATCAGCTGCTGCGCGGCCCGGCCAGGGAGAGAAAGAGAGAGAAATCCTCGTGGGGGATGCATGTGCACATTCGTTCCTTTCCGTGGCTGCAGGGGGCGCATTTTTGGGATAGAGACCCCAAACTTTCAGCGGAGCTTCAGACGAGCCTTCTTAAGAGACCCCCAAGTTTTGTAAACATTGGGTCAGGGGGTCCCGAGATATGGGCTCCACCCCTTTTCCCTCCCCCCTTTTCCATTTCTGTGGCTGCAGGGGGTGCTTTTTTGGGGGTGCAGCCCCCAAACTTTCAGCATAGCTTCAGACGAGCCTTCTTAAGAGACCCGCCAAGTTTTGTAAAGATGGGTTCAGTGGGGGCAGAAATATGGGGTCCCCCCTTTTCCATTTCTGTGGCTGCAGGGGGTGCTTTTTTGGGGGTGCAGCCCCCAAACTTTCAGCATAGCTTCAGACGAGCCTTCTTAAGAGACCTCCCCAAGTTTTGTAAACATTGGGTCAGGGGGTCCCAAGATATGGGCTTTGCCCTTTTCCCTATTGGGATGAATGGATCACCCGATCCTGTATGCATCTCCAGAGCGGCAAATCCAAGGCAAAACCTCCCGTGCTTAAATAGAATCGTATTGGATTACCCAGTCCTCCCAGCCCCTCCTGATGGATCAAAAGTCAGTCACAGTAAGACCCCTTTGGGGGCTTTAATCTATAATTTTTCTCCTGTGTGTGTGTGGGGGGGGGGAAGCAGAGTCTGTGTGTGTGTGGGGAGGGAGCAGTTTCTGTGGGTGGGGGGGGAAGCTAAAGGGGGCTTTCGTTGGTTCTGCCTGGGGTGTGTGTGCCCCCTCGAGTCTCTCTCTCCCTGGTTTGAGGGGGGGTTTCAGTTGTGTGTCCTCAGTTTTTCCCTCATTCATAAGATCGGTTAGGTCTATTTTGATGCTTGCTCAAAGCTGGTTTTCAAATGGTGACTTAAAGAATGCATTTGCCTGGTCCCGAGTCTGATGCAAAAGGGGAAATTCCACCCCCTCCTGCTCATTATGCATAGCTAGCTGCCTCTGTCCCTTTCCATGGTTTGCAAACTCCCAGGTGTCATGTGTTGCTTTGCAAGGTTGCAAAGGTGTTGCTTTGCAGTTGTGTTGCTTTGCAAACTTCTTCGCACCTGTCCCGCCCTTGCTCCTCGCAGCTCAGCTGTTTGTTGGGGCTGGGAGCTTTGTGCTTGGGCGGCAAGCTCTGCTCAGAGATGCACATTAAGGGTGGGGGGACCCTTTTTGGGGCCCATATCTCAGCCCCCCCTGACCCAATCTTTACAAAACTTGGTAAGTCTTGCAAGAAGGGTCCTTTGAAGCTCCGCTGAAAGTTTGGGACCTCTACCCCAAAAAATGCCCCCCCCCGGAGCCGCGGAAAGCCGCGGTTGTGTTTTTAATGGCTTTATTCGGCCGGATTTTTTTCCCGAACTTTGAATTTGCGCTGAATTGCACGGACCCAAAGCTGGGGAGTTTGGACTTCGGCATATCCTGAATCCAGACGGGCCGAATACGGCCGAATCCGAACTATACCGATTTTTTTTTTTCAACAGCCCTAAGGCCCGTACAAAATGTTGCAGGGGATGCATAGCTGTTTCCAATCTATATTCCCTCCCCATGTATTTCTGGCAATGTCTCTTGGGATGTCACCACTCTAAGTATTTTGCTGACTGGTGCTCAAAGGAAACATCTTATTTCATGAGATGTTACCAAAGAGACCTGGTATGGGAAAGTGGCTGCCAATTATACCTAGTAAATATAATGGCTACAGTGAAAGCATTACGATCAACATGGGTGGGATTAAACCAACCAACACTTGCATTTTGGCATCTTCAAGATACTGTTAAAGGCAGAAACCCGTTTGTAACCCTGACAGAGAAAATGAGAAGTCTGGCCTATGTTTTCCAAGGGGGCCATATATCAAAGCCATCCTAAAGGGAGGGAAGGAACAGCCATCTGGAATATTTTCATATATAACCATTGTTTGATTAAGTAGCCATTTGTAACATTTGACAAAAAACACTAGCTTAAATACTACACTGCTGCTCTCCAGCATTTATTTTTCTTAGCTGACTTCCAAATCTTAACAATCAATCTCCTCACAGTTCAACTGGCCTTTGGCGGGAAGGCTTCTTGTGCCTGACAAATTGTTCATATCTTTTACATAAGGAAAGTCTAGGATGGGGACCTATGGGTAAAGATTAGATTAGCACTGCTGTTTAGTTCAAAGAATGTAAGGATAATGCTATAGCACACACACACACACACACACACACACACATATATAAATGTACACGCCTTCCTCATTACCAATATTTAATGTATGTTCAAAAAGAGTGACTTTGAGGATAGCTTCAGATGTGAACACATGAAGCTGACTTATACTGAATCAGACCTTTGGTTGATCAAAGTCAGTATTGTCTACTCTGACCGGCAGCGGCTCTCCAGGGTTTCAGGCAGAGGCTTTTCACATCACCTACTTGCCTAGTCCCATCAACTGGAGATGCCGGGGATTGAACCTGGGATATTCTGCATGCCAAGCAGAGGCTCTACCACTGAGCCACAGCCCCTCCCCATGTGACACCAAAGCAGGGCAGGGAGGAAGTCTGAGTGAGAGATTATCTGTCTTCAGTAGGGTTGCCAGCTCTGGGCTGGAAAATACCTGGAGATTTTGGAGGTGGAGCCTGAGGAGGGCAGGGTTTGGGGAGGGGAGGCACTTCAATGGGCTGTAATGCCATAGATCCCCACCCTCCACAGCAGTCCTTTTTGCCAGGTGAACTGATCTCTGTTGCCTGGAGATCAGTTTTAATCCCAGCTACCACCTGGAGGTTGGCAACTCTAATCTTCAGGTCAGGATCTGATTCAAAAGGAACAGATAATTTATACTACCTTCTGCCATGTCTGTGTAATGTCCACAGCCATTCTGACTCTCCCAACAGGAACTCAGCCGGTAGCTATCCATGGTTACTAGTCAAAATGAATACTAGCCATGACGCATACCTATTCTCTACAGTATCAGAGGAGCATGCCATTATACTAGGTGCTGTGGAACACAGGCAGGATAGTGCTGCCGCAGTCATCTTGCTTGTGGGCTTCCTTGAGGCACCCGGTTGGCCACTGTGTGAACAGACTGCTGGACGTGATGGACCTTGGTCTGATCCAGCATGGCTTTTCTTATGTCATGTCCTAAATAAGGATGCTATATTCATGTCAAATATGAAATGTGGGAGGGTATGCATACAGTGGTCTACTCCTCCCAAGGTGTAAGGAATGCAGCAAAATTTCATCCTGGGCTGTTTCCACACAAGGGTCATTTTCCGTGGTAGTGTGTGCTTGCTGATACGATTTTGTATGAAATCATCCTTGTGAGATTTCAGACAGCCTTGGGTAATCAGTTTCCTTTCCATTTCTAGCTGTGATTTCCCTTTCACTCATGATGTGCACTGTGCATGTTTTCACATAACCCTCAAGATTTTCCACTCACTGTTTCATTTTTTAAAAATTCAGGAGCATGGGTAATGCAGCACTGCGCAGAAATAATGCAATAACTTTTAAAACCTTTTTCTTTGTGGAGACTCCTCCAATGATTCCCTTCCCCTTCCCTAAAAGCTGGCTGAGTTGTGAATTATTTTCTTCTGTTTTTTTTAAAAATGAGAACAAGTAACACTGAATGGGAATAATGCAATACCTTTTCTTTTTCTCCTGCTGTCTTCAACTTTTCCTAGCATTATTGTCTTTTCCAGTGACTCTTGTCTTCTCACAATGTGACCAAAGTATCATAGCCTCAGTTTAGTCATTTTAGTGTCTAGAGAGAGTTTAGGCTTGATTTGATCTAGAACCCACATTTGATCTTGAACCTACTTGATCTAGAACCCACTTAGGAGCTTAAGCATGCCCATTTCCTAGCTCCTACTGATTTTCTTCCTTGAACTGACCCTCATTTACTCTTCACACCCCAGATGCAATAAATATGCTCCTTCATCAGGCCAGTTTGGGGTGGGATCTTCTATTTTTAATTGAAACTTTTTTTCCACATACCTAGTCCCTTTTATTGAATTCATGACAAGCAGTCAGCCATGATGTTAGCTAAACTATGGTGTTAAGAAAAGAAGTGGGGAACCCACAAAGACTTCTGGGAGGTTACTTCATTTCCCCCTTTAATCTCTTTCCCCACATTATTTCCTCTTTCCTCCTGGTCTAATTGTCCAGTATTATGAAGCTCTCCTTTTTTATATATAAATGAGGAATCATCTCAGAGTGAGTAGGGGAAAACAAAACCAGATCCAGCCCTAAAACTGTTGTGAGAACAGAAGTCGCTGCTGGCTTCACCTTTTCAACATCAATAGGAAAGGATAAATGTTCATCATCTTCTCACACCAGGAATGCTGCAATCACGAGACAGGCTACATAATTTTCTGTACAGATCTTCATGAAGAATGAGTGTATCTGATGCAAGAGTCTTCACATACTCCAAATGCAACTGTTTACTTTGGCAAGTAGTTGCGTGGCTTTGCCCTCAGCTCTGCAGTTCCCATCAGATGTGACACGCATCACTTCCAGAAGGTAATATTTCAAGGCCTCCATGACAGCACTCAAGGCTTCTTTCTTACACAAGCCATCGGGCCCATCTTTAGATATTATTTTCAAGGTCTTTTCCTTGAACCTTTGTTGAAGGGAGCAAAGCCTGCCAGTAAAGTCCATCTTCCTTAAAGTAACACGATGACAAAAGTAGGGGCTATTTGATTTAATAAGATGTTATTAATTTTAGAAACAACTCCGGAGTCAATCTTCCTGCCAAGCAGACAGCTTTGTTTTTATATCTCGGTAATAAATAGCACCTTCAGCCTTGACTGTTGCAGACTCTAATAACGTCAGCTGGCATCATTCTCATATGCTTTAAGGCCTTTTTAAAAATAATTTTTGCAGCAGAAAAGGACTAAAAGATTTTTATCAAGACATAGCGTACATTCCAGCAGAATGGACAATTTCTTTATTGTGAAAAGGGCAGCTTTTAAAAAAATATCTATATACTCTACCTATGGACCAAAAACAATCTCTAAATACAGCTGTATTGTGTTGTTTCCACAATTATTTAAACATAGGAGTCTGGCCAAGAAATATACAAATGATTCATAAAAATATGGCCACACTACACATATGCGCACCACATGGACCGTGATGAGCAGATTTAAAAAACAGGGGCACTTTTTTTTCCTTTGTGTTTTGTTGAACTCTTTAATGGCCCAGCCCCAGAACAGAGTTCGGATGGCTATGCCAGAGCTCGAAAAGTGTCGAGTTATTACTGAACAGAGATAACACAAATGTTTAGAGGCTGGTTTCTAATGGGAAAATGTAATCTCTTCCCATGTGGAACTTTTCAATTGGCTTATTTTAGCACCACTGGATAAGGCACCCGATGCAAAATGTTTCCTCGCAAATACAAGGGCACCCATTGTACGCATATGGCTTGGGATGTGTTGATTCCATGATTGTGTGAATGTAGAATTTGGTATGACATCCATACATTGGCTATATACACTGGTGTTGGAGGTTTTCATTTAATAAAAAAGGATGCATTCTAGCTCTATGGCTGCAGTGTTTTGTGGGAAGTATGGGAAAAGTTTGCTGAGATCTCAGATGACAGAAAGGAGGGGTTCAGTAGTGACTCCAGGATCATTTACGCAGGGGAAATTTGTGTTTGGTTTGCTGCACAGTTTTCTGCTCCAAATTCTCAAACATCATATGCATGAGGGATTCTCCCCCCACCCCCAATTCCAGGAATACCTTGTGATTAATTAGGCATCCCTAATGAATCACAGAGCTTCTGAGTCCCTCCCCCTGAAAATGCAGCCTTGTTGCACTTAACTTGGAGGGGGCGGGTCAGCTCTTAAAGGGACTGTGTCTGCTTTTGCTGGGTATTCCTCCCCACCTTTCTTAAACAGCTCCCTGCCAGGAGCTGCCTTCCAATCTTTGCAGCCTTCTTCAGTGTCTTCCTGCACATTTCATGAATGTTTAACTCCCTCTTTTATGCTTTGCTTTGAGGGAAGGCATTGGATGGGAGGGCGCAGACATGTGGGAGGGAGAAGCCAAAATGGGCGTGGGGAGAGAAACCCAAAGTTAAGAGCTATGCATGGAAATAGGGGGAATTTGCATTGCTCTTGCCTTAAAGCAATATTTAAATTCGTCCTAAAAACAGGATCCTAGAACTGCGAGGGAAGAAAGAGGCCAGAGCGAAGTCACGTTTGAAGGTCGGTAAAATCATGAATAATGCAAAGGAAGCCTCAAAGCTGTCCAGCAGGGACTGCGACATAAATACCCCTGCATAAATGGCCCAGAAGTCAAGGGAATGAGGCTTCAGAACTTTGCATCACTCCTGGAACTTGTCATGGCAAGCAGGAGAATAATAAAGTATGCAAAATAACCAAATGTATGCTAATTGGTTTGATCACCAGACTCATCCTCTTGTGCCCTGGCTCTGGGTCTGACACCCACAGTGGCCTCAGTTCAAGAAGGGAGGGGCTTGGTGATCACCTCTTCCTTCTTTTCTTGTCAACTCCCTTCCTGTGCCCCTTGGAGCAGGTGCTGGGAGCATCCTCAGCTACTCACCCCTGTGGCACTGCTCCTAACTTCTCATGAGGATGCCTCCTCTTGCGAGAAGGCTTGGAGTTGCTCCAGCCACTGCTGTAGCTCTGCTCCCTACTCCACGTCCCACTGAGTGGCCCTAAGATGCTGCCAATCAGCTGTTCCAGCCCTGGTTCTCTAAAGAAAGATCTCTAAAGGAAGAACTCCTCTGTGGCAGCCACATGAACTCTCTCTCTCTCTCTCTCTCTCGCCCTACAGAAGAGAGCCCTGCCAAACAAACTTAGTGGAGAACTGGTGTAGCCTCAAGGCAAAGAATTTGAGCTATGACTTGGGAAGTCCCTGGTTGAATGTTGCTTCTTCCTTCAGCTCACCAGGTGACCTCAAAACCAAACCAAATGTGATGCTGGGAGTTCTGTGAATGAAGCTCCCAGCATCTTCTTTCCTCCTTTGCCATGCAGCCCCAGGACAGTCCAGTTCAGACCAGAGCCATGTCTCAAGAGGAGACGGTGTTTTAAATGTTCCCCTGCACCACTTTCCAAACCTGAAATGGCTCTGCTCAGAAACTATGTAGGCTCTAAGATGGATTCCTGTATGTTTCTCCCAAAAGAGAAGAGCTCCAATCATGGAACTCCCAGCACCACATCTGGTTCAGCCCTATTTCTTTGTCTCTTCATCCCTGTCTGCAGTAATGTTGACCTACCATGAGGGCTAGGTCATTCAATTCTCCTCTTCCAAGTATTCCTCCAGTGGAGAAACCCTTCCTCCACCTAAGAAGTTTTTCTCCATCAAAAGAAAATTTAATGGCGGAAAGCTGTATGATACAGCCGTATATAAATAGTAACCCTTGGACCCTTGGCAAGAAGTAGAGAGGGGATAAATGGAAACGTGCGAGGCTGCAGGCTTGCAGCTGACGCAGAAAAGAGCAGGGGGGTTTGCCACGTTGCAAAGTCTAGCTACAATTATCAAAGCGACCTGAGGCCAATAGCTCCCTCTTGACATCCCATCATCTGACAAATCAGAAAGAAAAGGCTGTGACGAGAAGAAGGTGGAAAGCTACGTCTATAGTACCAAATCATTCTGCTTTCATAAGCAAGTACCATTAAGATTAGGATCTGGCTCAGCTATTTTTACGTTTCCTGCTCTCAGTGCTCCGATCCAAATAAAACTCCAGCTGACCCCGGATCAATAGAAGTGGCAGGAATGAGAGTTGGGTTCTGACTTTCTACAAAGGCAGGATAGGATCTAGAGAACTGTAGCTTTAAAAAAAAGTGAATGTTTGTCAAGCATTTCCAAGTATAACTTGGTAGGAATGAAGCCGTATAAAATCTAAAATAGTGCCAGACCAAGAACCTGGAAGGCTTTATCTGCTCTTCCATTTCCCTCTACTATTTCATGCAAGAACTGATAAAAACACAGCAGGCCAGAGATCAATAAGAGCAGTGTTGAGGATGAAGAAAGCCAAACTCTCCTGGAAGTCCTATCAGCAGTGTAACCTCTGAGGCAACATGGTGGCTTTGCTTGGGCGCAGCTTGGCTCAGAACACAAATAACACCAAAAGTCATGTGCTATATTGGTGGTAACTAAGGCCCTTTTCAGATTACCATTCTAAACCGGATGTTGTCCGTTGTTGGTCCAAATTCAAGTGAAGCGGTACGGGGACAGGCGTTTCATACAGCTCGTTTCAATCCGTCTATGAGCTGTCTCTAAAGCACTCTGGCAGTTTCAAACAGTGCCACTATTTCCCCCCGCCTTTTTCTACGCAGTGTTCTTTTTCAGCCACAGCAACAGGCATGTCAATGGTGCTGCTATAGCACTATAGCTCTATAGCGCAAATCGTAGAACGTTTTTAAAAAGCTGAAAAAGAACGCCACACGAAAAAAGGCAGGGGGATAAAAGTGGTCCTTTCAGAATCACTCTAGGCATTTCAAACAACACACTGGAGCAATCCAGAAGTGAAAGGAAGAACCGAACATGGGAGAAAACACTTTAAATTAAAAAATGGCTGAGCCCTGGGTTGCGAACAGGATGCAAGCGGCTTTGTCTGAAAAGGTTAAAAAAAAATCTGTTAGCAGCCGGGAGCCAAAATGGTTGTGTCTGAAATTACACAAAAAAATCCGTTAGCAACTGTCTGCTCAAACGGATTATAATGGTAGTTTGAAAGGGGCCTTACACAATGTTAAATTATGCCTTTTCTTTCCACACTTTATTTATTTTATCAGATTTCTACCCCAATCTCCCCAGCTGAAGCCAGGCTCAAAGCGGCTCACACAATACACTACATAATAAAATAGAATAAAAGCATTTTAAAACATCAATTAAAACCTGCCCTATAAAATCGACAAATAAAGGGCAATATGTGTCTGATGGGACCCCACATTGTAACATACGGTTACAGCCAGGTGAGCAGGTCAATGAGTCCCCATAAGGAATGCATAAGGGGTGAGCAGTGGAGGTTAAGGAGGCCAGCATTTATAGGGAAGAAACTGTAGCTGGCCTCAACCATAAGTCTGGTGGAAGAGCTCTGTCTTGCAGGCCCTGTGGAACTCCTTAAGGTCCCACAGGGCCCTGGTCTCATTGGAGAGGCTATTCCACCAGGCAGGGGCCAGGGCAGAAAAGGCCCTGGCCCTGGTCGAGGCCAGATGGACACTCTTTGGCCCAGGGACCACCAGTAAGTTAGTGATCTATAGAAGAATTAAAAGAGTTTCCCAGAGGACACATGAAAAGTCAAATATGAGCCCGCTCAGAGGCTTATTATGGGAAGCAGGTAGGGTTGCCAGGTCCCTCTTTGCCACCGGCGAGAGGTTTTTGGGGTGGAGCCTGAGGAGGGTGGGGTTTGGGGAGAGGAGGGACTTCAAGGCCATAGAGTCCAATGGCCAAAGTGGCCATTTTCTCCTGGGGAACTGATCTCTATCGGCTGGAGATCAGTTGTAATAGCGGGAGATCTCCAGCTGCCACCTGGAGGTTGGCAAGCCTAGAAGCAGGTGAGGCAGACTGGTACTCCTGAAGCTTCCCATTGCCCTGTAGCTACAGCCTAACACATTCTGCCATTGAATAGTGCTGGTTGGAAAGGAGAAGAGTGGGATTATGTGCCACCACCACAAGTTTTGTGTTTTGATTTTTGTGCAACAGCATCATATAGGAACAGTCTACCTGAGCAGCAACAACATGGAATTTTCAAGGCTGTTCCCATCAGTATCCACAATCATGCTGTTGCCAATCGCCCTGAGTCATAAGATAAAGCTTTCTGCCCAGGGAAAGCTGGAAACATCTCCCATTTGTCAGAGCAAACATGCCTTGCATTAGTAGACAGGAAACAATGCATTTGCACATTGAGACAATGTGCAATGTACATGCTGCAAATGTAGCTTTTATCATGCAAAGGACCTATTCGCTTTGGCTTGGCTGTCAGAGTCTCTGCAGCCATGGAAAATGCCACAGGAGATAAGACGCACACTTCATTGTTCACGCTACGGATTTCAAAGGCTGCCTGCTCCAAGGTATGGCTTTATATCAGAGCCGGCTGCGTTAAAAGCAAGTCTGCTTCCAGCGTGAGTTCCTGGTGGCAGGACCAGCGAAGACGTTCTCAAGTCGTTCTCTTTTTCTAACAATGAAAAACAGGCAACCAAAGCAATGGCTCCAGTGTGCTAGTTCGCTGGTCTCGATTCAGTAGCTTCAGCGCCCTACTTCACAAACAATTCCATAAACAATGAATTAAAAAGGCAGACTTCATTTTGAACTGAGCAAGGCACGCACAACCCTGCAACAGGGACCGATTTCATGCCTTCGTATTACAGAAGGAAGGAGAAGAGGCTGAAAGAGAATGGCCTGCCTAAGTGACTTGAGTTGCTACTGCACCAGGGACTTCAGAGCCCCTTCTCTTCCTCTTTAACCTACACTAATAGCTGGGCTCTCTTTCTACATAACATGGAGCTCCTTCCACTTATAAAGAGTTTCTCCTCGAGGCTGGGCTGCTGGCGGGGGGGGGAGGGGGCAGAAGAATGGGGATCAAATTCCGGCATGGAGGTAGGAAAGTCATATGATGTGTTTTCATATAATTTTAGGTTGCCTTAAAGGGACATGAAGGCAGCCCAGGAGGAATCTTTGTCTGGAGGACCCTGGTGGCTCTCAGCAGTCCTGCCATGAGGCTTCGGTGGAAATTTTCTTTCCAGGAGATGTTCCCCAGTAGCTCTCCCACTCATGTCATCCGCAAATCCACCTATCCTTTTCCCCATCATGCACTTTTGTCTGCCCTCTTCTCTCATCATGGATTCCATCTCTTTGCCCCCCCCTCCATGCACTGACCTCCATGCCCCTTCCACACACTATTCCCCATAGGTAGGGTTGCCAGGTCCCTCTTTGCCACCAGCAGGAGCCTGAGGCGGGTGGAGTTTGGGGAGGGACTTCAATGCCATAGAGTCCAATTGCCAAAGTGGCCATTTTCTCCAGGTGAACTGATCTCTATCGGCTGCAGATCAGTTGTAATAGCATTAGATCTCTAGCTATTACCTGGAGGTTGGCAACCCTACCCACAGGGCAAGCCTGTTATTACTACTTTTCCTTATCTCACTGGTACTTAAATCCACAACTTGATTGGAGTGGGATGAGCAGTGCGGCAAAACAGGTTTTTGCTTTAGTCTTATGACTAAAACTGGAATTCAAAGCAGTAAGGGAAAGCTACATATGTTGCATAACATCCGTTCTCCCCATACCTACCCTACCTTCTTTTCCTATCCTGGATTTCACACACACACACACACACACACACTTTTTTGATCCAGAATATTAAGAACAGCTCAGCTAGTAACCAACAAATTCACAATACTGCAGGCTGCCCTTGGGAATTCGCAAGGGCAGGGGATTGGCTGTAGGGATGGCAGGCCCCAGGTGGGACCTGGAGATCCCCCAGAGTTCCAGATGATCTGCAGATTATAGAGATCAGTTCCTCCAGAGAAAATGGATGCTTTGGAGGGTGGACTGCATGGAATTGTACCCAACTGAGGTCCCTGTCTTACCCAGGCTCCATCCCCAAATCTCCAGGAGTTTCTCAACTTGGATCTGGCAACCCCACTCTCCCATCCCTTGTTGGTGGCCAGGGGAGGATCTGGCAACTCTGTTTGGCTGTCCACACCCGAGCCACCCAGATAACAAAGAGCACATTAACCCTTGATTTTATAGTCCATGCAAGAAGCACAGCCTGTTTGGGGAAAGGCAAGGAAGAACAGGAGCCATATAAATGGCCGGAATCTTCTTTAGTAGCGGTAACTCTTTGGCCTTGTTCTCCCTGTGCATTTCCACATGTTTTCTCCTTGTTTTCTGGATGCTGGCTAAACAGGAATCCAGAAAACATGGGCAAAATGCATGGAAATGCTCTCTCTTGAGCAGGGAGAGCAAGGTGACCTCTGACTGTGGGAAAGGGTGACCTCGAGGAAACAGCCATGCATAAATGGCCCATGGCCCTGCAGGCATAATTAGCTAGAACACAGGGTGGTTATGAGTCATACGATTCTGGTGGGCAAAACAGAGAGCCTCTCCAGGCTTTTGCTTGGCCTTGAAGGTGCAGCATAATGGCAGCTGATGACCAGTTAACATTGCCATGGCCAGGGATGCAAGTTATGTCTATCAGCCAGCATACAAGCTGAGGGTCTAATAAACTAGTATAGGAACAAACACTGGGCAACTGCTTTGTCCAGGGAAAAGCAGGTTTGGAGAGGCCAGTGTGGAATGGATTAAAGCTGGGCAGAGATGGCGGCTTAACTCTTCCCCATTCAACTCCTCTCCAGTTCAGATCAACCCCACCTACCCCAGATGCTTCCTCCCCACTCCCCCTTCACATTTACTTCCAAATGCATGTTTGCCATTGCAAATGTTTAGTTAGGCCCTGACATAAGACGAATACTCTTCTAGTGCATGCACCGCAGGAGAGGGAAATGGTTGTTTTGGACTGAATGTAGCTAGGGGACAAGAAAGACGTTTGAGTGTTACTGGCAAGAAGCATGCACTTGGAATGGCAAACGTTTTGTTGTGGCTTTTGCGGGGAACTTATCCTGCTTTGGCATCGTACGACTGGATTGTGTTCAGAAAGAACTTCCTGGAATATTATGACTTGGCTTAATATCAGGATTTGACAGCATAGCCATAAAATAAAGGTGGAGTATTAAACATGGGGAGGGGAGGGGGGATGGAAGTTAGATTCATGGCAATTATGATACATCAAAATTTGTTTCAGGCTATCACAAGAAGCTGTACATCTGGGGAGATCTGCTCAATACAATACAGACTTTTAAAGAACAAACTAGAACTTTGTGTCTGGGCATCTGCTTGTTGTCCACCCCCTCCCCCCACCCCACCCCCGCCAAGTTCAACTTGTATATTCGTAAATGATCTGTCTGTTTTTCATACAAACAGTTTCAGGGCATCCTTTAATGCTTTTCACTTTTGTATGAAAGGGATTAAGTTAAGCATTTGGATGTTAAAGCTGTTTAGTCCTCTAAATATGGATCTGTATACCTACAGCAGCCCTGACCTGGATGGCCCAGGCTAGCCTGATCTCGTCAGATCTCAGAAGCTAAGCAGGGTCAGCCCTGGTTAGTATCTGGATGGGAGACCACCAAGGAATACCAGGGTTGCTGTGAAGAGGAAGGCACTGGCAAACCACCTCTGTTAGTCTCTTGCCTTGAAAACCCCATAAGGGGTCGCCATAAGTCGGCTGCGACTTAATGGCACTTTACACACACACATACCTTCAGCAAAATCAGCCGATTTATTGGATTTATTGGAAGGTAGAATCTATTGTTTAGGAGAGGAAACGAAGGAAGTTTGCCTGCAGTTTCTGCATATCGGAATTGTTTATTGTTGAAACCCAGATGCACATTAATTATGTGGTCGGAGTGACTGGGTAACATCAACGGACTTGAGCCCTACACATTGGGACGTCATCATTGGGGCTGACCCGTGAAAGGCCCACTGTTCTGCCAAAGGTTAAAAAGGGACAGTCCTCCATCTCCACTCCAGGCCCGCCATGCTGGCTGCACTCAAGTCTGCGCCTCAAAGCCAAAGGCCCGCTTTGATATAGTGAAGGGGTGCAGCAGCCTAGCTTCAGTTTCACTTCTGTGTTGTGATTGCCCGTGAAAGATCATCTGTCATTGTGAGCTCTTGCAACACATTTGCAAATAAGGTCAAACAATTTGTTCGGAGGTGAACCGGGAAGTATAAACACGTTGTAAATATTTGAGTATGAGTTTTATGGTGTTTGAGAGCCACACATACTCTCACACGTTTCAAAAGAAGGGGGTGGGGAGGAAAGAACTTCGTGGGACTGAAAAACAAATTAGAAACCTGCACATTATTTTAGCCTTTGGTGGGCATTCATCATCATTACGAATGTGTCTGTTTATTATGACAGACTTTGGAAGGAAAGTTGGACACGCACAGGGTTCCAGCATGCAGTTTGTTATGCCAATCCGCTGTTTGAAAGAGTCCTCCTGATCTCCCGACCACTTCGTCTGTGAAAATGAACATTGGTTTCAACACATATTGCGTCTGTTTACACACTGATTAACTAAGACGTTGCAGTATTTAAAGTCTTGCCGTACATAGGCAAGGTCTACAGCGCCTCGGCTTTGCAGCAGAGCAGCAAATCCTAAATTGTTGACCTCTGACCAGCATGACACCGTGGTGCATTTTCAGGTGGTCCCCGAGATCATGATGGAAACCGAAAAAGGGAAATGGTAAGGATCTTCCCTACAGCAAAGAGTGACAAACCTCAAATGAAAAATCAGTTTCGAGTTAGATAGTAACTTTTCCCACAATGCAGAACTGGGTCAAGGAGTAGGGTTGCCAACCTCCAGGTACCAGCTGGAGATCTCCTGCTATTACAACTGATCTCCAGCCAATCTCCACCTGGAGAAAATGGCTGCTTTGGCAATAGGAATCTATGGCATTGAAGCCCGTCCCCTCTCCAAACCCTATCCTCCTCAGGCTCCACCGCAAAAACCTCCCGCTGGTGGTGAAGAGGGACCTGGCAACTCTATCAAGGAGACAGAGTTGTGATAGTAACTTTTCCCACAATGCAGAACTGGGTCAAGGAGACTGAGTAGTGGGAGGGGCGGGAGCGGAACCAACAGTGTGGTGTAGAGAAGGTGCTGCCAGCAAAGCCTGAGAACACAGGGGGTCAGTTCTCTTCCTGGAGCCCCTCCTCTAGGGTTGCCAGGTCCCTCTTCACCACCAGCGGGAGGTTTTTGGGGCAGAGCCTGAGGAGGGTAGGATTTGGGGAGGGGAGGGGCTTCAATGCCATAGACCTCGATTGCCACAGCAGCCATTGTTCTCCAGGTGATCTGATCTCTATTGGCTGGAGATCAGTTGAATTAGCAGAAGAACTCCTGCTACTACCTGGCAGTTGGCAACCCTATTCTCCTCCCCTCCCCCTCCAAAGAAATTTCACTCTGATTAACAGCTGCAAAGGTAATCTCTGGATCTGGAAGCATGGCAAGGAGTGGGTAGAGGAGAAACAGGCGGCAGCAGGACCAGAAACCCAGTGGGTCACAACAGCGGTGTTTCCAGTGGTGGTAATGGTGGCAGCAGCTGCCTCTGCTCTTACTATGTTTGCACAGCTTAGAGAAATCAGCACTAGGATGTTTGGTGATCACAACACCCAGTCTAAGCCGCAATGTGCCAAGTCTGTTCAGGCCTCAGGGGGCAGACTATGGGTGCCAGCTAGGGTTGCCAACCTCCAGGTAGTAGCTGGAGATCTCCCGCTATTACAACTGATCTCCAGCTGTCAGAGATCAGTTACCCTGGAGAAAATGGCCGCTTTGGCAATTGGACTCTATGGCATTGAAGTCCCTCCCATTCCAAACGCCGCCCTCCTCAGGCTCTGCCCCCAAAATCTCCAGGTATTTCCCAACCTGGAGCTGGCAACCTTAGTACCAGCTGTGGGTGCAGACTGCACAGCATGCCTGTATGGGTTGCATGCAGCCCATGGGCCATATGTTTTGCATCTCTGAGATACATCGATAGGTCTCCCACAAGAGTTTTTCCCAACCCGAAATGGCCATGCAACGCTCCTTGTTGCCTGGTGGGGCAAACACAGAGGCATCATATGGAGTGCTGGAATGTTTGCCCTAACGGGGCAAATAACAAGGTTATTTCAGATCAGAAAAGTGACTCCAGGAAAAATGGCTAACCTCCATGCCCACAACATATTAAATAAAACAAAAAAATGCTTGGGAGCTTGACATGGAACATCCTGCATCACCTGTAGTTTGGCTCTCAAAAAGAAAAATAGAAGGTAAAAATATTTCAAACCTGTTTTGGCTTGGGACTAGGATTGCCAGCCTCCAGGTAGTAGCTGGAGATCTCCTGGGATTACAGCTGATCTCCAGGTGACAGAGATCAGTTACCTGGAGAAAATGGCTGCTTTGGAAGGTGGACTCTATGGCATTATACAGTGTGGTGTAGTGTTTAGGAGCGGTGGTTTGGAGAAATGGACTCTAATTTGGAGAACAGGGTTTGATTCCCCACTCCTCCACATGAGCGGGGTAGGCTAATCTGGTGAACTGGATTTGTTTCCCCACTCCTACACATGAAGCCAATTGGGTGACCTTGGGCTAGCCACACTCTCTCAGCCCCACCTACCTCACAGCATGTCTGTTGTGGGGAGGGGAAGGGAAGGTGATGGTACGCTGGTTTGATTCTTCCTTTAGTGGTAGAGAAAGTCAGCATATAAAAAACAACTCTTCTTCTTTATGAGATGACCTGATCAATGTACCCCCAGTTACTGAAATAATAGTGGTGGCCATAGTTAAAAAGACAAGAGCAAACTTTTCAGTCACTCCCATTTGTAATCAGTGGGACTTAAAAAGCACTTCATTTGGTTGAATGATGTATTTTTTTTTCCTTCAGGCAAAACTGGAGGGAGAGGAAATGCTTGTGAAAGTAAATTCAAAGATAATAAGGGGAGCCGGTGTGAGAAAAAAACCCAGTTATGCCAAAGTCAAATTATTTAGGACCATCCGTTGACCTCTAAAGACTTCCTAAACTTTCTACTCTGTTCCTCCCACTTCATAAACCACAAGGCTATTTTTTACTTTTAGAAGTTTCACGATCATAAATTTCAAGTCATGGGATCCCCCATTCTCATTCTTCTGCGCTGGCGCTCTTGGAGCAATGTATCATGAGGCTGTCACGCCTCCGGTTGATGTACGACCTGTGAGCATGGCACTAGCCAGGAAGAGCAGGTCAAAAAGAGTTTTAATTTAATCTTTTGCGGCTATAGATGGGCCAGCTTTTAAGAATAAATTTAAAAAACAAAAAACAAACCCATGCACCTCATGTTCCGCAAGTGGGAGGGAGAGGATATTAAGAGAAGGGAAGCGTCAGGAGCCACTGACAGAGTTGTGTCAGGACACACGACTGCTTTTGGAGGGTTGCCAACATGGAAATAGCAAATCCAGATGTAACAGATAAAATTAAATTTGGCAAAAATGACTGGTTGATTTCTCCCTCTTATAAAAACCGGGTGGCTTCTCAGCAGCTGTTCTATAGGCCCTTTTGTCACCCAAAGTCCTTTGTTCTGGAGGTATTAATTGAAGAGCATCAAAACACAAATGTGGTCTCAGATCAATGTTTCCCAAATGTCTGATAACTGAGGCACACGTTTTCTCAGTTGAAACTGGGGGTTCAAATACTAACCAAAAAAGGGTGGCTTTTGGAAAGGACAAGGGGAAAACTGCAACTTGGACTTGCAACGATATCCCCACTATTTCCTCTTTCCTTTCCCCATAGCCTCTCTGCTTTTCTTGCTTACTTTATCTCTTTCCCACCCATCAGCCAACCTACTTTTATGTGCCCCCACCTTCTGCATTCCCTTCTTCCCACCAGGGTAGGGTTGCCAACCTCCAGATACTAGCTGGAGATCTCCTGCTATTACAAGTCATCTCCAGCCTATAGAGATCAGTTCACCTGGAGAAAATGGCTGCTTTGGCAACTGGACTCTATGGCATTGACGTCCCCTCCCCAAACCACACCCTCCTCAGGCTCCGCCCCACAAACCTCCTGCCGGTGGCGAAGAGGGACCTGGCAACCCTGCTCCCCTGGCAACCTCTCCCTGGGAAAGCTCTACACAGTTCCAGCCATCTGGCCAAGCCCAGTTGTGCAGTGGGCACCCAGCAAGGACTTGTGGAGGGCAGCTCACTCTCCACTCTACCTCCCTCTCCACACTATTTCCTCTTTTCCTCCTCTTGGCAGCCCCCATATCCTCACTTTTCCCTACTTCCTTTTCTGCTACCCACCCTCTTTTTATCTGCGCCCCCCCATCTTCATATATATTTATTATTTATTTACTTCATTTATACCCTGCCTTTCTCCACCGTGGTGGCCCCAAAGCAGCTGACATCATTCTCCTCTCCTCCATTTTATCCTGATGGCAACCTTGTGAGGTAGGGGAGAGCAAGTCCTTGAGGGTCCCCCACTTGTAGTATTGTGGTCAGTTTAAACACTTACCCAATCAAACGTGGGCAATTCTCTTTGGACAGAGGACCAGATGCCTACACTTTCATCCACCATGCATCTATTGTGTACGTCTGGCACTGGGCTCATGTATAAGACCCAATTTGTATTATCTCTCTCCCCCACCTACTCACCCCTTTATCATTTAGCCAATTAAAGGGAGTTTTTAAAGGTTTTCTTATGTTTCAAAAACTGGAACAACCTGTTTGACCAAAAACAAAGGCCAGGCAATAATGCTTGTGAAGAATTGCTAAAAATTGGTGCAAAAATGGCATTTCCTTCATTCAGATCTCCCCTTTGCCATAAACTTCCCAGATAGTCTTAGTCTGTATGCTTTTTCTCTGCCTCTGCCTTCTGTCTCCTATATGAGGATAATAATTCTAACTAATCTTCCAGAGTTGTTCCAAGGATTACAAGACAACATGTGTGAAGCACAGTCGAAACCCTGAAGTGCTGAATAAATTTTAAGAGCTATTGTTATGCCCCTATCATATTGCCTTCAGCCAGCCTGGTGTAGTGGTTAAGAGCGGTGAACTCTAATATGGAGAACTGTATTTGATTCCCCACTCCTCCACATGAGCGGTGGACACTAATCTGGTGAACCAGGGTTGATTCTCCACTCCTACACATGCATGAAGCTTGCTGGGTGACCCTGGGCTAGTCACAGTTCTCTCAGAACTCTCTCAGCCCCACCTACCTCATGAGGTGTCTGCTGTGGGGAGAAGAAGGGAAGGTGATTGTAAGCCAGTCTGAAACTCCTTAAATATAGAGAAAATTGGGGTATAAAAACCAACTCTTTTTCTTCTCCTCCTCTTAAAAACAAGTATCTGTCTCCAGCTGTTGAGTGTTACCAGCTTCAGTTCGCTTCTGAACTATGGAAGTCATTAGACATATACACTTTCTGTTATCAGACAGAAATTAATTCATACAGAAAAATGTGGTCTGGATCCTTGACAACTATAAATCAGCAGAACATTGACTGAAGGTAATGAATAATCTTAATTTCCACCAGCTGTGTTACTATCCTGCTATCAGTATAATCCTAGTCTTTTGACAATGGTCTGAAGACACCTGACGTAGTTCCAGCCAGCTCTAATGCTAAGTAAATCTGAGCTAGTATTTAAGAACCCCCACATTGGTATCTTGTGCTCTCAGAGTAAAGGACAGGTTACAAGTATGTCACATAAATAAAATACATCTACTATAATATATTTTTCAGTTTTGGTATGATGGATCCTGTATCACCTGGGATCAGCACATGGACAGTCATGTGGCCCTGCGGACTCTCTTCACCTAGAAACAGGGGTGCTTTCAAAATTCTCTTTGGCCAACTTTTGCTTCTCTCTTGCCATGGAGCAAAAAAAAAAAAAACCGATTAAAAATTTTTTTTCATGGCCCCTGATCATCCTCGTCAATCCCGAAGTAGTTTTGGTTTTTCATGGGAACAAAGCAAGCAGTATTCTACAATGGTTTGGTCTACCCCTTTGCTGGAGCCCTCCCCTTCTGATAAACTCATTGTTTATGCCCACCCCCAATTCGGCTCCAACTCCACCCAGCAGATTACCTTGTGCAGTTCACCTCTGTGGACACGGCCCCAGCGCAGAAAAACAAGCACCAGTCCATCTTGTTTCCTTATATAATTTTTCTATTTACCATGCTCCCTGTTTCCCCCCACCCCCATACTTGGTGACGCTCCCCCCTTTCCTAGACTTTGACAGAGGGTCATCGTTGTGCCCCCCCCCACCAGTACAGCTCCGGCCGTCCAGTGCCAGGAACTTCCATCCAAGAGGTCTGGCAGCCTTGGTGGCGAGCCTTGGTGGCGAGCACTTAGGAGACCAAACCGCTCAACTCCACTTTCATGCAACCAAATGTATGGGGAGTTTTGCCTTGGATTTGCTGCTCTCTGGATGCTCTCTGGATGCAAACTCTCCCTTCCCTTCCCTTCCCTTTGCAGCATGCCAATCCGCACTTTCCCAAGATTTCCATAGTTCCTTTGTTCTGTTCTTTTACCAGGTTGGGGATGCACAGGATGGAGGGGGGGGGAGGGAGACCCAGAGCAGACTGGCCTCCCCTCCTCAGAAGGGTGACAGGAGGAAGTTTTGCCTTGGATTTGCCACTCTCAGGATGCTCATTTTCTTCATTCGAATTCTCAGAACTCAACAATAAGCCCCCAAAGCAGAGTTTTGAGAATTTGAATGGGGAAATGTACATCTAAAGAGTGGCAAACCCAAGGCAAAACCTCCCATGCATAAATGGCCAAACACTCTCCCTTCCCTTCGCAGCATGCCGATCTGTCCTGCCTTGGGGGGAGGCTGTCCCCCGGGTGCGATCCCTTAAACAACCCCCCCTGCAAGCAAAGCTGCGGCACTCGCTCTCCAAAGAACAAGGAGTGCGATCTGCAGCAGCTATGCGCCGCCCGGCACTCCTATGAAGAGGACACACACACATCTCCGGCCGGAAGACTTCTGCAGAGGTGGAATGGTAGACTGTGATACTTGTTGGAGCACAAAACTCCCCTTGTCCAATCACAATTCGCGTGCCGGGGAGGGAGGAGAAATTTGCCTGCATGGGCGGGGAGAATACATCTGACCCCAGGGAGTTTTTCATGGAGATCTGCGCCCAAAACCGCATAGCAAAAGGAAAGAACAGACCAAAACAGGTTTGACTTAACGCGGGGATGAAGCGGTTTTTTTCCACAAATTCGAAGCAGTCATGAAAAATCAAACATTAGCAGCATGGCAAAACAAAAGTGAAACCGCTTCAAACCTCCGTGAAAAAATGACCTTTGAATTACTTCCCAGACTTTTTTTTGTTAAATTCATTGTTCACTGGTTTTTGGTCCCTTCCAATCGTATTTTCCCCTGTTGCACTAATTGTACGCCTGTATAGACTGAAAAACAGTGAAAAAATATGTGTGCAGGTGACACAGCAGGGAAAAGACTGAAATGAATGAAAGAAGCCAAAAGTTACAGACATCTGCACATGATCCAGTTCTGGAATGAACGCAGTAAAGAGAAAAATTCCATAGCAGTAGAGGAATGGAACTAGGGAAATTTGCTCACCCCTATTTGAAAGCTCCCAAGAGAACATCAAATAAAAAACAAATGTGCAATAATAGAGTAATATTATTAAATTGTTTTTATCCTATCCTGCCTTCAAACAGCTTAGGGCAGCACACTTCATTCTCCATTTGATCCCAACAATTCTCTGAGACAGATTAGGCTAAGGGACGATGAGTAGCCCAAAATCACTCAGTATTTTTCATCGCCAAGCAGGAATTTCAACCCAGGACCCCCTAGTCCTGTTCTGTGTTCTAACCACTGCCCATTCCTGGCTAGTTGCATAATCCTTACTGATGAGTGGCCAGCAAAACCCTTTGTTAGGTCCAACTGGTCAACATGCCAGTTTCCAGTTGCCTTCAATGGACCAACTCCTGAGAGAGAACCTTCAAGGAAGGTTGGCCCCGTACAAAAGAATACTAATGACAGCAACATCACTCCCCACAACAGCTGCTTCCTAGAGTTGTCTCTGCTAGGGACTGCTTATCTCCTGAAGTTTGATTCACAAATGTACCTTTTACTGTATATTGAAAATAGTAAGAATAAGAAACCCTGCCAAAGGCCTTTAGAAATTCCAAGTAAATGATGGTCAGCATAAGGCTCACTTTTAGCCATTACTTTCTTCTTTCTTAGCCATTACTTTCTTCTTTCTTTTGAAATGTTTGTGCCAGCAAGATCTTACACTCCATCCTTACAGAAGCCCTGTCTGTAGAAATGTGCTACATTAATGCTTATCTTAATGTTCAATCAGTCCTGGAGACGTTTCCATTTGGCGCCTGATCTTCTCCAGCTAAAGACGATTAACGAACAAAGTCTTTTATGTGCTGAAGAGCTATGACTCACTCACCCTTAAATCCTTGGCATACAAGAAGCTTGAGCCTGCACACTGGCCCGATTGCAACAAAGCAGTTACAACTGGCCCAGTGTGATCCATAGCCCATTTACTATCCTGTAGCTTTTATTTTAGAAAGAAGCCTTTGCACACTTTCAGCATGTAGAAGTAGAGTTGATTTTATACCCTATTTTTCTCTACTGAAAGGAGTCTCAAAGTGGCTTACAATCATCTTCCCTTCCTCCCCCCCCCCACGGGTACCTTTGTGAGGTAGGTGGGGTTGAGAGAGTTCTGAGAGAACTGTGACTAGCCCAAGGTCACCCAGCAAGCTTCATGTAGAGAAGCAGGGAATCAAGGCCAGTTCTCCAGGCTAGAGTCCACCATGCTTAACCACTACACCATGCTGGCATGGGGAGAATTTTAAAAGTAGCCCCAATACTTCTCTGGAATGTTGACTTACTACATTTAGAAAATAACCAGCTGGGCAGAAACTACCACAAGCAGAAACCTGTAAATGTCACATGTAGTTTTCTTGTCTGGGCATAACCTGCCCACACTGAGTCAGCAGTGTGATGAAGTAGCTAAAAAGGCAAATGCGATCTTGGGCTGTATCAACAGAAGTATAGTGTCCAGATCACGTGAAGTGATGGTATCCTGCATTGTGCAGGGGGTTGGACTAGATGACCCAGGTGGTCCCTTCCAACTCTATGATTCTATGATTTGTAGTGTATGAAGCAATTTCTGCAGGAAAGCCTGAAAAAGCCATTGCTGCGCAGGCACAGAGCTATTTAGCGTAGCCTGATCCAAATTTTGAGCAAAACATTAAGGCGATCTGGTGAGGGGTTTGACTCATGTAAAGAAACAGTTCAGTCATCGTAAGTCTAAACGCTCATTGATTTTTTGGCAAATTTTACTGCATCCCTGAACATACAATCACAATAGCAACTGTTAATCAAATAATTACATCCAAATAAAAAAAACACATTGAAACTACAACAGATTCTAAAGCCATCAAACTGCAAAGGGGCCAACCTTTTTTCCCCAAAGACAATTACATTTCGAACTTCTTACAGGCCTTGTAAAACATGGATAAAGATATGGGAGGTGGTCTCAAAGAGAAGGGGGCACTCCCAAAAAGTCATATGGGGGGGGGCACCATTCTTAACCAATTGACTGATGGAACTGCCACCAGGCTTGTAGTTCAAATGTCAATTAGCTCAGGGGCACATATGGAGAGAGACCGCCTTTCAGGTATGGTCCTTGCATTTAACTCTTGCGGAGCAAGAGGAATTGCCCACAAAACAGGATTTGCTACAAGGATTATGATTCTAACCTAGCATGTCATACTTTGTCTCCTTTAGTTTCATAACGTCTAAGTAGAAGGAAAAAAAAGAAAAGAGCAGAAAAGAAAAAAAAAGTTTATCGTTGTTTTATGGTTTGAATAAATTTGTAGAAACTGTGCCATTTGTCTTTATTTGAATTTGGGGTATCTGGTTGTAAAAGTTCTGTTAGATGCGCCATTGTTATGAATTCATATGCTTTATCAATCCAGAGTTCAATTTTTGGTATTTTTTCTGTTTTCCACCGTGAGGCTAGGACTATTCTTGCCGCTGTTATTAGATATTTTAATATAATCTGCTGATCTTTACTGCATTCGACTGGTACTTTACTTAGAAGAAAGAGTTTAGGGTCATATATAATAGGTTGGCCAATTATAATTTCTATATTCTTATGAATTTTTTTCCAAAATTTTTGGACTGATGTACATGTCCACCAACAGTGATAAAAAGTGCCTCTAGCTTTCCCACACTTCCAACACAAGCCTGATGTTGAGCTGTTCATGTTCTGGATGTCGCTCGGCGTTATGTACCACCTGTGTAACATTTTCAGCCAGTTTTCTTGAATTCCTTGGCATAGAGTAAATTTAAGATTGGCACGGACTAGTGGACTCTATGGCATTGAAGTCCCTCCCCTCCCCAAACCTCGCCCTTCTCAGGCTCCACCCCAAAAACCTCCTGCCAGTGGTGAAAACGGACCTGGCAACCCTAGGGAAGGCAGAATCCCAGGATAAATTTAAAAATAAAAATAAAGCCTCATCTACTTACAGGAAGATCTTACCATAGAGTTCCTGGTGCTTCCAAGAGCTACTCAGAAGTTACAAAAGGTAGCTCTAGGAATCACTGGAAACTCTGTGGTAAAACGGGATGTTCTTACCATAGAGTTTGCTGCAATTCCTAAAGCTAGTCTTTGTCATTTGTGGTGATCTACGAATTGCTAGCAACTCTATGATTAAAAACTTCCTGGAAGAAGCAGCAGGACCTGAGGGTGGCAGATCCCCTACCCCCACCAGAGGCTTGGCAGCCCTAATGTGGGATTGCACACTTCCTCATGATAGCCTCTGGCAGTTGAGAAACTCTGGTGGAGGCTTCCTCCAGTCACTGAGTTTTCAACTGATACTAACAGCAAAATTTTAAATGTTTAATTGTGCCAGGTGAGCTAGAAACCTGTTGTTGTTGTTTGTCAGGAAGCCAACAATGCAGATAGCCCCAGCCAGCTTTCTTGATTGTCCAGTTTTCCATGAATGCAGCAGTAAAATTACTTCTGCAATTCTGTTACCAAATAACTTGTTTTTCTAATGTTCTAGAAAGGCTTGCATTTCCCCTTCTGACAGCAAAGGGTTGTTTGCAGAGTTGCCTGAAGGTGCACTGGCCTATGCCTGATTAATCCCCCCTACAACTTGCTAAACACTGGGAGATGCTGTGTGCAATAATGAGAAAGCTGCTTGAAGAATTCATTCTGGCAAAGGGCAGCATGTAAATACTTCAGGCTGTTTGTCCACTGAAAAGGAAGCAAACCCTTCTTGCTGGAGGTGGGTGCAAGGGGAAAGGCCTGAAGCGATATTAATCGCCTGAGCAGTAATCCCTTTGGCTATTCCACGTGCCGCACTCCAAGGTGCTTTGCCTTATCTGGTTTACTTAAGCACTCTGCATGCAGTCTTCTAGGTAAGCATCCGTGGGACTGGAAAAGAAGGAACTTCAATGGCAAAAAAGCCCTTAACATGATCTAGATGACACGTCCTTTTCTTGCATGGCTATGGAATAACTTGGAGAATATCCTTTCAAGCCTGTGACTATCCTCTCTCTATATATATAAAAAAGAACAAGATTATCCCTTCTATTTTGACTCTGATAAATTCTTATGGTGAAATTTGATACATCATTGTGAAGACTGATGCATTGTTGTTTATTTGGTACACAGGCTGACACTTTCCCTTGTCTTCTATATACTTGTGCATATTGTATATATAGTTCTAATTGTATCACATTGTATGTATTTTGTCTTGTCATCTTGTTCACTTTTGTCACTTTAAATTACAGTTACTTATGTTTATATAATATATTTTGTTGTGCTGTTTCTTTGCTTGCAACTAACTATACAGCACAAAGCCTCTTTTTCTTTTTTGTGGTGAACCTCCAGGTACTAGCTGGAGATCTCCTGCTATTACAACTGATCTCCAGCTGATAGAGATCAATTCACCTGGAGAAAATAGCCACTTTGGCAATTGAAGTTCCTCCCCTCCCCAAGCCCCACCCTCTTCTGGCTCTGCCCCAAAAACCTCCCGCCAGTGGCGAAGAGGGACCTGGCAAGCCTACATTTTATCCTTATTACAAAAACCCTGTCAGGTAGGTTAGGCTGAGAGTGACAGGCCCAAGGTCACTCAGTGAGCTTCCATGGCAGAGCAGGGATTCAAACCCGGTTCTCCTCTTAACCATCTTGGCAAACAAATGGCTTATCAGGAACACTGTGCAAAAATCTTTATTCACTCAGCTTCCCAAAGAAGGCTCACTGTATTAAACTGAAAGTTCAAAGGTGCTGTTACATTTTGCTGCTAACTGCCTCTTTCTAAACTAGCCATTTATTCCAGTTTTCTGAAATGGGAAACATGTTCTGAGTCTGCAATTTCAAACCCTCAAATTGCCAGCCTTGGGATTATGTCTAAAGAGCTGACAGTTAACGGTTCACATTTGCTGTCCCTCTTAAATCTGCTCTGCCTTGAACAGAAACATCAAAATTGGAAAATGAGAGTGGCTACAGGATACAGTGTCCACTTGCTTATTTGCAAAGATGATAGAATTGATGTAATGAGTACTTGCTTTTCCTGCATTGTGCAAATTCCATGTTAAATCCACATTGTTAAGCAGTAATGAGTCCCTTTTAAACCGAGACTAAAACAGATGCTGGGGATGTTTTGTTTGCAATCAAAATTCCATGCATTTGTCTTTTGAACTTGGGAAATAAATTTCCTGAAATTGATTAACTTAGGGTTTCCAATATCATCAAAATCTTTAAAATGGGGGGCTTGCGTTTGGTGGCCTACTATGTTGTTCACTTCAAAGTGAATGTTAATTTCACTAGATTTGCAGCTGTAGAGCTTCCCAGTTCAGGTTGCCAGGCAACCAACAGAAGGCTGGGAAGGGAGACATGGGGGTGGCGGGTGGAGAAAGGAAAATCGTAGAATTTCCAGCAATTCCTATAGAGGATTGACATTATGTCTGAGTTTTACCATAAAGTTTCCGGCGATTCCTAGAAAGGCTTGATGTCAGTTCTGGGGTTTCCCTGGAAGTGACGTCACACAATTGGCCGGATGGCTTTTATTTTCAGGAAACAAGAGCTGGGGGTCGAGGATGCCCCACCCCCACTGGGGGACTGACCCCCTTGCACACATTGCACATAATTGCAAAAGCAAGTGAGAGGAAAGCCTGAAAATACATAGTTTGTCATAACTCAAGACACATAGTGCTGCTCCATCCTTAAAGAATTCCCTGAAAAGAGCAAAGATTGGTAGAAACACTGGTTGGTGCACAGTAACTTCTCAGTGCTATCATGTTACTTCAGCAAAGAGCATGTAATGAGCTTGCATCTCTCCAATTTGTAAGTCTTTCTACTGGCTTCCAGGCACAATCCAAAGTGCTAGTTATTCGGTATGAAGCTCTACACAGCCTAGGACCAGGGTACCTAAAAGATGGCATTTTCTCATATTAACCTGCCGCCACTAAAGTCAACATCTGAGACTGATTTGTGTGCTCGAGCAGCAGAGACACAGGGCCTTTTCAGTAGCCATACCTAGGCTCTGGAATTCCCTCCACACCCAGGATTGACTAGCACTGAATTTATCGTCTTTCTCATGAGCCAAGCTGCCATGTTATTATATTCTGAAGCCATTTGTGTGTGCGTGAAGTGCCGTAAAGTCGCAGCCAACTTATTGCGACCCCAGCAAGGGGCTTTCAAGGCAAGTGATTAAGCGGAGGCGGTTTGTCATTGCCTTCCTCTGCACTGCCTTCCTTGGAGGTCTCCCTTCCAAGTATCTACCCTGCTTAGCTTCCAAGATCTGATGAGACCGGGGGATACCATGCCGCCTCCCCAACCCTGAAGCCTTTTAGAACCCCCTTAAAATGGAGCTTTTAAATGTCCCAGTTTTATGTCCCCATATATACCTCTGGGTTTTTAGAAAGTTTGTGCTGAACTGTGCATTGGGACTAATGGACTGCCAATGGACCAAGGCATGACATTGAAATGAGTCCACCTGGAAAGATGCTGGAGAGTTGGTGTTCTTCTTTGAAGTTTCTATTTTGCGCTGAAGATGTTAGATGATATTTTAAAATTGATCCATCAGGCCTTTTCAGCAGTGTGAGTGGCTGCAAGGGAAAACTTCAACGAAACCTCCGATTGTGTGTGCAATTTTCCATGCACATGTCTTGCTTTATCCGGTAACAGCCAAAGAGGACAAACACAGCAGCTGAGTTTTAACACCAAAACCTCTTCAATTCTCTCACGTTCTTGGCCATAAGTTAGGAAGACACCTCAAGGAGCAAGCCAAACACAACATTGTCCCTCAGTACAACAAAGTTTAAGAACCACTGACATAACCCAGAGGAGCTGCTGATGCATATCACCACATTCAACAACTGTTTTTCCTAAAGCAAGGGGGACCTCAAGAGAAATTGTCAGGGCCAAAATAGATTTAAGTGATTAACAGCCCAACACTAAGCACAGCACTCTAAGTCCACTGAAGTCAATGGGTTTAGGAGGGTGTAACTCTGCAGACTGAGGAGTCCCGTGGCGCAGAGTGGTAAGCTGCAGTACTGCAGTCCAAGCTCTGCTCACAACCTGAGTTTGATCCCAACAGAAGTTGGTCTCAGGTAGCCGGCTCAAGGTTGACTCAGCCTTCCATACTTCCGAGGTCAGTAAAATGAGTACCCAGCTTGCTGGGGGTAAAGGGAAGATGACTGGGGAAGGCACTGGCACACCACCCCGTAAACAAAGTCTGCCTAGTAAATGTCGGGATGTGACATCATTCCATGGGTCAGGAATGACCTGGTGCCTGACAGGGGACCTTTACCTTTTTAACTCCGCAGGCTACTTTCATGTGATATGTAAAACAGTTGTGTTTGGTTACATTCTACCATGTTGATGATGTTAAATTTACACCTGACTCTCTGGACTCTTTTCCACTTTCTGTCCCGCTTCAACCTTCCATAAGCAACCCATTCCAGTCTAAAGTGCTTTCAGGAAGGGTCCCTCATGCAAATGCCCTTCAGAAGTACTGATGTAGAACATGACCTTTCACCACCAAGGTGCCTCGCCTTTCATTGCCAAAAGAGTTTCATGTCAAGCTTGATGTTGAGGTGCCCTTTCCTACCATTTGTGTGTGATAAAACAATTCCTTGGCACCTGTCAGAGAAATAATTGTAATAGCACTTTCCACTCCGGCAGCACCTTTTATCTGTAAACTTTTAAGTGCTTTAACATTCTAGCCAGAAGTGGGAGTGTTATCTTCAAAGTGTCCTGACAAATTCCAACTTGGGTAATTCCATTTTATACCTACATAATAATTTCCCTCTAGTCTTCATTTAGAAAGGATGGGCTGTTTATAGTTTGAGCTAAAAAAAATCCACCTTCAGTGCCAAGGAAAAGTGTATGCATATAAATTATGTACTCTATGGAATTGGAATAAATGTCCTACTTTCATTATTCATTCTGACTCTGATCTTTGGAATCAGGTTGAATTATGCAGGCATTCTTTGGGTGGAAATGAGCTGCAATGGGCAATCAAGGCAGAAGATCGGGAAGGACAACAACAGTCCTTTTTTGGTTCAAAAACATCCCTGGCTTTTTTATGTTAGTTTTATGATTTTATTGCATAGTTTTTACTTTGTGATCTGCCTCAATTAGGTCTCTGGGTGAGAGGCATGTATATTTTCTAAATAAATAAAAAGAAGAGTTGGTTTTTCTATGCGACTTTCTCTACCACTCAGGGAAGAATCAAACTGGCTTACAATAACCTTCCCTTCCCCTCCCCGCAACAGACACCCTGTGAGGTAGGTGGGGCTGAGAGAGTGTGTCTAGCCCAAGGTCACCCAGCTGGTTTCATGTGGAGGAGTGGGGAAACCAACCCAGTTCACCAGATTAGAGTCTGCCACTTGTGTGGAAGAGTGGGGAATCAAACCCAGTTCTTCAGATCAGAGTCCACTGCTCCAAACCACCGCTCTTAACTACTACCATGCTGGCTCTATAGTCACTATAAGATAAAAAAATAAAAAATAGTCACTATAAAAAAATAAAATAAAAAATAGTCACTATAAGAAGGAACTGCCAACAACCTGCTCTCGACGACATTCTAACCAAGATGGTGTGATTTCTGCCTAATCAGAGGAATCAAAGTACCAATATGCCCCATATTTACAGTCTTTACAGCATAGAGGAAGGCCTTTTTTCTTCTATCAAAATTTCCTGTCACTACATCAGAGGTAGGGTTGCCAACCTCCAGGTAGTACCTGGAGATCTCCTGCTATTACAATTGATCTCCAGCTGATAGAGATCAGTTCCCCTGGAGAAAATGTCTGCTTTGGAGGGTGTACTATATTGTATTATACCCTGCTGAGGTCCCTCCCCTCCCCAAACCCCACCCTCCCCAGGCTCCACCCCCAAAATCTCCAGGTATTTCCTAACCCATAGCTGGCAACCCTAATCAGAGGGGAGGCAAACAGCCTCATGTGGATCCACGGCAGATACTTACCAGTGTTGTCAGCAACCATGGGAACTTGATCCTAAAGTCAGCAGCAGAGAAGAGATGCTGGTCCAGTCTTTTGCATGCCTCAGCACCCTCCCGAAGATGGCTCAAAAAGGAAGCATAACCTACCTGAAGGGATCCAATGAGAGCAGCTGTGAACTGCTGACAGAAGAGCCAATAAGAGCCAGCCTTGGAGGTATAAAGTTGCTGCCTCTAGGTTAGGCCCTTCAATCGGAACCAGATTTTCCATTGCATGAAAGCTGTACTAATTCATGCTTCCTGACATCTGCCAGTTTATCCTTGTGCCATCCCTTGGCCCCAGGTTGCTTTATGGATCCCTGATGTCTGTCCTAACTCTGAGTAATTTTTCTGCTAGTCCCTACCAACTTCTTGCCTATCTCTGACCTTCTGGATACCTGATCTTTGTTTTGACTTTGAACTCTTCCATCCTGTATGACCCACCTTCATGCCTGACAGGTAAGGACTGTATTGCTGTACCTCACAATGTTTGAACAGCACATAACCTCTGTAGATATACTTAATGCTGCTCCTCTTCATATGCCTGAATTCAGCCTAGGTTGCTTGGGAACTCTTAGTCTTCCAGGTTGTGGGGGGATAAAGGCTGCTGTTGAGGATAATTGTTTCTTTTATATTAAAAGGGCAGGCAGGTGTTTTGCTGTAAAATAAACAGGGGTTGCCTGCTAGCCAAGAGGTCTGGCACATCAAACAGCCCTATCTCTTCTTCCCTGACTTGGCCAGGTGGAGATTTTGATCCTGTAATAAGACCTGGATGACTCCCTTATAAGGTTTGTCAGAGGATTCTGGGAGTAAAATAGATTTTATTTCAGGTTGGTTTCAGTCCCTGACTTGGCTCTCCTTGTCCCTTCCGATCTATTAGCCTTTATTTGTCTCATCCTTGCCACACCCACATGTTTCTCCAGGGCATTAAAGCATAGAAGCATCATGAGTTCCCTTAAGGGGAAGGGTGTAGCTATATGCTCCATAAGCACCATCTCCTTAACTTTATTACTCTCAGGAGTTATTCTGACTCATCTTTCTCTTTTCCTTAATTCATGCCCATTCACATCCCCTGGCATGGCTTGCCCTTTCTGTTCTAGAAGGCAAGATAGCCATGCTGCTGGCAGAATTTGCTGAGGTCGTGATGTAATTACTGGACAAGAGCAGAACAGACCTGGGCTTGGAGAGCCATGATTACCCCTCATTTACTTCACAGAAGCAACCTGGATAATGGATCAGCAGTGGGGTCTAGGATTTCACCCCTGCAACCTATCTTCCACCATAGGTGTCAATGTCCCTAAGGTGGGGAGATAAATTATCTCTATAGACTCTGTGCACAGACGCACGAAGCACAATAATAAAGATAAAGTATAATAAAAGGACACACAAAACCACTCGTCCAAGTTGCTCCACCAACTAAAATGGCAAGTCACTTCCATCAACAGAAATAAAAATGGGTTATCAAGTCCTCTCCATCCTATCCAGGATGATATCTCCCATGTTATGAGATCTGTTGCTCTCTACAGAGCATGGGCCACATTGTCTACTTGTTTTCCTTTTAGCTGCACTCTGCTGGATGCTCATAGTAGTTTTGTGAATGGCCAGTTTCCTTTTCAACCCCATCATTTACCAGCTGATAAATCTTCTGCTGATATCAGTGATATTTATTAGCCCCCAAATGCATGACCTTACACTTTGCACTATGAAATACCATGCCCTTTTGTGGTTGTCCAGTTTAATCCTATTTAATATCAACAGTGTTCAAACCTTGATGACAGCTACGGATTTTATCCATGGACTTTGATCATCCTAAATTTTATAAAACAGAGATGTGCGGTGAGTGCAGAGTCCAGGGGAATGTCATTCTGGCCCTTTTTATGGATCATAGGGCTTCATGCTTCTGGGATGTAGTACCTCCTCCCTCCCTGGAGGAACACCACAGCTACAGAAACAGCAGAGCAGCCATTTGCACACAATGAGCAGCTAGCTGTCCCTTACCATCCCTGCACTGACATAATTCCAGCTGTTACTTGCCCTGTAAAACTGAGGTAAGGACACTCTGGCCATTCCTGTGTCAGCCAGTTGACCAACTTGCACCACCTTCATCCCCACAAAAACACAGGCTAGGGGAGGCCAACACAACAGTTAACGACTCACCTTTTTGTTCTGGCACTTGTCAAACAGATCTCCCTCCTCTACCTTTTCCCCTTCCCTTGTGGGTTTTGTCTTTCAGATTGGAACTCTCTCCTGAGGAACACTTCTCCTGGGGGACAGGGGAGCCCCAAGAGCAGCATTTGGGGACATGTTAGGTTGTAGCAGGTGGATGGAAGCCAGGAAGTCATACAGGACAAGTGGAAATCCTTCCATCTACAGAAATGCTCTGGTGGATTCAAGACAAATCTGTAATCCAAATTCAATGAAAAGACTGTGTGGGTCTTCACAGATTTCTTTAAACAATCCAAATCTTAGATCCCACAGATGGAATCTAGTTCCTGGTCCAACACTCTTGCCACTATTCAAGACTGGCTCAGGAAGTAGACTGGAGCCAGCATCACCATGTCACTCTTCATCTGACATTATTTACTTCTTGTGGACTCAGATAAGGTGTGACCATCCTGACTAGCTTCTCACGTACTCTTGGGATTACATTTTTATTCCACAAGATATGTCTTCTCACATAAAGATTCAAAATTATGCTAGTATGTAATTCTTCAATTAATGACAAGGGCAGTAAAAAACAGCAAGAGTTCAGTAGCACCTCAAGACTAAAAAATGTCAAGGAATATTTCTAATGTCAAAAGGGATATTTCTAATGTCAAGGGATATTTCTAATGTCAAGGGATATAACTAATCTCAAGAGACATTTCTTGCTCCCAGTGGGAACTTAAATACTGAATTGCAATACAATTTGGAATGTGCCCAGTAACCTTAAGTGGAAGCACTGTAATTACTAATACTGAAACAGCCCAAGTCCCAACGAACCAGTTCCCCCACCTCCGCCTCATTTATCATTTTATACAGGATATTTACACAATGAACACAAGCAAGTTCAAAGAGCATTCAAATGTGCAAGATGTTAGGGGCATGTGGGTGACAGAACATGCTCTCTTGAAAGAGACTGTGCAGAGACTAATCCTGGGGTGCAGTCCTTAAGTATATCTAAACAATCAATCACCAACACTTTATCTGTTATCCCACCCTGCCAATTTGGGGAACCAGAGGCAGAGGTTACACTTTGTTCTTCCATTCGTTCACATTTGAGGCAGTCCCTCAGGACTCTGTTGCTGTTCGATATGTAGGAGGATAGTGTGGAATATTAAAAGCAGTTGAAATGGCATTCTTCACAGCCTTCTGATAAGGAGTCTCCTCCACACTGTCCAGGTTGAAACAGAGCAAAGCACTTGTGCTGTTTGCTTCCTTGTTGTGGAAAACAACCATGACAGTTATACATATATATACATATACATACACACACACACACACAAGTGGGTACCCACAAGAAACTTGCGGGGAGGGGGCATTCCCCCGTCTTTGCTTCTTTCCTTCTCTCCACTTCTCTGTCAAAGTTCCCTCCTCTCTCTTTCTGCCCCTACCCCTTATCTATCAATCTTCCATCACCCTCCTTCTCCCCTCTATGTCAGTTTCCCCCTCTCTTTCTCCCCCATTGCCTTATCTAGCAATCCTCTTACCCCTCTCTTTCTGCTCCTACCTCTTATCTATCAATCTTCCGTCTCCCCCCTTCTCCCCTCACTCTTTCCATGTCAGTTTTCCCCTCTCTCCCCCATCGCCTTATCTAGCAATCCTCTTACCCCCCCTTTCTCGCCTCACTCCTTGTATGTCAATCTGCACCCTCTTACACCTAGACCTTCTCAGACAATTTTCCCCTTCTGTTTCCCCATACCCATTCTCAGTTTGCCCCCTCTTTCTCTCCCCTCAATTTCTCTCCCCTAGACAATTTGTTAGGAAAAGTTGAAGGCAGCAGGAAAAGAGGAAGACCCAACAAGAGATGGATTGACTCTATAAAGGAAGCCACGGCCCTCAATTTGCAAGATCTGAGCAAGGCTGTTAAGGATAGGACACTTTGGAGGTCATTGATTCATAGGGTCGCCATGATTCAGAAGCGACTTGATGGCACTTACACACAGAGAGACAATTGACCCCCTCTTCTTTCTCCTCCCCCCTCAGATAATCTTAGGGTTGCCAACCTCCAGGAGGACGGAGTTTGGAGAGGGGAGGGATTTCAATGCCATAGAGTCCAATTGCCAAAGCGGCCATTTTCTCCAGGCGAACTGATCTCTATCGGCCGGAGATCAGTTGTAATAGCAGGAGATCTCCAGCCACCACCTGGAGGTTGGCAACCATACATATGTTGCACTCACACAGAGCAAATATATTACTGTGAAACTGAGTCCATATTTAACTGCATAGCCAGTCTTCCCTCCCTCACTCCAACCCAACAATATGTCAATTAAAATATATATGTCCATATTTAACTGTGTACATCCAATACCATACATAAAAATGGAACAACAACCCTTACCCTTTTGGTACACAGATGAATCTCTCCTGCAGCCCAAGCTAGCCTGTCTAGAAGTCAGCATCCTAGACTGGTCACATCAGTAACTATTTCCAGGAGTTTACTGAATGAGTCCACCAAGATCTTGCTGCTTCAGTCTGCTTAAAGTTTCACTTCTGCTCTTTGAAGCAACCAGGACTGAACCCACAACCCACCAGTGGTGAGGAGGAGCCACTGCAGTGTGGGGATGCAGATACTCTATCGGACCACCGCTGCTCCAGTCTGAGTGGGGATGTTACATTAATAAACCTAGCACAACTTTGCTAGTGTAATGGGCCGCAGGACAATCGCCATACTTTGTTATTGGCTCCCTATGCCTTTGATATAGTCTTAAAGCACTAAACTGGCTTAGCATCCTGCCATTAACAGAGCTATGGACTGAACAGTTGACATATGGAGGTGCTTCAGTCTAACCGTTGGTCCATCTCGCCCTATATTGTTGGGTCAGGTTGACAGCAGCTCTCCAGGATCTTGTGCAGGCTCTTTCTCAGCCCTGAGATCCTTTTGGTAGCAATGTCAAGGTATGAATTTTGGAAGTTCAGCCGACAAAGGCGTGTGCCCTGTCTCAGAAGTTTCCTTCTCCCTATCGTTTCCTACTTCTTTCCCCCCCAAAGATCACTGGGAAATGTACCTCTGCTTAATAACTAGCCAAAACATGGCATTACTACGTTTATTCAAAAATGAGCCAAAGAGCAATGTTCAACTTTTGAAACATTGAGCTCCCAATGAATTTTGAAAAATTTCTGTCGAATTGCATTGAGACAGCACAAATCATGTTTAGAGAAATATTGCAAAACATACTAACTATAGCAAGGATAGTTTTTGCTAGATGTTGAAACAGGCAGTTGTTTCCCAATAAAGTTGAATGGCTATTTTTTTTAGAACCACAAGGTTACCGTTTGAAGAAGAGATATCGAAACGGGAAATTAGCCAGCATACTGTCACTGGACTGTTGTGTTTTTTTATGCTACAACTAATGTTTGGTTTCTGTTTATTATAAGTATACTGTGTTACATTGTTTACAATTGTTCTGTTATTACTTACAATAACAGTTTATACTACATGCTTTTGGATTTTTTTTGGCTAGCCATTTGGAAATTTTAATGTTCACATTATCTGTTTGATTTTGAATCCTTTATAACAACTATACTGTATGGATTTGGATTAGTTGCAGATTGTTGTATAAGGGCAAAAACGCACAGTCGATTTAGCCTCATTTATTCCCTGTTTCAGCCAGGATCGAACACATGCGTTTCGCCGAACGTGCTTTTGATCCTGACTGAATCTTGGCTGAAACAGGGAATAAAGGAGGCTAAAGCGACCGTGGTTTTCACCCTAAATGTCTTGCAACCTCTGGTGCAGTTAGGGTTGCCAGCTCCAGGTTGAGAAATACCTGGAGATTTTGGGCGCAGGGCCTGAAGAGGATGGGGTTTGGGGAGGGGAGGGACTTCAATGCCGTAGTGTCCAGTTGCCAAAGCGGCCATTGTCCCCAGGAGAACTGATTTTTATTGGCTGGAGATCAGTTGTAATAGCAGGAGATCTCCAGATAGCACCTGGAGATTGGCAACCCTAGGTACAGTGCACCTTTTTCCCTTTATTGAAGGTTTGGAACACAATGTAAATGATAAAGCTGATCGTGCTACAAACGTGTAGGAATATCAAGAGAGCTGGACACTTTTAGTTCAGTGTTTGTGTTTAGAAGTATTATAGTTTGGGATATCTAGGGGTGAAAGTGTTGAAAATAGTGGTGAGAGTGTTATATAGAAAGATGAATTGAACTATGTATTTGCAATGATGGAAGATTGATATATTTGATATTATGTATTGGGTTTATAAAATGCAACGATTAGAAACAGGAAAAGGAAACATTACCATGCCTAACTTTTAATAACCAGTCTAGCGTTGTAAGAGAGGAGTTGGGGGAGAGGTCCATCTATTGATTTGAAAAGGAGACTGTCGGCACTTAAATTCATTTCTCAGGTATTGCAGTGGATGCTTCTGTCTATAAGCACAAAGAGATGATATCTGTGGAATCAATCATCCCCCATTGACAAGCCTGGTTAAATTATCAGGTTGTATGAAATTTTATTTGAGTGTAGGAAAACGAATGTTACAGCCAAGAGCTTGGTGGGGTTTTCTTTCCTGAGACGATGATTTATTCCTCTTGGCTTCAATAGCTACAGTGTCAGGCATATTTTAGATTTCTCTAGCTTTGACACTTCAAACATTTGATTTCCCTTTGCAACTTCCAAGCTAAAACATGTTTCCCATTATGGATATTCAAGCAACTGCCATCCACGCACTGACTCATGAAGCTGTTTTTTATTCTCACAAAATATATAACCCTATTTGAATAAAATACAGATGGCCTCCAATGTGTTAAACACAGCAAATTTGCCATTTTCTTTCCTCCCTCACCGTCCCCCTCAAGCTTCAGCTCAGGAGTTTCCTCTTGGCAGCGCTATGAAATGTTATCACCCTGAGCCTGCATACATCAGAGATGTAATGACAGGACCGGGTTTGAAATGTCATTAAATGTTTGTCTGCAATACAAACTTATTATGTACAGGTAGAAGGAAAAAATAATGTGAAGAATTTGTCTAGGATGTCTCAGGATGGAGTCGGATAACTTTCTTTTCCTCCAACAGGGAAAGACTGTTGAAACAGCCATTCAGAAGGCAGGTAATGCCTTACTGATAAATAGGGTTGCCAGCTTCAACTTGGGAAATACCTGGATATTTTGGGGGTGGAGCCTGAGGAGGCCAGGGCTTGGGGAGGGAAGAGACTTCAATGGTGTATAATGCCATAGAGTCCAATTGCTAAAGCAGCCATTTTCTCCAGGTCAACTGATCTCTATCGGCTGGAGATCAGTTGTAATCCCAGGAGATCTCCAGCCACCTCCTGGAGGTTGGCAAACCTAGTGGTAAAGCACATGCCTCATGTGCCGAAGCTCCCACGTTTATTCCCTACCATCACCAGTTTAAAAGATGGCCCGGGAAAGGCCTTAGCCTGAAACCCTGTGGAGACCTATTACTTGCTGAGGTGACAGTATAAGTCTTCTGCATACATAGGGCTGTCAGCTCTGGGTTGGGAAATAGCTGGAGATTTGGGGGTGGAACCTGAGGAGGGCAGGGTATGGGGAGCGTCTCCAATGGGGTATAATGCCATAGAGTCTTTCTTCCAAAGCAGCCGTTTTCTCCAGGCTAACTGATCTCTGCCGCCTGGAGATCAATTGTAATAGTGGAAGATCTCCAGCCACCACCTAGAGGTTGGGAACCCTATGTATACACGACTGTGGAATTAGCTTATCAGAAAGAGTCCAGAGTTCAGTGGACTAACAGTGCAATCCTAAACAGAGTTGAACAAATTAATAATGTGCCATTGAGCCATAACCAACTCATAGCGACCCTATCCACAGGGTGTTCAATGTAAGAGATGAGCAGAGGTAGTTTGCCTCTGCATAGCAACCCCTGTCTTTCTTGGTGGTCTCTCATCCAAGTACTGGCCATGGCCAACACAGCTAACTTTCCAGTTCTGACAAGCTTGAGCTAAGCTGGCAATTCATATGACACCCTTCCAAATCACTTGAAATCAGTGGGCTTAGAAGTGTATACCTCTAGGTTTGCATTTTAAATGGACTTCTGTGGACTCTATAGTCAACACTCATTGGGTAAGTGACATTTTCTCAGCTTTTCCAATTAATGTTCAGTGTCACTAAATGGCTAAGTAAATAAAATAGGGTTGATCCTACCCATGCGGTTCTGATGTTCATGGGAATATCGCAGCTACAAAGAACACCACCTAGGGTTGCCAACCTCCAGGCACTAGCTGGTGATCTCCTGCTATTAAGACTGATCTTCAGCCGATAGAGATCAGTTCACCTGGAGAAAAAGGCCGCTTTGGCAATTGGACTCTATGGCATTGAAGTCACTCCCCTCCCCAAACCCCATCCTCCTCAGGCTCTACCCCCAAAAACCTCCCACCAGTAGTGAAGAGGGACCTGGAAACCCTAACAGCACCAGAGAACAGAAGCTCCCATGCTACCACAGGTGAACACAAAGTGGGGAGGGTTCTGGGTTGCAATCATTGCATTTGTCAGCAGCATTGTAATTTTAGTGTTCTCTGTCTATCTGAAGAGTTTAGAAAGACAAGCAGGCGGGGGGTGGGGGGGAGGCCTCCATTCAATTTTCAGCCCAGAGAAATAAAATATGAACTGGCAGAAAGGGACTTCTGGGCAGCCAAGTCCAAAATGGTGGCTGAACGAGCATGGTTTTATTTCCATACCGAGAGCATAAAGTATCCAGTGACTCGGGCTGAGAGGAGCAGCGGGATTCAGGAACCAAAGGAGGGTTAACACAGACAGACCTGGACTGCAAAAAAGAACAGAGGAAATTCTTAAGGAGCTGGGAACTGGAACAGCATGAACTGTGCTGTATCCTGATTTGGCTTCGGGGAATTAAAAATTAATCCTTTTTTGAGTCTGAGTGGAATTTCTGGTGCTGTTTCTGTCATGCAGCCACAACCAGTTTAGCACATGGAGCGAGCATCTACTGTGTCTTTGTTTGGGCCTGACTGATATATTTCTTCTTTTGACACTTTCTGTTCCCCTATTCCCTTTACACATCACCTGCAGGATTAGATCTGTTTGCCAGCTTGTGCCAGAAACATGATTTCAGCATTATTATCCTCCACACAGGTAATGGGCCTGCTAATACAATGATCCTGGTATTCTGCTGTTATGGCTAGGGTTGCCAACCTCCAGGTACTAGCTGGAGATCTCCTGCTATTACAACTGATCTCCAGCCAATAGAGATCAGTTCCCCTGGAGAAAATGGCCACTTTGGCAATTGGACTCTATGGCATTGAAGTCCCACCCCTCCCCAAACCCCGCCCTCCTCAGTCTGTGCCCCAAAATCCTCCTGCTAGTGGCAAAGAGGAACCTAGCCACCCTACCACCCAGCCATGGTGGTTAACTGGCTAAAAGTGAACACATTGAAACCGAACCCTGAAAAGATAGGGGTAATGCTGGTTGGGAAGGAGGAGGTCTTAAAGGACATTGTTCCCCCCACTTTTGATGGAGTTCAATTGACCCTTGCTGGCTCAGTTAATAGCTTTGGGGTCATACTGGATCCATCTTTATTACTGGCGAAGCAAGTAAATGCAGCTGCAAAAAAAGGTTTTCTATCAACTCAGCCTAGCTCATAAGATGGTTCTTTGCCTTGGTATGGCTGCTCTGGCCACCTGGTTCCACACCACAGTAACATCAAGACTAGACTACTGTAAGGCGCTATACAATGGTCTCCCCTCAAAATCAACTCAGAAACTCCAACTGATCCAGAGTGCTGCAGCTTGACTATTAACCAGAGCTAGACAGAGCATGCTTTTACTCCCTTTCTGCAGACACTCCGTTGGCTGTCCACCTGTTATCAGGCTCAGTTTAAGGTACAAAGTCCTTCATGGCCTTGGCCCCTCTTATTTGCAGGACTGCCTCTGTCCCTATGCCCTGCCATGACAACTTCGCTGAAGTCAGCAGGGACTTTTGTAAGAGCCAACCTGCAAATGGGCAAAATCAACAACTGCCCGTACACGTGTTTTCACCTTGTGGAATGGCCTGCCCGAGTAGGTCAGGAAGGTTCCCACCCTCCCGGCCTGCGGCAAACTATGCAAAACTGAACTATTAAAGAGGGCTTTTCTGCACAGGTTATAAGGTTGCACTGCACGAAATGGCTTTACAAACTTAATTCGATAAATTATTAGGGACTGTGGTTTACACTGCTGTGTTTAGCTTATTGTAAGTAGGATCTTGTTTATGCAATTTCTGTACAGCTTAATGTGTCGTGTGAATATTTATGCTATGCTTCAGTTCTTTCTGTTGGTTCCAAATATCCGAAATATCTAATGCCCTGGTTATTGAATGCCCCAATTTTGTGATTGTACTGGCTCACTATGTGTAATCTGTCTTGAGTCCCGGTGAGAAAGGTGGACTACTAATAACATAAATAAAACAATAAATTACACTCTAACAGAAGCCCAAATCTTCCTGCATGATCTTACTAGTGTATGTTAAGGAAATACTAGTTATGGAAATACATTAAACATTAACCTATCACATGTGGTTTGTGGTTGTAGAAAAAAGAGCAGGATGACTGAGGGGTGAGGACGACAACAGAAACACGTCGCAGAAATAAACTGTGAAAATGCTGGATACAAGTCACTGGAACTGTGCTAACTCAAATGGTCATCTTATGACAGATATAAACCCCTTTTGGTAGGAGGTAGCAATCTATTGTATAAATTTAGAAGTTAAATTCCAAAGTATCCATTTTCTAGTATATCTTATGGTTACCACAGCATAGCCACTGTGAATAAATCTAGCTTTTGTTAACTACCATTGAAGGTATGCTGCCATTTTCTTTCTCCAGTCCTTTGTCTCCCTCCCACTCCTGCAGTTATTTTTCTCCTCTACGCCTTTCTCCTTATTCCTGAACATTCTCTTCCAGTATTTTCCTGATTGCCCACGTACTCCAAGCCCCCTCCATTGTCTTCCTATTCCTCCATTTCAGGCATTGCACTCTTTTGCACCAAAAATAAATATATAGTTTCTGTCAAATTTCAGACAGAAATGATAGATAATTCCATTCAAAACTTATTTAAGACTTTTGCTTTTCATTTAATGGGATCTCTGGGATTATATATTTTACCCACCTGGTCACCACATTTCAGGTAGATAGGAAAAAGGGATGTTATTATGTTGTCTTCAGGTTTCCCAGTGTTGCTTTGGAACTGAGGTCACCGTCTACCTGAGGGCTTTCTTCGGTACCCGCCTAGGGTTGCCGACAATCTGGGGGGGGGGGGAGATCGTCCTGACCTTTAATAGAGACCTAACGCGTGGAATGGGCAGGTGAAGCTTTTCAGGGCATAGAGATAGAATAACATCACTTGGCAAATAACATCCCATTAAGCCTCTATTAAGGACATTTTTTTCTCCAGGTTGTTGGTAACCCCTGACAATCGTTGCTCTACTTGCACAAATAACCAAATTGTTAGAAAGATACCTTTCATCTTCTGTTCTCAAATGAAACTGAGTCTTAACTATGTTTTTGTGTGATGTATGGATGCAGACATTCAAGCTTCATCTTGGCTTCTCCAGAGCTACCCTCATTCACATGCAGGTTACAGAGACACTTGGCCAGAGCAAAGGTGACCAATATTTGCCAAGGCAAACCATGATTTGAGTGATCAACTGCAAGCTGAATCCTAGTTTCACAAATGAACCACAATTTTGCATTATATCATAAGTGAGACATTGTCTCAGTTCTTTGTATCATTTATATCAAATCAGGTGGGGTGAGGAGAAGAAAACATGGGCCTTTCAGTGGTGGCTCTTACATTATGGAACCCACCTGAGTCACAGTCTGGAAACAATTATTGATTCTAGAGCACTTTGTACTAGTTGATATTTTTAAATAGCCACTATGCCATGCATTTAATTTTCAGACTACATGAACCCCCTTGAACATGTTGATAAAGCAAGCATGTGAAATCGTATCACTATGGAGAACCAGCTAGAGGTTCTACCAAAGATTTTAGGTTCATTCTTATAGCCACTAGTCATAGAAGAATCTTGTTTAGAGAGAAGTGTATTGTAGAATAAATAGGTTCAGCCATTTTTTAAAAGCAGCAGTCAAAAAAACCCTGCTGCAATGACAAAAACAAGTTCATTCATTTGATTTTATTTTCTTACAAAAATAAACAATTTAAGAACAAAATTACAAAACATTCTGAATGTACAAACTAGAAAACAGTATGACATTTGTCACTTTTAACATCTTCTCGCTTGCTTTCACTGAAAGCATATTATCTAGACACACATCACCTGTAAAAGGTTTTGCTGTTCCTATTGCATTATTAAGGCTTGGGTTCATTTGCTGCCGTTAAGGTCATTTGTTCTTAAATCTTGTAAGCAGCGCCTTCAAAGAACCAGTAACAGAACTGTGTAACCTCCAGCTGTAAAAGACACCTGGAAAATTGTGCTGTTCCTTCTTATCAACTCCTCTGTTGATGCGAATGTTGAAGACAATGGTCAGTCCTGACATGACATGCTGAGGTTCTTCAGGTGTTCTCCTGATCATGTGCAGAACTGATGGCTGTATGAATGATTCACATTGCCCACCCTAGGCCAAATAGTTATCTGGATACATCAACAATCCAGAGTACCTCTCACAGTAGAATCCCTAAAAAATGACATAGATAGCCCATTCTGCAAACCTGAGTATCTGAATCTTTCAGCTGAGTCTGTATGTAACATCAAATATATGAGTGTCCAATACATTTGCATTGCAATCCTAAACAGACTTACACCCCACTCCTCCAGATGAAACCTGCTGGGTGACCTTGGGCCAGTCACAGTTTTCTCCAAACTCTCTCAGCCCACGCAGACCGGCAATGGCAAACCACCCATGAACACCTCTTGCCTTGAGAACCCTATGCAGTCGCCATAAGTCAGCTGGGACTTGATGGCACTTTCCACCACCACCAAGCCCATTGACTTCAATGGACTTACAAGGGTGTAACTGTGCTTATGATTTCACTGCAGAACTGTTATGTGAAGTCTTAGGGCCAAGCTAGATGTGACAGATTCCTCAAGGCTGCCATGAGGACACCACCATTTAAAAGTAAACGTTTAAAAAGTGCTGCGAGAGCCCACAGCACATCGTCAAGTGGCAGCTGACTTATAGTGACCCCTTATGGGATTTTCAAGGCAAGAGGCGTTTGGAGGTGGTTTGCCATTACCTGCCTCTTCATTACAACCCTGGTATTCCTTGCAGGTCTCCCATCCAAATACTAGCCAGGGTCAGGGCTGAGAGTAAAGACACTCCTGGATTCCATCTCCTTGTACTCTCTTGTGCCCACACTTTACCATGACCAAGGTGTGGTACCCAAGAAAAACCTATGTAAAAGCGAAGACTCGATTGTCAATGGCTCTCATTAAGTTGTACAGGAAGCTGCGATTATAAAAATGGTTGCAAGAAGAACAAAACCTCCTGCACAAGAAGGTGAGGTCAGTAAGGGCAGGGTTAGTCCCCGACTCAACAGAATGAGTTCACACTTCTACTTTCTCCAAAATAAGGGCATGATTTCTACTCACTCCTATGGAAAAAGTAAATTGTCGGGACTTAGGAACACGACTGGGAAGGAAAAATACTTTCCCCTCTTTCATGAAGATAGGTGCCACATAGATCTGTTTGACTCATAGAGTCCATCCCAGAGGTCACTGCAATGGACCACTCTCCATTCATTACAGTGATAGGAATTGTGCTAGTTTACAGTCAATGGAAAGTTGGCCACCCACTGAATCTATCAATTCTATTTTGATCCACTGGAGAGGGACCGTCATATTTTTTGGTCATGTATATTTGGTACCACAAAGCATGAGCGTTGATTGTCTTCCAAGAGGTTTGGATCTTTAGCTTTGGAACTCATGAGCTCTTTCAATGCTGGGGTGATTGTACTTGCCCACATAAATAATATTTGAACAGAGGTCTCAAGATTCCTATGGAAAAGAAGAATTTCCAGCCCAACTGTATGCAAAAAAAAACAAACAAAACAAAACAAAACATAACATTTATAATCCTAATAGGAAAAGCAACCTAAGGCTGGCCCTTTGCTTTCTAACAACCTATGGATAGCCACACAGTGTATCACATTTTGGATATCATTCTGCTTCTTTTTTTAAAAAAAATCACATTTTAAAAATGTCATCCTATTGCACATTCGTCCTGGTCATACAGGTATCTTCTTTAAAGTTTGGTTTCACACTCCGTAGATGAGAATGAGTGATAGTGCAAATCCCTCTCCATCCTCAGCTTTCTCCGATGCAATTGCAGTCTAAATTTATTTGCAAACTGCTACTGTTATTTACTAGCTGGACTAGGGCAGCAATCCTATGCACACATACTGGGGAGCAAGATCAATTGAACTTCATGGGAGTTACTTCCAGCCCAACTGCATAGGACTGCATAAACTTGCATAGGACTGAACAGTTGGTCACTTTCTCTTTCAATTCAACACTTTCACATATGTTGTCTTGTCACGGTCAGACATAATGGACATGGATCCCATCTTAAAGTAGACAAGCTGCCGACCTATACAGAAGACAAAAAGAAAGGGGGAGGGGAAACGGTTAGTAGAAATGAGCACAGTCATGATCCCTCCCCAAACCCGGCCCTCCTCAGACTCCACCCCAAAATTCTCCAGGTATTTCCCGACCCAGAACGGGCAACCCTAAGTTAGGTGGATGGTAAAGAAAGTAGGGATCAAAGCAAGAGGGGGGGAAATGGGGGGCAGTGGGGGAAATCTTCACAAGACCCTTCTTCTTTAAACATAAAAAGTAATTGCGGTGGGAGGGGCAAAATTCCTTCTGGTGCATGAATTAACTCTTCCCCCCTGCACCATTTCCCTGATAGAAAATGTCCCCCACCCATGTGTATTAAAGACGCTTGGTAGAGTAGACAGACAGATGCCTCTGGATGATGGAGGGAGATTTTCATCTAGGGAAATGGCAAACTCCCAATATATACCAGGGGTCTCCCATGAGTTCTTTTCAGAGCCAAATCACATGTTTAAAGTTCCAGTCACAGAATCGAGTGTCACATGCAGTTTTATTCTTGTGTTTTGCCAGCAAACACAATGTACACACACACACACACACACACACACAGTGAGAACTTGAAATCCATGATTCAAAAACCAGAAAATTCACTCACAAATTTAAATTCCAAATCCCAGCCTATTTCCAACTGGGAATCATATCATGCCATGTGGACTGAACAGTTGTTTTACTAGTTTTTAACATTTAAGAGGTTTTCCACATGTTCTGTTATTTCAGTTATCACTGATTAATATAATTATAATTGATTGATTATAGTTTATCATTTTTATAAACTGCTTTACTATATTAAGGCAGGAAAGAGATCAATAAACATTCACTACAAAGAAAGGTACCCAACATACGAAAACACAAAGCACATGACACCTCAGACATACATTCTCCCAAAGTTCCCTGAGGTTATTTGGGCTGCCCTTCAAGACAGGTTGCCTTTGTTATTATCTGCTAGTGCTGAGGCAGTGAGTTATGGCCTCCTTCTCATCGAAGGAGGATCCTGCTCACATTTCAACCAGCTGGATGCAGTCTCCCAGCACACACATGCTAATCTCTATGACACTCACCACAACCGATAAAGGGAAGGTGCTGGAATGTATTCCACAGAATCACTCTTGCAGCTGCTTGACCTTCCTCTACCTTCCGTCTAAACTGAATGCAAAGGACAGCAACTTCTCTCATATCCTGCCTTTCACAACTGCTGCCGCCAGCAATGTCATGCCATGTTTTGAATATTGCCGAGGACTGTTTTGTATATTTCATATCCTTCTAAAACCGGGGAACTGACATGTGGTGAGGAATGTTATGCCTTTTATGCATAGCTGTTTCCATCGCGGTCACCCCTCTGACAACTTCAGGTTTTTGTTTTGATTATGCATGCCATTTCTGACCATCAGAGGTTGCCTTGCTCTCCCCTTGCATTTCCCCACGATTTCCCCGTGTTTCCTCGTGTGTGGGGAGTGCTTGTGCACATTTGCTCCTTTCTGTGGCTGCAGGGGGCGTATTTCTTGGGGTACAGACACAAAGCTTTCAGTGGAGCTTCAGATGAAGCTTCTTAAGATACCCCCCAAGTTCTGTAAACATTGGGTCAGGGGGTCCCGAGATATGGGCTCCCCCCTTTTTCCATGGCTGCAGGGGGCGCATTTTTGGGGGTACAGACCCCAAACTTTCAGTGGAGCTTCAGATGAAGCTTCTTAAGATACCCCCCAAGTTTTGTAAACATTGGGTCGGGGTCTCGAGATATGGGCTCTCCCCCTTTTCCCTCCCCCCTTTTCCATTTATGTGGCTGCAGGGAGCGCTTTTTTGGGGATATAGCCCCCAAACTTTCAGCATAGCTTTAGACAATTATTCTTAAGATACCACCCAAGTTTTGTAAAGATGGGTTCAGTGGGGGCAGAAATATCGCCTCCCCCCCTTTTCTCTTTCCGTGGCTGCAGGGAGCGCATTTTTGGGGTGCAGATCCCAAACTTTGAGCGGAGTTTCAGACCAGTGTTCTTAAGAGACCACCCAAGTTTTGTGAACATTGGGTCAGGGGGTCCCGAGATATGGGCTTTCCCCTTTCCCCTTTCCCCTTTTCCCTATTGGGATGAATGGATCAGCCGATCCTGTGTGCATCTTCTCCAGAGCAAAACGTCCCATGCCTAACTGGAATCATCTTGGATTACAAGTCTTCCCCAGCCCCTCCTGATGGAACAGAAGACAGCCACAGTAAGACCCCTTTGGGGGCTTTAATCTATAATTTTTCTCCTGTGTATGTGTGTGTGTGTGGGGGGAAAGCAGAGTCTGTGTGTGTGTGGGGAGGGAGCAGTTTCTGTGGGTGGGGGGGAAGCCAAAGGGGGCTTTCGTCGGTTCTGCCTGGGGTGTGTGTTCCCCCTCGAGTCTCTCGCTCCCTGGTTTGAGGGGGGAGGTTTCAGTTGTGTGTTGCAAAGGTGTTGTTTAACAAGGTTGTGTTGTTTTGCAGTTGCTTTGCAAATTTCTCGGCTGTTGTCGGGGCTGGGAGCTTTGTGCGTGGGCGGCATGCTCTGCTGAGAGATGCACATTAAGGGTGGGGGGGACCCCTTTCAGGGCCCATATCTCAGCCCCCCCTCACCCAATCTTTACAAAACTTGGGGAGTCTTTCAATAAACGTCCTTTGAAGCTCTGCCGAACGTTTGGGACCTCTAACCCCAAAAATGCCCCTTCCAGAGCCACGGAAAGGAGCGATTGTGTTTTTAATGGCTTTATTCGGCCGGATTTTTTTCCGAACTTTGAATTCCCGCCGAATTGAACGGATCCGAAGTGGGGGAGTTCGGACTTCGGCATATCCCGAATCTAAACGGGCTGAATTCGGCCGAATCCGAACTATACCGATTTTTTTTTAATTCAACAGCCCTAGTTCCATGTGGTCTCACAAGAATCCTGAGAGATCAGCTTTGATCTTTAAATTAACAAGCTCCTAGCTCTCACAACAGGAGTCCAGTAGATTGCATAGGCATGTGGGATGAGAGCAATGCAGAATCCTCTTATGTAAAAAAATAAATTTAAGGGGAAGACAACAGCTTCTTCAACCTATTGAAGTTTCCCCTACACTCCTGCAAACCCCACCTGCTATTCTTTTAACAAAAAAAACAAAACAAAAAATAAGATTGAAGAATCCTCCTTCTCAATTCTGTTCTTTTAATTCCAAGGCAATGGCAAAGAATGTGATCTTTCAGATCTAAACAGGTATGCTTGGACAAATAGACAGAACAAAAGACCACATCAACTACTACCAGACCACATCAACTACTACGGTTGGAGGCTTAATTGCTCGCCAATCAAAACAACCTGGAAACCCTACAGCCATGCCATCCTTCTGGAATGGCTGGCTGAGCTGGGAGTGAGGGTGGTATTGTGCATCAGTATTGTGATTTTACTTGACTGGCTGATTCAAGAAGGTGTTGCTGGGGGAAAGGGTACTGATGATAGGCCCAGTGATAGTTATGCTGTAGGTCTCCCCATGTAGTTTAACATTTACATGAAACCTGTGAGAGAAATCATCTAGGGATTTGGAGTGAGGTGCAGCCAATGTGCAAATGACACCAAGTTCTATTCTTCCTTAACAGTTGAGTGGGGTGTTGAGCAGATTCCTGGAGAAGGTAATGGGAGCACAATCTAGACAAGACTAAGGTGCTATTGCCCAAAGGCAAAGCTGCTTGAGGACTGAGAAGTTAGCCTATCCTGAGGGGGATGCACTCTCTTTGAAGGAGGAAGTCCATAGCTTGTCAGTGCTGCTGGATCCTGACCTACGGTTGGAGGTGCAACTCTCCTCTGTGGTATCAGTTCTGGTCGATGAACCAGCTACAGCCGTTCCTCACAAAGTGTGATTTAGCCGCATGCTCTGATCACATACAGGTTAGATTAGTGGAATAAGCCTTTGAAAATTGTCTGAAATTTTCAAATGGCCCCAAATGCAGCAGCCAGATTATTATTGGGAGCTGGATACAGAGATTATATAACCCTAAGATTGCCAGCTCTGGTTCTAGCAGCAGTGGGAGTGCTGTGGGGGGGGGGGACAGATACTGGCAAAAGAGCATTGTGTGATGTCACTCCTGGCTAAGAACCTGAAAGCAACATTGCAACATCACATGGCACTCCAGGATTTCCTCTATGGTAAAAACTATGAGAACATTCCTAGAGTGCCGTGCAATGCCACCTCTGGGTTCCTGACTGGAAGTGACTGGCTATAAATGAAGAAAGTATGTAAGTAAATACATTTGCAGACAAGTCTCACTGCATCTCCTATTCCCGAAACATTTCACTAGCACAGGAGGAGAGTCACCACCAGAAAGCTGAGAGAGGAAGGTACCAGGTTTGGGGATCCTGTTAACTTCTCCACCCTCCCCCTCTAAGTTCCATAGGAAAAACAGTACAGGAGAGGTTCCTTCAATGCAGAGCTTGAGGAGTATGTAGCAGCAGCAGCAAGTAAACCAGTCCTCTCCCCCTTTGTGTTTCAGAATTCCACCCTCTGAATGACAATCAAAGGCATGATCCAGATTTCACATATTCTCACCATTTGGTGAGTATGTCATTTAGTAACTTTAGCTTGGCAGCATTTATTACCTGTCCACGTTGTTTGGTTGGTCAGAACAAACGCTTTGCACTGGGAATGGCTCTCGCAAACTTCCATGGCCTCATTAACATCAAACACAGAGAGAAGACATCCCTTGTGATGGTAAGATGGCCAACACCTGTAATTCTCATTGACAATAGTTGCTTCAGGCATCCTTTTATAGCCTACAATTTAAAAACGGAAAGTAATCACTTCAAACGTTCACTTTTTAAGTCAACCATCAGACGAGTCAGGCCCTTTAAAAGGTTACTGAAACACTTTTCAAGTTCTGCAGAGTATATTACTTTTTTTCACGCATCTTGCTCGAAACATTTGCCGCAAAGAGCATTTTGTTAGGTTCATTTTGGTGAGGAGGGACATCGACAACAAACTCTTCCCCAGCTTTATCCTTCTCTTCATGCCTGTCCAACACAACCCACTAATTTTGCAGGTAGGGTTGCCAAGTCCCTCTTCACCACTGGTGGGAGGTTTTTGGGGTGGAGCCTGAGGAGGGCAGAGTTTGGGGAGGGGAGGGACTTGCATGCCATAGAGTCCAATTGCCAAAGCGGCCATTTTCTCCAGGTGAACTGATCACTATCGGCTGGAGATCAGTTGAAATAGCAGGAGATCTCCAGCTAGTATCTGGAGGTTGGCAACCCTATTTGCGGAGGCCTTTATGGACCGTGAACAACATCCACTTGAGCAAACCAGACAGTGAGCTGAACTGCCAAGGCGAGTCCCAATGAGGCCTTCCCAGCCCGCCTTCTGAGTCTGGAGAGCGTGCCTGTTTTTCTCCCACTTTGTGAAGAAAAGACAGGGGCTTTAATTAAGCAAACCTTTTTGATTCCTTCCTTGGATTAATACAAAAGGGCAGTTGCTTGATGGGCCCCAGAGAGAAAGACATGGTGGGGGGGAGAGAAAGGAGGCAAGGCTTGGCTCTTGCCCGGTACCTCTCCTTTGGCCGCGGATTAACTGCCCCCTTTGGCTGCCGTTCAGTCTCCCTCCTTTTATGAGCTCCTTTTTCTCGCTTGTTTGCTGCTCCCAGCTCTCCTCCGTTTCCCAGCTGCTTGCAGTCTCCTCTAATGAATGCATCTGCCAAATTAAACTAATCATTTATAAATATTTCTACTTTGCCCTCTGACTTGCAAAAAAACAAAAAATTGCCAGGCAAAATCACGAGCTTACAATTGTACAGATTACAGAAACTAGATCCGGAGTCTCAGTTTCACGGCCTGCGATTCTGAGAGTCATTTCAGTTCAAGGGCTTTCACCTGCAAGCTATGAAATTTCAGCCTGTTGACATTTTGGAAAGGGTTTCGTAACGATGCTTCTACCATATCAGGCATGGAGTTCACTATTGGCTGCAATTAGGTGCCTGTTTACCTGGGAAAAAGTGGGATTTATTCCCAAGTAAACAAGCGTGGGGTGAGGCCCTATAACCTAATGGACAATGAGTTGGCTAATACAAGAATTGTTCCCCACTGCATTTAGTGCGCATTCTACACACTATCTCCTTGTAAAATCATGTGATCTATTTAGTAAATACACATTTGTTTTGTACAGCCTTCAAGTAATTTATTTCCTTAGGATGACAAAAATACAAAGTCATATCCAGAATGCATTCTCCACGCTTTGTGTTCTCTGAGTTTTTAATTTTAAAAAAGTTAAAACTCCTCACCGAAAGAAAAGCTACTGTTTGCAATCCTCATTAATTGTCCAAATGAAGGATTCTGGCTTGCTTTGCCTAACTTATTTTGCTTCTTTTACTCATGGGAAACAAGCCAATGGTTGTGGAGGGCACTGGAATACCATGCCGGGGAACCGCTGCTCTGTGAGACAGGTGGGAGATTAATGTATAGATTAAATCATTGTAGATGTCACTGGGTTGGATGTACACTGTGTAGCTCATTTTCAGGGTTGGTTTTAGCACTTAGAGTCATCTTAGAATTGATATAAATCAAATTGATGGCGCAATGACTAAGCCAAATAATGTTCAGTCAAAGCACCTTATAAACAGCAACTCCGATTCCCTACAAATCAGGGCATTTGGCATGGAAATGAGCTTTAAAAATCAAAAAGAAGTCTTGCTAAATGGTCTTATTGGAGGGTCTTAGAACGTGTGGCAAACGGTGAGAAATTCAGAGCTGATCTACATATTCACAGGATCATGTAGCAAAATGCTGGTTTGTACCATTTCTGCCTGTAGGTTTTCTTAGTTCTGAACACTTCCCTCATGTAAAGAGCTCCCTAGTTAACTAGTACATCATTAGGGTTGCCAACCTCCACGTACTAGCAGGAGATTTCCTGCTATTACAACTCATCTCCAGCTGATAGAGATCAATTCCCCTGGAGAAAAATGGCCACTTTGGCAATTGGACTCAATGGAATTTAAGTCCCTCCCCTCTCCAAACTCTGCCCTCCTCAGACTCCGCCCCAAAAACCTCTTGATTGTAGCCCTGACTTCCCTGCCCCTAACACTGCCTGTTTCTTCTGTATTCATTTGTCCTCAGCTACTTGGGTCACTAGGTCTCCTGATGCTCAAGGATGGAGTTTGGGAGCTGAAGGATGGTGCCTGGCAGATGAGCAGCTGAGATGCTGGAGGCAGAAAATGGTACCAGGATGGTCAGGGGAAGGGCTTATCTGTGTCTGTACCTCAGAAATTTGATGGATGGGGAGGGGAGGGATTGAATAGTGAACTCTCTCAAACTAAGCAAAAAATGAATAACAGGAGACCAGTGTAAGCTGCTTTGGGTTCCCATTGGGGAGAAAGGTGGAATATATATGATGTAAATACAAATAAATAAATAAGTAGTCTAAGCCCCTTGCTTCTGGCCCCTTATCCTGATAAATTGCTCCCTGCTAATACATTATTGCAGATGCCAGAAATGTAACATTCAATGAAGTTGAAATGCACAACAGTACTAAACCAATGAAGATCCCAGTGGCGCAGAGTGGTAAGCTGCCGTACCACAGTAAAAAGCTCTGCTCACAACCTGAGTTTGATCCCAACGGAAGTCGGTTTCAGGTAGCTGGCTCAAGGTTGACTCAGCCTTCCATCCTTCCGAGGTCGGTAAAATAAGCACCCAGCTTGCTGAGGGTAAAGTGTAGATGACTGGGGAAGGCAATTGCAAACCACCCCATAAAAACAGTCTGCCTAGTAAATGTTAGGATGTGACATCACTCCATGGGTCAGTAATGACCTGGTGCTTGCACAGGGGACTACCTTTACCTTTACTAAACCAATGGTTTGGAATTAAAATGCACGTCCCCTGAGTCCTGGTCTACACATGCCACTGAATGAGGCAGACAAGTTCTGTGGCTATAGAATGGGATGTACCAACTCAAACTATAGATAGGAATATTCACATTCTACTCATTCTTTACCAAGAATGCTGGAATACATGTGTGGAAACTTATATTTTTATCAGATGTTAATTGCACAGGTAGATGTACCACAGTTTCCTGCAAATCAGGACTTTCAACAGAGCATCAGAGGGAGGGCAGGAAACAACCAGGAACTCTTCCATTCTGCTGAATCCAGCTTAGTTATGAATCCCGTCATCATGGATTGTTTGTACCGAATAACATTGGTTAGTCCCATGAGCAGCATTGGAAGCCAATTCCAGAAGAAAAGCAGGACAAAAATATAATAATCCAAATAAATCAATCTCACCACACACAAGAGAAGGTTTTTTGCCTTCCTCAGGGCGTAGAGCAGGGGACAATGGGGGAATAGAGGGGGTGGCTGTGAATTTCCTGCCTTGTGCAGGGGCTGGACTAGATGACCCTGAGGACCCTTCCAGCTATATAATCCTGAGAATCTGCCAAGGTCTCAACCAATCTGCCTCTATGCCTACTATACTGACGTTAGAGTTTATACATCATGTGGCTGAGTCATCAGAGCCATTAAGCAGCTTTTGTATAACTTGTTCTGCTTGAGGCAGGCTTGCAGAATTCGGCTTTTTGGCTTGCGGAAATTCTGTCTTTCATCTTGCAAAAAATCCACTCCACCCTTCCTGCACTCAGAAATGTCATTACCCAGAGACGGGCTAACTGTACCTTTGGACACAGCCCCTGTGAATTCAAAGGCCTAAATAAAGCTCTTGTAATATTACCTAACATGTTCTGTTCCTGTGGAAAGGTTCAGGCAAATAAAGTAAATCTTTCCACTCTTGGCAGCCCGCACAGGTATGCAGCACAGACCCATTTGTCAGATTCCTACAGCCCGGAAGCCACAAAGGTCTCCAAAGGTCTCCAGGCTCTGGACTAATGTAAATAATATGTCATAACATATTTAGTAAATGGTAATGCAAGCCACACGCAAATATACAGAGAGGAGGAGGAGGACTAATTGGGTCTCGAGATGGGAAGTTACTGAGCATGATGAGCTGGGATAAGCTGAAAGCTTCAGTTTGACAGAGAGGGGCTTGAGGAGAACCGCAGCAGGACAACTGGAAGGGCCCTCTGTCTGGCTGAAGGGACACAGAGCGCTTCTGTTCCCAAGGAACTTTTGGCAAACTTCCAAGACTGGCACACAGCTCGGAACAGCCACTGATTTCAACAGTTGTTATCTTTCTCTCTTTTCCAGACCCATTTAGCAGGAACTCAGTGGGGCAAGGCCTTCTTCATAAGGGAAACAGGTTTGCCAGAAATGACCTGCCAACTGACAGGAATCTGGGGAGGCAGGGACATTTGTGAAGGGGTTGCTGCTGGATGACAGTGTGACGTCACTTCTTGGGGGGGGGGAGAACCAGAGAATGCTGTCAGTCCACTCTAGGAATTGACAGAAACTCTATGGCAAAACTGTAGAGTTTCCAACCATTTCTACAGTGGACTAACACCTCTTCCAATTTCCCCCTGAATGCGGTGTCATGCCATCACAACAATGGCAATTTATTTCCTCCCACTGGTCATCTGAGTGGTGGCAGGAAACAGGAGCCGGGGTGAAGGATCCCCCACCTCCAGCAGGAACTTGGGAACCCTGGAAGCAGTCAGTCAATCGTGCCGGACCTCCTCCTGAACATGGAGAGGCCAATGTAGTCCATGCCAGAAAAACCACATATTAGCAAATGCTGAGAGAACATAAATGTCAGCATTCATTTCTGTAGATCCAAAATGTTGGAGACTAGATATCTTTATTATTCTTTAAGCATTCGTAAATTTCATCTGGCGTCCTCAGCATTCCCATTTGAATACTGACATTTATATCTGTATATTGTAAGCCTTCTCTAGCTAGGGTTGCCAACCTCCAGGTACTAGCTGAAGATCTCCTGCTATTTCAACTGATCTCCAGCTGATAGAGATCAGTTCACCTGCAGAAAATGGCCGCTTTGGCAATTGGACTCTATGGCATTGAAGTCCCTCCCTTCCCCAAACCCCACCCTCTTCAGGCTCCGCCCCAAAAACCTCCCGCTGGTGGTGAAGAGAGACCTGGCAACCCTATCTCAAGCAGAAGAGGCGGCATAGAAGTATTCTAAATAAATATTATCATTGCTGCTCACTGAATCCCTGACAAGATATTCACAGCGGGAATATGCATAGTATAGCTTTCCAGGTTGCACTGAAGAGCAACCTCTAATTCCATATTAGCTTTGTAATTTGTGGCTTGCCCACAGTGTGGGACAGTTGACCGTGCTAAGTTAAATTACAGCTCCTTAAGATGAACTTTTCTTAACCAGAACTATTAAATAGCTCTAAACAAAGGTCTTGCAAATGAACCTCAGCTGCTATTGAATGGATGCCTAGACCTTACAGAGCACAATATGATATACGTCCACAATGTAAGGATATGTACCCTCTTTTCCATATCAAGTATATCACTAGGAAGCTTCTCAAAATTGTGCATTTAGCAGCATCCATCTAAACTAAAGTTATTGAAATATGTATGTTGATTTTCTTGCCTTTATGTTTGTTATGCATTGAGTAGTCAGTGAGCAGAACAGCCTCAAAGAGTCATGGGGGGATTTATTTCTTCCATATCAAATACACAATGTTCGTACGAATCATGTATACTATGCTTCATGCCTTAGACATAATCGCTCTGTGAGGTCAGCGATCATTGTTTTCACTTTCCAGATGTGGAGGAGTGGAAAAATAGGGACATGCCCAAGGCCACCCAGTGAGTTCATAACTGGGCCAAGATCTGAACTCGGGTTAAAGTCCAGTACTCTGTCAACTGGACCACACTGGCTGACAATTGGCAGGACACCCTGCAGAGGAGAGGAAAGCAATGGTGTTGGTCTTCTGGTTTGCTTTGTCTTTTGGGAGTGCAATTGCAGAAGGGTATGGAAAGCAGCAAGTGCTCAGGCCTGCGAATGAAAGAAGTCCGCCCCCCCCAAAGCTCCACACCAACTGGAAAACAAGGCTCACGGGATCCATAAACCCGTCAGCACATGCTAGATGCCTTGACACGCAGCACAGATGGATGTGAACGATTAGACAAGGAGACAGACAGGGTGGTTGTAATGACTTCTTAAGAATTAGGCTCATTGGAAGCTTTACTACACCCAAAGAAATATCACTAAACATCCCAGGTAAGAGAGCCTCTCTAGTCCCACAGAGGAGCCCTTTACCCACAAGCGGTTACCAAATCCTTAGTCCTGCATTGTGACACTTCTGAGAAAATTGCACAAGACAAAGGAGATAAGTGAGGGGGAAATGGGGGAGGAATGCAGGTTTGCCCGAAAGGAACAAAGGAGTGATGGGAGGAATTTCAGAATGTAGGCATTCCAAAGATAAAATCACCCAGATCGCAAATCCAAAACATATTACAACCCCCAAAGCCCTCCAAACTTTGCTACAGCTGTTACCAATGTTCATTGTCCCTGCTCAACACCCCTCCCTGCTAGTTGCCCCCCCCCCAAGCAAACACCTTGCAAAGGGGCAGGAGCATCTGTGTGTGGGATGGAGCTTGATGCATCAGAACACTTCATTAACTGGCATGATCGCTTCCAAGCATGAACATGGAGACTCATGGGTCCTATGTATGTTCTCCTGCCACAAGTTCTCCCTGCCACCCCTCTGCAAAGGTAAGTTTGCTTAGAAGGGGAAACCGACAGGGAGAGTTCAAGGTGATCACTCCTGAGGTTGCATTTCTGGAGCTTCCTCAGAGAAAAGCTCAAAAAAATTCAACCTTTTTTCTGAGAATTCTCTGGCAAAGCTCGGGGGGGGGAGGAATAAGGTATTCTGAAATGAGCCAGGTGAAGAACATACCAATCATTATAAAGTCCTTCCCCACAAGTCAGCATTTCCCACGCCCACCTTGGTTGTTGGTGTGAAAGATGCCTGGGGGTGAAACTTTAATCCAGGCTTCTCTCCTCTGACCCTGAGGATGTGGCATTTGGGTGCTTCCCTTCTGTGGTTTTCTCCAAATCTAGAATTACTCTACAGTAGAGCTGTATTATTATTCTTTTTAAATCCTGTGCCAATTCTCCTACAAGAGTTAGGATCACAGCCAGCACACATTTGTGCTTCCTTTCTCTCTTCCACTCCTGATTAGGATCCCTTGAGTTTAATGATTAGGATTAGAATCCCTTGAGCCTAATCCCATGGGTTCTTACAGAGAGCAACCAAGGTGGCAAACATGTCAACTGTACAACTTCAGTGTGCAGGTAGGACCTTGCGATCATATTTTTATTCTGTTCCCAAAAAAGAATGAAATCTACTTGGATCATATGTGATGCTTTTGGACCTGCATAGCAGCATCTATCAATAGGGTTGCCAACCTCCAGGTACTAGCTGGAGATCTCCTGCTATTACACCTGATCTCCTGCCAATAGAGAACATGGCCGCTTTGGCAATTGAACTCTATGGCATTGAAGTCCCTCCCCAAACCCCACCCTCCTCAGGCTCCACCCCAAAACCTCCCACCGGTAGTGAAGAGGGACCTGGCAACCCTATCTATCAAACTAGACATAATGGCCAGCCACTGTTAACACATGCTCAGAAAAATTATGTGACCCGCTTGCTAGGTCTGGATGACAGGGTCCTGATTGCCAAAACACTCAGGTTCGTTCTGCATGTCATTATGAACATTATCAGGGCTTCTGCTTTCTTCTCCTTTTCTTTCCTGAGGGAACCATTCTGGTAAATATGGCGCGTTGGGTCAAGACATCATGATAACGCATGAAGTACACAGAAACAAAGGGAGTGTTGCATGGATGTTTGGACAATATGCTTCCTTCACATGCATACACAACACATTTCCCAACTGGTAAGAGGACATATGAGCAAAAACAAGGCCCTTTCGCATTCATGATAAAAAGCAATGTTGTTGTTTTTAAATGTTCCCCAATGCTCTCCATAATTGGTGATCCAGTTACGCTTCGAGCTATTGATATTTTGCCCATCACTATTAATAACACTGACCTGCATTACAAAGCTTGCTCTAAAGATTACTAAAATGATATATTCAAAGTGCTTTGAAACTATGCAGAAACTGTGCACTAAGTGATGTTGACGATGATGATTATAGCATTTGAAGGTTTATTAAGTGGTGGTTTCCAAGATCTCTCCCCCCCACCCCACCTCCAACTGTATTGGCTAATGGGAATCCATCTGGTACTCTGGCTTTATTTCAGCTCAATATACTTGAATGTAATTTAGGAATAACTGCCTGGATAAGAGGCAGGTTTGGTTCAGGGTTCTTTGTCTTGCCAAAACTTGAAACCTGCATAAATGGAGTTCATGGAATTTGAAGACTCCCTACAGTAAATCACATCATAAAAGGTCACAGTTCTGCGTAATTTCCAGACTAATGGTGTTTAAAACCAGCAAATGCGTGCCTCAAACTATAAACGTAGCAATAAATTTATATTTAACATTTACACACATGCACAAAGGTTGACATCGCATGTGAAAAAGCCCCCCTTCTAATGTCATGCAACGGCATTGCAATGGGTTCAACAATAACTGAAGTGATAGCACAAGCCAAACTGTTCAGCTTTAGTTGTTTGAGGCTATCCTTGTAGAAGATGAAGGAATATCAGCAAGACTGGTTTCACAATCGGTAATAAATACACATTGGAACACCCTGTGCCACTGTTTAAGCGCACCAGCATAAACCTGAACATGGTTCACTCCTGGATTACTCACAACTGTTCACCTCTTCATACCATCTGGCAAAGTAAGCTCTGACTCACAAAAGCTCCTGCTGGAATAAATGCCGTTGGTCTTTAAGGTGCCACTGACTCCTATTCTGCTCCCAGAGCGCCTTTAGAAGGAGATGACATGGTCTGAGACCTTCTGTATGCAAAGCATGAGCTCTAGCTCTACATACAGAACAGAAACCTAGCATGGTGCCGTAAGTCAGCTTGCTGAGACGTCCTCAGATGAAGAGATATCAGTCTTTTATGCATGGGCTGGATCTCCCTGCTTGAACCTGGGTTCATCGCACATTAAAGTAACCTGGGTTGGGGAAAACTGTACGCATTGGCTTGAATGATTAGGGACGAAACTGTGTGCTAATCGAACCACCCCTTTAAATGCTGCTCTGTAATTGGCTTACCTCGCAGTGCTCCCCATGAGAGAACATTTCCTTCCCTCCCAAACCCAACTGCCGCATAAAAAAGCATTTTAAGAACAAAAAACAAAAAACGGAGCAATTTGGAAGAAGGGGGGTGGAATCCAAGCCCCATTTTTTAAAAGCCTTTCTTTTGCTCAGAAAGAGCTCCGAGATAGCAGGAAGCACTTGAATCTCCACCTCCTTACACACTGCTTTGTGATTGGCTGTGAGAGAAGCCAATGTTCTTTTTTCCCCTGCATGCTGCTTTGAGGAGGGGGTTGGAAAGGGGTAGGGTGTTATTGCGTGGGGAAGCTCAACCTGAGAACGGAGTATGCACGCTCTGTGACTCCAGAATGAGCCAGGGGGCGAAAATGCATGGTCGCTTTAGCCTCCTTTATTCCCTGTTTCAGCCAGGATCGAACGCATGCGTTTTCAGCCAAAAACGCATGGCCACTTAGCCCACTTTATTCCCTGTTTCAGCCAGGAGTTATTTCGGCTCAGCCCTGGATTAAATCTTTTTGAAGGAACGTTACCTCATCCCTTGTCGGCTCAACCCTGTTTCAAGGCAAAATGAACCTGGCTTTTCCCATTCCTCTTCTGGCAGCCAACCAGGGGAAGGACAGAAGATTGGCATCTCTCACAGACAATCACGAAGCAGTGTGTGAAGAGGCCTTGGAACTGAAGCTGGCCCTGGATTTGGATTGCCCCTCCGGTACTGATGCCTAGGAATTGGATTTGAACAGCACGGTGCCTGACCTCAGACTGGTTTCCTGGTTACGCTATCTGTCTCTGGCCCTTGTATCTACTAGCATTCCGGACACACGTCATGGAAAAAGCTAGTGCAAAAAAGAGGGCTGGGCCAATAACAAGAACAAGGAAGGGGAAAGAAAGGAAAAAATGTCTGGCAACGCTATTTTACAAAACCTCCTGATGAAGCATAGGTGGAGGCAAAATGCATACGGATTGTCAACTTGAAATAAACTATTTTAAATCACTGTGCCGATTATTTATTTATTTATTGAGTTTTCTTGTTATGGAAAAAGGTAGAAAAAGAGAAGGGGGAGAAACCTCTGATAGAAGTCAGAAAAAAATGTGCAAAGACATGAAAAAAATGTGCAAACCTCTGTTGCTTTGCACATGGAAAAAGCTAGACCAAACTGCTTCATGAGAACACTTTCAGTCTTACCTTTAAGACCCTAAATGGCTTGGGACTGGAGTACTCAAACACTGTCTAGCCTGCTAGTTAAGACCCTCTTCTCAAGCCCCGCTCCCTGTGCCCTCGCCTGCAGAAGTGAGATGGGTAGCAATTAGAGACAAGAGTTTTTTCAGTGGGTGGCAATTTCCCTTTGGAATGTGTGTGTGTTAAGTGCCTTAACATCGCTTCTGACTTATGACAACCCTATGAATTAATGACCTCCAAAACATCCTATCAGTAACAGCCTTACTCAGGCCTTGCAAACTGAGGGCCGTGGCTTCCTTTACAAAGTCCGTCCTGCTCATGACAACTACTTTACTATCTTTATGCACCAGGCCAAAACATTTCTTTTTATCAAAGTTTTTAACTACATGGTTCTATCTTTTTAGAACTGTATTTGTGGTTTGCATTTATCCTGAGGACTGTTCTATGAAAATCCTTTTTCGTTGGTTTATTCCCTGGCATGTTTTTAATACCTTGTTCTACTATTGATTATTTGTATGCTTTTTGTGATTTTATTGTATTGTTTTACATTGTAAGCCACTTCGAGAATGTCTCTGGATAAATGGCATATATCAGCGGCCACCAACATGGTGCTCATGAGTACCATGGTTTCCACCAACACCTTTTCTGGTGCCTACCATGTGTTTTTAGGAAGTGGGTGGGACCAGGTAGGGCTTTTGCCCAGGAAGGTTTCTGATTGGCTGGTCAGATGTCCACAGCACAAGGATCTACACTGTGTTACTGAAGTGAAGCTGTGGCAATCATTTTGTGTCTGGCTCCACCTCCTGTGGCCACCATTTTGTGGCAGCCATTTTGTTGCTGTGTCCACCATGCCATGTCAGAATTCCAAATGTGCCCACAGGCTCAAAAAGGTTGGGGACCCCTGACATATACCTTTTCTAAATTTGTGCCTAGAAATGATTTTTAAAGACATTACCGTATATTTTAAAATTACTGTTGAATAGTGCCTAGGGATCTCAACTTGTAGTAAAGCAAGTAACCAACTGTTTGGCCACAGATTCAGTGGCCCATCTTGTTATTCACCAGCCTTGTATCACCATGCTGAATGGGTTGTGGAGAAGCAGCTAGCATGAGATTCCTGTGTTCCCCAGTCACTGACCAATAATCTATTACTCTGCGCAGCAATCCAAGCAAACTGTAGTAACAATCTTCTTTTCCAAACTCACCTCTAGTAACTCAATTAAGACGGGCATGCCAACCCCCTTCCACCCTACTTCAGACTCAAGTCACATAAATAAACTCCAGGGCTACAATATAATATAAATAGGCTGCGGTTTCCTCCTTTAAACTTGCTTGAGTCACCCTCAATCTGACTTTAATCAGTCCTAATGACCATTTATTTCAGCCGCAGAAGCCAGATTGCATTTTTTTAACTGCCAACCGTAGCTACCAGTTGGAAAACTGCCCAGCCTCCTTTTCTAGTTATCACCTGTCAATGTACAGTGACTCATGCACACAACTGTAGGAATGGGCATCCTTACTCCCTCCACAACCCCCCCAGCCCTCCAAGGACTTTTTCAGCCCTGGACCTAGTCTGGTAAAACTCTCCATCTAGTGAGAACTGGGCCCTGTGAGATTTAGCCCAATTCTTCAGGGCCTGTAAGATGGAGATGTTCCGCCTGGTTTATGGTTATCAGGTCCCTCTTTGCCATCGGCGAGAGGGTTTTGGGGCGAAGCCTGAGGAGGGCGGGGTTTGGGGAGGGGAGGGACTTCAGTGTCATAGAAACCAATTGCCAAAGTGGCCATTTTCTCCAAGTGAACTGATCACTGTCGGCTGGAGATCAGTTGTAATAATAGGAGATCTCCAGCTAGTACCTGGAGGTTGGCAACACGACTTATGGTTGAGGGCAGCGACGGAATTACATCTTGGGCCTGGCCTCCTCATCCCTTTATTCATCCCTTCTTTCTGTTTCCCTTCTAACCTTAGTGTATTTTCCTACCCCTGTGTCTGCCCTCTCCATCCCCTCCCCCCCCCGAAAGATATCAAGATATGCTTAAGGGCCAAGTCACCTTGTATAACATCCTCCCTAGGGTGGAATCGTCTGGGTGCCATCTGTAGAGGATCTACTAATTACTATGTTTTAGCTTATTTAGATGGTTTTAACTGTATTTATATTATGTATTCTGACATGTTGTTAGCTGCCCTGAGCCCAATTTGCCTGGGTAGGGCAGGGTAGAAATAAAAATTATTACTATTATCATCATCATGCTCAAATTATCCTGTAGGGGACACTTTCCTTTAGTTACTAAGGCTGTGAACTCAGCAAGATACTTGAAGGAAGCAAGAGGTAACTTATGGACATTCTTATTTATTTAAGGAAGTTGTTGCCTATAAGTAGAGAAAGGTTTATAAAGTAGAGAATATTACAAAAAAAAAATCCCATTCAGGTAACAGTTCATAAGCAGATGCTCAAAGGCACCAAGACAAATGTTTTTGGCCATCAGATTATAGACGTTTCTCATAGTTATGAAGAAGCACCTGATTTTTCCATTCATTTTTACAAAGCCTTGCTTGGTAGAGTTGCCAGCTCCGATTTGGGAAATACCTGGAGATTTTGGGGGCAGACCCTGAGGAGGGTGGGGTTTGGGGAGGGGAGGGACTTTAAGGCATTGAGCCCAAATACCAAAGCGGCCATTTTCTCCAGGTGAATTGATCTCTATCGGCTGGAGATCAGTTGTAATAGCAGGAGATCTCCAGGTATTACCTGGTAGTTGACAACCCTAGATACCAGGGAGATTTCTCACCTTGTCCTCTGCTCAGTTTTATGCTTTTTTCTTTGTTTAGACTTCTAAAAATTCAGCTTTCTAATTTTACCATGTCTTAATATTATGTTGTGAGTCACCTTAAGGGCCATTTGTACAACAGACAGGCAGGGAATAAATCTTCTATAAATAGAGAAGTAAGATTCTACTAAGCCTACAAGCCCACAGTTATAACCAAACATCCTACCCTGTTAGAGAATGAGGTCTGATTCTATGTTGAATAGGTTTCCTGTTTTCTCCATAGGTTGCTATAGCATTTTGGAAACACCATTGTACTGTAAATATTTACGCACAGCACGGCCTTGCCAAACCATCAAAAGGGCAAATGAGAACAGTTAAGTCTTACCTTACAGGCAGTCATTGCATTCCTTTGCTCTTTTAGAAAGCAACTTCCCCACCCCCAAGCTTTCATTTATCCTTTGCAACCCCCAGGATGTAATAATGACAGTTGCTTGCTTTAACAAATTAAAAAACAAACAGAATTTGATACTTAAATGCCTGAGGACGGTCCCTTAGGTCAAGCAGCCTTAAAGGAGTTACTCTAGTGGCCTAGGGTTGCCAATTTCTAGGTACTTTGGCAATTCAAAATAAAAGCACCAGCAAAAATACACCCAATAAGGTAACTACAATACAAAGTTGCTATTAGAAAAATATATTGAAAATGGATTCTCACTAACACAACCTCCGTTGAGCAGATAGAAAAAATGTTTTTTTACAAGTGGTCTAAATTAGACCCAATATGATGACGCAAAAGCGTTACAAAAAGGTGAGCATAGGCACAATTGTTCAAATCATTTCAAGTCCATACACATAAAATGCACATTGCAACAGTTAGGCAGCGGAGACCGGATGTTGTGCAATGGAAATCTGGTATAATTCCATTTCATGCGAAACTTTTTCAAGCTTTCAGTCCTTCCGTGCACAGTTCATTCAATCTATGAAGGAGTGTACCTTCTTTGTATGCATGGACGGCAAAGTAAGACTTAAATGCCTGAGGACGGTCCCTTAGGTCAAGCAGCCTTAAAGGAGTTACTCTAGTGGCCTAGGGTTGCCAATTTCTAGGTACTAGCTGGAGATCTCCTGCTATACAACTGATCTCCAGCTGATGGAGATCAGTTCACCTGGAGGAAATGGCCACTTTGGCAATTGAAGTCCCTCCCCTCCTCAGGCTCCATCCAAAAAACCTCCCGCCAATGGCAAAGAGGGACCTGGCAACCTTATAGTGGCCCCATCCACTGGTGGGATACTGCCCTTCTTCCTTTGGGTGACCATAATAGCTTCTTTCAGACATTTCTTCCTTGTGTAAGACTGCAACTGTGCGTATCCTGATATGTATGGTCACCATGTTGTCTCAATAACATGCAACAACCACACACATTTTACACGCTCATATAGCTTCACTACATGCAAGCCTGAATCCTGAAAAATCCAGTAGTTAGTTCCCATGTACCAAAGATGTACCTGTTCAGACAACATGGTGCGCACATGTATTGGGAGCTGCACACTCCCATAGGGTTGCCAGCTCCAAGGGGTGGAGCCTGAGGAGGACGGGGTTTGGGGAAGGGAAGGACTTCTATTCTATAGAATCCAATTGCCAAAGCGGCCATTTTCTCCAGGTGAACTGATCTTTATCAGCTGGAGATCAGCTATACTAGCAGGAGATCTCCAGCTATTACCTGGAGGTTCAATGCAAAATATCAATAGGGGAGTGGTACCCAAAGCACACATATATAAAGAAAAATACACATTCAGGTGTATAGTGGTATTTTTTTCTTTATATATTACCTGGAGGTTGGCAACTCTACACTCCCAATATGTGCAGTTGCAGGCCTTGTGGAATGCATGAGTATAATGTCTGAAAAGGGCTGTTCCCAAAGGGACAAAATTTGTGTCCCTTCAGGATTCATATTCAACAGGTGCCAGTTACCCTCTCTTAACAACATTATGATCAAGAAGCTGAACTTCTGCCTCCCTCTGAACTATCAAAGGGACAGAAGTCCAGGGCCTTTGAGAGTAGGGTTACTCTTGACTGTTCCAAATATGAGAGCAGATGATGCAGAAAAAGTGCTGAGGAAGAATCCTGAAGTCCTAATAGCAAATAGGTGAATTTTCCAAGTGGTAGTGGTTTAGGTGTTGGACTAGGACCTGGGAAACCCAGGTTCAAATCCCCATTCATGCCATGGAAGCTTGCTTGGTGTCCTTGGGCCAGTCACACACACTCAACCATAACCCTGGCTAATATTAGGATGGGAGAACTCCAAGGAATACTAAGGTCGTGACGCAGAAACAGGCCTTGGCAAACCGCCTCCCACTGTCTCTTGCCTTGGAAACCCTAAGGGTTCACCATAAATCACCTAAGACTTGACGGCAAAAAAAAAAAAAAAAGGTTAGAGCACTTAGTTTTACACAGACAGTAGGGTTACATTTGTCAAAGATGGGATGGAGCACTAGACCTGGTTCTAACAGGCTTGTACAGTTCTCAGTATCTCAGTTTCCTTTCCATGTATTGTGTTTCCACTATAGTGACCTGCTTCTCATCATCGCTGGAGTTCTCCCAGATCTCTATAGAGTGTGTTGAATGGATATAGATGGCTCCCTGAGGGAGCTCGTTCTTAGGCTGATGGCATTGCCAGGCTTCCTTCTGATCAAACCTCAGAAGCCCTCAGAGAGGCTGCTGGGGAAGTCATCAAACATGAAGGTGGTTCGGGGGCTTCCCCAAGAGACCAAAAACTGGTTCGCGCCTCTTTGTGGCTGGCTGAGCTTCAGAATAAATAATTCACTTTTAATTAGCTCTGCCAAAGATTCTCTAGCTTCATATATTTATGTAGAAATGGGCAATTTTGATGAGGGCAGGATTTTTTTCTTCCAGCGAATGCTTGAATTTTGTACAGAGTCATCTTGTTCAACTTCTTTTGACATCATTGCTCCCCCCTGGTCAATGTTTCTTCCTGGATGAAGTCATACAGTGTTCCCCTATAATCAAGGATTATTCAGTGAAAGGGACAATAGTATAATAGATAGCCAATCAGATTTGGGTATACAATAACATTGCTGACAGCAAGTGAAAATGATAGCAGAGTCAATGGATAAACTGCCTTTATGCAAGGTGCCAAAGATTTCAATTTAAAAGGGAAACCTTTTTGACACTGCTAAAAATGTTCACCCAAAAAACCCTGTGTAATCTTGGTTCATCTGTAGTTTAAATAGCTACATCAAACAGCTGGACACAAACCACTTTGTGAATATTAGAATAAGTCATAAAAGGATTGGGACTATTGTTTCTAAATTTTTGGAAAACATATCATTCAAGTCAAAAGAAGGTGACTTGTATTTTTCTGCATCCATCACCCATGTTTTGTTTACAGCACAAATGTATACATTCCAAGGTTCTCTGCAGCCAGCAGTATTAATAAAGTATTTTCGAACACAGTGTCACTTCAAGAAGCATTGCCTCCAGATAACCAGCCTTAATAATGGGATGATTTACGATTAAAACACACACACATGACTATTAAAGTTCCCACACACACACACACATATGCTTTGTTTCTGTGTCACTAAAGCAAAGTCCAAAGAAGAATATAATTTATGGTACTATAAAAGGGTTTACCGCTGAAACACAGTGAAAGCTTAAGACCCAAGTCCTTCTGTAACATGACCAAGGTTTATCTTGTTAACTTTTTATTTATGGGAAGGCTCAGATCGACAAGTGTTTTTTATGGAGTTGCTTTTCTACTGATGGTTGGTACCGCTTCCCTTTCCTGAAATTGGATGTATTCTCTCTCTCTTGCTCTCTCTCCCCTCTCTCTCTCAGGCAGTATAGGTATGATCATCAGGCTCTTTCATAAAAATCTGAGCTCTTCCCCAAAGATCAGCATCACTTCTTATTGGATAGAAATTTTTACAATGCATTATTTGAGACACTCCAGTTCAGCAGTTGCTAATAGCTTCACCAATAAGATTCAGCATGGGTGATGAATTTCTATGGTTCAAAGAATTTCACATGCATTATCACTAGGGTTGCCAACCTTCAGGTTGTGCTATTCCCTGTATTGTGTTGTATCCTATATGTAATGCCGACACATTGCATGCAATTATATGTTATGTTTAATTTGTTTAGTGGTCCCTGAGGAAGGCTATGTTAAGCCGAAACAGAAAGGATACCGGTCTTCTGTAGCAAAGACAACTTCTTTTACCTCTTGGACACAGGAAAACATTTCCTGAATTGTATTCCTACTGAGCACATAGTTGCAAGTGCATAGGAACTGTTATTGATACGGTGCATGTTATCCGTTGTTGTATAGGAGTGCACACGGACTGCAAGTGCACATGGACTACATGAATATATATGCTGAAATATATGTTTAATGTTTTGTGACTACCTTGTGATTCACGTCTCATAATTAATTTACATGCAACTTGAAATTGCTGGTCTATGTTTGCTAACTTACTGACAACAGGCTAACTCAAGTTTACCCAACCTTCAGGTACTAGCTGGAGATCTCCTGCTATTGCAACTGATCTCCAGCCGATAGAAATCAGTTCCCCTGGAGAAAATGGCTGCTTTGGCAATTGGACTCTATGGCATTAAAGTCCCTCCCCTCCCCAAATCCCGCCCTCTCCAGGCTCTGCCCCAAAAACCTCCTGCTGATGGTGAAGAGGGACCTGGCAACCCTAATTATCATAGCCCTTAGAACAGTAAGGCAGGCCAGCAATACCACCCACTGAGGCCTTATGGATTGGCCACTGGCTGTGATGAGACTTGAGTCAGCAACCATCTGGGATCACAACTGTTGTCTACTGCTAAATGCCCTTCCTGAAAACAGTGTGCTTCACTCATTTCAATCAAAAAGGGAGATCCACGCTGGGCATTGCTTTTTGCAGGGAGATGTGCATTGTTGAAATGAATAAGGCAGGTAGTAAACACACAGATGTGGGACAACATGCTTGTTCTAGGTAGGAATGAACTGAGATTCCAGACTGCTGAGTGGGGGAAAAATACCTATTAACCATTAACTATGAACATTTGAAAACTTGGTTCTATTTACAAAAAAAATAAATATTAAATGCAATCCAACCTGATCATTATTCGGTATGGCTTGTAGGAGAAAAATCCAAAAGGGATTGGGGCAAAATACCCCAAAAGACCTGTTTCTAAACAAGGGGGACCCATGCCATTGCCAAAACAGGCCAAATTAAGCAGGTACACACTGTTATTTGTTTTACTTTCTAGGAAACGAATGAAGACCATATACTCATACTGCTGTCCCAGCCTCATGAGCCTGCAATTCTACTCCAGCGTAATAGGCCAAGGCAGGGTTTATGTTCAACAGAACCTTGTGCTGTTCTAATGGTGCGGTTAAATCTGGATTCGGCAGACAGCCCCAAGGACCCTCCAACATCCCAGCGCTCCCTCCACAAAGGATGGATTGTATTGCTGAAAACAATTTGGCTATGTCGACAGCTGTCGCTCAGCAAAGTTGGTGATGAAAACCTGCAAATTAGAAAGTTAAACGAACACCTGCATCGGTCCTTCTGCCAGTTCCTTACTGTGATGCTTGCCAGAGAGTTCATGAATGACGAACCTGATTTCCTACCCGGCTAAAGGAGCTCAGAACAGAAGCCCAGGTACAGCACTGTCATCTCCATCCTAGCCTGCCTAGAAATTTCAGCAAAGCAGCCAGGGTTGGAACGGCTCCCTCTCACTGGGAATTTCCCCATCTGTATTCCTTATTCAGCTCCGCACTATGACCCTGCCCAAAGCCCATCCACATGATGATACTACAATTCACCCACCTTAACAATTGCATCATCCTCACCCTTAAGAAAATGATTACACCAGAAAGAGTTGAGTGTGCCATGAGGGCCAAAAGCCAACAAACTTGCATGAAGAGAAATTAGGGTTGCCAACCTCCAAGTGGTGGCTTGAGATCTTCCACTATTACAACTGATCCCCAGCTGACAGAAATCAGCTCCCCTAGAGAAAATAGCCGTTTTGGCAACTGGACTCTATGGCATTGAAGTCCCTCCCCTCCCCAAACCTTGCCCTCCCCAGGCTCCACCCCCCAAAAAAAATCTCCAGGTATTTCCCAACCCAGAGTTGGCAACACTAAGAAAAATGGACATCCTATGCTCAATTAATTGTTAGGATTCTAAAATTGGGCCATGTGGATTCATCCCCCACCTCCAGCTTCCATATGCTGTGGAGTTGTGAGAAGCAGAGAGCCAAAAGGCAACACTGCTTTGACCTCTCCTCACCCACCATCAAGAACCAGCTTTGAAATACCACTACCATCCCCTTCAAGGTCTCTCACCAAAGTAAGAAGCAACCTATGGCACACGTGCCAGGGGGCACTCAGAGCCCTCTCTGTGGGCATGCGCACCATCGCCCCAACACAGAGTTCGCCTGAGTTCATTACTAGAAAGCCAGAGGGATGTGGGGCCGGGCTGCTCCCCTCCCCCTCTCTGCGCGCGCCTGAGGGCATTTCTCACATCACCCGCCCCTCTGCCCAGCAGCCCAATGGGAGCGCTTCCTCCCTCCCTTGTCACATGCGGCAGGGCGGCTCACATGCCGGGCGGCTCACATGCGGCGTGAGGGTGCAGCGCGGACGGCAGCCTGTTGAGTCTGTGGCGAAGGTGATTCCCGTGGTGGGGTTGGAGAGGAGCTAGGTTGGAGGGGAGCATAGCTCACAGCGTGGCATAGCTGGAGGGGAGCTCTGTTATTGTGTTTTTCTTTTAAGACAAAAGATGTTAATGTATGAGTTGTTTTTTCTAAACTAAAACCTCAGTATTCAGGTTAAATTGCTGTGTTGGCACTTTGCCATAAATATGTGGGTTTTGGGTTGCAGTTTGGGCACTCGGTCTCTAAAAGGTTTACCATCACTGTTATAAGAGAATGGCCAGCCTAAGGGATCTGATTCCAGAACTCTATGGACTTCATCCAACACTGTCTCCCATGTCATACTGGTCCTTTCCAACCTGGAACACCATTTCTGTTCTTTTAGCTTATACAGGGGATAAAGCCAGTCCATATGGAGCACTGGGAATTTTTAAAGAAAGCATAAAGAACAGAAGAGTTCATTCTGTTATCATCTCAATTCATCTGGAGCCCAACATTACATTGTCCCCAAGAGATAATGACACTACAGTTACATTATCATTCAGCATGTGTCTCTACATGCACTGCCATCAATCCCTCCCAATTTTATTCAGCTCTTTGATAACCTTGCACATGCCTGGAACTGTATGCTATCCACTGGAATTCCCACCTCCCTTTTCCATAGCTTCATGACCCTCTGAGCCCCGATCCATTTCAGTGCAGGACTTTGCTGCACATCTACAAGCAACACTGTACCAGATCTTGGAGTCCTTGTCGTGTTCTCTAGGTAGAGGCCGCTCTTGTATAAATGCAAAACTCTTTCTAAGTGAGCAACAGTTGTGTCTATTCCCCAATGAAGCTCTCCTGAAAAGGAAAGAGGAAAAATAGACTCAGTTAAGTAAAAAGTAGCTGTCAAAAAAGAGAGATATAATCATTGTGGGGAGGGAAAAACAGAGGTCCAGCTGGGAATGTTGCTAAGGAGTCAAACAAGTGGAGGCCTTCTTGGGGCGATGCCATTTTATCCTGACAGCAACCTTATGCATTAATTATAGATACTAGCCCAAGGTCATTTTGAGGGCCTCTCTGATAGGTTGAAATTTGAGCCCAGATTTCTGTGCCAGGCCTTACACTCTGTCTGCTACACCACACTGGCTCCCACAGAGCCTCTACAAAAAACTAAAAATACTTGGGATAAGTTGGTCATTTGAACCAGCCTGCCACACAGCAGGTACAGATAAATGGGGAAATGGTCATTTCTACCCACCCTGTGTCTCTTAGTCATGTGACTACTTCAGCAAGTGGCTCTCGGAGCATGCCCACACTGCCATTTATTTAGTTCTGTACTGCTAAACCATGCTAGAGTGTAGATAACTGTACAAAGAAAGGATCCTTTGGGAAACTTTTCTCTGCTTGGAACAAAGATATGTATAAAATTTTCTATCTCTGTACTCTAAACTAAACTAATTTCTGAAATATGTCTATAGTGTATTGATAAAATTTGGACACAGAAACTTAACTCTTCCCCCTTTTTTCCTATTCCTGTTTTGTTTCTGTACCCCATAAAATTTAATAAAATATTTTAAAGAGTTTTCTATCTCGTTTCTTTCTTGCATTAATGCCTTACAAATTAAAACAGCAATTACAGTAAATAAAGCAATACAATATCAGCTTAGTGGGCCAAAGGGGCAGAATGGTTTGTGACGGGAAGTTGACCATGCGACTGAAAGTGAGAGGCAGTTTGCTGGGATGTAAGTTAGCTCCTCCCCAAATAACAATGAAACCCCTTCTGAAATAGTGAAACATTAGTGTTAGAAATGTGGTGAGATGGAGTAATGGCCTGAAATGAACGAGTTTATTGAGAGGAGCTGTGGATGTCCTGCTGTAAGACATTTTTGTAGGTCAAGGGTTTGTACTGCTCATGGAGGAAACTGATTTAAGATAGCTTAAAATGCAGAAGTCAAAAGGACAACACCGTTTGGGTTGGGCTGGTTTATTGCCGGCAGTTGACATGAATTTATTGCAAACATAAGATCAGCCCTGCTGGATCAGATCCAAAGTCCATTTAGTAGCATTTTGTTTCCCCAAATCCTAGAAGCAAATCATTCAGGTTTTCATTGACCCAGTTCTAGGGCATATAATGTTGTGCCGGCAAGACATGCCAACTTTAATTGTAGCAAATTAAGTGTGACAAGCCGATGTTATATATGTGAATGAAGTGTGTATATACACTTCATTCACATATGGGGTGGGGCAGGGGACAGTCTTTTACACATTCAGCAAAGCTGTGACTATCTGATTTCCAAGGAGAAAATTACCAGGACATCCTGCAGAGAATGCTTGGATTATTTCTGAAATGAGAATTGGCAAGAGCAGTACATCGATGCTGGGCTGCTGGGAGACATTACTGTAGTTGGAGAAATAGCAATATGATCTACTTGGAGCTTGTGTTGCTTTCTGATAATGGATATGGATGAGTTTATGGGGAGGGGCTGTGGCTCAGCGGTAGAGCATCTGCTTGGCATGCAGAAGGTCCCGGGTTCAATCCTTGGCATCTCCAGTTAAAAGGGACTATGCAGGTAGGTGATGTGAAAGACCTCTTCCTGAGACACTGGAGAGCTGCTGTCAATCTGAGTATACAATACCGACTTTGATAGGCCAAGGGTCTGTTTCAGTATAAGGCAGCTTCATGTGTTCAAACAGGCCTCAAAATGCAAAACAAAATAAAATACTCTTTCATGACGAATGTTGGAGGCCTTTGGTATTAACTGATGTTAAATTGCGCTGGGGTTTCTTCACAACTTTCAAGGTCTTTCAGATCTTTCAGAACGATATGACCTTGAAATAAAAAGCCATCGTGAAAGAGAGAGATAATGAAAGAGGGTTTGCAGTGTCATTGGTTTACCTGTGGCATTGACTATCACATCTAGTAATGGTCTCAGCGATGCAGGGGCACTGTGCGGCAGAAGATATGTAAAGAAAAACCTACAAAGAAGAGAAACTTGTTAGGTTTACGAGAGTTGAGAAACCACAGAACAGCATAATGAATAATAAAATTCCTGTAATTTACAAGCCGCTGAACTATGCAGGAAATAGAATCATATTCTCTAATTAAATGCATAGCTGCAGGTATGTCCACACAGCTGTAGGGAGCTGCTTACACAGACCTGTTATACTCAAGGCCGCTTTGTAACTACCTGTAAATGTTTTACGAATATAAAAATTTGCTATAAAACCCTGCAGATTTTTGCGTATTTGCAAAGCTGTCTGTCTCTGGCCGAACAAGTTATTTTCGTTGTTTTTGTAAGGGCTGTAAATTCAAAAACTTCTCTCGCATTTCCAGCCTGAGAATTAAATAATCAGGTCTGCACCTGTCTCCAGTCACCGACACTTTTCGTGGTTCAGTAAAAATGGTGAGGGCAGAGAAGGGTGGTGCTCTACAGGAAAAGTTGGACCAATTTTGTATCAAGGCAAGATGAATGCTGCGATCTCGGGGTCAAATCTAATCACTTCCTTCCTTATGCAACTGTGTTATAGTGGTTAGACTGGCTGTACTAGGCTCAGTGAGTCTTGTCTTGAAATTGCTATGAATCTTACTGGGGGTGCTTTTGCACATGCTGAACAATGCACTTTCAATCCACTTTCAATGCACTTTGCAGCTGTGTGAAATGGCAAAATCCACTTGCAAATGATAGTTAAAGTGCACTGAAAGTGTATTGAAAGTGTATTATTCAGTATGTGTGAAAGTGCCCAGAAAGTCCAGAGGCCAGTTGCTCCTTCTCTTAACCTACCTCACAGGATAAAATTAAAATTAGGGGGGATAAAATTAGGAAGGGAGAATCACATATGCTGCCCTGAACTTTCTGAAAGAAGGATGGCTGAAGACAAATAGATTAAAGCTTTCTTTAACAAAGATGATCACCATCAGAGAAAGTCTTAGTTAAAGGAAGACTTCACATCTAACCTTATGCAAATGTACACAATTTAATTTATTCTACTTCTGCTAGTCATAGAGGGGGCATCTACACAGAGCTGTTAAGCTCACCCTCTGGCCACTGGGAGTCTTACTGGCAACTCCTTAAACTGCTAGGTTTCACTAGATATTACTTCCAAGCTTATCTTCACAGCCATAAGGCTAGAAACTGTGTGTGTGTAAAGTGCTGTCAAGTCGCAGCCGATTTATAGTGACCCCAGCAAGTGGCTTTCAAGGCAAGCGATTAAGCAGAGGTGGTTTGCCATACAAACTAGACTGTATTAATTTTTTTAATAGAATCATAGTTTAGTAGAAAAGCCCTCTGCAGACATTCCATTCCATTCATGAACTGGCTGGCAGGCTCCTAGTTTGTGTAAATGGAACAGAATGTCCACAGATGGCTAAGGAAGGGTGATTATATCTTCATCCAGACCACCTTCATCTGTACAAAAATATTAGTCTTCAGCCTTGGGAGGAGTGGCACATGGGGCACAGCTCAACCAAGAATTAGCAGCACAGCTCAACCAAATGTCCTTGGATTGGTGATCATAAGAACATAAGAAAGGTCATGCTGGATCAGACTAAGGTCCATCATGTCCAGCAGTCTGTTCACACAGTGGACAACCGGGTGCCTCTAGGAAGCCCACAAACAAGACAATTCCAGCAGCATTGTCCTTCCTGTGTTCCAAAGCACCTAATATAATAGGCATGCTCATCTGATTCTGGAGAAAGTATGCATCATGACCAGTATCCATTTTTACTAGTAGCCATGGATAGCCCTATCCTCCATGAACATGTTCACTCCCCTCTTAAAGCCTTCCAAGTTGGCAGTCATCACCACAACCTGGGGAAGGGAGTTCCACAATTTAACTATGTGTTGTATGAAGAAATACTTCCTTTTATCTGTTTTTAATCTCTCACCCTCCAGCTTCAGCAGCTGACCCCGCATTCTAGTATTATGAGAGAGGGAGAAAAGCTTCTCCCTGTCCACTGTCTCCATACCATGCATACTTTTATAGACCTCTATCATTATTCACAGCCTTCTGTCACCAATAAGAGAAACTTAACATGGAAACAGAACCTGGAATCTCAGAAAGTGTCAACACCTTGTGTATGAAGGGCACAGATTACTTCCAGAGTACTTATCATCATGCCATGATTTATTATGGGATATGTAATTCCATTGCCTCTGAATCCTCCAGCAGTCCTCCAGACTATAGCATTATAGTCTACCAACTCTTTTTCCAAGTTGTCCAATGAGGTGGACAGTTCAGGCTCAGGATAAACTGAAGCATGAGGCATAAATATTAGGTTATGAGCAGACAGGTAACATAAATAGGAAATTTCAGGGGGTGCTGCCCTGTTCTATATCTATCCTGAAAAGTAATGTAAAGTATTAGTGATATACATAGACCACACTGTCAAATAAAAAGAAGCCATATTTTAAAAGTAGTTAAATCACATCCTGTAGAGAAAATAAAATATATGCTATGTAAAGATTAAATTTTAAAATGAAGTTGTACAGTACCAGTGCAAGGTTCTTTCTCGGCACCAGGGTGGTGTTGTGAATAGAGCATTGTACTTGGACAGCAGTGAAAGGCATGAGTGGCTTTGGAGAAGCCATGGAATAACTAAGAAAGCGCCAGGAAGCGAACATATCGTTTCGTTGGCAAAACAATTACATGGGCCCTGAATCAAAGGTGAGTGCTTCCTACTCCCCAAGGTTTCCAAGGCCTTCCTTTTAAATGCAATCATTGTGCCCAAAGCAAGCAAGCTCCATGAGGCAGCCGGTGGAAGGAGGGGGCGTCATTTGTCTAATGCTTTTTTTACTTGAGAAGAGTGAGCAGTTGGGAAAGGGCTTATCAAAGTCTCCACATTTAAAATCAGTTGGCCCTTCCTCAGTTCACAATAAAGAACTTTTTTTCTGAAACAAAACTGGTTATCATATGATTTGCCACCGAGGGACACCCATGAAGTTTTTTTTTTTCCCTTTGCCGTCAAGTCACAGCTGACTTATGATGACCCCATAAGGTTTTCAAGGCAAGAGACGTTCGGAGACGTTCCCATTGCCTGCCTCCCTGTCATGCCCCTCGTGTTTAGGGTTGCCCACCTCCAGGTGGTGACTGGAGATCTCCCACTATTATAACTGATTTCCAAGCAACAGAGATCAGGTCACCTGGAGAAGATGGCAGCGTTGGCAGGTGGAAGCCCTCCCCTCACCAAACCCTGCCCTCCTCAGGCTCCACCCCCAAAATATCCAGGTATTTCCCAACCCAGAGCTGGCAACCCTACTGGTATTCCTTAGAGGTCTCCCATCCACATACTTGAAAGGGTTGAGGGTGAGAATATATGAGTAAGCCAAGGTCCCTCAGGAAGTTTCCATGGCAGAGTGAGGATTCGAACCTGGGTTTCCCAGATCTTAGTCTGACACTTTAACTATTACTCCACACTGGCTCTCTGAAACTGTCTTATACTAAATCAAGCTATTGGTCCATCAAGGTCAATATGGTTTACTCAGAATAGCAGTGGCTTTCTGGTTCTTAGGTTCAGGTCTTTCTCATCACCTACTACCTCAGCAGTTAGGAGAGGCCTGGCTCACTTCTAGATTTTGAGGCCCCAAGCCAGAATAAAAAACTAAAAAGGGACTGCACATGAGGTGCCAAACGTCATAAAGTTATACAGTACCAAAAGATTAGCAAGTGTCCAAATATGAAGCCCCCTTTGAGCTAAAGACCCAGGCCAGAGAAACTTAGCAGTGTTTCACCAACAGATAGAAGCTGCAAGCTGAGCTCCTGGTCTTTAGAGGTGCTCTGGTTTATGGAGATTCCTAAAGAGGTGTGATGTCACTTCCAGGTTTTCCCTGAAGTGACATCATACCATCACCTGACACCACCACCCCATTTTCCCACCCCAGCCCATCTCCCACCAGTTGCCAGGCTGTGCTTGCTGAGCTTGGTCAACTCAGCCCGGCAAGAGGAGCCATCTAACCAGGCAGGGCCTCCCTGGGGGGTAGGGTTGCTAGGTTACTCTTTGCCACCAGTGGGAGGTTTTTGGGGGTGGAGCCTGAGGAGGGCAGGGTTTGGGGAGAGGAGGGACTTCAATGCCATAGAGTTCAATTGCCAAAGCAGCCATTTTCTCAAGGGGAACTGATCTCTGTCGGCTGGAGATCAGTTGTAATAGCAGGAGATCGCCAGCTAGTACCTGGAGGTTGGCAACCTTAATGGGGGGAATAACTCTTGGGATCTTGGAGGCTTTGCCTCAGTTGAGTCCCAGCAAGAGTTGGGTAACTGTGGCTGCATTTTCCTCTACCATTTGGAAATTGCACATTTGCCTACCTACTCTGCTGGAGAAAATCGATTGCACTTGATGAAGATTTCCTAGCATAACACTAATTTACTGGCAAGAATATGCTCTGTCAGGGAAAGAGCACTTATGCCAATGGAAAGTAACCTCCATCCATGCTCATTTGTTTCAATGGCTGACCGCTTACCTGTATGCATTGTAGAGATTCCTCTTCTCATTCATGCTCTGACATTTTCCTTCAAGGGAGCAAGGCAAAGTGAAGTTTCTTGCTGGGAACTCCATGAAGCAGTCCCTACTGCTAGTACAAGAGGTTTCCTCAATGCTGGCATCGTCCAGATCTGTCACTTTGAGCTCTCCATCCACTATCACAAACTGACGAGGTCGGAAATCCAACAGCGTCACAGAGCCAAGGGGGGAGTGGGCAAGGTAATGCAGAAGCCGAACTAAGCTGAAGCATATCTGAAAGAACAAAAGCCAAGCGGTCTCATATTCCTTTCCAAACAGGGCAATCCTAATAGTATCTGTTTATCATTAGCACTGAGAAGGACAATCAGAAACAGACTCAATGGCTGTGAACCAGAAGAACCAAATGCACACACATGAGGCTCTCTCCCTAATTTGCCCTTAATTTTTTTGGTGTAGTAGCTTGGTTCTCAGAGTGAGACAGCAGGAGAGAAATAAAAACTGGATTCAAAGATGCAGACATAAAAGAAGTTGCCGTGTAATGTGCCTGTGTGATCCTGGGACACCTTCAGCAAAACCTGGGTACCTGCATGCTAAAAACTGAGCTTGTTGTGGTTTCCCAGGCCAATTCTAGCAAGTTTGTTCTGAAATAAATCCCAGTGAGTTAAAGACCAGCAGAAGTATCACTCACATAAAAACATACATATTAAACTAGCATTTGAAAGGACAAGATTCTATGCTAGTTTAATCTCTGAACACACTAAGCCACTGAGCAAGATCAACTCAACCCTTGGAGCTGCGGGCTAGCAGTCTAGCTATATTCACCAAGCAGCTGGAAGATGCTGTCTCCTTTCTAAAGCCCTGCCTGGGAGCTGTAGTCAAATGGATGCCTCTGGGCAGGCTGAAGCTGAACCCAGACAAGATGGATGTAATGCTGGTGGGAACACACTCTGGGGGAGAGATGTCCCCTGTAAAAAATGAGGCTCCCACAGGCTCACCAACTTTCCCATAACAATGGAATCTCCATCAATGCAAGGCCTGCGGCTGCTGTCTCACTCCCCATTCTGCACATTAATTCACAGCATGGTGTAGTGGTTAAAAGCGGTGGTTTGGAGTGGTGGACTCTGATCTGGAGAACCGGGTTTGATTCCCCACTCCTCCAAATGAGTGGGGAAGGCTAATCTGAAAAACTGGATTTGTTTCCCCACACCTACACACGAAGCCAGCTGGGTGACCTTGGGCGAGTCACAGCTCTCTCAGCCCCACATACCTCACAGGGTGTCTGTTGTGGGGAAGGGAAGGGAAGGTGATTGTAAGCCGGTTTGAGTCTCCCTTAAGTGGTAGAGAAAGTTGGCATATAAAAACCAACTCTTCTTGTTGTTCTTTATTGACACCTGCACTGGACTACTGCTTATTACATTTCTGACGGATTGTACTTACTCGAAATCGGTCCTCCCATGAAGTCTGTAAAAGCTGTATCATCTCCAGTGGTGAGCCTAGTTCTGTGATGGTGGTCAGTGTGTCTGAGATGGCATTGCTATCCTGATAACAGTAGCCATAAAGCTGCAAAGGCACATGAGGAAAAGAAGACATATTGATACACCAATTCCATGTTTGAGTTCTCCCCCCCAGTAAATATCCGAGTCTCAAACAGTGGTATCTGAGCCCACTGACTTCAATGGACTTAGAAGGGGGTAACTCCACTTAGAGTGGCACTGAAAGCCAATCTACATTACCACAGTGATCACACAGTTCAATCATCTGGTAGCAGCTGCGCTAATTCTTGCTTAGGGTTGACATCCCCACGGTGGGGCCTGAAGATCTCTTGGAATTACAACTGATCTCCAGACAACAAAGATCAGTCCTCCTGGAGAAAATGGCTGCTTTGATGGGTGGACTCTATGGCATTGTATCCCACTGAGGTCCCTCCCCAAAGCCTGCCCTTCCCAGGCTCCACCCCCAAATAATCTCCAGGAGTTTCCCAACCTGGAGTTGGCAACCTTATGTTATGGGTAGAGGCTGGGAGTGCTGTATGTCTAAATGCTTCACTATGCACAAATCTGCCTGCATTTAGTCAATTATAAGGTTAGATTAGAAGCTAAGTGGCTATGTACATGGTGGTATTACTAAGGGATACCGCATAATCATCACCCAATTTAACATAGACTGAGCTTGATCTTGGAGTTGTTACTTACGGGGAAGCCCTCTGTACATGTAGAATGCATTGGAGCAGAGGCTATTTCCAGCACTGAAAGGGAGAGTTTGACAAATCACGATAGATATTGACACCTTTATATACCGTATTTTTCGCTCCATAAGACGCACTTTTTTCCTCCTCAAAAGTGAGGGGAAATGTCTGTGCGTCTTAAGGAGCGAATGTGCACACAGAGCCGGCTGGGCGCGCTGGAATGACGCGAGCCGACTTTGTGCGCCCCATTCCAGCGCACCCAGCCGGCTCTGAGCGGCCCGCCCGCCTCCCAGCTGGCCGTCGGGGCGGGGAACGCCGGCTTGCGCCGTCCCGATGCGCACGCGCCCAGCCGGCATTCGTTCCATAAGACAAGTTTTTAGAGGAGGAAAACAAGATTTTTTGTTGTTTTCCTCCTCTAAAAACTAGGTGCGTCTTATGGAGCAGTGCGTCCTATGGAGCGAAAAATACGGTATATATTCCCCCTCACTTTTTGTCACTAGCAAGATCAATACTGGACACTGAAAAATTAGGCATCACTCACTCAGCTTTATAAACTAGTAAAAATTCCAGAATGGCCAACAATACCTGAACAATTCCCCAGAACAGCTGCTTTCAAACTGCGCCCCCAGAGAGCCTTCAGATAAGAAGAGTTTCCAAATAAGAACAAGCAAACAGGCTTCATGGAGGATATGTCTGTCCCATGGTTAGTTATGATAGTGAAGCAGAACTATCATGTACAGAGATAGTGTACCCCTGAGTGCCGCATGCTGGGACCAAATTATAGGGGCAGGTATTTGATTTCATGCCCTGCTGGCCCCTTCTCAGTGACCTAATTGGCCACTGGGGAAACAAGAGGCTGGGTGAGATGGACAGATCCAGCAGATTTCTGCTTAGGTCCTTAAGCTTTGCCCCCAAATCACTTTGTCCCCAAATCACCACTACCAGTCTTCCTCTGCATTGCAAAGCCACATGACTTATATAAACTTATGCTTAGGTGTAGTTTCAGTGCATGCAAGGCAAAGGTGAGGCCCAACAGAGACGGCCAAGCATCTCATGTGTACTGTTTGCATCCTAGAAAAAGCACAAAGTACAGGACCTGGATATATGAGGCTGCTTTGTCCCAAGTCAGAACATCAGCATCTAACTCAGTATTGTCTACTCTGAGTGGCAGAGGAAGATCTCTCAGGCAGATCATCCATGTAATACTTATCTTGATAGGTTTGAATGCTATACCCTGTTTGCATTTGTGCTCTCCTTCATACATTATGGTTTTCTGATGCGTAGCATGTTCCTCTCATACTAGGCACTTTTTGGCTCCTTAAAAGACATAAGTCTTGTGTGAGTAGAACAGCCTAGCACCAGAGAAATGGTATTCCACAACAGATAAAAGGAGCACAAGAGGAAACAAGATATAGGGCCAAACCATAACCCTTATAACAAGACTGATATGTCAGTTTACATATGGAGGGGCCCAGAGGTTGAGAAACAGTTGCTTCTTTATGTCCACACAAGACCAAACTACAGATGATGCCGGAGTCCATGAGCGGAGTGGTGGTGAAAAGTCCCATCAGGTCACAGCCAACTTATGGCAACCCCATATGGTTTTCAAGGCAAGAGATATTCAGAGGTGGTGGCTGCATAGCAACCCTGGACTTCCTTGGCGGTCTCCCATCCAAGTACTGACCAGGGCTGAGCTTCTGAGACCTGACAAGACTGAGTTACCCTAGGCCATTCAGGTCAAGTAATGAACAGCATACCCCACATTTCTCCCCCCCCCCTTCAAATATTAGACATGGGGTGGTTAATTCCAGTCAGGACCACAATGCAACAGGGGAGGGATTAAGACACCACCTGTGCCATATTTCTGACCTGAAAAGGCCTTGAGGAACTGATGTTAGCCCTGTTAGGGCAAGCATACACAGCTATTTGCTCCAACAGGGCAAAGAGCAGGTCCAGGAGTTGTTTCAGGCCAGGAAAAGAGTGTCAGAATGGAGCGGCTTAGCCTTCCTCTTGCGCCACAGTCCCAAGTAGCATCAACCACCTGATATTTTTGACTCAAAAACCACAGAGAGCTCCATTCAAAAATCTCCCAGCATCACATCTGGTCTGGCCCATAGACAGCTCAAGGAGGAGGTATAATTTGAACTGGGGTCTTCTTTTGGCACAGCTCCATTTCTTAAACATTATGCTCCACTGGCTTTCAGTCGCATGGCAGAGTTCCATGGCAGATATGTGGCTTCTCGGCAGACAGATTGATGTGGAAAGTGTGAAAACTACTGCCAGATCTGTCATTGTCTGGGGGAATGGAGGTTAAACAAAATGCCAAAAAATGCATGGTTGTATAAAATAATTACCCCTTTCCTGAAATAAGCACCTTTGAACATCAGTTCTTTTTTAAATATATATATATATTAACATCAGACAAAACCAAAAGGGAGAGTTAAAAAAAGAAAATTTGAAAGCCAACAATAGAAACTTTGGCATGAACAATATACATGCTGCAGTTACTTTCACCTTAATTCCTGGCATAGAGAACTTAGAAATGTGAAGGGGGTATTAAGAGAATCAACAGCAGAGGAGAAAAGCTACAGCGGTGGTAGTTTTGAGACCATGCTGCTAGGAGAGGAGAAAAACTCTAGCCAAGAGAATTGGATGAGAGTTGTTTGGGATTCAAGTATATGACAAAGATAAATGTACTAAGATACATGAGATTCACTCCAGAAAAAGACCCAAGCAGTGCTATGGGGTCCTGACCTGGATGGCAAAGACTAGGCTGATCTCATCAGATCTCAGAAACTAAGCAGGCTCGGTCCTGGCTAATACTTGAATGGGAGATCACCAAGGAATACCAGGGTCGCTATGCAGAAAAAGGCAATGGCAAACCACTTCCGAATGCCTCCTGCTTTGAAAACCCTACTGGGTTGCCATAAGTCAGCTGTGACTTGACAGCACTTTAGACACAGTGCTATGGGAGATGGCCATTTACTCCATTACTTCCAGTAGTAAAACTAGACTTAGTTTGATGTAATTATGCTCCCCTTCCATTGCACACAGAATGATCAGCCATGGGGAAGGGTCATGGTGAGGTGGTGGAGCACCTGCTTTGCATGCAGAAGGTCACGTTTTCATTCCCTGGCTGGAGGTGCTGGGAAAGATCTCCACCTAAGGACCTTAAAAACTTCTGCTTAGTGGTCCAATGGTCTGACAGTGTAAGGCAGCTTCATGTATTCACATAGGACCTGCATGATATATTTTTACCAACCTAGGTAGGTCCCCAGGGTCGACTGACGGGTGCAGTGTGGAAGTTTCATGCTTCCCAGTTGCATGTGGAGCCCATAAGTACATGTTAACAGAGAGGTGCTATGCAGAGTTACATAGAGAGCCCACTGATTTCAATGGACGTAAAAGGACATCTCTGCTCAAGACTGCTCTGCAAGTTTCCCCAGTTACATGAACAGCAGCTCCCCAGGGCCATTTCAAATTGGGGAAACTGTGTGGTTGGAAGACTTAAGCCCCATTTCTTCGCATCTTGATCTGAATGTACAACTGGGAAGCATGGGATTCCCAGATCACATCTGTTGACTAACTAGGGTTGCCAGGTTCTTCTGCACCATTGACGGGAGGTTTTTGGGGTGGAGCCTGAGGAGGGCGGGGCTGGGGAGAGGAGGGACTTCAATGCCATAGAGTCTAATTGCCAAAGTGGCCATTTTGTCCAGATGAACTGATCACTATCAGCTGGAGATCAGTTGTAATAGCAGATCTCCAGCCAGTACCTGGAGGCTGGCAACCCCATGACTAACACAAGGATGCACTTAACAAAAATGTATCATGTAGTTAGGCCCTACTGTCCCAGTTCTGAGCAGGAAGCATAACAAATTCTTCATTATCCAGTGAGAAAAAAATACTCGACATTAGTTTTATATCAAAATAGTCTTGAAGACTTCACCCCAACTTTGGAATCACATGAGAAATGGAGTGCTGCCTCTGGACATGCCGTACCCACAAAAACCAATATCCCTAAAGCCTAGGAGACTATGTAATTATAGCTACAGAAGTATGCCCAGTTTCTACATCAAATGATCACGTAAATTTAAACTACCGTTAATGCACAGGGATGGATTTTTGCTAGCATACAGACTGGGGCTGCATGGGATCTTCTGCTCCAGAAAAGTCTCTGTACCCCTGAAAATACTAGGGTTGCCAGGTCCTTGTTCACTGCCACCAGGGGGTTTTGGGGATGGAGCCTGAGGAGGGCGGGGTTTGGGGAGGGGTGGGACTTCGATGTCATAGAGTCCAATTGCCAAAGCGGCCATTTTCTCCAGGTGAATTGATCTCTATCAGCTGGAGATTAGTTATAATAGCAGAAGATCTCTAGCTATCACCTGGAGTTTGGCAACCCTAGAAAATGCTTTATTACTAACAGTATCTTAGGGAGGATATCTCTTGGCCTATCTACATTATGAACACATGTACATTTTACACCAGCTTTAACTTGACTTCTCTGAAAGAACAGCGCTGTCAGGAGAATTCTCTTGGGGCTCCTTGACATTCCTCAGAGAACTACAGTTCCTCGGGTTCCCTGAAGGGAGAAAGCATGGCTATTAAACCAGTTTGATGCTCTCTAGGTCTCAAATTGATTCCTGTATTAAATTGACTTCCACTGCAAATCTCAACATATTTGACATAGAAGCCATTGGTCCCAGGGCAGGCCTTTGTAGAGGGGATTCCTCAGAAAGGCAAATCAGCTTAGAAGTAATCTGCTCCCTATTAAAGCAGCAGTAGCAGCAGCTCTCATCAGAGCCTCTGGGAATGACTTCCATGTAGGGTTGCCAGCTCCAGGTTGGGAAATACCTGGAGATTTTTGGGGCGGAGTCTGAGGAGGGTAGGGTTTGGGGAGGGGAGGGGAGGGACTTCAGTGCCATAGAGTCCAATTGCCAAAGCAGCCATTTTCTAAGGTGGACTGATCTCTATCAGCTGGAGATCAGTCGTAATAGCAGGAGATCTTCAGCTAGTACCTGGAGGTTGGCAACCCTACTTCCATGACACAGAGAAACAGAGGAGCCAGAAGAGACCTCATTTGACAAATTAACTGGATTATTTTTGGGCGGGGGAAGGCTACGTAGAAGGAGAGTAACGAGGCTGTGGCTTTTGAACCAGCTTCATGATGTATATTTTGCCTTGTGAAGGAAAAAAGTATACCCATCCCGGTAGTACCACAAGTCAACCTGCCCCGTGGTGATTGCCTTCAAGAAACTACGTCCAGCCACTTCAGAGCAGAGCCACGCGGCTGGTCTGGTAAGGACACGGATTGTTATGGCTGGTTTACAATTGTATCAGCTCCGGCCTTCTCCCAGCAGCCGAGTCCTTGCTAACAGATCCTTTCTTCACTCTTAAAAGTTCAGGATAACATCTGGGCCTTTGGGGAAGCGTTCTTGCAATAAAGAAGCACTTTGTGTGATTCATCTTTCCTCGCCAAGCCGCATCTGTCTGCTCCTCCGGCCCACCTCCGGTCTCTTCTCTTCACACCCCACCGCCCCTCCCTACAACTCCCTTGAGCTATGGAGGAGGGAGAGCCAGATGGCCATCTCCAGCAAATCACCAGAAGGTGGCACTGCAGTGACCTTTCTCGTCACCCCCCCCCCCGCCGCCGCCCCCCGTCCCGAGCCCGTTTCAAGACACGTGTCACTTTCAGCGTCTGTCTGCTTTAAGGCAGCCAGGCACTTAGCCAGAAGGTTTGTGGTAGACCTTTCGTAAGACAACGCAAACCAGGAGAAGAGTGTGCGCAAGTATCTTAGCAGGATTCGTTTCATGATGCTTAACAAAATTATTATTGTGTTTTTTCCCCCTCTGCAGCTTCCTGCCCTCCTTCTGAGGAGTTCCAAGCCACACATGGGATTTCCCCCTTTTATCCATCTAAAGTCCTTGTGTGATAGACAATAACTGGATCCAGATCACCCAAAGAGCTTCACGAATGAACAAGCGTTTGAATCCAGGTCTCCCTGGGCCAAGATCAACACTGAGTTCTGAACATCGCACTGGGTATCAAAGGCATTTTCTGTTTTAAAGAAAGTGCCAAGTGCTTAAATGGGATCCCAGTGCCTTTGTAACACATTAGCCACAATTCTGGCATCAGGGAGGCTACAGCTTTTAGGGCAAGTGGGTAGAATACTGTTGGCACTTTTCTTCCTTTATAGCTCCATAAAATAAAGGGCTAGAAACTTGCATTTTTTTAAAAAAAAAAAACAAAGATCGAACTTTTCAATAACTGGTCTATAATATTTCAGAAGTGGCCAACCTTCTCCCTTCCCATTGCCTGTTTATGGGCCTGAAATAACATCCTTTTTGAAGCTGACTCAGTTTGCAATGGCTATAGGCACACACCCCCCCCCCCAAAAAAGAAGTTCTAAAAATTAACTGCAGGATTTGTCCATCAGAAGCTGCCAGCAGGCATGAACCCCAAATGTGTGTATAGGCCAGGGGTATAGCTGTATATTTTGCATGCTTATATTTCACAAATTCTAGAAGAGTACTACAAACAGACTCCAGAGCTCACCATTAGCCCCAGTTTTATTCCTACTGGTTAATCCAATTCAAGCACCCTTTAGGGCAGGATTTCTCCTAGTGGGAAGTTGCCAATCTACCAGTATAAGGCAAGTGTTGTCCGAGATCTGACTGTACACCTTGCTGTTCAAAGCCAGGATGCAAAGACCTGCACAGGTTCCAAGCCCCGAGGGAGGTGCTGTGTTGTGAACAAGCCACCTGTGCCAAAAGCATCTCTGAAATTGGCGGCTTCTGAAAGCAGTTTGTGATGTGGTGTGGCCAGAGGCCAGGGAGAGCTGCTGCTGTTTGATGGGGAGAAAGCCTGCAAAAAAACCAAAAACAAAGCCCATCTGTGCATACAAGTGGTGCAAAACCTAAAATGGCTCTTGGGACCCCGTAGCAATTGAGCTGGCACACATTCAGAAGCCAGTGTGTTGCAGTGGATCAGATCAGACTGGGGAGATCTGGTTTGAGATCTCCACGCTGCCATGAGGCTCAGCAGGTGACCTTAGGCCAGTTATTCTCTCTCTGCTTAACCGACCTTGCAGGGTTGTTGTGATGATAAAATGGAAGAGGAGAGAATCACATATACAGCCTCGAACCCCTTGGAGGAAGGGTAGGATGAGATAGGAGAGATCTGGAGTTTAAACAAAGGACTGTGAGTAAAATTCCCTCTAACCACTCATATTACAGTGGCCAACCAATTAAACAATTGAAGGTACATAACATTCTTAAAAAAAATTTTTTTTGAATAAACCTACCTAATCCCAAAACCTAGATGCATGTGTAGCCCCCAAAAATATTTAAAGGATGAGAATTCACCAGTTATCACACAGTGCTAGAAGGCCCTCTCTAATATCTAATTTCCATAGCCAAAACAGCCACCAGATAAACTTAACTCACAACCTAAGGGATTAACATTTGTCCTCGTGAATTTATCAACTATATCTTTACTGGTTTTGACATTTTGACGTTGTCCGAATCAAGCTAAAGAGATGGACATAACATTATAAATATATACATATCCGGTGTGGTCATGTTTTTAAAAATGACAAAATGTGCTATAAAATGTGGTCAGTACATTCTGTCATTATGTACAGCCATACAGTTTTAGTCCCATTTTAGAGCAGTATTTGAAACTTAAGTGATAGCACTTCCTCTGTTCAATCCACATCATGTTGTAAATCTTACAACAGCCCTGTAAGGTAGGTCAGTATTACCCCAACATGGCACAAGGTGTAAGAGAGAGGGACTCAATTCCAGAGGGGTAGTCATGTTAGTCTGCTGCAGCAAATATAAACAGGAATCTTGTGACACTGTAAAGACTAAGTTTTATCCCAGAATAAACTTTTGTAGATTATAGGTCACTACTTTGGATCACATCTTAGTCACCACCTCCCAGCCAATAAAAGCTATACACTGTACAATGGATAATAATAATAATAGTAATAAAAATCATGTCAGTGGCTTAGCCTGCCAGCTTGATATACTACTTAATAAAGAGATCCCCCCGCCCCCACATACAGAGTACCCATATTTTTTTCAAAAGATACTCTTTCCCAACTTTTGGAGATTCATGGATAACTCTGTCTTACTCATGTTTAGTTAGAAGTGCCACTGACTCCCAAATATGCACAGGACCACAGATGTCTGGCAGTAGGGTCAATAGATAACCCACATGATTCCCCATTTGTCCTTCAATAACTGGGAGGGGAGAAGAAGGGAGGGGATACTATCGGTTATCTCTAGTTCTCACCTTGAACTACAGTCTGGGACCTCGCAAGGCCCCTTTAAATCCCACTTCTTTCAACAGGATTCCAGCTCTCAGTTCCTACCCCTCCTGTTGCTACAGTAAACAGTCTGGAGAGATAATGGTGGGAGTTCAGTTTTTACAGAGGCGTGTACCTACCATACCGTTCAGTGATGGATCCATTTAAAAATGTCCCTTTAAACATGAGATTTCAGGAAGAGGCTTAGGCCTTTCCAAGTCACTTAGGCACATGCTTATATTTTCCTCACTGAAGACCAGCGGCCTTTTAAAAACACTTTGCAGTGGTTGAACTGGATCCACTGTACCTTGTAAATATTTATTGGCCGCTTTTTAAAAACCAAAAGTAGCTGAAGTGCCCTGCAATTAACATCAATTAAAGCCATTGAACTATAAGACTGATCACAATTTTAAATGATTTTTAAAAAAAAAAACATGTGAAATTGCAAATTTTTTAAAAAGCCCATTTCGGCCAACAGGAAAAGAGGCCTTCCCGTGCAGGAATGCATGCGTGATGCGGGGAGAAAGTAGGCTGGCTTGTGGAATCCTCACAGCAACTGGGAGGAAAAAATACCACCTTTCCAAGTCGCTTGTCAGTTTCCATTTCCCTCCCTCCCAGAGGGAAGAAAGAATCGTTTTTAGAGAACAATCGTTTCTCAGCTAGCTGTTTAGGGCCGGCTGGGCCGCTGCGCTGACACATACCAGGCTTATAATTATGTTTGATTACAGTAAATCTAGCATCGCCATTGTCTCTTGACAATCGAAGCCATTGTTTGGGAGAAAGGAGCCACTGCAGCTAACTGAAGGAAAGTTTTCTCGCAGTGTCTTCTTCCCCAGAATCCAGCGGGTATCTTTTTTGTTCGTTTGTTTGTTTAATGAAATATAAATAAAACAAAGCCATGGCAGTGTCAGCTTGCTGCTATAGCTTGTAATAGAAGGCCAGCCTGGGATAACACCCCCCTCCCCAATCATCACCCCCCTCTCCGCAAGGACGAGTCATCAGCTACCGCTTTTGACAGGGAACAACTGCAAAGCAATTAGTGGGGCTGCTAAATTTCCAAAAGACAATAAATCAGTGAGTGGCATCCCTCCCTTTCCCAAATGCCTCTCCTTATTAGATCAGCTTTAATGAATTTCTCTCCTCCTCTCCCCAAAAACCACCCTTCACTCCGGACCAAGCAACATTTCCCATTGTGATCGACACCTGCCTGTCTCTAGGGCTTACACCCGAGTAAGGCAGGATTCGGAAGCCCGGTTGTGGGTACGGGAGGAGGGGGGAGAGTGAAATTGACACGCAACTGCAATGACCTGCAAGTTAAACCCAAATTTGGGGGGGGGGGGAGATAGCTAAATTATTCTGTTAAACAGCCCTTGTCCTCAATGGGTCACCAAAAGGGGGGTGGGCTCCAACAGTTAACTTCTTTCTTCATTTCTCCTCCTCCTGGTTCTAGATATTCCTCCCAAAATGCCCAGTCATTGCCTGTTTGCCTGGACTCAGCATTGCTGATGATGCCAGAAGAATATGGTGGGATCTTCAAAAAGCCTCCCCCATTACATGCTAGGGCCACAAAGAAATCTTAGTCAATTAATGTACAAATACCCATCAGTATCATTTGCTTATAAATAAAAAATAGGTTGAAGGGATGTATCCATATGTTTATTTATTCAGTTCCTATCAGCTACATGGTTGTAGTAAAAATGCCAGGGGAAAAGTAAACTATCTTTTAAATTGATAATGTTAAGAGGCCATTATTTCCCTGAAAATGACAAGAAGATATTGGGTACAACATTCAGCTGTCATTATTCACTTGGGAGTTAAACTCTTTGGTTCACCTTTGCAGAGTGTAGAGGGGAGGATTGGCACATCTGCCTGCCCTCCTCTAGTACCATTTACAGCTGGCACAATTCTTAACCCACCCTCCCTATCCGCTACTTTCTCGAGCGCCGAGCAGATGGTATTTATTTATTTGTTTATTCGATTTCTATCCTGCCCTTCCTAATTCAGGCTCAGGGCAGTTAACAGCAAGTGCACTTTAAAAAAAATAAAGAACCTGCTTTCCTGATTAATCAGGGGTGCCTTTAATAACTAATAAGTGTTTTTAATAGAAAGAGTATTGGTTAACATAAAGCACGCATCATGCATTTTGAAAAGATGTTTTTTAAAAAAATGCAATCCAATTCACGTTTGACAAGAGGCAGGCCAAGGATGAAGAGAGGGCTGAGACAGTGGAAGAGCATGGCTGTTATCTTACAAGCCACACTTCAAACTGTCAGCCGGAGGAGATTTACAAGGAAAATCCCCATTCCCTGGAGTCACATTCGCACCCCAGGGACAGCCGGTTTCTACTGAAAGAAAGACTCATGAGCATGCTAGGTTCAAATAGGCCCAGAACTGTGTATTATTTGAGGGCAAGTGACCAGCAAGGCAAAATTTCAGATAAGAAGATCGTGATGTTCTTGTAGAGATGCCGTTGATACATGGAAGCAAAGTGCTTTTTCCAGATCCATATCAAGATGGGGATGCACACAAAATATTGTATGTAGCAAAAGAAGGTTGACAAGTGCAGTCCCCAAGAGTTGGATGAAACAGGTTAACAGAAACCTCACAAGGTTGGGCTGTGCTATTTCAAACTGCACCAGCATATGTGTGTGTGCTGAATGTCTGAATACTCCCATACATCAAATAATCCATTCTTGCACAAACCCATCATGCTCTGGGAAAGCCAACATCATATCTTCGCCTTGACATGCTAATTTTGCATATGTAACAGGAATGGGCAGCCAGACATTAACTGCAATCACAGAGCTCTTGAATGCAATTATTATATCAAGCATAGAGTTCTTTAATATAATTATTACACAGATATATTCAAATGACAGTAGATAATATAGAAAGGATTTGGATTTGGCCACTGTTCTGGGGCCTGGCTGTCTGGTTTATAGTGCAAGGTCAGAGAGAGGAGGGAGTGTGGAAAGAGTCTCAGCAGATATGCAAATGACAAGGATATTGATATACGAAGCCAATGTCCAGTTTGTTAGTCTGTTCTCTCTTAGGCTGCACTAAGGAGGCAAAGAGGCAGACCTTTGGCTTGTATATACTGGCATATAAAGGTAAAGGTAGTCCCCTGTGCAAGCACCATGTCATTACTGACCCAAGGGGTGACGTCACATCCCGATGTTTATTAGGGGTGGTTTACCATTGCCTTCCCCAGTCATCTACACTTAACTCCCACCAAGCTTTTTTTAATTGACCTCAGAAGGATGGAAGGCTGAGTTAGCCTTGAGCCGGTTACCTGAAACAGACTTCCGTCAGGATCGAATGCAGGTCATGAGCAGAGCATTTGACTGCAGTACTGCAGCTTACCACTGTGTGCCACAGGGCTCCTTATACTGGCATATAGCAGGCATCATTGCAGTTTAGGTAGCACGAAGCCAAATGCCATCTTGTCATTTCCCCCTTGGTGCAGCTAGCATGGCAGCTAACCAAAGGGAAAGGATTTGCTTTCATATATGGGTGAAGAAGGCACTGCTGTAGAAATTGGTGTGTGTGTGTGAAGACCAATTCCACTTATTCCTCCTCAGTGATAGAGAGAAAGGCAGACCGGAGCCCAGCCCAACAAGACGAGAGCACTGTAATCTCAGCGGTACTTCTAGCATTCCATAAAAGCAGATGAGGGATCAGTTTCAAGGTGGGAGGTATTTTTTCCCCTGCACCATTTCCCCAGTGCAAACCCACTTTGCCCTGCTTCTTTTAGTCCCAGCTGGGAGGCAGAATAAGCAACCTCCTGTTCACGTGTAAAAAAAAAAAAAGCATGAGATGGGACAGGTTCAGACAGCAGCCTTGTCAGTCTGCAGTAGAACACTAGATTTGAGTCCAGTAGCACCTAAAGACCAACAAGATTTTCAGGGTATGAGCTTTCAGGAGTCAAAATCTTTTTTTTTTCTTATTTCATAAACAGACAGAATACAAAACAACACGCATAACATTATAAACGTAAAATCTACAACAAACAAATAACAAGCTTTCCCTGGGCGAGCGTAGCCAAATTTTGTTCCCCTCTTATAATCATCCCTATATTATACTGTTCTAACTTTATAGCATTAAATATACTGCTTAATATTAAACCCTTCCCTCTCATAATATGTGTACTTTATACTAACCCAGTAAAATTAAAAATAATTTAATCTGCTATCTATGCTCACAACCTGAGTTCGATCCCAACGGAAGTTAGTTTCAGATAGCAGGCTCAAGGTTGACTCAGTCTTCCATCCTTCTGAGGTCGGTGAAATGAGTACTTGCTGGGGGTAAAGGGAAGATGACTGGGGAAGGCACCGGCAAACCACCCCGCAAACAAAGTCTGCCTTGGAAACGTTGGGATGTGACGACACCCCATGGGTTAGGAATGACCCGATGCTTGCACAGGGGTCCTTTACCTATATTAGCTTATTGATAATAATTATTAAATTCCATTGTATGCTTTTTCAGTATAACATCCTAACAGAGCTTTTTTCATTTCTATCTATACATATTTTAACAAACATGTAAAATATAATTTCCAATTTTTTTTTAAACTCGTCGCTGGGTTGTTTATTCTACTTAAATTGTCATCATAGTCATCACTGCGTACTCTGCTGACTTGTCTTTTGAATCTTCTATGAGAGTCAAAATCTTGTTGGCCTGCAAAGCGCTATGAGATGGGATGATTTCCTTACAAGTTACAATGCTAGAGACATTACAGAAAGTACAGACGTGTAGGCCATACTAATGCAAAAGAAGAGGGATTGCATGAGTGTGGTGAAATCCGTTCTGTGGGGAACCACAATGAAAACCCCTGCATGGGGAGGGGTCCTTTGACAAAAGGAGCTTACCACGTGGAACTGCCTTCACACAATTTAGTTTCAAGTGTCCCCTGCATATAGGGTTGCCAGGTCCCTCTTTGCCACTGACAGGAGATTTTTGGGGTGGAGCCTGAGGAGGGCAGGGTTTGGGGAGAGGCGGGACTTCAACGCCAGAGAGTCCAGTTGCCAAAGTGGCCATTTCCTCCAGGTGAACTGACCTCTATCGGCTGGAGATCAGTTGTAATAGCAAGAGATCTCCAGCTAGTACCTGGAGGTTGGCAACCCTACCTCCACACAGCAGGGCATACACATGAACTGGATCTACATTTTTAAATGGGAACAGTAGACAGTTTTGTTATTGAAACCTATCAGGTTGAGTAGGCACACGGATCCAGTCCTCAAGACACTTAGTACACAAGGTCTCACTGAACTCAGTGGGGCTTACTTAAATTGCACATTGGTTGCAAAATCCTATGAAATTTGCTCAATCGAGCCAAATCGGTCAGAAATGTTGAATCGACAAAGGTCAGCATGTTGTGCTTGTTCATGCAGAATAACTTTCTCCAGTCTCTATTCTTGCCAAGAAGCTTGAGCCATCCCTTTACCTGTGTTTATGTGTCAGCTGCTAATCGAGGAACCTGGATTCTCACCCCCCAATGTAAAATCTGAAAGGTTTTTGCCTTTCTTCCTATTCAAGGGGAAAAGCCACAGAGGATCCGGAATGGCTTTTCCAAACAGCCTGCCCCAGGCAAGTGAATGACTGGTGGCACTTATAGAAGATCACACTGTTTTGTTCTAGATAAAACCATCCCATGCCAGTTCTGTGTCCCACAGTCAAGAGCACAGCCTTGTACTCAGCACCAACTAATCCACAGAAACTACCCAAAGCTAATCAGTCATCCCATTGATCAGGAATCTGTCCTCGACCACCAGGGCAGCAGCAATAAATTTATTTTCCAGCATTCTGGGAATGTTCGAAGTGCCTCATCTACATGATCTTTATTGTTTATATCCATTGAGCACATTTATATTCCACATATTCATTTTGTAAAAATTGCTCAGGGCAAGTTCCCCTTGTGCAGAATTTTCATTCTGCAAATGGAGGAGGCTCAATGCAGTGAGACCCCAGAGAGATGCTGCCAGTCAGAGCAGAAAGATTGACCAAGGGTGTGACTCAGTATAAGGCAACTCCATACCCTGTTCAGAGTGACTTTCCTAAAGCTACCAGAGGAGAATTGCTTAATGCACTACACAGGACGCAGTAAAGCATTTACACATATAGGGTCGCACGTGGCTCAGCATTTCAGTCAAAGGGTGCTGTTATACATCCTAAATAATGCACTTTCAATCCACTTTCAATGCACTTTAAGGATCGATTGCACATGGATTTTGCTGTTTCACACAGTAAAATCCAGCTGCAAAGTGCAGGTATCTTTTGGAAAATAAATGTAATGAGATTAACCAGACATTAAAAAATACACTGAAAGAACCTATAACTCAGGAAGAACTAAATAAGGCAATTAATAAAAGTAAACTTAACAAATCACCGGGACCAGACGGTTTCACAGCATTATATTATAAATGTTTCAAGGATCTTCTTAGCCCACTCCTTCTGAAGGTAATGAATGCTGATTGGAGAATGGTGTAGTACCACAAACGTAGAAGCAAGCTAATATTACCCTAATACCAAAACAAGATGCCGACCATTTGGAAGTAAAAAACTATAGGCCTATCTCACTGCTGAATAATGATTTATAAACTGTTTGCTGACATTTTAGCAGACAGGCTAAAGACTGTACTTAAAGACATAATTCATGAGGACCAGGCTGGTTTTCTACCTGGAAGACAAATTAGTCATAATATTAGAGTAGTGCTGAATTTAATAGAACTACCGGTAGCAGATCAAAAACCTGACTTGCAATTAACATTGTTCTTTCTGGATGCTGAAAAAGCTTTTGATAATGTCCACTGGAGTTTTATAAAAAAAAAAAAAAAAGTATTGCAACAAATGAATTTTGGCCCCAAATTGAGGAGGGCCATAGATAGTATATATAATTTTCACAGCTACTTTACTTATAAATGGGGAAGAGACACATATGATAGAGATTCAAAAAGGTACCAGACAGGGTTGCCCTTTCTCCCCACTTTTATTTATTTTAGTGTTAGAAGTATTAAATAAAAGAATTAGGGAAGATAGAGCATTAAAAGGGGTTAGAGTTGGTAAATATGAATATAAGGTAAGAGCTTTTGCAGATGATATGGTCTGTATTCTTGCCGACCCTATTGAAAATGCAAAAAAGTGGATGGAAGTGCTTAGAGCCTATGGAAACCTCTCGGGTTTTAGATTGAATAGGGATAAATCTAAAATATTAGGGAAAACCCTTACAATAAAACAGCAACAAGATTTATCTTCAATAACAGGCTGCAAATTAGAGAATAAAATTAAATATTTAGGTATTTGGATTACTAAATGGTATAAATTTATACCAAATAATTATGTGAAAATATGGGGGGGAAATTAAAAAAGACTTAATAAGTTGGGGGAAATTACCAATATCATGGCTAGGCAAGATCGCCATAATAAAGATTATGGTTCTTCCAAAGATGTTGTTCCTGTTTCAGAATTTGCCAATTCTGAAAGGAATCAAGATTTTCCAACAGTGGAAAAAGGTGGTGAGTTTTATCTGGGGTAATAGTAGACACAGAATCTCCTATAAAAATCTTATAGATGCCAAAGATAGAGGGGGTTTGGAGCTTCCTGATTTAAGATGGTATTAGGAAGCGACTTGTTTTGTCTGGTTAAGACAATGGATTACATTAGAAAACCCCAGATTTTTAGATTTAGAAGGATATAATATGAGATTTGGTTGGCATGCGTATATATGGTATGATAAAGACAGGGTAAACAAAGATTTTAATCATCTTATTATAAGAGAGAGCTTATTACAAGTTTGGAAGAGATATAAGAGAGGCTTTGAACCCAAAACTCCAGGATGGCTTAGACCCCTGGAGGCTTACAAAGAGGCACATTTCCATGCTTGATGGACGTGTAAATTAGTTAAAAAAAATTGGGAAAAGGTTATAAGAAAAACTAACAATCTGATTTATGGAAATATAAAATTGGAACCGGAACCCTGCCTAATAGGCCTTTTGCCAAAAGGAATGGAGAAGGCAGATAAGACAATTTGCCATTATAGCTTTGTGGCTGCAAGAATATTAATAGCTAAAACCTAGAAGGGAGAAACTAGGCTTCTTTTAAAGGACTGGAGAGATAAACTATTATACTTTGTACAAATGGCCAAATTAACTAATAGTCTACATGGGAATATGTACAAGAGTTTAAGAGATTGGCATAAGGCCTTTGTACATTGGGCTAACACAGCAAAGATTGATTTTATGAAGATTGTGAAATAGTTGTAAATAAAATACTGCAGTAAAGGGAAATAAAATAAATAATGGATTATATAAAGCTAAGGGGTACTTCTCCAGAAGTCACAATGGGGGGTGGGTGGGCACTTAACACGAGGGAGGGAAGGGGACTTTTACTTTCAATTTTATTGTTAAAAATTTTCTTGTCGATAAAAATTCTACAGAAAAAAAAGTGGATTGAAAGCACATTATTCGGCATGTGTGAAAGTGCCCAAAGTGTTTTTTACCCATGCCCCATTCTCTTGGCAGGACGGCTTCCCTTTGGGTTGCAGTTTGCTGGTGCACTAAAGTGAGAGCAAAAGGCCTAGGGCCTGAGTTAAAACATTTCAAACAAGGCAGTGGGCCACATGAAGTCCTGCACAAGTAAGTACTTTGCCGGTGCTTTTGTCGAAGATGCAAGATGTGAACCCAGAAACTGTCCTACAGCTTTCTTGGCTGCTGCGCTGAGAGCCAGCATGGCTTAGTGGTTAAGAGCGGTGGACTCTAATCTGGAGAATCAGGTTTGATCCCCCACTCCTTCACATGAACAGTGGACTCAATTCCCCACTCCTCCACATGAAGCCTGCTGGGTGATGTTGGGCTAGTCACAATTCTCTCCAAACTCTCTCAGCCTCACCTACCTCACAAGATAACTGTTGTGGAGAGAGAAAGGGAAGGTGATTGCATGCTGTTTTGATGCTCCTTAAAGGTAGAGAAAAGTTGAGTATAAAACGCAATCTCTTGCAGAGCTGTTCCAGTGAACTCAGTGGGCTTGGAGTAACTCTACAATAGATTGTACTGCAGTTCTTCCTGAGCCCGCTCTGACAGGGAATAAGGAAGGGCTTTAAATATGAAAATATGAAAGATGTGGGGAGAAACAGAAAAGAAATATGGTTCACTTTTGCCATTCTTCAACCATCTTGATTGTAAGTGCAAGAGGATACTAAAGGATGCTAAGAGGAACTAATTAATAGAACAGATGTATCCCTTTTACTCACATCCATACTGGGGAAGGCCCATTTCAAACAGCACCAACAGACTGGCTTGAGTTTACATTCAGCATGGAATTGCTGCCAGTCTCGCATGAGTGTACCTGTACAAAATACTTGCTTCTGAATTTCTTTTCACTGCATTAACTCTTCATTTTAATATCTTACCTGTGAAGTGCTTTGGAACACAGGCAGGATAATGCTGCTGCATTTGTCTTGTTTCTGGGCTTCCTAGAGGCACCTGGTTGGCCACTGTGTGAACAGACTTTTGGACTTGATGGGCCTTGGTTTGATCCAGCATGGCCTGTCTTATGTCCTTATGTTCTTAAGTGGCCCACGAATGACTAACCACTCATTCCACAACTGGCCACTGGGAAATTGGAAGTAAATTCAGAGCAATCTCAAGCTCATCATCCTATTCAGGGCTATTCAGTGAAGCTTACTCCCAGGAAAGCATCCTTAGGATTGTAGTATTAATGGGCCAAGCCTACCATTCAGCAAAGTCTGGATACAGCTGAAGGATGCTGGATGCTCAATTACTTAATTTACTGTTATCTTTTTACTGGGAGCAGAGAAATGCCACTTGGATTTTCAGATTCATACCCAAGTATCCTCAGCTGGTTTTGTTTAAAATGAGTTAAGTTAGGGAACAAGTATCACATAGTGGCCAAATGTACGATTTAAAATGAGGTCCCGAGTTCCAATCTAACCTCTGTCATGAATTTACTAGGTGGCCATAGGCAAGTCTCTCCTCCTCTCTGCAAGATGGTGGTAATTATGTTGGCCTTCCTTGTAGGGCTGTTGTAAAGATGACAACAGGGTAGTTTTTAAAAAAAAAAAAATCATTTATACTCCACCTTTCTCCCCAGTGGGGACCCAGGGCAGCTTATATCATTTTGTGAAGTGCTTTGAACAACAAAAGCATCATCTCAATGCAAAGCCAGCACAGTATAGTGGCTAGAGTGTCAGACCAGGATCTGGAAGACCCAAGTTAGTAATACCAAAGTTAAAATCCCCATTCTGCCATGGGGTCATTCACTCTCAACCTAACTTAAGAACATAAGAAAAGCCATGCTGGATCAGACCAAGGCCCATCAAGCCAAGCAGTCTGTTCATACAGTGGCCAACCAGGTGCCTCTAGGAAGCCCACAAACCAAACGACTGCAGCAGCACCATCCTGCCTGTGTACGCTTGATTCACAGGATTGCTGTGATAATAAAACAGAGTGGGGAGAAAAACGTTGTAAGTTGATTTGGGTTCCCGTTGGAGAGTAAAGCATGGTATAAACATTTCAATAAACAATATTATTAAAGGGTAAACAATTAATGTTAACTGATGCCAGGGACCGAGAGAAACTCTTGCATTCCAAGCCCTGGATTCCAATTTCTGATTAAAGTGCTTCTTCAGAATAGGTGACTATTTTTGGATAAATAGCCTAATTCACTAATGTGTCGGAGGTCCTTGGCAACCCATCACTCACAGTTAGATGGATGTGCTGCTGAGTCGGAGAGGAGAGCGGGAGAATGGGTGGTCTCCCGCATATTCCTGCAGTTGAGAAAGCAGCAACGAGAAAATGAGTGCCTGTTCTCAAAAGCTCTCGAAGCTTTCTTGGGACGCTCAGAGCTTTGCTTTAGGAAATTCACCGAAATAGGCTGTGTTTGTTTAGAGAGCCTGTTCCTGTTTAGTTAGAGAGTCCAAATTAAATCAGAAGAGCCTGGGGTGAGGGTGGCAGGAAATGGGGTTTCAGACCATCCCCAGAAATGTACAGAGAGAAATCTGTGAAATGCTGGATATTACTAATCACTGAGGGAGGTGAAGGATGAAATTAGGTTTAAGAACCTGCAACTGAATAAAATGCAAGTGAAGGTTCCAGAATACGGCCCAGCCCAGAACATCATGAATGCCAAGCTAAAGGGGAACAAGAGACCTCATTTAGCCCCTTCCAAAACAGGATAAAATCCATCTAGGACAGAACAATGTTAATGTGAACGTCCTAGAATCTTAAATGTCTGAACACATTTTCATACTCTTTCCCCCCCCCCCCTCAAAATTTAATCAGATCTCACTGCATTTGAAAAAGAGAATCTCTAGTGCAGAAAGCACGAGGGTCTAGACAGTTTTTGGAAGAGCTTGGCTCAGCTCTTCAGAGCAGAATTAAGGATGTAACATCCACATACAGATCGGACAGAATGCTTCAAAAACAGACTCAAATCCCATTAAGTCTCAGAAACAGACTATGATCCAATTCATAAAATTCAAACCCAACTATCCGCTTAAAAACCAGTTCCAATGGCACTGGAAGAAACAATTGCTCCAGGTGGGGACCACAAGCCCTTCCAGCAATATCTGCCCAGTTTCATTTTCATTCAGATCCTTCCCCAGTCATGCTTTAGCAAGTGGTTAGTGTTCACTTGCCTCACCCAGCCCCCCCCCCCGCTCCCCGCCTTCTGCGGGATTTGCAGAATTAAACCAGATTTTTCTAATCAGACCCACCCACGTTCTCCCAAGTGCACCGGGCAGCCGATTCAGATAACCACTGGTGACGCTGTAAGGAAGCCAAAGGAATCAAAGCTCCATCACAAATATGGTTGTTGTTTTTTTAATTTCATAACTGGGCAGACACAGTTAACCAGGCGAGAGAGGCAGCCTCCAAAAGGACTAGCTTGGAAGGCTGATAAGTCTCTTCCAGGGTCTTCTTCACCAGGCAATTGCTCACAAAGGAGAGAAAAAGCAAAGGTTGCTCAGAATGGCCCCCAACCACCATGAACCGCCTTTCACAGGCCAAAGCAAGCCAACTTTCTCTATTTGAATCTTTTCAACTCAGTCGGATGGGGGGGGAGAGATTGCTCAGAAGACTAAAGGCTGACGTTTTTAGGCACCACAAGGCTTCCATTTTGGGAATAGCATAGCCAAATTATTCTGCCCCCAAACTGAAGAGAGCAACACACTCTTATTAAGCAAGAGAGTCCTCAGAGAGGAAGAAACGGCTACAGTTCAGATGAAGTAAGATCTTAGATGGAAGGGGAACCCCACAATAAACTGGTCATTCTTTTTAAGGTCTTAGGATGAAACCCTCATGCATGGTTCCTTGGAAGTAAAGACTGTAATCAGTGTAGCGTACTTCCAAGCAAACCTGCCTCAGATTGCACTGTTGGTTGGTTGTGTATTCAGGTTCCTCTTCTAGAAACTGAAGCTAGTTAAAAGAAGAGGGGTATTATGGGGGCAAGTAAAAAGAAGAAGAGTTGGTTTTTATATGCCAATTTTTTCTACCACTTAAGGAAGAATCAAACCAGCTTACAATCATCTTCCCCTGTGCACAACAGAGGTAAGTGGGGCTGAGAGAGCTCTAAGAGAGCTGTGACTAGCCCAAGGTCACCCAGCCGGCTTCATGTGTAGGAGTAGGGAAACAAATCCAGTTCACCAGATTAGAGTCCCCCAGCTTACAGTCACCTTCCCCTCTGCACAACAGAGGTAGGTGGGGCTAGAGTCCCCCAGCTTACAATCACCTTCCCCTCTGCACAACAGAGGTAGGTAGGGCTTAGAGAGCTCTAAGAGAGCTGTGACTAGCCCATGGTCACCCAGTTGGCTTCATGTGGAGGAGTGGGGAATCAAACCCGGTTCTCCAAATCAGAGAGCACCACTCCAAACCACTGCTCTTAACCACTGCACCAAGCTGGCTCTCAGGGACCATAGATAAAGTGGGTCAGGAATGTGGAGGGGAAGGGTGCCAGGACTGATGGGCTAATGGTGAAAATAGGACTGCAGCTATGTTGACAAGGAAATGGGATCACTGGATTCAATGGGACTTACTCTCAGGGAAACTTGCACAGGACTGCAGCAAGGTGAAGAACAGAGACTTAAAAATTGCTGTTAAGCGTTGCACACTTTCTAGAGGTCCCCAAGTGTGGGGAACTTACCAGTCTGCTGGGGGGGGGGGAGGGAGAGAGAGAGAGAGAGAGAGAGAGAGAGAGATGTGAACACCAGTAGTTTGCTGGGCTTTTTTAAAGCTCAAAGCTGGGAGGGGGGGTTGCTTTGGCTGTCAAGCTGCATCGCTCGCCTTGTCTGCACTTTTGACAAGGCCAATTTGATGTGCTCCCAACAAAGACGCACCCTGAGTGAAAATTGCTAACAGAGACCCCTTTCTCCTATGGCGCTCGCTGCTGTTTATAGAGGGGAAGAGATTTCTTCCCTCCGCCCTGTCTGTCCTTCTCTCCCTGCAGGGGCGGAAGAAACGAGGCATTTATATTTGGTTCCCGGGCAGACCAATTGCCACCACCAAGAGAAAAAAAGGGGGGGGGAAACGCCCGGAGAATTTTACGCACCGATTTTACACGCCGAACCTTAAGTAATTTTACTCGAAATAAAGCGTTCTTGAAAGCAACCAAGCCTGGCTGTACACAGGCACGTTTAGGCTCGAGGTGTATCCGGTCCCGATGGTACCCGGAAAGCCCAATGAACCGCTAAACAGCTCTACGGATCATCAGGAGCTGGCTGGGACCCTTAGCCGTTAAAAAACAACACCAGTGGCTGTTTTGCCATGGATTTCGGTGGGATCGGAGTAGCAAGCGTCCGTTTAGGCAAATGTTTCTCTTTGCTCCCTCCACACCTTTGTCTATTACAGATTCGCTTTAGCGCGGATCTCCCTCTGCTACTTAGACCATTTATGCATGGGAGGTTTTGCCTTGGATTTGCCACTCACTGGATGCACATTTTTCCCATCCGAATTCTCAAAACTCAAAAATAAGCCCCTCGTGCAGAGTTTTGAGGATTCAGATGGGGAAAATATGCATCTAAAGAGTGGCAAATCCAAGGCAAACCCTCCCATGCATAAGCGGCTTTAAGATGCATTTATGATCTATGAGCAACTGAGTTAACCGTGCGCTGACACACTCTGGGGCCATGATCCCGGCGGAAGGAAGCACTCCCAGTCCCCGCTGATCACAGTTTGACTCTTCCCGTCGAAATCCCCGGGGCTTCGTTGGATCGTGCCCCCATGCAGATGAACGCCACCGCCGCCCCTGCTCCGGGAACCTTCGCGCTTGGCACCAGGAGGTTAGCCAGGATTGGGGGGGCGGGGGAGATTTGGGCTCCAGGTTTTTCCAACCCCAAATTGACCCGTCCGTCAACGAACGAGGAGGCACACAGGCTGTGCAACAGCCGCGCTGGAAAACGACCGAGGGCTCGTCGTGCCTTTTGCCAAAACGACCGCTGTCCATCTCCACGGGCCCGACGAACGGAGAGAGCAACGCCCTTCGAAGTCCCCGTCCAGCAATACGGCCGGAGAGAAGCGGGTTTCCAAAGCCGGGGTTCGGCTCTGCGTCCCTATAAGGTTGCCAACGGGCCTGGAGAAAAACGCCCTGTCCCTTAAACAGGGGCTTCCTGCATGGATAACGAGCAAGCGAAGCTTTTCCTGGCATGGAGGCAAATGGCATCTGTGTTCAAGGGACTGCCCTTTTTCTTTTCTTTTTTTGTTTTCCAGGCTTGAGGAAGAATTCTGGGGACCCGGAAAGCTCACATACCGTATTGAGCCAGTGGTAGAGCCTCTGCTTGGCATGCAGAAGGTCCCAGGTTCAATCCCTGGCATCTCCAGTTAAAGGAACTAGGCAAGAAGGGGATGTGAAAGACCCCTGCCTGAGACCCTGGACAGCTGCTGCCGGTCTGAGTAGACAATACTGATTTTGATGGACCAAGGGTCAGATTCAATAGAAGGCATCTTCATGTGTTCATGGGTGTTCAATACGGTTGCAAACGCCCTGTCTAGTTGGCAAGTTTTCCTCCCTACCATTCAGGGAGAGATTCCTCCTGCCATCTTCCTCTCCTCTGTACCCACATCTGCTTCTCACCCCAGGAAGGAGGCAGGGCTCCGATCCAGGTTCATATTTCATTCTTGCAGTGGCGGGGGGGGGGGGGGGGGGTGAAGGAAGCTAGCCTGATGCAGCGGATCCAGGTTCGACTCTTTCCTCTGCCATGAATCTGGCCAGATCATCCCCAGCCATCCATTCGCTTTCAGGCTATCGTGCTTGACAGGGTTGTTGTGAAGAAGAAAAAAGGCCATGCATGCTGCCTGGAGGGCGACAGAGATTCGATCTCTCGCTTCCCTTTCTTGCGGCTCCTGCTTGAAGCCAGCCGCCAGGGGTGGATCGCACTCCCCACTGGCCCTCAGGAGGTCACTTAAGCACGGAAAGGCAGCCTACCTGCCTAGGTTCACTGTCCCGTCATTTTTCTACACATTTCCGCTTGACTCGCTTTTCCTGCTCTCCCACCCCCAGCTACTTTTACCCCACTGGAGAAAAGACACAGGTATTCTTCAGAAATAAGCTTGAGTGGCAAAGGGTTCGATGCCAGGCCCATCTGCACAATGTCGCAGCCGCCGCCCCCCCCCCCCCAATTTTGACCAAGGGAGAGCTTTTGCTGGCCCAGATATACAAGACAAATAACCAGGCAGCATGAAGGCAATGGCAAATCACCTCTGTTAGTCTCTTGCCTTGAAAACCCTACTTTACACACAGCCACCTGAAGAATTCTGTGTAAATCCAAAACTGGCCTGCTCACCACCGCAGGTTACCTACATCTTAATTCATAGAGGTGCTTAAAAAAAAACAACCCAACGGGTTATCTCATTCAGTGGCCTTCCTACTCCCCCCCCCCCCCCGCCTCCTGATTTTAAATACATTTATTTGGGGACCCGAATTAAATGCAGCAGTAGAATATTAGTAGTTTAAATGTGCGGAGGGTCGCAGCCCTTTCAGCACGATGACGATACTTGGGTCTCAAAATTGATCCAAACACCCCCACCCCCAAATATTAGCATTTATGCAGTTTTCAGGAACAAGGCCAGACTCCAAACGCATGAAGCAAGAGTAACCGGGCCATCCTCAAAACACTTTCCTGGGAGTAAGCCCCATTGAGTAGACCCCAGTAGGATTATGAGTGGACCTGTTTGGGGTTTCACTAATCAGCTGCAATCCTAAGGCTCGCTTACCTGAGAGTAAGCCCTCCTCGACACAGTAAGAATTGCCGCTATGTAAGCACCCGTAGGTAGCCATGAACTAATATCTCAGATGCTGGTGGGATTTAAAGGCAGGGTCCTAACTGGGGTTACTGGGAAGAAAATTTCATGGAAATCTATGGGGCGTGTCTTGAAGTAGAGATGTTAAAATTTAAATGTAACATATGGGGGAGCCACTTTCACGAGATTAGGAGCTCAGCCACTGATCCTACCAATTCTAGGAACTCCTCCGGGATCTTCATTTCCACAGGACGATCACGAAGCGACAGGCAAATACTCCTCTTTAACCAGGTCTTGGCTTCAACCGCCTGGTAACCCGATCCTAAATACGTTTATGTCGAAGTCAGTCCAATTTACTTCAGGGGGGATTTACATGTAAGGGTTACATGCAAGAGGATTACCACACCTACATCCCCCATTGCCGGGGTGAGGAAGAAGCCAGGCCAGTAAGAGATTTACACGTGGCCAGCCCTACCGTTTGGACGGGTACCGGGTCCTGCGTTGACACGTCCAGGGGCTCCTCTTTCCCTGAGGGCTTCTACAAGCCCGCCCACCCCAATGGACGCGAGGGCATCCGGCAGCCACATCTGTCCCCCTAATGATCGCCACCCACCCCAAAAGAATCCAGCTTGTAGGGTCTCCAAAATCACGCGGGCTCCTGATAACACCATAGCCTCGTCTAGTGCTCATTTGGGCAGCCTCCTGCAACCATCTTGCTCATAAATCAAGCAGGATTTTTTTTAAATTATTATTATTATATTTCCCCACTGGTGAGGGCACTTTCACACAGCCCAAATAATGCCCTTTCAATCCACTTTCAATGCACTTTGAGGGTGGATCGTACCGTGCGAACCGGCAAAATTCCACTTGCAAAGGATGGTTCAGGTGCAGCGCAAGGGGATTAAAAGGGCAGTATTTGGGCTGCGTGGAAGGGCTCTTGAGCTGAACCGGTTTCCAACACTCCGGCCAAAACGCAGGGGAGGTTTTCCTTTGGCTTGGCGGCTCTCGAGATGCCCGTCTCCCCCATCCGAGCGCTCCAAACTCTGCCCGGGGGCTTCTTGTCGAGTTTGGCGAATCCCGCGCGCTTCTCCCGGGGTCAACCGGAGAGGAGGAGGAGGAGGAGGAGGAGGAGGAGGCGGGCCGAGCGAGCGAGCGAGCGAGCCCCTTACCTGCAGGACGTTGGGGTGCCGCAGCCTCTGCAGCAGGACCATCTCCTTGACGACCTTGCAGGCGGCCAGGCGGTAGCAGTCCTCCAGGGCCCCGTAGAGCGCCACGCAGCGCTCGACGTCGTGGCCGCCGAAGTCGACCGCCTTGAGGGCCACCGCCAGGCTGCGGTTGAGCACGGCCCGGTAGACGGCCTTGGTGTAGCCCGAGCCCAGGTAGCGCACGTCGCTCACGTTGCCGAGGTCGCCGCAGCCCAGCCGCGGCGGCCCCAGGGACAGCTCCAGCTTGGCAGCCCCCGGGGCGGACGGGACCCGCTCCCAGGACCACGACGACGACGAGGAGGCGGCCGAGGCCAGCCGCCGCGGAGCCAGGTCCATCAGGCGCCGCTCCAAGGGTCTGGCCGGCAGGCGGGCCCCGGCAGCAGCCGCCGCCGCCGCCCGCTGCGGCTGCTGGTACCGCAGCACCTCCTCGTAGCGCTCGCGGATCTGCTGCGCCAAGTCCCCGCGGCGGCGGCGGCCGAGCTCAGCCTCCCCCGACGGAGAGTGCGTGACGGCCGCCGCCGCCGCCGCCGGCTGCTGCTGCTGCTGCTGCTGCTGGTCAAAGGCCGGGATGAAGAGGACGTTGAGCAAAGTGCCCAGCAGGAAGGAGAGGCAGAAGCCGGCGGCCACGGCCAGCTTGCGGCGCTTCATCGCCCGGCCCCGGCTGCTGCGATCGCCCCTGCAGCATTCCAGGGCGGCGGCGGCGGCGGCTGCAAAGATCGCGCTCGCGCTATAGCGATTGCAAACAAACCCAAGCCAGCTACGCCGCCGCCACCGCCGCCTCCTCGAGCCGCTCCCGGGCCGCCCGCATGACACTTGCCGCCCGCCCTGCCTTTATAACCCCCCCTCCCGCGCGCGCTTATTATTAGCTGCACCCCTGCGAGGAAGGGGAGTTTGGGGGGGACGTGAGCTCTCCGAGCGCTCCGCACACATTGTGACGCCGCCTGATTGACGGCCCGCGCCTGCCAGTGGCGCGGGGAGAGCCGCGGCGGGGGGCGGCCGGGAAGCGTAGTCTTCTTCCCGCCGCCGGCCGCCGGCCGCCGGTGGCGGGGCAGACTACAACTCCCAGAGTCCGCCGCGGCTGCCCCGGCGCGATGGGCGGCCACGCGCTTGATAACGGTGTGGCTGAATGGGACGGGGCTGGAAGGAACCGCTTCTTGCGGGACGGAGCGCCTCTTGGAAGGCGGCGGCGTGGAGGAAAGGCGGCGTATGTCGTGATGGTGTTGTGTGTGTGTGTTCAGTGCCGTCAAGTCGCTTCCGACTCATGGCGACCCTATGAATGAAAGTCCTCCACAATGTCCTGTCTTGGACAGCCTTGCTCAGATCTTGCAAACTGAGGGCTATGGCTTCCTTTATTGAGTCCATCCATCTCTTGTTGGGTCTTCCTCTTTTCCTGCTGCCCTCCACTTTTCCTAGCAGGACTGTCTTCTCCAGTGATGGTGATCTTGATCTCTTTAGCTGCAACAAAATTATTCAGTTGCGAAAGCCTTGGAGGGCAGGAAGGTGTTGACATTGGGACAGGCTCCGAGGATGTAATTCAGAAGGGATATATGTGTAGTATGCATGAAAGCGCACAGTGTGTTCTTTTGGGTGGGGGGATGTTTTGCCTTTGGGGGGGAGAGGTTAGGCTAGATGACCTCACGTTTTCTGTCAAACCTGCGATTCTCGGAAGACTCGTGCAGTTCCACGTCCTCGCTCCGGCCGTCAGGATTTGGCCAGGTTTTGTGTGGGTGTGTCTTTGCTTACCCACGTGTCTCCGTCGCCCTTATAGCTCTGGCACTGTGAGACACCCTGTCAATCACATACAAAAGAATGGGGGGGCAACATCCACGTCTAAATACCGATGCGATGAAAGACGTGCGAGCGGGTAGAACAGACGGGACGGATGGAAGAGCGAGAAAAAGTTGCCTTTTTTCTCTCCTCATATTTACTCTCAGACATCTCAAAAGCGTCAGCCAGACGGATAACAGACATATAGTCGTCAGATTCACGATCCCTTTAGTCATAAATGGTTCAACTTATTTTGTGCCCTTATGTATTTATTTTGCAAACGCGTCTTTTAGCAGGTATAATAAGGGCTGCCAATCCATCGCTTATGTCACACACTCTTAGCGGCAACGTCTCTTACCTATAACATGCCGTCCATCTCAGTATAGGAAGGCAGGTATTTCGGGGCTGCTAGAATGAAGCTGTCTTACCTGTAACTGATGATCTTACCCATTTACGATCACAGCGGCTACCATCGAGGATTGTAGAGTTACATGGGAGCAAACCCCATTGGGACTTACTTCCCACGAGGAAACGTGCACAGGATCGGGCTGCATAGATTCTCGATTGGCACGAAGCCTTTTTTTTAGAGCAACCAGTCTGGGTTCAGTTCCATCACACTCCGAGCAGATATTTAGCGGAATAGCCCATTGGGGAAATGGACTCTAGCCCAGCAACGCTTACAGCACAAAAAGAAGAGAACCATCCTAAGCAGATTTACTCAGAATCCTATTCAGGGCGGTTCCGTGGGGCTTACTCCCAGGAAGGCGCTTTTAGGATTGCACCGGTAACCTGTTAGCCCGTAAGGCGTTGCGGGACTCCTGATGATATCTCAGTAGATGATGCTGCCCCTGGGGTTGTTCGGAGCGGGTGAGGCGACATGCATCCAAATCCATAAGTGCAAAGATATTGTTCCAAACGCACACCATCGAAAGGATCCAGGAATTTCAGCTGAGCCAGCTCCGGCGTCCTCTGTCTGGAACTTCTGTACTCGTCCGTATAGGTAGGTGTGTATATTTTAAGGCTGCTGCCATGACGCCCCCCCCCCCAATTATCCACAGCGGGAATCATTGGGGAATTTATCTTTCTTAAAGCAAGATATACAAACGGACGCTTGAACTCGCAAGGGACAGAGAGTGTGGAGTTGTAAGCGCCCATCTGCCAGTGAAACGAACAAATTGTCGATAAGTTATCGATAGCTTGGATTTTCATAGATATGCATAAATACGATCTATGCAGACTCAAGGGTGTCTGGATGGGCAGTCTTCATTAAATCGAAGGCGTTTTGTGATAAATGATGGGCTTTTTTGACCTACCTTTCTGCCTCTATAGAAAGGACAACAAGAGATGGATGGACTCAATAAAGGAAGCCACAGCCTTCAATCTGCAAGATCTGAGCAAGGCTGTCAAAGACAGGACATTTTGGAGGACACTGATTCATAGGGTCGCTATGAGTCGGAAGCGACTTGACGGCACTTCACACACACACACAGAAAGGACAAATATTTTAATCACTCATAATAATACTGAAGGTCGAGAAAGCTCAATATTTTCTCCCGATGAGAACTATCAAACTTGGGATCGCGTCTTCTCCCTTCTCCTTCCTTCATCTTCCATCTTCCTCCTTTTTCCAGAAGGCTCCGTGGTGTCGTGACTAGGAAACGAGAAGCGAAAGGTCCCTGGCATGAGCCGCCCGGGCGAGCGCCTTTGCCGCGCCCCCTCCAGCCTAAATCCGCCGCGCCTGAGCGCTGCAGGAGGTCGCCCGGGCCCCGCCGGAGCTGTGAATTGCCCGGCTGAGCGCTAATGGCCTGCTGATCCATCAAGGGCCGCCGTGCGACGCTGTTAGCAACTAATTAACAAACGCAATTAGCCCCCAGAAGCGGCGCAAAGGGGGAGCCGAGAGAGCTGCCATTCAAGCCGCCCGGAGGGGAGGCCCGGGCCCATTCAGGGCGCGCACACAAAGGAGGCCCGCTCGAAATTGACACGGGGATTGCGCTGCCGGCCTGCAGAGGAGGGAGAAGGAACGGTGCCTTTCCCATCAAGACCTTGCTAAAAACAGGGCGGCTTTCCCCCAGCACGGATATCACATCTGGGTGCCCTCCCACCGTTTATCTGGTTGCTACTGGGGGGTTATAGATCAAGCCAAGCCTGAACTGACCCTAGAAGCTAAAATGACTAAACTTTCCCCTTACACTGGAGCAACATCCATGTGGTACCTGGTCCTTTCCTTCTCTTCCTGTGAATGACCAGCCACTCTGCACTACCTTTCCATTTCTTCCACCCACCCACCTCTCAATGCTCACCAATTCTGCAAGAGAGGGAGGGGACTCCTTCCATGTGTCCTGATTCTAAATATTTTTTATTTCAATTGATCTTGCTTCCAAGTAAGAAGAAGAAGAGTTGTTTTTTATATGCCGACTTTCTCTACCACTTAAGGCAGAATCAAACTGGCTTACAATCACCTTCCCTTCCCCTCCCCACAACAGACACTCTGTGAGGTAGGTGGGGCTGAGAGAGTGTGGCTAGCCCAAGATTACCCAGCTGGCTTCATGTGTAGGAGTGGGGAAACCAACCCAGTTCACCAGATTAGCATTGGCTGCTCATGTGGAGGAGTGGGGAATCAAACCTGGTTCTCCAGATTAGAGTCTACCGCTCCAAACCACCACTCTTAATCACACCATCAGCCTTAAACATCTCACGTTGATTTGGCACTGAGTCACATTTATTAAATTAGACATTTCTAAGTTTAAAAAACTGTTTAGGATGGCAATGTTAGGCTTTGGAGTGCATTTCATGTACCTCAGAGGAATTTACTCGTAACTCAGTGTGTATCCAATTAAGATTCTGGTACTGTAGGACGGTGCTGGCTTTGCCTTCTTTTAGAAACTCTTAAAATTGTGTCTTTCATATGAAAGACACAAACATATATAAGGTGTGCATATATACACCATATCAAGCACAGACACATATCTGAGTATACCTAGACAAAACAATAGCCCACGTGTAGCCAACAGCAGACTCCAAACATCAATGTCTGGGTCTTTATAAACATTATTTATTTCACAATTTAAAAATACTTTATCACAGCTGATATTCTCAAGGCAGTATGTACATTAAAATACACAATAACTGCCACTAGAATCAATACAAACAACAAGCAAGAAAACAATGCAAATGATAAACCAGCAGTCATAGAATTCTTAAATAGGCGACAGAAGATAAAATTATCTTTAAAGTGTGAGCAGCAGATAATGACAGCAAAGATGCTAGTGAATGAACAACTTGCTCACGGGATGTCAAAGTTGTCATAGCACTTCAGGAATACCTAACTAAAATTTATTTGAAATTCCTGTAATTGCTCTGAACATCTAAAAATGAGACATCTTTCAGTCTTACTCGAAAGGGGAAACATGATATGTACCCCCCACACACTATTTTCACATTAGTCAGATCATGGGAATGGTGTGGAGGAGAAACAGAGTGCTAAGCTCCCTTTCCTCAGTGCCAACCAAGGCCTTGCTCCAGATTCATTAGAGCAAAATTACATATTTAGAGTTATAAAATTTAAATAAAGTGTAGTTCCTCTCTCACACACATTCAAAATCCGTACTCCTGGGGCAGGGAGTTGCCTTTTGCTTCTGTAAGGTGTCATCCTTGCTTCTGTAAGGATGCCGTTCAATCTATCTGCTGCTCTCCAGAGGAGCTGGGGGGCATTATAAAGAATTTACTGGCTCATCTTGTCTACACAGCAGAGGCTTAGGTTGTTAGGCTGCAATCCTAAATGCATTTACTAGGGAGTAGCTAGGTAATATATGATTATAAATTCAGCTATCTACATAATATCCATTATGTGTATTGCATCTATTTTATCATCAATAATATCACCAGAAAATATCCCAGCAGACTTTTCTGATCAGTTCTCTATTTGAGCAATTACCAAAGTCATAATAAATGTAGAGTGACAAGCTGAAGATGCCAAAAGCGAAGCTGAATTCCCATCAAAAATATGTTCCTGATTTAAAGGCAATATTCTTTTAATTGGATGGCATGTAAACCATGAAGTCGTAATTAAAAGAGTGCGGAAATTTGATAGATAACTTGTAGAGAGAGTCTGAAAGAAGAACATGCCGCTCCATCCAAGGTCCTCTGGGTTTCCCCCCCCCCCCGCAAGCCTTTTTTAAACGAATAAATTTAAGTCTCCTAGTAGTATTTCTTATGAATCACTCATAGATTGTAGACTCAATATGCTATCTATTAATTGAGCAGGCATAAAGGTTTTAGATTATATGTATGCATGACCCTCAGAAGAATGTGCAGGATTCCTCCTTGCCCAGATTTATAGCTATTTGTTTTCAAGCAAGTGATAAATTATCATTCACCCTGAGACCCAAGGTTAGTTACTCATGATACAACTGCTTCTCTGCACATTAAAAAGCAGAGGCCTTGTATGCACAGTTTGTTTCTGCTGGAACTGCTGCTCTCTAACTGCACAGTATTTGCAGTCGAATTCTCAAAACACTATGCACAAGGGCTTTTTCCCCTGATGAAATTCCAGGAGTACCTTGCGATCCGTTATGCATATATGTCACCAGCCCCTGCCAGTGGGATTATTTTATTTGATCTAAACTGAGTGGCTATTTTACAGCCAAAGCAGAGAAGGGCCCGGACACCCACACACACACACACACACCAATTTGTTTCTGTGTAAGTCAGTGCAGGGGTCATAAGAACATAAAAACACTCACATGGTCATTTGTGACATTCATCGTTCCATTGGTAGTCTTGCACTCGCGAACAAAAAAAAAGTCTTTCATGCCTATAAGAGGACACATATAAGGGGAGGGTGCAAATCAGCCCAGCTCTGTTCCATCCTGCCTAGAACTGAAACTGACCCACATTCTCTGTGAAATTGACAAAATAAGTAGCCCTATAGGTAGTTTGTGATTATTTCAGCTTTCTCTAAACTTTTCTATCTGAAACTGACCCACACTTGCTGTGAAACTGACCAAATAAGCAGCCTCATGGTATTCCAGCATTATTCTCTTGCTAGTGCACTCAATAATGGCTTTGAGGGGAGGAGTTGGATAAGGGGGACAGACACATGGGAGGAAAAAGAAAGAATGAGTGTGAAGAGAAAAACCCGAAGTAACAAGTATGCACAGGACCAGCTTTTGATTTGGGACTGAGGCAGACGTTAAACTCAGGATAAAACAGCATCATGAAAACACAGGGAAAACATGAGAGGAGAGCATGGCAACTTCTGAAGTTGGGGGGTGACCATGAGGGGAGCAACCCATGCATAAAAGGCCCCTAAAACCTAATGCTAAAAGCACAGGCTGAAAATGAGCAAGTCAGAGTGAAGACAATACATTAGCAATAAAGAGCTGAGAGCTCTCACCTGATCTGCATGAGGGCTTAACAAAGGAATGCATTGAGTGCCTTGGGAGCATAATCTGCACACCTCACAGTGGTCTACAACTCTTGTCCTCACCCCCCTCTTTTACTTGCATGTGTTTATGCATGCATTCAGAACTGACCCATGACATTCCAACAGGATTAAGATACAGTGAAAAGCCAAACAAGTAGCTATCAATTAAGCGCCACCTACTGGTACTAGCTTGCTGCTGAAAAGTTCCTAAAAACACCAGGCCATGGGGTGGGGGTTAAGCCCTTTTTCAAAAACAGCTTTGGATTCAAGAAATGGCGGCTGTGGATTTCCTCTGCCCACTAAAAACAAATCAGTAGAAACAGCACATCAAAGCATCAAAGCTTCAAAGAATCAGCAAAGAGTGGTAGTGTGACCACCACCACACCAGTGGGATGGAAGAAACACCATAGATAAAATTTCAGCAGGATGGCTAATAAATATACATAGGAAAATGCAACAGGAAAATAGGCATACATGCAAGAGGGGCTTCCTTCACATACATGTGCTGGACATGAGAGCCACTTCATGAGCAATGTGGGTACCATTTCTTCACAACACCTCAGGGAGGAAAGGATGATGACTGAGTGAGAAAGACTATTATGATCAGAGTTGCCCAAGTGGTTGTGTTATTGATATTCACAAATATGCCCAAGCAATTTGGGAAGCCCCACAGGAAGCAGCAGGAATATGGTTCTAAGCGTATGTTGAGGAGTCTACTAATGCCCTCTGTATGCATCTTCTTATATCTTTCTGTATCATTGACCTATGAAATGCTACTTTTCTATAACTGACTCTTTGAGGATGTTCTTTTCACCCACATTAAACCTGTGTCCTTAATGTACACCCCAGATCCCAACAACAGGCCATGAGCTCATTAGTGAACTATTGTTATTTCTAATTTTAGATGGCATTTGAACAATTTTATAATTTATTGTATGCTAAGTACTGCCAACAGAGTGAAACCCATAGAGTGGGACTTCCCCACCTCCTTGTTCCTACTGCAGCCCTTCCCAGCTCGGGAAATTCCTGGAGATCTGGGGGTGGTGCCTAGTGAAGGCAGGGAGGGAAAGGACCCCATGGCAGAGTAGGAATTCGAACCCGGGTCTCCCAGATCCTACTCCGACATTCTTACCACTACACCATGCTGGCTCTTGATGGTAGCGATTGCTAAATAGTTAAGGTGGCAAGCTTTTGTGAATGGAGAACCTGCTGAAAAGCAACTGCTGATAAGGAATTAGGCAAAATCATACCCCACTACTCCTGCAGATGTAAAGCAAACACCACTGGTTGGATTGAACAAGTTTTTCCACTAGTGAGAAAGGGAGGAGGGTACCTTCTATTGGGGATTATGGGGCCTGCTAGGACAAAAAGCATGTGAGGTGTGAGTTGTAGGCCATTTATGCAGGGCTGTTTCCCCACAGCCACCCCCGACAACTGCTCTAGTGCTTTGTTTTTATTATGCTTGCCTTTCCTGACTGTCAGATGTCGCCGCGCTCTCCCCGCACCTTTCTGGCCTTTTTCTGGATCCTTGCTAAAACAGAGGCCAGAAAACATGGGCAAAACAAGCAAAAATGCACGGGGAGAGCGAGACGACCTCTGACGGTCGGGAAAGGCATGCATAATCAAAAGGAAAGCGCCAGAGCAGTCGCTGGGGTGACCGCGAGGGAAACAGCCCTGCATAAATGGCCTCAGTAAGGAAGGGAATTAAGTAAGGCTGAGTAAAAAATTGGGCTATATTTAGCCTTGTTAAAGCTTGTGCAAATACAAAGGTGGCGATTTCAGCTGATTTCTTGCTTGCCCCCTCCCAATCCTACATTGCCTATTATTCTGAATATTCCCCTCCCCAACCTTCAGCAGTGGCCTTTCAGAGGTGCAGGGGATTGTTAGCCAGTGCTATACAGGTTGCTTCTGCAGACTCCCTCCATCTTCAAATCTTGAATCCAACCCTTCAGGTCTTTTCATAGGGGACACCCAAAAGTGTCTTTAAACCACTCTCACACTATTGGTGTTTACAAGTAAATGCTGACAATGCTGAACAGGAATTTGAAGAGATTAAAAAAAAAAAACACAGAATACACATCTTAACAGCATTTGAACTTGCAAACAACATCATCACTTCGGGTGTTATATGAGGAAACACCTTTACAATTTTATTAAATGCCGCCCTTGAGTCAAGTTACTGCAAAACCCTCCCGATTCTTCATGGTGTGAATAAGATGGGTCTATCAGCCTCTTGAAGGTAGAGTAGCCTTCAGGGGTTAGAATTCCCCTGGGTTGCTGGCATTGTTTTCAGACACCTAACAGCTATTTACCCGCCTCACATCTTAACCACAGAACCAATTTAGTGTGGGATTAGCGGCCCTCACACATAAACTAAGGAAAACCTCCCATCAAGCACACAATGGAAGCTTTTCCACCCAGCAGATTTCTGATCAGATAATGGAGCAAACATTACCTTATTGAAAGAGCTTGTTTAGCCAGGTACTTTGCATCACAATTTTACCTGGGGTGGTTTAGGAGCAGGAATGTCAATAGGCCAAAGTAAAAGTAAGAAAAGGCCAGAAGGGGAGTCTGGAGTCTGTTTAAAAGACTACACACTGACAGCAATATTGGAACTTTTGCTTTAGCTTCCCCCCCCCCCCGTCCCGGCCCGCAATTAAGAACAGTAATCAACCTTCTTTAAAGAGAAGAGGGGTTCATCATGGCTACTAGCCATGGTGACTGAAGGGAGCAAAACATAGGCAGCAAAACTCTGAATACCAGTGCTAGGAGGCAGCATCAGGGGGAAGGACTTGGTTTCTATGCCGTTTGTTTGTCTTCTATGCCTTGTTGGCTTCTATGCCCTGTTTGCCTCTCCAGGGCAACTGGTTGGCTGTTGTGTGAAACAGGATGCTGGACTAGAAGGAGCACTGGTCTGATTCAGCAAGCTCTAGTTATGTTCTTATGTTCTTAACAGATGAACTGCCTTGGTGGATCAGCCCAAAGGTCCATCTAAGTCAATCTGCCTCCAACAGTAGCCAACTAGTGGAGAGTGAAGGTATCAGCCATTCCTGTATGTTTATCTTCGGTATCTGATGAATGAGATACTTCTAAATATGGAGGTTAACGTTTTTGATTATCATGGCATCTTTCATGAATTCATCCAATCCTTAATATTCAGCAAAGCCATATGCCATCTCTAAATCTTACTTTTTAAAATCACATTTGGGTCTGAACCTTCCTATTGTATCTTCAGAATAGTCCCAGGAGATGGGATGAGAGTGTCAGAAAAGTTACATCAGATCTCTTCCTCTTAGCTTTGTGACTCAGCCGAGATTTGAACACCAATTCAAGCCCAACTCTTGGTCCACTGCACCACACTGCATTTTTGTTACATACTTTGCAGCAAATCGCTCCGTACATTAATTATGTGGTACATGAAGAAACACTTCCTTAGTTTCCTAAGGTGACCCCAAGTTCTAGACATATGTGAGATGGAGGAGGACAGAACAGGGAAAAGAGAGGAGTAGAGTATCATTTTTGTTCACTATCTCCAGAATGCTGATTTAAAAGATTTTATAGCTCAGCATCCAAGATCAGGATTAGCCAGCCTTCTCCTCCAATATATCCCACTCTCACTGCTTCTTCTATAGAGTGTGCCATTGAATCACAACCAACTCATGGTGAACTTACGGGGAGTCCAAGGCAAGTGATGAGCAGAGGTGCTTTGCCATTGCCTTCAGCTGCACAGCAACCCCAGCTTTTCTGGATGGTCTCCTATCCCAATACTAACTGTGTCTGACCCTGCTTAGCTTCCGAACTCTGACAAGATCAGGCTAGGCTGGGCAATTAGAGTGTTGCCCTTTTTATGCATAAACATTTATTAGATTTGACCAAGAAAAGACCTCAGCACCAAGGACCCTTTCTCATCTCACAGTGCTTTTGTTTTCATGTTAGAAGATAACCAGTTAATCTCAGATGTTATCGCAACTTTAATTTAAACATCAAAGATTTGTCTTCCTGGATGAACTCTTTCGAACCCGGGAATGAATCATAAGCATATTGGAGACATGGAAGAGCAGCCGTAGACTTTCATAAAATACACCTTGTAAGGATGTCTGGAAAACTCTTGGTATAGAAATATACCTATGAAAAAAACATATTGATTAGTTCTGATGCTGTGGGGCAGCTGGTACATTTTAAGGAAATAATCTGATAAATTTTAAAACCAAACTGAACATATATGTAATATTGTGCTATTGGATGCGTTTCATTTTGAGTGATCAGATTCTTTTATTTTCTCTCTCCACCTTTGGGAGATTTTACATGTTTAGTTAAAACTTTATGTGTGAACTTTTTATAACTAATCAAGGCAAACAAGTCAATGTTTTATTTGCTGAAGTCAAAGGCTACTGCTGGAAGGAAAATTTAACACACAACAAAAACAAATCAGTGGTGTCTTGGGCAACAAAATCAAGATACAGATTAGATTGTACATCAAACCACATTGTCATCCTTCATATAGTTGCTCTATATCAAGTCATCCCATTGACAAGGTGTACAGAATCTTTCATTTCAATGTTTTCATTGGTAGCCAAATAATTACAAATTTAACTAAACACTGAAAGAGAGCAGAGAAAACAGAAAAAGGAGAATACATAAAAACTACACTGTCCAAATAGTGTCAGTCTTACATTATTACATTAGTTAGGAAAAGCATTAAGAAGATGCAAAACATTCAAACAACAGTCACAAGAACAATTTATAGCAGTAATGAGATCTGGAGTTAATATTGTTTGTAAAAGGCAGAAAGATCATGAAATGCAATTAGCAACAATTAGAAATGTTTGAACTCTGTCTTTGCTTAGAGACTTCCCCAAAACAGCCCCCCTAACTTGACTTCTATAGTTCGACCTGAGTGGGAAGAATTGTAGTAGGTATGTTAAAGGAGAGTGGTCCACAACACAAAGGGGGTGATTCTTAGCAGGTCTACTCAGAAGTAAATCCCATGTTGTTCAATCAGTCTTACTCCCAGGAAAGTGACCTTAGGATTGCAGGCAAAAAGACTGCAAGTGAAGGGTGGGCTTTCCTAGAACAAGAGCTTTGGCAAGCTCAAGCCATCGCTATTCCAACAAGAAGGAAACGTGGTAGGGGATCCAAGAAGTCAATGAGGATGAACAGAAAACTCCGTGATGAGCTAAGGGAGAAAAAGGAAATGTTCAAGAAATGAAGGCAAGGATATTCCTCTAAAGAAGAGTATCAGCAGGTTGCTAGGCACTGTAGGTCAGCCATCAGAGAGGACAAAGCTAATGCTGGCAAAGGAGGCTTGCTATAACAAGAAAAGCTTCTTCAAATATGTGAGGAACAAATGCAAGATAAAAGAGGCGATAGGTGCCCAATGTTGGGTGAAAATGGAGAAACTATGACAGATGACAGAGAGAAAGCAGAAAGACTCAATGCCTATTTTGCCTCAGTTTTTTCACTGAAAAAGAGAACAGCCTCATCTAGAGATGGTAGTAGGCAAGGCACGGCATCCAGGCTGCTGGTTGACATGGTCAGAGAGGTAGTTGAGAAGCATCTGACTGCATTGGATTCTAGAGAGCTTGCAGAGCCTTTGTCCATCACCTTCCAGACCTTTTGGAGAATGGGGGATGTGCCACAAGACTGGAGGAGGGCAAAGGTTATCCCAATTTTCAAAAAAAGGGAGGAAACTATATGCCAGTCAGTTTGATCTCTGTTTCAGGGAAGATACTGGAGCAGATTTTAAAGGGATCAGTCTACAAGCATCTGAAGGACAATTTGGTGATCCAGGGAGGTCAGCATGGATCTGTCCCCAACACGTCCTGCCAGACCAACTTCATTTCCTTCTTTGATTGAGTGACAAACTTACTGGATTGAGGGAATACTGTCAACGTTGTTTACCGGGATTTCAGTAAAGCTTTTGACAGGGTTCCCCATGATGTTCTAATGGGTAACCTAGAGGACTGTGGACTGGACTCTAGGATATTTAGGTGGACAGAGAACTGGTTGGAGAACCGCACTCAAAGAGTAGTTGTTAATGGCATTTCATCTGAATGGAGGGAAGTGTCCAGCGGGGTGCCACAGGGCTCAGTTCTGGGCCCGGTATTTTCAATATTTTTATAAATGATCTAGATGAGGGGTGGAGGGACTACTCATTAAATCTGCAAACACACCAGAAGATAAAGATAGAATTGAAGGAGATCTGAACACACTGAGAAAGTGGGCAGATGCTAACAAGATGCTATTCAACAAGGATGTACTGAGTTCTACACCTGGGTAACAAAAATGAGGAATATGCACATTGTATGAGGGATATACATCTGTGCAACAGTGTGTGTGAACAAGAGCTTGGGGGTATAGGTGGACCATATGAGCAGGCAGTGTGAAGCAGTGACAAAAAAGGCTAATGCGATCTTGGGGTGTATCAACAGAGGCATAACATCCAAATTGCAAGATGTCACAGCCCCCCTGTACACTGCACTGGTCAGGCCACACCTGGAGTATTGTGTGCAGTTCTGGAGCCTCACTTCAAAAAGGATGTGGACAGAATAGAGCGGGTACAGAGGAGAGCAATGAGGATGATCAGGGGCCTGGAGACTAAGCCCTACAAGGAAAGGCTGAGGGACTTGGGAATGTTTTGTCTGAAGAAGAGGAGGTTGAGGGGGGACATGATTGCTCTCTTTAAGTATTTGAAGGGCTGTCACTAAGAGGAGGGCAGAGAGCTGTTTCTGTTGGCAGCAGAGGATAGGACTCGCAATAATGGGTTTAAATTATAGGTGGAAAGGTACAGGCTGAATATTAGGAAAACCTTTTTACAGTAAGAGTTGTTCAACAGTGGAATCGGCTACCTATGGAGGTGGTGAGCTTCCCGTCACTGGAAGTCTTTAAGTGGCAGCTGGACAAACACTTATAAGGGATGCTCTAGGCCAGTGGTTCCCAAAATGTTCGGTCCACCGCCCCCTTGGTTCCACAAACTTAACCCCAGCGCTCCCTACCCTATAAAAAGCATTGTTCAAAATATGGGTTAGCATGACGCACTAAAGATAATAACAATAGAATTTCAAAACAGTAACAATTAACTGCACATCTATTCAAAATCAAATTAAAACTTTTTAGTTGAAATTTATTCAACAAAACTGGTGAACTTGATCCAGCGGTACCAGCTCTTCAAAGTCTGGGGGAAAATTCTGATAGTTTCCACCAAATACACCAGCATGGTGCCATAGCTCGATCTATTGTAAATTAGAGAGCAACACAGTTGAAGGGGCCCACTTTTAGCACCCCCCCCTTTCTGCCTCCTTGCCTCTTAGTGTTCCCCTAGGTCAGTCATGTCCAAAGTCCGACCCGCGGGCCAATTGCGGCCCATGGACCGGTTGAATCCGGCCCCCGGGGAGAAGGGTAAAGCTGCCGAGGGGCCCTGGGAGCCACTGCCAACCCCCGGGATCCCCGCTGGTCCACGGGCCAGGAGCCGGCTGGGCTGCTGCCACTCAGTGCCTAGGGAGCCCGGCGTGCCCAGGAGCTGGCCGGAGGCTGACCCAACAGGGGGAGGCTGGAGGTTCCACGCAAAGCCTGAGAATTGGCATTTCCCTGCACAGTATTATAAACGCCAGTCCTTCCGGTTGCATGGGAAACTGTACACACACACACATGCGCGCGGTTACTGTCTGCTACAATCTCCAGTGCCAGAAACGAGGGCTAGGCAAGGCCTGCAAGCGTGGAGAGAGGTGGGTTCCAGTAATTGCCCAGTTGCAGATCTGCCAAGACCCACCAGGGCTCCTGCTGCGGCCAGGACAGAGTCTACCCCAGAAGTGATATTGGCAGTTGGTCTAAATCAGGTATAAATATATTTGGACACAACATGTATACCTGGTGTTATGTTCCTGTTCATATTTTTTGAACTTAAAAGTTGACAGACAACCTTTATTACCAATAATATGTAATGTACTTTACAATGTTCCTGACATATATTTCAGCTTCCTGGATTTTTTTTCCATCTGGCCTTCAGATATGAAAGGCAGAGTGATTTAACACCTGTTTAATTTGTCATCCATGTGACGAAATGAAAAATATGCCGTTTGCAACAAACTTTGCATAAAATAGTTAATCTGCATTTAATTTTAATGGTTCAAAGAATGTCAGGCAAAATGGTTGGCCCTCATGCATGTTCACTTCATCGAATCTGGCCCTCTTTGAAAAAAGTTTGGACACCCCTGCCCTAGGTAATCCCACCGCCCCCAGGGGGTGGTACTGCCCACTTTGGGAACCACTGCTCTAGGCTGATCCTGCACTGAGCAGGGGGTTGGACTAGACGGCTTGTATGGCCCCTTCTAACTCTATGATTCTATTATTATTCTCCAACTCTAACCTTAACCCCAAATACATAGGATAGGGAGGTAAGCAATGAACTCTTTGGAAACGTCTGGAGCCAGGAGGTAAAAAAATTCCACAAGGTAGAAGTGGTGAATAAAAAAGGCAGTGGAATAGTGTTCTTTCAAATGAGGCCAGACTCAATTAAGTCTGTAATCCATTCATCACCTTTAAGTACACTGTGTAAACCATTTGCTAAAAAGCTTGAATTAGGTATTTCAGATTTATTTATTTTATTTAAGACATTTATTAGCCACCTTTCTTCCTTATGGAAATCATTAAAGTTAACTATAACTCAAAATGGCATACTTTTGTATCTGGAAGAACTAAACTGATATAGCTCTACAAGCTTCTAGAAAGGAACTGCTTTCTGTTGGGAGGGGCTGGATTAAGACTGGAGAGGTAATCTGTTTCTTAGGTCTAGTAACTTGAGACCTGTTTCAGCTGAGTAAATTCCTTCTGCTCCTGGTAGAACAGAGGTGCCTATAGGATTGTTTTACTACAAGTAATTTATAAACAGGGCCAGTTCAAGGTATTTTGAAACCCCAAACAATGTATATCCTTTGCTTCCTCCTATGATGCCACCAGATGGGTCTGAGCCAAGCCCCCAGGGCAATGCCTCATATACTCAAGACGAAGAAGAGTTGGTTTTTATATGCCAACTTTCTCTGCCTCTTAAGGAAGAATCAAAGCGGTTTACAATCACCTTCCCTTCTCCTCCCCACAACAGACACCCTGAGAGGTAGGTGGGGCCGAAAGAGCTCTAAGTGAACTGTGACTAGCTCAAGGTCACCCAGCTGACTTGATGTGTAGGAGTGGGGAAACCAACCTGCCTCACCAGATTAGAGTTTGCCGCTCATGTGGAGGAGTGGGGAATCAAACCTGGTTCTCCAGATTAGAGTCCACCGCTCTTAACCACTATGCCATGCTGGCTTGGACCGAGCCACTAGCAATGTAGGCTCAGGAGGTGATTCTGTTGCCTCCTGTATTGATAACGGCTGTGAGTGAGCTGAACCACTACGGTGGATGGGAGCTCTCCTTCTTGTATTGCCTCAGGCAGTCGCTATGGGGGCCAGCAGTGTAAACAGGCCATTACATCAACCAGTAAAAGGTATAAAGGAAACCTCCTAATCGTGAGAGAAAAAGAAACATTATATCATATGACCTTCTTAATAATATGGCAAAAGAGCTTCCTTTGACACATTAAGATTATAATTTTTTAAAAGCTATTTTCATTTTTCTTCAAATTTATTACAGGCTTTTTATGCCCTTCTTTCACCCATAACATACCAAAAAAATCTTTGCTGTCCCAAAATTTTAGACACCAAGTTAACGTTCCAACGTATAACTGTAGCTACAATTCTCTTATGATATAAAAGCTGTCCTGTCTTAGGCACTGAACCCTTTACATTTAAAAAGCTAATAAATGTTAAGGTCCAAAGATAAATTCTTCTTTAAGATCATATGTCACATTTGAGATCTGCAGCCATTGAACAAGCCCACCAGCAATAAAAGAATCCTCTTCTATCATTATTATATTTCCCAATGATATTATATATTTATTGCTAGTCTGTGTGGGATTAGAGACTAACATATGATTAATTTACAACAGTTCTCTCTTGATTTATTATTACATTACATTTATATTCTGCCTGCCTTTCTTCTATCCCAGAACTCAAGACAATATTCATAAAGTTCCCAGGAGACCTCCCATCAAGGCCTGTTTAGCTTCAGCGAAGCTGCTATATCATGTGCCTTCCAACCATATCCTAAGACTTTCAAACTTGAGTCCATTATATTTTTGTTGATGTATTTCCAAATGCTGTTAGCATCTTATTTCATTTTTTCCCTTCACTGAAAGACAGTTTGAATCGGCTGTTATCGCCCACCCAAAGTATATTACTGTCTTTCCATTTAATTTTCTTGGCTGCCACTGCATTCATAGTGGGGTAACTGTGCAAGGGTGGCCATCCTTCCCAGCTATTATGTCCCAAGTCAAGCCACAGTATGAGAAAGCACCCCTCTTGTAGACACTATACTATATATGTATCCCCTACTTGCTACAGTCTTACCATTGGACAAGCAGCAGCATAGCATAGCATGCTGGGTCCCAGTGGTAAGGCTAGAAGGTATATGATTCAGCAGCCTGGCAAAAAGACAAGCAGTTCTGGAACAGTGGCTGGATGGGAGATCTTCTAAGAACATATGATTGAACAGTGATTGATGATAGACAAATCCTGATGAAATAGGAAATACATTACAAGATCTCAGTGTGGGCCGATTTAAATGGTGAATATTCCAGGCTTTACACCAATAAGTGACAACAAGCCACACAACATAGAAGACAATTACTTTTCAGCATACCTTTATATGTATTTCAGGATGTGTTTCTAAAATGTGGAAATGTATGTATGACCACTGAAGTAGGCCCCATAGGCTGAAATGTATTTGGTTGTCTATTGGTCATTTACATATATTTATAATAATCAACCATCTTTGTAAATTATCAATTATCTTTTTAGAGTCTTTTAATTTTGGGGCCTAGTGTTTTTAATTGAGTGTACACTTTATAATAAACAATATCAGTATTTTGTATAAATTTGCAGCTCAACGTTTGGTTCTCTGTCTGTCTTGCTAAGGTTGAGTTTTTTTTCCTTTTCGTTATTCACACAGTGGCCAAGCAGTTACTCTGGAGGTAGGGTTGCCAACTGCCAGGTAGTAGCAGGAGATCTCCTGCTAATTCAACTGATCTCCAGCCAATAGAGATCAGATCACCTGGAGAAAAATGGCCGCTTTGGCAATTGAACTCTATGGCATTGAAGTCCCTCCCCTCCCCAAACCCCGCCCTCTTCAGGCTCTGCCCCCAAAATCTCCCACCGGTTGAGAAGAGGGACCTGGCAACCCTATCTGGAGGGCCAGCTACAGGGCATAGAGGTCGAGACCTTTTCCTGATGTTGACTCCTGGCACTGGTATTCAGAGGTTTACTGCCTCTGACTATGGAGGTTCCCTTTAGTCACCATGGCTAGTCGCCACTGATAGACATATCTTCCATGGATCTGTCTAATCCTCTTCTGTGTAAGCAACTTCAAGGTATGTGAAAGAAGACAGATGGCGTATTAATGCAACACGTAAATAATAGCATAGGGTAGCTAGGCAGGGGTACACTCTGCTTTATAATCAGTGCTCGGTATTAAAATACCAGGGTGATTGGCTCCTCCTGCACGACTGGCTGGCCCATGCACAAGCAGGATCTAAATAAAGTCTTCCCAGTCCAGTTCTGGCCCTATATCCACCAAATCATACTGGCTTTCCATTTCCAACCATCACGTTCCCCACAGTTCTATGTTAATTGCATAACTGAATAACTTTAAGCTGGCTGTATTTATTAACTTTGCAGCCAGAAGAGGAACGCAGACTCAAACAGACATTTTCCAATGCACTGCCTGTTTTGTTCTGTTTTGTTTTTCATATTTGGCTTCATCTCTGACTCGGTGTTCTTCTTTATATCACTCCTCAACAGATGCCACAAAATTCACCATTCATTTCAGTTTAGAAGCAGACCTCTGGAAGATGGCTGGCCTCAGAAACACTTTGATGCTGAGGAGGTAGAAGATAGAAAATGTTTCTTATTATGAACTCCTTTCAGATCTGCCACTGATTAATACCCAGGTTTACCTCTCTACCCAAATGGATGGGAAAGGCTGTTACAAGCACCTAACTCAGAATCAGGAGTGAATTTACACCAGCTGCCTTGAGTGTACTTAATTATACTAAGCTAGAAGAAAAGTCAACAAAGGCTTATAAACAAAGCTACTGTCTGGAGTTAACAGAGACCAGCAAACAGGCTTCCCGGTGTCAGGACTTTGTGTTTACCTCCAGAGGGAAGGATCAGATTTAGTTGGGGAAAATGACAGAATTTTCAGCCTGTATTAAAATCATACAATCCTCTGAATCAGATTTTTTTTTTGCTTCTGAAGATGAGAAAATGAATACTTTTCAGATGCTACAGTCATATGTACTGGTAGCCGACCAACCACACGAGCACATGAAGCTGTCATATATTTAATCAGACAATCAAGGTCAGTATTGTGGTGCAGTGGTTAAGAGCAGTGGTTTGGAGTTCTCATCTGGAGAACTGGGTTTGATTCCCCACTCCTCCACGTGAGCGGTGGACTCTAATCTGGTGAACCGGTTTGGTTTCCCCACTCCTACACATGAAGCCAGCCGGGTAACCTTGGGCTAGTCACAGCTCTCTTAGAGCTCTCTCAGCTCCACCTCCCTCACAGGGTGTCTGTTGTGGGGAGGGGAGGGAAGGTGATTGTAAGCTAGTTTGATTCTTCCTTAAGTGGTAGAGAAAGTCGGCATATAAAAACTCATCTTCTTTCTTCTTCTCTGACCAGCAGTCAGAGGATCTCAGGTTGAAGTCTTTAGCTTCACCCACCTCCTGATCCTTTCACTGAAGATGCTGAGAACTGAACCTGGGACCTTCTGTACCCAAAGCAGATGCTTTCCTACTGAGTCAACCCCCGCCCCCATAATATGCTCAGCATATAAAATCTGTGAACAGATCTGGGTGGCTACTAGCTGTTCAGTTTTCATGTTTGCTTTTTATTTCAGCCATTCCCCTAGAAAAACTTGGAAGAATGAGTTCGGCTGGGGATTCCCTCTAGCCCCCGCCAAAGCATTTGCTCTTTATTTGATCTTAACAGTCCCTATTGCTATCAGTGTCTTGAAAGCCAAGGGGGATCAAACACAGAAAAATTAAAACCATGCTTCCCTGCTAAAGATGTAGCAATGTATTGACTGCCCCTTAGGGAAATTTTGTTGCTTCACAAACCACAGCCATCCAGCAGGGAAGAGATGAAGAAAAATGTGTGTTCCCATGACCATACATGAGAACAATAGATTGGACAGGAGGGTTGGAATCAAGCATCTGCATAAACACTGTGTTCTTTTCTTTTTTTGTTTTCTTTCTTTTTTGTGCTTTCTAACCTGCCGCATTCTGAAGGCCTAAGGCAAGTAACAACCAGAGCTGAAGTTGTGCTAGGCTTACTCTCAGATTATAGGAAGTAATAATAAAGGCAAGAAAGTATTTGAGGCCTTCCTATATGATAAGTATACAGTGCAACAAATTATGCTGTTATTTAAACATTGTGTGTGTGTGTGCCATCAAGTTGCAGCTGACTTACGGCGACCCCATAGGGTATTCAAGGCAAGAGACGTTCAGAAGTGGTTTGGTTTGCCATTGCCTGCCTCTGCGTGGGCTGAGAGAGTTCTGAGAGAACTGTGACTGGCCCAAAGTGGGGAATTCTAATCTCCAAATTAGAGTCTGCCCGCTCTTAACCACTACACCATGCTGGCTCACTGGCACAATGATAATAATTTTAGTAATAATATTGTGAGCATCTGAATGCTAATATTATGGGAAAAAGAGAAATAGTTCATTCTAGCTAATTTTTATACTTTATGTATGATTTTGTAAACCTCTATCATCCCTTCCCTTCGCTGTCTTTTCTCTAAACCCCAAAGCCCCAAGCTCCTTATCTCTTTTCTCTTAGGGAATTCTTAATTAAAGTTCTAAACTCTTTCTTTGTCCTTGACTCCAACCTAGCAATCTGGAAACATTATCTGGGATGTGACTATAATGAGAATTGTGGGCCCCTATTGGATAGTGCCTGTGCCATCCTTGATAATGAAGGACATAGCTTCCCCACACATGCAGTAGGTCTGCAGTATCTCATTTAGAGGCCTTTCACATATGCTTCCTAATTCTTTTTACTGGAGATGCCAGGGACTGAACTTGGAGCCTTCTGTGTGCAAAGCAGATGTTCTGCTATAGCTTTCTCTCAGCCCCTTCCTTCTAGGGTTGCCAGGTCCCTCTTCACCACTGGCGGGAGGTTTTTGGGACAGAACCTGAGGAGGGCTGGGTTTAGGGAGGGGAGGGACATCAAAGCCATAGAGTCCAATTGGCAAAGTGGCCATTTTCTCCAGGTGAACTGATTTCTGTTGGTTGGAGATCAGTTGTAATAGCAGGAGATCTCCAGCTATTACCTGGAGGATGGCAACCCTACTCCCTTCCTAGCCCAATCACACATGCAAATGATCATGGCCTTGCAATCATCAAGTCACAATACTCATCCATGTGTAAACCAGCCACAGTGTTCCACATCTTGTGCAGTGAAGCACATATTTTTCTTCCTTCTTTCAAAAAGCAAGGGATGAAACAACAATATGACTATGGTCTCCATCCCATCCACCCCTAGGCAATGGCTAGAATCATAGAATTGGAAGGGACCACCAGGGCCATCAAGTCCAACCCCCTGCACAATGCAGGAAACTCACAACTACCTCCCCCCTCCACACCCCTAGTGACCAGAAGATGGCCAAGATGCCCTCCCTCTCATCATCTGCCTAAGGTCACAGAATCAGCATTGCTCACAGATGGCCATCTAACCTCTTCTTAAAAACCTCCAGGGAAGGAGAGCTTACTACCTCTCGAGGAAGCCTGTTCCACTGAGGAACCACTCTGTTTCACTTCCCCTCCCCCCGTTCCCAAGGTGGCCAGCCAAGGGTTGGCAACCCTAGCCAGATCCTAATTCAAAACACTAATTGCTACACCACATTGTCCCTCATATAGTCCATCAGATATGGGGTATTAGGGCACAACTAGGTGATATGATGTCCCCAAGGGCAACCCAGGGACGCCTTAGCCATATTACCTCAGAATTTCTGTCATATGGAAGACCAATCCTGCTCAGGACCACAGCAGGTGAAATGTCTGTGGCATCCCCAGATTGTTTCTGGGAATGTCATATCATGTAGTTGTGCCTTTAGTGATGGCATCACCCAAATCAATGGCAGCCAATTTTGAGAGAGGCCACTTCCTGAACAGACATTTTTCTCACTCTGAACTTCCTTCGTCTGCCGTCATTGACATCATCTTGGAGCCACATCTGATTGGTGATGTGATAGTATTGTTACTGATTGTCTATGTGAGGTATCACTGGTAGTTGGCGGAACTCCACTTTTTAAAGGGAAAAAAATTATCCTGAAACACTTGCTGACTGGGGCTGTGAATACCAATGAAAGGTAATAAACATATAAGGTTTTGGGAGCTTTTCAGAAAATATTTTGAGCCCCCACAAGTCCCGTTTCCACACTGAAAATGTTCACTGGAGAACATTCCACTCAGCCATAACAGGGTAGTCACAGCCAATCACAACTTCCCATTGCAGTGAATGAGGCATAAGTGGTTACTGCATGCAATCCACACATAGTGCATAGGTTTTCTTACATGGCTCCATTGCTATATCTGAAGCAGTTCTTAGGTCCAGATCATGAGTTTGGGGATACAAAGCATAGATCTCTGAGAAGGTCATAAAATCTGGAGAGAATTATCAAGAATCTAAAAACAAATCACTCACAAGGACAAAGAACCATAGTTTATGAAAGAATAAATCTTGTCTCTGACCTTTTGCAGTCCTGAGAGTTAATAAAATAGTGACCAAGAGAGAACCAAGGGATGTAATTCATTTAGACATTCAGAAGACATTTGGATAGATTGACTTCCGTAGAGGTTATTAAGGAAACTCAGTAACCCCCACAAAGTGAGAGGTAACGGGCTGTCATAGAATCAAATCTACTTGTAATTAGCCTACAATAAATAGGCACTTCTAGGTACTGAAAAAGATTCATAATGGAGTACCCCTTGAGATCATTATTAATAAGAAGCAAGAAAAGCTGAATTGTAAGATGACAAAATTTGCTATTGGTATGGAACTCCATAGATATGGCTACAAATAAATTTGTGAGGAAACTCAAGAGAGTTTTGTAAAATTGCAGCACTATGTTATATCTCCCACAACAATGTTCAGGAAAATCAACAGGACATTATTTATGCACTCTCCCCACCACACTTTGTATATTTTATGTATTTGCCCTTTGTACTGCTTGTAAAATTAGCACGGGGCACAAACTGTTGCTTTTTCCATCTACATTCCACCCTTCTTCATAAGGGGTTGGATCCATACTAAATTTTTCATTGGTGGAGCAGACCTTTCCTGGCTCTTCCCTCCCACTTCAGCTGATCTCCATGAAATGCTGCTCTTGGGGCATGAGGGACCCTGAGGAACAATGTGATGGCAGCCTGCAGCCGGAAAGCGGGATCAATGGAATTGCCAGTTCTGTCTGGATCCAACTGTAAAAGTTCAGGACAGGATGTATAGCCCATTGATCTTCACACAATTCTGTGAGGACAGTTAGGCCTTATTTATTTATTTTGTCAAACTTATATAACCTGCTCTACCCTAGCAAGCCTAGCTGAGGTAGGGGGTTTCTTGGTTATAAAACTCTCTGTCCTCTGTTTCATAGTTGCCAGGAATGCAAACGAGCCAGCGTGGTGAAGGGATTAAGAGTGGCAGACTCTAGTTTGGAAAACTGGGTTTGATTCCCCACTCCTCCACATGAAGCCTACTGGGTGACCTTGGGCCAGTCACAGTTCTCTTAAAACTCTCTCAGCCCATGAGGAGGCAGGCAGTGGCAAACCACCTCCAAATGTCTCTTGCCTTGGAAACCTTATGGGGTTGCCATTAGTCAGCTGTGACTTGACGGCACTTTCCACCACTACCATGAATAGAAATATAATGTGTTTTTTCAACAGTGACTGACTGAAGACATTAAATCAGCAGTCCAGTGGCACCTTGAAGATTAACATCTATTTTAGCATAAACATTCCTGGGTCAGAGCTCACTTCTCCAGATTCTATGAAGGGGAAATCATTGTCCTAGTACATGAAGAAGTGAGCACTGACTACTGAAAGCTCACCCTGGAGTAAATTTTGTTAGTATTTAAAGACTTCTGTTTTACTCTGCTACAAGAGACTAACATGGCTAACCTTCTGGAATTAAAAAGGAGACTGACCCTGTGCATCTGCAGAATGCTCCCCTCACCCTCACAGCCCATGACGTTCAGACAATTATGAGGTCTTGTTCCCTTCTTTTTATAAAGTAAGCTGTGGCTCCCCAAAGACTTTTATAAACAACAAACTCTGTTTTTTTGGTGAGAGCATGTCCTCTGGGAGAAACTGCTTTCTCTCTCTCTTCCCAGACCTCCAGTGATTCCCTCTGAACTCTCCCAGCTTTTATAAAGACACTCCCTTCAGTTGGCAGCCATGTGTGAAGCTAATTAACCCTGAGGGCCAGCGGCTGGTAGTTGATTTATTGAGAGCCTCACCCTGCAAACACTACAGAGAAGTGAATTCAAAACCCATCTTTGTATTTCTTTATTCTCATTCCTTTGTACTCTGTGGTTGTGAACTACTCTGTATTTCCTCCATAGCATTTAGTCATGTATGGGATAGACACAAATGTAATGAGGGCATCAAATCTTTTGGGATTTCCTTAACCTTTGTATGTAATGTTCCATTTGTTTCCCTTCTCCTGAACTGTTCTATGGCCATCAATAGGACAGGTACCTTTGGGAAGCTGAGCAAGGGAGGAGGCCATTCAGATCATATTTAGGGACATTGGCAGCATTCACCTAGAAAGACCCTAAACTTTGGGAACTGTAATGGAGAAAACCATGGCAAATCTGTCAGGGGATGCAAACTATTGTTCTGAGATCAGTGGTCAACAGACCCTTTGCTCTATCCATACCTATGTTCATTAGAATACTTCTGTTGATGCAGCCCAAGACTGCATTTGCCTTTTTAGCTACACATCACACTGCTGACTCATGTTCAGTGTTTGGTTTACTAAGACCCCAAGATACTGCTCAGACAAGTCTCCCCCATCCTATAATTATGCATTTGATTTTTCCTATCTAAATGCAGAACTTTACATTTGTCTTTGTTGAAGTGCATTTTATTAGTTCTAGCCCACTTCTCCAGCTTGTCAAGATCATCCTGCATCTTGGCTGTCTTCTACCATATTTGCTACCCCTCCCAATTTAGTATCATCTGCAAATTTAATGGAGCATTGGTCTGAGGATGAGCGGGGTTCTTCATATGTTCTTATGTTACGTAATGCCCTACAAACAAAAACTAATGCACATAACACAACAAATTAGACACACATCTGCATGACAGTGTGCAGTATATTTGCCATAGTTTTGACAAGATAATCACACAGAGTCAATTGTCTGTAGGCCACAGGAAATTTCCCTTATATGTTCCCATGGTGACATCTATCCATATGCCATTTTTCTTCCACCCTTCCTCTGGTTCTCCCCTCCTCTATTTTATCCTTACATAAACCATGTAAACTAGGTTAGGCAGGCTGAGAGAGGGAGTGCCTGAGTAATCCAGTGAGCTGAGTGGGGATTTGAACCATGGGCTCCCCAGTTTGGCATTTTAAACATTGCACCATACCAACTTTGATCCTGAATGTACATGGAAACTTGCCGATACGGTTACAAGTGAGTAGGCTAAAAGAAAATGGTAAAGAAAGCTGAGGAAACAATGGACAAAAGAAAGTTGTGCTGGAGAAGTCACAGACGGAAGCAGCCTAGGAAGGGAGATGAATGGAAGCAGGGATTGAGGGGTGGGAAATGAGAGCTTGCTAGGAGTCGGTGTGGAGGCAGCAGAAACATGGAAGCAGATAAGGAACCGACACAAGAGAGCCAAAGGAAGGACAAATGAAAGCAAAAACCACAAGAAAGGAGAATGAAAGCAGGCTCCAAGGCACAGATGTTGGGGGGAGGGAGCTAGCTAGGGTTGCCAACCACCAGGTGGTGGCTGGAGATCTCCCACTATCAGTAGACTCTGACATGGAGAACCTGGTTTGATTCCCCACTCCTCCACGTGAAGCCAGCTGGGCTAGTTACAACTCTTAGAGCTCTCTCAGCCCTACCTACCTCACAGGGTGTCTGTTGTGGGGAGGGGAAGGGAAGGTGATTATAAGCCAGTTTTATTCTTCCTTAAGTGGTAGAGAAAGTCAGCATATAAAAACCAACTCTTCTTCCTCTTCCTCTATTACAACTGATCTCCAGGCGACAGAGATCAGTTCACCTGGTGAAAATTACCACTTTGGAAGGTGGACTCCATGGTATTATACCCCAATGAAGTCTCCTCCCCTCACCAAACCCACAAAATCTCCAGGCATTTCCCAACCCAGAGCTGGCAACCCTAGCACTAGCACAGAACAATGTGGGAAGCTGAAATTCACACACTTTCCATACACATTCCTACCATTTGAGGTGCATCCCTCTAGTATTATATTAGTCATCATCCTCTTAGAGAATATTGTGCAGTTAAAAGACAGATTCTCTCTGTAACCTTATCAATACAAGTTTTCTCTTCCTCCACTCTTCTTATACTCCTAGAGAACAAGCAAATGAAGGCAGCAGCATTCACTGAAATTCAAACTTAGTTTTCCCACTAAGGTTTATGATTATGTTTTTATCCGATGGGTCATTTTCCCAGGATGAACTTTTGGAGATCATTAAAGATGTGAGAGATGTTAGGAAAACAATTTTTGTTATAATGTTGTGAAGGCAAAAATAATAATCTAAAACACTGTGACCAACATATTCTTTTGAAAAGTTAAACATACTCACTTTTAACTACCTTCCTCTATTTTAAATTTAGAATCCTCCACTTGGCAGGCAATTTATCTGACAAATAGGGAAATCACCTCTGCTGTGTTTCATTGGCAAAATTCAAAGACTCAGGGCGTCAGCCTCAGTGAAAGCCATGCTTTCTACCAGAGAGATCACAAATCTTAGTCCCAAATATGTGACCAGAAAACTGGGGCTTTCCAATCTGCAGATAGAGCCTTGAGTTAGTGATAGTTTCAGAACATATGAATTTTGAACATGCCCCACACCATGAGGAGGATCTACATGAACAATGGTAATGGGCCAAAGAGAACCAATCACAAATATGTCATACTTCTAGATGTATTCCTTGGATGAAATATTGGATATTTCCAGGTTCAGTTGATCTGTAATTAAACTGGAGGCACTAGTTAAATAATGTGAACTTAGTTTTCCACAAGTGCTGAGAATGTTCTTCTTTTTTGTGCACCCTGCTGCCTAGACACTACTCCCATATGTCTTGTGTAGACTGCTGAGCTACTGCTCCAATTCACAGAAATTAAACTTTCCATCATCTGGTTTTTATATTTGGAAAATGTCAACTATACTTCCTATCATTGTTGCTTCAATGGTGCAGGCCTTCACTGAATTTCAAAACACATAACTCAGCTCTTGAGCATTTCTTTGGTAAATATTGATAATGGTTTCAAGTTCTTTATTAAATAACTTTCTAAGAAGGCTGAGGACAAGGCACCATTTTTCATGTGCCTGTGAAGATAAGAATCAGAACTGATCTTTTTCTGCGATGAAACACATGGATCTCAGTACTTCCTTGTGCAGCCCAGTCCCCCCACCATATTATAAACGTTTAGTTTGAAACACTGTATCACCTAGAAAAGCCACTTGAAGAAGCCAAGCCAAATGAAACTATTGCAAAATATTTGACAGTGTATTAAAATACCCATAACACACCTGCACAAATGTATTGCTATAATATATGCCAATAAAGGCTTGTGTTGTGTATGTGTATTGCTATAGGATTAGGAGATTCTTTTGGTAGATAGATATTTTGTGTCTTCTTCAATCCTGTGATTTTCTAGGTTTGCTGAAGTGGATGCTGAACCAGTTCCTTTTAAAAACTAATTAATGCCCCCAGTAAGCCTGTTAAGCATTCTTTTTAAAATGTCTACACTCTAAAGAGTTGGTCAGGTAGGTATGTATTGACAATTGTTCACCACCTAGGCATCTACAAATAACATGAACCGGTTTCAAGCATATAATAGTATTATTGCACTGTGGCTTACTTTGCATAGTGGTTGTTTGGATAAAAAAAGCTATACAACACTTTGGCAAATTTGAAATGCTATTACAAAAAGTTAGAAGCTGCAAGGATTACACCCTGCCTGCACAATCCAGGCAAGCCTGTCCCAGCAGATATTCACACATATTTGCCAAGGACCTAAATATAACATCTGATGTGTACACTACAGGCCAGAATATTCAGACTGTGTTCAAGATTCTTTTTAATGTTTAGGTAAGTTTGTGTGTGTTGGAAATCTTTGTATCCTGATGTTATGATTAATATGGCTACCCCTCTCCTATTTTTTATATGTAATTTCTCCTCCTTCAGAATCTGGATATTTTCCTTTGAATTGTTTTCAGTCCACCATTCCATTTAATTTGCCATAGATAGATTTGTAATTAGAAAGAGGAAAGTCCTTTCTGATGCTGAAGATTCCTCCTGTACATAAAATCCTAGGCGGCATAACTGTGGGTTTTCTTTGGGATCATGGCTATGGGCACTGTTCTGAATTGTCTCAAAATGTGCTTGTACTCACAGGATATGAGTTTGCAGTGAGAAGAAGATTGCTACTACATTGAACTCTGTATATTGCTCAAAAATTGAATGCTCAGCAACTGTTTTGTATTCTGCCCTGGCTCAGAGACTTCAACCAAGCATTTACCAAATGAAGGCATCTGACTGTGATGCCATAATTTAGTAAATTTCAGTACTAAGTCACCCTTATGAATAAGGCAGAAACAAGACTCCTGTAAATGAATGTCGGGGAAAAGTTAAAAAATGTTTCCTTATAGGTTTTTCTGTGTTTCTTTTCTTTGTATCAAATTTGTGACCATTAGTTTGTCCTATGCACACAGTACGTATATTGGCAGATGTTAAAGTGACTATCCTAAAAGTGGATTTCAAAAACAGGACACTATAGTATAGGAGATTGCTGAGATACCACTATAACCACTGGCCAACTCCCACCTTTTCCTAGGTTTGGCCCAGCCCAGGGGTGTTGTTGGGGAGTGCCTGGGGGTGACTGGGCCCCCCAAAATTTCTGGCGAGCCCCTCCCTAAATCCCCCATGGCCCTGCCTCCATAGATAGTGGCAATGGAGGCCCCTCTCTGTGATGTCACTGGTTTCTCCCTATGATGTCATAGCAATGTCTCTGACCCAGCCCCCCCAAAATTGGAAAATCTATGCCCCTGCCCCCACATGTCCCCGCATAGCAACCATATGTGAATACATTGGCAAGTGAACTAAGTAAAAACTGGAACGCTCCTCTCATGTAAACTGGCACTGGGAAGTGATACCTTTTGTCTGATTTAAGAGATTTATATCCTGCCTTTCAATTCAGAGACTATTCAAGGCAGCTAATTAATAAAAGCTAATAACAACATCAATAAAAACTAACTACAATAAAAATCAATCTGTTGCATAGTAATTAAAACAGCAACATCAGATCAATCTCCCCTGGTGCATAAAGGCCAACAGAGGTGTCACAAGGTGAGTGTCTCTGAGAATGAGTTTCATAAATGTAGTTTGGTGCCATTACAGAGAAGGCCCTTCCCTCTGGTTGCAGCCTGTCTCCCTTTGAAAAGCTGGGACACTCTAACAAGGACTTTATTAAATGGTCATAAAAGGGTAGGTTCATATAGGAGCGGGCAGTCCTTTAGATCCCTGTTTCTGTTGTTGCTCTGAGTTTGGTATTTTCTCTGCAGCTGCATCAGGACAGAGATGCTTTTTGTGGAGAATTTTAGAGCATCTGAACCAGAAACCTAAAAACATTCTGAAGCCTAATTTCTTGTGTAGCCAGCAGATTTGTGAGAATCTCATCTTTCATTTTTTAAGGCAAATTCCCAGTCTTTACCAAATAGTTTATTTATTTTTTTATCCATTAAAATATTTATAGGCCATCTTTCACCAAGTGGAGCTGAGGCAACTAAAGCCTAACCGTAAAATGCACTAAACTAAAATGGCAAATGGCAATTCAAAGAGCAAAGTATCATTTAAAACACACATTACAACATGTCAGAAAAAAAGGCTTTCCTAAAAGCTTATGCTGATGGCTTTTGGCTAACCTTTTAGGAGGGAGTTCCCTTTTTCACAGGTCACTAGTACAGAGAAAGGCCTCCTCTGAATTTGTTAGCTGTCACAGGCCAAAACTGATGGATTCTGCAGTGGGGCTTCTTGAACTGACTGGTTGCCATGGTGGCAGGAATATGCTTCAAGAGATGAAAACAATTTGTGTCAAAGACTAGAGAGGGTCACAGAAGAACTACCAGAAGAAGCAGATCTAAGCAGGAGCCTTGGGGCTCTTTTAAGACTTACACATTTTTTTGTGAACAGTCCACTTTGACAGATGCAGGTGACAAAGCAGTCTTTCATTCACAAAAGCTTGCGATGGAAAAAAATAGTTTTAGTCTTCTTCAAAATGCCACAAGGCTCCTGCTTAGTTTTGCCGTAACAAACTATGATGGCTATCTTCTGGAATTATTTCAGAAGATGTCTTCCAGTGTAAAGTTACCAACTTGTCTCATCTCCCTGGCATTCACTACTGACTGCTATTGTTTTGTATCTCCCATCCCTTCTTACTCTCTACCAATCTTTATTGCAACCATAGTGTGCAGCATGGCACATCATGGCCACGGGAGATAGCACTGTCATCATTCATATGTATGCACAGTGCTGTGGGAGCCACATATTTGTGGTACAATCCCATGTTGCTTGAAAATGTGTCTGAATTAATTGCCACATAACTGGGCCAATTGCATTTATTTATTCCCCCCTTTTTATCTATTATCTCCCTCCCTCCCTATCTATCCATGTATCTAGTTGCTCTGCCTTTTCTCTTGGGGGACAATGGGGTGGGTAAGAGTGATATGACTGCCCTCATCTACATGGAGCTTGCAGGGAGTCACGCTAGTCCAAAGCAAAGCCCCAGAACGAAAGCCACATAATATCTTTTATTGAGACAAACTGTTTTGTGTCATTTTGGTTATTCTTTAAAAAAGGTATTATGAAGTTTTTGTGTTTGATTTATTTATATGGTTGCTTGTCCACTCTCCCTAGTGCCTGTGGATAATGGATGTGAATTGAGCTGTTCCATGGTTCAGTTGATGTTGTGTCCATCATCAAGTGAGGATGTGTGATCCATCAAGTTGGATCAAAGTTGTTAGGTCAAGTAATCAAACATGATTTATGTAACTGGTGGACTAAGTTATTCCACTCTTGTTCATGTGCAAAACGGGGATTGTTTTCTACGCTGTGGAACTGGAGAGGTGGATCTGCGGTATGTGAAGGTCCTTGGCTTAATAGCTTTTTAGCAGTCCATCAAAGAAGCTTCCCCACTGTACTCTGCTACAAAAGAAATATTTTTTATTGACTGCATATCCGCCAGACAGCATCCCTTTGTAGTGAAGACCGTAAAACATCATGGGAGAGGGGAACCTTGAGTTTTTCACCCCTTTCCAGTTAAATTATAGGCATACCCAAGAGGAGTTCCTTTTAAAGCAAGCTAAACAAAAAAGACCAACTCCCACGCCAACATCATTACAACAGGAAGGCAATAGGAAGTCTTCCAGCCTGGCTTGGAAAATATTAGTCCACATGAGTTTTGACTTCTTTCTCCTGCATTAAAACCAGAGAACGAATGTTTACTTGTCATGTTTGTCTCTTTCCAGAACTGCACGATGTCAATTGCAGTTATTTTCGTTTGATAAGTAGTATTTAGAAGTCCAAATTGGAGGCTATACATTAAAACAAGCAGGCTGCCGAACTATTCGTTTCTATTTAATAAATGATCTACATTTGAACTTGAAAATGCTGACATTAGAGATTAAGCACTCCTGACAAGTTAAAAACCTTGGAGGAAAATTCAGTGATTAACTGTTGTCGTTCAGCTGCAGTGCTGACTTATATGGGTTGTTCACTCCTCTGCTGTCCTATGACTCTTGATGTCTGTGGCTGATCATAATCTGAGAGCCAGCATGGTGTAGTGGTTAACAGCGGTGGACTCTAATCTGGAGAACTGGGTTTGATCCCCCACTCCTTCACATGAACAGTGGACTCGATTCCCCACTCCTCCACATGGGTGACCTTGAGCCAGTCACAGTTCTCTCAGAAATCTCTTGGCTCCCACCTACCTCACAAGGTGCCGATTGTGGGGAGAGGAAAGGATTGTGAATGTAAACCAGTTTGAACTCCTTAAAAGGTAGGGAAAAAATCAGGGTATAAAAACCAACTCCAACTCCTCCTCTTCTTCTTCCCTCCCAGTAGGCCTAGGCAGGCAGCAGTGCCACTGCAATGGGCACCAAGGTGCCACCTGATGGGTTTTCTGGGTCTAGGTTCCTTCTTCCCCCAAGCAAAGAGTCAGTCTTGGCTTTCTGACGCTGGAGCAGGAGATGCTTCAGAAAACCCCAGGAGGCATCATCACCCCATTCAGAATTAGTTACTCCCATAGGAGGCAGGAGGATGCTAGGTTTGGAACCTCCAAATGGTTTCTGATTGCATTCACATATTGTCCATTTTTACCAGTCCTACTACCCTTTCTCAAAGTTCCACATGTGCCTACAGGCTCAACAAGGTTGGAGATTGCTGGTTCAGATGCTTTTATGTCATAGATGGGTTGCTGCTGAACAATGCAACGAATTTGAAAGACTTTGCCATTTGAATTCTAAGGTCAATCAACAACTTGTGATTTGAAAGGCCATGGCATGTGGGCTATACTTATTAGGTTTAATTAAGTTTTAGATTTAATAAAGTAATGCCTACATGCCAGGGGCTTTTGAATCACCACTTATTGTTTCATCTCTGGTGGATATTTTAATAAGATTTTAACAAACAAAGGCAGACAACATTTGCTGCTTATGTACAGCATTTCTAGTTATTTGAAGCCTTAGAAACAGCACCTGGGGCATTTTAGGATACTCACATCTTTTCCAGGATGCTATAATGCTCTACCCCACATTTTCCAAAGCTAGGTTTTCTTCAAACTCCAGGTTTCAGACTTTAAGGATCATTATCTGGGATTAGGGTTAGTAATCTTAGTCACCACCATACAGACAAAATGAGAATGTCGGGAAGAAGGATGACCCCCTATCTTCCCTACCCCCAACATACTTTTCTAGATGGGAGAAAATTTAAATATGCAACCCACACATACACATACATATACAACTGCTACCTCAAGTGGTAGGGTTGGTAACATCTCTCCTTCATGAGGCAGAGTTCAACATATCTTCTAGACCAGGGCATCCAACCTGTTTGTTCTGAGGACCACATTGACATAAGTATTTGGTAGGCCAGGCAAGCATGAGGGTGGAATCTGCCCCATCATTATGCTACATCTTCCCAAGTGGCTGTAGGACCTGTAAAGGAGGATAGGGTCACCCTTTGCAGACAGCTTCTGAGACATGCATAGTGCTGGCTCCATGTCACTTCAAGCACACTGATATTAAACCTCCGGGTATGTGCTGTTAGAGACACAGAGCTAATCAGGGCTCTGAGAAGCCCCAGAGTGCCAGAGGAAAAGGGTCTGATGGTTGGCAGGTTTTCCTCTGTAGTTTGGATACTCCTGTTCTCAATGAAGACCTAGGCACCATTCATTTAACATCATTTTGTGGTCTACACCCCAAATACTATCCCTTATCAATGCACATCTCCTAGAATATCAATCACAGCTATACTGTTTTATAGGATCCTTATGATTTCTCTCAGCACTCCATCTTGGGAGGTAGGTCATTATTATTCCAATAATACAGAAGCTGGGAGATAATGAATTGCTTCTGGCCATTCAGTACATTCCCTGATGAGCTGGGATTTGGTTGCTGGCCTCCCAAGTTGATAAAGTATAATGAAATTACCGTTATGCTAATTCAGCTACAGAGTAAGTACATAGTGTTTTAGAACATAATTATATCATGTTAAGGTAATTGTAGTGCACGACCAAATGCGCAAATGTTCCTGATATATCATCAGGTACCTTTTTCTCCAGAAAGAAAGAAATCAGAAAAAGAAAAGAAGGGCAGATCAGGGAATGTTTTCTCTACATGTCAACGTGCAGAGGGATCAATAAACTAGAAAAATAAAAAGGAACAAATTCCTCCACAAAACTGCCATGGGAAGAAATACCAGGCCGGAAAAGTAATCTAGTACTGAGAACATATTATTATTCCTCTTACTCAAAATTCCAATAGTGATGCTAAAATGGAGAAACAAATCAGGGAGATAAAAAGTTAAAGTACCTTGTTTGACACAGGACTTCGTAGGGCTGCAAACCCCTCCCCCCAAAAAAGAGCATCCAAAATGATTAAAAGGTTGGAGGATCTTCCCTCATTTGGCACAGAAAAGACTAATGCATTCGGAACTTTTTAGTTTAGGCAAAAGATAACTAAGCAGTACATGATATCAGATTATAATACCATGAATGATGCAGAGAAATGGGCAAAGAAAGGTTTTTCTTTCTTGTGTAGAATTAGAATTTGGAGTCACCCAGCAAAATTGATTGGTAGTAGATTTAGGAGAGACAAAAGACATTCTTACACATACAGCAAATAATTTATTTATAGATTTCACTGCCACAAGATGTGGTTATGGAGTCATGGGAGTCATGGGTTGCCAGGCCTCCTGCTGTGGTGGGAAGCCTCCTGCCGATCGTTGCTATTGGCTGTCACCATTCCAAGTGGTAGCAGGCCTCTGCACTGGTACATCACTTCCAGGTACAACCTGGAAGTGACATAGTGATGTCAGCAGCACCGCTACCAATGCCATATGCCCCCATGTCCCCACCCCTCCTGCTGGTTGCCAAGCCTGGCAACCCTATCTGATGATCCTATGCCAAATAGGCTATTAGATGGACCATTGGTAGAGTCCACTGTGACTCTTCTTAAATGCCATATCCAGTTCAGATGTTACTCTCCAGTGACTGTAGCCTCTCTGAAGGTGTAGTGACAACAAATAGGGTTGCCAGGTCCCTCTTCACCATTAGCAGGAGGTTTTTGGGGTGGAGCCTGAGGAGGGCAGGGTTTGGGGAGGGGCTTCAATGCCATAGAGTCCAATTGCCAATGCAGCCATTTTCTCCAGGTGAACTGATCTCTATCGGCTGGAGATCAGTTGTAATATCAGGAGATCTCCAGCTGGTACCTGGAGGTTGCAACCCTAAGAACAAAACAGGCATATGTGTGATCATTATATGTATCTAGGTGTTGGCTTGCATGCTTTATCATGATGAAAGTGTTTTTGTGTGGGTAATGCATAGCTTTTGAAATGGCCATCAGTCACAGACTGTGTTATCTTCTTCACCAGAATTAGTCCCATGAGGCCATTCTCTCAGAAAGACTTCCTGTCTGTCCTCCTCTGCTTCCTCTTTACTGTTGGCAGGAAAAGTGAAGTAGTCATTTGTTATAGGTCTGTAAGAGCTCAGCATCACTTGCCGATGAATAAAGGGGACGTGGGAGTTGAGGCAGGAGTCTATCCATTCCCTGTATGCTTACTCCATGGGGAAATAAGCAGGCAAGGAACATCTGCTTACTCTTACATATTTGTTGATTAAAGCCAAGGTAGAATATTCAGTTGTTGTTTTTAGAGGAACTGTTACTTCCTCTACTCACTTGCAGACTTGGAGTGATTCATGTCTCAACTTAGATCATACAGAAATTAAAAACTACAGACTTGAGCTGCTGGCAGTCTTTGGAACTATCTTTTTTCTAATGTCAGTAGTGTGGTTCTAATTATATCAGACACGTTCCATACAACTGGCTGGATGTCCAAAAGAGGTCCTATGCAATAAGGCCAGATCAGGCCTCTTGAAAGCTGTAGACTTTGGGGGAGGGCTTTACCAGGGGTCAGATTTTGAGTCTCGTTGTATGATTTAAAAAAAACAAAAAACCTTGAGCTGGATTCTTTACTACTAAACTGGGTTGTGCATATCGATAAACTCGAACCAAAAATAAACCCCAAAAATACCTTTTTGGGTTCTTTCAGGTTTAATTTAACCCAAATATTACAACTGGGAATAAAGCCAAAGCTGGATAGCTGATCGCCAAATCAGCCGAATAGGTATTCGGCTTTTTTCAGCTTCGGCTTTCCCCAGGCTTTTCCCTAAGGGGATTTTTTAATGACCTCTGGGGGAGGCATTTTTGGAGGTAGAGTTCCCAAATTTTCAGGGGAAGTTTCAAGGAACTCTCCTTGCATGAACCCCAACGTTTGGTGAAGATTGGGTCAGGGGGTCCAATTTTATGGGGTCCTGAAGGGGTTGCCCCCCTCCTCCATAGAGAAGCATCACTTTACAATGCTTCTCTATGGAGGAGAGGTTCATGCAAGGAGAGTCCCTTGCAGCTATGCTGCAAATTTGGTGACTCTGCCTTGAAAAATGCCCCCCGGAAGAATTTTAAAAGTACTTACTTTTCACAGTCTGTAATGGCCCCATCCGTACCCAAGAGTCATGGGAAAAGTCAGGTCATTTATGCATGGGTGTTATACCTGAGGTTCGCTGCCAGCTGGATCCACACTTTCCAGTTGGGAATCTCTGCACCGAGCTCTCTCCAAGCTCAAATCAAGCCCCACCCCTTTAAATGCTGCTTTGTAATTGGTTTCTTTGCAGAGCTCGCTGCGAGAGAAGATTTCCCACCCCCAAACCCAATTGCCCCATAAAATAGCCTTTTAAGAACAAAAAACAAAAAACGGAGCAATCTGAAAGAAGGGGGGGGGAGAAATCCAAAGCCTCCGTTTTTAAAAGCCTTTCTTTTGCTCAGAAAGAGCCCCAAGGAAGCAGGAAGCATTTGAATTCCCACCTCTTTACACGCTGCTTTGTGATTGGCTGTGAGAGATGCCAATCTTCCTGTGGCCCGTGCTTTGCCTTCTGCACGGAGGTTTCAGCCGGGCTGAGCTCAGGGGAGAAGGAAGTGTAGGGTTAACAGAGGAATGGGAAGATGACCCGAACATTGCGAGGGCTGGCAGTGAGGTCATTTCTAATGGATGGAAAACACAAGCAGAACTCCAAGGAACAACTGAGTCAGACAGGGGGCGAATGTGAGCTCAAGTACCCATGCATAAATGACCTCAGTTTCCCATGAATGCTTGCAATGGACCTGTGCAAAGTTATTGCTACCCACAGCTTTGTGACACAAATGAAAAGCCCCTGCTCCTAGCTGTAACTTGTCTCACCTCTGAGAGGGTCTGAGCAGGGCCTAAGAAGATAACCTCAACAGACAGGAAGGAACATAACAGAAGAAGGCAGCCTTTTAGATATCCTGGTTCTAAGCCATTTGGGCCTTGAAGATAATAACCAGAATTTGAACAGGGCCCAGAAATTAGTTGGTAGCCAATGAAGATCTTCTAATACCTGCAAGATGTGCTGTTTAGCTCGAACCCATCGACAATAATGCTATGGCCAGCTTGAGTTTTTCATCTATCAAATTGGAGTTTTTCAATGCCAACTGGAGTTTTTCATCCATCCTAAAAATAGTCCCATCTCGTACATGTTGCAGTAATCTAATCTGAGTTGTGAGTGCATGGATATCTATAGCCAAATTCTGCCTCTCTGAGGCAGTCCTCTCTCGTGACTCTGAAATTTCACTTTTCTCATCTATTCAGAGTGATGGCAAGGAGTATTAATCTCAGTCTGATATTTCTTCATAATGTCATTACCTGTGCATGTGTGAAGTGCCATCAAGTGGCTTCTGATTTATGGCGACCCTATGAATTAATGCCCTCCAAAACATCCTATTGTTAGCCTTGCTCAAGTCTTGAGGGTGGTGGCTATATGGTTCTACGATGCTATTTTGTGAACCCTGGCTGGCTGGACAAATATGGAATTTGAAGAATTCTATTTTTAATAAATAAATGTCAACACAACCATTGAGAAGGGTAGTGAACCACAGTGCAAATGGGTATTGTTTTGGATGGTCTTTCGGAAAACATTCCCCTCCCCCCCCAACCCCTGTTTTCTCACCAAGAATATTCACTCGTGAAAATTCTCCTCAGTTCTATTTCATTTTTTTTGACAAAAGGAGGTGTATAAATGGTTAAATAAATAATGAAAGGTTACATTTCCAAAATTAAAATTGAGGCTATCGGAAAGCTGAGTTCTACATCCTGTGCCAAAGTCTGCACTTTTTCTTGTGTTTGAATAGAATCGCAACATAAACACAGCCCTGGAATTAACAATTAGGGAGCAAAGCGACGAGGGCCCAAAAGCTTTAGTAAATTTGTGGCAGCTGTTTTCTCATTATGAGGACTATAAGGAGCATGAGTCAGCCTTCTTACAACATTTTATTTCCTTGTTCGCTTTTTAATCATCATTGTTTAGCTATAAAGAAGCTGCTACCCACTTCTATCCTGCATTTCTTGCCTGACCGCAGTGTGTTTTTGCTAAGCTTTCTCTGCAAGAGCCTTTGAATCTATAGAATAACCTAAGGCAACATAACAGTACTGCTACCCACTCTATAAACGTTTTTTAGCCACTGAAATTGGTAGTATATAACCTTATTTGAATTAAATTACCTCTTTAAGAGAGTCTCTTAAACTGGATGACTTCATATAATTCATTATGTTTAAGAGGTGGTTTAGTGTGGCATTAAAAAAACTATATTACATTACAAAGTAATTTGTAAGGCCATTTTAAAAGAATTTTTTTTTATTTTAAAGATGTATTTCCTTCCTGGTGAGATTTGTATGAGTAAGGACAATTAGTATTAGCCTTCAATGGCTACAGTCCTGCATGCTGAGAGGCACTGTGGTATAGAGGTTAGAGTGCTGGGCTTGGAGCGATAGCAGGAGAAAAATAAACAGCAAAAAGGCCATCAAGCCAACAGTGTGATGTCACTTCCAGGAGAAATCTGAAAGTGATGCCACACATCCCTAGGAGTTGTTGGAAACTCTATGGTAAAACTCTATTGTATAATACCCCTGAGCTCCTTGGAAGAAGGGGAGGATATCTACATTAGAGGTATGAATTAATATGTGCAAGCAGAATGTGTATGTGTCCTGTGGCTAGAGTTGCCTGCTTCAGGTTGGGAAATACCTGGAGATTCTAGGGGTGGAGCCTGTGGAGGGCGGGGTTTGGAGACAGGAGGGGCTTCAATGCCATAGAGTCCAATTGCCAAAGCGGCCATTTTCTCCAGGTGAACTGATCTCTGTCGCCTGGAGATCAGCTGAAATAGCAGGAGATCTCCAGCCACCACCTGGAGGTTGACAACCCTAGCAGTGGCCCCTCAAAAAAAAACAAGAATAGCTTTCCGACTACTGTATAAATGAGCCAGCTCACGGTCAGCATGCTACATCTCAGCAGGCCTGTCCATCTAAATGACGGCCCCTTTGAGGCTCACCTTAAGGGCATCCAGCTGCCTTCCTTCCCTTTGTGCACGGCTCTGGTCCCCCATCTACTAGGAACAGCTGTGCACTGAGAGCTCAGGGGAGAAGTGGGCTGTGGCATGCCCTGAGGCAAGCCTCTTTTGATAGGGATTGCCCTGGCAAAATGCAGCAATACACAAACTGTGGACACTCCTTGGTAGGGGAGGGGAGGCATAAGAAGCCTTTCATTCCTCCTAATCTCAGTCTGCACATGCAGAATATATACCAGTGGTGTTGCTGACAAAACTGATTTTAGAGTGAATAAGCAATCCAAAAGCAGGCAAAGAGCCAAGTAGATGAGAGATACTGAGCCAAACTAGATGATATGAGTGACGTAGGGTTGTCAGGTCCCTCTTTGCCACCGGCGGGAGGTTTTTGGGACGGAGCCTGAGGAGGGTGGGGTTTGGGGAGGGGAGGGACTTCAATGCCATAGAGTCCAATTGCCAAAGCAGTCATTTTCTCCAGGTGAACTGATCTCTATCGGCTGGAGATCCATTATAATAGCAGGAGATCTCCAGCTAGTACCTGGAGGCTCAAAAGAATAATTCACCAGTGCTGTATGTAGGCTATGCAACAAAAATAAGCCAGCACTAGACTAAACCTCTCAACATGTATTGTATATCTTCAATTACAATGTGCAAACACTTACAACATACAGTCTATAAATATACTATACACAAAAGAAAACCTACTCTTACAACAACACAAAACAAAAGAAATAAGTCCATACAGATCCTCTGTGTCAATAAACTTGAACAACTAGCATTTTATCAGGGTTGCAAAGGTAACTGATCAATTCTTTTTCTGACAAAATAGCAGTCCAACTCCTTCTGTTTGTAGCTGCTTCATTGTGTCAGCCTTCCTCAAGTCAAAGGAGCATGCGTGAACTCTTTGCAGGCTCCACCCAAAAAACCTCCCGCTGGTGGCGAAGAAGGATCTGGCAACCCTAGATAACACAGATAGTGAGGATTGCCTGGGCATGGGTATCATCTTGCTCATTCTGTACACATAAGGGATTATAAATAGGGTTGCCAGCTCCAGGTTGGGAAATATCTGGAGATTTTGGGGGTGGATCCTGAGGAGGGCAGGGTTTGGAGAGGGGAGGGGCTCCAATGCCATAGAGTCCAATTGCTAAAGCGGCCAATTTTTCCAGGGGAGCTGATCTGTCACCTGGAGATCAGTTGTAATAGCGGGAGATCACCACCTGGAGGCTGGCAACCCACTGTAAGAAAACAAAAACTGAACACTTCTTGACAGATTCCTCTCCTCCAACCCATTAATTAATGTACTAGGGCAGCGATCTCTGTTGTGGCTGGGGTGTGTGGGGTTTTTTGTTTTGTTTTTTAAGAAAAAGGCCTTTTGGGGGGATAAGACGTTCTCCATATCCTGCTGATTTCCGGTACTGATGCTTGCTACTATGCCTTTTCAAAGCTACTGTCCTGAAGTCAAAGGGTCTATTTGTTTGTAAGTGATTCTAGCCCTGCGAGCCAGGTCTTTGGTCTTTTCTTCTGTGACTGCCAACAAAGATGTCAATTCCTGCCAATTATATTGTTAGGACAGAGAGAGTATGCATTTCACTAACTGTTAATTCCCGAGCCGGCTTGTTACGGAGTCACATTAGACAAGAACGTGAGAAGTTGCATTCCTTGCCGCTAAAAGGCATGAGAACCGAAATGCAGAAGTTGCTCCCCCCCCCTCCCCCGAAATGTGCTGTAAAGGATGATTTCAGTCTTTTGGGGTCTCTGGCTTGGGGAGGTACTGCCAACGTGATTAAAATCTGAATTTACTCATGTCTGAAAAGCAACGTGTGTTCTTAAGGCAAAATTAAGGCAAGCCGATTTCAGACTACACCTTGATAATGCCAACTACTTTCCAGTCACTCTTAACACCCTCCTTCATTAATTTTTTTTCTTTTCATTTGGTAACACTTTTATTGAAATGTAATATTTTCTTTTTCTTTTTTTCATTTGGTAACACTTATTGAAATCTAATATTAGTCCACCCTGGTTGAAGTATAATGAATGTATGAATATGCTAAAAATGCCTTTGGAGAAGGACCTTACAATAAAGAGCAGACTTACTAGGTGCATAAATAACTTTAACAAATTAAGGAGGAAGACAGTGGCCCTAGTCCATGTTGCACAGACAGAGCTGTCCTATGGGCCCACCATGCTGGCAACCTGCTGATACAGGTGGTGTACTTAAAAAAATGTTCCCAGTTTGTACTCTGGGGTATATTTTTAGATAAAGGTAGTCCCCTGCTCAAGCATCGGGTCATTACTGACCCATGGGGTGACGTCACATCCCAACGTTTACTAGGCAGACTGTGTTTATGGGGTGGTTTGTCATTGCCTTCCCCAGTCATCTACACTTTACCCCCAGCAAGTTGGGTACTCATTTTACTGATCTCGAAAGGATGGAAGGCTGAGTCAACCTTGAGCCAGCTTCCTGAAACCAGCTTCCATCGGGATTGAACTCAGGTTGTGAGCAGAGCTTTTGACTGTAGGACTGCAGCTTTCCACTCTTTGCCATAGGGCTGCTTAAGGTATATTTTTACCCCAAGTGAAATTCCAATTAGTAAAAAGTGTTTAACTTCTTTTTTCATATTAACTAACTCACTGACAGCCTGTTCCTTTATATAGTTATAATTTTTAGTTAGTCTGAAATAACAAAACTGTTTTGAACCTGAGTCATTAGAAATTTGACACAAATTATCATAAACTTTAAAGGAAAATACCTAACAATAATAACTAACATTTGCATCAGGGGTGTTTTTTGTACCCCTGAGAACATATATCTCTGTAACGAGGTCAATGTGTTCCAGGTTATCTGGAAGGATCAGCTGACTATCAAGAGAGGCTGTATCTCTCATGACTGACTTACAACGACCTGTAGGGTTTTCAAGGCAAGAGACATTCAGAGGTGGTTTGCCATTGCCCGCCTCCACAACATGGTTCTGGTATTCCTTGGAGGTCTCCCATCCAAATACAAGCCAGGGCCAGGGATAAATTATATAGATTAGGATAAAAAAGGACCCCAAATGGCCAAAATCAGTAGATTTCTGGGGTTGGTTTATATCTCATTCTGTTTTGTTTATAGGTTTTTAGAATTAAGCTCCTCAAATCCTCATTTTGCTTGCCTTACCACCAACTTACATTTGTTTTCCTCCTAGTTTGGACAAGGCTTAGCTTTGTAAAGGAAGTCTTCAGCTTCCTTGACTATGTTGGTTAACCACCTGGTGGCCTCTTTTGTTGATAACTTTTCTAATCTGTGGCATTAGGGTTGCCAGGTTCCTCTTTGCCACCAGCGGGAGGTTTTTGGGGCAGAGCCTGAGGAAGGCAGGGTTTGGGGAGGGGAGGGACTTCAATGCCATAGAGTCCAATTGCCAAAGTAGTTTCTCCCTTAACAGATCCTGTCTGTTCTGTTCCTCCGCTCTTATCTAGTGCCCTAGTGATCACACTGTTCGGATAGCCTCTCTGTGCAAGGGATGTAGTAAGTTCTGTTGTTGCTGATTGATAATCTTTATCTCTGGTGGAATTGCGCTTGAGTCTAATCAGTTGTCCATATGGTAAATTGTGCCTTAGGTGCCTTGGGTTAAAAGAATCAAAATGTAGCAAGGCATTCCGATCCGTAGGCTTTTTTGTATGTTCTTACTGCTAGTTTATTAGAATCATTACAGTACACCCCAGTGTCTGCCCCCTGCACTTCTGATCTCAGCTCAAGTCCCCAACAGTATAAGAAGTGGTGTTTTTTTTTTTACATCAAGTCATATGATTGGTTCAGTTAGCCCCATATTGTCATTCTCAAGAACTGCACACATTCCCTGGCAAAAGCCAAAACACTTCCATTCTGTGAATTTCTGATCAAACTGATTGGATGTCTTTAGACCATGGAGATTAGTGCAATTAACTTGGATTTTGAAGGGTGGAGGTTGCAATCCCGCAGTTTAAAATCCACACAGCTTCCTTATGTACAATGTGGGGGGGGGGGGCTTTCCTTTTTTGCTTTTGCTTGGTGAAAATTTTCTCAGCTTCGCCAAGTATTCCTTACTTCTTGCATTGTAGGAAAGAACAAGTAGCAGTCCCCCATTTACTCTCTCCAAACAGTGCATTGATCTTATTTATATTAATTTACATCAGTGTGGTCATGTTTCAACCAATGTGGTTATAACTTGCATTTTCTAATCTGCTGAGACACACTGAATGCCCAACGTTATAAGAAATGGATCCTGGACTGCTCTATGGGGACTTCCCCCCCCCCCAATGAGCTTTAGTAGCTGAAGAAATAGCACAACCTCCTGAATTGTGTAGAAATTCTTTATCCCCATCTCTAACTTTTCTTCTCCCTTATTGTTTTGAGTAGCTAATCTCTGCTGTGGTCTGTTGTTTCCCGCAACCTGCATTGCTGGGATGTTTACTTCCTGGATTGAATTCTAGTTTAGCTACTACACTAATCCTTAAATAAATCTTTTTCAGTTTAACTCCATTCCCTTAACCCTATTGGCCAATGTTTACACTAATTTAAATGGGCAGGATATTAGATTAACGTTAATTGATGGAGTCAACATACTAATCCAGTTTCTACAGGTTTGCACCTTTGAAGAACATATTAAGTACAGCCACATAAATTACCCTTTCTCATGGACACAGTGGGAGAGAATATGTTTGGAAAGAGGCCTGCTATTAAGTTTTGGAAACCAAAGATGCTTGTATTGTGCACTGCTCAAATCTAGTGTAACAGAAGCCAGCGCGCATTGTTAAAGTGAACTCCATTTCCCTTGCACACTCTGTGGCCTGGAATTCCAGAAGGTCATTTGAAATTAGCCCGAGCAAACATTTGCAATAGTCAGTGACATATTTCAGAACGTTGGCATCACAAAAATTAGTACTTTGGGTGTGCAAGACTCCAAATAAGAAAAAGGCATGCAAATAAAAGACCTGAATTAGAAATCACAAAGTAACTTTAATTAATTTATACTACTGAGACTGTACATTTGCATTTTAAGAATAACATTATAGGAAAGCTGATGTATGGGCAGGTTCTGATGAGATCCAAGAAGCTGCAGTGGTGGTTGAATAAGATTTTCAGGATTCTGTAGACACAGCTTTGCCTAAGAATTGTGGTTGTAGCATATTATTTAGAATGGCACATTATTATTATTATTATTATTATTATTATTAACATCATCACCATCATTCATTATTCATTATTGTTTGGGAAACCCTGTAAAAATATATGCCTCTTGCTTTAGTTTATTAGTTACGTTATTCTTTTCCAGTTGTTGGGACTTGCTCCAATACCCTTGGAGTAGGGTTAAATGCTATGTGCTTGGAAAAGTATAACTGAACACTTGCATGTGCAGTCCTAATTTCTCATGATTGGTTCAGGGCAGCTGTCAGATCCTGAAAATTATTTATGCGTTTGAGAAAGTGGACAGGAAAAAACTTTTTCTTCCTCTGCTATAATACTGGCTCAAGTGCACTCTGTGAAGTTAATGGGCAGTAAATACAGACAAAGGAAGTAATTCTTCACCCTAAGGATAATTTGGGAGATTTACAGCCACAGGGTGTTTCATCAGCTTTAAAAGGGAGGTTCATAGCAGAGAGGTCCATCAATGGCTATTAGCCATGAACAAGTGGGAACCCATAAGTACTTGTGGGGGACTTCTCATTTTCTCCTTCCCCTCAGCCTTCCATCCTTCCGAGGTTGGTAAAATGAGTACCCAGCTTGCTGGGGGTAAAGTGTAGACAACTGGGGAAGGCAATGGCAAACCACCCCGTAAACATAGTCCGCCTAGTAAATGTCGGGATGTGACGTCAAGCCATGGGTCAGTCATGACCCGGTACTTGCACAGGAGACTACCTTTACCTTTAAGACAAACCCTAATTATTATACTAAATTGGTTAAAATATTTTTTTTATTACAAATAGGATGTAGATTATGACCCCTGTTCCAAACGTGCGTGAATCTAGGAGTTTAGGTAACCCTGTTTTACTAAAGAAAACAGCATCCAAATGTAGCAGAGAGCTGTAGCTAATCTGTAGCTCTCCAGAAACATTTACATACAGTTAACAGTGCATGAATAACTCAACTGCAGTCCTCAGTGTTGCTCTGTTGCTAAATCTGAAGCCATCCAGGATGCAAGCTGTAGCCTTTTTTCCCTACAGGGTAGGTGTTTATGGGCACGGTAGCACCAGCAGCTTTCCTGGAGCCCACAAACTTAATTTAGCTGTGGCAATGTGAAATGACTGACTCAACACTCCTGTAGCAACACATGTTGCAAGAAATAGTAAGGAGACAGATGGAACGCTTAACAGTTTAACCACAATGGAATGTTTGGATCTGATTACCCTTAACTGTTAATCTGATGATCATCGGTTGTGGCATACAGTACAAGCCCAGCAACCTTGTGACTGTACTGATGAATGCTGTAGTGGAACAAGGAAAATCGTCATGTCCTTTCCCCTAAACCCAAAGCTTCCCCAGTTTTAACTAAGAGGAATTCACCCGGGGAGTGTTTGGAAACCAGCTGGTACTTTACAGTACAACTATGGTCTGTCAGGTAATGAGCAGTGGAGTCTGAAATGGGTGACTTTGCAGTGCCCACCAACCCTGTGTTCTTGACTTCTTAGGTTCTTCCATGTTCCACTTCTGAGCAGTGGGATTTACACACAAACTAAGTAAACTACAGGTTAGGGATTATGAAGAACCTCAAAATGCAGGGGGGAAATTACTAAATTTCAAGGCTTATTTATTTTTTTATTTTAGTAATGCTATGGGGGCCTCTTAAACTTGGCATAGTTCAGAGTCTCAGCAACCCTATAGTTAGAGCACCTGCACTCATGGTAATAATCCAGTATATTTGCATGCATTTGCTTGTTTTGCAAAATTGTTTTTATGCTACTAACTGCACAGCAAGGAAAAGGGGAACCAAAGCATAACATCTCACTCCTTGGGCATCCCACTCTGCTAGGGTTGCCATCCTGCAGGTACTAGCTGGAGATCTCCTGCTATTACAACTGATCTCCAGCTGACAGAGATCAGTTCCCCTGGAGAAAATGGCTGCTTTGGCAATTGGTCTAGATGGCATTGAAATCCCTCCCCTCTCCAAACCCCGCCCTCCTCAGGCTCCACCCCAAAAATCTCCATGTGTTTTCCAACCCAGAGCTGGCAACCCTACACTCTGCTCAGTTTTTCTGTTTGCTATCCAGCCCCAGGATATGGAGAGAAAACACCAGGCATTGTCTGTATAGTCAGGCTCACTAGTTCTAGACAAAAGAACTAGGAACTAACTTTAAGACGAGTGCTGGGAGGTGGAGGAAAGTGAGATTGTTATAATGCAAGGGGGGGAAAGGTTCCTTTTCTCAGCAAAACAAACTTTATCACTCTAACAAACTCACATCCACCTTGAATAGAGGCTATTCCTGACCGTGGGAGGGGGCGGATTGCCAGTCTTAGATCCTTCTGAGCTAGATATCTGCCAGGACCCACGAAGGGCCAGACCAAATGATTTCACGGGCCTTAAACGGCCCACGGGCCTGACGTTCCCCACCCCTGCTCTAGACCCATGAGCCATCCCACATATGTAAGGAGGACCCTTGAAATTTGCATCTTACCATCAGATTCTGCTACAAGATCATGTACACAACTGTGGGACAGTGTGGAAAAGGACTATTCGGTTAGTTCTTGTAGGTTATCCGGGCTGTTCAAAGAGCCTGCAACTCTGTATGCATAGAGGAGAACAGGATCCATACCCATCAGCCCCATATAACTGTTTATAGCTGTTACTTTACAACTGGCACTATTGTGGGGTGGGGTGGGGTGGATTGCCGACCCAGTTTGACCAGTTTTGCCTGTTTATAACTGTTACTGTACAACTGACCCTATAGGGAAGTGGATTGCAGACCCAGTTTGACCAGTTTTGCCTCTTGCTGTAGCGGGCACTGTATTATATGGTGACTATCTTTTAATAATGTTAGGAATGGTATTTTATGGTTTTAATTTGTCTGTTATTATATTTGTGGTTTTAATGTTGTTACCTGCTCTGAGCCTGGCCTTGGCTGGGGAGGGGTGGGGGTTAGAAATTCAAAACATAAACAAACAAACAAATAAATAAGTAAAGGGAAATGTCTGCAAGGAATCCTGATATGTATAGAAGTCAGGGTGCATGGAGGGGCTGAGGCTCAGTGGCAGAGCATTTGTTTGGCATGTAGAAGGTCCCAGGTTCAGACCCTGGCATCTCCAGTTAAAGGGACTAGGCAAGTAGGTGACGTGAAAGACCTCCACCTGAGATCCTGGAGAGCTGCTGCTGGTCTGAATAGACAGTACTGACTTTGATGAACCAAGGGTCTGATTTAGTATAAGGCTGCTTCATGGGTTCACGGGTATGCTTTGTATGCGAGATCAAAACACTGCAAAAAGTAGGATTTTCTATCACATGTACAAAACCAAGCATGTACACTTGTATGGTCCTGTCTCACTAACCTATTAGAGTTTTTTGAAAGTGTCAGTAAGCATGTGGACAGGAATGAGCCTGTGGATATTGTGTATTTGGATTTCCAAAAAGCTTTTGACAAAGTCCCCCAACAAAGATTGCTAAGCAAACTTCATAGTCACAGGATAAGAGGACAAGTCCTCTTATGGATTGAGAGCTGGCTGAAAAATAGGAAGCAGAGAGTAGGAATCAATGGTCAGTTCTCACAATTGCGGGATGTGAGCAGTGGGATGCCTCAGGGATCTGTGTTGGGGCGAGTGCTTTTCAACCTGTTCATCAATGACCTGGAGTTGGGGTTAAACAGTGAAGTAGCCAAGTTTGCAGATGACACCAAATTATTTAGGGTGGTTAAAACAAAATCGGAGTGTGAAGAGCGCCAGAAGGATCTCTGCATACTGGAAGAATGGGCATTAAAATGGCAAATGAGATTCAGTGTGAGTAAGTGTAAAGTGATGCATATTGGGACAAAAAATCCCAACTTCACATATACACTGATGGGATCTGTGCTGGCAGCGACAGACCAAGAAAGGGATCTTGGGGTGGTAGTGGATAGCTCAATGAAGATGTCAACCCAGTGTGCGGCTGGTGTAAAAAAGGCAAATTCCATGCTGGCTATAATTAGACGAGAAATAGAGAATAAATCTGCTGATATAATACTGCCCTTGTACAAATCTATGGTGAGACCACACTTGGAATTCTGTGTACAGTTCTGGTCACCACACCTAAAAAAGGATATTACAGAGCTTGAGAAGGTGCAGAAAAGAGCAACCAAAATGATTAGGGGACTAGAGCAACTGTCCTATGGGGAGCGGTTAAGACGCTTAGGGCTGTTTAGCTTGGAAAGAAGGCGGCTGAGGGGAGACATGATAGAGGTCTATAAAATTATGCATGGTTTGGAGAGAGTGGTCAGGGAGAAGTTTTTCTCCCTCTCCCATAATACTAGAACACGGGGTCATCTGCTAAAGCTGGTGGGTGAGAGATTCAAAACAGATAAAAGGAAGTATTTTTTCACACAACGCATAGTTAAATTGTGGAACTCCCTGCCCCAGGATGTGGTGATGGCTGCCAGCCTGGACGGCTTTAAGAGGGGAGAGGACATATTCATGGAGGAGAGGGGTATTCATGGCTGTTAGTTAGAATGGATACTAGTCATGCTGCATACCTATTCTCTTTAGAGGAGCATGCCTATTATTTTGGGTGCGGTGGAGCACAGGCAGGATGCTGCTGCTGTAGTCGTCTTGTTTGTGGCTTCCTAGAGGCACCTGGTTGGCCACTGTGTGAACAGACTGCTGGACTTGATGGGCCTTGGTCTGATCCAGCAGGGCCTTTCTTATGTTCTTATGTATGTGTGCAGGGTGTGTATATGCATATCCAAATGTCTGGGGTGGGGCCAGGAGGTGCAACTTCACTCCTCTTTGTGCCTTAAGGATGGGCACACTTTAAATGACTGAACAGAGCTAAGTGAAACATCACAAGGAAAGTTAGCAATGATTTCCACTGACTCAGCTGCCGGGACAATGCAGGAATTTGAAGCATTGGTTACTTTGTCATTGGGAACAGAATCCTCATTCTGGCTGTTTTCAAAAAAGCAGTGTAAAGAATGAGTAAGCAAGCCAAATGCTGCCAACGCAGATGCAACTGTCTTTTGTTCATGCCATTTCCCTCTGGTGTAACTGTCAGGAAGGTGCTCCATGCTGCTTACCTCATGAATAATTTCCCTTCATCTTTTAATGGGAAGATTTCAAACGGGTTTAAATACAAACGTTTTGTCACACACACACACACACACACACAACGGGTAAAGTAAGATAAAAGAGAAGCGTCTCCATTCACAGGTTAACCTGCCAAAAGGGTATATCGTGACCCCAATTTTAATTACAGGGAGCAATAATGAGTTTCATCCAGAAATAGCCTGTCTAATTAAATCTCTAACTGCAGCTTCAGTTCATCCTTGGTGTTATGACCTGAGGGGGCGGGGAGAAAAATACATGAAAGAACTGGCATCATCATAATAGCATCTCTTTCTTACTCAAACACAAAGGAAGAAAGAGTGGGGCAATTTCTTTGGCCTGCCTGGGAAGATGTATCTCTCTTGAGGGTATGTGTGTGCATACAGCATCAATTTATTCATTTCCTTCATTATTAAATTTCTGCCCTGCCGTCATTCTGTCCTACACAGGCACCCAAAGCATTTCACAATGCAAGTAGATAAGAAATGCAATATTAAAACCCCTTGAACAACAAAAGCTTGTTTAAAGATCCAGACAACAGCAGGAGGCTTCCAGTGGGACAGGACTTGGTCCTCTGCCATGTAGACCAAAATAGCTGGGGGCACAGCCACACAGCTCTAAAAGGCTGATTCATACCAGCTTGTGCAACACCTAAGTCTACTTAATATATTTACCTAAGTGTCCCTGTGATGGGAGGGAGGTGAGTTGGAGTCAGATTGTGATCATTCACATATGCCCTCTGAGCCTGCCATATAACACATATTTGTGAATGGTTTTAGGATCCTTCCCTCTCAACACTGTTTGGCAATAGCCAAACATGACCCCTTTGCGTGTTGATTGAATGTGCGGGAAGGAAGAGTGAGCATAAGCATACTGGCTCTGTCTCACGTGCCGTTACTGGGTCTTTTGCATTGTGCAAACACACAGAGGAAGTGTCTGCATGTACACTCTCTTCTTGTGATTGGGGACACCCAAAACAGAGAGGGAGCATATACATATAAAGTGATGGTATCGCTTTACTCTGCTCTGGTTAGACCTCACCTAGAGTACTGTGTTCAGTTTTGGGCACTGCAATTTAAGAAGGGTGTAGACAAGCTGAAACATGTCCAGAGGAGGGCAACAAAGATGGTGAGGGGTCTGGAGACTAAGTCCTATCAGGAAAGTTTGAAGGAACTGGATATGTTTAGCCTGCAGAGGAGAAGACTCCTTCCCTGGAGGTTTTTAAGCAGAGACTAGATGGCCATCTGTCAGCAATGCTGATGCTATGACCTTAGGCAGATCATGAGAGGAAGGGCACCTTGGCCATCTTCTGGGCATGGAGTAGGGGTCACTGGGGGTATGAGGGGGGAGGTAGTTCTGAATTTCCTGCATTGTGCAGTGGGTTGGACTAGATGACCCTGGTAGCCCCTTCCAACTCTATGATTCTATTATTCTACCTGGACACTTCTTCTGTGCATAGGCACAGTGCTCCATGCTCACATGGAGGTTGGGGATGGACTCAACATACTTGGGCTTGCTCTCCCTCTCCATGCATTCAGTGAACACACAGAGGGGTCACATGAACACGCTAGAGTTGTATAGTAGTTAATATGTTGGACCAGGGCTGGGGAGATAAGAGTTCAAGTCCTTATTTTGCCATAAAGTTCACAAGGTAGCCCTGGATCTCTTTCAAATTATCCCACCTCACAGGTTTGTAGTTGTGAGGATAAAATGGAGGAGGGAGTGTAGGATCATATATGTTGCACTGATTTCCTTGAAGGAACAGTTGGATGAAAAATGTGATAGATACGTGTGGTAGAAGTACATGAGTGGTCACGTCCCCTCTCAATACTTCTGATGGGGTTGATGAGGTAAAATGAATACATGTAACCAGATGTTTTGGTGATGTGAAGGGATACTGAAGCTTTGCAGTATATGCTCTAGGATGGTTGTTCTGATGCACATTAGCTCACTTATGGAATTCCATCACACAGGTCTGAAGTGTTGTGGAGAAAATGTTCCAGACAGTGTCTTCAAAGGATGCAAACATTATTGCCATTTAAAGCAGTCTTCTTCTCATAAAACGTGGCTCATATCTCCTGGCTTTAAAATTTGTCATGAGTTGTTTGGCGTATTTAGCATTCACCCATTAACTGAGTTGCTAATATAATTAACCATCCCATGTGAAGGAAAATCTTCTTGTTTTGGAAAATAAAAAACTGAATCCACTGAAAAGACATTGGCCGCTTGTTAACTTACCTCCTAGTTTTATTAATTGTTTCTCTTCAGACATGATGTGTGTGGGGTGAGGAGAGAATCTTTAAAACCCTACTATATGGAATATAGTCTGCCAAGAAATTGTGATATACACAGCCAGAATGTGTATTGACCTAAGGGAAACAGTCAGTAGCCTGTATAAACATTCAGCAGTTAAGCCCAGGCTAAATGAACTCCAAAAACTATATTTAAGCTGCAAACATTAATACTGGTTTTTATGTTGTAACCTGGGTTTTTTTTTTTTCTTTCCCAGAAGGATTCCTTAAATCTTTTTTTCATAGTTTGGCCACTGGGCTGCAGCCAATTTTCCAAATAAATGAGGTGATGGGAAATGTCACAAGTGGAGAAGCAAGCTGGAAATTTGAGGTTGTCCAGGGATTTTGTTTTTAATTATTCACCATTTCCAAATGAAGTGGGAGCACCCAATGCTTTTCAAAAGATTTTGTTACTTCTGCTACAAATGGCCCCTTCTAACAAAGTGCTTTTTAATAATGGTTTTTTTCACTGGGTTCTGGCCCCATAGTGCTTTGGTTTATGCCCTGGTTTCTATAGACATTTTTGTGCCTTTAGTTTTTGCTTAAGTCCCCCCACCAGGGTTTTTTCTGGTTCTTTTGAGACCACTTTTACCCCAGTAATTTTTTGGAAGCCATTTTTGAGTCACCTTTTTCCTCGTGCATCACGTTTCTGTCAGTTTTCTTTGTCCTACCCACTACCACCCACCTCCCTCTCTCCCTACCCTGAAGAAGGTTTCATTTTCAAATTAAAAAAAACCCTTATATCGATCCATCAATATAGCATTGTAACGATAGGTTTAGCAGGTTTTCTGAATTCCCACCTTGTGTTTAAAAAACAAAGAAAGGTCATTTATGCATGGGTACTTTCACTGACATTCACCCCCCCCCCCCCGTCTCGGTTGTTCCTTGGAGTTATGTATGAGTTTCCCCTTTATTAGAGATTACCTCACTGCCAGCCCTCACAAATTCCGGACCTTCCCATTCCTGTGTTAACCTGATTCTTCCCTCTCCCCTGAGCTCAGCTGGGGTGCAATCTCCATGCATAAGGCAAACCACGGGATGTGCAAGCTTAGTTTTGCTCAAACCAATTACAAACCAGCAGGTCCAGAGGCGGGGATTCAAATACTCCTGCTTCCTGGGAGCTCTTTCTGAGCAGAAGAAAGGCTTTTTAAAAAGGATGCTTGGATTTCTCCCCCACCTTCTTTTCAGATTGCTCCATTTTTTGTTTTATATTCTTAAAATGCTTTTTATGCGACAATTGGGTTTGGGGGAGGGAAATTTTCTCTCACTACAGCAATTACGAAGCAGCATTTCAAGGGGCGGGGATTCAAATGCGTCCTGATTTGAGCTTGGAGAGTGCTGGTGCATAGACTCCCAACAAAAAAGTGTGGGTCCAGTGAGCAACGAACCTCAAGTAAAACTCCCATGCTTAAACGACCTAACCCCCTTCCTTGTGAGATACAACGTTGTGCTTATATCTCCACGAGGAAAAGGGCTAGAGACTTAATTTTTTAAAACAAAAGCTGTGAATTCAGAGAACCAACTAAACCTATCATTACAATAAGATATCAATGTATTGATATTTTAGTGCTTTTTTAAAAGCAGCCATGATATCAACATATCGATATAAGAATGTGAACATAATGTGCAAAAAATAAAAGGGGGGGAGGTGCTGTGACACCACTGATGATGCCATCAATGACACCATCACCCTCCATTGAAAATCCTCATTATGTAAGCCACATGCTTAAACTGACCCCACAACTGTGAAAATGCAGGGGGGGGGGGAGTGCAGTCATGTGGAAGAATCACACTGAAACCATTTCTACAGCTTGTGGATTGACTGCCAAGAAAATCAGGAGTAAGTCGAGAGTGCAGAAAAGCCCAAAGACGGCTGTCTGGAATCTGTCTAGAAGAGGAAAAACAATTGTGAAAAGTAGAGGTATTTTGTGTGTGTTGGGATATACACAAGCAAGTTCTTTAATATGATTAACCCATGAAATATTTCATGACTTTCACACACTCCAAATAATGCACTTTTAATCTACTTTCAATATGCTTTAGCAATTGTTCGCAAGTGGTGTTTGCTGTTTCACATAGTCAAATCCAGTTGTAAAGTGACTGTAAAGGGGATTGAAAGGGTGTGAAAGCACCCATTATAATGGAACAGAAGTCAGGGCCTGGTTCACAGGCACATATTCATTAATCATTGCCTACTGCATTTAAGGGAAGTTGTGCAGGTGTGAATAAACTGATCAGTCATTATGGATAGAGCTTAAATTCGTTGTGAGAACAGTACAGTCTGATAGCATTGCCTTAAATGGAATTATACCCTTCTAAGTCAGTTAAAATAGCTATCTCCAGGAAGGCTTAGACACAGCTTCTGATCTCTAATTTCACTCTTTCCCAACCTGCATGAGATGCAGAGATGGGGAGGGGGGTCGAATCAGAAGCCCACTCTTAACTGATCCCGTGATCAATTGGGAATCAGCTTGTGATTTCTCCCACACAACCCCCCCCCCCCCAGAAAATCCAGCAGGCAGCAAAGTTTCTAGGGCAGTTTTCTTGTGATCAGATGGGAATTGCCTTCCAATTCCCTCCTAAGCTTGTCATCCTCTGGGTGGGCCCTGGAGTTCTCTTGGAATTCCAACTGATCACCAGACTATGGAGGGCCATTCCTCCCGAGGAAATAGCAGCTGTAGTGAATCACATCCCTGCTGAGCTCCCTTCCTAGACCCTGCCTCCCCAGGCTCATCTCCCAAATCTCCAAAATGGGAGTTGTCAACTAGGGTTGCCCGGTGGGTGGTATGGCAGGCAATTGCCTGCCAATCCACCTAGCGTCTCTGGAGCGGTGGCTGCATGTGCGTGGGGGTGTGCTTACGTGATGACGGCACTTCTGGTTTTACTTCCAGAAATGCCACATCACTGCGGCTGCTTTAACACTCAAACCCCAAAATTGGGGGGGGGGGGTTGAGTGTTAAATTGGCTGTGGCAATGTGGCACTTCTGGAAGTAAAATCGGAAGTGTCGTCATCATGTAAGCACATCCCCACACGCATGCGGCCACCGCTCCAGAGCAGCTGGGTAGATTGGCAGGCAATTGCCCGCCAATACCACTCACCTGACAACCCTAGTTGACAACTCCCAACCTTGGGCCCTAACAAAACCAATTAAAAAAAAGATAGAAAAATGGGAGAGAATACAGAGCCATGCATCCGAGCAAAGGCAAATAGCCGAACCCCAAAAAGCTGAATAATTATTTGGCTTTTCCAGGAATCGCCTATTCGGCTTCGGGCAGTTCCCAGGTTTTGGCGTTTGGTAAACTTGAAACCTGAAAATGACTGAAATGGCTAGTTTCAGGTTTACTTTGGGTTCGAGTATATCAATATGCACAACCCTAAGTGGTAACATCCTACTGGAATCTTAATAGAAATTTGAAATGTTCATATTGATTTTATTTCAAAATTCTCCTATAACCCAAAATATCCAAAGCAGCTATAGAGTGTCAAGCATCCAAGATTTCCCAAGATATGCTGTACAGATGACTTTCATGTGATTCCTATTAAGTCTGTTAAACCTTGAGGCTATACATTTCACCTAGTATGTACAAGATCATCTCCATCTTCTAAGAAGGGTCAATGCATGGAATTGTAAGATCAATCAGTTATTAAGAAAACATGAGTGCAAATTCCACCTTAGTCCCCTGTGTCTTACTGAGGTGACCCATTTAGAGATGCTTTACATGTGTTAATTGCAAACAATTTCAGTTTAGTAGAGGTAGGCTATTTTTATAGCTGTACTTAACTTTTTTTAGAGACATATAACAATGATTCTGGAGTCCTAAATACACTACTGGTATCATAATATTCTCTGTTAGCCATTGCTAATAAATGAAAAAGCATTTATTTTCTCATGTAATTCTTAAAAATAATTCTGCACTGTTTCATTAGGTTTGAAGGTCCTTCCCTGGAGCTTATAATGGAGCAGGGCTTGCAATGGGGACTTCATATATTAACCTGAAAATGGAAAGAGGACAGTTCTTGGTTCAACTTTTATTTCTGTTGTGAGGTGCTATCCTAAACAGAGTGACACCCTTCTCAGTCCACTGACTTTACAAGGATGTCTCTGGGTTTATGCCAATAAAGGTGGATTGGATTGGACTGGACTTTACAAGAAGATAACTCTACTTAGGATGGCATTGTGTATGTCCTTAAGCAAACTAATATTCTGTCATCTGAATCCTCCATTGGTAACATGGGAATAATACTTGCTTACCTTGAAGAGCTGTTGGTGAGTATTACTGCCACAAGGCTGGATCCTGTTCTGGGGAATCCTCTGTCACCCTGAAGCAGCATTTTGGGCATATTGGGCAGCTGTGGGTGGGGTAGCAATAGAGTCATCCTCAGTGGAGAGAAATCCTTCCATCTGCAGAATACTGTGTTGGATTCAAGCCAGTGTATGTGGAACACTTTGGACCCATGAAATATACTGTTTAAATGCCCACTGAGTTCACATGCACACATGCCTGATCACAATTCACACCTGACTAGAATCAAAATGAACTGTGTAAAGTAGATAAATCCATTCATAGAGAAAGGAAGAGTTGAGGCGCATGCTCATATATTTCATATCATCATTCTGTAAGCTCCCCTCCATACCTGTATTTCAGTTCCAGCTCTCAAATCAGTACAAGTTGTGCATTATAGAAACCCTTTCAACATTATGGGATCTGAAAGCTACATAACTGCACACTGAATTGTAACCTTTTCATTTAACATCTCTCTCTCTCTCTCTCTCTCTCTCTCTCTCTCTCTCTCTCATACATACATATGTATGTATGTATGCAGAAATAAAATATCATTTGTAGTCTTAGTTTTGACTAATTCACATCTCTGTATAAAATATAATTTGACTGCAGAACACACAAGGCTAGAAAAAATGTATGAATTCCCCAACTCCCTCTTTCTTACACAAACACATTTGTAAAATGTGTTCAGATTCTCAGAATTGTAATTCCTGCATTTCTGGAACAGAGTAATAAAACAGAAATTAGAAAACTAAACAAGCCCATTCTCTTTGAAACCAACTGTTGCAAGAACAGAACATTTTTGTTTACTGTATGGGGAAAATCTGCCAGATACATAAAATGGACCAATTCTAGTGAAAGTTCTAACCTTGTTAGGAAATAAAAATATTTACATGTCAAGTCCCTTTTTATTGTGGAGAATTTCTAATTTCCATAGATAATTCTTTGAGTCTGCGGATGAATTACACCCAACAATGCTGTCAGACACTTTAGATTATGAATTACGTACTCATAGTTTCTCTGGAGATTCCTATTTACAGCCATGGCGGAAATTTCAAGTTCCTCTACACTCACTGTTAAATGCAGCCTCTTGGATTTTGCCACCTAGAGGTAAATTAAAAGAACTACATTTCCTGTCTGGTCATCAGCAGTTCCTGTTTACCTCATTTGCATAAACCCATAATCTCCTAATCTAGATTAGAATTTGGAGAATTAGGAGCATCTCTGAAATACTGTGCAACTGTCCCCAGATTTTGAGTGTTCTGTATAGTGATGAGCTCTAGGGAATGGATTAGGAATTCTCTTGGTGTACTGCGCATCCTACTGCCCAACAGTCTTCCTTCTTGAGGTAGTGGAGGTGGTCTAAGGGGTGTTTTTGATGGTTTAGATTTTAGTACTGGGTACTGCAGCATCCACAGTTAGGTTTCTGTGTCTGAAGCAGTTTAGAATTTTATGGTTTCCATGACAGTGGGTATGTTTTATAATATTCAGCAGTATACAATCTTGATTTAGGATTCAATCTTGGATAAGGATGATGATCTAGCAATGGATGTTTCAAAGGCCAGATCATTACCAAACAATGTTTAATCACAACTTCCCATACCTCTGCAAGTATGGGGGATTTATTAGGATATTCTGCCCTTAAGACAGATGAATTTGGGTGGTTTTCTTTTGCCTCTGGAGGATATTCCAGTAGATATATTTGCTCTTCTGTCAAAACCCTGGATTATGGAGAAATGGGCCAGCTGACTGACATGCTTGCTCCTAAATCCCTCTCCATCTAGGTAGACCCCATTCAGCTCTATGGTTTACAAAGGAACTAGAGGCAACAAAATAGCAGGGAAATAACAAGAGCAATGGCAGTGAAATACTGGTCAAATCTGACCAATTACAGACTACAGTAAACTTTAGAGTTCACGATGATGGCAAAGAAATCTCCACTACCTCTGCATCTATTTGAGGTCATTCAGCAGATATTTTTATAGTGACTCAGGGTCTGCTTCATTGTTCTTTACTCTGTCCAGCTTAGCTATGACCAATATGGCAAACATTTTGCAAATAAAATCACTCATAATATTGTCGAAGGCTTTCACGGTCAGAGTTCATTGGTTCTTGTAGGTTATCCGGGCTGTGTAACCGTGGTCTTGGTATTTTCTTTCCTGACGTTTCGCCAGCAGCTGTGGCAGGCATCTTCAGAGGAGTAACACTGAAGGTCAGTGTCTCTCAGTGTCAAGTGTGTAGGAAGAGTAATATATAGTCAGAAAGGGGTTGGGTTGAGCTGAATCATTGTCCTGCAAAAAGTATCAAAGGTAATGTGCTAATCATTGTCCTGTAAGTATCAAGATAATGTACTAATGAGAGTGTGGTATGGTGAAGGTATGTCTTCAGTGTTACTCCTCTGAAGATGCCTGCCACAGCTGCTGTCGAAACGTCAGGAAAGAAAATACCAAGACCACTGTTACACAGCCCGGATAACCTACAAGAACCAAAAATCACTCATATTCATTCGTAATTAGACTGTGCATTGTACATAATGGATGTGACCATAAGTTCCAGAGGATTGTCTAGCTTTTCCCAATGATGTCACATCTAGCCTTAATAGATACTTTATGAAACTTGAGGATGTGAATAAGATCCTCGATTAATTGAGGAAAATTGTTCACATGGTTGGTCTGTGTCTTTTCTGGCAGCTGAAAACAGCCTCTGTGTTATGCATAGTCATTGGAATGTATATATTGAGCTTATGAGACGCTTGCATGTTGGCTTTCTCCACCCAGTCTAATTTTTCATGATTCTCAGTTGTACATAGAGAACCCTACACATATATGGTTAAATGTTCATCTTCTCTATGCTTTTGTGCCAGTGAACACAAGCAGGTCAAGAGCTAATCTTGTCCCTCTTATATGCATTCATTGTATGCACTTAGAATGTTTGAAAAGAGTTGTGAAAATTCCCTTTGAGCGGTAATGTTAATTTCATTAGAAGAAGCTAACAGGTATGGGAACTGACTGTTCAGAACTCAACAGTTTGTGGGAGGTGGGGGTGCTCAGGGTTGTGCTGCTGGCTTTCTCTCACTCTCTACACATTTTTAGCATAAATTCTGAAATAGACTGCATGCATAAACTATATACATGTAGATACATCTCTGTGTATTTGGGAAGCCTGTTCTTTACATCAAGGGTGTATTTGCTCCAGGGGTGGTGCATGTGTCACTGGGGCAAATAGCATCCCATGGGGCCATTTTAGGTCAGGAAAATAGCACAGGGAAAGGCTGAAGCATGGTTTCAATTCAAATCAGGGGCCCAGTGCTTGGAAAATAAATTGCCCACTCCTGGCATCTGATTGCCACTATCAAAGTGTAATGTGTACTTCAGACCTTAAAGCTGGAAAGCAATGCTAGAAGTAGTAGTGGGAGGTAAAGGCAATAGCCACCATTTTGCAAAAGGAATAGCAGTAAAGACTGGGCAGAGGGAAATGGCAGTTGTAACCTAGTGGGTTCTGTAATCCATACACATGTACATGCAGTCTTGTAAAAATCTCATGAGAAGTGGCATAGCAATAGAAATCCCACAAGGAACTGTTGGGTGCTTAATAGCATACAGGTTCTACTCCTGAAGTCATGTTCTCTTGGCCTCACTGCAAAGTAGTAGGTATAGACAGAAGGAGTTCTGAGCGGGGAAGACTAGCAAAGAACTGCACTAAAGTTTCATCAAATGTTATTTACAAGGGCACATGTGTATCGAAGCATACATTGGGAAGCCCTCTGATTTCCAGCATTTCACATAAAAAATCTTAGGTAGCAATTGCTAGGAGAGACATGACTCAGCATGAGATTGCTTCTTCTGCACATTATGTTTGTACACATTAAGGGGAGAAAGTCATCATAAGTGATGGGGTTATGGAAAAGGGATCAATGTAAAAAAAAAACGCAGACCCCCCCTTTTCTAGATGATTGGGCAGATCCGGATTTCAACAACAATGGTACCATTATGTTCAGTTCAGACTTCAGTATGCTCAGGCTGCGGTTATTGTATTTAGTCAAAGGAGTGTTAGGCATCTATAGAGAGCCCACAATGATAGTCTCTGGGCACTCTCAAGCAGGATTATTAGGGTACAGGATTATTAATGTCAGCTGTTGGAACAGAAACCCATAGTCACCCCCCCTACCCATCAACTCTCATGAAAAGTTCTGGGCTCAAGCTGCTATATGGAAGCAATTCATATAAAAAGATACCTTTCCTTTTCACATGAAATGGACTGAAATCTTCGTGAAAACCGCTCATTATTCCTATCAAGGCAACTTTTTTATTATTCAAACCATCTGTCGGTTCCTGAGACCTGATCGAACTTGACAATTCCAGCCTCCAGCAACTGTGTTACGCACAGCATGTGAGTGTGGGTGTGTATATGTGTGTGTATGTGTTCAGAGAAAGTAAGAGGAGACAACGATGAAATCTTTGGGTAAACCAGGTCACTAGTCTAAATTGACTTTCCTGAAAGGCTTCTTTGCCCTGCCATCTGTGTATAGTTTAGACAAGGAAACAGTGGAACATTCTCAGCAGTAAATCTGAAATGTTGACCAGCTACACTTACAAGAAGGTCTCCGAATAAAAAGAAGATACCAACCTTAGGAAAGATGTGCCAAAGTTTTTGTTATCACTTGACACTGTACCCCTTTCACTGGATGTGAGGTCTAGATTAAGAAAAAAGAAAAGGGAACTAGAAAGGAAATTTACTTATTATGTTACCATTCATTCACTTTAAACATTTATATGCCACCTCTCCAAGAGCTCAAGACAGCTTACAACACAGAAGACATTCAAATATGAAACACCATAAAACATCAGTAATAAAAACAAATAGTTTGTCAAAGATTGCCCAGACATAGGTCGTTTATGCATGGATACTTTCACTCACGTTCGCCCCCAGTCTGAGTTGGTTGTTACTTGGAGTTATGCATGCGTTTTCCGTCCATCGGAGATGACCTTGTGCCCAGCCCTCACACTCTTCCATCTTTCCTGAGCAAAGCCTGGGTGAAATCCCCATGTAGAAGGCAAAGTGCAGGACAGGCAAGCTTGGTTTCACTCATAGCCAATTACAAAGCAGCATGTCCCGAGGCGGGGATTCAAATACTTCCTGCTTCCTGCTTCCTCAGAGCTCTTTCTGGAAAAAAAAATTAGCTTTTTAAAACCGAGGTTTGGATTCCCCTCCCTTTCCTTTCAGATTGCTCCATTTTTGTTGTTGTTGTTCTTTAAATTCTTTTTTATGTGGCAATTGGATTGGGGGGGGATTTTCTCTCACAGTAAGGACTACAAGTAAGCCAATTACAAGGCAGCATTTAAAGGGGTGGGGATTTGATTTGAGCTTGGAGACTGCTGGTGCATAGATTCCCAACAGGAAAGTGTGGGTCCAGCGAGCAATGAACCTCAGGTAAAACTCCCATGCATAAACGACCATACATTCTATACTTCAGAATTCATTAGAACAATATTGACCATCCTCAGAGTGCCCTTGGAAATGAGAAGGTCCTACACGAACTTTTAAGGACTCTTAAAGAAGGGACTTGGCAAACATCCCATGGCTGAACCATTCCACAAGAAGTTCAGTGATGGAAAAGGTCCAGTTTCTCATGGTGGATGAATGGCAGAAGGAACAGTCAGAAGAGACTGCTGTATTGATCTGAATGCACACACAAGTTTAAACCAGGAGAGATGGTCCTTCAGAAATGTGGGCCACACAGCATGAAGGTCTTTAAAGGTAAGAACCGCCACCTTGCATTGATGCCAAAAGCAAAAAGGCAGCTAGTGTAGATGTTTTAACAGAAGATTAATATGATCATATCCCATCTTTCTTCCATCTTGAAACTTAAAGCAGCTTGCATAGGGCTCTTAGTAGGTCCCCCATCCAAACACTGACCAGGCCCACAGCTGTATAGCAAGGCTGCTGTATCATATGCCCTCCACTTCTGACATGGGATGTATATGACTCAATACTGACTCACTAATTGAGACAGCAAATGTTCTTTCAGGTTATGCCAGAGAGACCATCATTTTTAAACTTGGGAGGCTATAAAATGACTCAGTACTGTTACTACCTTCTTTGGAGAAGCCTGCTCCTTTCCAGGCATTGCAGTTCCAAAAGGATACTGACCTCTTGGAAGACAGCTCTAAAAGATGATAAAGATGATAAAGTGCCTGGAAGACAAATCCTATAAGGGCATACTAAAGGAATTGGATGTTTTACCTAGAGCAGTTGTTTTCAATCGATGGCCAAAGAACTCTGATATTCCTCAGAAATCTGTCAGGCATTCTTCAGTGAAGGAAAGATGGCATGGTATAATCTGATTTTATCAGATCTCAGAAACTAAGCAGGGTTCAGTACTTTGATGGGAGACCACCAAGGAAGACTCTGCAGAGGAAGGCAATGGCAAACCACCTCTGCTTCTCATTTGCCTTGAAAGCCCCTTGCTGAGGTCGCCATAAGTTCATTGCAACTTGATGGCATTTACATACGTATTCTTCAATGGGGAAATAAGTGGTGGAGGGCAAACTCTCTTCAAGGCAGCTTACATACCCCTAATGATCATTCCTTGCTTTTGACATTGCAGAGGAGCACTAGGTGTATTTTAGTGTGATGCTTTAGGTATCGGATGCCAGTCTCTGAGGTAAACTAGGCCTAGCAGGTGGGGCTGCTTCACCTGTTGGGATTTGATCTGTCCCCACGGTATAGCTGAAAGAATCAAAGGCAAAAGAAGTAGCAGATCACAGTGAAAACGTCTTCTTCCACAAGGAACATTACAGCAAAAACCCATAAAAGGAAAATATTTCTGAATATTGACTATAAACATATCCATATGTGCTTCTGCATAGAGATTTGGCTATCCATAAAGGCCATCTGAAGACAGAAAAAATACCTACATATTTTGTCAGCCTTTTAAACCATAGCGGGAACAGAAATTGTCAAGCTGATACCTGTTTGGCATCATTTCAATTGAAATATGGACCGTCTCCAGTCTTCAAAGTAGTAGGCTTCAGATGATAATGATAGATTAGCATTGAAGGGGAAATGCCATAGCAGTCTGTTACTTAGATTTTACTTTTTCGAAGAAAATCATTGGGAACACACAATATTTTTCACAGATCTGTCAACTGAAGACAGCTGAGAAATGACAGTGCTGAGAAGGTTACAGCATGACATTCCCCCCACCCCACCCCACCCCGTCATGACATTGGAAGGGAGAGAGAAAGAAAAGGGCTTTTTATTTTGAATACTGCCTCTATTCTATTGCTCTCCTAGCAAAAGCATATAAAAATTATGTATTTCCCAACCATCAAGGATTGTGAGTTCAAAGAGCTGCACCCTTCACAGTCAATTTCTTACAGAATCGCACGAGTGCCATTTACAAGGCAACTCTGTTGCTCAGAAGATTAATGTGGTGCCCTTTCAACTATGGATGCCATATTCAAATGTGGTTCCCATTAGAGTGATTTAACAGTATTCCAACATCGAGCAGCATGGATCAGTGTTTTCAGTGGTCAGATCTGAAATCAGGTGTCTGCACTGTTATGTCATTTAAAGAAAGCTGTCTAGCAAGAGAGCTTGTTCAGCACCCCAAAGGAATAGATTGTTCTGACTGCCTTCCTTTTTCAAGTGTTCATGGTTCATAGTCCAACAGTCCGCTGGGATGGTCAAAGAAGATTATTCACAGACATCAGGAGCACGCAGTCCTGGATGGTGAGGAATCACAGACCATTTCAGCCAGAAAAAAGATACTATGTTCTATTTGATAACAAATATGAAGAAGGATCCAGAACTTTGGAAAAGATATTTATTAACAGTGTACACTATATGGGGACGTGCAGGAACCTCATTCCTTGAACATAGTCATGGAAAGATTTGCTAGGCCTTTCTCAGAAATATCTGAAATAGAAAATGTGTGAAACCCCCTTTGGCCACAGTTTAGTTCATAGGTGAGGACCTTCTCTAAAGCAAGAGATAGTTGCAAAGTTATTGGCTGATACCGACCAATCTAAATGTAACCCTCACCATGGAAAAAAAATTATTTGTGATATTCAACAATACTTCTTTTTAACTGTACTCCTCAGATTTTGTATTTCTGTATGTTTGGTTATTTCTGTATCGTTGAATTTATTGAATTTGTTTTGCTCATGATCTGTTGGTCCACGAGCATAAAGAACAGAAGTAAAGGAAAAGTTTGAACTCTGATTCTCTGGGTACAGCTGCACCCGCTGATGCTGGCCAGCAAGATGGGCGGAGGGCAGTAAGCAGCGCCACTAGGTTGCAACCTAAAAGAAGGAAGCACATTCCCTGATCAGTGTAGCCTGGTACAGATGACACCCCCGCCCCCACATGCTGACTCACCAAGCATGCTGGCCTCACCACCTGCTTTCACACGGTTGCCTGGTTGTCTGCAGAGTGTGACTGCGCAGAAGTAATGGCCATGCGCACATACCCTCCCCATGATCAGCAACATTCTGAAAACTGCATTGCTGGTCATGGGAATGGGGTGTACATGCAGCCTCTTCTTCCGTGCAGTCGCACACTGCAAACAACCAGGCAATTGTGCAGAGGCAGGAGGCAGAGCCAGAACACTCATGCCCACTGAGTCCACAGCTCCCTCTCTGCGCAGTGAGTCAAGGGGGGATTGTCTGTACTGGGAGGAATTGTCTGTCCTGGGTTTTGGTCACTGATGAACACATGAAATAGCAGAGTGATGGGAGGAATGCAGTCGGTACATGGATTGGCGCCATCATAAATTTGCCTTTGATCATGTGTGAACTGTACAGTGAGTGGTACAAGCACATCCAGCAGTAGTTTCACATTAAACTGGGAATGAGGCTCCAATGGGAAAATATCCTTTGATTCTATAAGCCAATAAGTATTCAGGCAGATACTTCACATTCTGTACAGGTGCATCCACATATCCATCCATCCGTCTACCCACCCACCCATCTACAGAATACATATTTGGTCTGGATAGACAAGCTAATTTAGTATCTCTCTTGTCTATTCATTACAAATAATCCAAAAGGGGAGAAAGCCAGTAATATAAGCCAGTGACAAGAGTCCTTCCTAATGTAGTTAGCCATAAGTAATAAAATGGAAACAATAGGGGTTTTCTTTATAATTAAAGGGAACAGTTACTCAGCTTTTCCACTTCAAAGAACAGAAAGAGAAGACTTTTTGTTACTCTAAGCAATGAAATGGTCAGGAAATGGAACTCCGTAGATCAGCCAAGCATTAAGTCTATGAACGTGGAGAGTGGGGGGTTTTTTCCCAGAAAAGGGGTGGGCTGGGCTGAAGCACATAAATGTAATCTTCTGTTCAGGTGGAAAGGTAATTTCTTTACTCTTTGGAGGTCAATGAGATATAGAATGACAGGTGCCAGAAAAAACAATCTCATGCTATTTTCAGCCTTAAACTGGTAGTTTTTCTAGGAATGATATAGATCATTCAGAAACCAGATCCTAGCTATACTATGGCTTAGTTGTTTCATCAAAGTGGTTAGATAAGAAATATGTACATATATATGGCAGGATCTAGTCACTACTTCTTGTGGGTTCTGATCACCCATTGTTCTTGAATAACTACCCTGGCATTTGAAAATATGTTTATTTAGAGACCTTTATATATTCTGCTGGTAAGTCATTTCTTTTTAGATTTACTGGCTGCTATGCAATGTCATCTATCCTATCTGGCCCCTGCGTTCAGATGTTATTGGATTGTGGGATTGGATCATGAAGACATCATTTCCAAGCCATAAAGGTAATTCCTGAAATGGGTTTCAAGGCCATCTCAAACATTACTACCTTTCTGAGGAAGCAGCTAAAAATGTCATAACCTGTAACAGCCCGTTTAATATGTAGTTCAGCTTGACATCATGATGAGTTTCCATATTAGGGCTCACCTTCACTAGGAATATGGTATGCTGGCACAGAGAATCTCCATGAGATCTGGCAAAATCACTTGGTGAACCGCTGTCATAATAACACCCCTAGATGGAATCATTTTCACTTGCAAATGTTTTCAGAGTGTATTAAATTAAAAGATTTGTATCCCACATTTTCAATTGATTCAGACTACCATGAGACCCCCAACAAAGTTTCCCTCAGGACTTCCCTCACCCACAATGCTCAGACCCAACCCAAACATTAGCCTTTTATCCACAGGTTCTTCAGGTCTTTGTTTTAATTATGCATGCATTTTCTGTCCTTCAGAAGTCACCTCACTCTCCCCTCATGATTTCCCCGCATTTTCTTTATGCTGTTTTACCCCAAGTTTAAAGTCTGCCTCAATCCCAAATCAAAAGCTAGTCTTATGCTTACTTGTCACTTTGGGTTTTTCTACCCATGCCCATTCTCGCTTCTCCCTCCCACGAGTCTGTCCCCATCCAACACCTCCCCTTGAAGCCATTTGCAAGTGCACTAGCAAGAGAATAATGCTGAAACACCATAAGGCTGCTTGTTTGGTGAGTTTGATAGCAAGTGTGGGTCTGTTTCAGTTTTCTGCAGGATGGAATAGAGCCAGGCCCTCCCCTTACATGCATCCTCTTATAGGCATAAAAGCCCTTTTTTTTTGTGAGTACAAGACTACTGATGGAACGATGAATTTCACAAATGACCATGCAAGTGTCTTTATGTTCTTATGGCCTCTGCATTGAGTTATGCAGAAACAAATTGGTTGGGGGGGGTTGTCCTAGCCCTTCTCTGCTTCAGCTGTAAAATGGCCACTCAGTTCAGTTAAAATGAAAGAATCCCACTACAGGGCTGGTGACGTTTTTTAAAAAAAGCACAACATAGCCAATTACAAAGCAGTGTTTTCAGGGGGGGACTTACACATGTTTCAGAAGCTCGACATTTTTGCTGGGGATGCATAATTGTTCAAAAGGTACTCCTGGAATTTCTTTGGGGCAAAAAGCCCCTGTACACACTGTTTTAAGAATTCAACTGCAAATACTGTGCAGTTAGAGAGCAGCAGATCCAGTGGAAACAGACCATGCATAAAAGCCATTACATGAAAAAACATCACATGGCTTAGCTGGCTCCATGGGCTTCCAAGATTACCAGAAAATAAGAACATAAGAAAAGCCATGCTGGATCAGACCAAAGTCCATCAAGTCCAGCAGTCTGTTCATACAGTGGCCAACCAGGGGCTTCTAGGAAGCCCACAAACAAGACTACAGCAGCATCCTGCCTGTGTTCCACAGCACCTAGTATAAAAGGGATGCTCCTCTGATACTAGAGAGAATAGGTATGCATCATGATTAGTATTCATTATGATTAGTAGTCAAAGATAGCCCTGTTCTTCATGAACATGTCCACTCTCCTCTTAAAGCCTTCCAAGTTGGCAGTCATCACCACATCCTGGGACAGAGAGTTCCATAATTTAACTATGTGTTGTCTGAAGAAATACTTCCTTTTATCAGTTTTGTATCTCTCACCCTCCAGTTTCAGCAGATGACCCTACATTCTGGTATTATGAGAAAGGGAGAAAAGCTTCTCCCTGTCCACTCTCTCCATACCATGCATAATGTTATAGACCTCTATCATGTCTCCCCTTAACCGTCTTCTTTCCAAGCTAAGCGTTTTAACCGCTCCTCATAGGGCAGCTGCTCTAGCCCCCTAATCATTTTGGTTGTTCTTTTCTGCACCTTCTCAAGCTCTACAATATCCTTTTTTAGATGTGGTGACCAGAACTGTACCCAGTATTCCCAGTGTGGTCTCACCATAAATTTGTACAACAGCAGATTGATAGCAGCAGTTTTGTTCTCTATTCCTTGTCTAATTATGGCCAGCATGGAATTTACCTTTTTCACAGCAGCTGCGCACTGGGTGGACATCTTCATTGATGAAGATGAAGGGCCCCCAGAGTGACAAAGATGAAAAGCTCCCTAGAGTGGAGGGGACATGGCTCAGTGGTAGAGCATCTGCTTGGCATGCAGAAGGCCCTAGGTTCTGGCATCTCCAGTTAAAGGGACTAGGCAAGTAGGTGATGTGAAAGACCTCTGCCTGAGACCCTGGAGAGCCACTGCCAGCCTGAGTAGACTTTGATGGACCAAGGGTCTGGTTCAGTATAAGGCAGCTTCATGTGTTCATGTGTTGTACCCCAATCTGCTCCTCTCAACAGACCTTACTGAGGCAGTTAACAGCAATACATAACAATAATAATACAACAATAGATCTCAAATATAAATAGCAGAAAGTCCCCTTAAAAAACGGAGTCACACCAGCTCTTATGCTGATTCACACACCCCTTAAGTACTGTGCACTTAATCCCAGATTCCTAGGGAAATAGCAAGTAGTATATATTTATATAACCACATCAAAGAGTAGGATTAGAACTGTGCACAAACTTTTAAATGTTTTCATTTTTGTTGGTTCTTGTAGGTTATCCGGGCTGTGTAACCATGGTCTTGGTATTTCCTTTCCTGACCATGGTTATACAGCCCGGATAACCTACAAGAACCAATGAACTCTGACCGTGAAAGTCTTCGACAATATTTTCATTTTTGTTTCATTTTTGGCCTTTATTATTTTTTAATTATTTTTATTTTTAAAAAAATCACAGTGGCCTTTTGTTTTCTATCCCATTCAGATGCAATTCTTTAGGATTCTTTCTTTTATCCAAAGGATCCTTAATACTAAACTTCAGTTAAATTGGATAAAATATTCTCATTTTATAACCAATGTCCCCTACATGTCTACCATAGGTCCTGTTGACAGATGTGCTCTGGGAATTCCATGCTTGGAACTTAATTCCCAGGCCTAGATGTGGGCCCAGTTCTGATTGGTGCCACAGCAAGCATAAAGAGGGAGGTTAATCCCCCCTCTCGTGCTGTTTCTTGACCTGAAGCAGCCCCACAGGGCTGCTGTTCACCTCATTGTAGAAATTTACACGATGGGCTACACATATGTTTTCCCAGTGAGGCAAATTTCCCAATGGGGCAGCTTCCTGGGGACCTTTCAGGTCCATTAAATTGTGTGGGTTGGAGACTTAAGCCCTGTCTCCCTGTGCACCAAACCAGGCCTATGTACACCAGGGAATTAAGTTCTTTTTTTAAAAAGTTTTTATTGGACTTTTAGGGTACAAAATAAAACAGGAAAGGGAAAGGGGGGAAGGAAGTAAAAATAAACATATATTCCTGTGACAAACCACAAGATCTGATACCTGACATTTTAACACATTATATTTCTAAACTTAAATTGAAATGTTCATTACAGTTCTATTCTAAAATCATTATACATAATAACCTCCACAGTTTCTATTTATATCTACTGTTGAACTCTATATCTTTATCTTCTATTACAAAATTTTATAATACTATATTTTATACTATAATCAAACTGCCCTAAATTTTGTTGTCAACCATGGAGTATCTTATTCATTCAGTATGATTAACTCATTTTATGGGGGGGAAAACCTAAGTTGTATCACAAATTATAATATTAAATTAAGTACAAACTGTTTATTTATCCATATTTGTCATAAAAAGGTTGCCACTTATTCCAGAAGTCTTCTAAGGATCTTTTCTTAATTAAACAAGTTAGTTTAGACATCTTGGCAAAATCCATAAATTTCTGAATCCATTCTCTTTTGGTTGGAATTCTTGGATTTTTCCAATATGAAGCATATAAAAGTCTCACTGCTGTTACAGCATATTGAAAGAATTCTCTTTGATTCTGATTCACTTGTTGAGGAATTATCCCTAATAGCATATATTTAGGATTTAAATCAAAACTGATATTTAAAACGTCTTCAATAGCTTTGTGCATGAGGGAATTAAGTTCTGAGCACAGAATTCCTAGAATGCATCTGTCAACAGAACCTGGGATGGACTCCTTGGAGACACAAGGACTTTGTAACATGTGAATTGGCCCGAATGCTTATCTCCCCATTACCACCATTAGCCATAGTGCCCTACCTTTATTCCTTTTATCCCTTAGAAGCTCCTTGATCCATTGATCTTGAGCAGCATATATCAAGTGTTTGAGGGATATAAGGACTGAAACAAATCTTGCCACTGACAATGTAGCTTTGGGATCCCTGTCGCTTAGTAGAAAAGGCATTATGACAGACACAGAGGCATTAGATTTGTATGTTAAAAGGGGGGAGATATAATGTGATCAAAGTTCCTCATAAAAGCAGCATTCCAAAAGGGCATGAGCTAGTGAATCGATAGAGCCAGAAGAGCAAGGACAGGTCCTGTCTGGATATGGTATATTCAGAATTCTGCCCTGCATAACCATAGAGAGGTTAGCATTCAGTCTAGCTAAACAAAAGGCTCTAGAAAGATGAGGAGTTGTCAAATAATATGTATAAGCAGGCAAACCACGTGGTGGTGGTATTCCGAAGAACTGGGATGAACAAACGCGGCGAGCAATTGTGCCCTACCAGTTGGTGTCCTCCTCTACCACAATCCCACACATCTGATCAGCCTCCAACAGAGGCAGCTAGGCAGGATGGGAAGCATCTCAAAAACAAAGCCGGGTATGCACTTGACTCCCAGGCTTTCTAAAATGTTTGCTGTAGAATGGTTCCATCCTGAACATGATGGCTACTCAAGAGCAACTATCCTAGAAAATGAGTATACATTGCAAAGGTAACCTGAAACAATGGGACAAATACAATGAGGAGTTTGACTTAATGTGACAATTTGGAATTCTCTGTTTGTTTTTAATATGGTCTCTCTCTCTCTCTCTCTCTCTCTCTCTCTCTCTCTCTCTCTCTCTCTCTCTCTCTCTCTCTCTCTCTTCTCTTTCACACACACACACACACAGCAGGATCTCTCCAATTCAAGGTCACAAACTAGCTTGATCCCTACACCTTTCCCACTGTCTTCCACCTAAGGCACCAAATACGCAGGGATATAAAAGAGCTGTTAATAGAACTCTATATTGCGGACCCTTCTTTCTTCACTAAATTGGACCACTCCTTCCCAATTTACAAGAAAATATTCAGTGGTGACATCATGTAAAGGAAAGAAGTTTATGATTTGACTGCAGAATGAGATGAAAGGAAGTGAGTTGGACAGGAAAGGCCTATTGTTGAAACATCTGTAGGTTGCACTGTAGATGAGGACCTTCTGTTTTTGATCGAGCACCTCAGACCTGCTCCACTACTGCAGCCAAAAGGTGAGCTATTGGCCGAGCCAATGCTCAATATTCATACTCAAGTTTGAAAATTAGCACAGATGGTTCTGTGATCCTGAACTGCTGATAAAAGATCACAGCTTTAAATAATATCCTGTATGTCGTATGCCTGTTAAATTTTCTTTACCATTTATCAAGCAAGGCAAAATGTTTTGTTCTTTGAGGGCCAGCTGAAAATACAGAGATGCGCCCTCGGCTGCATATTTAAGTCAATTTGGGGGCCTTTCCAAATGAATTGAGGAGATCTAAAACTACTATTATGATCACATGGAAGTACTTTGAAAATGCCTCCATGTTGGGACTTGAATTGTTCACATGCATCTGCGACAGGAAGAGAACTTCCATGTTATTGTCAGCAGTAATGGTATGGTATGTGGTAGGAAGAAGCTCAAACTCCAGTTATAGGGGAAGCCACATAATGAGCTGCCTTAGCTGTTACAACTGGACCAGTTGCAATATATTTGGCCTTTTAGTCTCTCCATGCAGACAGACACCACTTCTAAAGTTTTCATTACAGTCACCCATCTGTCTCTGAACTCTTAAAATCCAAATGTCAATCAAGGGTTCAGCTGAATTGTGAACTCACTAAACCCAAATAACAAGAAGTTATTTATTTGACTGGCTGTTCAGCTATTTGCAACCTACATCAGCTGGGAGTCTACTTTTGATCTCCTACTGGGGAGACTTTACTGGGATTCAGCATTGCTGGGGCACACTGAAGTTTGAGGAGGGGACTCAGAATCTGACATACAGCTCATCACAAGGATCAGATGGAAGTCAGATTCTGATCTCCCACCCCAAAAAACTTCCTGGTTATACAGCAAAGGGTTTTTGTTTTGTTTTTGAGGAAGGATCAGAAGCTGACTGCCAGCTGATTAGGGTTGCCAGATCCCTCTTCGCCACTGGCGGGAGGTTTTTGGGGCGGGGCCTGAGGAGGGCAGGGTTTGGGGAAGGGAGGAACTTCAATGCCATAGAGTCCAATTGCCAAAGCGGCCATTTTCTCCAGGTGAACTGATCTCTGTCGGCTGGAGTTCCATTGTAATAGCAGGAGATCTCCAGCTAGTGCCTGGAGGTTGGTACCCCTACAGCTGATTGGAAGATCAGCTACAAGGAGGCTTCTGGTCCCCAGCTGCAATATCACTGTATCCTAGGAAGGCTGAGACACAGCAAAGTTGAGGGTCAGAAGTATGGACTGACTCAATTATGTTTTTGGTGGGGTAGATCAGAAGCCCACTTTGACATGATCAGGGTATCAGTTAGGAGTGGGTTTCTGATTCACCACCCCATGAAAAATCACTGCCACGGCAGCATTGGAGATCAATTGGAGATCAGCTGTGGGCTTTTGATCTCCAATATCACTGTGTCCCTTATATGGAGGTGGTGATCAGCAGCTCACCCATAGTTGATCCCCACCACCACCACCAAAGCTGTAAATCATATCTTCAGAGCTGATTTTCAACTGTTAGTTTGGGATGTGGAGATCAGAAGCCTGTTGCTTCTGTTTTCCCCACCTCAAGCTTCTCTTGGAGTCCAGCATTGCAGGGATAGAAAGAGCAGCTTTTTTTGGGGGGGGGGAGCAAAATCTCAGCTGATCATCAGGAGGCAGCCAGTTTCTGATCTCCACCTCCACTGTTTCTCTGCAAGGTGAAGGCTCAGCAAGATGTATTGGAGGCAGCTTCTATTCAGCAGCCATTCAAGTTGATCTGGGAATCAGGCCACTATGGACCAAACATTTAGCCAAACATGTTGTGTTTGATTGTTGAACGCCTATACTACACAATGCAAGTAGGGAAGGAAACTGAATTTTGACCTCAGTTTTATACAGGAAGAAATTTCTGGATATTGTCTGACATTGCATCCACACAAAGATTTTTCTTGGACTCAGCTTTCAAACTATAGTGGGGGTGGGTTTCGCAACCACATGGCATTGTCCTCCAATTGACCACTTGCCAGGCTTTCCCCATGCTCAGTAAATTATTTCTCAAACCTAGTCTGGTACATCTTTCCAGAAATATCAAAATCCAAGCACATTAGCAAGTCATCTGAACAAGAAGGTGTGCATTTTTAAGGCCCTGCCCACATTGGTACCCTTTTCTTTGCCTCACCCCCATCTGCCATTGTGTGCCACAACAGGGTTTTTGTGAGGCTTTAAAAAAAAAAATCAACTGCTATTACACTATAGCACAATAATGATAGACAAACTGATTGCCACAATCTACTAGTTCATCAGAATTTAAAACTCCCTCCCCCCACACAAAAAAAGAACCTCTGGTGGCTCTGTACAGGGAGAATGCAGGGGGAATTGTGGCATATGGAGGAAAGTTTGCATAAAACTCCCGTATGGATGCTCCGCCACTGCAAATGCCACTGTGTTCGTGGGGGCAGTGACCAGGAAACAGAGAATATTTGCTGTGTGGATGCAGCCTGCAGCCCCAGTTTATCGTAAGACAGCCACACTACTTTGAAGAAGTAATTATGCAAGTTAATCTTTTGGGCCCTCAGACTTCTGGGCAACAGCAGTTCATTTGCTGTCCTCCTAGAGGGCACCAGAGCAAATTTCTCCAACGCTGAGGGGAAAGGCAAGACGACCCTTGACACAAAAAGGCAAACATCTCAGAAGCAGGGCTCCAGAGGATTCTCCCACACACAAACGAACGTGCACACATATATTGTCTGCACTTCAGTCTAATTCCAAGAAAGTGAAGGAATGATAAACTCTTTGCACTAGGGTAAGATAAATGCCCAACAGCTGAAATGTGAGACTTGACACCAGAAGGCTTTTGCCAACAGACCAAGGAAAAGTGTAGGACTCAGGCAGGAATGAAATTACATGCTTTGTCTGTCTGCACTACATCAGGATCTGAGGCTGACAGCCCAAGAATGATAGATTAAGTAATTCATCACTGTGAGGGAGGCGGGCGCCCAGAAAGCATTTGACATTCTGAAAGATATGTAACACATTGGTCAACTGCCTTGCATAAAATTTTAGCACTTAGTGGAGTTTAATTACATCCTCATCACAAATCATTAAGTGCTGCCACTGCCTGGAAACTTCAGCAAACCTTCCTGTAACTGCTTTAGTCTTTATCATCAATAGGAATTGAAGGCATGGAGCAGAGGGAGGGGGAAGGGTCAATAATAGAACATTTGATTTGCATGCAGAAGGTCTCCAGTTAAAAGAATCAGGTCGTATCTGATGTGAAGGATCTCTGCCTGAGATCTGAAGAGCCACTGCCAGTCCGAGTAGACAATGCTGACCTTGACAGACCAATGGATTGATTCAGAATAAGGCAATTTAAAGAATTACTCATTTCCCAGTTTTGAAATATGGCGGTTATAGAAGAATTCTTATTGTACAGATTGGCACTTGAGCACATCTGAAGACCAGTTCCATGATATAGGTGCAAATGACTGCCTTCAGGAGTAGGTCTTTATCAAATACATGGTTTTCTGCAAGGTTTGCATTTTGGGAGGGTTGAGATTTGGACACTGAGGGCCTGAGAATTGTTTGGGGGAGGTAAAATGGGGGTACACTAACTTGGAAAATGTGATTAAGTAGAGGCAACTCTGTTATAGTGAAGCGAACAATCTTACTGTGCACAAATCAGTCTACTGAGTATACAACAATCTTGAGGAGGATCCCCAGCTACTCAGTAGAGCTCCTTTCCTTCTCCCCGCCACATGTGCACACAAGATAGCATGAAAGGCCCATTAAGAGTTCTGTGCATGCCTTCCACATTTCCATAGAGCCCTCCCTCTATCTATCAAATAAATTTTTATCCTGCCCTTCCAGCAAACATGGTTCACCCTTCCCCATTTTATCCTTACAACAACCATGTTAAGTAGGTTAGCTTAAGAGGTAGGTTGAACCCTAGATCATCCAGCAAGCTTCATTTGAACTTTGGTCTCCCAGATCTGAGTTCAACACTCTAACCACTGTCAGCACTGATCACCCTAAAAAACAATTGTGCTCCGTTGTACTTTGGTCACATTATGAGAAGACAAGAGTCACTGGAAAAGACAATCATGCTAGGAAATGTTGGAAGGCAGCTGGAAGACAGGAAGACCCAACATGAGTTGGCTTGATTCAATAAAGGAAGCCACGGCCCTCAGTTTGTAAGACCTGAGCAAGGCTGTTAACGATAGGACATTTTGGAGGTCATTAATTCATAGGGTGACCATATGTTGGAAGCCACTTGATGACACTTGACACACGTAACACCCAAGTATAATAAAGTGAATGCACGAAACCGATTCATGAAAAGTCAGATCATTGTTCTATCAAGGTTAGTATTGTCTAATCTGACTGGCTGTGGGCCTCCAGGGTCTTGTGTAGAGGTCTTTCGCATCACCTATTACCTGACCCTTCAGCTGGAAATATCTGGGATTGAACCTGGTACCTTCTGTGTGCAAAACATATGGCCTACCACTAAGCCACAACCCCTCCTGCTACAATCTCCACCAGCTTTCCATTGGCTAAAACCATTAGCAAGGGAATTTCTCTCTTGCTTTTATGACTAAGTAGCATGGAGTGGTCCAAGTAATAAGACAGGACTCTAATGTCAGTTTATGTTCCTGAAAAACGGTGTGTTTCCTCACTATCTCAATTGTTTTCTTTCCAACTGTACAGTTTGGTATTTCCTTGACAGAGTTAATAACAGATACTATAAATGTCACTTAAACATTGCAGTTTGTTCTGTCTCTGAAGAACATCTTTGAAGATGCTAAGCTGAACAGAATAAGTTTAATTCTCAAGAGACAGATATAGTGCAGCACAGCCACATGTAATAGCTACTGGCTCACTGAAATGTTATAGACTTTCATATTTGTACGCTTCTTACAAAGAAATAAAATCCTGAGCTGGAAAATCTTAGAGTAATAACATCTGGCAAGCAAGTATAGCCATTTGATAATGCCTGGGAAGTTTGACTTCAGCACAGCAAATGGATGGATCTCTGGCATTATCAGATAACAATAGCTTGATTGTCTAAGGTTGTTTTAAAATTCACGCCCCTGCAGAAGACTAAGAGGAAGAGAGCTGCTTTTATTCCAGTAGGCGGCCGCAGTGAAAACACTGACCAAACCAGACAGATCTGCAGTGTCATTTTAAAGCAGAGACATTTAATCTGCATTTCTGTATTCAATGAGACAATCTGTGCTCAAGCCAGTAAAGGATTTTCTGGTTTGCTGGGGGGAGGGGGGTTCGCTTTGTAATGCAAAACTTGCTGTACATTGCCAGGCCAACTTTAAAATAGCAGATGATCATTAAATCCTTGTCTCTCTGAATCTAGGTTTTGATCCCAAAAGTGTAACATCTGGATCTCAACATCTGGATCTCTACTTTAGGGCTTGTACTGGCCCATTGTGACTAGTCTTTTCATGGAACAGCAGGTTCCTTTGTATTCTCTTGGGCCCATCCAAGATGGGGTAGGCCATCACAAGGCCAGCCAGTCCCACACAAATGTGCTAGCATTTTGGCCCTCACAGATAGTAGATGGACCTTCCTGAAACCTTATACTCCTCTCTAGAACTCAGGCTTGCATCTTGATTGTGCTTGTGGACTTGTCATTGCATCTGGATGTGCATGTGGCAGTGATGGTCAAGAGTGCATTTTACCAGCTTTGCCCATGTCCTTTGCTGACCGTGATTTGTATATATTTGAGAGTCAAACCAAATGAGACTCTGGCAGATCCCAGAGTATTTTTGCCTTCATAAATAGCCCCAATTCAAACCAGGAGCAGGGCTTGGGGAGGGCTTGTTCTCCTTCAGTTTTTCCCCAATATTGAACTGAGATCTGGGAGAGCCAGATTCAGATCTTTACTCTTCCATGTAACTTGCTGGGTGACCTTGGGCCAGTCATTCTGGATCAATTCATTGATTGATTATGTAATACCATCAACTATATGCCATTAAAGGTTTATGAATGAATGAATAATACCATCAACCTGATTCCATTTTTAGCCTCACTTTCTCTGTTTTAGCCTCACAACAACTTTCTGGGGTATATTAGGCTGAGAAGGGGGAGCAGAAGTCAACTTCAGGGCTGTGTGTGGATTTAACCCTAGGTCTCCCTATTCCTTTGACAACCTGTATACCAGCGGTTCTCAACCTTGGGTCGCAACCCCTTTGGGGGTCGAACGACCCTTTCACAGGGGTCGCCTAAGACCAAGGGTCGGCAAACCGCTCTTTGGGCCCTCGAGTGTAGGCACGCGCAGGGGTGTCGGTCGACTCGAGACGAATGCCGGTCGAGACGGGGGGGGACGAGATGAATACCAGCACGGCAGTACCGAAAGGTTTCAGAAAGGGGGCGGGAGAGAGTCTGCGCAGGAGGTTCTAGCGTGTCGAAGGAGCGACCGCGTGCTGCTGATGCTGGAGGGCCTGCTTTGGGGAGCGCCAGAGCTGGAACCGTGCTGAACCGCCTGCCTCTCTGGCTCCTCCCTCTCCCAGCGCACTCCCCCCTCCACCGGCCAGCTGATGGGCGGGCTGTTTGGCCTCTCCCCGGGGACCCGGCTGGCTGGCCGGCCGGCCAGCCTGGGGGCCGGGGAACGTCGCGGCCGCTGCGGCGCCCTGTCGGCCAGGCGTGGTCCGCCCGGGCCGGTTCTCCCGCTCACCAGCTGACAAGCGGGCCTGTCGGCAGTTGTGGGGGCTTCTGTCTCACCCACCCACCCCCGGATGCTGGGAGGAGGCTTTAGCCGGCTGCCGTTCGCCGCCTCTCCTGACTGCTCTCCCGGTGAGTGGAGGCTCGAGGGCTCTTCCCTCTTCCCCTGCCTGGGGCGCTGGGGTCGGGGTTGGTCCTGGGCCCGGGAGCCCAGGCGGGAGGGCGACCCGGGACAGGGGGTTATTGGCCATTTATGAATGGGAGGTTTTGCCTTGGATTTGCCACTCAGATGTACATTTTCCCCAGCCAAATTCTCCAAATTCTGCATGGGGGTGGGGGTTATTGGCCATTTATGAATGGGAGGTTTTGCCTTGGATTTGCCACTCAGATGCACATTTTCCCCAGCCAAATTCTCCAAATTCTGCATGGGGGTGGGGGTTATTGGCCATTTATGAATGGGAGGTTTTGCCTTGGATTTGCCACTCAGATGTACATTTTCCCCAGCCAAATTCTCCAAATTCTGCATGGGGGTGGGGGTTATTGGCCATTTATGAATGGGAGGTTTTGCCTTGGATTTGCCACTCAGATGCACATTTTCCCCAGCCAAATTCTCCAAATTCTGCATGGGGGTGGGGGTTATTGGCCATTTATGAATGGGAGGTTTTGCCTTGGATTTGCCACTCAGATGTACATTTTCCCCAGCCAAATTCTCCAAATTCTGCATGGGGGTGGGGGTTATTGGCCATTTATGAATGGGAGGTTTTGCCTTGGATTTGCCACTCAGATGCACATTTTCCCCATCCAGATTCTCAAAACTCAACAATAAGCCCCCCTGCAGAGTTTTGAGAATGCAGATGGGGAAAATGTGCATCTAGAGCAGTGATGGCGAACCTTTTAGAGACCGAGTGCCTAAACTGCAATCCAAAACCCACTTATTTATCGCAAAGTGCCAACACGGCAATTTAACCTGACTACTGAGGTTTTAGTTTAGAAAAAACAACTCATACATTAACATCCCCACTTCATCCCATGCTAGTGGAGTCACTCTGCACAGGTTAGTGGGCCCGGATGATCTCCAGGGGGCTCGCCCCTCACCTTATAAAGCATGCAGTGCAGGTACAGGTAAGGGGTGCGTCACTGGAAGTCGTGCAGGGTCTCAGCCGGCGGGTAGTGGAGCTGGAAGACAGGTAGGCCATGCTTGCAGTACCATAGGCAGGAGGTGTGCCGCAGGACGTGCCCGAAGAGCTCCAGCTCAGCCAGCCCCTTGTCCAGCACGGTGCCGGGGCCCGGCTCTCCAAAGGCCGGCTCCCCCGGTGCCTCGCCACTGCCTGCGCCCTCCTGGTGGCAGTGCGCCTCGCTATTAAGCAGCAGGCGGTGGAGGCGCAGGCTGGCCTCCAGGGCACGAATGCTCTCCTTCCAGCCCTCGCCCTCATACTGCTCCAGCACGTAGGCGTAGGCGCACTGCAGCGGCAGCAGCTTGGCCGCCGGGAAGTTGCGGAAGCTGTACTTCTCGTACTGCACGCCGGCCAAGGTGGTCAGCAGGGGCAGCAGCAGCAGCCCCCGGCTTCGCCCCTCCATGCCTGCCCTGCTGCCGACGCCTGCTGCTGCTCCGGAGCCGCTCGGCCACTTGAAGGCCCATCGGGAGGTTCTGGGAAGCGGGGGAAAGGAAGGCAGGAGGCAGGCCCAGGCAGCTCCCACAGGGTCTTAGCGCGGCGGGCAAGGGGAGGGATCAAATGGCCAAAACGCATGGGAAGTTTTGCCTTGGATTTGCAACTCTCTAGATGTGCTGGGGCAACAGCGCGTGCCCACAGAGAGGGCTCTGCGTGCCGTCTCTGGCACGTGTGCCATAGGTTCGCCACCACTGATCTAGAGAGTGGCAAATCCAAGGCAAAACCTCCCGTGCATGAATGGTTGTTAAAAGGCGTTGAGGAAAGGGGGGGGGATGAATGATCCAAGTCAGCGTGTGTATTATTAAGTTTAGTAAGTTAATCAACAGTGTACCTGTAAAATTACAGGTATGAAGTAGCAACAAAAATAATTTTATGGTTGGTGGTCACCACAACATGAGGAACTGTATTAAAGGTTCACGGCATTAGGAAGGTTGAGAACCACTGCTGTATACCATTCTGTGTATGTGCCACAGAACACTCAGCAAAGGAAAAAGGAGTCAAGATGAACGAACACCCTTGGTCTCATCCTCATGACTGGGCCTGAATAGGTACGAGTATGTTACCTCCTGCAATAATGGAATGAAGAAGAGGAGGAGCAGGAGGAGGAGTTGGTTTTTATATGCCAACTTTATCTACCACTTAAGGAAGAATCAAGCTGGCTTACAATCACCTTACCTTCCCCTCCCCACAACAGACATCCTGTGAGGTAGGTAGGGATGAGAGCGCCCTAAGAAAGCTGTGACTGGCCCAAGGTCACCCAGCTGGCTTCATGTGTAGGAGGGGGAAACCAACCCGGTTCACTAGATTAGAGTCTGCCGCTCATGTGGAGGAGTGGGGAATCAAACCCGGTTCTCCAGATTAGAGTTCACCACTCCAAACCATCGCTCTTAACCACTACCCCATGCTGGCTCTCAAGGTTAGCCATGTGCTATCAATTTTGGCACTCCAACTTTACACAATAGGAAAGTATGCTAACCAGAAGCCTCCCAACTTGTGTAGTCATAATTTTGTTTGAACAGGGCAACACATGTATTTTCCAGCTCTGGAACATGCAAATAGATACCCTCCAAAAGGGCTTCTGATCACATGGACAATGCTGGAAAACATGTACATTGTGCTACTCCTACAAAATGGCAATCACAAGTATTGAGAGAATATCACATAGTGCAACCCCCCCACCCTTATTCACAGTTGGCCCATCATAACGAATCCGCAGGGCTGACACTTCCCTTTCTTATTCAGAGTTGCCTGACTTTGTTATTCATTCTTTCTTGCTACACAAAGAAGAAAAAGAAATGAACTGGGAAGAAGCAGTTTGACAAAAACCTATGGTGCTGCAGAACACAGCAACTATTAATGGGGCTCAGAGGCAAATCTCAAGCAGTTCTGGTTTCAGATGCTAAACAGATGGCACCGGACAATGCAAAGACTGTGTGGAACAAGCTTTAGGAGCACATGAAAAAAAATGTTGGAGGTGTGAGAGGCCTATGTAAGCACATCTTCATAGATTGCTGTGTCCTGTAGGAAAGTAATGGAAGTCAAATTGAGAGCAAACAGGAAATAAATATCAGAGAAGAAAACGAAGGATGGGAAGTGAGAAACTAGATTCTTGAGGCAAAAGATAAGCAACCATTTGAGACTAGCCAGTAACAAATGAATGCATGATCCTCTCTTCTTTTTCACCAGCAGAAAAAGCTGGTTTGATGCAACCCATCATCGCTTTATTATTTATACAGTACCATCAATATGTGTGGTGCTTTACAGAGAAAAGGCGCTTACTCTATTAAAATTGACAATCAGAATAGAACTATAATATATTATTTATATATGCATATTGAGTATTAGGCCTGATTTGCTACTCGCTTGTTTGTTTTTTAACACCCCCCCCTTGTTTTCTCACAACCGGTTTCAATAATGATGCAGAAAGAAACACCTTCACAATGGGTTGTATGTGACATCAAGTTGCCGAAGATCACAGTCCAAAGTTCTATTTCCATGAGACTGAAAGCAAAGAAACTTTTCTGTAAATGCCCCTCATCCTTCGACAGTTGACTTATTGGCACCTCTCCCCCCCACCACCACCACCCCTGCCCTTTTGTTACAGTAGGGCAACAGCATGCTGAGCCAATGACAGTCTCCCCCTGGGAAGCTTGCCTAGTGAACGCTGCTTTGCTTGCAGAAGGTGGGTGGCCTGATGTTCAGCTGCCACTAGCAATGACAGTTGAGAAAGTCTGTGGGCCTTGGTATCTGTTCTGTTTTATTTCCCAGCAGTCAGTCACCCCATTTGCAATACTTTGAAACTGCGCTTCCACTGCCTTCAGGAAATGAAAAGCAACCCACCTACTGGTTTCTCTGGGAGTCCAAAGCATCTCAGTGCAATGAAACAAAGGGATTTAAAAAACAACAACAACAAAATAATAGAGGATTTGAAATGAAACATTTGGTTTATTTAGTGAAGCATAGTGTTTACTCCCTCACCATTCCATAACTTCTAGAAGACCTTTAGAAAAACAAACATGGACACTATTTTTCCTTCAGTGGCCTTATAAAAACTGGAAAACCTGCACAACGGGCATCACAACTGTGATATGCATAGGGTTGCCAACCTCCAGGTAATAGCTGGAGATCTCCTGCTGTTACAACTGATCTCCAGCCAATACAAATCAGTTCACCTGGAGAAAATGGCTGTTTTTGCAATTGGACTCTATGGCATGGAAGTCCCTCCCCTCCTCAAACCCTGCCCTCCTAAGACTCCGCCCAAAAAATCTCCCACCAGTGGCAAAGAGAGACCTGGCAACCCTAGATATACATCTCATGTGTAAGCAGTAGGCATTAAAGGAAGCCTTATACACATGTCCCAGTGCATGTGCACACATTTGTACATAGGTCTATTTGTAAAAAAGCCAAAACACTTTTTCTTTAAAAAATAATATCTGAATACATGTGTTTTGAAATCATGTGTTCACGTGTACACACATTGAATGTAATACAAGAATTCAGTGTATTTATAAAGATAAAATTATGTATACACTGCAAATGAAAGTCCTGTATAAACATTACAGTGAATGGAAATACATCCAGCATATTTTACACACTTGTTTGGAAAGAAAGAGCCACAGAAGAGTATGTTCACTTTCACAGTAAAACTGGGACTCAGTACCTGGATAAATGTAGGGTTTATGTAGTGCATTAAGCCATACAGGTGAATTGGTAGCAGGCAGAATTTTTTAATAAAGTCTAGTTTTTTTATAAAGTCCAAGGTGGTGCTGGCACTAACCTAACACAGTGACCAGTTGTGAACCATTCACATAGGACTCATGACTGGGAATGAAAAATATTCCCCCTTTCCACCCTCGTATTTTCCTCTATGAATTTTGGTGGTGAATATCTGAACGTCTGACAGATATGTGAAGATTTGTTAGTCCACGTCAGCATTTAACATTTAATGATTTTGCCATTGCAGTCAACATTTGATAAACTTTTGTTCACAACATTCGGGAAGATTCAGTTTTCTTAAAGCTGTACACTGAATACATATTGGCACACTGCTGATGTGCATAAGCCACAATTCTCATCATAGGTTATATACACACAGGGATAAAGGCTTATGAGCCTGAACCTCATTCCTGAGCACCACAGTGTGGATAATGTATGCAGCCAGGCCAAATGTCAACTGGCCCTAAATTTGGGAGTTTCAGATCCATGTTCCTAGTTTGAGATCACTGCTATGAATGAGGTCAAATAAAAAATGGCCAAACATCTGAAGAAGGCAAGTCATTTTTCTTACCTTCCTAAAGCAGGTAAGTCATTTTCCTTAAACATCAAGCCTAAAATCTGACCATGTTTCTATAATCAATCCTGAGCAGCAGCCGCAAATATCTCCAACAAACGTTGCCCTCAGGAAGTTAACTAAGGAAACAGAAGCTGTTGTCCCAAAGTAAAATCCAAAAATCCTGACACACTCTGCATAATACCTTTTATTAGAACCAACCAAATGACACATAATAGTGTCCGAGCGCTCAAGTTCACAAGAACCCTTAATCAGGCTGACTGTTATAAAAAAAAGAAAAAGAGAAATTCCTCAGGACATGATGGTGACTCCTGGTCACGCTGCTTCGAATGATGATGGCTTCAAGTTACACCCGACTTTTTTGGGCATGAGCAAACAAACAGTTTCAGAACGGCTCTTGAAAACAGAGTAGCTGAGATCTTCAGCACATTCCACTCATTTTTCATTAGACTTTTCTGTTGCCATCACAGGACCAAACATTGGGCAGGATGCAGCCTGTCAGGAAGCAGGTTTGTTGTATAATATGAAATGGCTTAATTCATAATTGAGACAAAGAGACTCTGCAGACTTAACTGGTGAAAGACTTTGTCTACTGGTTCTCCAGATGTTAGTTCAGAAAATCCGGTCTGCTCCCTTGTTTCTCAGAACTCAAGCCATGGGAGTTAGCATGCACTGAAATGCCAATGTTTTATATATAGATGTGCCAACTGCTGACTCTATTTGAGCCAGGGTTTGCCAGTGCTCAGCAACTAAAGTTTTTGGCCAAACACTATAATTTATTTTAATGTCAGGACCCAGCCCTGGAGGATGTGTAGAAATCATCAAAGATGGATGGCTTGGAACATCGAATTCACACACAGCAAGCTGAAAAGCCACAGCATCCATGAAAAATTATGCTGGAATACAACGTTGTTAGTCTTTAAGGTACCAGAACACTCCTGTTTACCTGAGATGAGGGGTTTTCATTGTGTAAAGAGACAATCTCTGTATGATTTACCCCTGACATTTCTGTTTTTTAGACTTGGCAGGCAACTAGAATCTATGTTCCTCCATCTATATTATTCTTTGCCTGTATGCCTGTGCTATTAGTAGTTTTAAAAAATTATTTCCATTTTTTAAAGGAAGGATCCAGCTATACACACACACACACACACATACATACATACATACACTGATCAGAGCCCATACATTTTCCTAAGCAGGGGGTAAAGAATTGGGTGCCCTGTCTTTATACAATTTTTCAGTTAAAGATCACACCCACATTAGCAGATGTATCCTGTTAAAAAAAAAAGGCATTGAAAACATACTGCGTAGTTTCATTCTTTGATGTTACAGCAAAAGGCATAATGAAACTTTTACTTTCAAATTAAAATTTAAAATGCTGTTGCTGAGATGATCTGCATGCAGTTCAGTATACTGGGATCATGCATGGAGACAGAAAACAAGAGACTCAAAATAAATATTTTCCTAGCTTGCAATGCTCAATTGAAGTGCAAGGGCCCTGAAATTCATGCTCACTTCCATCAGTTAATGAAGGAAGATTTGGAGGGTAGGTACCTATTTTGCCTGTGCATGGTTGGCATTCATCAGATTCAGTGTCCAAAACTAGTAGCCATGGGGGCACATGCTCCAAAGTTGATTTCTATGACATGTCTCTGATTGTTGAAAATGTCTAGAACTTTTACAAAGAGGAAAGCAATTTACAAAACAATACCCTCGATTTGACTTGGCCAGGAACTTTCAAGTTGGGAGGGGGGATACACCAGTGGGGCATGGCATTCATAATGTAAATGTGGCCTATAAAGAAAGCAAATCGGTAGTCCAGATGTTTGGGAGTGGGAGGGACTGTGAGTCCAAGCATTTGGACAGAAAAATTGATGTGTAAAGTTTACCTAGGCAATGTAGATGCTGAAGTGCTTTCTCCCTTGCCTGGACCCTGAACTATGTTTCCCAACAGGCAGTGTGAGAGAATATACTTACACATAGACAAGATGCAAGCCAATTTAGAAATATCTAAGAAAAAAAACACTATAAAGCATTCACAGATAACCCAATTATGACAGGAGTCAAGGGAAGTTTGACCATCACTAGATGTACTTGAAGTGCCACTCAGGGTGCTTATTAAATTAGACAGACAATCAGCAAAAAATTCAGCAGGTTCATAATTTGATTTACACAACTGGGAAACTCCTTACAAAAACATTCCTTCTGAAAGGAGATGTTGGTTGCTCGTGGCAATATTCATTGATGATTATTACTACTGTGTATGTCATCTGAACATATAATTAGGAAACAGAACATATTATTAGGAAAGCTGGATTAGATTTAGATGAAGGTGGAGTGAAAATTGGGGGGAGGAACATTAACCATTTGAGATACACCAATGATACAACATTACTGGCAGAAAATAGTGAAAACTTGAAACGACTACTGCTGAAAGTTAAAAGAGAGAGTGCCAAAGCAGGACTACAGCTGAACATCAAGAAGACAAAAGTAATGACTACAGGAGAAATACTCAGCTTTAAGGTTGACAATAAGGAAACTGAAATTGTTCAAGACTTTCTATTCCTTGGCTCCATCATCAACCAAAAGGTAGACTGCAGCCAAGAAATCAGAAGGAGACTGACAGTGGGAAGAGCAGCTATGGAGGAGCTAGAAAAGATTCTTAAGTGTAAGGATGTGTCACTGGCAACCAAGAAAGCATGACTAGGGTTGCAGTCTACATTTCCACACAGCTTGAAAAAAATGCCTAGAAATCCAAGAGACCGTTCCCAGAGGCAGGATTTAAACAACAACAAAAAACCACTTCTGAGGCTGGGAGACAAGTGCCCTGATCACCCATCCATCATAGTATCTTGTACAACACTGACAAAAACACTGGGCTTTTTAAAGGATTAAATCACACACACACACACACTCCCATCACTCAGCAGTCACACCCCAGACAATGTGTGGGTAAAGGAGGATAGGACGACTGCTGATGCAACGGGGCAGCCGACTAGCTTGTCAGCAAGATTCAGATGTCGTTGCCTGCTTCTTTGACACAGAGTGGAAGTCATTGACTTGAACTGTTATGCTCTTCCTTTAGCAGATCTCATTCTGGGAAACATCACAGGCAGGATATGGTGTAGATCATGCGGCAAGTTGGGTGAGTTGCTGTTTCCCCCCCTTTGATCATCTAGCTATTCCTTAGCCAGGTCCTCTTTCTTTTCATCTGTTTTGTTAGGGTTGTTCCATAACAGAAAAGGAGAGAACAAGGGGTTGTCTCCAAAGGAACATTTCCTTTTCACCCTGTAAAACCTTGCAAAATAATCCCGAGAATGAAATACATATGGAAAAGTTACACTGGGTCAGCAAATATTGGAAAACTAATAAATTACCCAGGAGCCAACCTCCTACGCAAACTTGATCTTGGCAGCACGTTTCCAAAACAAGGCAAGCTATTTACAACTTCTTTTTACCGGAAATGAAGGATGCCAAACCTACCCAAACCTCTGCACGCTCTCGGGAGGGATAACATGGACATCACTGAGCCAGATCTGTGCACATTTTTTATTTGACCACAGTGGAATTGGACGTCTGAATGCAGCCTAAGCATTTTGCACAGGCTGAAATGTAGACTTCAAAAAATACATCTGTATGTGTGTGACCTTGCAGCATCCAGTCCTACTTTTTCCCATCATACCATAGCATCACCAAGAAATAAAATCCAGCAGAAGGCTGTCCAGATAAGAACAGGCAGGCTTATATGCAATAACAACGGCTCGTATTGTCTTTGCCAGACACTGGAAGAAAAATTATCTTCCAAGTAAAAAGGGAGTGGCTAGAGAAGTTAAAAGATACGTTCTTTGTGATTAAATTGATGGCCTATTTTTAAAAGAATGCCTTTAAATTATATTAATGCTTAGAGAAAAATGGTGACTCAGATGGACAACTAAGTCTGGTTTCCATGACATGTTTGAAGGCACTGATTAAGTTAGGCATTTATAACCTGCTCATCTCACCGAATTGTGAATTAAAACACAGTAGTGATAGCAAGTTTAACTTACTGAATCTTCTGTTGGATATATTATTTTGAGTGTAAAGATTTTTTAAAAGATATTATTTTTAAAAGATATTATTTTTTAAAAAGAACAGGAAGTCCTGGGGGTGTCACTGGGTAGAAAGAAGCAGTTTATCCCACCAGCAGAGTGGTGTCACTGAGTGCACCCATTTACTTTTTTTGCATACAGGCTTATGATTGCCGTTCATTCCTGTAGGAAAATGTAAAATGCTACATTTTCAGACCATTCCTGAGCCAAAGGGACAAAAGTCCTTAGGAGGCCAGGAAGGCCCTGAACTGGCGCCCATGCAACATACACCACCCAGGGTAGCACATAAGCCCCTGGGAGGATGTGCACGCCATCCTCCTGGTGCTGCCATGGCAGCACTGCCCAGGGACAACGGCACAACCTCATGCTGGAGTCCAGACAGTGCACTTCTGTGCGCCGTCCTCCCAAGGGCATTCCCGGAACATTATCGCGCCAGGCCAGGGGAGGAGCCACCTTTAGGTGGCCTCCTAAGCCCTTTCAGGCTGGGAATGCCCCCTTTGCCCTTACCTGTAGATACGCCACCTTTTTAGGTGGCATATCCCCGTGCAACCCAATGGAGCGGTTCCACAGGTTTTCCAGGTAAGGGCAAGGTTTTGGCTTCAATGTGGGGGGGTTGAAACCTCCCTTGGAGGCAGCGTGGCTGCGCTGCTTCCAGTCACCAGTGCAGTCCTTCCCCTAAGGCAGGGGTGGGGAACCTCCGGCCCGCGGGATCATTTTATCCGGCCCATGGCCCATCTGCACAGGGCCCCCTGCCCAGCCCCTCCCTGCTTCAACCCTCAGCAGGCATGCGCTTCCCGCGCAGCCACCAAAGGCCCCCTGCACATCCCCTTCCCGCTTGAACCCCCAGCTGGCTGGTGCATACCCTTCCCGCGCGGCAGCCAACATCCCCCTGCATGGCCCCTCCCTGCTTGAACTGCCCGGCTGGCTGGCGCACACAGTTCCCATGCGCCGGCCAAGGGCCCCCTGCACAGCCCCTCCCCACTCCTACCCCCGGCTGGCTGGCGCGCACAGTTCCTGCGTGGCCGCCAAGGGCCCCCTGCACAGCCCCACTTCACTTGAACCCCCAGCTGGCGCGCGTAAAAAGCCCAATGCACGGACCATCCCCGCTTGAACCCCGGCCAGTGCGCGCTCCCCGCATGGCAGCCAAGAGCCCCCTGCACAGCCCCTCCTTGCTTGAACCCTCAGCTGGCTGGTGCGCACGCTTCCCACGCAGCCGCCAAGAGCCTCCTGCATGGCCCCTCCCCGCTTGAACTCCTGGCTGGCTGGCTGGCGCGCTCACTTCCCACGTGGCTGCCAAGGTGCCCCCGGCACAGCCCCTCCCACTTGAACCCCCAGCTGGCGCACGCTTCCCGCTTGGAGGCCAAGAGCCTCCTGCATGGCCCCTCCCTGCTTGAACCCCCGGTTGGCTGGCGAGCACGATTCCCGTACTGCCGCCAAGAGCCCCCTTCACAGCCCCTCCCCGCTTGATCCCCCGGCTGGTGCGCCCGAACTGGGGGTCAGTGGCAGAGCATCTGCTTTTCAGGGTTTATTGCTCAGTGGCAGAGCATCTACTTGAGAGGGGTTGAGGATCAGAGTTAGAGCATCTGCTTGAGAGCGGCTGTGGCTCAGGGGCAGAGCATCTGCTTGAGAGGGAAAAAATTCGATTAGCTATTGGAAATATTTACACTTATCAAACAGCTAGGTTGTTGATCAATGGGAATATAACATCACAATTTGAAATTCAAAAGGGTACTAGACAAGGCTGTCCTCTTTCACCTTTATTGTTTATTATAACGTTAGAAGTTTTATTGAGAAAGATTAGAAATAATATAGATATTTAGGTTGTAAAATTGGGAGAAATCATTTTAAGGTTAAAGCTTATGCGGATGATTTAGTTTGTTTTTTAATTAACCCTATTAGTCAAATTGTAGAATGGAACAAAATGGTTGAGGTTTATGGAAAGCTTGCAGGTTTTAAAATAAATAAAAATAAAACGAAAATATTGGTTAAGAATATGACACTTTTGCAGCAGCAAGAACTATCAAAATGTACAGGTTTCACTATTGAACATAAAATAAAATACTTGGGTATTTGGTTAACTTCAAATAATTTTAATTTATTTAAAAATAATTATATAAAAATTTGGCAGCAAATTACCGTAGATTTGAAAAATTGGGAAAAATACCTTTATCATTATGGGGTAGAATTTTGGTAATTAAAATGATGGTTTTACCCAAGATGCTTTTTTATTTCAAAACTTACCAATCATAAAAGGAACCAAAATATTTAAAATTTGGAAAAAAGATATTTTAAATTTTTTGTGGAGTAAAGGAAAACATAGAATAGCATATAATAATTTGATTCAACTAAGGGAAACAGGAGGTTTAGGGTTACCAGATTTAAGAATGTACTATGAGGCATCCTGTTTCGCTTGGTTAAAGACTTGGATTATGTTAGCGAATACTAAAATATTAGAATTAGAGGGTTATAATTTATGTTTTGGATGGCACACATACTTATGGTATGATAAGGAAAAGGTAAATAAAGAGTTTAATATTCATATCGTTAGAGTTGGATTATTTCTAATTTGGAAAAAGTATAGAAGGATTTTGGAAAATAAGACCCCGGGATGGGTTAATCCAGTAGAAGCTCATATGAGAAGTGGAATACATTTAAATTTAGAAATGGATATGTATAGAAAAATTATTGAATGGAAAGAGGGAAAATGGGTTCTAAAAAGTAGAGAAGAACTTGATATAAAGTTGGTTTCTGTATTATAGGTTAAGAGATATATTTAATAAAGATAATCAGCTTGGATTTAATAAAAATAAATCTGAATTGGAGAAAATGTTAATAAAAGGAAATGAAGGATTGTTAGGAAGAATGTATAAATTATTAATTGAAACTAACTTAGAACAAGAAAGAATTAAACCAGTTATAATAAAATGGATGAAAGAGTTAGGATTTAATATTGATTTGGAAATATGGGAAACTTTATGGAAGAGAGAATTTAAATTTACAATAACTAATGAAATTAGAGAAAACCTATATAAAATGTTTCATAGATGGCATATAACCCTGTGATGATATCTAAAATGAATAAAGGAGATATGGATTTATGTTGGAAATGTGGAAAGAGGTACATATAGGCATGTATGGTGGTTATGTAAAAAAATTAAAAAAATTTGGAAAAAAGTACTTAGGGAAACTAATAATTTGATTAATGGTAGAGTAAAAAGGAAACCGGTATTTTGTTTATTGGGAATTCCACCAAAAAATATGAGTAGTAATGATAGGGTTATCTGCCAATATAGTTTTGCTGCTGCAAGAATTGTGACAGCTAAAGTATGGAAGCAATTGAATAAACCTTCAATTGCTGACTGGAGAGAGAAATTATGGATGTATATGAGGATGGCCAAATTAACGAAATTCCTACATGGAAACACATGGAAGAATTTTAAAAAACATGGCTTAAGCCCGCCTCATATTGGGATAAAGTGGCAAAAATGGATTTTACAGTATTACTTAGTGAGTTATAGAAACTAGTTTTAATAACTTTATATTATTTTGTTAATAAGTATTATAAAAACTGTTTAGACACTTCTTCGGAAGTCGGGTGAAGGGTCATTTTTAAGGTGGGTGGAGGGTGAAGGGGTATCTTTATGGATTTTATAATTTAGTAATCATGAATGTAATAATTATTATACAAAGATACTCTTTTGTATTTTCTTTTTGTATTTTTATGTTAATTTTATTGTATTTGTTTGTTTTGTTTTGTGTTATAAAAATTAATAAAAATTTATATGTAAAAAAGATAGGGGCTGTGGCTCTGGGGTAGAGCATCTGCTTGAGAGGGGCTGAGGATCAGAGTTAGAGCATCTGCTTGAGAGGGGCTGTGGCTCAGGGGCAGAGCATCTGCTTGAGAGGGGCTGTGGCTCTGGGGTAGAGCATCTGCTTGAGAGGGGCTGTGGCTCTGGGGTTGAGCATCTGCTTGAGAGGGGCTGAGGATCAGAGTTAGAGCATCTGCTTGAGAGGGGCTGTGGCTCAGAGTTAGAGCATCTGCTTGAGAGGGGCTGTGGCTCTGTGACAGAGCATCTTCTTGAGAGGGTCTTTGGCTCATGGGTAGAGCATCTGCTTGAGAGGGGCTGTGGTTCAGGGCTAGAGCATCTGCTTGTCAGGAGCTGTGGCTCAGTGGCAGAGCATCTGCTTGGCATGCCGAAGGTCCCAGGTACAGGATGGACTACCAAATGTGCAGCATCTCTCTCTGTGTACTCTGTGCCACTCCCCAATCTGGACCCTTCCAAGTTCAATCCATGGCTCGGGCAAGAAATGAACAGAGGTGAGTTGCCATTGCCTTTCTCTGCATAACGACTCTGGTATTCCTTGGTGGTCTCCTATCCAAGTACTAACCAGGGCCGACCTTGCTTAGCTTTTGAGATCTGATGAGATCAGGCTGGGCTGGGCCATCCAAGTCAAGTTCCAGGCAGCATGTAAAATTTCTCAATAAAAAAAGTGTTCATAGTTTCTCTGGGCCAAAATGGGTAGGCTGCCAGTAGGTTAAGATCCTAGACATCGGCAGGACAAACCTACTGACACTTTCCAATGAGTAAGCCCCGCTGACTGGACTTGAGTAGGCTTTAGACCTTCTATCTTTAGACCTGCATAAGATTACACTGCAGATCACTTTTTGTTTTGTTTTGTTTTTTGATTTGATCTATATATATATATTTTTTTGATTTGATCTATATATATAAATTTTGTATGGCCCCCGAATGATGTCCAAGATATCCAAATGGCCCTTGGCAAAAAAAAAAAAAAAGGTTCCCCACCCCTGCCCTAAGGAATGGGCTGCCCAACCATCTGATGGTGGATGCTAGCCCATGAAAATGAATGCTTCAATAAACCTTCTCTGCTTCTCTTGTCATTCTTCTCCACTTCAGTATAGATCAGTGATGGCGAACCTTTTAGAGACCGAGTGCCCAAACTGCAACCAAAAACCCACTTATTTATCGCTGAGTGCCAATGCGGCAATTTAACCTGAATACTGAGGTTTTAGTTTAGAACAGGGGTGGGGAACCTTTTTTCTGCCAAGGGCCATTTGCATATTTATAACATCGTTCGGGGGCCATACCGGGCGTAGATCTCCTGGTGTGTGTGTGTGGGGGGAAGCTAGGGTTGACAGGTCCTCTTCACCACTGGCGGGAGGTTTTGGGGGTGAAGCCTGAGGAGGGCGGGGTTTGGGGAGGAAGACTGCACAGCCATAGAGCCCAATGGCCAAAGTGGCCATTTTCTCCAGGGGAACTGATCTCTATTGGCTGGAGATCAGTTGTAATAGCAGGAGATCTCCAGCCACCACCTGGAGGTTGGCAACCTTAGGGGAGGCTATGCAGAGAAGGCTTGGAGGGTGTCTCAGCTCCCCCAGGTCTTCCCCCTCCTCCCAGGTGGGAAGGCAGCCAGCGGTGGGCCCAGGCAACCAAGGTGCCAGGGGGGCGCAGCTTGCAGCCTGCGGTCGATCTGCAAGGAAGGAAAGAAGGAAGGAAGGAAGGAAGGACAGAAAGAAGGAAAGAAAGGGAAGAAGGAAGGAAGGAAAGAAGCAAGGAAAGGAGGAAGGAAGGGAAGAAAGGACAGAAAGAAGGAAGGAATGAAGGACAGAAAGAAGGAAGGAATGAAGGACAGAAAGAAGGAGAGGAGGAAGGAAGGGAAGAAAGGACAGAAAGAAGGAAGGAAGGACAGAAAGAAGTAAGGAAAGAAGGAAGGAAGGAATGAAGGACAGAAAGAAGGAAGGAAGGAAAGAAGGACAGAAAGGAGGAAGGAAGGGAAGAAAGGAGGACAGATAGAAGGAAGGAATGAAGGACAGAAAGAAGGAAGGAAGGAAGGAAAGAATGAAGGACAGAAAGAAGGCAGAAAGGAAGCATGGAAAGGAGAGAGAGAGGGGGAGGGGGAGGGGGAGGGAGGGAGAGGGAGGGAGGGAGGGAGAGGGAAAGGGAGGGAGAGAGAGGGAAAGAGAGAGAGAGAGAAGGGGAAAGAGAGAGAGAAGGGGAAAGAGAGAGAGAGAGAGAGAGAGAAGGGGAAAGAGAGAGAGAGAAGGGGAAAGAGAGAGAGAGAAGGGGAAAGAGAGAGAGAGAGGGAAAGAGAGAGAGAGAGAGAGAAGGGGAAAGAGAGAGAGAAGGGGAAAGAGAGAGAGAAGGGGAAAGAGAGAGAGAGAAGGGGAAAGAGAGAGAGAAGGAAAGAGAGAGAGAGAGGGGGGGAAAGAGAGAGAGAGAGAGAAGGGGAAAGAGAGAGAGAAGGGGAAAGAGAGAGAGAGAGAAGGGGAAAGAGAAAGAGAAGGGGAAAGAAGGGGAAAGAGAAAGAGAAGGGGAAGGAGAAAGAGAAGGGGAAGGGGAAAGAGAAGGGGAAGGGGAAAGAGAAAGAGAAGGGGAAGGAGAAAGAGAAGGGGAAGGGGAAAGAGAAGGGGAAAGAGAAGGAGAAGGGGAAGGAGAAAGGGAAGGGGAAGGGGAAGGAGAAAGAGAAGGGGAAAGAGAAAGAGAAGGGGAAGGGGAAAGAGAAAGAGAAGGGGAAGGGGAAAGAGAAAGAGAAGGGGAAAGAGAAAGAGAAGGGGAAGGGGAAAGAGAAAGAGAAGGGGAAAGAGAAGGGGAAGGGGAAAGAGAAAGAGAAGGGGAAGGGGAAAGAGAAAGAGAAGGGGAAAGAGACGGGGAAAGAGAAGGGGAAAGAGGAGAGAAAGAATAGGAGAGTGACAGAAAAAGGAAGAAAAGAGAGAAAAGCCTTCACACACACACACAGCCGGCTCCCTGCGACCGGGCTTCAGCCTTCCCACCTCTCCTCCCCCCACCCCCAAGTCCACAAAAGTCCTCCACCTGATCGGCTCCCACGCGGATGCTCCGGCCCCGGGAGGGAGCGATTGGCTTTTTCCTCTTCTTCCCCCCTCCCTCCCTCCCTCCCTCCGCGGCGGCCGAGAGAGGTTTCAACCCCTGTGCCGCGCGGCGTGCAGGGACGCTTCGCCTTCCTGGCTTGGGGGAAGCGTCTTCCTCCCTCCCGCCTCCCGCCTCCCGCCTCCTCTTGCCGATGGCGATAGGGGGTTTAAAGGGGCCGCAGCGTTCCTGCACGCTGCGGCTTCAGAGAGGGCCGTGCTGCGCTGCGTTTCTCTGGCAGCTGCAGCGGAGCCCAGTCTGGGCCAGGAGCCTTCTTACTCCTCCTCCCAGAGGCTCCGGGGGCTGCTTGGGCGCAAGTCCCGCCGGCCGCCACCGCAGCACGCCCCCCCCCCGCACGGGCCGCTCCCGCTCCCCGGCTCCGCTTCACAGGGCGCTCGGCTGGGCTGCGCGCTGGGCAGAACCGGGGCGGCGGCGGCGGCTCCTCTTGGCCGAGTGGGGGAGGCGCCGCAGGTGGCGGCCCGGCCTTCAGGGGCCTTTTGCAGCCGGCGGGCGGGCAGGCGGGCCCTGAGGGCGACCGCTCCCGGCTCGCCCGCTGTCCCCGCCCCCGTTCTGAAGCGCCTCCCAGTCCGACCTCAGGCGTGAGGAGCCAATCCGGAGTCGCTGCAGACCGCCCGTGGCGCGGGGCCAGGCAAAGCCGCGCCTCGACCCCTCGCCTCCAGCCCGGGAAGGGAAGGGGAAGGAAGGCTGCTTCCCCGGGGGCTGAGTGGAGGCGGCCGGGCGCGTGCCGGCAGAGAGGGCTACGCGTGCCAGAGTCGGCATGCGTGCCATAGGTTCGCCAACACGGGTATAGATGGAATCACATTCTAGCTGTATCTGAAGAAGTGAGTTGTGGCTCACAAAAGCTCAAACCCTGCCAGATATTTTGTTAGTCTGTAAGGTGCTACTAGACTCTTGTTCTTTTCTACTAGTAGTGACAGACTAACACAGCTGCCCATCCTGATCTATCAATAAACCTGTTAGTCTTTGAAGGAATGTGTGTGTGTTAAGTGCCGTCAAGTCGCTTCCGATTCTTGGCGACCCTATGAATCAATGTCCTCCAAAATGTCCTATCTTTGACAGCCTTGCTCAGATCTTGCAGATTGAGGGCTGTAGCTTCCTTTATTGAGTCCATCCATCTCTTGTTGGGTCTTCCTCTTTTCCTACTGCCCTCAACTTTTCCTAGCATGACTGTCTTTTCTAGTGACTCTTGTCTTCTCATAATATGACCAAAATACAATGTCTTCAGTTTAGTCATTTTAGCTTCTGAGTCAGTTCAGGCTTGATTTGATCTATAACCCACTGATTCCTATAACCTATTCTCTCCAGGATCATAGGAGCATGCCAATTATCTTAGGTGCTGTGGAACACAGGCAGGATGTTGCTGCTGCAGTCGTCTTGTTTGGAGACTTCCTAGAGGCACCTGGTTGGCCACAGAGTGAACAGACTGCTGGACTTGATGGGCTTTGGTCTGATCCAGCAGGGCTTTTCTTATGTTCTTATGATTTGTTTTTTTTGGCAGTCCACAGTATCTGTAGCACTCTCCTCCAACACCACATTTCAAAGGAATTGACTTTCTTCCTATCTGCTTTCTTCAGTGTCCAGCTTTCACACCCATACATAGTAATAGGGAATACGATGGCATGAATTAACTTAATCTTTGAAGGAATACATCACTCATATTTGTGTTTTTTACCAGGAATTCTGTGAATTGCACCTCAAACATGTTTATTCATTGGATTTCAATGGTTTGACTCGGATGATCAGATGTGAGTTGATTACCAGGTCTTTTTGCTTTGGCACTGAATAACCCGAAAGGCTGCCAAACAGGTTTGTTCTGGGTTTCTTTCAAAACTGTGCATGCACCAAAATGGCTGCTGAGCCCAACAGGTCAGCAGCCATTAATGTTGCTAAGGACTACTTAGATAAACACCAAACAGCAGGGCTTTAAAAAAACACTAGATTTATTTATGAGAGATCTAGATGATTTGTGACCTCTTTAACTGTCTATTTAAACTACTGTATACCGAGTAGAGCAGCAGCTCAGTAGAGGGAGGGCAGAACTGAATTAGGCTGTGTATGCACATGTGTAAAAAGCTGATTACACTGCCCTGTCATGTTAAGAAGGAATAGAATGAAGCAACCTGCTGAACGAGAATGAATAAAGAGTACATAAAAAAAATCTGGCTCCATCTTTGAACACATGAAGCTGCCTTATACTGAATCAGACCCCTGGTCCATCAAAGTCAGTATTGTCTACTCAGACCGGCAGCAGCTCTCCAGGGTCTCAGGCTGAGGTCTTTCACATCACCTACTTGCCTAGTCCCTTTAACTGGAGATGCCGGGGATTGAACCTGGGACCTTCTGCATGCCAAGTAGATGCTCTACCACTGAGCCACAGCCCCTCCCCTACCGGACGCTCAACTCCTTCGTGTGACAAATGTGTATGTTTTGTTTTCTTTTTTGCAAGTGGCAAACAGGTTGTGGGTCAAACAGGTCACTCTTTGAGCATCCTTAGTGTTTACATAGTCATTGCACACTTTTAAAAAAATCTTAATTTTATATCTGACACAAAGTAAATGTTCCTTTATACCCACTGAGAATCTTCCCAGGCAAATACTACTTCAGGTTTGAGCAACTAAACTTTCCACTGTTCTCTTAAGTTAGCACTTGAAAACTGTCTCATCTCACTGTTGAGGAATGTTTTCTTGACAGGCACATTTAAATGTATTTTTATTTAATAAAATTTAATTATTCTTACTAACAGTCACTGGGAACACCCTAACTAAACTTATCTTTTATTCTTGGACATTACTTACCAAGATAAAAAAGCAGGTCCGTTGGAACCAAAGATGGGAAATTGGCTTTATTTTGCAACATGGGCCCCAGTAATATAAATGCCAAACATCTTTCAATATAACATCATGTTATCTTTTCTGTTTCAAAGTGTAAAAATGTATGGAGTATGATTATATCTCCATGACTGGAAAACACTCATAGATCCATCAGTCCTTGGCAACTTAATCCAGCACACTGATTCAGCATACTGATTCACAAGGAATAAGATGGATGTGGGTGAGGCTGGATTGTCTTAAGGTGGCAACAGGACTGTGAAACACCCAAGGATATTGAGAGGTGCCCGGGCTCTGAAGAAGCCCCACCTTGTAGGACAAGTGAGAAGGCAACTAATAGGAGCAAACATGGTAATGAGGAAGCATCACCCGTGACTGGTAACAGAGCACCAGAGCCTGGCTTGGTACAGTGCTACTGGGGTGGTGGCAGCAAAGGTATGGGTGGTGGCTGCCCAGCCTGTACCCAATGCAGCCTCTGGCAATGAGTCATCCTGGGACCTCACTGTTAATGTTTAGGGGTCAAGGGGTACGGCTGTCCAATGTGGCGCTGATGGTACCATGGCAATTCCATGTAAGACTCTGAGAGAAGAAATCAGCAAGAGGGCATGACATAATGGGAGTGAGGCTGGCTGGCCAGTATAAAAGTAAAGCCAGATAAAACTGAAGAAGTAATCTCTAACATATGACTCACAATACCTTCACAATACCCTATGTGATTTGGCAAAGGCATGAATATGTATCAACAGGAAATGAGGGATCTGAATATGTCACAGTAGCCATTCTCAGAAGCCTCTTTAGAGGTAAGTGGTGAATATGTGAATCTCTTGTGACCAGCATTTCCAGCATGGGGAGCTTGTGGTTCACATGGAAAGGCCTTGGGAACACATCCTCATGTGAAAGAAATCATGTGTAGACCAGGCATATGTGCATAATGATAAATGAACAATTAATCCAATGTTCAGAAACTGGATGGAGGGCATGTACTCCCATGCATAGCTACAGCTCACATGTAATTTCCTTTATGCAGTGGGAAGGGCACACATTCTCAGATTTGAGGTCTACATACATTGAAGGTTTCCAAGGCTACTCCTGAACAGTCCCTGAGCTCTGCTAAAAATAATTGTTAAATACTATTAGCACATTGCTCCCTCATGACAACGTTCTTTAGCCTTGAGGAGTGGTGCAAAGCAAATTAACTGGAAATCATTAACATTTTCATCTGTCTTCCAGGTCCTATCACACATGCAGAAGGCTTTGAACCTTCAAAACTAACCACAGATTCCCCAGACTGGAAATTCTGGTCACAAGAGATTCACAAATTCACCACCTATCTCAGAAGAAGAAGTTTCTGGGAATGGCTACTGTGAAATATTCAGATTCCCCCATTTCCTGTTGACATGTATTCAATGTGATCACAGAGGGTGGCAGTTGAAGACATTGTGAGTCACATGCTACTCCATAAAAATCTTTTAAAGTTAATAAGAAGGATGCACATCTGTTTTTAAAAAAACAATAATGGCCTAGATTTATCTTTTTTTTAAAAAAGACCAGGATTTCATGCAACGTATTAACTGCCCTTTGATGCACCACATGAATATACTAAATTGCTCTTCTTATAAGCCACAGCACTAATATGAGCATGCTAATGGTCCTGCTATAACTCCTAGAACTTACCTATAGGGTTGCCAGGTCCCTGTTCGCCACCAGCGGGAGGTTTTTGGGGCAGAGCTTGAGGAGGGCAGGGTTTGGGGAGGGGAGGGACTTCAATGCCATAGAGTCCAATGGCCAAAATGGGCATTTTCTCTAGGCAAACTTATCTCTATTGGCTAGAGATCAGTTGTAATAGCAGGTGATCTCCAGCTAGTACCTGCAGGTTGACAATCCTGCTTATCTACAAGCAAAAATTTAAACATTGGGGGAGGTGGAAACCAGTATAGCCAAAATCTACTGCATGTTCTACCCATCAGGGCTCTTCAGCTGACCCCACTCTGGTGGTGGGATAGGATTTCCTAGACATGGCTGTTAGCAAGGAAGGACATAGTAGGTATGATATTACCCAGCAGATGTAAGGAGGAATGCATGCTTGGTAAAACCCGGGAAAGCCTATGTAGCATAGGATCAAGCAGCGCATGGCTATCACCCATTGCTGTTCATGGCTTAATTGGGGGGGGGGTTTAAACCCAGGTCTCCTAGTCCACATTCATCCTTCTGTTTACTATACCACAGCCCTCTTGAAATAATTTAAATTAGTCATTTGCAGACATTCCATTCAGGAATGCTGAATACACACTATGGTGGGGTGGGGGGAATAGACTTGCTTTTGCAGAATTCCTGTTTATTCAGAGAAGGTAGGGGTGATTTTGGTATTCTCACCTTTGCTCTTTCCTCATTTCAACGTTGCTTCTCTTTTGTTCAAGCCAGGATTCTTTATTTTTCTATGCTATTTCAGTTTCCTCAGATCAAACAACTGCAAAGGCCTACCATCGGGCTTTGATGTGCCTCACCTTTAATTAGGGCCTTTTAAAAATCAGTCTAATTTTCCAGGCCAAATCAGAGCCAAAGTAAGGAACAAAAAGGGGGGTGGAGAAACAAAAAGGAAAAGGAAAATGTTTTGTGTCAGCTGCTTAATGATCTAAGACAGAATTTTGAGGGCTGTTCCTGTAGCTCAAGAATATGCACATCTAACAAGGCTTGCAATATGTTCTTTGTTATTTCTTCATGCTAGCAGGAAAGCCCCATCACTGAAGAATTTAGACAAGTCAGCCAGGGGTTCTTGCCACTTCACAGTTTTCCAACTGGAAAAAGGAATCAGAAACTGTGGAGCAGGTCCATTTGATTGAACCCTATTTCTCTGCTGTAATACCACTGCACTTTTGAAGTTTTGTCATCCCGCATACACCTTTTGAGACCTCATCGAGAGATCTGGCCACAGAGGATTTTTGGTTTTGATTTATGCTTTGATTAGAAGGAAAGTTGCATCCGCTCATGGTTACATTTCATTTGAAATTTGTACTGGCCATGAGTGCGAGCCACATACAAATCGGTCACTGGAAAATGTTATGTTAGAAATCAGAACAATATTACATTTATTCATTTGAAAAATGAGTAACTTTCTGCTTAAGTGCTTAAAGGGGCTGCATAACTAGTAGAAGTGTAAATTCTTTTGGAACTTGCAAAACATCTCATAGGGCTCAACACATCATCATAGGGATATTTCAAGTTTCTCATCCCTGCTGTTGAGGCTTGAAAACCCCTATTTAAATTGCACTTCTCCCAAGTGCAGAGTGAAAACATGATACTTTATTTTCATGCCATTTTCTGTTTCCTCACACAAAAGTTTCTCATAAAACATATCCATTTTTCAACATTATTTATGGACCAATAAAACAATATTATGCATTACTTGTATATTATCTGTACATGTACATTAATGCATAGATATCATATAAACTGCATACAACCACCACATAACAGGCACACACCCTACAAACAAACTATAAAACCAAGAGAGAAAAAGGAAAATTGAAACTTTGCTCAAAATATTGATTAAACATTAGGTAACATCCAACTTGGTGTAGTGGTTAAGAGCGGTGGTGTGGAGAGGTGGAGTCTGATCTGGAGAACCGGGTTTGATTCCCCTCCACATGAGTGGCAGACGCTAATCTGGGTGAACTGGATTTGTTTCCCCACTCTTTCACACGAAGACAGCTGGGTGACCTTGGGCTAGTCACATCTCTGTTAGAGCTCTCTCAGCCCCACCAATCTCACAGGGTGTCTGTTGTGGGGTGGGGAAAGAAAGGAAAGGCGATTGTAAGCCGGTTTGATTCTGCCTTAAGTGATAGAGAAAGTCGGCATAAAAAACCAACTTTTCTTCTTCTTCTTGCTGGGGATAAAGTGTAGACGACTGGGGAAGGCAATGGCAAACCACTCCGTAAACTGAGGGTGCTTTCACACATACTGAATACTGCACTTTCAATCCAGTTTCAATGTACTTTAACGATGGTTTGCAAGTGGATTTTACAGTATCACAGAAAATTCAGCTGTAAAGTGCCTTGAAAGTGCATTATTCGGTATGTGTGAAAGCACCCGTATCTGCCTAGTAAACGTCGGGATGTAACATCACCCAATGGGTCATGAATGACCCGGTACTTGCACAGGGGTCTACCTTTACCTTTTAACTAGGGTTGCCAACCCTAGGTGGTGGCTGGAGATCTCCTGCTATTACAACTGATCTCCAGCTGATAAAGATCAGTTCACCTGGAGAAAAAGCCACTTTGGCAATTGGCACTGAAGTCCCTCCCCTCTCCAAACCCACCTTCTAGGCTCTGTCCCCAAAATCTCCAGGTATTTCCCAACCTGGAGCTAGCATCCCTACTTTCAACATCCACTAATTCCTCATCCTAGGATACCTTTTTAATTTGTGGCTCACAAGGGGTCAAAAAGGGCTTTTCCTCCTCATTTGTATGGATGCTTCAGATTTCATAGCAGGCAAGTCCAGCAGGCAATCATGCTGCTTGAATGGGAGATTGTCCATGGACCAAACTTCAAATCTTCCTGCCTCATTAACTTTAGGCTCTGGCAGCTGTTGAACATTGAGTGGCAGGTCTGGGGGGAGGGGAAGCATGGGGCGGGGGACTGGCAAGTTATCCAACTAACAAGGTTGGGCCCCTTGAAACCAGCAGAACTATCTAGTGAGGGGTCAGCTCCCAGCTCGCCACTGGCAAACTTCCTCAAATGGGAAAGGAAGCTATATGTTCCTTGGCTCTGACCCCAATGTTTGCCGATTTTAGAACATCTGCAGTGAGCTCCTATATAAGCACATTAGCTCTATACCATCAGAACAATAAACAAAATAAAATACTATTATTGCATTGACTCAAAGTCCTAGCAAACAACAAATTCAGAATCATAAAATCACAGCACAAACAGAAACACAGTTACGTTTGTTTGTTTGTTTGTTTGTTACAACCATAATAACATATTTATTTCATAATATCTTCCACAATAATGAACTACACCATAACATTATCATAATAAAAGTATTCATGAGTAAGACTTACATCAAGAGGTCTTATCTTTATATTAGTCTTAGCAACCATGGCAATAAACTTTGTTATAAGTTAAACATAAAGTTAAAGATAAAGACTAAGACAAAGATAAGACCTCTTGATGAATCAGAACCATGCTTTCTGCAGTGGTCTCGAATTCTGACCAACAGTGTGAGTTTATACATCATCATCACTATATCTAATTCTCAACCTGGCCAAATCTGTGGATACCTAAATTCAGACACTGGAGTCATGAACAGACAGGACAAAACTGCAAAATGCCCCAAGTTTGCAGAAAAATCTGGAATATATATATAAAAAGAAAAAATCAATTATGGGGTTAACCCTTCCCAAATCTCTGAAATGATAGAAGGAGCACTTTAAGAAATGTGTTAATAAGTTAGGACTTAAGAACTCTCCTTTAAAACCTTGGATACTTTACAAAGAATTTCAGGATCTGCTAAAGACTGGGGATTTTGATTGGTGGATTCAAGTTGGGTTAGTAAGATTCATTGATCTGAGAGGAAAGTGGGATTTTTTTTAATTTGGAGGAACTGAAGAGCAGAGTTTCAGGGCATATCTCCATATTTCAGTATCTTCAATGGAGACATGGTATGTTGTCGTTATTAAGGTCTATGGATGTATTTTGGTCATTAAATGGCATTGAGAAGATATTGGGTGGGCAGAGTGAACAAGATATCATTATACAGGTACATGTGGAATTGGAAAGGTTGGTCTGTTGCTAAAGTGGCAGATACTTGGTTATTTGCATTGTACTGGAATAATCATAAAGGTTATCAGGATGTGCTTCAACAGATACAGGAATTTGTATGAAAGATGGTTCTGTGTATTTAGAGTTTGGAAAAGTATTGCAATGTGAAACTTCAGTTTAGGTTTATAGTTTGCTGGTGGGGTTGTAGAAAATAGTTAAAGGGCTAGAGTAGGGTGGGTTTGGGGAAGGGAGGGACTTCAATGTCATAGAGTCCAATTGCCAAAGCAGCCATTTTCTCCAGGTGAACTGATCTCTATCGGCTGGAGATCAGTTGTAATAGCAGGAGATCTCCAGCTACTACCTGGAGGTTGGCAACCCTAGGCTAAAGACTGTGGTCTGTAGTGTAATTAATGTATGTTTAAGTAAGATTTATATATGTTATGTAATGAGCCTATAGCTGTATAATTGTAATGTTTACTTTTTGAATTGAATAAAATAAAGCATTCATTTAAAAAAATGGATGCCCTCAGTGGCCATTGCTAGGCAACCACAGCAGAACTGCCAATCTTTCAGCTTTGGTTTCTGTCAGTAAAAGGCAGAGGCAGAGCCATTTCCAGTGCTTTTTTTGGCCTCTTTGGGAGGACTCATTGGGGTCAGGCTACCATATAACTTCCAGTTACACTCTTTCAGTCTAACTGGAGCCAGTTACACACTTTCAGTCTAACTTACCTCACAGTGGCTGTGGGATAAAATGGAGGAAAGGAAAATGATGTAAGCTGCTTTGGATCCCCATTGTGGAGAAGGTTGGGATATAAATAAAGTAAATAAATATAGCTGAAGAAGGGGGGCACATAAAAGGTAGTTTGGCCAGTGGATGAGTAGGAGAGAATGAAGCAGAGAAATATGAGGATATGAGGAGAGAAAAGGAAATAGTGTGGAGATTAGGATACCGGAGAAAGTAAGGTTCACCCTGCAAGTAAGGTGCACCCATCACACAACTGGGCCCAGCCTGGTGGCTGACACCACACAACTAAGCCATAGGTTTTCTGGGTAGAGGAAGGAAAGGAACCGGAAGACAGGGGAGCAGATAAAGGTAGGTAGGCTGGTAGGTGGGAAGAGATATTACAAATTCCCAAGACATGGGGAAGAAAGCTTTCTCCTATCTTACAGTTACTGATCAGGGAGGCACAAGCCATGCAGGACTTTATTTAGAGACCCCATCTTGTCCACATGGCAAGTGACAATGGGGAGAAGTCACAATCTGAGAACTATGGTAATACTGAACTTTAAACTACTGCAATGTCATATAAGAGTATCTTGCCACAATTAGACATGATTTGGGATAAGTACCGAGTGTAAGGAAAGGGGACGGAGCGTTGTCCCCATTCTTTGTAGCCTTGCTCAGCCTGATGCTTGAACGGATCATGTGTATTCTTTTTATTCTCTGATATTTTGAATGCTCTAAGTCTTATCACATCATGCCTATTTGGTCTTGCTATCTGAAGTGTGGTAATGGGGGGGGGATTTTTACCTGGCCCGAAGTGGCCCATCAGTCTCATAGCAACATCCTGGGGTTGTTTCAAGTTGGTAAAATGGTGCAAGGGGTGTCATATACCACCTCTCCCTGATCTGCTTGGACCATGTGCACTGGAGAATTAAGTTTTGAGCAAAGAACTCCCAGAGAACGCCTGGTCAATGGGTCCAAGGAAGATGGTCCATAAAAGCCACAAAGACTTTGTACTGGGTGAATTTGCCAGAAAGAGAGATTCTAGCCCAAGGTTATCCACTTGGCTCTACAGGATCAGAACTCAGAACTCCTAAATCTTTCCAGCACGCTAACCAGACCACCAGAGTAGCTTATAATGACACAAGCTGCTTATTCAGTAAATTCAGCACTGCTATCTAGCTCTACAGGAAACCGTTAAAACTGCTTTCTAACAATTTACTCATTACAATCCAGCCAAGCCAGACCCTTTGAAATGAACAATCATCACTATTTTAACTACTAGCACTGCTCGGTGAAGACAAATTGGTCTGTAAGATATGACAAACAGATTTATAATTTTCAGTCACACACTCTCCTAATTGGACACTTAAAGCCTAATATGTAGACTTCTGGTGTTTTGACACATAATTTTCAATCTTCTTTTTGATCATTTCACCTCATTGTTTTCTCTAGCTGTTTTGTGAAACGTGTTTCATGCTGGCAAACTAGGTGTCTTGCCAGACACATATTTGAAGTTGGAAAAAGCTGAGTTTAAAACATTCTGGCTGAGCAACCAGAAACTGAATCTCTTACATGGAGTAGAAGAAGGTGATGATATTTTGAGTGCTCGGGTACACGCAGTCAGATTTAGCTCTTAGCAATTGCTGGTGTTATGGATTTGCTGTTTGAGAACTTACTATGGCTGGATCTATCACTTTGATTTAGCTTTGAGTAAGTCATTGGATGGGAGCCAGGGCCTATGACAAAAGAATGTAAATGTTCCATAAGTGTAGTTGCTCCTTAGTATGAGCTAGTTCTTAGGAAATAGTCTCCAGGTCACTTTCTTCATTAAGGATTCATCACAAAGCACAGCATGGTATAGTGGTTACAATGTTGGACTACTGGTGGAGAGACACAGGTTCAAATCCCCACTGTCCTGTGACGTGTACTTGGTGACCTAGGGCCAGTTACTCTTGTGGCCTGACCTACCTATGCAGGGTTGCTGTGATGATAAAATGGAGGAAGGGGTCATGTATGCCACCATGATCTGCTATGGAACAGCAGAGCCGATGTTTGCTTTCTCTGTGCTCTACTGTAAATAAAGACGATATCTCAAAAACTACAAAAACGCTGCCAGTGCTCTTCCACCAAACTTGGAAGCACCCCCCACCCCCCAGAACTTCTCACTAATTGAGGATACAAGGGCAGTGTAAGAGTGTTTTCCACCTCCAACGGTTACCTAACACGCACTTCCCACATGTTTCCACACATTTTGCCCACGCTTCCTGGATTCTGGCTAAAATAGCATCCGGAAAACCCTGGTAAAACGTGCGAGCAAGGTGACCTCTGATGGTCGGGAAAGGCATGCATAATCAAAAAGAAGCCCCAAAGCAGTTGGTTGGGTGACTGCGAGGGAAACAGCCCTGCATAAATGACCTATGTCTCATCTGTATTTAATTTATAATGCCCTTCAAAAGGGCTAGGTCCCTTGACAGGGGAATCTTTCTAATTCTGCTTGCTCATTTTTAGAAGTAAAATCTGTTATTGAATAATCTGTCTCTTTTTTACTTTTACATTTCTTACCTAATAGACAATTGTTATTCTATTCCCCAAGCCAAATTACTCATACAAATAATGGGTATGCCCTGTTGTGTCCCATATGCTGAATTGTGCTTGGAAACTGGCCAAATGTTACTTGAAACCAGAGCGTGGCTCATGACTAAAATTCTGGTTACGCCTCCACTTTAAAACAGACTCCTCCTCCCTTATTTATTATATGCTCGTGGAGTCACATGCTTCTAAGTGGCTTCAATATATTGAAAGCAAAATTAAATCTATTGGCCTTGACTTCAACTCCTTGCTCATGCTTATTGAGGCTGAAGCTTTCCAAAGGTTAAAATGCTGACTCTTAGATACAGGATTTCAAGATCTAAATAGTGCAGCTAATAAAACATGTTCCCCAGTCAGGAGCTATAATGCAAAGTCTGACCGAATAATATCAATCAGACTTCAGGGAAAGCCTATCAACATAAGCATCCTTCAAGTTTATGTCCCAACTACAGATGCTGATGAGGAAGAAATTGAAAGTTTTTATGCCAGTGTTCAGGAAGAAATTGATCACACACCTAAACAAGATATGCTGATAATCATAGGTGATTGGAACGCAAAAGTAGGAAACAAAGCAGAATCAAATGTTGTTGGCAGATTTGGGCTAGGAGCACAGAATGAAGCAGGAGAACGCCTCGTAGAATTCTGTGAAGACAACAATCTGTTCATTGCAAACACATGTTTCAGGCAACCAAATAGACGATTGTATACATGGACATCACCAGACGGCCAGTATAGAAATCAAATAGATTATATAATTGGAAGCAGAAGATGGAGAAGCTCTATTCTCTCGGCCAAAACAAGACCAGGAGCCGACTGCGGTACAGATCATGAACTGGTAATATCGAAAATCAAGATAAAGCTTAAGAAAAACACCAAAACATTCATAGCACCAAAATACAATCTAAGCAATATTCCGGAAGAGTTTAAAGACCATGTAAGGAACAGATTTGCATTACTAAGTTCAAGTGAATGTAAACCTGAAGAACTATGGGTGGAAACTAGAGATATTATCAAGGAAGAATGTGCAAAGACTATTCCTGTAGCCAAAAGAAAAGAAAAACCTCGATGGATGTCTGAGGAAACTCTTAAAATTGCCAGAGATAGACGAGAAGCAAAAGTAGAAGGTGACAGAAATAGAATCAAAAGTCTAAGTGCAACGTTCCAGCGACTAGCACGTAGAGACAAAGAGACCTATTATAATAACCAGTGTAAAGAAATAGAAGAGAACAACAAAAAAGGAAGAACAAGAGATCTGTTCCACAAGATCCAAGAAATCAAAGGGAAATTTAAAGCACGGTTAGGCATGCTGAAAGATCAGCATGGAAATACATTAACTGAACAGGACAAAATAAAGAAAAGGTGGGAACAATACACTGAAGAACTATACAGAAGATATGAAAGGATAAAAGATTCTTTCCAAGAAGAATCTTTTGAAGAAGAACCTACAGTTTTAGAAAGTGAAGTGAAAGCTGCATTGAGAGCAATTGGGAGAAACAAATCACCAGGAGCAGATGGGATATCAATAGAGCTATTTCAAGCCACAGAAACGGAGTCCATCAAAATCTTGACAAGAATATGCCAACAGATATGGAAAACAAAACAATGGCCCACAGACTGGAAACGATCCATTTACATTCCAATTCCCAAGAAAGGAGACATCAAAGATTGCAACAACTATCGGACCATTGCATTAATTTCTCACACAAGTAAAGTGATGCTCAAAATCTTACAGCAAAGGCTGTTACCATATATGGAACGAGAAATGCCTGATGTTCAAGCTGGTTTCAGAAAAGGAAGAGGCACTAGAGATCATATTGCAAATATACGCTGGTTACTGGAGCATACGAGAGAATTTCAGAAGAAAATCAGCTTGTGTTTCATAGATTACAGCAAAGCTTTTGACTGTGTGGATCATGAAAAGCTATGGCTGGTTTTAAAGGAAATGGGTGTGCCACTACATCTGATTGTTTTGATGCGCAACCTGTACTCTGGACAAGAGGCCACAGTTAGAACAAAATATGGAGAAACGGAATGGTTTCCAATTGGCAAAGGTGTCAGACAAGGATGTATTTTATCTCCCTATCTCTTCAATCTATATGCAGAACATATAATTAGGAAAGCAGGATTAGATTTAGATGAAGGTAGAGTGAAAATTGGAGGGAGGAACATTAATAATTTGAGATATGCTGATGACACTACATTATTGGCAGAAAATAGTGAAGATTTGAAACAACTACTGCTGAAAGTTAAAAGAGAAAGTGCCAAAGCAGGACTGCAGCTGAACATCAAGAAAACAAAAGTAATGACTACAGGAGAATTACACAACTTTAAGGTTGACAATGAGGAAATTGAAATTGTTCAAGACTTTCTATTCCTTGGCTCCACCATCAACCAAAAGGGAGACTGCAGCCAAGAAATTAGAAGGAGATTGAGACTGGGAAGGGCAGCCATGAAGGAGCTAGAAAAGATTTTGAAGTGTAAGGATGTGACTCTGGCCACCAAGACTAAATTAATTCATGCCATCATATTCCCTATTACTATGTATGGGTGTGAAAGCTGGACAATGAAGAAAGCTGATAGGAAGAAAATAGATTCCTTTGAAATGTGGTGTTGGAGGAAAGTGTTGCGGATTCCGTGGACTGCCAAAAAAACAAATCAGTGGGTTATAGATCAAATCAAGCCTGAACTGACCCTAGAAGCTAAAATGACTAAACTGAGGCTGTCGTATTTTGGTCACGTCATGAGACGACAAGAGTCACTGGAAAAGACCGTCATGATAGGAAAAGTTGAGGGCAGCAGGAAAAGAGGAAGACCCAACAAGAGATGGATTGACTCAATAAAGGAAGCCACAGCCTTCAATTTCCAAGATCTGAGCAAGGCTGTCAAAGATAGGACATTTTGGAGGACTTTCATTCATAGGGTCGCCATGAGTCGGAAGCGACTTGACGGCACTTAACACACACACCATTTGGTGTTTACCAACCCTCCCCTTACTTATCTCACCTGTGTGATCCCTCTCAATGTAGAGTCATTTCTCTGGCTAGATACAATGTTTTGCCATCTGCGCAACTTGAAGGCAGATTTCGGAAAATCCCTCTGTCTGCCAGGCTTTGCCCGTGACAACAATTGTATTGAAACAGTTGTGCGTGTCTTATTTTATTGTAGTTTCTATACAGAATCTCGCAATGAACTATTAAGCCCCCTGTTGAGTGACAGACAGAATGTCCCAAATTCTTTTAATGTCCCCTATTTATTGAATAACCATTTGCCTCGAATATTGGCGACGGTGGCACAGTTTTTAAAGTTTGTTTTAAAAGCCCGCCAAACAGTTAATTAGATGGCATTATCAACAAACAATGTTATTCGGTGTAACTGTCTACTAACTATTTTTTAAAGGGCACCTTTTAATATTTCCATTCTTTTCATGTCCTTTTGTGCCTTTTTATGCCCATAAAGGAATGATTTATTAGATTGATTGTTATTCTGTTCATGGTGTCATGAACGTGATTTGTTTTGTAATGATATTTGGTTTGAATAAGAGACATATGAAGGGGCCCACATTGAATCTTTATCCAGGGGCCCGTGGTGGCTCTCAACTGCCTGTTGCCATTTCAATAGTTTTAGTGAGACGTAGGCTGGGCAGAGCCCACAGACAGGTGATGCAATGTATGGCCTTCAGAGAAGCCAGTGCAGGAGTTCCAAATAAAGATATTTATCTATTCTAATATTTGTAATTTTAAAATAATCTATGAATTCCAAGATTTTAAAGCCATATTGTTTTTAATCTTTTACCACTCTATGATGTTGTAAATTTTGTTTTTGTCTTATGTATGATGCACTCAAGATCTTTGGTTGGATGAGCTTGAAATAAAAGGAAAGCAATTCCAAATGCACTTTTCCATTGTGTCTTATGGAGCTGGTGCCCCCGCTGAGCTTTTAAAAGTCATCGGGTTCACCTCAAGGAGTTGTTTAGTCTCTGGCCATGGCTCTCATTTGTGCTGCAACTCAGAGTACAGTATTTCAGCTAGGTTTTCTGAGTGTGGAATGTGAGTTTCCTTGGCACAGACTTTCTCTGCTTCAATAAAAAGATTAAAATGTGCCTGTACCATTACTCCTCCTGTAAAATCTATGCTGAATATAAACTTTTCTTTAATGGTCTTCATATCTAAGTTTACCGTAATATAATTGCCTCCCCCGCTCTCCACCTCAAGAGTTATATACTCCTTTAACTTGAGCTATTTATGAAGAGCCAAGCAATGTTTAAAACGTGCACAGCTTTTTAAAATGCATACCATCTCCATAATTTAGAGTTAACTCTTTCATTATGCTCCAGATATCTGTGAGCACACAAATGAATCTTCTCCTGAAGTACTTTGTGTGTGTGTGTAAAGTGCCGTCAAGTCGCAGCTGACTTATGACGACCCCTTTTGGGGTTTTCATGGCAAGAGACTAACAGAGGTGGTTTGCCAGTGCCTTCCTCTGCACAGCAACCCTGGTATTCCTTGGTGGTCTCCCATCCAAATACTAACCAGGGCTGACCCTGCTTACCTTCTGAGATCTGACGAGATCAGGCTAGCCTGGGCCATCCAGGTCAGGGCCTGAAGTACTTTACCGACAAAAAATTGAAAGAGAAGGGGTTTGAACTTTTGCCTGGGTGAGAAACCCCAACTCCCTTCACTCCTCTAAGAACAGCTCTCCCAGCGTAGATTTCGGGATTGCTTTGACCATCTACAAGGAAGACTGATCCCTTCCTAACACTGTTTCTGTTGTGCAAGCGTGGATGCCTCAAGACTAAATGAGATGAGACTCAGCAAAATTAGGGTTTCCAGGTCCTTCTTTGCCACCAGCGAGACGTTTTAGGGGTGGAGCCTGAGGAGGCCGAGGTTTGGGGAGGGGAGGGACTTCAATGCCTTAGAGTCCAATTGCCAAAGCAGCCATTTTCTCCAGGTGAACTCTATCGGCTGGAGATCAGTTGTAATAGCAGGAGATCTCCAGCTAGTACCTGGAGGTTGGCAACCCAAACAAGATCCATGATCAGACTTCCCCATGTATGTGGGTTTTTAACTTATAGATCTCCCTTCACCCTCCTTAGATGCTATGGAACCTGAATATTTCTTCCCCACAGGGCAAATAGTATTTGAAGGGCAATTTGAATTGGAAATTGAGGGAGGTGACTTTTTAAAAAATTTGCTTTCTAAATTTCTATCCCACTTCTGTTCTGCAAGCAGTGTCTAATATTTAATGAAAACATGATAATCAAATACATGAATCAATGAATGGAAAACACAGAAATTCAGTCCAAACTAGAACTCAGCTGATTTGTTTTCCCCAAAAACACTGCAAACCAGAGCCAACAGAATACCGCCTATGGCAACAATAGAGGTCAAAATTAGCCAGTAGCTCATCAGATGCCCACTGAAATAAAACTGCTTTACAAAGTCTGCAGAATCTAACCAGAGAATGTTCTTCAAATTGCCTCCTCTGTTAAGTCATAGTGGGACAACCATAAAAAAAAAAAGTGCTCTCTCTGAGTTTGCATTGGGAAGCTTTTGGCCAGTGGTTTTTTGATCTTGTGTGTTCGGCTATTGATTTCTTCGCCTTGGAGAATGCATTGAATTTCCCCCCATAGGAAACAATGGGGACAAGTAGGATGTCTGGGGGGCACCTAGTTTAGGAGCCTGTAAACCCCTTGATCCAGTCTGTTTGAAATTTGCAAGGTCTTTAGAGGAGAGGAAGAAATAGGTTCCCTGCAATTTTGGTGTCACTTCCAGCCCCCTGGAAATATTCCCTGTAGGGTATGATGGACCCAAAACAATTCAGAATTCTGGAGGGGGACAAAACGAGTCCAAATACTGAAATAGCATTGAGGGACCCAAATAACCCAGAATATCAGTATTTATGCTCTTCCCGAAATCCAAACCCAAAGAATACTGAAATTATTTTAGGGTCAAATCCCTAATTGTAAGTCATTTGTGTGTTTTTAACACACACAAAAAGATTTCTAAAATAAAACAAAATTGTGTTTCTGCACTTCTAATTTCAGACAGCTGAGGGGCAGAAGACAAACCCCTATTTCAGTGGAGCTGAAAGCCTTTTGTCACATTTTTTTAGTTTCACAGGACACTGCCTATGGTCTTATATCCAATTATTCCTATCAGTCTAAAAAGAGCAGACGCAAGCATTTATTTTGCAGTGACAGGAACCTCTTTTTGGTTTATGAGAATCTTTGGTTCTCGTCTCATAAATTAAATTTAGTTTATATACTCTTTCCAGTGCCATTTGGCATACATTCCCAAGGATGTAAATTATGAAAATGTAAACAGGTTTGCTTATGTGTCAGGCTTATTCGTTAGCTTGCATTAAAAACGATACCCAAAGATATCATCTGAATATGAAAAAATAACAAGTGGGCAACTCGAGGAATTGTTGGTGTGAGAAGTGACTCCATGACTGTCTGCATGCCACATCTGAGGCAGGAAAAGGAGGGATCTCTTATTTCGGCAAGAGTTGGCTGTGAATTGTATGGTTGGCCTCATGGGATCATAAGGATTTCTGGTTGTTGGTGTGCTAACTGTTGTCCAGCTCACCCGTGCTATCCTCTCAGTGTTCCATGGCGTCAAGTTGATGCATTTATGTGCAACAGCAACATGTTGTTGTTTAAAATGTTTTAAAGGATTTTTTCCTTAAAAAATAATATTTTATGAAAAAGAATCCCACAAACTCTCCTCCCCTCTGTTCCTGGCCCCATTGTGGCCTTTGGTATCTGCACGGGGATTAGTCAGTTCAGTGTTACAGAATACAAGCTTGGGAGTGTGAAAGGAATCACAAGGGGGGAAAGAGAATTTGAAAATCGCACCCACCTTTCCCAACCTCGCCCTCCAGCATTCTCTAATGTTGCAGGAGGTTGAGCAGGCTCATTTTGCCTACCTCCAATTTTCCTTTGACACCCATCTGTTTTCAACACCTTTCTGGAGCACATTTACAGCCCATTCCTGAGCTTTCGGCGGCTGGGGACGGCGGGGAGGAGGCGCCACTGCGGGGCATCCTAAGCCGTTCCCCAGCTGCCGGAAGCTCAAGAAGTCTTTTAAAGGGTTTTTCTTTTAAAACTGGGCTTTTTGCCCCATTGAGAATAGCGAGGCTGCGCCGGCTAAAAAGCAAGCACAGCCTCGCTCTTCTCCCCGCCAGTGTACCCGGGGCAAAAGGGGACAGGAGGCTGCCTATAGGCATCCCCTCCCCCTCAGAACACCCCGGGAATGCCCCCTGGGATGCCTGGACACCCCCCGGAAATTCAGCGTGGGACGCCGGCAGAAGGCCCCGTTGGCGTCCCAGGGTGGCGCTGCTGTGGCAGTGCCGGGAGACTGGTGTCTGGCCTTCCCTGCCAGCATAAGTAGCCTGGACACGAGCGTGGGGGCCCCCAACACCAGCGTAGCCCCTTCCTGGCCTTCTGAGGACTTTCATCCTCAGAAGTCAGGAATGCGCTGTCGGTCTTCAAAACTCTGCATTAGCCCATTTTGAAGGATTTTTCTTGGGGGGGGGTCATTTACACAGTCCTATTTTTTGGCGTATCAAGGGATTCCCTCGGATATATATTTATCTTGTCTATGGGTGGGTTGACTTTGCAGTTTTCCTCTTTTACAGACGGACTAACCACGTTGCTATTACGTTTGTAATTGTTATCATAGAAGTGAGGCAGTTTCTGCAAGTGAAATTGCAAAGTGGAAAAATCCTGGTTCAGATTTGAGCAATGAATTCAGCAGTTGGTCTCGGGCTAAGATTACCACATCCCAGTTTTCTATATCCAGGCTGTCTGTTTTACATATTACATAGGTTATTAATATTATAATATTTTTTCCTGCTTCTGAATGGCCTGTTGGCTGTAATAAACTACTTTGCATACTATGTATATGCATGTGTGTGTGTGTGTAAACTCACAAACTCCTAATGATTTGCTCAAGCTTTCTTCTCAGAGAAAAGCAATGCTTACCTAGTAGAGATGAAGTAAAACATGTCAATCATATCTGTAACTGTCATTATTGGCTAGAAAAATGGGAAGTTGGGAGCGTTTGTTTCGCACTGTTTGAGCAGAATACTGCCTGCTCATTTTGTCTCATATATCTGGATCTACAAAGGCTAGAGATTTGCTTTAAAAATTAGCTAATAGTGGACATTGGGTGGCAAACCAAGAATATGGCCAAAACCTGGGCAATTGGGCCACCTGGCAACTCTGTTTTAGGCAAACCACTAGCTTTTTGTCATTTCCCCCCACCTCCTCCAATATTTGTCCAGTACTATTGAACTCTCTACCTTACAAGGCTGTTGTAGAGATTATGGGGAAGATGCAAACTGCTTTGACCCTTCAAGATGCCTTACATAATTGCTAAGTATTACTTAAAACGCAATCTCGTTTTTAAAAAAATCCAGCTATGCATGTTGTTCCAGATGCAGAGCCCTAAATTAGTTTTTATATATTTGAATAAACTTCCTAAATTGCTAACAGAACTTCCCAGCAGTATACCAAATCATGAGGTTGATTTTCAAATGCATTGACGATGCCCACAACTCTAAAAATAGCCAGTGGCTACCGCAACTGGGGAAATGGAGAACATGTTGTCTGTAACATCTTAAATAGACGTAGCAAGGAGGCGCTGGAATAAATGTTTTTGCTTTTTGATTCTGGTTTAAGAAGCCTTTATGGCTGTTTATCATCCTTGGCTCTTTCTATGTAGAAAACAACCTAAAAAGCAGATATCTGTCACCTCCCTTTTAGGAAGTCCACTTTGTAGCTCCCATGTTCTGCATGTAAATAGAGGTCTAAAGGGATCCAGCCTCTCAAAGAGCTTGTGGAGGTAATCTCCACTGTATTAATTAAGTCAAAACTCTTGAATTCACAGTTCTGGTACTGAATTCTTGTTAATACAAGGCAATCAGATCTATTACTTCATAAAGGTAATTTATAGTTATACCCCCATTGACTTCAGTGAATTTAGAAGGGTGTACGTTTGCTTAGACAGCCAGTGTGTTGTAGTGGTTTTAAAAGTGGTCAACTCTAATTTGGAGAACCAGATTTGATTCCCCACTCTTCCACATGAAGACTGCTGGGTGACTTTGGGCCAGTCACAGTTCTCTCAGAACTCTCTCAGCCCATGCAGAGGCAGGAAATGGCAAACTATCTCTGAACATCTCTTGCCTTGAAACCCCTAAGATATCCCTCACCTAAGAATGAAAATAAAATAGGGATGTAATTTGTGACATTCTCCTGTGAAGATCAGGACCTCCTCTGGATTTTATAAAACATGGCCAGACTCCCTCAACCCCTTCTGCTTGATTTTTAAATATCATTATGATGTTTATCCTTTGATGCTGGGGTAGCGGGGAGGAACCCTCCCTTTAGCCATGAGGTCTCAGTGTTGCCAGCTGATTGAAAGAGGTAACTTAAGGAACATTGTTATTTAAGAAAGGTGTTCATTAAACCAATCCTGTTCCCTTTCATTGCTCTGAAACCCCATTTGGAAACATGGCAGGAGATGATGCATTTGCCTAAATCCCTTTACCTGAGAGAAACAATTATTGTTTACCTGTGCTGATATCATTGCTAAAAGTCAGTAGAACCAACTCTCTTAATTTTATTTTGCGGCTTCCTCTTGAATATACTCAAGAGCAGATCTTCCACCCTTAGTAAAAAACCCCGTCTCCTTGCCATCTACAATTGCTCTCCCCTCCTTCTACCTCTGATTGAAAATAACCATTGACTCAGAAGCAGTAAATGCCAGTTCTCAAATCAGAAATCCCTTCAATGATTCCCATCTGTAGTACTTCTATCTCTTTTTACAGCGAGTTAGCAAGCTATTTTTTAGGTAGGTGTTTTTTAGGTAGGAAAGTCCAGCTGTTGTCACACAGTTCCATCTGGGAAGCTTGATCACAAATGAAATTCTACTCTTCTGTATATTTAGACCTACTCCCATAATTCCTCTGGCTTGCTTTGTTGCAAAAAGGTATTTGGCATAAGGAACTCTTAGTATGCTACTATTTTTATAGCTCAAAGTTAGCCTGCTCCGTTTCTTATGACTTCCAAATGGCACCATTTAAGTTAGGGTTTTTTTAAGCTGGCGGATATTCAGCTCTTCTTTTGTCTCATTATGGGTTGAATATATGAAGCTGTCTAACACAAAGCCATGCCATTGGTTCAGCCGGCGCACTATTATCCAATCTGGTTGGCTGTAGATCTTCAAGGTCTCTGACAGGGGTATTCCCCTGCTTTAGTCCCTGAGGTCCTTTAATGCTGGAGATGCCATGGACTGGACCTTCCATATCCAAAACATGTGTTTTACTTTGGCTCCTGATCCAACCTTTTTTTACTTTATTCTGGTTTTATTTATTGTTGACTTAATAGAGTTGCAAGAAGAAAAGCAGATGTTTTTACACCAGAGGAAGATGGAAACTTTAAAGTATTAGAGGGGAAAGTAGCACATTTGGAAAACCCAACACACTAAATGTCAAAGCTGGTAAGTTAATATGGCTGAATAGCAACAACACTTTTTAAGAGAGCTGAAAGACATTAGAAAGAGGCTCCATGTTTCTTTTGTCCTTCATCTCCGGTCAAACTGATTTTGCAGGTTCTGCATAGCCCTGTTTAGGATGTTTTGGTGGACATTAATTCATAGGGTCTCCGTAAGTCGGAAGCACCTTGACATCACTTAGCCCACACGAGGGTTTTGTTTACATATCAGAAGCAGCCATCCCTCATTCATATTGGCTTGAACTTTCTGAGAGGAAAATATTGTCTCCAGCATCAGTGGACCCAAAGTGCCAGTTCCCAACAAAGCAGGAAAAAAAATAATACCCCAAAACAACCCTGTATAGTTTTGCAGAACTACAAAATATAGTTAGGTAGGCAAGTTCTCTCCCTTTGTGGTATGGTCTGCTGACATGAAGGGGTTCCTTTTTCAGCTATTGAAAAGTCAAATTTCAGTGGTTGATTATTGGAACTTTAGAGCGCATGTATTGTTTCCCCCCTTCATATTATCCAACAACATTTGTTAAATCTATTCCTCATGTTTGTTCTGTTCACCATTTCCTGGATGTCAAAACTTACATTAACAAAAAATCTAAACAGGCAGCTAAGAGAGATTGTTGTGCCTGGGCGACTGTCAACATCTTGAATGAGACAGCAGGCACACAGAGCAACTGCATGTGAGTAGTCCTATTAAAATATGCCAGCCCCCCATGTTGAGAACATAAGAACAGAAAGCCTTGCTGGTTCAGACCAGTCGTCTATCTAGTCGATCTAGTGGCCAATTGAATGCTCTGGAGGCCTATAAGCAGAAATGTAAACACCAAAACCTGTCCCCATTTGTGCTCTCCTGCAAATGGAGGTATACTACTTGAGAACATGGAGGCTCTATTTAACAATTATACCAAATATCTATGATAGTCCTAGTTTCGGGTGGGTACATAGCCATGTTGGTTGGCAGTAAAAGAGAATTAGGTTCAGTAGCACCTTAAAGACCAACAAGATTCCCAGGGTATAAGTGTTTGAGAGTCAAAGCTCCCTTTGTCAGATGAACCGATTCTCTGGTAATTTGTCCAGACATAGTATTATGAAAATAAGTGACAATTCAAGAGGGAGGCACTCAGGGATCTATCTTGCTCTGTATTATTATTATTATATTTAAGTCAAGGTCGCTTCCACTAGCCCCCAAGGTGGTTTTCCATTCAGGCACTGAGCAGAACTATACCTGTTTCAGCAAAGGTTAGGGGAGGGGCAGTGGCTCAGTGGTAGAGCATCTGATTGGCATGCAGAAGGTCCCAGGTTCAATCCCCAGCATCTCCAGTTAAAGGGACTAGGCAAGTAGGTGATGTGAAAGACCTCCGCCTGAGACCCTGGAGAGCCACTGCCGGTCTATGTAGACAATACTGGCTTTGATGGACCAAGGGTCTGATTCAGTATAAGGCAGGTTATCATGTGTCTAGACTAGACAAGGAGTATGCAAAAAAATATTTTGGGGTAATTAATATTCAGGTATACTGTACCCAAAAAATTTCTGGATTCCTCAATATTCCCAAATCCTCATACCAGTATGGGGGTTGGTTCAGGGGATGGGGGGAGGAATAAAAAAAAAATTGGCTCCATTATAGCCTATGGAGAATCTTTCTGGGACTCAGGGGGGATGTTTTTTCAGGTAGAGGTACCAAATTTTCAGCATAGCTGCTGGTGACTCTCCTTACAAGCACGTCCAAGTTTGGTTTAGATTGGGTCAGAGGGAGAGAATTAGATGTATTGATTTGGCTGACCTGAGAATTAGATATATTGATGTGATATATTAATGAAATAGATTATTCGGCAGTAACACCAAATTCATTGTGCTAAGCATAGATTTCCCTTCCCCCAAATATTTGAATGTTATTCAAATTCAAAGTATGTTTTTACAACTGGCTAGATGTGAATAGTGAGATGACCTCTATCAGCAATCTGAGACTACAGCCTCTCTGTACAAATATATTCTCTTGCTCAAGTTCCAGCCTGAATCAAATGGGAATTTTTGTTGTTGTTTGAAGTGTGAGTGTGGGGGGGTATTCATTTCCTGTGTGTAATAAGATTAAATGACTGACAGAAAACCAATCACGAAACTTTGCAGAGTTTTTTTGGTTTGAGACTTTTGTTGATGAACTGTCTCGTCATTCAGATTATAAATTTGCAAGCAGGGTGGTATTTCCTCAGTGTTATCTGTAAGCAACATTAAGTGATTTCAGGTACTTCAGAAATATTTATCTTCATTATTTTAATTTACTATATTAAACACTGTATTTCAAAATCTTACAATAAGCCATGTTTGGTTTAGTCCTTCTGCCCTCCTTCAGGCCTCAAACATGTGAAACTGGTAATGCAGATCAAACTGATTTGTTTTTATTTAATATCTAGACTCACACTTACTTGAATGAGAGTAAACTGGATTTTATAAATTGGTGTTCTGGTCCAGTGAGATTGTAGCATCATTAGACTTTTGGGCTGCCATCTTCAGGTTGGGTAGTTTACTTGCCTCCTTCACCATTTTGGCCCTGATGCCATAGCTCCATCGGAGCCTCTAGAATTCTTACTCTTTGGAAACATGGTGCAATCATTCTCAGAGGCACACAAATTCCTGGAGATTTGGGGGCAGAGTTTGGAGATAGTGAAGTTTGGGGAGGGGAGGCGAGGGGAGGGAGCTCAGCACTGCAGAGATGTCATGCCATAGAGTCCACCCTCTAAAGCAGCCATTTTCTTCAGGGGAACCAATTTCTGTAGTGTGGAGATCAGCTGAAATTCCAGAACTCCCAGTCCCACCTAGAGGTTGGCAACTGTACCTAGAAGCGAAACCTGCACTTAATGAGTTACGGCAAACAGAAAATGCGGAAGCAGGGCTGTAAATAGAAGCAACACAGTCATGCTTAAAGTTTCCAAATAGTTTCTTTGGACTTGATATTGCAACTTATACCCCCCACCCCGCCCCGCAATCATCCTGCAAACTCACTGGACCCAAATTGTTTCCATAGTCTTGATTTCATGACCACGATAATTACTGGAGGTGTGGTACACCTGTAGGGACACACTGTAGGGGTGCACTGCCTCATATGTTATGGATTTGCCTGTCATCGCACCATTCTGGTGAGAGGTGGGGACACAGATTAACTTTGTCCTGGACTCATTTTTTTCCATTCTCAGCTATCAACATACTCTTAGGCCAAGTGCCTTCTACTTGGAAATTAGGCTACAAACTTGGGATTTTAAGGACTGCTATTATTGCCAAATGTCTTATCATGCAACGCTAGAAAGCTGTAACTCCACAACATATTGAAACTTGAACAAAAGAACTATTGGATCTTAGAGTGAAGGAAACAATAACATTTAATAGATGGGATGCAGGCATGAAATTCAATGGTATTTGGGCTGAATTTTTAGAGCTCTAAGAAACTTGATATGAAACTTATTTTCACTGTTTAATATGGCTCACTTACCATCCTCCATTTTCTCCATTTTATTTCTCTCTTTTTTTCTCACTTTATTTCCCCCTCCCTTTTTTCTTTCCCCTTTGTTTAGGGATACAAAAGAGGGTGGGTTTATTGGAAAGAAATGTTATTTGATGGTACATTTGTATCTTAATCTCTTGCATTGTAGCTAGTCGTCTTGTTTGTGGGCTTCCTAGAGGCACCTGGTTGGCCTCTGCGGGAACAGACTGCTGGACTTGATGGGCCTTGGTCTGATCCAGCAGGGCCTTTCTTATGTTCTTACGTTCTTAGTTTGCTTCTTAGTTTCCAACTGCAACCAGCAACCACTTAGTGCCGGAAGAGCTGCCAAGTCCAAGGGTACAAGGGGTATGTTTGACATGTCTCAATTAAGCGCTGCCTAAAAGGAGTGGTAAGCTGCAGTACTGCAGTCAAAAGCTCTGCTCACGACCTGAGTTGGATCCCGACGGAAGTTGGTTTCAGGTAGCCGGCTCAAGGTTGACTCAGCCTTCCATCCTTCCAAGGTCGGTCAAATGAGTACCCAGCTTGCTGGGGGTAAAGGGAAGATGACTGGGGAAGGCACTGGCAAACCACCCTGTAAACAAAGTCTGCCTAGGAAACGTCGGGATGTGACGTCACCCCATGGGTCAGGAATGACCTGGTGCTTGCACAGGGGACCTTTACCTTTTTAAAAGTAGGAGGGGGACAAGTACAGACCTGGAAGAATAAGATTTCTCATCTCACCGGTACACGCAGCTCTCTGCCTCTCCTTCTTTCCAAGCTTTCTCAGAGAAGATCAGTCTGGCCCCCAAGTATTTGTGGGGGGGGGGACAATAAAGCTTGCCTTCCTGGTGATAACCCTTTTCCAGAAATTACAGCCCCTCTTTCTTTCCTCCAGTCTCCCCACCCCCACTGTCACAAGTGGCATGACAGTTCTTAAATAAATCAGTTCCCAGTTGTGTTTTATGATGTCATGGTGAGTTCAGGCCTGACCCTTCGTAATCAGCTTCACAGCACAGTGGGGAGCTTCCTGTTTTAGCCATTCCAGCAGCCTGAGAGAACTTGCCTACACTGCAGAAAGGACCGAGAATTACCTCACCTCTGAGTATCGTAACAATACATACAGCACATTATGCCACATCCTCAGTTTTAGATTTGGAAAAAAAGTTGTTTTTTTAAAAAAAATGCAGCCCTCCAATAATGTCTAAAACAGAGTTCTGGGCTAGCTTCAGGCTGTGAAGCCCATTCTTCATGTCAAGCCTTGATGTGACTTCTGCACATAGGAACTAAGGATGGGAATAAAGCCATCTTTGAGCAACTCTCCCAGAGCAGGTAGCAACATTGTCCATATTTCAGGCACGTGGTTTTATTAAGCACAAAACCACTCCCTACGTGCAAATATCCCCACGTTGCTGTCAAATTCACGAGCACGACTTCGTGTGAGCCTCTGAATGCAGCCAGATGGATTTCATCTAAGGCTTTTTTTTTCCACTTCTTGCACAAATCTTGATATCAAACACATCTTTAGCACAGTTCCAAAATATATGCAAACAGACAATGCAAGCAGCTGCATAAGGATTCTTCTGATCAAAGACATAGAAGCTTCATTCTCAAATATTCTTTAATCCCCTAAGATTTCATACTGCTGTGTTTTGATGTTTTCAGCAGGTATAACCTCTCCCACAACCAACAGATTTGGGATCCAAAGAGCTCCCTGTGTGATTAGAAGGCACTTCTGCTCACATATGAGGATAGCTCCCTCAAGGAGGCGGTGGAGAAACCTCTCCTTAAGAAACCAGCTCTAGATGAGAAGGATCTAGCCAATTACTGCCCAGTATCAAACCTTCTGTTCCTGGGAAAGGTGATTGAGCAAGCAGTGGCCAAGCTGCTCCGGGAATTCCTGGGTGAAACATCGTTTTGGACCCTTTCCAGTCTGATTTCAGGCCAGGTTTTGATACTGAGACAGCCCTGGTTGCTTTGGTTAATGATCTTCGATTACAACTTGACAAAGGGGGCTCAGCACTGCTGGACCAGTCAGCTGCCTTTGACATGGTCGCCTATTTCATTTTGATCAATCGCCTTTTCTCTCTGGGGGGTGAGTGGCACTGGCTTAAGGTGGTTCTCCTCATTCCCGCAGAAATGCTCACTTAGGGTCACTGTCAGAGGAGATGTGCTGTCTCCTCAAGTTCTAAGTTGTGGAGTCCCATAGGGGTCTCTCATTTCTTCAAAGCTGTTTAACATCTATACGTGCTCTCTGGTGATGATCGTCAGGAGGTTTAGAGTTGGTTCCACCAATATGCTGATGATACTCAGCTCTACCTCTTGTTTGAAAAACAGCCAACAGCTGTGATCTCGGCCTTGGCCTCATGCCTGTTGTGGAGTGGCTGGGAAAGAGTAGGGTGAGCACTTTACTGGTGCTCACTGGCGTCCACCTTATGGCAGTGGGCAGCAATTGGCCCAGAATGCAGAAGCTAGACTGTTGATCTGGTCTTCCTGGTCGGCTCATGTAACTAAAAGCCATCTTTAGCTTGTTTGTTTTTTTAAAAAAGTTTTTGGCTACCTCTGCATCACGTTTCCATGGGTTCTTTTTAAACCAAAAGTCTCAGTGGCAGTTCTAGTCACAGAATTCCCACATCACATGTAGATTGGTCCTGAGATATATTGCCATAGTTTATATTACAGCAAATGTCTGAATGTCAGCATTGATATCTGGATGTTGACAACTTTTGTACGGGTCCAAATACTGAGAATGTGGACAGTTACCCAAATATGACTTTCAGTGTGATTAATTTTGTTCTGCAGAGGGTGAGTCCATGATAAACTTCTGTACAACTTTTGGTCCCAAGCTACCAGCTTCAGTGAGAATTTTTCAACTGACTTCAGCTGACTTTGGATCAGTCCCACAGCCAAAAACAGTCCCCATTTTCCCTTGACTCTAATCCAGAAGGAGGAGTTTTCTGTTCCAGAATATTTAGAGTACTGCTTGAAAACAAAACCTCACAGGATGATGATGTATATCTCAAATTTTGGCCACAAATTGGAAGAGGTAACTAGTAAAACAAGATATCAAAACCTATTAAACTAGCTACTTAGTTTTGCAATGTTTAATAAGTTATTTAGAAATAAGTTATTCAGAAACACAGTATATTCAAAACAAAAAAACTCAAGATATGAGACAAAATCAAGATTTATTAGCTCTTTGTATTTTTCTATTCATTGAAGCTATTTTCCTACTCTTTCAAGCATCCCCTCACCAAAATGGTGAGATGCTTACTTCATATGCCAAATATGGCGAGAGCAGGGTTTGTTCCCAATGGCTGGCCCTGCCCTAGGAAATGGCATCCTCAAAGAGTTGAGGAAGGCCTTGACCCGGACTGAATTTCTCAAGGGCTGCAAAACTCAGCTCTTCAGGTCCCCATTGCTAGAGAAGGTCTAAGGACTTATAAGTAAGGTTGCCAACCCTAAACCTCCAGGAATTCCCTAACCCAGAGTTGACAACCCAACTTATAGGCCATGTGGACTCCTTGGCCATCAGTCAAGGGGATATTTTTTGCTGGCTGTTTTGCTAATAATTATTCCAATGTTTTATTATTGTAATTTATTTGGCTGTTCTTCAGATTCACAAGATTGTTTGTAATGTTGTTTTTTACCCACCTTGGGTCCCAGTGTATTGAGAGAAAGGTGGTATATTAGCATTTTAAGCAATTAATCAACAGCTACTTGCATGTGGTAAAGAAGGGTCAAGTTACATGCTGCATAGGAAATCCATTCACAGATATTCAAATAATCTCCTCAGCATAAAAAAACAGCTGCAGGGACACACTTTTAATTGGTGCCATGGCATTGGGAAAGTGTTCTCCCATCCCCAGTGCCTTTTTAAAAAATATTTTTTTATTTTAATAAATAATAGGATACAGAAAAAGAAAAGGGGAAAAAGAAGGGAGTAGAAATCAAATACATTAACAGTGTGTCGGTGTCCAAGCTTCAATATAATACTGAATACATACAACTAGCTTTAACTGTAACTTTAGACTTGTGCTATTAAAATCCTACATTAGTTATTAATTTATGGATCTTCTAAGTTACCTATTAAAAAACTGGAGAATTGATAATCAAGTATTTACTATTCCAATTTGACTATTTATATATACCCTTTATCATAGCCTATCAATAATCTGAAACAACCAACTTTTAAAGCTATCTTTTACCTTAAAATTCAGCTTCTATATGCGCAAAAAAAGTCAAAGAACTTGAAGCACACAAATATTTATCATATAGTGGTTTCCATTTCAGGTTAAACTCATCAATTTGATGGTTCTTCATCAGATGTGTTAGTTTTGGCATCAAGGCATACACAAATAGTTTGTTGATCCATTCAGTCATATCTGGAGATATAGGAGATTTCCAGTATGTCACATATAAATACCCATGTTGTAGCTGCCCTTTTCTCTGTTGTGGCTGATACAGGAAAAGGGACAGCAAAAATCCTCCCACCAATCTAAGCCAAGGCAACCTGCAACTGCTTTTTTAATGTTATAGAATATACTGGGAGGTCCAGCCGTGGATCTCCCACATAATATATAATTTGTCCTAAGATTAGATGATTAAGATGGTAAAAAGTTGTTCTCCATCGCCCCCCCCCCTTGGTGGTTGTCAATGTGCTCTAAATCAGCTTATCTGTTTCAAAGGGTAGCCATGTTGGTTGCTAGTAGAACAGCCAGACCAAGAAGATTTTCAGGGAATGAGCTCTCAAGAGTCAGTACCCCGACAAAGTTAGTAAGTTTGGGAAGCTAGTAAGCTTGAAGGATTTCTTTTCACACCTGGGCCAAATGTTTAATGACCGCTGCTTCTGTTGCTGAGCAAACTAGTCATGGCCAAACAAGATAAGATGCAGGGGTTTCCATAGACAGATGCGCCCAGCATTTTAAAGGTAAATTCCAGAAGTGGCATGGAGAAGAAGGGGATGAACACTTTTCCTGCATAGCTTGGCCGTTCAGTACACACAGGCACACATGTTACTAACTTTGGCTGCATTTACACAGCAAGGATTCTCCATTTTTTGCAGTCATTATTGCTGTGAATACAAAGGTGAGCTGCCACACAGGAGTTTTCTGTGTACTTTGCTCTGTCAGCTGCCATTTCCCCCTGCATTTTTCCCAGCTGTGCCATAAGATGGTTAAATGATTTACTCTAGCAATTTCTCTTTTTAAAAGCCCTCAAAAATCCTTCTGGTGGTGTGGAGGGGAAGGAAAATTGTGACAATGTGGGCACGTCTTGAAAATGCTCATCTTGCCATCCGGACAGCATGACAATGCACTCGGACTAAGCTCTTCCCAAAACATTGTAGCAAAGCAGGGTTGGGATAGAGTATATTTAGGATGGGAAAAGATTGCTTGGCACATGATAAGGGCATAATCTTGTGTGCATGCTTCAAACAAGCCTTCCAGTTTGGAGAGCAAAGAAAAAAGCCTTTTCAGTGGAAGCTGCCTCAAAAGGGGGGAAAAGTCAGGCATCCTCTGTTTGGTATTTCTTTTCTGGGACTAATAATAACCAAGAAGAGGTTAGTTTTGATCAACAAAACCATGCAAGAGAAGGTTAGTGTCAAGTTGTTAAGAGTGTCAGACCTCATTCTGCTGTAGAAGCTCACTGGGTGACCTTGAGCCAGACACACACTCTCAGTCACGCACCTCACAGAATTGTTGTGAGGATAAAATGGAGAAGAGAATTATGTAAGCTGTTTTGGATCCTCAGTGGGGAGAAACGTGGTACATAAATGAAGTAATAAATAAAAGCTTTTCCTCCCTCACCGTGGCCACAGTCCAAATGGGGGTGGGGGTTGGCTGCATTTTTCCTTTAAAAATGCTGGATAGATCCATTCATCAATCTCTCAGTGTCTCATCTACTTTGGCCATCAGTTAGTCAGCTAACTACTGTATGTTTGAGCAGGACCTTGTATGTATTTGGGATAAACATTTCTGCTCCAACAACCAATAGCTCAGCTGATCTATCTCAAATAAACTACAACTTGATCTTTGGAAGGAGGTTAACACAAAAAATAAGTTATGTGCAAGTACAAGGGGACCTTTTCTAACTCAAAAATTCCTCTCAGTACTTTCTTCACATAATTTGTCATTCCTTTTTTTCATCTTTTGTCTTGCCTTTTTTGCTTCAGGGCTATATTTTTTTTTCTTTTTTGGACTGATAGCCAAAATAAACAGAGTATTTCCCATACAAGTCCTCTCCCTCTCCTTCTCTCTCACTTCCTGCTTATGAAAGAATTTTCACTCAGTCACTCATGGCCTCCTGCACTTCTTGGAGTCAAGTTTCGCTTAGAAATCTACAGCCCTCGTTGCTTCAGTGGCCAGGAAGGACCGTTTTAATTATTCGTGTTATTCCACTCTCCCAGCCATTCCCTCTGCACACATCAAGTATTCTTCCTTCTTCTCTCGTAACGGCCACATTGCCTCCCAAGCCAGCTGTTTAAAACAGGGCCATGAATTTACTGCCTGCTTCCTTAATGTAATGCCCTCTTGGTGCTACTTAATGAAGCCTTATTTTATTTTAATTGTTCAGAAATATGTGGAAGAACTCTTTTTGCAGATGGACGAGTTTTAGGCATGGCAAAAGGCTTAAAGCAGTGGTCTTCAGCCCATGGGTGGGACGTTCAAGTGGGCTTGCAAAGTCCCTCCAGCACCACCATATTTTGACTGCTTTTTTATAATATCTGGTGCAAGCGCCAAGAGAGCGAGGGCACGTTGGGTCCTGCCTGTCTTCACGCATGTGCCATGGAGTATAAGGATGACAAAATAAAGTCACTCAGGGATGGAGGGTATTATTCTGTGGCTCTGACCCTTGGCTTGTCTCTCATTACAGTGACATTCTAGTGCTGGTCTCCTGTCCCCAGTTCCCCTGGTCCTCTGCCCTCAGTCCTGACCTTTACACCAGTGAAGTCTATACCTCTGGTCCTCCCTCTTTCTGCCACATGACTCTAATGCCACATGCTGGTAGCTCAAGGAGTCCCAGGTCTGGACAGTGTGAAGATCACTGGCTTAAAGGGACATAACTTGCCTAGACCAAGCAATCTGTCTCTATGAATGTGTCTTCCATTACTCACGAATGTGAAGATGGTTCATCGGTGCTTTCTAAAAGATGGACTCTGATCTGGAGAAGCGGGTTTGATTCCCCACTCCTCCACATGAAGTCAGCTGGGTGACCTTGGGCTAGTCACAGTTCTCTCCGAACTCTTCCATCTTCACCTACTTCACAAGGTGCCTGTTGTGGGGAGAGGAAGGGAAGGAGATTGTAAGCCGGTTTGATTCTCCTTAAAAGGTAGAGAAAATTGGCATATAAAAGCCAACCCTTCTTTTGTTTGTTTTTTAAACCAGGAAAAGGAACTCCAGCAGTAAGTGGAAAAGAGCAGCTGCAAAGGGAAATTAATTGAAAGCATGGAGACTATCTATTTGCAGAGGATCTGTTGTCACTGTGAATGTTTGTGCATTCACAGTGGCTACGGGAGCACAACGGGAATCATTCCCGTGTGGAAGCAACCCAAGTTACTTTGCTCAAGCACTGATAAAGACATACAGAGCTGTTTCTCAGAATGCCACATCCTGTAAATTAGGGTTGCCAGGTCCCTCTTCACAACCAGCAGGAGATTTTGGGGGCGGAGCCTGAAGAGGGCGGGGTTTGGGGAGGGGAGGGACTTCAATGCTATAGAGTTCAATTGCCGAAGCGGCCATTTTTCTCCAGGTGATCTGATCTCTATCAGCTGGAGATCAGTTGAATTAGCAGGAGATCTCCTGCTACTACCTGGCAGTTGGCAACCCTACTGTAAATTCAGCCCCTTCTCTTTATAAAAAACAGTCACTTCTCTTTTACACGATGCACATCCCTTTGGTGGGAGACTTGGGCAAGGTCCAGTCAGTCATGGAAGAGTTGCCAACTCAGTCCGCAAAAACCCAGTCATAAATTGCACAGGAATTTGCAGACCTCATACAAAGTCCCAAGATTCAGTGAAAGGGGGGAAGCTTCCGCAAACCAGAGCTGGCGCATATTGGCACAGAGGCATGTCTTGCTGCCGCACAGTGGATTTCATTCACCCCAGCTACCACAGCAATAAATCCAGCCAGTATATTTTAATTCAGAGCATTTACCTGACTGTGAACGTATCTGTTCAACCTGATGCAGAATGTGCCAACTGTCTTATTTCAACGATCTACATAGCATGTCATCAGTAAATGAAATTTGGCAACCCTGCAAGTTCAGACTAGGAGCAAGATCCACTATTCAGTTGTTCAAATGATTTTCAGATCTAGAGTTCTAACACTGAGCCATTTTACAGTGCTCACTCAAGCTGTGCATTTAAAGATCTAGGTCCAAACTTACCTGAAGTATGAGGCGCACTGTGATCTCATGTTTTGTGATGGGGTCTTTTTCAGTGTAATCCCTCCCTTCTACTTTCCGTCAGCGCCAAAGAGGAATAACAGTGAAAACTGTGTTAGCCTCGTGCAACTGTCTTTTCCTTTAAGCATCTCGAGAGTTGTTTCCCCAGATCTCCTTCCTAATGAAGTTCAGCTGGCCACATCAGAGCTTGAAAATGAAGTGTGAGACTTTAGGTCAATGATGGTCTGAAAAATAGGGCAGCAATGGCAACCGGGGGTCAGAGGCCTACTCATAAACGTTCCACCTGACATCAAGGATGTGACAGAAGATTCAAATACAGTTTTCAATCTGCTATTTCCCAAACTTTGGGTCATCCCAACAAAATGGGGGGCCCCCTCTCTGGGAAGACATATTAGTCATCTCCTGAGAATTTGGGTTGGCATCTCCAGCACACAGAATGTGTGTTTATTTACTTCATTTATATCCCACTTTTGTCTGCAATGGGAACCCAAGGCAGCTTAAATAGGGTTGCCGGGTCCCTCTTCGACACTGGTGGGAGGATTCTGGGGTGGAGCCTAAGGAGGGTGGGGTTTGGGGAGGGGAGGGACTTCAATGCCATAGAGTCCGATTGCTAATTCTTCAGGTGATCTGATCTCTATCGGCTGGAGATCAGTTGTAATACCAGGAGATTTCCAGCTATTACCTGGAGGTTGGCAACCCTAGGCTTACAACGTTGTCCACTTCTCCATTCACAGTAACCCTGTAAGGTAGGTAAGGCTGAGAATGATGAGCCCAAGGTCACCCAGCAGGCTTCCATGGCAGAGTGGGGATTTAAACCTGGGTCTCTACTGTACAATGCTGGCTCTGAAACTAGATCATATTATACTTAAAGGTTTTATCACAGACCTTAAAGATACATATTTGAAAAATAAACACAAAAGGTAAAATTTGTTTACTTCATTTATACCCTATTTTTCTCAGACTAAAGAGTCCTGTGGAGTCTTAAAAGCTACCAAAGTTAATTTGAAGATAATAAGGGAGACCTGTATTCTAATACCTCATTAATCACAGGGTGACCTTGGGCCAGTCACTCTCTCTCAATCTAACCTACCTCACAGGGTGGTTGTGAAGATAATTCGGGGGCACCATGGAATAACAGCAGCGAAAAATGTACGTATCGAATTATTCAGATCAGGAGAGTTTAACAAGATCCAAACACAATATCTAGCAGGAAAGTTTATTTTGCAGGAAATAATCTTTAAAACCCATAACGCAACAGAATTATAGGTCTGGAAGATATCCCTCAGATAACCTAGCCCAATGTTTGTGGATCAGTTGTGCCAACTGCATAATATCAAAATACCTTCCCAACCTTACACCTAAAGATTGCACTCCCTGATATTAAACCCAAAGACTGGGATATTGATTAAAATGGCCTCAGTTTCTCTGGCAAATATTTTGGGGGAGTTAAGCACTTCTTTATTTTCTTTAAAATAAAGCTTAAGTCCCCTTCACCCATTCTGAAAAAAGCCCAGTGTTTCCACATGCTTGTTCCTAAGGTCAGGTGCAGTAAAGAAAGAAGTACACTAAATTACAAAGCAGTTCGTCTCCAGAATTAAGCCCTGTGCTATGTATGTGCAGCAGGAGGGTACTTATGGTGTGTTGTTAATGGAACAGGCCTGCTTTCCATTTAAGTAGATGAGGAAAGTCTGGAGCTGGCACCAAACAGAACGAAGTGTGGAAAGTCTAACCCTTTCCATAGTCTGTTGCCATTCAGATGTTTGTGTTTAACACGAAGAAATTTATGATCTGATGAAGATTCCTTTGAGCACAGGCATATTCCAGCTATTTGCTGAGTTCTGGTTTTGAAGGCACAAATGTGAGTATTGTGGGAAACATTCTATTTCATAAGCATTTGAAATCTTTTCCACAGAACATTTCTTCCCAATGGGGCCTAACTACACATTACGTTTTCCTCAGGGACATCCCCAGGTCAGGTGGAAAAGTGCATTCTGAAGTTCTACATTTCCCATGCACATGCAGGCCCAGTTTGGATTGAAATGATGGTGGCACATGGAGAGTTGAGGCTTAGACTTTCCCCCATACCATTTTCCCAACATAAAACAGTCCAGAAGGCACAATTTGCTGTGTTGTAGAAATATAATATGTCGTTCATTGATATACATGCAGACCCAATGAGGAAAATAGTGTGGCCCAGGCCACTGCAAGTTAGGAAAGTGGGGGGGGGGGGGTTGGGGGGGAGTCTAAGCCCCTTCTTTTTATACACCATGGTCCCAGTCTGAATTGGGCCTGTGCTTACCTGGGAAGTGCAGAACATGTCTTTCCAACCAATCCGTAGACATCCCTGGGGAAAACATAACATGTGGTTGGGTCTTTACTGACTAGTCAAACAATGAGTCCAGCCATCAGTAGACTGATCTGTTGCTTGCTGCGACTGTTACCACCTCCAGTGGCTAAATTTAGCAGAAGTGCCTCACAGCTATAGAAGTGCATCAGGAAAAAAAAATCAGTATTTTTTGGAACCAGATTTCAGGGAGGACATAATTATTGGTATTCCACATGATTTGGGTCCCAAATACTGGTTTGGGATCCAGATTGTTTCTTTGTGTGTGTGGGAATTCCAATATTATTCAGGTCCATTATTCTCTAAGGGGGATACTTCTGGGAGGCTGGGGCGGCAGTTTTTCAACCAAATGACACAAAAATTGCAGAGGAGCTGGTACTACCTGTCCACGAAAGAACACTTAAGTTTCAAGTGAATTGGACCAACCAGTCCAATTCTATAGACTCCTGAACAAGGTGCCCCAGCCATCCTCCATTGGGGAAAAAAATCATGCTTTCTCCAGGACAAAGAATAGCCAAACACGGAACAGCAAGCAACCACTAGCCAAAAGGCTCCTTACAGAAACATAACCAACAAGTCCAATGGAACCAGCATCAAAAGAATCCTAGATGCAACCTGGCAAGCTCACCCTAATGTGAGATCACATTTGCCTGTGAAAGCTGCCCACCTCCACTCTCCTTCTTGTTGCCTGGGAAACCTGCAAAAAGCAAATCTACACAACCCCCCCCCACACACACACACACACACTTGGCACTTTAAGATGTGGGTCCAGGATATTCACAAATATTCCTGAATATTTCTGGGAATAGCTGGGAGATTGACTAGGGCCGTGTCCGCACTTACCATTTGCAGCTCCGATTTCTGCGGGGTTTCCTTGCATGTTCCCACTTCATCTCACCCAAAGGATTCCCAGGACGTCTCCAGAGCGCAGTTTCTCCGCTGTAAGAGGATCTGCTGATAAGGCGAGTTAAAAAAATAAAACATCCTCCACACTGGTGCCTTAAAGTGGGAACATGCAATGCGTCCTCAATCCACTTCCAGCTGCCAGCCCACTTCCAGCTGCCAGCCAACCCCTGCACTCCTCCCGCCTCCCTTACTAAATCTGAACCAATCGCCGTCCTTGCTTGGAGCGCTGACTGGGCATGCCTGGAAGCTTGCCGGTCTGGGGATTTTCAAGTGCAGCGGGGAAAGGAGGCGCGGTGGGAACAGGAATTTAAAGGCGGTCTGGATTCTTGTGTATTGGATGCGTGTGATTTGCGAGGTAAGTTGCTAGTGCGTTCACGGGCCAGGATTCTCTAATTTGTATCTGGATCCAGAATATACCCAAAAAATATTGATAAGATGTTTGGGAGTATAGTTTTGGACTGGATATATCTGAATGCAAATCCATGCACACAGCCAGGACATCTAAGTGGCGCAGCCTCTCCCAAGCTGTGGTGTATTTTGTTAACTTTTGCCAGCCACTGAATGATAAGGTAGTGCTTCCAGCAAGCGAATGAACAGACAAGAAGAGGTTTCAGAGCAAGTACTTTTGGCTTTGCCACTGAGGTGTCCAATAAACGTATATTTCAAATCAAATTCTGATTTGATGGCAATCTCATCGGACAGCTTGGAAGAACCTTCTCTGAGCCCTCTTGTTATTTTACATTTGTCTTTGTTCACATGCAGGTAATCAATAACACAGGAAAAGATCAAACTAGATGCAGAAAATTCGTGTGTGAGAACATAGAGAAGCTGAATTTTAACTACAATCAGATAGATAAGGCTGACTTCAAATTGTAGAACTTAGATTTCAGACTGACTTCAAAAGCGAAGTATTAACACTGAAGAAACTGAACAATGAACAATGTACCCAGACTTCAAAAGGGTACTGGTCTATTCCCATTTCAGCATAAGCCTTAATCTTGGAGCAAAAGACAATTTTTAAAAGAGTATGGCCGAAAACGAATGGGCACTTACTCCGGTTTCTTCCCAGTGTCCTCCCCATTCCAGCCAGGATCAGTTCAAACCGGGCGGGGGGACAATCTGTGCGCAGAACCTCTCTTGATCCGTGGCGAGTCAGCATGCTGATCTGCCCGTCAAAACAGAAAACGCCGGAGACACGCACTTCCTGGCCGTTCAGCAAAGCACGCTCCCGGTTGTGATTGGCCGACTCACTGACTCACTGACCAATGACAGCCCAGCGCTCCCACTTTTCAAAAAATTTGGAAACGAAAGGGGGTGAGGTTGCGCAGGGAGGGGTTTGGAGGCGTGCGGGACGTCGTGACGAATAGGCTCCTGTTAATCTGAAGGGAGCCAGGGTTAACGGTTGGGGTCTTCATTCGCAAAGCCGGGTTCATTTTGGGTCGAGACAACGCTCAGCCAGCAGCATCTGAGGTGTCGTTCATTTGCGAGAATTTGGTCCTGGTTGGAACTGGAAATAAAATGGGAGGAGACTGGGCAGAGACCGGAGTAAGCGCCCGTGCATTTTCGGCCTTTGTTATAAGCAAAAACAGTCCCATATGAGGAACATTTCAAAAATATCATTCTAAATCAATGCTGGCAAACAATTATTTTCTCATTATCCCATGCTCATTATCCCATGAGTGCCAAGAGTCCCTTCCTCGATGATCAAGTGAACATTGACAACCCCAAGTAAACGTTGTGAACATCTAAAAAGAGAGAGGCGCTGATGGATGTTGACTCTAACCTAAATGTGATTCACTGGTATATGCCCTAAATGTAAGAAAAGACCTTCTTTTTTGAATTTACAACATTCATCTCGAAATATTAGCAATTATATGTAATAATCAAATAATTAATGGAATAATCAAAACATTAATGGACCGTGCAAGACGGATCTGTGAACCACAGTTTCTCAAGGAAGAAACTAATCATCTAAATCATGCACGGTTAGCAAACGGCTATTCCAGAAATGAAATCAGAAGGGCCATTAAACCAAACAAAAATCTGAAAAATCAGGAAAAACAGTCTCCCATAGGAAAGGTATTCTTGCCATTTATTAAAGGAGTCACTGATAGCATGGAGAAACTTTTGAAAAAAACATAACCTACAAACAGTGTTTAAACCCACCAAGAAAATACAACAGATGCTACGATCAGCAAAAGACAAAAGAGACCCCCTCACCTCTGCAGGAGTATATCGTATACCTTGCAGTTGTGGACAAGTTTACATCGGGACCACACAACGCAGCATACAAACAAGGATAAAAGAACATGAAAGATACTGCAGACTTGGCCAACCTGAGAAATCAGCAGTGGCTGAACATGGACTGACACAAACAGGACACAGGGTCTTATTCCAAGACACTGAAAGACTGGACAATTCTACCAACTATTTTGTCAGATTGCACAGAGAAGCCATTGAAATTCATAAACATCAGCACAACTTTAACAGAAAAGAAGAGAGTTTAAGAATGAATAAGGCTTGGCTTCCTATCCTGAAAACCTCCAGACTAACAAATACTACAGTCCACAATAGCCATGCGGCTTAGCTTTGGATTTCACATGTTAACAGTTCACTTCAGGATACAATGGTTCCATATTAACATACCACACCCTCATTAGCACATTATCTTGATACTTACAGGACAATGATTAGCACATTACCTTTGATACTTTCTGCAGGACAATGATTCAGCTCAAACCCAACCCCTTTCTGACTATATATTACTCTTCCTACACACTTGACACTGAGAGACACTGTCCTTCAGTGTTATTCCTCTGAAGATGCCTGCCACAGTGCTGGCGAAACGTCAGGAAAGAATTACCAAGACCACGGTCACACAGCCCGGATAACCTACAAGAACCAATTATATGTAATGTTTGATATCACCTATTGTGGACTTTTGTCACGTTTATCTATTTATACATGTAAATGTACATGCTAATACACACATACAGTTTTGTTACCCTGTATTACAAATGGATAAAGTCTTTTATTAATTGTGTTTATTTTAAAATTGTAATATATATATATATATATATATATATATATATATATTCCTCTGTTTTTCTATATTATGAATGCTTAAGACTTTGTCAATGAGCAATAAAGGTTACTTTGATTATGATTATATACAATTTTGGGCAACAATTATTTTTGAGGGAAATGGTTCTTCTGTCATTTTCAGATGTCTTTTTGGGAACATAATTTCCTCAGAACAAGCCCCTTTCTGGACATAAAAATATACTATTCTGACAGCCATCTAGCATAAGACTCCACCGTGTATGTGTGTGCAGGCATGCCTTTTGTTTAGATAATCCTTCCTAACGGCAACAAGGTGTTTACTGTTTAACAAACATATTTGGTTTTAACGGCCAACAGTAAAACTGTCTGATAAAGTTTGATTTAGCTGACAAAAGCAAGTTCCCATTGAGAGCAAATAAATCTGGGGTGCTGCAGACAGCTGTTTGGAGCCCATAATCCCCGGAGCTCTCCTGCTAAAACAGCTCCGGCCTACTGAATGCACCACAGAGAGCAGCCTCAGCTGTTGAGGATGTGCTCCATTACAATGGGAATCTAGAGGACAGGACTGCATGACTTATATTCAGGGGCAATGAACCAAGCCCTCCACTAGACAGATGCTCTACAGACAGACAGCTGACACCACATTTTGTTTTCTGCAGACTTTTGACTAAACCTGTTTTCCAGTCCATTGATATGGGAGAGCTGAGAGCCTCCTTCATTCCCTCCCCCCACCCCACACACTGCATGCTTGTGCTTAAGAATGCCAATGTAATACCATCGGTGGATAAGTAACAGGGAGTTAGCAATGGGCTCCAAGCAGAAAAAAGTTCAGATTTCAGAGAAATGGTTCCCGGCCTTTTCTTCCCGCCTGAGAAAAAGCACAGGGTTTTTTTTCCTGCATTTTGGAAAGACAAAATCTTAAGAAAGCAATTTCCCTGCTTCATTGTATGGATGACTGTCTTGCAAAGGGAGATGCCACAGTGACATAAATGACAACTATTTAAAAAATCAAGCTTAAAAAAAGATCAAGCAACCATGAAGGGGGGGGGGAGAAATGCTTCCACTGTTGTTGTAAATTCAAAAGGCCACTTGAAGTTTAAAAGATCCAGAATGTCAGTAGAATCCACTTCGTGTGAAATTATTGGAGATCAGGCAGGGCAGTACATAACGGGCTGATTGTGTAGAGTACCATTCTGGTATCCTGTTGTAACAGAATTGGGGGGGGTGTCACAACATATGCTTTTTAAATGGCATTCCCTTCCCGTAGCTGCCTATGGGTAACCTTTGAATGCGTCATCCATGAAATCACCTGCAAAAATGTTATTTTAATTAGCTGTCAATCAATTATATTGTTTCCCACTACAAAGGGATTCTGGCTGCTCCCCACACCCTCCAGGTAAGTAAAAAAAAATGTTAACACCAGGATACAGAAAAAGCCAACTCACCTTGGCATCACTACATTGCTTGGACAGTTAGCAATCACATTCTGTCAATTTACTTAGATGGAGCAAGGCGAGAAAGGTCTCTAGGATGCAAATGTACTGCACACAGCTGGTTCACGCTAATGATGGATGGATCCCCCTTTTCTCAAATTAGCTCATCAATTACAAGCAACCTTGGAGGAGAATGGGCTACACCCACATGAGTTCTAAACTGTTTTATAATGTAAAATAAGCGAGATAAACTCAGGGATTTCAAAGCTCTCTCTCCCGCCCCCATTCTGCAGCTTCCTTGAACCCTTTAAAAAACTCATTTGTGGTTCTTTGTTTAGCTCTAGCTGAGGTTCAATTATTGCACAGAATGTGATCAATAATTAGTCTTAAATAAGCAGGGAAGCCAAAAGGACTTGCATCTCATTTTTACCTCTTTACTATTTCCTCTTTCCATTTCCTGAAAGCCCCCATAGCCTCTCCCTGTTTCCTGCTTCCATCTCTCCTTCTCACCCACCAACCATCATACCTTTATCTGCCCCTGTCTTCAGTTTCCCCCCTTCTCTCCCCCCTTGCAGCCTCTCCCTGGAAAACTATGGCTAAGTTGTGTGATGCTGAGAGCTGGTCAGACCCATTTGCACAGTGGGGAACTTGTGGAGGGCATCTCATTTCCTCCAGTATCCACTTCCCCATGCTATTTCCTCTTACTCTCCTCCTGGCAATCCCCATATGCTCATGTTTCCATGCTTCCTTACTCACCAACCATTCTACCTTTTATTTGCCTCCCACTTGAACTGTACTTATTTACTTCATTTATACCCCACTTTTCTCCACAATGGGGACCCAAAGTAGTTGACATCATTCTCTTCTCCTCCATTTTATCCTCACAGCAACTTTGTGGTAGTTTATGCTAAGAGTATGTGACTGACCCAAGGAACATCTATGCCAGAGTGATAATTCAAACCCAGGTCTCTCAGATCCTAGTTTAAAACCTTAACCACTACACCATATTGGTTTTCATGTCTTTTCTGTTCATGGCTCCAATATCTAAATTTAAGTATCCTCAAATTTGGCCCGGTTGAGAATTAGCTATATTGATTAACAGCACATTCATCTTATGTGCAGAATCTCTTTTTTTTTTTTTTTTTTTTTGTTACGAGGTAATCTGGAGCGTCACAAAGAAAAAAATATTTAACTTGTTAACTATCAGAGCAATATGAGGCAGGCCAATTAATATTAACGTTATTAGCTTAATTTTATAAGAAACTTTAATTATTAACAGATTTGATATTATGCTAATTATAAGAAAAAAATCAGCCAATTGCTATAGTAAAACAATGAATGTACTTTTCTTTAAAAATTAGTGAATCATAAGTTTTATCATTGCTGGATACACTTCTACAAATGTGAATGATTCACTGAAAAGTTCTTTTCTTTGGCTTTTATCCTGAAACTTGAAAGCCAGACTAGTATTGCAAAAAATTTAAAGAGGAATAAAACAGAAATAAAACACTTTAATGGTAAACAGTTTTAAAAAGTCTTTTAAAAAAACAGTTTTCCCAAGTAAGGACAAACCGGTTCATCCTGTTGAGAGAAGCTGACATTATCTCAGGCTTTGCTATTCTTCAAGGTCTCCCCCTGCCCACTGCAGGGCAAGTAGCCCCCTCTCCTGCAACTGCTAACAAATTGCCACAATGAAATGTGAAGGTTAGGCATTACCTACACTGTGGCATGCCTGGCTTCATCAAATATTTAAAATTTTACTGTTGTAAAAGGGAAGAGTTAACAATGTTTGATTGCAATCAGAAAATAGGCAAACGACTAATGATATTTGACCAAGTGTGCTAGCCATAGTTATTCCTGATCTATAACCACAAATAAAGCTTTCATGTTAATGCAAAAGTTTCCAGTGGTGACAGTTCCCAAATGCAGCTGCCAGTCATCAGCTGCTCAGAAATCCTATGTACCACAAACAGGTGAAATACATGCTTGTGTAAGCCACCTCAGATAAAACCATCATTTTCATGGGATGGGTGATGTTGTCCCTAGATCAATGGGCATTACCAGCGCCTCTGTCTCACTCTACTATTGTATGAGACACAGCCCCTTAAGACATCCTGTAATACCCTTCTAACTTACTGTAGGGGAAGCACAGTGTGTCGGAAACCTGTAACATGCTTCAAGAAGGTGCCATCTTGTCCACGGTGATGAGATCTGTAGAGCAATCATTCTATGAAGCTGACATACAATGCGCACATGCACACATAAAGCTATCTCAGTTCTTCTGCTTGTAAGTGGCATTTTACTTATAGCTCTAAGACCAGTTCTGATTAACTTCAAGGTTCAGAGAGCCCTGATAGTGATGGAATTAGATTACAGTTTCCCACTGCACCTTCTGACTAATCTGTCTCTTCTCCATGCCAGCTAGATGACCACGTTAGGTTCAATGTTTGCAGAGCAACTAAGTTGTTAATACATATATTCCACCTGGATGGCTCAGGCTAGCCCAATCACATCATATCTCGGGAGCTAACCAGGGTCAACCTTGGTTAGTATTTGGATGGGAGAACACCAAGGAAGGCAGGGATCACTACACAGAGGCAGGCAAACCTCTGAACAGCTCTTGCCTTGAAAACCCCATGAGGTAACCATAAGTTGGCTGTGCTTTGATAGCACTTTCCACCACTCCACACACACACACACACACACACACACACACAAAAGCCAATTTGTGTAGAACCAAATACCACACCACTGATATAAGGACTGATCCCACTTACAATCTAGGAGTGGACCAAACAATTTAAGCTACGTGCTTTTAATGTGACTGGATGCTGTGCAAACAGGGTTGTCGGATCCAGGTTGGGAAACTGCTGGAGATTTGGGGATGGAGCCAGGGGAGGACAGGGAGCTCAGTGGGGTACAATGCCATAGAGTCCACCCTCCAAAGCATGCATTTTCTCCAGGGGAACTGATCTCTGTAGTCTGGAGATGAGCCCCACCTGGAGGCTGGCATCCCTATGTGCAAACGTGTAGATACCTGGTGAATATACCAGTGGGACTGGTGTGCCTAGTCAGTAGAGCACGTAGGTGCAGGTTGACTCTCCTACACATGTTAATTCGATACACATTGGTTCTTTCTAACTGGACTCCACTTTTACAAATTTGGCAAGAACAGTAATTTTTTCACTGTCCCAAATACAAATGGAATACTTTTGCATAATATTCTCACAACAGTATCCTTTTGCATAACATGTGAAATTATATGTTGGGGTTTTTTTGTTTTTTTTTTGTACTGCCTCTGAATAGGCCTCTGCCCTGTCAGGGAAGCATGTATTTTGTCAGAATCAGAGAGGTAGTCCCTTGCTGTGGAATGGGTCAGCTATGAGAGGTGAAGATAGAGATGCATCTGGAATAATAAAACATCCCAGTTTAGAGAAGCCAGGAGAATATGATTTATACTGTAATGTGATTTCATATTCACATCATCTAGATATCAACAACTGAGATAAAGTCAGAATGTTTGTCATACAACCACTCAATACAAGCAACGATATTTAACATTTCTGTATTCCAAGAGCGTTATACATCCTGCTCAATGAATAAATTCATTAGTTATATTTTAAAGCTGTTCAAAATACTTTTGAAAAGCCATTACATTTTTTTAAAATAAAGTGTTCTGTGGGGAAACATTACAGCTTCCCCTGAATATCTGTCAGCGATTACATTTATCAGTCCCGAGGAGATGGCCCCTGCCTTATATCATATCTCCCTCTTTTCTTGGAACTTGCCTCTGAAATGACATGACGGCAGACCCGATGGAAAGCTGGAGGATTCAGAAAGAGCCATTTACGGTATAAAAGTCTGAGGGGAGATAGTGCAGATGGCTCTAAAACAATCTCATTCACCATGCTCATGGTTTTCAATGTGCTTACTCCAGAGTAAATCCATAAGCAGCAACAAGACTACTCTGATGTAGGGGGTTATACACTGGTTACTTTAAAAAGAGACTAGCCATTTCTGCTTTATGTGAAGACAACCTATTCTCTATTAGCTGTGGCAGAAGGACACATCAAACAAAAAACAGATACATTACTGACTCCTTTTCTGCTTGGGCAGAAAGCCTATGATTAATTTGGGTTTAAAAATCTCACTAGGCCTCCACATCTTTGATTTAAGTCAACTGATGCAATTGCACTTCTCATCTACAAATACTGCTGCTGCAGTTTCAAAGATAAAGAGGTCCAACCCTGCACAAAAGTTCCCGTTCCCTTCTACATGAAATAATTCAGCTAATGACAAATAGCCACTGTAAATTTTGCTTGAAACATGCACGGTTCAATCCAGCACAAGGACCATGCAGGTCTCCAAAAGGACCTGTGATCATCCCGGCTCTCCCCTCTTTCCCCAGTTTGCACAGATTATTGGGGGGGATTTGAACCCTCCCTCCATTATTTAATGTTTTTAGATTTTTCTGCAAACCTGGGGGGGATTCCCCCGTGTTTGCAGGGAAATCTGTTTTCTTTCTACATGGCCCCAATCTGCAGTATCTGCAGATGGGATCACAGTTGACTATTAAAATATACAAGTAGGAAGCCACAAGGATTTCTGGGGTACATCTAATTTCCCTCTCTCCCACTACTTCCTCTTTCCCTTCCCTGAAAGCCCCCACAACCTCTTCCCCTTTTATGCCTCCTTCTTTCCGTCCCATCCACCAGCCAATCTTCCTTTATTCCCTCCTCAACCTCCGTTTTCTGCACTTCCCTACCCATGGCACCCTCTACCCTGGGAAACTACAGCTCAGTTTAGAAGTTTCAGTTGCCAGGGCTTGCACAGTAGCACACTGGGGAACCTGGTATAACTTGCAAGGGCACCCCATTTCCCTATCTCATCTTCTCCACACTGTTTCCTCTTTCCCTCCACCTGGCAACCCCCACATCCTCATTCTTCTTGGCTTGCTTCTCGCCTTTCCACTCACCAGTCTTTTAAATGACCCCCATCTTCAGCTATATTTATTATTTATTTACTTCATTTATAGCCCAACTTTCTCCACAATGGGGACCCAAAGCAGCTGACATGATTTCCCTCTCCTCCGTTTTATCCTCAGAACAACCCTGTGAGGAGGGGCAGACTAGAAGTGAGATACCCTGGGAAAGAGCCCCTCCTCCAGCCCACCATGCCCTTAACCTTCAATGGAGGGAGGGAGGAAAGAAGAGATAGTCTGCCTGCCTCTGCCTTTCCCACACACACACACACACAAAGGGTGGGAGGCAGGAAGAATCAGATGTGCCTAACCAATTGGCTGGGTTTCCTCTCAAGCAGGCCAGGTGCTGCCTCCTTCATTGCATGGGTGGCTTGGCCAGGCCACCTGGGCACAACCTCATATCATGCATGGCGCACTCAGCAGTACCAAGCTGGGCACCTTTGTCTGCCTCGCCTCACAGGGGGCTTACCCTAGCAGGTACCACAGCTGTCTGCCTAGCCTTGCGCAGGGCTTGGCCAAGCCAAGCCAGGCACTGCCATTTGCCTCACCTCATGTAGAGTTTGGCCAGGCCAAGCTGGGCACCACCACCTGCCTCAACTCAGGTGGGGCTTGGACGAGCTGGGCGCCACCGTCAGCCTTACCTCAAAAGGGCATCGGCTGAATCGGGCACCAATATTTGCCTCATCTCATATGGGCTGACTGAGGCACCGCTGCCACTTCCCCATCTCACCTTGCACATGGTTCTGGTGGGCTGGGTTGCATTTCCCCTGCCTCACCTCAGGCGGGTTAGATGCTGCTGGCTCTGCCTTATGCGGGGCTTGGGTGGGCCAGGCTTAGCCCTTCTGTCACAAGGCTAGCCTGGCCCAGGAGGGAGAGGAGGCCATCATCCCACTTGGAGATTACCAGTGCTCTTTATGGCCAATCTGCTCCTGCCTGTGAGGTAAGTTAGGTTGAGAATGTGTAACTGGCCCAAGGTCACCCCATGAGTCAGTAATGGCCCGGTACTTGCACAGGGGGCTACCTTTACCTTTTGCATGTTCTAATTTTTCTTCAAACCTGGGGGAGTCTCCCAAGTCTGCAGGATAATACCCCTATCCGAACTTGGCCCCATTCTCTGGGTCTGTCAATCCACATGGGGGCTAGATTCATAATAAGATACAGTATATTAACATCCAGATACTACTGTGTTAGCATTTTGTGAGTCAGCTTCCACCATTCTGTCCATTTGCACCACTATGAGCATTTGTCGTTATTTATTATTATTAATTTACAATATTTATTGTCCGTATTTTAAAATCATACCATGACAGTTGGTAACAATAAGATCAACAATAAAATACCTAAAACCCCAAAACAACAAGATGGCGCTCAAAATCCCAGTTATTCTGTGAGAGCCATACAGGAAGCCACCCCTTCAAGATCATGGTGTTATACATATGAGAAGGGGGAAGGGTAGGGAGGCCAGTAAAGATGATACCCGTGGCTGTCTTCATTTGTAGGCCTGGTGGAAAAGCTCTGTCTTATAGGCCCTGTAGAACTCCTTAAGGTCCCACAGGGCCCTGAGTTACCAGCCAGAGCATTCCACCAGGCTGGAGCCAGGGCCGAAAAAGCCCTGGCTCCAGTTGAGGACAGCCACAAACTCTTAGGGCTCAATGTGAGACTCAATGTGGGCTCAATGTGAGGGTTCAATGTGAGGCTCAATATGGATTATATGGTGTAAGTCAATGCAGTCAATAAAATGAGACATCTAATAAACCATGTAATAGGACTGGGATTGCATAAATCTGAACAAACCCTAAGTATTAAACATGACATGTTAAACAAGCAGTAAATTGTATTAAAATAGCCTCCCTCTCAGGAGCATGATTTGACTTCATATATTCATTTTACTCCTTACTTTTTTACACTTTACTCAGTTTTCTGCTGTCAATAAGCGCCTGCCCATACCAGCTGTATCGAACAATCTTCCTCTTTTTTAATTACCTTGCTGTAAAATAACTTCCTGTAAAGTAATCCAAATAATTTACCATACTTTGATCTCCAACACATTCTGAAGAATACTGTGACAGACATGCCTCAATCAGCTGACCAACATACAGGATTGTTCCTAGGGCAAAGTTTTCCCACATCAGAAGATTATGTAATAAAACTTAAGCACAGCTCATTAATTTTCTCTCTTCTGATACATTTGACAAGAAGTGACTTTGAAAACCTAAAAGGAATGACTCTTCCAAGCTTTGCATGAAACATCTGTTTCAACTCCTTTGCCATTAAATTGACATCTTTTTAATTTGAAAAGTTCCTTTTATTTCCCAACTTCCTGCAATTGCTCATGTATACATCCTAAAGAGCTTGAATTTACAGCTTTCAAACCTTGATTACCTAAGAGCCAGACTAGATATGATGGGGCAGCCATGTTTGTTGTTCTCGGGTTTGCTCCATTCATGGATAAAATGGGAAATGAGGGACTCTGATTTTTATGTTAATAAGGGCTGCATGGGTAAAGGGGTCTGAAACATCTGACCTCCTTATCCTTAACACTCCATGCTCTGTCACTGAGATAGTTTTCTACCAGCCCGATTTCCACACTAGAAGTGACCCAGGAAAAAAGAACTTGAAGCAATCGAATGAGGGGAGTTACGTCAGGGGAAGGCTCAGCTCTACTCAACTGTATCCCCCCTTGATGTAAAAATCACACTGCCCCCTTGCTGTTTACATAAATACAGCAAATACACAAACTTGGTTATTCCCATCACTTCTCATTCACCTCTAAAGTCTAGAATATGTTAGAACAAGTGGAGACCAGCAAGAAACTTGCAGAGATAGCTGGGCAAGGGCTGCTGCCCCCCCTCTCTGTATCCTTCTCAGTGGTGCACCAAGGCTTCCTTCCCACCCTCCTTCTTTCCTTCCTTCTCCATCTCTTTCTCTCTCTCAACGGCACTAACGCTCGCACACTCACTCTCTCTTTGAACAGTGCACCGAGCCTCACACACTCAAGCTCTCTTTCTCTCTCTCTCTCTTTTTAAATGATGTGCCAGGCCTCACATATTCTCTCTCTCTCCTGTTCTCTTTCTCTCTCTTTCTTTGAATGGTATGCTGAGCCTCATGCACCCGCTCTCTCTTTTGCTCAAGCTCTCTCTCTTCTCTGGGCAACTCGCCTGGAGAAGTCTGGGCAGATGCGCCAAACCTTCCCCCCCACACACACCCTCCCTTGCAGGGGCAGGCGGGAGCATCAAGCATCATGACATTTGGTTTTGTATGACAAAGGAACATAGCATTTAATGTGAAGGTTCCTTCTACTCTGAGGCCAGGAGGGCATTATCCTTATTATGGGTGATTCCCACCAATCAGTAAGGAGGCAGGGCAACTCATATTTCCTGTCTCCAGCAGTACCCTCGTCCTGATCCTTGGTTTGAGAACTCCCCAAGCAATAACTAGATATAATCTGATAAACAACATTAAAGCAGCCAATATAACTAGGGTTGCCAGCTCTGGGTTGGGAAATACCTGGAGATTTTGGGGGTGGAGCCTGAGGAGGGCGGGATTTGGGGGAGAGAGACTTCAATAGGGTATCATGACATAGAGTCCACCTTCCAAAGTGGCCATTTTATCCAGGTGTACTGCTCTCTTTTGCTTGGAGATAAGTTGCCATCCCGGGAGATTTCCAGCCATCACCTGGAGGTTGGCAACCCTAAATATAACAAGGCCAACTATAAGTAAGGTTCAGAATGAAGAACAGCATAGAAATCAGTTAGACAGGGTGATAAGATCTGCTCAGGTAGGGCTATTCAATTCCCCATTAGGGTGGGACAAGATGCCCTCCTGACCTCAGAGAAGAAGGTAAATCCAATGTTCCTTTGTCAGTCTGAGGGGGAAGGCATCTTATCATGTGATGCCCAAGAGCGGTTCCCATGTCAGGCAGGTATGGCTGTTTACTCTGATTGAACCACTAGTTGAGGGACCCTATGGCCAAAATGTGCATCAGCGGAGGCTAAGGTGTCAATATTATAAGGGTGTACAAATGTGGAGCTAGAGGCCCACATGGCAGCTTTATAAAACTCTTCCACTGAACCATTAGTGTCGATATCAGTTGACTATTTCGTACCTGGACTGCTTCCTGGGACCAGAAGTGGTCTGTATTTCAGATCTTTCCATATTTTGGAATATTTTGGAATTTTTGCATATACATAATGAGATATCTTGGGGATGGGACAAAAGTCTTAACACAAAATTCATTTATGTGTTATGTATATATTATGTATACTTTATACATATAGCCTGAATGTGATTTTAAACAATTTTTTTAATTTCAAAAAAGGGATAAAAAAGGGGGGGAAAGGAAGGAATAGGGGACCGTCTATGGATAAAATGTAGATATAGGGGAAAAAAGAACGTTTCAGCATATTAAAAAATTACAGCATAATTATCACATCTATTTCTCCAGTTATTTGTATAGAGTATCTTATTCTGATAGAAAATAGTTTCATTTTACTATAACCAATGATTGTACCTTTATTCTTGTTCTACTAAAAAATGGCTTCACTATACTTTATAAAGGTAAAGGTCCCCTGTGCAAGCACCGGGTCATTCCTGACCCACCGACGTTTACTAGGCAGACTTTGATTACGGGGTGGTTTGCCAGTGCCTTCCCCAGTCATCTTCCCTTTACCCCCAGCAAGCTGGGTACTCATTTCACCGATCTCGGAAGGATGGAAGGCTGAGTCAACTTTGAGCCAGCTACCTGAAACCAACTTCCATCGGGATTGAACTCAGGTTGTGAGCAGAGTTTGGACTGCAGTACTGCAGCTTACCACTCTGCCCCACAGGGCTCACTATACTTTAGCCAGTGTTTATACCATTTCAACTGGTATTATTATTTTAGAGTTTCAACTATTGGTTTCTACATATCTATAAAACAAACTCAATTTTTCATTAAACTGTTCAAGAGTTTCCTCGTCAGTTATCTTCATCATGTGGGTCATTTTGGCCATTGTGGCATATTCCATCATTTTATCTTTCCAGGCGTCTATATCTGGCAAATCAGGTTGTCTCCACCTCTTTGCAAGGACTACTCTTGCCGCTGTTGTGGCATATTTGAATAAATCTTTTAGTTGCAGAGACAGTTTTGGAGGCATTATGCCAAGTAAGAAACCTTTAGGGTTCAGATTAATTTTTTTCTGGAACATGTTTTGTAGTTCACAGTGGATGTTGTGCCACTCCAAAAACCTCCCACAGACGGCGAAGAGGGACCTGGCAACCCTACCCATGATTCAAGAAGAAAGCAAGTCCAGAAAACACACTGGGCACAATGGCACCCACTTTGGGTTGCCAGCTCTGTGTAGGGAAATACCTGAAGATTTTGGGGGCAGAGCCTGAGGAGGGCAGGGTTTGAAGAGGGGAGGGACTTCAATGCCATAGAGTCCAATTGCCAAAGCGGCCATTTTCTCCAGGGGAACTGATCTCTATTGGCTGGAGATCAGTTGTAATAGCAGGAGATCACCAGCCACCACATGGAGGTTGGCAACCTTAGTTATAACACATTGACAACATTTACAACACATATAAGTTTCCTTTCCTAGGAAGAACTCATCTATTCATTCATTCTGTTTGTCTATTCCTATCAACTTTGTACACACCAGATGTACACGCTTGTTATCAATTGCTAAGCAGGTAGGTATGAGCAACATCAGAATTCAGGAGAGAATCCATTGAACATCTGTCTCTTCTAGACATTGCAAAATAGGTATGACTGTGGAAAAGAAGAAAAAGAAATGTTGAACAGATCTCCATTAGTGAAGACCGTTGAATGTGTGCATGTCTGCCCAGTCAGATTAAAAATATACATTGAGTAAACTGTATATAATTTGCTTCTGAAACACTGCTGTTGTAAAGATAAAATAGAACGTACTGGGTTATTTTGTCTCTTGGCTACTTTCCCATTAAGATGTAAACAGTTAGTTTTTGTAAAGATTGTGGGGAATTTTGTGCCAAAGCGAATAGGGATAATATGACATCAAGGCCTGAATTGTTCCATACCTACTGAGACTTAATGCATCAAATAATCTTTGGGGATTTATAAATGAATTACAGGAAGATCCAAGAGAGAAAGGCAACTTCCAGGGCATTGCTGATTCTAGGTCTTTGTTTGAAATTATGAAAAATATATGAAATATTTCAGCTGTAAAATTCCCTGGAGCACTTACATTCAAACAAGTTTTGAACTTACACCATTAAAAATTTCACTAGACAATAAATCAAAGGATGTGGGGGATTGTTCGAAGACGTTTACTGCTATATTTTTGCTTTTAACTCACAGATGATTGCAAAATATGTATGTTCATTAAAATATATTGCATTTCGGTTGGATCTGATCTAAAAAATAACATTCAAGGCAGTTACTTTATGCCTTTGTAGATGCCCTTTCATTTTTCCAAAGAAAGTACACTTTTTATTTATACATGATTTAATGATGCTTCATTTTTACAAGTAAATCTGATAGTGCATGTGTGGGTGTATGTGTTAAAGCTATTTATGATTTCCAAGGCATAACAACCCGTCCACCTGGTAAAATCAACTGCAGATACTAGACATGGTCACACTGCCCACTACTAGTTTAGTCTCTCATGTAAAAATCACAAGTTAAATGCTTGAATCAAATAAACCGTTGGGCACTTAGAGATGGCATATTTCCTCCCTTCCTTCTTTGCTTCCTGCCTTGCTTCTTTGCTTCCTGCCTTCCTTCCTTCCTAGTAGTTATATCTCATAACTTTCAGCAGGGCTGCCCAAAGCCAGTGTAGGCACCCCAAAAATCCTTCTTTCTTCACTCCACAATCCAAACTAATAATCATATGAAAGCCAATCACAGTATTTTTCTGGCTCCGCAGCGTGACCAGGGACCCCAGAATTTTGTCCTCTACCTATTTCTCCCTTCTTGGCAGCGACATTTGGTTTTTGTGGTGTCTTACAATGAAACAAGAATATGATAAACAGGTAGCCCCATTTTAAAATAGCAATCCTTATAAACAACTAGGAAAAAAATTAAAATTTTAATTGGCAGGAATCAGGCAGCCCATTCCTGAGAGGAAGGGCTGCACCAGTGACTGGAGGCAGTACAGCCATGCTCCCTCCAAGGAAGGTCCCCTCCCCCACTGAGGCCAAAACTTTGCCCTTCCCAAAAAAAACCATGCAACCGCTCCTTAGGGTTGCACAGGGATGTGTGTGTGAAAAGTGACGTCAAGTCGCAGCTGACTTATGGCGACCCCTTTTGGGGGTTTTTCATGGCAAGAGACTAACAGAGGTGGTTTGCCAGTGCCTTCCTCTGCACAGCAACCCTGGTATTCCTTGGTGGTCTCCCATCCAAATACTAACCAGGGCTGACCCTGCTTAGCTTCTGAGATCTGACGAGATCAGGCTAGCCTGGGCCATCCAGGTCAGGGCTGCACAGGGATACACCACCTAAAAAGGTGGCGTATCTTGAGAAAATAGAAAGGGGGCTTTCCCAGGCCGAAAAGGGGGAGCCTGAAGGTTGGCTTCCCCTGGCCCTGCACTGGAATGCCCTGGGGATGCACCAGAATGCCCTGGGGCACATCGGCAGCATCCATGCCACCCCTGGTGGTGTAAGTGGTATGGGCGCTGGCACAGGGGGCCCGAATGCCAGTGCAGCCCCTTCCTGGTCCCCAAAGGACTTTTGGCCTTTTGGCTCAGGAATGGCCTGTAAAAAGTTAAAAACAGCAACAGGTATGCAGCAATTTGCAACAAAACAAGTAGCTCAATATATAATGACAATAATAATAAAAGTATCTTAAAGCCAACTAATCTAGCAGTAGCAGGTAAACAAAGAGCAAGAAGAATAAAATACAGCAGAAAAGACATAATACAGTACACTAAAATATCCAATCAACAAATATATTTTAACCTGAAGCCAAAAATTCAAATAGACTCATGGAAAGAAGAAGCATTATATATAATCAGCATACTTAAAATGAATTACTTCTTTTAAAAAGAAAATAATAGAAACCAAATAAATCTTGGCTATTAAAAAACTGACACATATGCTGAGTTATACCAACTAGCGCAAATACACAGCAAGATTCCAGATGTGCTATTTTCCTGTACACTGACAGCTATCAAACCCACCCCTGCAATTAAAAAAGGCCTGAAATTGATTTTAATCAGGTTTGAATTTTCATTAGTCCAGGTGGACTGATGTCTCTGTGTTGTGGTTTGATTCTTTACAACTCATGCTCTGATCTTAATATGCTGGAAACATAAGTTTAAAAATTTTCTCCCAAAATGGGCTTGTTCAGTACTTCAGTACTTTTACAACATTTGGGGACATACTACTATGTTCTATTAGCATCTCCTAACAATATTTTAAAATAAATAAATAACATTTCCTAGCAACAAGTGTGGGCCAATTCACATGAGATAGCAAGCCCTTTTTAATATTTGAGGAAAGGAAGAAAGGAGAGTGTTAAAAGAGTTGTTTGTCAGCTTGTGCAAGTCAGCCATACTACCATTTTCCATTTCTATTATCACCTTCACAATCTGAAAATACCATATTTGAAAGATATTGGTTGTGCTCTGTTAAGTAATGGTTTCAAATGTTTTAATAATGAGTTTTTTGTTGGCTTTAATGGTTTTTAAGATGTGATTTTATTATGCATGTTTTTAATTCACTGGCCACCTTGGTGGCACTTATGAGAACATAAAGGTGGGGCATAAATGTTGTTAATACTCATAATATTAATAGCCTTTACACAGGTTCTTTTTGTGTGTGTGTGTGTGATGATACTCATCAGTGCCAGCACCTTTTGGAGGGGGGGGGCTCTCCCAAGTCCTGCTCCAGATAAAGAGAGAATGGGCCCTCAGGAAAAGCCTGGTGGGTATCTGCAGAGGAAAGGGGAATTGGTAGAATATGTACTGGCACCTCTCTCTCTCTTTAAAAAAAAAAAAAAAAAAGCACTGGCTTCACAAAACTAACATGAGATCTCACCTAACTTTATTGGAGACCAAAAACAAAAGGCTACAACTAGAACTACAACTAAAGAACAAACTACTTACAGACAACCAGGCCTAGAACACACTACAAACTGCAGCCCCCAAGCTAGAATTTAGGATTGCCAGCCCTTGGCTCACCACTGGCAGGAGGCTTACCAGGGTATAAAGGGGCTCTGGGGGACAGAGAGGTAGAAACGGACTTGTGCAACAGATCATGGTGATGTCATTTCTGGTTTTCATCTGGAAGTGATGTCACAATGCTCACAGTGCCAGTTTTCCCATCCCCCTTTTTTTCCTGCCACTGAATTTACCCATGGTAGGCAACAGGTTGTGGTGTCAGGGAAGTGGCAACCCCACTAGAACAGCTAGGCCAGAGCTAGGGTTGCCAGATCCTACCTCTCCTCCGGTGGGAGACTTTTAAGGCACATCTCGGGATCGTGTGGCAACACATGGATGTGCCGACGTGCGTGCACGGGACTTCCGGTTTACAACCGGAAGTCCCGCCTCGCGAGTGGCCTTATGCCACTTACTTGTAAACCGGAAGTGGCCTGCAGCGGCATGTACGCGCATGCACATTTGCCCACCAACTATCAGCTGGCCGGCAGGCAAAGGGGCAAATTGCCAGGGGTTTGCCCACCACCACCGGGCACCTGGAAACCCTAGCCAGAGCAGAGAAACAGAAAGTATGCCTTAAAGTGAAAGTAACACCATTTATAGAACTAGGGTTGCCAGGTCCCTCTTCACTACCAGCAGGAGATTTTTGGGGCAAAGACTGAGGAGGGCGGGGTTTGGGGAGGGGAGGGACTTCAATGCCATAGAGTCCAATTGCCAAAGCAGCCATTTTCTCCAGGTGAACTGATCTCTATCAGCGGGAGATCAGTTGTAATAGCGGGAGATCTCCAGCTGCTGCATGGAGGTTGGCAACCCTATATAGAACTGTCCCACACACCATAGGTTTCTTTGGCTTTCTGGGGCTGACATCCTTCAGGGCAAAAATTAATTCTTAGCCAGAAACCTCATTTGATTCTTGAATCCCAGACTCTACATGCATGACCGATCTGTGTACCTCTGTATCCCAGTGGCTGGGGAACAATAAGGGAGAGAGGACTTCAGACCTGCTTGTGGGCAATTAGTTGATCCTCAATAGAAAAATGGGGCAATGGACTAGAGGCACCTTTCCTCTGATCGAGCAGGGCTCCTCTTATATTCATGCAGAGAATTTAAGGCTAAGCCAAGATCTGATTTAAGGTTTTCCAACTCATTGCTCCTGTACGTAACTGTGCTATCCCCCTGAGAGCAGCACATGAACTTTACACAAGTTCCTATGCTTAGACTCAAGCTTGGTGTTTCGTATGACCGTGGAAATAAGTAGCAGTGATTGTTACCTTTCTAAAGACAAGAAACATTGCAATTTCTTTTTAACAAATGCTTCCCCTTCAAAAACCTCTCTAAGGCTGTCCTTGAATCATTTCACAAATTTATGGAAATTGATTGCAAGATACCATCGGTAAACTCTCGTATATTCTTTGTAAACATTTGTACAAGATGTGGTGATTGTTTCCAGACAAATCTGATTAGTTACAGTGTGCACAGAACCAATTTCACATACAATCATGCAGCACTGGTACTGAGAAGAAAACAAATATCTCCAAGATTTTAACGCAATAAACATGCTATTGTGGTATATTTCCATCCCAGCAGAGCCAATTGGCAACCGTGAAAACACTGCAAAAGGGAGATATTAAAAGTAGCTGCTTGGAAATACCCCATTCAACCACAGTTAAGTGCAAACAGAGAGATGATTGAACATGGGCTTTAATGTATTCTTAATCTCGTCTTCTGTTCCTGTTCTAATAGGACATAATTGGTTCAAATTACCTAAATGAAATAATCATCGGTCTCATTTTAAGATTAATTCAGATGTTCACATTTCTTTAATTTGAGTGGATTGCTACAGACTTAATGATTTTTTTCCTTTAAAAAAAAAGGAAAAAAACAACAGGAAAAAACTTAAAATCCAGCAACTCAATAAAGCTTGCTACAGACTTGTTATACTTCTGCTGTGCACTGAGGGGAAACGGAAAAGGAGCACACTACTAGTACAATCCTAAAACAGAGTTACATTCTTCTAAGCCCACTTACTTCAATGTACTTAGAAGGGCGTAATGTTGCTTAGTATGGAACTGAAGCAGGGAGGGGGAAAGGACTAGAAGCATTAGAACTAGCTAGTCCAATTCTGGACTGTACCCATTTAGACTGCAGATAGGGGCTCATGTGACTCAGTAAAAAAAATATGCATTGTTCATAGAACAACAGCTTGTCACAGAGAAGCCTACTAGAAGTATTTCCCAAAACATCTGTTCAATGCACAGGGACCATTTTTGTTGGGGAAAGTGTTCAGTCATGTAAATTCCCACCTGTCGCCTAACATGGTAAAGACCAGACGTGGGCTTATTATTATTATGGTTGATAACCCCCCGGCAGAACCTAGAGTTCTCCAGCAATTACAATTGATCTCCACACTACAGAGATTGGGGCAGTCTTAGCCAATGGGGGAAAGGGGCAGCTGCCTAGGGCCCCACACTTGGGAGGCCCCAACGGCCCATGGTCCCACCTTCCCAGAGGAGGGGAGAAAGAACAAGAGCAGGCTCCTGACACCTCTTGCACCTGCCCTGTATGGGGCTTGGGTAGCTGCCATTTGGCAGCTACCCTCATACCTCCTGCCCACCTCATACAAGGTGAGGGTCAACCCTCGCTTGGCCACTGCAAGGGGTGGCAGAGACTCTGGAGCCCCATCCTGGACTTTTGCCCAGTGGTTCAGAATCACTAAGACCACAAAGATCAGTTCCCTTGGAGAAAATGGCAGCTTCAGAGAGTGGATTCTGGAATAACTTCCTGGCTGAGTTCCCTCTCTTCCCCAAACTCCACACTTCACAGGCACTGCCGCCAAATCTCCGTTAATTTCCCAAGCTGGGCAACCCTATTTACTATCTCATCTGCTGCTTGCAAGAACTGGGCCTCAGCTGCCTGATAAGACAAATCTAATGCAAACTATTGAAGGAAGGAGAAAATGCACACAGGAAAAATAAGCGGGAGGAAGTAGAAGTATGTAAATTCATGGCCTATTACATGCTCTCAGTGCTATAACTAGGGTTGCCAGACCCCACCTGGGGTGGGGGATCCCCCGCTTTGGGGGCCCTCCCCCCAGAACCATTCATCCAGCTAGTGGGGGAACTTATCAGCAGCAAACTGAGGCCTAGGCTTCTGTTGCTGGCAACCCATCAATGTCACTTCCAGCAATCACCAGAAGTAGGGTTGCCAACCTCCATTACAACTGATCTCCAGCCACTAGAGATCAGTTCCCCTGAAGAAAATGGCCACTTTGGCAACTGGACTCTACGGCATTGAAGTCACTCCCCTCCCCAAACCCCGCCCTCCTCAGGCTCCGCCCCAAAAACCTCCCACCGGTGGCGAAGAGGGACCTGGCGACCCTAACCAGAAGTCACATCATCACATCTCCAGCGATGTGGGAATGCTCTAGTATTGGGGCAAAAACTCTATGGTAAAAAGGGATTCTTCCATAGAGTTCTTGCCCTGATAACAGAATGTCCCCACGTTGCCAACAATGTGATAACGTCACTTCCAGTGAACTCTGGAAATGACATTGATGCCTCACTAGTGACAGAGGCCTAGGCCCTAGTTTGCTGCTAGTAAGTCCCCCCCCCCACCTCCCATCCCCCTGCTGGTTGCCAGGGGGTACCTGGCAACCCTAACTGTAACCATGGTCATTTGATATTATGTAGATAATTCCAATCTGGTTCCTTCCCATATTTCAGAACAAAAATGCTTTGCTTTGCCTAATGAATGTCCTCTGCCGGGAGACAGACAGGGGCAGGGGTCTCCTGGAACCCTCAGGAGTGGCCAGTACAGCTGCTTCCTGTGCCAGCACTGCTTGAGCCTCCTACAGCATTTGTGCAAAGTGGCTTTTACTTATTTACTTGCTTAATTACTTCATTTATAGACCACCTTTTTTTTTGCTGAGACTCAAGGTGGACTTCAAAATATAAAAGACAGCATAATATATCCAATAAACAAAGCAATAGGACAAGGATTGTGTGTGTGTGTAAAGTGCCGTCAACAGAATTAGAAAACAATGCAAACGAACGAAAAATGTCTAAGCCTTGACATACCATAATGTAGAAAATAGTTACAAAGGCAGAAGACAATGCAGTAAAAGCAAGGGGATACATACAGTAAACAGTGCCATAGACTACAGTCTTATCACTTATAAAAGTGACCCCCCCACTCCCCGAGATAACCTTTATAATTTGGTTATAAAAGTGCCCTCCTAAACATTTCTGGTTTGCACATCCCACAAAATGGTAGAAGTGAGATGACCTTCCTGTACAAATGCTGGGGGCACCCGTTGCCTGGTGCCTGTGATGCCCTTACAAAATGCATCATAATCCCTTTCCCAGGTTTACAGACACAATTATCAATGCCCTGCCATTACAACTTTCCCCCAACTCTTCCTCTTTCCTTTTCTTAGGGAGCTCTGAGCATTTATGGTCTTCAGCTCTGTAGTTCATGCTTCTATTTTCCCTGTCCCTCTCCATTTGGTGAGGCTGGGGATATCACTTGTCATGGCTAGTGCTAATAAAGTGTTAAAAGAAAACAGTGTCACCCCACAGGAAAAGACCTTTGTCTGGAAAGACTTAAAATTTCTCCTCTCAGCAGTGGTACCATTGCTTTAATTTTAGTCAGCTCTCCGTGTGAGTGTTTTTATTAAGTGATGGAATACCATTATGACACCCACCTTAATACCAAATGAGTTTGTAATGATTTATGTGTATTAGTAAATAATACCAAAGAAATTATAGATGGTGTTACCGCAAAATCATGGAAACTGATGACAGCACAGTCTCTCAGAAGCTGAAGTGGTTTTAGAGTAGACAAAGAAGAATTTGAGGTTTTCATTTTTGGTAAATCAGAGAGCCCCTTTCAAATGCTAAATCAAATAATCACTTAATTTATCTTTTAGAGATTGTATGTATTTTAAAAGACATTATTTTTAAAAAGAATAGTAAATCAAAGTTATTTAACTAAACCATGAAAATGCTAATATTTATGTTTTTCTTCTGCACAGTAAAAGTCTATTTCATTTCAGCTCTCCCACGTGTTCATTAAATACATGCCAAGGAGACTAGTTACATTTCTTATCTGAGCAGAGAAATGAATTGAATAAAGATGATCAAACCTGGTTTCAGGGGAAAAACACCCAAAATATTGGTTATCTGTTGACGTAAAAGAATCAAATATAGGCCATGCATGCCAAAACTCTCACATGAACTTACTTGTAAACCTAACATTTCATGTTCCTTAGTATATAGTGCTATGGGCTGTGTTACTCCCAGTACAGTTATTTTGTCATTATTATTTATTACTGCTGTTATTATTTTTAAAACAAAGATGAATAGGCTTTCATTTGCTCAGACAAATAAAGCAAAAACAGAATAATGATTCACCCGCTAAATACTGCAAACAGCATTTTGGGAAAATGTAGAATAGCTTATTTGGCAAACATTTGTGTTTGTTATCCAACAATAGGGCCCAGTTGTGAATATGTTTTTGCGCATTAAGATCAATGCTTTCCTAAAATGTTTGAGCATCAGACACCACTGGGACTTTTCTGTAATCTTCATCGTAATAAACATAGTCTTATCGTGAATGTTTCAGCCACCATATGGACTTGGATTAATATTGTTGATGCTTACTTGGGAAACTAATGGCCATATAATCAAGACCAGGGATGAATATATTCCCCTGGTTTCACTCTTGAAGTTCACCATGTGCTGTGATCCACACCTCTTTCGTTCCAGTTTAGCTACAAGAATTTCTAAAATTAGTTCTTGAATTCAAGCATGTTTAGGTTATGGCTGCTTTCAAATTCCTTCCATTCCTTTTTCTCTTTTGCTCTCATTATGTTCCTGATATGAATCGGTACATTGCCAAAACACTCCAAATGTGTGATTGAATGTACAGTTCAATTCAATCAAAATTGTGTGTGTGTGTGTGTGTGTGTGTGTGTGTGTGTGTGTGGTGTTTTACTGAAGTGCACATGCACTCTTGTGCATTAGTAAAACAAAAACAAAAAAAAGGTCTTGATACAGTCATATATCCAGTCACATGAAGACTGTGTTTTGGCAGCATTTCATCAATGCACATGTGTGCATCAGTCATGTAGAGGAGTGAAAAAGAAACACAAGATCTGAAGGAACAACAGGCTGTGGCTAACTGCACTTGCACATTACTTTGTCCAAAATTCAGAAATGAAGAGCATACACACACATTTTAAAAAGCCCTAATCATCTTACTTAGTTCCATATAAAACCTTCAAAGTTTCCATAGAGGCTGGGTTGTACGTCCCTCAGAAGCCTCTGTCACAGTGAGTCTTTGGCAATGTACTCTGCATGCTCGTTTGTTTGTTTCTGTCAAATCTCTTGCTAAGGCAAAGATGCAGCATATAGGTGTTTATCTGACTTACAATCTGCACTTGTGGCAATGCAAAATGCCATTGTCATTCATGAGTTCCGACCTTAATTTTCCAAGGGCCTGGGGGATTGAGTTTAGAGCAACTATAGAAATTAAAGTTGACTTTCTTCAGATGAAATGAAAATTGGAGGCCTCAGTACTGAACCATCTCTTTAAACCTCAGAGGCAGGCGAGAGGCTTTTCTTGAGAAACAGGTGGCTTTTTACTTATAACATTTTATGATGTGCATTGCTTTACAGGAGAATGAGCTAACCCACAGCTACCCTTCTGAACCCTTCCCCCATCACCCTCAACTTTAGTGAAAAACAGGTGTTAGTTGGGAACACACTCACACAGGGAGAGCCCTGCTTATGTAAAAGACTGGCTTTCCTACTCATACTGGGAGTCAATAAAGAGAATACACGCCTGCTAGTAACTCTTTAATGACCAATAGTTTTGCCAATAAAGGGGGGGACTAAAAGGTAATCCTCCATCCTGAAAATATCCATCTCTGCAAGTAGGCATCAGGAGTTCCCTTTTAAATCCCTTCTTCTATGAATGGATTAGGTAGGTGTAGGGTTAGGTAAGCAAAAATTGCTGAATTTCTAGTGTTGCCAGGTCCTTCTTTGCCACCGGTGGGAGGTTTTTGGGGAAGAATCAAAGAATCAAACCAGCTTACAATCACCTTCCCTTCCCCTCCCCACAACAGACACCCTGTGAGGTAGGTGGGACTGAGACAGTGTGACTAGCCCAAGGTCACCCAGCTGGCTTCATGTGTAGGAGTGGGGAAACAAATCCAGTTCACCAGATTAGCCTCCACAGCTCATGTGGAGGAGTGGGGAATCAAACCCGGTTCTCCAGATCAGAATCCAAGAATCTGGCAGTGGTCTCCTGAGTCTACATCTGCAGAAGGAACCCTAGGAAGACATACTGGATTCCAGAAAAGAGTCCAGAAAGTCCCTCCCTACATTGAGAATCACTAGACCTGGGTAAATCAGCATGCTAATAGTTGTCATGAGTCAGCCTGCAGAGACCTCCTCTGAAGAAGGGGAAATAGAAGCCAGAACAGAGGGACATCCTCAGGCAGAAGTCCCACAGGAACAAACACAGGGCCTACAGCCTGCCAGAATAGAGGATCAGCCAAAGTCAGGACTCACCATGCCTGCAGCCTGCCAAGGCCACTGGAGCAGAGAAGAAAACAGGTCTGTCTGGCAATGCAGCAGAGATGGCAGAGTGCTAGACTGAAGGCTTTACAGAGGAACCTCCTCAGTAGCAGTGATGAGGAAGAGCAGGGCTGAAGCACCACCTGTGAACTCAGCCTCATCAGCATCAGCTGGCTCTGCTACAGCAGCAGGAGAAGGGATTTAAGCCATTAGTTCGGCTTGGCTGTTGTGCAAGCAACTTGTCACTAACCTCCTTGTGTACTGGCCTTGTTTCTCTGATATACTTTGGATTCCTAGTATCCTGACTCCTTGGACTGACTTTGACTAACGCCTCGGACTTTGCCTGAACTGTGAATAACCTTGGACTGTTCCCCGGACTACGCTTCCAGCTTCCAGCCCTCGCTCCTTGCCTGCACCATGACAATAGTGGGACCAATCCTCCATTAAACTGGCTTGCCCCTCTCAATTTTCCTGGAAGCAGTAGCAATAATGGCCAGCCCATGCTCTGGTATACTGATACAGACTAAAAACAATAATTTGCCAGGGGTCCAGTTAGGGTTGCCATCTCGGGGTTAGGAAAGTCCTGGAGACGTGGGGGCAGTGCCTGAAAAGGGCAGTGTTTCGGGAGGAGAAGGAACTTGGCATGGATGTGATGCCATAGAGGCCACCCTCTGAAGTTGCCATTTTCTCTAGTGGAACTGGAAATCAGGTGTAATTCCAGGAGAACTCCAGCCGTCACCTGAAAGTTGGCAACTCTAGATCTAATACACTTGATAGTACAGCTGGTATCCCCACTATTCTTCCCATTCACACAAGTCATCCACATGAAACCCCAATTATGTTATCTTTCTTGCTCGTTTTTGAAAGGAAAGATTGTATGAAACAGGTAGCACTTTTCTTTCATATTACCTCACACATATTTGTTGGTGAAGAGAGGGGATAGAATTCTCAGTCCTCTATCACATGTACTAGGGACTCAGACAGCCAGTTAAACATATTATGTTCTAAAAGCTGGAGTATCTTATCAAGGGAAGTGGGGGGGGGGACCACCTGCCTTTTCATTTTATAGCAATATTCTTCAGCTGCTAATTTGTATTTTCCAGAATAAAAATCAAGAATAATGGAATGGCTGCAGACTTCCGGTGGTGCCGTTGGAGAGAGCACTCCATTTCCCCAGGTTGTCCTGGGAGAAATCCAAGTCTGCGTTATTTTTGGGGTACATAGATACCCCAATCCGACCCTTGCAAGTGGGTTGGAAAGCAGGAACTCCCTGCAGCCCGCAAACGCGGTTTGACCTCCTAGGTACTCTGAGGGGGCTTTTTTAAGCCCCTCGGAGTCCTAGACGCCGGTCCTGCGAGGGCACTAGGGAAGGACATCGCCAAAACGCAACTTTGGCAGCAAGCTCTACCCTCCACCGCCTTAATACCAACATAAGGACTACATAAAGAAAAGAACCTCACCTCTTGACACCCAAGTGAGTACAAAAGAACTCTTCGTCTACTTACTAGAAATTTGAACAGACGGGAGGCTGATAAGAATATTTCTGGGACCCCCACCCCTCCATAATCCGAACTGAAAAAGTTTGATCTGAGTTAGTCATCGGGATTAGCGACAGGAGCCTTATCGGATCGATCAGCCTAAACCATAACAAAGAGTCGGAAGGATACCTTTTAGACTGACAAGAATTATCACCAATGAGAAGGTCCGAAGGAAGGGGAGGGTGATTTCTCTTCCTGATTTTCCGGCGAATTCCTGCCACGTTTGCAGTAAGGGAGTGCCTGGAACGGAAGACTCTCTATAACACCCTCTCTATCATTGGAACTAAAACAACAGGAAGTAGCCGCGGGACTGAATATCCGTCGCACTCGAGTTACTTTCAAATCATTCCTGAAGGAATAACCATCGAGAAGAGGCGATAGAAGGTCTGCAGCACTAGTAACTTCCTGTTTACTTCCTGATTAATCCGATCTAGAGCGACCGAAAAAACTCACTGGTATTTTAAAACTTTAAAATGCAATTTTAAAGCCAATTTCGACTCTTTTCAACCTGAAAAAATTATTAGGCTGATCTTTGAACTATCATCTTTTAACCAGCACCTTAAAGGCCCTGTCGGTGGACATGTATTTTACCAGCTTTTTTTGAATGTAAATGTCTCGACCCCGCTCTGGCTCACTACATAGCCCTGCCTATACTAAACTAAGGGACTCTTTACAAACCTCGACCATGGAAAAAAAGTTACAGGATATGCTAACTAAACAAACTGAGGCAACAAATAAACAGTTTGAACAGATGTCTACACAGATGGCACAGTTGACTTCTATGATGACAAATCTTGGTCAAGCATCCCAAGCTATTAATCAGAAGTTGGATGTGGTCACTGGAGACTTGAAAGAAGTAAAAACTCAAATGATTGTTATGAAGACAGATATGCAAGCGATGGATGTATCAATTAAGAAAGTGATGGATGAGCACAAGGACACAAAGAAAAAATTAACAAGCCAAGAAAAACAGATTGAAACAATACAAGCGGATCAGATGGCGGCAAAAAATCAAATGGCAATGATGGAGATGAGAGTGAAAGAGACCAACCTTCGTATACGCAATTTTCCAGATATGATGGGAGATAATAAAGAATCTGCAATACCAAATTTGGCCTACTTATTTCAGATAGACGAACAAGAATTAAAACAAGCCATTAATAGAATATACAGGATACCACTACCTGCTAGAATGAGAAGATCTAAGCCAAGAGATTTGATGATAGTGTTCTATGACACCAGAGTTAAAGACAAGATTATGAAGATTCATTATGAAAATCCAGTGTCAGCAGGAGACTCCTCTCTTATACTACTGAAGGATATTCCAAGGCATCTACTTTCACAGAGGAATAACTACAAAGACTTTGTGTCTATACTGAAAGCTAATGGCATCAAATATCGTTGGATTATGCCACAAGGTTTGGCTTTCACCTATAAGGAAGTGAAAACGACAATTCTATCCCAAGCAGATGTGGGGAAATTTTTGAGAAAATATAAAATGGACCTTAAAGAATTACCTGGAGAGAAGGAGGAAGAAGAAGAGGAAGAAGAAGAGGTACAGGGTGCAGAAAGTGGTACTAAACTATAGACTTTTTATTTTGCTAAAAAATACTACATTATGGCAAAAGCAATTTCTTGGAATGTAAATGGACTGAATGAGAAAACTAAAAGGGCCAGAATCTTCAAATATCTACAGAAATATAAATACTCCCTAATTTGCCTACAAGAAACCCATATAGCTTCAAAGCATAAAAAATACTTGGAGAAACAGGTGCTTGGACAAGCATTTATTGCTTCTGCTAAAACTAAAACAAAGGGAGTGGTAATCTATGCCCACCCCAGTCTCTGTCCAGAACTAGTATATAAAGACAATGAAGGAAGAATTGTAATTATCAGAACTAAAATATTGGGACAAAGGACAATAGTGGTTGGAATCTATGCACCCAATGAAGGGAAAAAATCCTTCTATGAAAAATTACATGACCTGATAACCCAGTACGCACAAGACCAAATTTTATTGATGGGCGACTTCAATGGAATTATTCTCCCATCTCTGGACAAAAAATCAAAAGCAAAAGATATCAATGATGGATGCTTGCCTAAAACTTTCTTTGCCATGGCTTCAGAATTAGAATTACAAGACATTTGGAGAACAATGAATACAACAGCTAAAGAATACACCTTTTATTCAGCAAGACACGATTCACACTCCAGAATCGATATGATATGGGCCAGTAAATCAATTTTCACGCAACTACGTAAAATTCATATTTTACCTAGAACTTTTTCTGATCACAATCCTGTTACCTTTGATTGGAACAATAAACAAGCATTTAGATGGCGAATGAACGATAAACTTTTAAAAGACAACAAGATACAAAAGGAATTACAGGTTTTAATGAAAGACTTTTTTGAAATTAACCTTAATGGGGAAACTTCTTTAAATACAGTTTGGGACGCATTCAAAGCTGTTCTGAGAGGTTTTATGATACAGAAACACTCGGCCTGGAAGAAGACTCAATTGCAATTTACAAACAACATACTTTGGAATTTACAAAATTTGGAACAGAAATTGGTAATGGTAACACAGGAAGAGGAGAGAAGAGAAATTCAAATACAGATTTCTGCATCTAAACACCAATTAAATTTGGTAATAATGGAGGAAATGAATAAAAATCTGAAACTTGCTAAACAAAAGTATTTTGAATATGCAAATAAACCAGGAAAATTTTTAGCAACACAACTGAAGGACTCATTTCAAAAGAAGATTATAACAAAAATCCAAACTGCTAAAGGACCAGTTTATTCAACTTCAGAAATTCAGAAAGAATTTGTTTCATTTTACTCTAAGTTATATCAGAAAGAAAATATTCCAAAACAGAAAATAGATAAATTTCTAAACTCAATACAGATGAAAGCTTTGTCAATGACCCAGAGAGAATGTATTGAAGCTCCAGTAACAAGGGAAGAAATACAAGAAGCAATACTGAGACAAAAAACGGATAAAACACCTGGACCAGATGGAATTACTGCACTATTTTATAGAACATTTAGTGACAATTTAGTTGGATTTTTTGGTTCACTTTACAATGCAATTTTGGACGAGGGAACATCCCCGGAGACTTGGTCACACGCATTTATATCACTGATACCCAAAGAAGGAAGAGATCCAGAAAAAACATCTAATTACAGACCTATATCGCTCTTAAATGTGGATTACAAAATTTTTGCTTCGGTTTTGGCATGTAGGATAAAGCAATTTATTAAGGATCTTATACATGAGGACCAAGCAGGTTTTATACCAGGAAGGCAAATAAAAGACAATGTAAGAATTTTACTAGATTCACTGGAATATTATGACCATAATATTCAACAAACTGCGGCTTTTGTATTTTTGGATGCAGAAAAAGCCTTTGATATGGTCTCTTGGAACTTTTTGAAACGGATTTTGGATAAATTGAATTTTGGAGATCGTTTTCAGAAAGGTATATCGGCTATTTATACCTCCCAACAAGCTAAAATTTTGGTTAATGAATCAATGTCAGATAACTGCCAAATCACGAAAGGGACTAGACAGGGATGTCCCTTGTCTCCACTTTTATTTTTGTTGGTGTTGGAACCGCTATGTGTGAAACTAAGAAGTATGGAGGACATCCGCGGGCTAAGAATTAAAAAACATGAATTTAAGTTGAGAGCATTCGCGGATGACCTACTGCTAATTTTGGAAAACCCAACACAGTCAATGAATATACTTCAGGAGACTTTGGATGATTTTGGAAAAGTATCAGGCTTTAAAGTGAATCAAGAAAAAACAAAGATAATATTTAAAAATTTATCGGAAATACAACAACAGGAATTTATATCATATACTGGCTGGGAGAAAGCTAACAAAGTTAAATACCTGGGAATTTGGATCACTGCAAAGAATAAAGATCTGTTAACCAACAATTACCTCAAGTTATGGGGTAAGATTAAAACTGATATGATTATATGGTCAAACAAAAAATTGTCATTAATGGGACGTATCTCAACGATCCAAATGAATGTCTTACCGAGGATGCTCTTCTTATTCCAAAATTTACCAATAATATCACAAACAAAATATTTTGAAACTTGGAGGAAAGACATTTCAAACTTCATCTGGCAAGGAAAAAAACCAAGGACTGCTTATAAATACTTGGTGGATCTAAAAACTAGAGGAGGTTTAGCACTGCCTAACTTTCAACTCTATGCTGAAGCGGTAGCTTTAGTATGGCTAAAAGACTGGATGGATTTGTCAAATGTACGTTTGCTAGACTTGGAAGGTTATAATAACTTAAGTGGATGGCATGGTTATTTGTGGTATGATAAAATTAAGTTACAAGCAACATTTCGTAATCATATAATCAGGTCCTCTCTACTTCGTATTTGGATGAGATATAAACACATTTTGGAACCAGAAACACCGATGTGGATATCGCCCCAAGAAATGCTAACTTTGCGCCCACTTAGACCAGACAAATTTATTACTTATCAAGATCTAATTAATTGGGAAGGAAAGAAATGCTCACTAAAAGACTTTCAACTGCTTAAGGATGATTTACAATGGCTTCAATATTACCAAATCAAATCAGTTTTTGTACAAGATGCAAAAAAAGGTTTCTCTAAAGAAAAATCTCCTTTTCAAAGGATTCTACTAGACAATAATACAAAGCTGATTTCTAAAATGTATAATCTCCTTTTAACAATATACTGTGAGCAGGACACGATTAAACCAACTATGATCGATTGGGCTCAAAATGTGGGACATGATATTGTTTTCAATAAATGGGAAAGATTATGGTCTAAAGATTTAAAAGGAATAAAAGCACAGTCAGTGCGAGAAAACATCTATAAAATGATGTATAGATGGTATCTAACACCCAAGAAAATTGCAAAGATTTATAAAACGATGGCCCCTACTTGTTGGAAATGTAACAAAGAAATTGGTTCCTTTTATCACATGTGGTGGACCTGTGACAAAGCCAAAGACTTCTGGGACATGATTTATAACGACCTGAGATTAATACTACAAAAGAATATATCCAAAACACCAGAAATGATGTTACTGAGTATGATTCCAGACGACTTAGCAACACAAAGAACCTTTTTGATATATGCCACAACAGCTGCGAGACTGCTTTATGCAGCGAAATGGAAAGGGCTAGAAACTCCAGGGAAAAAAGACTGGATTGTTAAAATGTTTGAAGTGGCAGAAATGGCAAAACTCACAGCTATTCTAAATGAAGAAAATGACGTTCGGTTTTTGGGGGAATGGGGGGCGTGGATGCATTATTGTGAATATGAGTTAAAATTGGGAAGAATGGAAGAATATTTTCTAATCTGATCCAGAGGATTATTTTTGATTTTTTTTTATATTGAATAAGCATAATTATATTTACTAACAGATTATGGTTTTTTATATATGGTATTGATATTTTATCAAGATTAGATTACCTATGACGGGAGGAACTTTTTATTAAGAGGCAGATAGAGGTGATGGGGAAGTCAAAAAAATTTCCATTTCTTTTTTTTCTTTTTTCTTTTCTCTTTTTAATTATATGATATGGAATTATAACAACTGTAGGTTAGAATTGAAATTCGATATTGTTATAGATGTTGTTTAATGCAATGGAAAATTTCTATCATAAAACCCAATAAAATTTATATAAAAAAAAAAAAGAATAATGGAATGGCTGCTGAATAATAAAAAAGAAAATTACATGAAATCAATTATTTTTCTTAGAACAATATGTTACATATGCCAGGACTGTGAAACTGAAGTGAAGTATTTCATACTAACTGGCTAGCACTCATTGATTGATGAATCCAGGAAGAAAAAGTCCACATCTAGATTTATACATATTTCTTCACAGGGCCTGAATAACCCAAATTAATTTGTTCTAACTTTCTTTTTTTTTCCCTCCTCTTTCTATCAATAGTCACATTCAAAGCTTTTTTTGCCCTTTCTCAACATTTAAAAATAATTTAAAGTTGATTTATTTCACTCTCCATATAAATGTTAAGAGGTTTTGTTTTAATATTGGGCTTTTACTGTGCATTATGTCACTATGACATATGAGTACAGCTCATATAGGAGCCTGTCTGATACCAAGGCCAGTGTAATAACATAAGAAAATACTCTTGAAAGCAAATAAAAAAGAACATATAAAAATGTCTCCAGCACCCGTGTTTCTAAAAGATAGCTATGAAAAGGGCAAATTGCCCCTTTGGGAAGCTAAGAGTTCTGTAGTCAAGAACCTTTTCTTTTCCTTGGAACTTGCTTAGTTTTTTCTTAACTTTTATCATTATATAGCTCAGTTCTGTGAATTGCTACCCTGGAAAATAAATGTGTGAGATCAGGTGCAAAGATGGCCGCACTAGATCAATGATCAACTGTGTTCCTGGGCAAGGCTGCTGAGGACTACTGTGGGTCTTTAGGAAAAGACCCCCTCTTGCCCCCTTTCGTATCACCCAGACCCAACCAAATGCCACATTAAAAAAGAAACAATTTTCTTGGCATGCCCCATGCCCTTGGCTCCTCCCAAACGGTGTCCCCTAAGTTTCTCACCATGTCTGTTCTTGGAATCCTTAGAGTTCCTTGGAAATTTATCCAGGATTATTCAGTGAAATGATCAGTAATGGCAGACAAGCTTCCCTGAAAGAAGTGGTCCATCACTGTCAGTCTTCTCCTACAATTCACAGCTAAGTAGTTGTGCTGTGGGCCTGGGATACTCTTTCAATTCATGCTAGACAGCCATGAGACTCAATTGGCTCACAGGAACTGGCTGTGCAATTTAGAGCATCTCCCAGAATCCTCTGTGACACTCAAGGTTTTATTGCAGATGTCCAAAGGTTCCTCAGCAAATAACTTGAAGACAGAAGACTTGAAAATCATTGTCATAGAAAAATCCATATCTTTGTGGCATTCAGTCAATGTGGTAAGCCATTAGAGAGCTGCACAGATGAACATAAGTAAGAAACAGGCACAATTGAAAAACGCTACAGTGTGTATAAAACAATTATATAGCACAAAAATGAACTGGGACAGGGACAGGAACGGAGACAGCTAACATGCTGCCCTAAAGACGGGTTGGATGCAGTGTAAATTTCCACTTGCACTAGAGCTCTTCTTCAAGCGGAAACACAATAAAAAAACCACTGTTGCCACTTGCACTAAGTCAAACATTTGTATCCCCAATTGAACTTCTGCTTATGCAAGATCTTGTGCAACCACTTTCTGGGCCTTATAGGACACTAAACCCTAGGTGTTGCACAAAGTGCTGTGTAAGCAAAACTGTGCTAAACTGTACGCTTATGTTTCTGCTTGTGCATCGCTGGATCCAAGCCAACTTCTCAGCAAGAATGAAACTGAGAATGGAATTGATGCTTACATTATAAGCTTGGATACTGCACATTATGTGCTAGGATGGTTCAGGAGAGCAAAAGACCATTTGGCCCAGTAGTCAAAAATATTGCATTGCAATAATGTTTTTATCTATTCCTTTCTAGCTGACCATCCATTTAGGCTCAGTACCTGTATTACCTTTCTGGTTTGGTTCTTAATTGCTTTTGATTGGAAAGATTTGCAGGTAGAAGGATGGGGAAATAAATAGCCTAGGTAATTAAATGGGGATTAAAATGTGTAAGTAGTTGAAGGCCAATATGTACTAAAATAATAAAGTAAAAAAAAAATGGGCAGTGCAGGAGTACACCAAAGTGGAGTCTTCAAAACCTGGAAATGGTTCTGGCAGAAGAACTTTGCTAAACGATGGTGACATATATCACATTAGAAGACATGCAGATCAATGAGGCTTTGATGGTATAGCTGATGTTATTAGGGCCTTTAATAGTATTACCTGGGTATATAAGGGAGACAGAGTTGGCATCTGGATTGGTTGAAAGATTCCCATCCCTGGATCTGTGATTTTGTTAGGTAGTCTCTTCTTGCTAGTGAGTAGCTACAAGAGAAGGGGGGAAGGGCAGAGTTTACCAAGGCCCAGAAGTTAAGGAGGGCCCAGTTGAGACAGAAAGCCCATTAACATGATATGATCTATTTATCTTGTTATGGAAATAACATTTAAACAATTTGTCCTGACTCATGAGACTGTATTTATAGGATAGGCTTTGGGTCGCCAACCTCTAGGTACTAGCTGGAGATCTCCTGCTATTACAACTGATCTCTAGACGATATAGATCAGTTCCCCTGGAGAAAATGGACGCTTTGACAATTGGACTCTCAGGCATTGAAGTCCCTCTCCTCCCCAAACCCTGCCCTCCTCAAGCTCTGCCCCCAAAACCGCCCGCCGGTGGTGAAGAGGGACCTGGCAAACCTAGATGGGCTCAGTGGTTGAGGGGTATTACAAATTTAGACTGGGCCCAGGTAAAGATTTTAGTTAGTGCTTTGGTCCTGCCCACATCTGTAACACAAGTGTTGACAACACCTCATCTGCCTTCTGCACCACATCCCATCCTCTCCCAACATCCATCCTCGGCATCCTTCACCATCATGTCTCCTCAGCACTTGTCTTTCTGTAGTGTTTACGCCAAGTCCAGGAAGGCCTAAAAGCTCATCACCAGGTATATACATGAACTGGTAAACTTCACTGGCAATTAAAAAAAAGAAAGTGGGGTTATAAAATAACTCAGTAATTAATTGAAAGATACAAATTATTTCCACTTGAAGCTTGTGTACCCAGAGACATTTTGCTCTCACTAAGCAGTATATCTGAAAGGGCTTTCCTGGAACTACTGTAGTGAAGTCTGACCCTTCCCACGGACTATTTCTTTTTAATGGCCTCTGATCGGTATACAATCTTGAATAATTCCTGCAATTAGAGAGGCTCGTTTTCAGGGGCTGAAATGCTAACATTTTGGAATTAGTTTTTATGGGCTGGAGCTTTTAATTTAAGATTTAAAAAACATCAGAGCTCACCAAAAAGCAAATAAACTCCAGCTAATGAAATTCACAGAAGTACCCACTTCTCACTAGCTTTCTTGGGTGATTTATTGACAGCTGGTTGTAAAAACAATTTTATTAAAGGTCATAATGTTTGTTTGTTTTTTAAAAAATCCATTTAATTTATGGTGTAATTAGCCTTCCTGCAGTAGGCATGATGCCAAACCCATCACTTATGGCTTTGAAATAAGCATTTGGTGTTTTTAATTATATCTGTAGGAATGTGTTCAAAGACAAGATTCCAGTGGGGTAGTGTTATTTTCTCTTTATAGCCACTTTATTGATGTTAAAATCTTAAAAACATTAGATTTTCTGCTTGCAGTGATTGATATCTGGTAATTAAATATAAATCCCTAGCAGATAAAGAGTTATAAATAATGTGCAATAAGGTACCAACGGATGCATCTCTTATGATGCTGAAATTCATTCTTCATGATTCCTCCAGCAGAATTTCATCCTTGAACCTCTTTGGAGCTTGCCTGAGGGATGTTTCACATCTTTTCTTTCTAGGTGAATATTTTCTTCTGGCTACATTAAATGTGCACTTGGGCCAGGATCTATGTTCAACATGGCTTTCCCCCCTTCTTCCCACTGCAGCCCCATGAAAAGCTGTTCCAAATTTGTGGGACCCTCTGTAGCCCATATCAATTGTCCCCAATTGTCCCCAATTGAAAAGGCAGCTTGGGAAGGAAAATTTTGAGCTGGAAGTACGGTTACCAGGTCCCTCTTCGCCACTGGCGGAAGGTTTTTGGGGCGGAGCCTGAGGAAGGCGGGGTTTGGGGAGGGGAGGGACTTCAATGCCATAGAGTCTAATTGCCAAAGTGGGCATTTTCTCCAGGGGAACTGATCTCTATCAGCTGGAGACCAGTTGTAATAGCAGGAGATCTCCAGCTAGTACTTGGAGGTTTAGAATTAAAATGACACCTATGCTGTAACTAGGAAGTAAGGAAAACAAAAACAGCATGGGGCTCGAGTTAGAAATGCTCTATGAAAATGCACAGAGTCAAAAATCAATATTAAACACAATCATTGTATTATAAACTTGATATATACAAAATTCCAAAGGTCCATTACATCAGTAGACCTAAAAATATCCTCACTAAATACAAGCCACGTAATTCCGGGTCACGATACAAAGTGTGGATGAAACCGATTGTAGTACCATATATACTCGAGTATAAGCTGAGTTTTTTAGCCATGATTTTTAGCTTTAAAAACTCACCTCGGCTTATACTCGGGTCAGTACAGTAATTCGCCTGCCGGGCCCTCTCCCAGCAGGCTCCCGCCGGCCAGCTGATGGGCGGGCTGTCCCACCTTCTCCCCCACACCCCACCCGATCGCGCCTTCTGCGCAGCGGCGGCGGCTTCTTACCCCCCACCCGATCATGCCTTTTGCGCGGCGGCTTCTTTACCCCCCACCTCACCTGGGCCAGTCCTCCCACTTGCCAGCTGACCCTGCGGGGCCTCCTGCGCGCAGGGAGGGGGCCGCTGCTGCCGCCACCGCCTGCCTGTGCGCCTGGAGCCTGGTCAGGTGAGCCTGCGGGGGGGGTGCATTTCCCCCTTGGCTTATACGCGGGTGCCTAATTTCCCCCCATTTTTAGGGTAAAATTAGGCACCTCGGCTTATACTCGGGTCGGCTTATACCCGAGTATATACGGTAATAATCCAATTGGACAATGTACTATAAATTCCCTAAACATCCACAATGCAGAAAACAATCAATGATTCCCACAGCTTTTGTGTGGAAATGGCGCACACAGCAGCAAAGGCAGCCGTTCAGTAGAAATGGTAAGCGTCGATAGGCTGAAGTGCCGATATGTCATCAACCGGTGAAGGAGCATTCTGTAGAGGGTGGAAGAGAGAGAAAACAGAGGCGGCCGGAGGTCCGGGAGACCAGTAAGTAAAGTTGCTATTGTGCAATGCACACGGCAAGCTGCTTCATAACCGCCCAAGAATCTGGCCTTGCCGAAAAAAACAAAGATGGTCTGTTCTAGAAGATGTAGCTGCCCGGAGATGAGGAGAGCCCGGGAGCCGGGGAACTCCCAGAGATGGAAGGAAGGAAACGCCTTTTCTGGAATAGTACTCTGAGTTTTCACTAAAAAATATTTAGCTTCATCAGCCAGTCAATATACAGATAGACTCCAAGTCTCAGTTGCCTTTCACCAAGGTTCTAGTGAAAATGCAGATGGTTTAAAGTGTTAAGCAATTTCATAAATCCAAGATGAAGAAATGATGGAAAAAATTAGCCTTACTAGATATAGCCATTGTCACCCTAATGCCCTAGGCTAACTAGTACTTTCACTTTCCATTTAGAATTCCCATATAATTTGGCCCACTATCAAAGTGTTGCCCGGATTGCTTGGAATATTTCCTCCACCGCCTCCCACCACACCCATTCCATCATCAGTAAAATGTTCTTGCTGTTGCTATCTTTGGGGCCAGAAATAATTGTTTTCACTATCTGAGCTGGAACCGAACATTTGAAATGAACTTCTTTATACTTAGGCAAAGGACCCCAAAAATTCAATAGAGAAGAACAGAGCAAGTGGGAGCCTATAATTGCTCACATATTCTTTTTTTACTCTCCAAAGAGCTTCCCTAGTTAGTGATCATGAAGCAAAGGCCTTTTATTTTGCACCCACTAAAATAATAAAGTTTCGGTTTGCAGAGTCCCTTGAGAATGCAAAACAGTTGTAATTCAATCTGAAAGACCACATTCTCCACTAAATCAGCAGTTGTTTTCAATGAACTAGGAGAGCCCCGAGGGTTCTCTTTTTGTACATTTTGAATAAAATTATTAAATATTGTTTGGCAGTATTGTGCTTTTTCTGGCTCCAATACTTCAAAATATATGTTCAGTAATTAACTTTATATTGGGCTAAGTGGATGAACTGCAGTTAATTCCCATATAATGAAATCCTTTGTAGACCCCGTTTTGCCCCTGAACTTAGGCCATATGCAGGATTTGGACGTTCCATTCCACCTAGTAACATTTCTCCTGTGGAGAGGGGCTCCTCTTGGGCTTTTATTCGCTTTTCACATGTAGTCTGTGACTGTGGTGTGTGTGTGTGTGTGTGTGTTTTAATGTGCTCTTGGCTGCTGGTCAGAAATGTTTCTTTAGAAAATGAAGTCTGATTAATTGAATGTAAATAGTACTGTAGATGTCATGGGAATATGCCAGATTAGTTTAATTACAATAGTTCTTCAGAGTCAGACAAGAAGAAGGGCTGCTTGAATTAATCGGGGTGGGGGGGACTGCAAAAACTCTACTCCTAAGAGTGTACTCAATTGGCTCATTACAATCTGGCACCAGCTCATCATGGGTAAAATCACACACTAACTACATCAAACCAAAGGAAAACAGACTCTTTTTTTCCCTGTGTGCCATATGCATAGGAAGTTTCGATAACTCTCCCAAAATCAGAACTCTTCTCTATTATCTCAGGATATGTTCTGCAAGTACATGGTGTAGTAACCTTGCTAAAGATAAGCAGGTCTGGGCCTGATTACTGCCTGAATGGGAGAACACCTGGGAGCCCTATGTAAGCTGACTTGAGCTTCATGATATAAGAGCATTGTAAAATAAATTAACTAAAAGAAATTATCAAAAGACACGCTGTGAATATTTGTCTAAACAGTGAACATCTATTGATATAATACTCATACCTGTATGACAACATGAATTCTATTTCTTTCACTTTCCCTTCTTCCTTCTCATCTGAGTCTCCCTTCACCTACGTATCCTGTAGGTTACCCAACATTGTACTTTGCCTTGACCTTTTAAAAAATTAATACTTGCTTATAGTGTGGTTGCTTAAAATGGACTGAGGCTGTCATATTTTGGTCACATTATGAGAAGACAAGAGTCACTAGAAAAGACAGTCATGCAGGAAATGTTGAGGGTAGCAGGAAAAGAGGAAGACCCAACAAGAGATGGATTGACTCAATAAAGGAAGCCACAGCCCTCAATTTGCAAGATCTGAGCAAGGCTGTCAGAGAAAGGACATTTTGGAGGACTTTCATTCATAGGATCGCCATGAATCGGAAGCGACTTGATGGCACTTAACACACACACAGGGTTGCCAACTTCCAGGTACTAGCTGGAGATCTCCCGCTATTACAACTGATCTCCAGCCGATAGACAGCAGTTCATCTGGAGAAAATGGCCGCTTTGGCAATTGGACTCTATGGTATTGAAGTCCCTCCCCTCCCCAAACCCCACCATCCTCAGGCTCTGCCCCAAAAACCTCCCACCAATGGTGAAGAGGGACCTGGCAACCCTATCCAGACCCCATCTGGAGGATAGCAACCCTAGAACAAATGAGTTCACTTGCTTACTCTGAAACTGAATTAGTCAAATTAAAAATGCTAGGAATACAGTAAACCCGGAATAAGCCAAACACCCATACTAGTAAAGGGGTATTTCAGCTTTTTTCCCCGAGTCTACCGAAAAAATTTCAGGTCCATTATTGTCTATAGCAGTGATGGCGAACCTTTTAGAGACCGAGTGCCCAAACTGCAACCCAAAACCCACTTATTTATCGCCAAGTGCCAATGCGGCAATTTAACCTGAATACTGAGGTTTTAGTTTAGAACAGGGGTGGGGAACCTTTTTTCTGCCAAGGGCCATTTGCATATTTATAACATCGTTCGGGGGCCATACCGGGCGTAGATCTCCTGGTGTGTGTGTGGGGGGGGAAGCTAGGGTTGACAGGTCCTCTTCACCACTGGCGGGAGGTTTTGGGGGTGAAGCCTGAGGAGGGCGGGGTTTGGGGAGGAAGACTGCACAGCCATAGAGCCCAATGGCCAAAGTGGCCATTTTCTCCAGGGGAACTGATCTCTATTGGCTGGAGATCAGTTGTAATAGCAGGAGATCTCCAGCCACCACCTGGAGGTTGGCAACCTTAGGGGAGGGTATGCAGAGAAGGCTTGGAGGGTGTCTCAGCTCCCCCAGGTCTTCCCCCTCCTCCCAGGTGGGAAGGCAGCCAGCGGTGGGCCCAGGCAACCAAGGTGCCAGGGGGGCGCAGCTTGCAGCCTGCGGTCGATCTGCAAGGAAGGAAAGAAGGAAGGAAGGAAAGAAAGAAGGAAAGAAGGAAGGACAGAAAGAAGGAAAGAAGGAAGGACAGAAAGAAGTAAGGAAAGAAGGAAGGAAGGAATGAAGGACAGAAAGAAGGAAGGAAAGAAGGACGGACAGGAAGAAGGAAGGGAAGAAAGGAGGACAGATAGAAGGAAGGAAGGAAGGAAGGACAGAAAGAAGGAAGGAAGGAAAGAATGAAGGACAGAAAGAAGGCAGAAAGGAAGCATGGAAAGGAGAGAGAGGGGGGGAGGGGGAGGGAGAGGGGGGAGGGAGGGGAGGGAAAGGGAGGGAGAGAGAGGGAAAGAGAGGGAGAGAGAGAGAGAGAAGGGGAAAGAGAGAGAGAGAGAAGGGGAAAGAGAGAGAGAGAAGGGGAAAGAGAGAGAGAAGGGGAAAGAGAGAGAGAGAAGGGGAAAGAGAGAGAGAGAGAGGGAAAGAGAGAGAGAGAGAGAAGGGGAAAGAGAGAGAGAGAGAGAGAGAGAGAAGGGGAAAGAGAGAGAGAGAGAGAGAAGGGGAAAGAGAAAGAGAAGGGGAAAGAGAAAGAGAAGGGGAAGGAGAAAGGGAAGGGGAAGGAGAAAGGGAAGGGGAAGGGGAAAGAGAAGGGGAAGGGGAAAGAGAAAGAGAAGGGGAAAGAGAAGGGGAAAGAAAGAGAAGGGGAAGGGGAAAGAGAAAGAGAAGGGGAAAGAGAAAGAGAAGGGGAAGGGGAAGGAGAAAGAGAAGGGGAAAGAGAAAGAGAAGGGGAAAGAAAGAGAAGGGGAAAGAAAGAGAAAGAGAAGGGGAAAGAGAAAGAGAAGGGGAAAGAGAAAGAGAAGGGGAAGGAGAAAGAGAAGGGGAAGGAGAAAGAGAAGGGGAAAGAGAAAGAGAAGGGGAAGGAGAAAGAGAAGGGGAAAGAGACGGGGAAAGAGAAGGGGAAAGAGGAGAGAAAGAATAGGAGAGTGACTGAAAAAGGAAGAAAAGAGAGAAAAGCCTTCACACACAGCCGGCTCCCTGCGACCGGGCTTCAGCTTTCCCACCTCTCCCCCCCCCCCCAAGTCCACAAAAGTCCTCCACCTGATCGGCTCCCACGCGGATGCTCCGGCCCCGGGAGGGAGCGATTGGCTTTTTCCTCTTCTTCCCCCCCCTCCCTCCCTCCCTCCCTCCCTCTGCGGCGGCCGAGAGAGGTTTCAACCCCTGTGCCGCGTGGCGTGCAGGGACGCTTCGCCTTCCCGGCTTGGGGGAAGCGTCTTCCTCCCTCCCGCCTCCCGCCTCCTCTTGGCGATGGCGAGAGGGGGTTTAAAGGGGCCGCAGCGTTCCTGCACGCTGCGGCTTCAGAGAGGGCCGTGCTGCGCTGCGTTTCTCTGGCAGCTGCAGCGGAGCCCAGGCTGGGCCAGAGGCTCCGGGGGCTGCTTGGGCGCAAATCCCGCCGGCCGCCACCGCAGCACGCCCCCCCCCCCACCGCACGGGCCGCTCCCGCTCCCCGGCTCCGCTTCACAGGCCGCTCGGCTGGGCAGAACCGGGGCGGCGGCGGCGGCTCCTCTTGGCCAAGCGGGGGAGGCGCCGCAGGTGGCGGCCCGGCCTTCAGGGGCCTTTTGCAGCGGGCGGGCGGGCCCTGAGGGCGACTGCTGCCGGCTCGCCCGCTGTCCCCGCCCCCAATCCGTAGTCGCTGCGGACCGCCCGTGGCGCGGGGCCAGGCAAAGCCGCGCCTCGGCCCCTCGCCTCCAGCCCGGGAAGGGAAGGGGAAGGAAGGCTGCTTCCCCGGGGGCTGAGTGGAGGCGGCCGGGCGCGTGCCAGCAGAGAGGGCTACGCGTGCCAGAGTCGGCACGCGTGCCATAGGTTCGCCAACACGGGTCTATAGGGATTATTTTCAAAGCTCTTGTGGGGGTATTTTTGGAGGTAGAGTGACCAAATTTGCAGCATAACTGCAAGGGACTGTCCTTAGACGGACACTGAAGTTTGGTGAATGTTGGGACAGGTGGTCCAATTTTATGGGCCCATGAATGGGTCACCCCCACCCTCCAGGAATTTGCAAGCCAAGCTGTCCATCAGTTTTCAGGTTCAGAAGTTCAGTGTTGTCGAGGACTGGTGGAAAGAACCAATTGGCAGGCTAGCACTTCAAAGTCAATGGCTCCCTTTGTATCTGGGGCGCATAGCATGATATCCATGTAAATTAGCTTCCAAACTAAGGGAAACAGCTTAAATGCAAGAAAAATAAGTCATGGAAAACATTTCTTTTGGTGGCATCCTGTGAACAGCCCTTTATTATAGTCATCAAAGATCTGACTTCAAGATATGGTCACGGTGCGGGGAAATGAAGCCTCTACTCGGAGTGACCTTCAGTTTGAGAGCAGGTTTTTGGGAGGATGATATCAGAGCCTGCTGAAGTCATAACCAAGGCAGCTCTTGTGAAGGAGATTGCTCATCCACACGGGTGAGCAGTCTTTTTCAGAATGACATCTGTTCAGCAGCTGTTGAAGCTGGTGCTTTTCAGTTGGAGGATATATCCCTCCAGATGGGACTTGGGGGAGCCCCGTCTTTTAAATGACCCTTCTGCCTCCAGACTATCCTGATCCAGATCAACCCACTGAATGATGATGGATAGTTTGGTCAGACCAAGCTGGCTCTAATTACATGACCCCTACCTCAAAAGGGCCCCAACTATGGGGCCCTAACAAAACCAGTCAAAGATAGAAAAATGGGAGAAAGCACAGAGCTGTGCATCTGAGCAAAGGCAAATAGCCAAAACCTGATTTCAGGAATCGCCTATTTGGCTTCGGGCAGATCCCCAGGTTTTGGTATTCAGTCGACCCGAAACCAGAATATTGCAAAAATGGCTAATTTTGGGTTTATTTTTGATTCGGGTATATCGATATGCACAACCCTATCCATGATATACTACAGCAAGGTATTTGGTGGTGATGAAGCTCCTTGCAGCAATTGACTGTGCTGGCCTAATGTCATAGAAGAACAGAGCAGTATCTGGTTGCTGTAGGCTAGGCTGCTCTTATCCTTGGATTTCTGGCTGCAGCAGTTGCTCATATCCTGCAGAATAGCAGGGCAGGGGGAAAGGGGGAGGGGTAATGATACTAGAAAAGGAAAGAAGGAAACTAGAGTATGAGAAGGTGGCAGGCCATGAGAAGGAGGGAGGGGAAAGGGAGTGTGCCAAATAAATGGAGAAAAGAGATGAACGGCTGTTCCTACTCTTGGTCCGTTTCTATATCCCAAATCATAGCACAATTTAAGCTTAAATGAATTGCCATGCATCCTTTTCCTTGAAAAGATATTCATTCTATAGAAAAATAAATAAAAGTCCTTTTCAACAAGCTCATTCCTTTGGAGTACCTCTCTGAAAGACTGACCTTTGCCATTCTCCCAGTTATCAAAGTTATTTGTGCTAAGTTGACAGCCCCCAGTGAATCTCCCAGTAAATCAATGGGCCTACATCTGTTTCTTATATCATGAATGCAGGTGCATCAGTCCATCTGTGTTCATTATACCTTGATATAGTTCTGCTTACCTTTCCCTGAACTTTCAGAACAGCTTCCTGAAATCTCCCAGAAATGCTTCCTTAAACTTGAAAAACTAAAATCACTCTTTACAACAAAGGACACACCAGGCTTTTCTCTGGATTTCTAAGAAGTTGCCCACATGACTCTTATGTATAAATCCATGCATACATGTGTGCATACATACACATAGATGGATAGATATATCAATCACGAAATCTCTTTAGTTACAGCTCTGGCAATCGAACATTCATGTTACTTCTTTGCAAAAGCATTTGTTCAAATTTTCCCCTGTACACTATAGTAGTGGCTTCTAAATCATTGATTTCTTTATAGGATATTACTTCATTTATTTATTTAGAGGTTTTTTACCTTTCCTTTATACTGAAGCAGCACCCATGCAGTACAATCCTAAACAGAGTTATTCCCTCTTAAGCCCATTTACTTCAAGGGACTTAAAAGGGTGTAACTCTGCTTTGGATGGTGCTGATGGCAGCTTACATCCAAATTAGAAACAAAATAAAATAACTGCAAGACAGAACTAAAACCCTAAAAGGAGAGACAAGCAGCAGGAAAACCACACGCAGTAATAAAAGAAGCAAAAAGTTATGAAATAACTATACAACTGGAAAAGCAAGAAAACTAAATTTCAGCAATCAAATCACTAGCAGGAAACTAAATCAGCGCCATGTCAGGGAAATCAAATTAATCTTTCACCAAATGCCTTCCAGAATAAAGTTTGATATAGTCTGCTACCAGGCACTCTCCATTAACTGAAAACCTGCGCACTTCTCCAAAGCTTCATTTATAAAAGAATTCAAGATTGCACATTTCTACTTCTACATTCCTGTCATTACTTCAACTCAACTGGCCTCTTCATTACAAGCATGAATGAAACATTATTACTCCAACTCATGAGGCTATGGATGTGGAATGGTATAGTATAGCCCAATCTTGTAAAATCTGGAAATTAAGCAGAGTTGGTACTTGGATGGGAGACCAGCAAAAAAGACTTTGCAGAGGAAGACAATGACAAACCACCTCCGCATAATCACTTGCCTTCAAAACCCTATGGGGTTGCCATAAGTCGGCTGCAACTTTTTTTTTAAATAAAATTTTTTATTGCTTTTTCCATAAAGTTGATAAAATAATACCATTCGATATACCATCTAGCTTATTTTTCCATATATAAACAATAATAGTACAATGCTGAATGGATATCCTCATAGTAAAATACGTATAACGATTTGAACTCCCCCCCCAACTTCCTCCGCCCTGACCTGGATGGCCCAGGCTAGCCTGATCTCGTCAGATCTCAGAAGCTAAGCAGGGTCGGCCCTGGTTAGTATTTGGATGGGAGACCACCAAGGAATACCAGGGTTGCTGTGCAGAGGAAGGCACTGGCAAACCACCTCTGTTAGTCTCTTGCCATGAAAACCCCAAAAGGGGTCGCCATAAGTCAGCTGCGACTTGACGGCACTTTACACACACACACACCCAACTTCCTCTAACCCATTCTTAATCCGGTCACTTCTTTGTATTACTCTTTGCCTATCCTTCTAAAACATTATATATTTATTTTTATTTATCTATTTCTTTCTTATATCCATGCATACGCCATAACTTTGTCACCCTATCTGATATGATTAATTAACATTGAAAGTAATTAAAAATGCTAATAGAGTATAAATTATTCCAAAAACTAGGATAGAACTACTTAACATTATCATGTAAATTTAAATTTTTTAAAAAAATTATTTCCCTACACCTCCCCTTATTCCCATTGTTTTAATACCCTCCAACCCTTCATCCCTTCTTTTTAGAAGACTTCTTCTGTCGGGGGTTTCTACTGTTCTTTTCTTACTTTCTCGGTATAGTCTCTTGAAGTTGATGGTGTCCAGTTGCTACATCTTGCCCAGTTGAGTCTTCATCCCGTCGCATTTCTTCTTGGTCTTTGCCTTGAATTGGATCTGTCAGTTCTTTGTGACTTAATAAAAATCTTTCAGCCTCAACTGGCGAATTGACGGCACATCTGCTCTGTTTATAGATGAACGTAAGTCCTTGTGGTATTAACCAGGCATACTTTATTCCATTTTTCCTCAGTATCGTTGTGAAGTCTTTGTAAGCATTTCTCTTTGCAACCAAGTGGCGAGGTATATCTTTTAGCATTATTAATGGTAATCCATCTACCGAAAGAGGACTATCATATTGGATTTGCATGATTGTATTCCTCATTTTGAGATAAAAAAAAACAATCACAATCTCCCTGGGTGTTGATTTCTGTATTTTTGGTGACAGGGGAACTCTGTATATTTTATCTATTGCATAGTTTAATTTTTGATCACTTAAATGGAAAATGTCAGCAAGTGACTTTATCATAGTCTCTCTGGTATCCCCATATTTTTCCGCAAGATTGCGTATTCGTAGATTTGATTCTCTCGATTTCATATTCAAAAGTGCCATCTGGTCCTTCAGAATCTCTCCTTGTATTTGTAGGTTTTCAATTTGTTTCTCATTATCTTTGGTTTCCTTGTAAATTTCCTTTTGTTCCTCCTCCACTTTTGTTATAGTAAGTTCCATCTTATTCATGTCTATTTTTAATACCTTCACTTGTTCTTTTATTGACTTAATCTCATTCATAAAATTGTCAAGTTTCTGGTCGAGTAGTTGAGTTATATGCTGTGTTTGATGTTGAATTTGCTTGTTAAGTGTTTCAGTTTGTTGCATCAAAAGTTCCTCCACTCTTTTGTAATCCATGGTTCCCTGTAGAATTAGTTGCATAGGCGGGCAGTATTGATGTAACACCCACCATCGAGTTTCAAGAGTCTTCTAGTTAGGTCTGTAGGGACATCCGGTATTTCTCACTGAGTGAACGTGGCAGGAAGGCTCAAAAGCGAAAGTATTTCAAATCAGAAATGAAACTTCTTCCCTCCCCCTTCTAACTCGGAGTCTTCAGTTGCTGCATGCAATGTCACTCAAATCCTTAGTTGTTATGTCTACCCACAAGAAAGATTTATAATCCTCAGTCCGGTTGGTGATTTTTCTTATTTATTATCAAGTTATCTCATGGTCTTGGGAAGGGGGGGTGCGAGGGTACAGCTAGTTTCAAAAAACTCCTCCGTCTCTCTCTCTCTCTTTTTTTTTTTTTGAAAAGCAAACAAAAGAAGTTCTTGGCACTTACAGGTCTCGGATGTTGGGGTTTCTGATGATTAAAATATTTCAATAGCTGGTATTAGGTAGAGAAGATCTGGTCCCAATCCCTTAGAGGCGCTCGCAGCGATGGTCCTCCCTCAGCCGAGCGGGACAGCATCCAACCCCCCCCCCCGGGTTTCGTTCCCGGGGAGAGTTTGGGAGTCAAACCACACTGGTCGGCAGCAGGAATTGCCTGCTCCACGTTCCACCTTTTAGGAATGTGGTCGAGTCACTGAAAGTGACTCGTATCCAAAGCGCCTCCTGGTTCTCTCAAGAGCTCTTGAGAGAAGTTGCAATCAGATCAGCCATCTTGCCGGAAGTTCAAGTCGGCTGCAACTTGACTGTGCTTTACACACACTTAATGAGGCTATGTTTGCAAAACACAAAAACTACTTGGTCATATAATTCCACATTGGGATCTCAGTCAGTGACTACACTGGAATATATTGTTTATTTGATTTATTATTCTGCTTCATTCATACCCTACCCCAATGGAGACCTAAAGCAGTTCACATCATTCTTTTTTCCTTTGTTTTATCCTCACAACAAACCTGCAAGGTAGGTTAAGCAGAGAGAGAGAGTGGCTGGCCCAAGATCACCCAGCGAGCTTCCATGGCAGAGTGCGGATTTGAACCTGAGTCTCCCAGATCCTAGTCTGACACTTTAGCTACTGCACAACACTGGCCATCTAAGTTGGCCTGACAGGGATCCTCCATGCTGTATGGTATTCCCAGTGGAAATACTTCCCCCTCCTGTAAATGTTGCTATTACCAGCCCCGTAGCCAGTTGCAGTTGTCCCTTGGAGGACAGCCCTGCCCTGCCTTGGTGTGTCTCTGTTGTGATTTTCTCCGCAATGGTAGCCATGGAAGGAGCTGGGGGTTGAGTCTATTCCCCACTCCCCTTAATGATCCTTCTGCCATTTACTGTTCCACTTGTCGAAGCAGCTGTGGTGCAAATAGCCCTCCACCCCAAAATGGCTAGGCTTGAAATGTACTGCTAACAGGGTAAAGGCCATGGCTCAGTGGCAGAGATCTGCTTGGTAAGCAAAAGGTCCTAAGTTCAGCTGTGAAATGAAAAACCTCAGCTTGAGACCTTGGAGAGCTGCTGCCACTCTGAATAGACAATACTGACAGTGATGGGCAAATGCTCTGACTCAGCTTCTTGTGTTCATGTGAGCTGAACAAGATGGATGATGATGATTCCTACTTCATAGAACTTCTGACTCACCATGGCTGGATCTGAACTGGTATGACCCTAAGCAAAATATTACATGAGCCTTCCGGAGTAGACTTTAAGCTATCCAGATCCCCAAGCAAGCATAAGCATTTACTTAAAAGCTGCACTGGTTTTAAACAGCTAGTCACCATTTTCAAATCCGAAGTAATCCCATTTCCTGAAGAATCCAGGAGGAGAATTTTTAAAAGAACTCAAATCTGAGTTTTCCCCTGTTTGAGGAAATAAGTAACAGGTGCCTTCCTCTTGCCATACCTTGTGTCTACAAGAACTGCTTCTGTTAAATAAAATAAGGTTTTCTCCCTAAAATCCCATAATCGCAGTAATAGTCATGTGACTTTAAAACATAAGGCAATTATTACAGCTCTATCAGGCTAGGCATACTGTGTATAGGAGAACAGTCTTTTTCAGGGAAATGTTTACCCAGTTGTTACCTATATGAATCATAATGAATAAATTTATATAGTCATTGCTGTTAAAAGCCATAACCTGTAATCAGATTTCTACCCCAATGCTATATATTTGTTCAACAGTAACATCTGCTGTGTTTAACTGATGAGGTTGCTAACTGCCTGGAGAACAAATGTCACCGCCCCTTAAAGGCTTAAAGGGATGTTATTTCCTAGGTGATTTTATTTACCTCCATGCCATGAAAAGTTTCAGCTGCCCATTTCCACACATTAAACCTCTATTAAAGGGAAAGGACATTTTTTTCAACACCTGTTGGCAACACTGATAGTAGAAAACATTCTTTAGAAGGACTTTAGGCTCAGCTGTGCCTATTATCGTATTATCAGAGGTCAGCTTAGTCTAATATTTTTACTTAGCCATATATGGGGTCCAAACTGGTGGTGACTTGCTGGAAAGTTATCATGGGGTCATGGCAATAAGCTGAATGAAAGGCTTGCATTTTAAAGCTCTTGAATGCTCTTGTGAACCACAAGAGTATCTGATCCTGAAAGTTTTAAAGAAATTAACAATACACCCTAATACAAACATACTAGGTTCAGTTGAATTCAGTGGGATTGATACCCAAGTAAGCGTGCATGGTTTTGCAGCCTTAAATACTACCTTAGAATTTGTCTTTCATGTACTGAGTCATAGAATAATAAAGCTGTTACAAAACTGTTTAAAAAATTTACAGTAAGAGTAGTTCTGTAGTGGACTCAGCTGCCTAAGGAAGTGGTAAGATCCCCCTCACTGGCAGTCTTCAATCAGCGGCTGGATGAACACTTGTCAGGGATGCTTTAGTCTGATCCTACATTGAGCAGGGGGTTGGACTAAATGGCCTGTATGGCCCCTTCCAACTCTATGATTCTATGACTCAGTATGTGAAAGACAAATTCTAAGGTAGTATTTAAGGCTGCAAAACCATGCACACTTACTTGGGTGTACGTTCCACTAGGGCTGTTGATTCGGTTCGGCCCGAACTGAAAATCAGCCGAATTTCCCTTGATTCGGTGGTTTTTAGTTCGGGACGAACGGAACTCAAAAATGGCGGGCAACCAGGGAGCCGAATTCAGCGAGTTCGGGAGTTCACGAATAAATCCGGCCAATTCGGGGCCGTCAGTAAGCAGCATAACCTTCAGTAAGCAGCATTCTCCTCCCCCGGCCAATCGGTGGCCAAGCTGGGTCTTCTTCTAGCCAATCAGTCAGGATTGAGTACTGGAGGAATCAGCTGATGTGCGGCCCGGCCGGGGAGAGAGAGAGAGAGGGAAATCCTTGTGTGTGTGTGCGGGGGTGCTTGTGCACATTCGCTCCTTTCCGTGGCTGCAGGGGGCGCATTTTTTGGGGTACAAACCCCAAACTTTCAGGGGATATTCAGACAAGCCTTCTTAAGAGACCACCCAGGTTTTGTAAACATTGGGTCAGGGGGTCCCGAGATATGGGCTCCCCCCCTTTTTCTTTCCATGGCTGCAGGGGGCGCATTTTTGGGTGTGCCGACCCAAAACTTTCATCGGAGCATCAGACAAGGCTTCTTAAGAGACCCCCCAAGTTTTGTAAACATTGGGTCAGGGGGTCCCGAGATATGGGCTCCACCCCTTTTTCCTCTCCCCCCTTTTTCATTTACGTGGCTGCAGGGGGCGCTTTTTTGGGGGTGCAGCCCCCAAACTTTTATCATAGCTTCAGACAATCCTTCTTAAGAGACCACCCAAGTTTTGTAAAGATGGGTTCAGTGGGGGCAGAAATATCGGCTCCCCCCCTTTTCTCTTTCTGTGGCTGCAGGGGGCACATTTTTGGGTGTGCCGACCCCAAACTTTCAGCGGAGCTTCAGACAAGGCTTCTTAAGAGACCACCCAAGTTTTGTAAACATTGGGTCAGGGCCCCCCGAGATATGGGCTTTCCCCTTTTCCCTATTGGGATGAATGGATCACCCTCGAGAGATGCATACATATGGATCTCATATTGGATACAAATGGAATCATATTGGATTACCCAGCCTCCCAGCCCCTCCTGATGGAACAGAAGACAGCCACAGTAAGACCCCTTTGGGGGCTTTAATCTGTAATTTTTCTTTTCTGTGTGTGTGTGGGGAGGGAGCAGTTTCTGTGGGTGGGGGGGGAAGCCAAAGGGGGCTTTTGCCGGTTCTGCCTGGGGTGTGTGTTCCCCCTCAAGTCTCTCTCTCCCTGGTTTGAGGGGGGGCTTCATTTTTATGTCTTCAGGATTTCCCTCATTCATAAGATCAGTTAGGTTATTTTGATGCTTGCTCAAAACTGGTTTTCAAATGGTGACTTAAAGAATGCATCTGCCTGGTCCCAAGTCCAATGCAAAAGGAGAAATTCCACCCCCTCCTGCTCATTATGCATAGCTAGCTGCCTCTGTCCCTTTCCATGGTTTGCAAACTCCCAGGTGTCAGGTGTTGCTTTGCACTATTGCAAAGGTGTTGCATTGCGTGCTTGTGTTGCTTTGCAGTTGTATTGTTTTGCAAAATTCTTCACACCTGCCCCGCCCTTTGCATGTTTGCAAAGGTGTTGCTTTGCAGTTGTGTTGCTTTGCAAAGTTCTTAGCACCTGCCCCACCCTTGCTCTCATCAGCTGTTTGTCGGGGCTGGGAGCTTTGTGCGTAGGCGGCAAGCTCTGCCCAGAGATGCACATTAAGGGTGGGGGGACCCCTTTCGGGGCCCATATCTCAGCCCCCCCGACCCAATCTTTACAAAACTTGGGGGGTCTGGCAAGAAGGGTCCTTTGAAGCTCCTCTGAAAGTTTGGGACCTCTACCCCCAAAAATGCCCCCCCCAGAGCCGCGGAAAGGCGCGGTTGTGTTTTTAATGGCTTTATTCGGCCGAATTTTTTTCCCGAACTTTGAATTCCCGCCGAATTGCATGGACCCGAAGTGGGGGAATTCGGACTTCGGCATATCCTGAATCTAAACGGGCCGAATTCAGCCGAATCCGAACTATACCGAATTTTTTTTAATTCAACAGCCCTACGTTCCACTGAATTCAACTGAACCTGGCATGTTTGCACTAAGTTGTATTGTTCGTCTCTTTAAAAATTGATTGGTTCACAAGAGTATTCAAGAGCTTTAAAATACAATCCTAAACAGAATTAACTCTTCTAAGACTTCCATGGGCTTAGAAGGGGGTAACTCTGCTTAAGACTGCACTGTTGGATACACTTCGTCATTTTGTTACTTGTCTCCTGTGACCTTGGTTGCAACCTTTAACCAACCCCCACTGCAGTCAAGCAGCCCAGCTTGAAGGGTTAGGAGCCAGGTTTCTGCCTTTTTATTTCTGAACCGACATATTTACTTATTTTCACTGGCCTACAGTTTTGTCGCAAACACTAATGTCTCCAGTGTATGGAGATTGCCTCCCACTTCCCTGGAGCATTCTTCCTCAGCCATGAGCTGTTCTGGTTATCTGCTAATGTTTAGATGTGGGTTTATTTTTCCCTGTAGCTCCCACAGCCATAGTTGCCAAAAGGCGGGTGCTAAAAAGTTATTCCTACACTAGATAATGCAGTCATACTCCTCACACTAATGTGAGAGCCAAGCTACATCCTATACTTTCCATGTGGAAGCAAACCAGCTCTGTTCATTTAGAAATTTGAAGACTTCATCCATATGGGTAACAAAAAAGGTAGAGGAACGAGAAGCATCATTCATAGTTAACATTATATCTCTTTTCTGCTGGGGAAGATTAGCAAAAAGCCTAAGGATGTGTCTCAGCTGAGCTCTCTCTTTTCTTGGAGCATAGAACAGGCAAAAAGGACCTCTTCAACTCTTTCCAACTTTCTTTGCCTGTGAAGGGAAACAATGCAATCCTAAGTAGAGTGGCGCCCCTCTCCGCCCTTTGACCTTAATGGATTTAGAAGGGATTCTGCTTAGGATGGCACTGAAAGTCTTCTCTTCAGGCAAATCCAGGCTGTTTTCCATGTGGTAAATATGGAATTATGTGACCACAAAAATAGTGAAATATATAGCCAACTTCTATAACTGAGGCAGTCATCATATGGTCCTCAGCTATTCTAACTTTTCTGCAGTGAGATAGCCACAGAAGCCGTCATTAACTATAATCCCTTCCTTGGCTAAAGACCAGCTTGTTTCCAACCACTGTGAAACCATCAAGCACTATCACAGGAAGAGCTAAAGCAGGGGTGTCAAACATATGGCCCGTGAGCCGGATCCGGCCCCTTGAGAGCTCTTATCCGACCTACGAACCAGCCAAGACAGCCACCACCCCCTAGTCTCAATATGGGCTGGCGAGGCATGGCCCAGCCCAACAAAGTGACATTTATGTCATATCCGGCCCTTTCAATAAATGAGTTCAACACCCCTGAGCTAGAGTGTAGGAATGCCAACTTGCCATCTATAAAAGAAGCAGCAAACTATTTTGCTCCCTTAGAAAAATGCTCCATGTGGAAATAACCAAATAGTTCCTTCCTGCAGGTCTGCTTGCCAGATGGAATTTTAATTCTGAAATCTGGACAGTAGCATAGCCTCCAATTTGTTGCTGTTGCTGCACAAAAGGAAAGATTCTTACATTTTTCAGTTGTAAGTATAATCAGCATTTCTACAAGGGAAATTTACTTTGATCCTGAATATGATATCGGGACCCCCAAATATTGATGTCTTCTAGGATAATATTTACCTAGGGCATTCCCGAAATAAGAAGTATTATCTCTGTTACCTATATATGCCAGACTCCTTGAAAATTTCATGTGGGGGGGCTCTCTTCCCTCATCAGAATGAGCAGTAGGGTAACCAACCTCCAGGTTCTTCTAGAATTACAGCTTATCTCCAGACTTCAAAGATCAGTTCCCCTGGAGGAAATGGCAGTTTCTGAGGGTGGACTATGACATTACATCTCTACTAAGAGGGTGGACTCTATGACATCACATCCCCATTCCCAAACTCTACCTTCCCCAGGCTCATACAGACACCCAAATTTCTAGGAATTTCCCAAACTAGAGTTGACAACCAAAGAAGTGACCAGCTTTAGATTTAAAAAACAGTATATTTGATAATATACTATCAGAAATGTGTATATAGAGAGTCTAAAAGTGAGTGGTCAGATATCCCAGAATGCTCACAAGCATTTCAGCTACTGGAGGAAGCTGCCATCATGTGTTGTGAGGAGAATTAAAGATTAGGGTTCTTTCAGTTCTTCTGTCTGGAGCAGAAGCCAGAAGTCGAGGTAGCAGACTAGCCAACACCCTTTCCTGTTTTTGGTTTCCAGGCAGAAGTGACATTTCTTTCTTCAGCCCAGAAATGGGGAAATTCCAGCCCAGTGGCCTTCACTCAAGGCTTAGGGACAGTGGGGTCTGGTGGCCCCAGTCATAGATATTCATGTGAAATAAGGTGTGATAGGTAAACAATAGTAATTACTCTCTGCAAGGTATTCAGATAGCAGATGAGCTTGTGTACTTTCATGTCAAAGCAGATGGAAACGGTTCTTCTGCCCTGTACTATTTAGCACCAATAACTATAGCATGGTATTCAGGTGCATATCTCCATCTGTACAACCACCCATGTACACTGCTAGCATGCTTTCTATTCCAGTGTCTCCTGCATGCTGATCTCCCTTGATGGATCCTGGTGACTACTGGGACAGCAAGATGAAGGCAATGGCCTTACAGTCAGGGACAAAAATTGCTGTTGTAAAGAATAAAAAATGAAACTGCTTTCACATTTCTATGTGCAATTAACTGTGAATTTTTCCAGATAAACTTTTGGGGGTTCTCAACTTCTCCTGTGAAATTACCAAGCAGAAGGCCAAATTCACAAGCAAGTTAAAAGGCAGAGGATTTTTTAAAATCTGATTTAAAACGCAAACTTTTACTAGAAAGCAGATTACCATTTTGACCTACCATTTTGACCTTCCATTACATATTAGATATGCAGCATTCTGGGATAAGCAATCCTTAGCCATTACTGAACAGAGCATGTTTTCCCACCCCAGTCATATCAATCTGCAAGCTATTTTGCTGGGAAACATTTGCCCATGTGCTATTAATGCCAGTCTTATATTGCCACATAAACTTTCTTTTCAGTCCAAGAGCGGACAAAACATCCCCATTCCATACTTTCGCTTTTTTTCCTCCCAGCGCCCTCCAGATTAATGAGGCCTGAGCTTTGCGCTTTCTGTAGCTGTCAGCCATCTCCTTCATTTTATGCTGACAGGCAAAACCTTCCCTTCCTCTTTTCTATTTGATGTAGAATTTATAACAGCCACATGGGGAAAGGAGGAGAAGCCCCAACCACTGGCTTTAATCTCCATGTGAAAGGAGAGGTGAAGAAGGGGCAGCAGAGAGCACTGAAGCCCTCTGTATAAACTCTGCTGCTTATTATAAGGCCCTCCCTCCAGAGGGTTAGAAAGCCTTCAAAGACTACCTGCATCTCTCTCTCTCTCACACACACACACACACACAACTGGCCGCACCCTCACAAACACACGGTTTCCCTTCCTTTTCTGACACACACCCATCTTTCACATCTCATGCATGTGGTTTCCAAACAGGAAACAATTACCATAATTAACAGACAACAATACCTATAATGTCGAGGGTTTTTTAAAAGAAAAAAATATGTATCTTAAATTGATGGAAGCATGAAAAAAAGTGGTTGAGTGTTTGGGTATCGTTACACAAGGGGACTGAAAAACCTGCCTCTGCACTTAGACAGAGCTGTATTTTTCCGAGATTATCATGTCCCCCCTCAGTTTCAGGGAAACAAAGGAAATATGGTAAAAGATCTGACTTTATTCAGGGCAAAAGCACTTCTTCCAGCGAAATCCTTAAGGGGAAAAATGAGTTTTCTCTGAAATATAATTTTAATCTGATTGTTCTAATTAGGTTTGAACTGTTACATTAGATAAGGCTGGAAACTCATGTTTTGGGATCTATATCTGATTCACAGGTTACAGATTACACAGGTTGGGTCTGAGATTCCCACGCTTTGTAACAGTCAGATAATACCTGTGAGTTCTCCTCAGTTCTCATGCTCTCAGTACCCACCTTACCTACCTTAGGGGATCCACGAGCCAATCTCTGCCTGTTCAGCTGTACTGTCTTCTTAGGGGTATTACCAACTCAAATCATTGCCCACTTCATAATTCTGCCTGCCTTCTTGGGCTGCCAACCTCTGCCTAGTCTGCTACACAAGAACTTCCTTAGCATAAAAATGTCTTTCTATATTTCATGGTAATTGGGTAAGTATTTTTCTAGATGCTGCAGTATCCCTTTTTTCCCTTCCTTTTCTCCCCTTTACAATCACAAGCCCTTAATTGTCTGTAAAACCATCCCTTTCTCTTATCGCTGTTACTTCTGACAGGAAGATTCTCTTAGAATGTACAGTGGAATACATTTTTTGAAAATTCTATCCCAATGGGATGGGAAACAAAGGAATGGCATCTGGAAAATGAGTTTTCCAATGGAAACAAATGCAAATGTAATACGAAAAAGCAAGCGCATGATATTTAGCATGATGAGAATGAGTGAAGCTTTTGCAAGAAACATTCTTAAAAATACACACCCCTAATGTGTGCAGAGAAGTGATAAAGGGCAGAGAAAACAATATACACAAATGACTTAAGCTTCTTGTTTTCCTTTTCCCTCTAAAATACAACTTGTAAATCTGCCCCATGGGAGATGAGCAAGCTCCCACTAGGCAAGTGGTTATGCTTTTCCCCACTGGAAGGGGATAGCATGTAATAGCAAGTGCAGACAAGACTTTCAAATCCCTTTGCCAGCTTCCCACCCTTTCCTTACCCATATCCAGCTCATTTTCCTTCAAACTCCCAGGCTTGCAGGACTACCCCCCAACACTTGCCTTTCGTCTCCACCTGTATCATCCTTAGATAATTAAATGTACCCTGCTATTTTCAGTGCCTCTGCCCATCCCCCGCCTTGCTGCCCTTAAGGCCTGGAACTTTCTCCCCATGATAAGTTCCCATTATAACAGACAGAATGGGCTATGACGCTTCCTCATGGTCCTGCTATTCTCTCCCCTCTCCTTCCTCTGTATCTTCCATGCCTAGTCTGGTCTGCCAACTAAGAGAAGAAATTGCCTACACAATTTGGATTTGGCCTAGGGCCTACCAATTGACCCCATCCAACATGAAAGGAATTGAGCAATTCGCAATTCAAGCCAATAGCTAGACAAAGTTACAGTACTGGAATGTTGGAACATTTATTTTAGTGTGATTTCATCTTTTCCTGGTTTGACTAGGTCCCAGGTGTCTCAATAAAGTCTCTCATGCATAGATATGTGCCAATAAGAACACTGCCTACTGCCTCCCTACCAGCATCACTACCTGATTTAATGGTGACATTCTAGCATTGATTTCCTTCGGTTCTTTCTTCTTGGAAACGGGAAAATAATTTATTTTCCTGTACTGTTACAATTTTCCTATTCCATCTGAGAAACTATTTGTTTAGAACAACTGTACCTTGCCCACATGAGCTCACACAGCCATATTTATCTGCATAGGTTTTGCTCTTGTGGTGAGAAGATATTTGATTGATGAACCTTATACAGAATATTCATTTAAAGGTTATTAAGCTTTGCAAGGGGCACTGTCAATTACTTAAGATCATCATCTGAATAGGCATTACCAAAAAAATGGAGCAGATACCCCTCTATTCCCCCCCACCCCCATGTCTAGTGAGGCCCTATTTTGCATGACTGTTAGCAGTGGAGAATGGCAACTCATGAACACACGCACACATTAATCTGCTCCATATCAAATCAGACTATTGGTCCATTGTGGTCAGTTTTGTTGACTCCCAGTCTGAGTCAGTGGCTCTTCAGCATCTCAGGCAGTGGTCTTTCTGATCAACTATTGCCTGGTCCTTTTAACTGGAGATGCCAGGGATTGAACCTAGGTCCTTCAGCATGCCAAGCAGATGCTCTACCACTGAGCCACAGCTCTTCCCCTAACTCATAGCACAACTATATTTACTTATTTACAGTGTTGCTCTTCTGCCCAATCAGGGCCACCATGTGACTAACAATTAGTGGTATAGTGCTTAGAGTGTCAGACTAGCATCTGAGAGACCTAAACTCAAATTCCTAATCTGACACGCAGCTTACTGGGTGACCTTGGCTCAATTATTTTCTTTTATCCTAATCTATGTAGGGTTGTTGTGAGGATAAAATGGGAAACGGACACCCATCTGTATCTTTCTTCCTTGTTGGGGTATTTACTTGTATGCCATCAGTACAAAGGTAGCCCATCAGAACAGTGGTGGAAATAACAGTTCTTTGGGGCTATTTCATGTTGAGAAAATGCCCCCCTCATCCCATGTGCTATGATGCCAATTGAAATGAGGCCCCTGCATTCCTGGAAATTAATTTCATTGTGGAACTCCCAGTGCATGTTTGACTCAACAGGACTCAGGGCAGAGCATGTATTTAGACTCTTCGCGTTTTCTACTTATACCCGTCAACTGTAAATAAGTCTTCTATCCTTTGGAGGAATAATTGATCAATACTGATGGCTATCTGTCTGAGAATTCTGGCCAGTTTCCAGGCCATCTTGCCATATCATTGGCTTTTATTGCTCAAGACAAACACAGTTTGGGTCACATAAGCAAAAGGAGCTAGGATGTTTTTAACAAACATCACAAAAGGAATTTATTTGGAGAGAGCTTGGGTGAATGGTCTTTGGATCATCACAGATGGTTAGATGACAACGTAGAAGGGGGAAGAGCATGAATGTGAGAATAGGATATAGATGATATATAGATATGGATATACAAATATGAAATACTATGTATGTATATGATAGTGTTTACTCAAGTATGTGTGCATTTATTGGCTTGGCAGAGTGACTTGGTACATGATAGCGTTGTAGAGTGAATAGGATGCAGAATATCTTCACAGTTCTGGTTCTTCCCAAACACTCTCAGCTGAAACAAGACTTCCGTCACTTCCCCACCAAACAGATCTGCAAACCACCAAGACAGGTTTTTCCTCAGTAGTGTTCTCAGGAAAAGGAAGCATGATTGATTTTCTTGTTCACTTCACAATAACCCATGTTCTAAGTCACTACCAGGATTCTGCAAAAGGCAGATTTTAATATGAGCTTTTGTCTTCCACATTCAAATGCAAAAGGGAAACATCTCAACAGAGGCAACCTCAAAAGGAATTCCAATCTGGAGAGACAACAAGGAGAGGGAAAACTATGGACACATTTAGCATTTCTATTAATATTTCGATATTATTAAACATGAGGAGTTAAGGAAATGAATCAAGATGTTCAAGGGGTAAAAGGGAATCACCCAAGGGTACTGGAGGTTTTTTTACAAACAAGAATTAAACAGAGTAGATAAAACTCACTCCACCAAGATAAACAGTTTTCAAGCTTGTGTAAGTACAGCTGTCTCGTGCCATACTCTGTGTGCAGTAGCCACAGAGAGGTAGTAGGAAGGTCAAGAATAGGGAACAACTGCAGGTGTCGAGGAAAAAGTTAAGAGTCCAGAGGAGCATTTCCATAGACCTTCCATAAACATGGGTATTGTTGATTTTAATAGGAAAACCTAACCCCAGTACCCATTTAGTTCTCTGAAGGCACAAGGACAGTATGCCTTCATCTCTTTACCACCCCCATCTAATTCTTCTCTGTTTGTGTTGTTCTCCTATACACGCACTTTCCAGCCTCATTTCTTCTCATCTCTATCCTGGCCGGGAAGTTAAAACATACTCAATAGCAGAACAGAAAACCTCTGTTCATAATATGAATAGAAGGGGGGCATAGTTAAAATTTTCCAAGAATCTTTCAAAATAGTTAAAGCGTTATTCCCCCTCTCCACACACACACACAATTTCTATGCAGTGTGATACATATTAGCTGTATTAATCTCTATTAGAGGTTATGAATGTGGAATAGTGGATGCCTTAGTTTGAGTTTATATCAAAGCAAACAATGCTCTAGCTTAAAAATATGTATTTGTGGTTTTTAGAAGTCTCTTGCCTTGAAAACCCTACTGGGTAGCCATAAGTCACAGCACTTCCCAGCACTTTACACATACACAGCTATGATGGAGGAGGCTCCAGTGGTAGTATATATGCTTTGCCTACAAAAAGTGCAAAATGTTCAACCCATTGCATCTAAAAGTGAATGAATCTCCAGAGCTACTGGGTATTGCTGGGTAGATAATACTGAGATGGACCGGTGGTGGGATTCAGTAAAAAGGTAACTTAATGTTTGTGGGTCAAAGAAAGGGGCCACCGCAAGCAGAGCGGATAGGCTAACTCTTTTCCATTCCAAACACCATTCTCATTTATACAGTTTCCAGCATTATGAAGGTTAAAAAATAATTAAAAGCTGCTACTGCCTGCTTGGTCAACCAAGTATATTGCTGGGGAAATTAACCATTCCTGCTTTTCACTAACCATGAATGCTAATTAACAGTATCTGCCAATGCTAGCATAAATCAAAACTGCCTGTGGTTCTCCTGGGTACTGCACTGGAAAATATCAGCGCAGCAAAAAAAATAATAATCTTGGAATGTTTCTTTTTTAAAATTAATGATAAAATATTGGATGTCAATGCATAGCACTTTATGCATTGCATCAGACAGGCCTAGCAGTAATTGTGATAAATGGGAGCGAAAGGGCTAAGGCTGCAGCCATTTAAAAAGGCTCTGCGGGCTGAAAATATTCCAATTGATTAAAGGTCATATGCTTTACGAATTTATCAGCATTGTCAACATTTTCTCATGGTGTGGCCCCACTGATGATCCACACAAGGCAAAGCAGAAAGGACCTGCAAAACAGATCATTCGTAAAACTGTTTGAATGGCCGCACCTTTTGCAGCTGTGAGTACTATTAATGGAAATGAAACATTTCCATTCGTTAGGCAATAAACTAAGCTTTCCCTCCCCCCACCCTGAAATCACAGTTTTTCATTTGTTCCCCCTAATCTTAGGCACAGGCCCATCCTGTGAGGGTTCCCAACCTCCCTGTGCAAACTCCATAAAATCACTTGCTCAGACGGTCATGCAGAAACAAGGAACTTTATTGGAAGCTTCAGGTTAGTATAGGCCTTACAATGGCAAAGTTGCAAGTGCTAGCAATTTCACAAAGACAGAATTATAACCCCTACAGGGAAGCAGATGTCAAAAGCATGTTATGGGAATCTACGAGATAATTGTGCATGGTACAGGAACATCAAAGACCTCAGGAAGCTCGTTATTACTATCTACACACCAAGGCCATAGCTGGTGGGAGGGAGTCGGAGAGAGCAAGGGAGGAGGATGGTGGGAAGAGACATTCCAACCTGGGGCCTGCTGGACGCAGCGCCTGAACCAAAGAAAGGCAAAAGGCCTGGACTGCTTTTATGAGTCCGGGGGGGGGGGGGAGCACACAAAGCAAAAGCTTACAGACCCTTACATTCTGCCCCCCTTAAGGCCCCCCTCCCCCGTGTGCGGGTGGACGAGGCTTGTCAGGATAGGCAGAGTGAAACTCTCGAACCAGGCGGGGAGCCGCTACATGGGGAGCGGCCACCCATTCGTCATGGGCGGGCCCCAGGTGCTTCCAGCGGATCAGATAGAACAATTTTCCTTTTTTCAGCTTAGAGTCCAATACTTTGGAAACTTCAAGATGCAATTCCCCCCCCCCACAACCGTAGGAATTTCGGACTTAGGGAGGGGGTGGAAGTGAGGGGCAGCGACGTACGGTTTAAGTAGGCTGATGTGGAACACCGGATGTACCCCTCGAAGAGACTTGGGGAGTTCCAACTCCACCGTGACGTCGTTGATCACTCGGGTGATGGGAAAAGGACCTACATACTTGTCACTCAGCTTTTTGCAAGGCCGAAGTGAACGTAGGTTCTTTGTGGAAAGGTAAACCTGCCCTCCCACCTTGAGTTCCCACCCCGGAGACCAATGTTTATCGGCCTGGTCTTTGTACTTGCGCTTGGCCCTTTCCAGGTTTTTCTGCAGCCAGGGCCAAGTGGTCTGCACCACCTGTACCCAATCCTGGACCTCCTGCACCCCTTCAAGTTCAGGAGTGATGGTAGGAGAACCAAAGGGCCCAAAGTCTTTTCCATAAACCACATGAAACGGACTGAAACCTGTGGAGGAATGGGGGGCATTATTATAGGCATATTCAGCAAAAGGCAGTAGGTCTACCCAGTCGTCCTGGTGGTAATTGACATAACACCTTAGATAGCATTCTACCACAGCATTGACACGTTCAGTCTGACCATCGGTCTGGGGGTGGTAGTCCTTGTTCCTCCACCCCCATGACTTTTAGGAAGGCCCTCCAGAATTTGGCAACGAATTGGGCCCCTCTGTCGGAGAGGACCTTCCTCGGGATCGAATGATACTTCACCACGTGATTAAGAAACAGTTTAGCCAACTTTTGGGCCGATGATAGCCCCGCACAAGGAACAAAGTGAACCTGTTTAGAGAATAAGTCTGTTATCACCCACAGTACAGTTTTTCCCCGACTTGGGGGCAAATCAGTGATAAAATCCATGACGATTACTTCCCAGGGCATGGTCGGGGTCTCCAGAGGCTTTAAGAGTCCAGGAGGCTTTCCCATTCGTTTCTTGGCAGTGGCGCAAATGGGGCAGCTTCGCACGTACAACTCCACATCGGCTCTCATACCTGGCCACCAAAATTGACGCCGCAATAAATGCAAAGTCTTTACAAACCCAAAATGCCCCGCAAGTTTGGCCCCGTGGACCATTCCCAGCACTTCTTTTCAGAGTACTTCGGGGACATAAAGCCTACCCCCCTGCAACCAAAAGGAGCCCTGTCGGTCGAGATTTGCGGGGAGAACCTGCTGATCCGCCTCCCTCAGAGAAGCGTCCCGGAGCCGCTGTTGAAAAGCCTCCGGGACTCCTTTGAGGGGAGGAAAATCCTGGCGGTGGGACTGGGACCGGGTGGTTACTGCAAGTCCCGAGACTTCCCCTCTCTGTTCAGGGGTAAACAAGGAATCTACCGGTCGGTCAAAGTCATTGCGGTATTGGGGGAGCCTAGAAAGAGCATCCGCTAACGCATTGTCCTTTCCTGGCACATGTTTCAGGACAAAGCGGAATTTGGCAAAAAACTGTGCCCAACGAATCTGTTTCGCGGTGAGCTTTCTAGTCCCTTTTAAGGCCTCCAGGTTTTTGTGATCGCTGCAAACTTCAAAGGGGATCTCTGCCCCCTCCAGGAAATGCCTCCAAATGGTGAGGGCATGTTTAACAGCTGCGGCTTCCTTCTCCCAAATGGCCCAGTTGATTTCGGATTGGGAGAACTTTTTAGAAAAATAGGCACAAGGTTTCAACTGACCGTTCTCGTCCCATTGCAAGAGGCCCCCCCCCCATGGCAACGTCAGAAGCATCGACCTGGACCACAAAAGGTTTTTCACAATCAGGGTGCGCGAGAACGGGTTCGGACGAGAAAAGCCGCTTGAGCGTATCGAAAGCCTGCTGGCAGTCCGAAGTCCATTGCAACCTAGCAGAGGGCAAGGCGGCTCCCGCCCCTTTTCCTTTTGTACGAAGTGAGAGGGAGCGCCACCTGGGCAAAGTTAGGGATGAAGTTTCGGTAAAAGTTAGCAAAGCCCAAAAACTGCTGCAAATGTCTGCGCATGGTGGGGGGGTCCCACTCCATTACCGCCCGAACCTTCTCGGGATCCATCTCTAAGCCTTGGTGGGAAATCACATACCCCAGGAAAGTGATGGAGGGTTGATGGAAATCACATTTAGAAACCTTAGCAAACAGCCTACCACCCCCAGACCGATGATCAGACCGAACGTGTCAATGCTGTGGTAGAATGTTTAAGTGATGGCAAGAATGTGATGGGGGGGTGGGACTTAATATTTTTTCCAGTTTCCCCTACCACATCTGTCGCACACACACATCCACACACACTCTCCCTACTGTGTCCATTCATGTGGCAACCTGGAAACGCCTTTTGCCAAGAAAGTCCCTTCACAGCTGTACTCGTTTATAATGCTCCCTGTGTGAGAAGCACAGCAAAAGCCAAGTGGGTTTGAGTTGTTGTGACAACCGTGTTTTAAAATGTGGCCTCTAGCATATGTCACCTGATTTAATTATGACTCTTTTAAACAGGACAGTAAGTCCCAGCAGTTGATACAAGAGAGCCTGGCTCTGTTTCCTGTCCAAGGAGGCTTTCAGAGCAACACCCTATTTTATAATTCACCGTTTGATTGGGACGGGGCTCAAATATCCCCACTTTAAATATTCCCCACTCCTGCACATGAAGCCTGATGGGTGACCTTGGGCTAGTCACAGTTCTCTCAGAACTCTCTCAGCCTCACCTAGGGTAATTGCCCGCCAATACATCAGCCAGCTCAGAGCATGGATCGCACACGCGGCTGCACATGGCATGATTATCTCACTTCTGGTTTTTCCCCAGAAGCACCACATCGCGATGGGCCGCTTTAGCACTCAAACCCCTAAAACGCTAGCCCCACCTACCTCACAAGGTGCCTGTTTGGGGGGGGGAGAAAAGGTGAATTGTAAGCCGTTTTGAGACTCCTTACAGTAGAGAAAAGAGGGGTATAAAAAACAACTCTTGATCTTTTCTTCTTAATTAGAGACCCCATGTTTTCCAACTCTCTGTTTGCTGCACAAATTTCTAGATAGTGCTATGACACCTAGCGAGTCCCCAAGTGCTGTTGGATCTCCTAAATTCCAGGGTTAGTCTATGAAAATTTAAAAGGGGGGCGTTTTTTCATGTCATTTGCATTTCTAACACTACAGCACAGTGCACCCAGTTGTTTAAGTGATGGCAAGAATGTGATGGGGGGAGGGTGTGACTTAATATTTTTTCCGGTTTCCCCTACCACATCTGTCGCGCACACACATCCACACACACTCTCCCTACTGTGTGCATTTGTCCATTCATGTGGCAACCTGGAAACCCCTTTTGCCGAGAAAGTCCCTTCACAGCTGTACTCGTTTATAATGCTCCCTGTGTGAGAAGCACGGCAAAAGCCAAGTGGGTTTGAGTTGTTGTGACAACCGCGTTTTAAAATGTGGCCTCTAGCATATGTCACCTGATTTAATTATGACTCTTTTAAACAGGACAGTAAGTCCCAGCAGTTGATCTAAGAGAGCCTGGCTCTGTTTCCTGTCCAAGGAGGCTTTCAGAGCAACACCCTATTTTATAATTCACCGTTTGATTGGGACGGGGCTCAAATATCCCCACTTTAAAGGTTAAGGAGACATGTGCACCACATATGATGCCGCAAGTGAGTGATGTAATGTAGATGGCTCCATAACAACCAAATATATTTCAGCACGACTGTTTGGCAGGGTTCGAACTCCATCTGAAGTAGAAAATTAAACGGGTATAAATTTCATAGCGTGTGAATCAGGTCACCGTGAAATAAAACCTTGTTCTTTTTTTTTTAACTTTCTCTGCCGCTACTCCTCTCCTCCACAAATTTTTTTTTAATTACATTTCAAAACTGTTCTTCAGATTTTAAAAGTGCCCATTTAATTAAATGGATTTGCACCACATAGGTTAGCCCTTAACCAACCTCTGCCTTTCTTTCTCAGCAAAGCTATGGAATGAATTACAGGCTGTTTCAGCTAAAATCATTGACAGTTTCCCTGCAATAAAAATCACTCACTGTGCAACAGGAAAATGACTAGTGTAAATAATATGCAGCTTTTGCCAGTCACCAAGAATGAAATTCGCCATTTTGCATTTCTACAAGCAGCTATCAAGACTTTGGTACTTTTGAGTAAAAAATTTACAGTGCTATATATAATACGAAGTTACTCCAGTCTAAGTCCATTGATTTCATTGGGCTTAGATTGGTATAACATTGCAAAGGATTGCATTGTTAGAGTATTATAGTGGCATCCTGGTCAGAGTTACACCTTTCTAAGCCTGCTGACTTCAATGGGCTTAGAAGAATGTAACTCTGCTTGAGATGGTACTGTGATATATTTCACTGATTCATATATTCATTCACGATGTGGGGACATGTGGGAAAGCTGTGAAGTGGATGATCTCCTTTCTCCAAGATCGAGGATAGGGGGTGGCGCTAGGGGAGAGGATGTCACCACAATGCCCACTGGCATGTGGAGTCCTCCAGTGCGCGATCCTTCAACATCTCTGTACACCCCCTCGCACAGCTGGTCTGGAGTTTTGGGCTGCTACATCTGTAGATGGGGGATGCTGGATGTTGCCCCAGAAAATCTGGCCAAGTGTCTAGAAGCCGTGGTGGGGTGGTTGAATCAGAATCGGCTTAAGCTAAATCCATCGAAGACAGAGGTCCTGTGGCTGGGCTGGGGAGATGGGGTTGTGGGTTGCTAGCTTCCAGCCCTTGACAGGGTGCAGTTAATGGCAGGCACATCCATCAGGAGCCTGGGTGTGACTCTGGATGCCTCCCTCAGAGAGCCAGTGTGGTGTAGTGGTTAAGAGCAGTGGTTAGGAGCGGTGGACTTTAATCTGGAGAACCGGGTTTGATTCCCCACTCCTCCACATGAGCAGCAGATGCTAGTCTGGTGAACCAGGTTGGTTTCCCCACTCCTACACCTGAAGCCAGCTGAGTGACCTTGGGCTAGTCACAGTTCTCTTAGAGCTCTCTCAGCGACACCTACCTCACAGAGTGTCTGTTGTGGGGAGGGGAAGGGAAGGTGATTGTAAGACAATTTGATCCTCCCTTAAGTGGTACAGAAAGTCGGCGTATAAAAACCAACTCTTCTTCTTCTAAAGCATATTGCAGTGATCTAATATAGATGTTACAAGGTCATGCGTTGCAGTGGCAAGATCTTTCCTGCCCAGGGATGGCTGCCAAATTGCCAAAGCAGCCATTTTTTCCAGGTGAGCTGATCTCTATCGGCTGGAGATCAGTTGTAATAGCAGGAGATCTCCAGCTAGTACCTGGAGGTTGGCGACCCTAAGGAAAGCAGAGGCGTTCCTATCCCTGCTGGCTGTGGGCTCTGACTCCACAGAACCTGCAGGCCTTCCTGTACACACTGCTTTGTTTCAGATCTGTTCCACCCCTCTTCTCTGGAGTCCGAAGAAGTCGGGCCTGGATAGCCCAGGCTTCCCTGATCTCTAGGGTTGCCAGGTCCCGCTACCAGCAAGAGGTTTTGGGGGCAGAGCCTGAGGAGGGCGGGGTTTGGGGAGGGGAAGTTGGCAGCCCTACTGCTCTGGTCAGATTTAGGAACCTGAGCAGGATGGGAGATCACTATTTGGATGGGAGATCACCAAGGAAGTGGTTTGCCATTGCCTTCCTCTGCATAACAACCCTGGTAATCCTTGGCAGTCTCCCATTCAAGTACTAACCAGGGCTGACAATGTGTTTTCGCCAAATGTGTGTTTGATCCTGGCTGAATCCTGGCAGAAACAGGGAATAAAGGAGCGACCATGCTTTTTCGCCCATTTGGATGTACATCTAATTCATACCTATAGTTCCTGATACAGCAAGTGGTATCTACATGGAAGCAGGCTTGTGTCTGCAGATCTCCTCAACTAGATAAGGACACAAGTATTTTGTGACACTCATATCCTAAGAGGTGTGTTTAATTCATGTCTTCGGGGGGGGGGATTGCAGCAGCATTCTTATCCATTTATGTTATTACAACACTTTAGAAAATCCAAGACTTGGAAGGGAAGTTTAATGTTTGCTGTTCTGGGATCATTTGAAGCCATGCAGGCAAAAAGGACAAAATCACTTTTAACTGTGCCTGTAGGAAATCTATCTTGGCAACCAGACAACTAGAATTAGTTATTAAAGGCATGTCAAATGAATAAAGACACCTCTGTAGGGAAAACCGCAAAAACATTTACTTTTTTTCTAATGTGAATAGTGGCCTAATACCAAATCAGCCTTCATTTTCTCCTCTTGCCTTTTGCTCCTGGATTGGAAGTCGGATCTAATCAAGGCAGACACAACTGAAAAATCACCCCCTCTTTTTTCTTAACCTATTACAGACTCCTGCTCACTCATTTGGAGGCAGATAAATGCTACTGGCAAAAATTTAAGGCAAGCTAGTGTAATCTGATGGGGCCATCGTTCTTTGAGTTGGTTAACTGCAAAGGAAGCATACTTTTCAATTCAAGGCGCCTCCTGAATTTTAATAATTGAAGAGGCCCTTTTCATTATGAAGTAGGTGTTGGAAAATCTGCCCTTCCTAACGGTGTCACTTGCCTACACATTAAGAGGGGGGACCAACCACAGAGAGTCAGATAGATAGACAGGACTCGGGAGGTATCTGTAGTTACACCTCACCCCCATTTCCTGTCCCCTTTGGTGTTTAGAGATGTATTGTCAGGGAAACTCCCCCTCTTTCTCTCTTCCCCTTTGCCCACCATCGAAGCAAGACGTAGGAGCTGGGCGCTCCGCACACGTCCAGGCCTTCCCACCCCAAGATGGAGTGGAAGGCAAATACCCTTTTATACCTAGAGAGTTAGCAAGGTAGATCAGGATAGTGAACCCTTGTTTTTCCTTTCCTATCCAATGTGTATTTCAACAATAAATGTACTTTAGTTTGATTAGAGCAAACGACTGCTCCTTTTTATTTTCACACACGCACACACGTGTGACTTCTGCTGCTGCTAAGCTTAAGGCACTCTGCTAAATACCGGAATATCCCCACAATAGAGATTCCAACAGTAAGTACATATTGAGGCATAGCTGTTGAGGGGCTCTGGACTTCATATATTATGGCCACCACATTGACACCATTGGTTTTCATTTGAATCAGCCAGCTACGCTACACAAAGCATCTCCTAGTTGACACATTCAACAGCAACCAGTGGGCTCAAAAAGAAAAACTTCCTGGAGCTAGATCATAGCATCTTTGGTATTCTGTATTGGTTTATATCCTAATATTATACAAGCAGGGGACCCACAAGGACTTGCAGGGGGCATCTCATTTTCCCTTCCCCCACCATTTCCTCTTCCCCTTCCCTGAAAGCCCCCATAGCCTGTCACCTTTTCCTGCCTCCTTCTCTCCTTCCCACCCATCAGCCAAGCAGAGCTGGATCTAGAGGGGGGCTGTGGGGAGCAGTTGCCCCTGGCAGGGTGGTGGCTACGGAGAGGTGGTGGCAGAGAGGCAGTACCAGTTAAAGGGATCAGGTAGTAGGCTATGTGAATGACCATTGTAAAATACACTGGAGATAGGGTTGCCAACCTCCAGGTACTAGCTGGAGTTCTCCTGCTATTACAACTGATCTCCAGCTGATAGAGATCAGTTCACTTGGAGAAAATGGCTGCTTTGGCAATTGGACTCTGTGGCATTGAAGTCCCTCCCCTCCCCAAACTCAGCCCTCCTCAGGCTCCGCCCCAAAAATCTCCAGGTATTTCCCAACCTGGAGCTGGAAACCCTATTGGAGAACTTCTGTCTGAGAAGACCATACTGATCTTGATGGACCAGAAAGGTCTGATTGAGTATAAAGTGGTTTTCATGTATCAGCACGGACCATCATTGTAAACTCATTCAGGACTGTATGAGGTTCAATTTTTGATATTTGTGACAGTGCAAAATGTATTATTGACTTTGTGCTTGCTTATTTTACTGTTTGTGCTTATGCTTATGCATAGAATACAGTTTGGATATATGCACTATTGTGTTTGCTTTTTGCCATAAGTGCCTGAGATTTTCCAGTAGCTACATTTTGGGCACTCGTTGTTATTTTGATTGCCAAAACCCTCAGGTACTAGCTGGAGATCGCCCGCTATTACAACTGAACTCCAACCGATAGAGATCAGTCCACCTGGAGAAAATGGCCGCCTTGTCAATTGGAATCTATGACATTGAAGTCCCTCCCCTCCCCAAACCCCACCCTCCTCAGGCTCCGCCCCAAAAAGCTCTTGCCGGTTGTGAAGAGGGACCTGGCAACCCTACTCCACACTGTCTACTTGCATTGAGTGAAAACAATTGTATCCTCACTATCTTTTCTGTGTACACAGGGGATATAGAGGGAATTTCATAACATGAAATCACATGCACCCTCTGTTGTGTAGTCCATTACTCCATAAGCACATTGCTATCTTGCTAAAGATTATATTGAAGTGTGTTGCTGCAACTGTTGTGCTACTGCTTGCGCAAGCAGAACTGCACTAAGTACATTTTCCTTTTCACTTTGACACCGCCGGATCCAACTCATTTGCGCTATGACGATGATTGTGGAGTACAGAACACTGTTAAAAAAATGGAACTCTATTTGTCTTAAACAGTAAAGTCTGTGTTGTGAATGCTTATAAGAAAAGGCCTATATGCTAAACTGCTATAAAAGCCATCCTTTGTCAGCTTCCAACCTAATTGTACTTCCCCCACACACACACAAAGGGCTTTCCCCCGTTAAATTTAATTAAGCTCACTGCTCTCAGAATGCGGCCCAGCTTCTTCCCACCTACAGTGCGAAACTTTCAAAGTCTTCATTTCACTGTAAATAAACATGTGGGAATCGCCCAGCAATAAGAACAGGAGCTGGTGCTGTCACTCAACAAGATGTTCCCCGCACTCACAGGCAGATGCCAAGCTCCCTGCTGGCTGCCTGGCTTTACAAAACTGAGACAAATTAACCTTCTTGCATTTCAAAAGAGACAATAGTAGGCAAGGCAATGTGGTAACCATTGTCTGCGTTCCCTCCTGTAGTTGCTTGAAGCGCTTAGTGCCAGATTCGCTAAAGCTTACGCAAGGAGATGAAATTCTGCCCCTCTTTTCATGAGTTCCCTTACACTGCAGGGGATTTTCCCAGCAGAGAAAATCTTTACATTTTTTTGTGTGGGGAAGGAGATGCTTTTTCATTCCTAACTGGCTGTCCACAGATGTCCCAACGTCCTGACCCAGAACACTGGGGGAGAAAGGTTTCAAGTTTTCTGCAGCTGCTGCAGCAATTCCACTTGCTTTTCTAGGCTACAGTGTGCCTATTTGCCTGGGTTTTCCAGTGGTGCTCAAGTGTGTCAGTGGTACAGTGTGTCAAGAGCATTCAGCACGCACTCCTCTATCAATAATGTTACTCAAATGTCTTCATCTATGGGACATTATTGAAGTTACAGAATTACGTCAGTCTATAAATATAACGAAATGAGGTAAGACAGACACAAAGATCATTGAGAACTGTAAGAAATATGTGAAAGAAATCAAAAGGTGAACTCTGACTTCTCTACTCTGTTTGAACTGATAGAAGTGTTGCTTAAGTGATACTTAAATCTTTGAAAGTGATGAGGCTATGAAATGACATCTATAGAGTCTAAACTCGATTAGAACCATGGTGGTCACTACTTTTCTCAGATGGGTCATTTCAGACCTTTTTCCCCCCTCAAAAGAACAATTTTGGAGGCATAATTCTGATTTGGGGGTTCTTGGTGAGAGAGGAGGAAACAACCCTGGAAAATGGCCATCATGCTCCAGCCCACCCTCATCCCATCCTCCCAAAGGAGGAGGGGGAGCTTGTCTGGCTAGCCAGGAGGCTGTGCCTGGCCAAGCTACTGTGCCGAGTGCAGGTCCTTCACTATGACAAGGCCAAGCTGGATGTGGGTCCCAAGGTAAGGTGGGGCTGAGAGAGTTCTGAGAGAGCTGTGACTAGCCCAAGGTCACCCAGCAGGCTGCATGTCGAGGAGTGGGGATTCTGGGGAATCAAACCTAGTTCACCAGATTAGAGTCCGCCGCTCATTTGGAGGAGTGGGGGATCAAACCCAGTTCTCCAGATTAGAGTCCACTGCCCTTAACCATTATCACCATGCTGGGGAACGTGAGCAATTTTATCTGCAAAATGCATTGCAAAGGAATCACAGCCATGCCAACATCCTCTGTGGCTTGAGATTACAGCCCTTCACAACCCAGGAAAAGGTCCACCAGATGGCATTGTGCAGATACAATAGTATAGCCCTATCTAGGCAGATCTTGGAAGCTAAGCAGGGTCGGCCCTGGTTAATATTTGGATGGGAGACCACCAAGGAATACCAGAGTTGCTGTGCAGAGGAAGGCACTGGCAAACCATCTCTGTTAGTCTCTTGCCATGAAAACCCCAAAAGGGGTCGCCATAAATTGGCTGTGACGTGACGGCACTTTACACACACATGTACAAAAAGACAATGTATGTAAGAGGCTCTTTGGGGCCACTGCTGGTTCCTAGGTGGTGATTCATCAGCCTGCTCTGGTGGAAATCTTGAGACCAGCTTAGTTGCTGTACCAGAATGTAACAAAAATTGGTTTCTTCATCACAACCATTTTCACAGTTCCATGAATCCTGAAATTCCAAACCAGTATAGAACATGATAGTGAGTACAGAATTCGCCATCTTGAGAATCCCAGATTTCTTTTACTTTAAGTTTCTAGACCTCTTGATACAGGCAGCTTTTAAAATGTGAAATCCCAGATGGGTACAGGTGATCATCAAATAATTCTATATCTCCCTCAATCCCACGTTTAGGATGACATATTAGCAAAGCAAGCACATACGTACAAATAAGGACCTAGCACGCTCATTGCACTTGGAATAATGAGAGCAGTGGAGAATCAGCTGACGAGGGAAGTGCTCGAGCTGGTAAGAATTTATAGTGCCCAGGAGAGGGATATCAGATGGGGAAATTCCCAGTTATGGATTTTCCCTCCTTCTGCAATTCCTCAGGGCCAAACAAACAAACAAACAAATAAGCAAAACATCAGTAATGGCATCATTATTAGTATTTCTTTTTGTAAAGGGCAAACGGGGAGTGCTCAAGTTGGTAAGAATTTATAGTACCCAGGAGAGGGATATCAGATAAGGATATTCCCAGTTATGGATTTTCCCTCCTTCTGCAATTCCTCAGGGCCACCCAGCCTGTATTGAACAAATAAATATATAAATAAGCAAAACATCAGCAATGGCATCATTATTAGTATGTCTTTTTGAAAAGGGCAAAAGAAATCAGGAAAGTAAAAAACAATGGATAAGAAAATATCCAGGCTCTAGAGGTATCTTTTGAAAATACTTCTCTGTGTTTGTTTATTATTGAAACATTTATATCCCACCGTTCCTCTTGAGTCAAGGCAGCGTACAATAATAGTTAAAACATCCCCAGCTAAAATCAAAAATAAAATAATAAGCCCTAAATTCCCCCCCCCCCTTAAAAGATGCCTGCTGTTCAAACCCAGGCTGTTACCGCACTTGTATTCCCAGCGATGTATTAAGAGTTTGAAACTGTTAAAAAAAATACTGTTCGCACTTTGTTTGGCCCCTTTAGCTGTGAAGACATCTTCCAACCATTTATAAGCCATGGTATCCAAAAACCATTTTAAAGCGATGTTGTTTATAACATTTTCAAACTCTTAATAAGTCGCTGGGAATATAAAGTGCGGTAACCCTGCCAGTCAAAAGCCCTGGCAAGCAGGCAGGCTTTGCAGGGCCTCCTGAAGATCTCCAAGGAGGGGGCCCCTTTCACCTTGTACTTTATGGTCAATAATTGCTTATCAACAGTCATTTAGATGCGGGATTACTGTACTTGCAGCAGTAAAGCCATCTTTATAAATCATTATCATTCTATCAGAAAAACTGTGCTCTGCTTGGTTGTATAGACTGAAAGCTCCTGTTAAAGAACTTTCTTCTATGGAAACCATTCTTAGAGCACATAATGACAGGATATGTTTGGTAGAGAGCTGAACATATCCCCACTCACAAAAAAAAATTAAAACTGAGTCTGAAAGCAGATGCGTTACAATAAAAGCATCTCGAGAAAGATGTAAGGCAACAATTAGACCCAGAAAATTAGAAACTCTGAGGAACTTAATCAAAAAGGACAGTCTAATCAATGAAAAGTACACCACATGCTCTTACCATAATTGCATTCCAGCCCAGATTTTTCATGGTAACAGCCAGCACTTAAAGTAATTGCATTCCAATAAAGATCAGTGGTCTAGAGCTACTATGGCTTTAATATTTGACATATGGCTCTGATCCTGCTTCAACTAAAAAATTAAGGCAAAATGAAAACTTGAAATGGAATCAAAGTCAACAGCCAATAGCCTCTGCATGGTAACACAAACAAAACAACAAAAGACCAGATCTAATCTTAAATATATAAATGCTAGAAAATAAAGATTGCATTATGCAAGCAGAGATATGCATTCCTGGCTGCTACTGGAAATCCTCCATTCCCCAGGCTGACTCTAGTGTATGAAGCGGCAGCAGAATTCCCATAGCCTAGCATTCCTTCCCATCTGTGCTTTTGCTTTGTGCTAGAGAGCTGCCCTCTATCAGAGGTCAAATTCATATCCTGAATTTTGACTACAAGATGTAAAAATGTCCCTTTTCCAGACTTTTCTAGTAATCTGCATGTCATTGGTTATGGGACTACCTCTATGGTATGCCTATAGCCTAGGGGCCATTTTATCACTTGCATTTGCATAGTTTGTTTTAATATTGATAATGTGTATAGCTTGTCTCTTGCCTAGATTTCTGCAGGTACAAGGGGGGTGATTTTTGCCAGTCCCTCTTCCACAGGTGACCTCCGATTCCAACCCCCCAAGCTATTCCTAGGGTTCCCTGTCTGACAGAAGCAGTGTTTGGGGCTGCTGCAGGAGAAAGGAATAGGCAAATATTCCCCATCCATGACCACAGAAATCCAAACAGGGTCCAAGCTATTGTTTTCTGCTTTTATTACTTTGTTATATTGTTTTTACCTTGTGAGCTGTTTTGTGCAGGTCTCTGGAGAGATGGCATATATGTTTTCTAAACAAATACACCTAAATAAGTCAGAGGGGTGTAGATAAGTAGATTAATGGAGTTGTGCAATTGAGCTGTTTGTAATTTTATGAAGAAAATGAAGCAGTCAGCTGCATCAATAGCCATTGATGTTCAGTAGGATCAGAACCTGTAAACAGAGATTCAGTACAGCTGAAAGAGAGTGACGGGCCCAACCCAACAAGCTCTCACTACAGAGCAGGGATTCAAAGCTGGGCCTCCCAGATCCTAGTCCAACACTCTATGTACTACCACAATGACTTCAATTGGCCTATTCCATTACCAAGTGTTAACTAAAAAAAAAAAAAATGAATATGCCCTGAACAAGTAGATCCACTGATTTAAAATTACCCCCTAAAATTAATCAGCTGAAGCTTTTATTTGGTTACTCTTTGGCCATTTATGCTTGGCTGTTTCCCTCACGGTCACCCCTCTGATGACTTCAGATCTTTGTGTCGATTATGCATGCCGTTTCTGACCGTCAGAGGTTGCATAGGTCTCCCCCTGTGTTTCCCCGCACTTTACCCGTGTTTTCAAATTCGAGATTAAACAGATCCCTGAGAACACGGGCAAAACGTGGGGAAACGCGGGGGGGCGACCTCTGACGGTCAGAAATGGCACGCATAATCAAAACAAAGACCCAAAGTTGTCGGAGGGGTGACCACGAGGGAAACAGCCAAGCATAAAAGGCCTTTCAATTAAAACCCGTTAAAGCTTGCAGCTACCCCTATGATCACAAAGATGAAGCAACAAGGTCGTCCCCACTGGGTTAGGAGGACTGCATATTGCTAAAAAAATTTAAAGGCCACACACACACACACACATATATATATATATATACACCTTCACAACATGACAGCAACTTTAGCTGCTCTACAGTTCTTTTAGAGAGGAAATATGCAGAGGGATTTGTGCATCAGCAGAGGATCTACTGAGGATCTTTCTGCACCGCTTAACATCTTCTCTGCAGGAGGCACAGTACAAATGAGAGCACACAGGCATATTCAGTGCTAGAAAACATCCCGTGTAGTTATTTCTGCACAGATTAGGTGTCCATGCGAAAGTACCTTTAGGGACTTTGATTTACTCTTATTATACACCAAAATCTCCTTAAACAAAATTCCTTTGATCAGACATTCCATCCAACCTTGAAGAAGCCAAAAATACTGGTGGTGTTTGGAATTATCATAGCTGCATGACTGGCAAGTTAATGCTGTTTTCATCCCGGGAGATTACAAGTATTTAATTAAACTCCGGTGTTTTAAATAAGGAACTCGTTTTAATAGAAAAGCCATCTTACAAAAATGACAGTGGGTCTTTAATGGTGGGCTGTCTGCAGCCTCCATAAAGCCCTTTGGTATTTAATCACTTGTACCTAAAATAATGAGGCCTTTGTTAAGAAGAGCATATGGGATAAAAGAGCTGGCAGTAGGGTGATGGAAAGGAAATATTTCATTCTGTATCTGATTATCAATTAGTAGCACATGCAGAAATCCTTTGGTGACACACGACTTTCAGGTTTGATCCTTCACGGTTTGAGCAAAGAATTTAGTGATAGCCCTGGGAAATCTATGTGTTTTCGCAGTGTTAGATCTAAGCGAAAGGTTGAAAAATCTGAAAACAGATCTGTTGTGAGTGGAGTACCCATCAGGTAACTTTTGCTGCCATTCCTATCAGTGGTTAAGAATTGTTAAGGATATGTAGCGGACAGAATGCTGAACTCCCACTCTGTCATGGAAGCTTACTGGGTGAACTTGGGAAAGTCACCAGCTAGAACACTTTTCTGGGAGTAGATGTCATTGAATAAAGAAGAAGTGTTACCTTTTATATCCCCCTTTTCTCTACCTTTAAGGAGTCTCAAAGTGGCTTGCGATCATCTTCCCTTCCCCTCCCCACAGCAGACACACTGTGAGGTAGGTGGGGCTGAGAGAGTTTGGAGAGAACTGTGGCTAGCCCACAGCCACCCAGCTGGCTTCATGTGTAGGAGTGGGAAAACAAATCCAGTTCATCAGATTAGAGTTCGCCACTCATGTGGGACGAGTGGGGAATCAAACCTGGTTCTCTAGATTAGAGTCAGCCACACCTAACCGCTATACCAGGCTGGCTCTCAAAATGGGACTTACTTTATTCATTATTTCCATTTGTTACCCCGCTCTTTCTGGCCAAAGCCAGGCTCAGAGTGGCTTTGGGTAGACTCACTTAGGACTGCCTCCACACTCCCTCAGTCTAACCTTTCTCACAGCGTTGTTGTGAAGATAAAATGGAGGATAGATAGATAGATAGATAGATAGATAGATAGATAGATAGATAGATAGATAGATAGATAGATAGATAGAGATACAAATGTATGTGTGCGTGTGCAAGTCACATGAGAGTAAGTCTTCCTGTCATTGCTGCTGGCCTGGACCCAACGAGTCTCCCTCTACAGGCCAAATCAGCCCTGTCCCCACCCCCCTGCCTTTTACTGACAGAAACCAAGGCTTGAAGGCGGGCAACCCTAGGGGAAGACCAGAGAGAACTTGTTGGGGGAATCTCACTTCCCCATTCCCTCTCTCCCGCTTGCTTTTCCTCTTTGCCTCCCCTGGCAGTGCATGCAGCTCCTCCTCTTTCTTTCTCTCCCACCCAGCTAAGGTTGCCAACTCTGAGTTGGGACATTCCTGGAGATTTTGAGGTAAAGTCTTGGGAGGTGGACTTTGGGGAGGGGATTCAGTGGGGTATAATGCCATAGAGTCCACTCTCCAAAGCAATCTTTTTCTCCATGGGAACTGATCTATGTAGTCTGGAGATCAGTTATAATTCTGGGAGATCTGCAGGCCCCACCTGGAGGTTGGCAATCTACTTCCTGCCTGCTTATTTTGTTCTGTTTCTCCAGGCATGCCATTTGCCCACTTCAGGCAGGCTATCTCCTGATGGTCTGGCTCTCCCCGCTGACTTTAGATAGTTTCACACATGCTGAATAATGCACTTTCAATCCACTTTGAGTACACTTTGCCGCTGGATTTTACTGTGTGAAACAGCAAAATCCACTTGCAAACCATCGCTAAATGCATTGAAAGTGGATTGAAAGTGCATTATTCAGCATGTGTGAAAGTGTGTGTCTGGACTGCCAGAAGAAACAGTGGAAGGGGGTGAAATGATGGCACACAGCCCCCAAAATGGCCATCAAGCTCTCACATTGTAATCTCAGAGGCTCACTTTTCTTAAAGAAGCCAATGTTGCTTGTATGGTTTTTAGGTTTTTCCAACCCCCAATGTATATATAGAGCGGGGAGGGGCTGTGGCTTAGTGTTAAAGCATCATCTCAGCATGCAGAAGGCTTCAGGTTGAATCCCCAGCATCTCCCGTTAAAAGGATTAGATAGTGGGTGATATAAAAGACCTTTACCTGAGACCCTGGAGAGCTGCTGTCAGTCAGAATAGACAATACTGGCCGTGATGGACCAATGGTCTGATTCAGTATAAGACATTGGTTCTTGTAGGTTATCCGGGCTGTGTAACCGTGGTCTTGGAATTTTCTTTCCTGACGTTTCGCCAGCAGCTGTGGCAGGCATCTTCAGAGTAGTAACACTGAAGTGAGCCTCTGAGATTACAATGTGAGAGCTTGATGGCCATTTTGGGGGCTGTGTGCCATCATTTCACCCCCTTCCACTGTGAAAGACCTCTACCTTGGAGAGCTCCTGCCAAACTGAGTAGACAATATTGATCATGATGGACCAAAAGGTCTGATTTCAGTTTAAGGCAGTTTCTTATGGTGGTGTGACAGAGATAGAGACAGAGATGAAATGCCCTATTGAATCAGAGTACTTCTTAGCAAGTAGAGCCTCCCATTTCCAATAATGACCAGCCTGATGCTTCTGGGAGCCCCACACAGGCAGGACTTGAAGGCATGTGCTTTTCCTGTTGTCCATCTTATAGCACTGGTGTTTGGAATGTGTGGACCTGGAGTTTTTATTTAGCTATCATGGCCAATGGACATATTTTTCATGAAATGGGTCAAATCTTACAAAGCCATCTAATCAATGGCTGTCTTGTGGCAGCAAATGCCATAAACTGAATATACTTTACCTAAAGAAGAAGAAGAGAAGAGTTGTTTTTTATACCCCAATTTTCTCTATGTTTAAGGAGTCTCAAGCCGGTTTACGATTGCCTACTCTTCCTCTCCCCACAACAGACACTTTGTGAGGTAGGTGGGGCTGAGAGAGTTCTGAGAGAACTGTGACTAGCCCAAGGTCACCCAGCAAGCTTCATGTGGAGGAGTGGGGAATCAAACCTGGTTTTTCAGATTAGAGTACTTTCATCCATCTTGAATAAACTGCCGTTTAATTTCAGAGTGATTCCGGGTTCATGTATTATGAGAAGAAGGGGTTCCTATTTACCATTTCCATCTACTATTCCATCCATGGATTCCCTAAACCTTCCTCATGTTCCTCCCAGTAGTCATCTTTTTCTACTGAACTAAAACACCATAATTGCTAATGCTTAGCCTTTTAGGAAATGTGATCCAAAGCCTTGATATATGATCAGTGCCTTTGAAAACAAAAGCTCAGATATTTCATAACTGGAGCAGATATTATTGCCACTCTGTGTTTTCTTTTTGAAACAAAACACTTGGACTAATGTGCAGAATGCTTGAAATATATAACTTGACATTAAAAAGTCAAGCAACGCATCAAAAGAAATTTCATGCTGGGGTTGTATTCCTTACTGATCTATTGGGATTCCCTCCCAAATAATTTTAAAACCCTGAATGTACTGATCTTTGCTATGTAGACATCTTGGGATATAACTGGATTTGAAATAATAGAAATCCGCTTTAAACAATAGGGGAAAGTAGTTGGATTTATAGGTGACTATATTCCAAAGGACATTATGGTTGATGAACTTTTATAATGCTGCAAGATATCTTAGTGTGGACCTATATCATGGATTGGGGGAGAGGGGAGAACCAAGAAGGCAATTTGCAACCATGTTTGAAAAAAGAAAACTGTCAAGTTTGGTGCACCCATGAGAAGTGTATCCACCCGATACACAGATAGACTTTCCAGGATCTGTAATTCATTGCATATGCACACCCACCAAGTGCAATTGTGGAATTTCCTCTGCTAGCACTAACCCCAGGCAAGGGGGGTTGGAATGAACAACATAGAGCCGTAGGGAAAGAGTATATGTTCTGCCCGCAGAAGGCGCCAGGTAAATAAATAGCCACCCAGCTCTGCTTCTAGCTCAGTCCTCTGTCTGAGTTTGTCCCGCCCACCCTCTCTAATGTTATGTTGTTGTTTATTTCTTTTGTCACTACTTTATAGGTTGGCGGTTTGGGCATAGCGCTGGATCCAGTTTGGGGGGGAAAGGCGGCCTGCGTGCCCCCTTTTTCCTACTCTGGGGACCCTAATAAGGGGTTTTGGGGAGGCCTGGATTGGTACATGCCCAGCTCGGGGGCTGTGTGGTTGGCCTCCTCCCAAGTAGCAGCGGACCACACAGCTGGCTTCCGTTCAAGGGGGTCCTGTATACTGCCATCCCAGGCTACACCCAGCAGGTGGGCTGGGTTGTCGGAGGACTTCAGCTGGCAGATGGGTTAGCTGAAGCCTGGATCCCACCCCTATGCTACGCCAGTGCCTAGTGATGTGACCAATAAAGTGGTGACCAGTTTTCTCCAGAAAAAGACTTTGTGTGTTATTTGCTAAGCACAAATGGACTTTGGATTTGGGACATTGCATGCTGGGTACCAGGGGGTTGTTTGGTGTTGCTGGCTCCGGGCTCACTATCTTAGCTCTGGGCCCACAAATACCAATGAGCAGTGGTTCTTGAGATCCTCATCAAAGATGTCAGATGAGTACCTTGAGATTATGTCCTTTGTGTGATATGGTATCTTTATGAAGCCAAACAAAACTGTTGTTGTGCCGAAACCTTTGCTTCAGGGAAATTGCTTAGGAAACAAGTAATCCAGATTTTTGTACTTTGGGATTTTTCGCTTTACCCTCTTCATTTTGTAGAGTTTGTAGAATGCTTTAACAAGACAGAGGTAATAAAGCAAAGGTTGGGAGTGGTTGCAGATATCTATTTTTTAGAAGCCTATGGTAAATTCAGACCTCTAAACTGATATCCAATTTCTATATGAATCTCATTTTCCATGGCAGATTTCTGCATGTTGCCATATAATTGCTTTAAAAGGAAATACTGCAGTAGCAATTGATAGCTGCTCTGGCAGCTAGACAGAAAATGGTTTTGTAATTAAGCAGCAGAGATCCAAGAGTGTCTAATCTGTTACCTGCATTGCTTTGTTAAATCCATTAGCAAGCTGTGAAATCTGTTGAATTAAACATTCGTAGTATTCTACAGTCCATACTTTAGTGGTTGTCATATTTAATTTGCACAATCTATTATTATATAAGGTTCATTCAAAAGAAGAAGAAGAGGAGGAGGAGGAGGAGGAGGAGGAGTTGGTTTTTATATGCCGACTTTCTCTACCACTTAAGGGAGAAGCAAACTGGCTTACAATCACCTTCCCTTCCCCTCCCCACAACAGACACCATGTGAGGTAGGTGAGGCTGAGAGAGAATGGCTTGCCCAAGGCCACCCAGCTGGCTTCGTGTGTAGGAGTGGGGAAACAAATCTAGTTCACCAGATTAGCCTCCGCCGCTCATGTGGAGGAGTGGGGAATCAAACCCGGTTCTCCAGATCAGACTCCACCGCTCCAAACCACCGCTCTTAACCACTACACCATGCTGGCTCTCACCTCTTTACACCTCTGGAACACACCAGACATGTTGCATTGTTCACTAACCCCAGCATAATTTTTGCTTAAATCCTTGAGGTCCAGCATGGTGTAGTGGTTAAGAGTGGCAGATGCTGATCTGGTGAACCAGGTTGGTTTCCCCACTCCTACACATGAAGCCAGCTTGGTGACCTTGGGCTAGTCACAGTTCCCTTAGAGCTCTCTCAGCCCCACCTATCTCACAGGGTGTCTGTTGTGGGGAGGGAAGGGAAGGTGATTGTAAGATTGTATTCTTCCTTAAGTGGTAGAGAAAGTCGGCATACAAAAAACAATTCTTCTTTATTTCAATGGGGCCTGAGTCAATATTGTAATTATGGGGGAGAAAGATGAATCATGGGGTAAAGGTCCTTAATGAAATCCACAAGGCTCCCCCATTACCTTCCTTGAACGGAGCTAAGGAAGTTATACCTTGGATCCCCCATCGCTTTCTAAAAACAGTAGCTAAAAGGGTTGTTAGATAGGGATCCATGTCCCCTGTGCCCTCTGTAATTCAAGCATTGTCTTAAGTATCCTAGTATCTGGAAACAGTTATCAACATTTCAAGTGCAGGCACCAGAACTTTAATAGACAGCCACATACCTAAAGCTTTCAGCAACACAGTCTTGTCAGCATAAATGGGAAATACTTTCCCTTTCAAAAATACACTTTGGGTTATATCTTATGAATCCTTTCCACTAAGAAGAGAAGGCTTCCTCCAGTGGAGCAAACTGCCTTCCTCTTCCAGAGTATTCCTTCCTCTGGAGCAAGGGAGTCATAGAACCCAGCCATGTATGTATGCATGTGATTTCTAAGATCGTTTTATTGGCTGAGCCTTTCTAAAGCTAAGGGCATATGAGTTATATTTTTCCTCACTCACCAAACAATGTAATTAAGTGGGATTTAGTCATCTAGGATCCCATTTTCTGAACTCCCTGTCCTTAAGTTAAATATTAACTGTTGATGGCGCTCAACCTCAAGTAGCTACAATTGTAAAATGTTCTGATTTTCTTGTCTTTTGAGTTCTGCTTATCTGGCATTTTAGAACTGAAGCACAACAGGAGACTTTGTAATCCTCCCTTTGGGGAAATCATCTGATTAAGTGAAGAAACTTCCTAGTATGCCTCTTTAACCAAAGAAAAACCACACAAAAAAACCCACAACTAGAACACAACTATCTTTTAAACAGCTCTACCTAGCTCTTTCTGACTAATGATTCAACAGAGCAATATACTCTCCACTGTGAACTTGCTACTGCCACCCAGAACTACAGGTGAGGACAGATGTAGAAAGCACATAGAGTGGGTTCTTCCTGGCTTCACAACCACACTGACAGATGAGCATTCAAGGATGTAGACTCAAGCCATCAGTGATGCTCCATGCCAACTGCTCACTCACTGCCACCTCAAGCTAAAGAAAGTTAACAAAGCACCTGAAAACAAAGCACCTGAAGGTGGATTCTTGAGAAGTAGAGGGTCTCTTCCCTTTACACATATACAGCTGTGGAGTGCTTTATTAACCTTCCCCAGCTGAAGAGTGAGGAGACAGCAAATAATTATAAGGGGATTGGGTCTAAGACTTGAACCTGTGTGAACCAACATTAAATACACTTTCAACCTTGTTTGTTCATTGTGAAGCCAAGTTCACTTTAATGAAGAACACACTCTTTTTACATTAAGAAAAATAGGTCCATGTAGTTCAATATCATCTACTCATCATCATCAAATAGCAATTGCCCTTCAAGATTCTTTCTCAGATCTTCTCCCTAAGATCCTTCAGCTGAAGATTCTAGGGGCTGAACCTGGGACTTTGTACATGTAAAGCAGATGTTCTGCCACAACAGATAACCCCAAGGAGGATGTCTTATGGCAGCTATTCTGAAACTACCACAATCCTAGTTCTTAGGCACATTTTAGCATACCTTGGCCTTATCCCTCACCGAAATTCAGAGGCATGGTTGTCTCTTGATAACTGTTGCACTCATGAAGGCTGAATGAGTGTCTCTCTCAGTGTGCCTCTCTAATTAGACTTAAGGATTCTTCCAGATGGTAGCAAAACAAGGATGGGGGGGGGGATGGGGTGGAAACGTTTGGCCAACTACTGTCTGAGAATCCAGTCTTTAAGGTTCTGTGATACACCTATCTTCATTCTTGTCACTATTTTGTTTTTTAATTGAGTGGAAACACTGAGCGGCAAATGCTAACACTACTGGAGTCCTGCCATGTCAAAATGGGTTGGAACTAGATATGTTTTGACCCCATCTCATTTTCATAATTCATGCCTATGCATGCTGACTCCACAGTGGGGTTTATCCCAGTAAGTGTACATAACTGTACATAACTATCACAACCTATAGCCTTAGAGCAGCATTTACATAGCTACGCTTCCAAACTATGCCCATGGAACTTCTTGCAGGTCATTTCTCAAAAAAAAAAAAAAAAAAACCTGGCTCAACATATCTGCCTATGTGGCGGGGCTGTAGAAGATCTCCCCCATTATGTTTTGGCTTGCCCTTTATACAATGAACCCCAAAATAAGTTTTTGGCAAACATTCTATCTGCATTACAATCATTATCTGATGCTGATAAATTATTTTATTTGTTATCAAATATGGATCCCTATATTTCCCCAAAATTGGCACTTTATGGCCTGGTGGCCAAGAAAATCAGAGAGAAGCAAACATAAATTGTGGAAAACAGGATAGAATTGAACTGGCGCATTTTAACATTTTTTTAATGATATTGGTTTGTACATTTTAAAATTGTTGTTATATTGTTTTTAGATTGTAATGGCCTATGGTCTTATACAATAAACTACTACTACTACATAACTATTGCATCAATCATTAACTCTTTTAACAACATAGCAAGTGAGGAGTGGACTCACCCATATCCACTATGGAAACAAATACATGGATAAATCTTTCAGTCATCTATGAAATGCTGGAAATATGAACTCTACCCAGATGGGGTATGAAGTGGTAAGCCCCCGGACACTGACATCATATGCTGGTGACATTCCTGCCATTCCTTCTCTACCTCACCTTCACTTTGGTTGGCTTGATAAAGTTTGGGTAGGGGCTGCTTTCACACACCCTGCAGGTTGAAACAGATCTATGTCATATTAGGCCAGGTTCCAAAGATGGGCTGATGCAAAATGGATGAGATGCCAACCCTCACATTCTGACATCCAAACTCCATTTCCCTCATTTTCAAGATTCACCACATCACAGTGATTTGCCTCAGAAACAGAAACACTGCACTTACTAAGAAGGGAAATGCACTTAAATTACTTCTGAATAACCCTCAGAGAGACATAAAGGCTAGAACATGAGGAAACACCTTCATTCACAGTGATAAGACTTGTACAGTACAGATGACATGCTGAGTTTTGTTTCCTGTTTGGCTTGTTAACACAGTGCCCTTGCCTTCTGTTCCCAGAGGGCTTCATACAGAGGCAGGCATGAAAAGGAGGGGAGGGATTCTTCCAGTGAATCTTGCCAGTTTAGCCCTGAACTATGAAAGACATCAGCCTATCAGTGCCAAGATAATACACAGATAATTCTTTCTTTTAAATATTTGAGTATGTATACCAATGGAATCCCAGAGATAAAATGCTTGCATTCATAAAGCTGTTCTAAGTGGGCAATTATATGCAAGAAAACACAATCTCTTGGGTAATTAATGCCCTTGAAAGTGTGCTAGATGATGATCCACAGCAATCTGAGTTGCACAACTAGGGTTGCCAGGTCCCTCTTCCCTACTGGCGGGAGGTTTTTGGGGAGGGGAGGGACTTCAATGCCTTAGAGTCCAATTGTCAAAGCAGAAATTGCCAAAGAGAAATAATCTCTATCAGCTGGAGATCAGTTGTAACAGCAGGTGATCTCCAGCTAGTACTTGGAATTTGGCAACCCTAGTTGTGTATCATTGATATCCTGGTGTATAATCAGTGACCTGAACAAAAGTCCCTACTGATAGCATAACCCTCTTCACAACACTGGTGATATTGCAATTTTCAGATTATTCCCGACATGGTTACAGTCACACATGCTTTAGTAACTTCCAGAGTGGATTATTGTGACACCTTCCACATGTGGCCAACTTTGAAAAATATAGGAAAGTTGGTTTCAAGATTCAAAGGCCCAGTTATTATCTCAATTACACCCATTTTGCTACAGTTTAATTGGTTTCCAGTTCATTTTAGCAACCAGTTCAAAATATTGGTTTTGACTTTTAAAGCTGAAAACCATATAAGACTGGGATAGCTGCAGGGCCACCTAATCAACACAATAATCTAATCAATAACCAGCAAAACCCTAAAAGAGTTTTAAAAACATATAAATAATCTCACAGCACCTAAAACAGCAGTGAAAAACAAAACATCACCACTATAAAAAAATTTAAAAGGAGAAGTCCAAGGGAACAATCAATTAAAAGCTTACTGCATTTTTTTTTTTAGTATTGGCCTGGTGTCACCACCACACTCCCAATGTAAGGAGATGGGGAAAGTGTTCCACAGCAAGGGAGTCACCACTGAAAAAGCCCTATTATTTCTGCTACTTCACCTTGAACAGTGTAAGAACAGGAGGCAGGGCCTGAGATTGTTCAATGTAATTCCCCCAGGCTTGTCAAGCGCCCAGTTAGAGTAGGGGATTCCCTGCCCCAAGCTTTAATTTTTTAAAAAATTAATTCTATTTAAATTTTTGCAGTATCACAAAAGTTACTTCTGGGGAAACCCAGGAAGCAATAGCAGTAGCTCTGGGAATCACTGGAAACTCTATGGTTTTACCATAGAGTTTCTGGCAATTCCTATACCTACTGCCATCACTTCTGGGTTTTCCCCAGAAGTGACATCATCATGCTCGCGACACCGTTCCCTCACTATCTCCCCAACTTCAACCCTCCCACTGATTGCCAGGCTCATCTTGGCAACCCTGTGCCCAAGAAAGAATGTATAGGGGTAGGCAGTCCTTTAAATACCCCGGTCCTAGGCTGTAAATGTCAAAACCAGCACCTTGAATTGGAAATGAAAACAAACAGGTAGTCAATGCAGCTCTTTAAGCAGTCTACATCGTATAATATGTTCTCTTTAATCCACCCCAGGCTACAGTCTAGCTGCTACATTTCAAAATCATTGAAGTTTCTGAACCATCTTTGTGGAAAGCCCATGTAGAGCAATGTCAGTCAACAAACTTGGAGGTGACAAGAACATGGGTTACTGTGGCTACATAATGCCTCTTCAGGAAAGGCTGCAGCTAGCAAGCTGCTGGTAAAGGTGCTTTGCACTACTGAAGAACTGTGAGCATCAAACTGTAGATCATTATCTCACAGCAAGAAAGTAATATGCTCTTTCAAGACCCCATGTGCCATAGTAACAACTCAATTCCATCAAAATAAAAACAGGATATTTCCACAATATTTCACAGAAGAAATCAGGAGGAATACAACAAGGGTTGCCAGGTCCCTCTTTGCCACCAGCAGGAGGTTTTGGGGGCGGAGCCTGAGGAGGGCGGGGTTTGAGGAGGGGACGGACTTCAATGCTTTAGAGTCCGATTGCCAAAGCGGTCATTTTCTCCAGGTGAACTGATCTCTATCGGCTGGAGAGCAATGGTAATAGCAGGAGATCTCCAGCTACTACCCCTGAATACAACCCTACCCTGCTTTTCAGTTAGCTCCAGCACCAACCAACAGTACCTCAACAGCAGGTCTCTGGCAGGTTGCATTTGTTATCAGAACTGTCAATTCTGCTGACTATTTCAAAGTTACTTTGCTTTGTTTTCTTCCTAATTGCTGGGTATTGAATTGATGTATTTGTTAGGGTGCATATTTTTATAATATTTTAAATGGAATATATAATTGAAATTTACTATGATGTATGCTGCTTTGGGACTATTTGATACCAAAAATGATGTATGAATTTTTGAATACATAAATACAATATAAATATTCCCATAGGAATGAAATATCAAGTCCTGGGGTTAGAGTGAATAGACATCAGTGACTCTTTTCTAGCTGGGGTTCTCTGCATGCACACTCAACCCCTTTGCCTCTGAAAACATTTTCATCATATCAGACTTTGCCATCAGCTTGAATAAATTAGTCTTAAAAATAATTTGTCAATCCATCCACTTCAGCAGCCTTTCTTTCATTAATTGGAAGAATTAGCTCTTTGTAACAAGTCAAAGAACGCAGAGCCAAAATGTATGGTCCTTGCTCCCAAGTGAGTGAGAGACCCTTGGATGAACTCTTGGGGTGCCATTAAAATGAATAGTTATTCAGAAAAAACCTTTTTAATGTTTATTTACTTTCCCTCCTCCCAACAAGGAGGACTTTTAGAATTCTTTAACATCTGGATGTCTTAATTATACACGCGCACACATACAGTTTATTTCTGCAGCGCTATGAACAATATCATCAGCTTACAAAGTATGAATCTATAAGTATATCTAAAAGGATGCTATCGAGGAGTAAGTAAGTCCAAGCAGAAAGTCTATGAATGCATCCTTTATTATTATTTTTTTTAATAACAGCTCAGTTACATTTCACTGGCCAAGTCTCTTTTCTCAGTTACACCAGTGAGACCAATGGAATGGCTTATATTACTGCTACAACGCAGGATCTGTCCTATGCCAGACGTTACTGCACGTTAAGCAAGAATGTCACATAACTGAGCCAAAAGAGCTGAACCTGACAATATGAATTACAACTGATTAACAGCAGAAGTTAGTAATGTGGTTTACTGGAACCAGCGGTTCCCTGTTCCCACAAGCAGAGATTTCTAGCTAGCAGGTCAGGAATTTCAAGCAGGTTGGGAGTGCCTCGAGGGTAGGTTGCTGCCCTGAATTCCTGGGGTATGATGGCTGCTATGTCTTATGAATGATTGCAGCACTACAATGAAAATTTGAGGCTCTGGCTTGCATCCTTTGACAGAGAGAACTGCAGCAGGTGGCCAGCACAACACAGAGGGTAGTCAGCGTAGCATTCTGGAGAGCATGTTGTGTCAACATATCCTGCTGACCATATCCTTATGGAGGAAATCTGGCTCTATGCCTTAGGATCATTGAACTGGAAGGAAATAGTTGTATTCCAGTGTGCATGGAAGTTCTGGAAATAAGTCTTTCAAATGGCTAACACAGACCACAGAGGGTTGATGTCTCATGTTCCAAACATTCCTTGGATCTTCCTTCCAGGATGCCCTCTCTTCTGAAAGTCCAGTATAAAACCTTGGGTGGAGGAAAGCCCTACAATTACTCAGGAACCTTTGGCATTTTGGCTAGGATAATGGCACAGATCCATCGTAAACACCACTGTGCTGTAAAGAACAGCACAAAAGTAAGCCTTTTCTGTGCTTAACTGGGAACTTTTTATTTACAAAACCATATGGAAGATTCAAGAGAAGCCTTAGAAGATGAAAATTAGCCTACAAATCCCTATTTCCAGCTTGGGGCCTAAGCCTCCTTTCTATGAAAATAGGAAGGTAAATACAGCTGAAAGCAACATTTCGTAACTAGTAAAACTGCCACAAAGCACATTGTTGGGAAATTCAGTTAGGTATAACAAATATTACAGGAAGTGATGACTCATCTGCTAGTCAGTAGTCTTCAACTTTTCTGCCTGAGACCCACTGACCATGAACCCACTGAGCTGCCTGCAAGAACATGGCAGGAAGCCATGTGACATCAGAGTTGTGTAGGAAAGCAGAAATCAGTGATGACTATTCTGTATGCGCAGGTTACACACGAGGCCAGAGACAGAGTTCCAACAGCAACCGCTTTATTCAGTTAACAGGGAAGAGAGAACTAACTTAACTGCAAAAACACCCCAACTTATACACAGTTCCCAACCACCCAGAGCCACCCCACCCCCCCAGTCCGTTGGATGGCCAAAGTCCACTGTCCAATAGGCAGGCTTACCAGGTGGCATGGCTCCATCGGCGGGAGCCTTTCTGTATCGCACGCTGTCACTTCCGGGTTTATGTCCGATGCAGACTTCCATGACCGTCACTTCCATCACTTCCAATGCGGACGCTCTATCAATCTCTGCCAAAACCCGGAAGTGATGGGGCACGGCACAAGGGCGCATGTGCACGAGTTACCTGCCAGCCCTCAGTGGATTGGTGGGATTTACCCGCCATTACCGGGCACTTGGCAACCCTACCAGTAGGAGAAACACGACGGAGCCTGGAGCAGAGCCTCAAGCTCAACACAGTTCAGCACAGCTGAGTTCAACAGTTCAGCCGTTCAATAGTTCATCATAGTCCTTGCACCAACTAAATACATTACAATGACCTTACCAGTTTCAAGGTTTGGAGTACCAGGCCAAGATAGCCAGAGAGGAGAACAATCTAAGCTCCAGGAGATGTTCTGTAGGGAGGATCAACCCAAAGGTTAGAGACAAGGAAGAATCTGCTTCCACCACCATGTGACCTTGTGTCACCATTCTGCTGCTCATCTCAGTGTGTATGAGAGGCAAGAGGCATGGCACCTTTGTTCTCTACACATGTGACATGTGAAGAAGCAGCAGGTACTTCTGAAAGACAAGAGGGAAAAGGTAGGTGAACTGCTCACAACCCAGCACTTAGGCCTCCATGGACTGAGGTCCTGCTGCTGCTACCTGAGGGCACTGACACATGGACTGAAGACCACCGAACTTATGCGCCTTTCACCCCTCACTCTCACACAAACTCTCATCTCCATCAACACAGTATTTGTACAGTTTAACTGTGCTTAAGAACTAGGCTTAACAACCACCAGGTGGTGGCTGGAGATCTCCCACTATTACAGTGGATCTCCAGGCAACAGAGATTAGTCCCCCTGGAGAAAAGGGTCTCTTTAGAAGGTGGACTCTATGGCATTAGGTCCCATTGAAGTCCCTCCCCTCCCCAAACCCCACCCTCCTCAGGCTCCACTGCTGCAATCTCCAGGTATTTCCCAACTTGAGCTGGCAACCCTATTAAGAACCCAAAATGGCAGAACATTGTAATTCTTAAGGATTAGTGCAACCGGGCTGCTCTAAACAAGCAGTTTAGAGAGTTGTTGTTGTTAAAAACATATTTAAAACATTCTTATGCCACTTTCCACCCAGTTAGTATAAGTGTATGTATATAGCAGGAGTTCCTCCCTCAGATGCTGTCTCACAGACATATCTTTGGAAGGAATATATTTTCCATAATTACCAAGAAAAGGGGGGAAAGGTTTCATATATTACATTTATCACTCACGCATGCAAAAATGAAGGGTACGATCTTCTCTTTCCCCAGCTTAAATTAAATCTGTCTATGGTGCAGTTACTCAGAGCACAGTGATAAGTAAGGGATATTGTTCGTGGCAGGGCCGTGTACAAAGCAATAAACGGCTTTTACGGCCAGTTAAATTCCAAAGCAATAACCACAAAAAGCTGTTTATTGCAAGTATGGCCCCATGTCACAAGTGTATTATTGCTTTTTTCAAAAAGTTGTTTTGAAATCATTTTAAGAATACAACATTATCCTTTGGGGGGGAATTCTTTGTAAGAATGACAGAACATCCTCCACCACTGAATAGCCCAGTTGGGAGAGCTGACTTGGAATGGAGAGTGACTCTGGAGCTACCTGGGCCACTGCCAGCTGCGGCCACTGCTGCTGGAGGGAAGCAGCCATGGAACAAAAGAAGTTTTCCTAGGGTGCCCAAAAAGTGTTGTGCCAGCCCTGTCCAGATGCACAGAGAATGAATGACTTCACAGCAGCTTTGTACTGCAATCCAGTGCAATGTTACACCAGTCAATGCGCTTGGGCTGGAGTTAATCTGCATAGTTCTGCACTATTATTTACTTGATGTTACTTACACTATTTATATCCCAGCAATCTACCTAACATTGAGGCGGCTAACATGTTTGAAAGAAAGACATTAAAGCAATTAAAAACAATAGCCAATATTTTTTTAAAAACCTACCAAAAAAGCCTTGTTGTCTCCAACACATCTCCCTCCCCCATTACCTCCAAACATAGGAGCACACAGAAGAGGACCTCAGCAGAAGACCTTCAGATATATGCCAATTTGTGTGGGAATACGGAAGCCTTAAGGTACTCTTGCCCAAGCCATTTAAGGCTTCACAGGTCAAACGCAGCTTATCTACAGGCACTTATACATGTAGATTCCTATTTCACAGACTTCAGTGAGAAGACACCGAATTATGTGGATAATTGACGGGAACTTGAACAAAGGAGAAATTGTCTTGAATGCAGGTTTCAAGGCCTTTCAAACTTTTACCTCAGTTTTATATTTCAGAGCTATTATTGTCAATCTCTGTGTGGTCCCTGAAACCAATGCCCTTGAATGGCAGCAAGGGAAGTTGCAGGGGAGAGGATCTTATTTTATTTATACAAAATTGACTATGTTTTTTTTTTCTTATTTATTTGGAATGGAGTTTAAACTGTGCATAACGTGAAATACATAAATAAAACACATACTTTCCCTCCTTCTCAAACCATTTCCCCCAAGTCCTGTGATTATTAAGGACCACACAGGAAGCCACCTAGTCCTTAGAATTAAGGCAGGGTTCAGCCAGACTTACAGGTAACGGACCTCCTCTTAAGGTCAGGTCAGCGCTGAGAAGAATCCCTGAATATAAATAAATGTCAAGTTGCCTGAAAAACTGTCCTCCTTACAATAATCAATTCCAAGAGGATGAGAATTGGCTGCTCTTACTCATACTGAATAGAAGAACCTTACTCCTAACATGAAATCAAAGAGTCAGATTAACTAACTTTTTAAAAAAGCAACCCATAGGGAGGGAAAGCAGCGGCCACGCACACAAAACCAACAAGCAAACACCCGCAGAGCGGTCCAAGAGTCTTTCATTCCAAGTTTAAATGAGCTGCAAAGAGTGAGGGTGAACTGCAGATTTATTTCATTCTAGTTAACGGGGTGGATTAAGCAGATTCAGGTCTGTGGCAAAATAAACACTCAACACAGCAAAATCCACAAGGTGAATGTTTCCTAAGGGGACTTCAGTGCTCCTGAGTCCACAAAAGCTTCAAGTTTCTCTCAAATGAAAAAGGAAAATAAATCTTTTCCTCAGGCCTTCCCAGCCACGAACACAATGGGCCAATTTCAATTCAACTCATCCCTGGAGTGAGCTCAGCCTAAGGTTTTTATAACAAAGATCAGTAGGAAAATAATTGCACACAAACTCACTCATTTCCTGGTTCGAGGATAAGCCTGACTTCACTGCTCTATCAGCCAAGTTGCCAACTCTGAGCTACCTCCCACATGTTATGATTCCACATATAAATCTACATTTTGGCAGGATTATGGTTGCCAACCTCCAGGTAGGGACTGGAGCTCTTCCAGAATTAAAATTGATCTCCAGATAATACCTGTCAGTTCCCCTAGAGAAACTGGATTCTTTGGAGGATGGACTCTATGGCATTATAAACCACTGAGGTCCCTCCCGAAACCCTGTCCTCCCCAGGTTCTGTTCCAAAATCCCCAGGAATTTCCCAGTCCAGAGCTGGCAACCCTACTTTGGGGCCTATTTCAGTTCATTTACCATTTTATCGTATACAATCTTTGTTTCAAATCAGCATTATATGACAAGGTTAGATGGGAACAAGGATATGAGTAGCTCCTGAAAAATTACTCCCTCCTTACCTAATAACTAATTCATGCCAAATCAAACCTTCCTCTTCTTCCATTTCTTGCAGTGCTGAAAGCTCTCAGGGAAGTAGGAAACCAGCTAGGGAAGTGGTTGGACCATTGAATGACAATGGGAGTAAAGGAACACTAAGGGAGGATAAAGCGATTACTGGGAAACTAAATTCTTCTCAAGTGTCTTCACTGTTGAAGATTTAGGGCAAATTCCTTCTCCTGAACAGAGGTTTTGGGGAGGGGGGAATGAGGAACTGGGGCAAATAGTGGTAACAAGGCAGGAAGTCCTAGAATATCTAGACAAACTGCAAACTAACAAGTCACAGAGACCAGACTGTATACATCCAAGAGTTCTTCAATAACTCAAATAAAAAATTGCTGAACTTCTAACAATGATTTGTAACATGTCCCTTCAATCAGCCTCTGTACCGGAGGACTGGAGAATGGCCAATGTAATACCCATTTATAAAAAACGTTCCGGGGGTACCCAGGAAAGGTGTTCATTTTACACCTCATGTTTCTACAGTAGGTAGTTTTCTAATTTACCTTGGTTTCTGTGAAACCATTTTGAAACACACCATTCTCCAGAATATTTTTTCCTAATATTGGGGTTTCTTAGATAGCTCTTACTGTAATAGATAGCTCTTCCACTATGGATTTTTTAATTGACTGGTATTGCAATTCTCTGCTAGAAAGATGCATTTTGTCTCCTCACAATCCAGTGTAATAATAAGCTAGGACAACAATGTTCACAGAAATCTCTGATAATCTGAGAACCCTGTCATTATCTTATTGGTTTTCTTTTAATTAATCTACTCAAATTTGGCCCCATAAACAATGGACCTGTCATTGCAGCCTGGGGACCTTGGATCTTTACATTGCTTTTTTCCATTCTACCACAAGTTGTCTTAGAAAGGCATCTGACTACAGTTGTGTAGTTGGAAAAGAGTCTGTGTGGGAAAGCCCCAGTTCTTTTAAACTGTAGAGAAAGTAATGAAACATTTTATTTACCACTATGAATGTCATAATTTTATGTTCTCACAAAAGGTTACTCTTATCTTAGACTAGCTTGGTAAAATTCCAGATCATGTGCATTACACATACCTCCCATTTGGAGATAGATAGATAGATAGATAGATAGATAGATAGATAGATAGATAGATAGATAGATAGATAGATAGATAGATAGATAGATAGATAGATAGATAGATAGATAGATAGATAGATAGATAGACAGACAGACAGACCGACCGATTGAGCACATCAGGGATCCACCTGATTCCTATTATATTCTGACAGTGTCTTTTGAAAATGTTTTTAGGGAGGAGAAAGTGTGTGCATGGAATGATTTTTTTAAAACAGATTTTTAAAAACATGATGTGCAAAGCACCATCTCCTTTATTTAGAACACTTTTAACTTGTTTTTCTCCATACAATGTGGACTCAAAGCTGCTTACAATGTACGCAACACACAAAAGACTCAATTTCACAAACATACAAAATAAGCAAATCTCACAGTACTTGCCATTAACAAACTAGTTCGCAAGGCAAAGCAGGTGGCAACAGCTCTGCCCTTGATAAAACAGTCTCTCCATGGGCGGGCAGTTTCATCCCACCTTCTAGAAGGCAGCTAGCTACCTTTATAGTCCCAGGAGCTGGAGGGGCCGGGGCAGAGCAGGTGGCTACACCTGTGCCCTTGATGATATAGTCTGTCTGTCTCCAGGCAGGCAGGTACTTCCTAGTGATAGAAGAAATAAAAAAGAGTGCACCAGTGTTTTCTTTATATCTGTTGCAGCAATCTCCCCACCAGGCAGTCTCTTTCATGTACAGGTTATGGAGGAAAAGGAGCTAGGTGAAATTTTTTGGTACATGATTTATGAGATTGAAGCATTCTTGAGAATTAAAAAAAAGCAGGTACTGACAAGTTTCAAGTTTACCAGGAAGATATGGTTTTATATGAAAATGATAAATGGTTAATTCTCTAGGAACGTAAATATTGATTGGTTTATTCTACTTCCGTTTTTCCTCAGTGGGGACCCAAGGCAGCTTATATTGTTCCCCTCTCTTTCATTTTATCCTCACAACAATCCTGTGAGGTAGTTTAGGCTCAATCTAAACAAAACACCTTGCTATGCTCTGTATTATAGCAAACCAACTCACATAGTATGGCCACTATATAAAACATTCAACTTTAATGTTAATAAAGGTAAAGGTCCCCTGTGCAAGCACCGAGTCATTCCTGACCCATGGGGTGATGTCACATCCCGACGTTTCCAAGGCAGACTATGGGCGAATACGCATGGTCACTTTATCCTCCTTTAATCCCTGTTTCAGCCAGGATTCAGCCAGGATCAAATGCGTGCATTTCGCCTAATGTGCGTTCGATCCTGGCTGAAACATGGATTAAAGGAGGATAAAGCGACCATGCGTTTTCGCCCTATGTTTACGGGGTGGTTTGCCAGTGCCTTCCCCAGTCATCTTCCCTTTACCCCCAGCAAGCTGGGTACTCATTTTACCGAGCTCGGAGGGATGGAAGGCTGAGTCAACCTTGAGCTGGCTAACTGAAGCCAACTTCCATCAGGATCGAACTCAGGTCGTGAGCAGAGCTTGGACTGCAGTACTGCAGCTTACCTCTCTGCACCACGAGGCTCTTTTAATGTTTATACAACATATATATTCCTAACATTCCATGTTAGAGGTCTTTTAGGCTGACACAGAGAGAAAGAGACAGCGACTGGCTAAAGCCATGAAGCAACAGGTGCTCCTGGAGCTGAGTATGCTGCTGAATAAGCAAGTGCCAGCTACAGGTAGGAGTGCCTTTTACTAGCTTTGACTGGTTAGCCAGCTGCAGCCTTTCCTGGACAGAAAAGATCTGGCCACTGTGATGCATGCCCTGGTTACATCTAGGTTACATTACTGCAATGCACTCTACTTGAGGCTGCCCTTGAAACATGCCTGAAAGTTTCAATTGGTGCAGAATGCTGCAGCCAGGATGTTGCCTGGAGTGAGTCATAGGGACCTAGGGTTGCCAACCGCCAGGTACTAGCTGGAGATCCCCTCTTATTACAACTGATCTCCACCTGATAGAGATCAGTTCACCTGGAGAAAATGGTCACTTGGCAACTGGACTCTATGGCATTGAAGTCCTTCCCCAAACCCCACCCTCCTCAGTCTTTGCCCTGAAAACCTCCCGCCAGTGGCAAAGAGGGAAATGTACTCAGCATAGTTCCACTTGCACAAGCAAAGGGTGCTTAAACATAATTTTTAACAAAATAGCCAAGTTGAATATGGAGGAATAGAATGTACACCAGATGGGCTGGATTTTTTTGTGTGTGTTTGTTTTTTTATTGTTTTCAAAGTACCTTGTACTATGTCTTATACATGTGGAAAAGAGAGTAGAGATACAGTTAAGGAATAATTTTAGTAATTCTGCTTGCATAAGGACTACTCTGCATGCAAAATTCTGCTATGGGATCCAAACTCATGGTAGCAGGATCCTGGTCCCTGGCCATATATAGCTTTAAGAATAATAAATGACACTTCAAATAATACCCAGGAGAAGGTTGCCATGACAGAGCATCTATCTGAGCAACAGAAGGATCACAAGAAAATGATGAATTATGTATATCAGAACATTAACAGTACTTTATCAGAAATACCATCCTTATAATGTATCAAATCATAATTGGGGGGGGGGGGTTGCAGTTAAGATGCATCATGTAAAATGTAGGAATGCTGCATTTTAATACTACATAAGAAACAGTGTGTTACAATAAGGAACAAGTGGTGAGCCCACGTGGAATTTATCAACCACCAGTATAGATAGCACTGGTAAGAGATGGTGCCTATATAATTTATTCTGGTCTGCAATCTCACTGCCAAATTTTCCAGCAATCGAAATTTCTAAATAGTCTTCAAAGTCATAGAATCATAGAATCATAGAAACAGAGTTGGAAGGGACCACCAGGGTCATCAAGTCCAACCCCGTGCCAATGCAGGAAATTCACAACTACCTCCCCCCTCCACACCCCTAGTGACCAGAAGATGGCCAAGATGCCCTCCCTCTCATCATCTGCCTAAGGTCACAGAATCAGCATTGCTGACAGATGGCCATCTAACCTCTTCTTAAAAACCTCCAGGGAAGGAGAGCTTACCACCTCCGAGGAAGCCTGTTCCACTGAGGAACCGCTCTAACTGTTAGAAAATTCTTCCTAATGTCTAGACGGAAACTCTTTTGATTTAATTTCAACCCGTTGGTTCTGGTCCGACCTTCTTGAGCAACAGAAAACAACTCGGCACCCTCCTCTATATGACAGCCCTTCAAGTACTTGAACATGGTTATTATATCCCCTCTCAGTCTTCTCCTCTTCAAGCTAAACATACCCAGCTCCTTCAACCTTTCCTCATAGGACTTGGTCTCCAGACCCCTCACCATCTTTGTTGCCCTTCTCTGGACACGTTCCAGCTTGTCTACATCTTTCTTAAATTGTGGTGCCCAAAACTGAACACAGTACTCTAGCTGAGGTCTAACCAGAGCAGAGTAAAGCGATACCATCACTTCGCGTGATCTGGACACTATACTTCTGTTGATGCAGCCCAAGAGTGCATTTGCCTTTTTAGTTACAGCATCACACTGCTGACTCATGTTCAGTGTTTGGTCTACTAAGACCCCAAGATCCTTTTCACACACACTACTGCTCAAACAAGTCTCCCCCATCCTATAATTATGCATTTGATTTTTCCTACCTAAATGCAGAACTTTACATTTGTCTTTGTTGAAGTGCATTTTATTAGTTCTAGCCCATTTCTCCAGCCTGTCAAGATCCTCCTGCATCTTGGCTCTGTCTTCTACCGTATTTGCTACCCCTCCCAATTTAGTATCATCTGCACATTTAATAAGCATCCCCTCTATTCCTTCATCCAAATCATTTATAAAGATGTTGAACAACAAAGGGCCCAGCACAGATCCCTGAGGAACTCCACTAGTCACTTCTCTCCAAGTGGACGAGGAACCATTAACTAGCACTCTTTGTTTTGGGGACGATCTGTCAACCAGTTGCAGATCCATCTAACAATAATAGGATCTAACCCACATTTTCCCAATTTGTCAACTAGAATACTATGTGGAACCTTATCAAAAGCCTTACTGAAATCTAGATAAACTATGTCTACAGCATTCCCCTGATCCAGCAAGGTAGTAACTTTCTCAAAAAAGGAGATAAGATTAGTCTGACATGACTTATTCTTGAGAAACCCATGCTGGCTCTTAGTGATCAGATCCATCCTTTCTAAATGCTCAAGGACGGACTGTTTGATGATTTGTTCGAACACTTTTCCTGGTATAGAAGTCAAGCTGATGGGTTGGTAGTTACCTGGATCCTCCTTTTTCCCCTTCTTGAAGATGGGGACAACATTTGCCCACCTCCAATCTTCTGGCACCTCACCTGTTTGCCAGAAGATTGGAGTCCCATGTAAACAGCACTGCATTAGTTTAAGCTGGCTTTTGAGCACAGCACAGATAATCAGTGGCCAAATCCCACTCGGGGATGGTGTGCTGTAGTATGTCTATCAGTGCCGCTTCAGTATGAGGGTCTGTACAATCAGCCAAGGAAACAGCTCCTCGGTACACTAAATTTTTCTTCCTCTAATATGGATATTCAAGAAACTAACAAAAACACCAGAACTTAAAAATAGACAATAAAACAGGAGTTCATTGGTATCTTAAAGACTAACAACATGAATTCCAGAATAAACTTTCATGAGTCAGGACTCACTTCATCTGTTGGAGGAAGGCCTAACACGTGAAAGTTTATGCTGGAATAAATTTTGTTAGTCTTTGAAGTGCAATTCGAATCGCGTTCTCTTTTGCTGCAACAGGCTACCACGGCTACCCACTTAGAATTGAAAACAGACAGAACTCCTTCAAAAGTGGCTGCGGGATACAGGTTTATACACTTGATTTTTACAGCAGGTTTGTATCTTGTCTCCTTTGCCTTAAGAAATCCTCCAGGCAATAGAGGGAAAGTGGGAAGAAGGTACAACTATGATGTACTTAGCAGTGCTATTCAGCTCTATTTGTGGGTCATATAAAATATCGATTCTAGAGCTTGAATGAGTTTTTATGCTTTTTTTCTTTTTCATATAAAGCCAGGTGGGGTTTTACTCTAGGTAGTAATGAAAATTAAACAAAATTGAGTTTGATCTGTAACCTTATTGATTCCAGACCCATTTCAGTAGACTGTAACACTTCAGTGACCTGCAAATTCTGGGCATTATAGTCTATATTTTACACAAAATGTTTTGTACCAAAGACATGAACTAATGCCTCCATTGGCAGCGGCCTGGAGTGAAAAAAGGAGCACATCTTGCCAGAAGACTAATGCAATGAGAAAAACAAGATATGTTATGTTTTCCAGATGATCTCAAAGAAAGATGTTCACAGGGAAAACAAATAATAGCTACATCACTGTGGTACAGCAGATCTCCAGACAGATCCACCACCAGTAAGCCGGGCTCTTACTTATAAGCTGATATTGTGACTTTCCAAACTGTGCTATGAGCAAAAGGTTACTGCACCCCAAGACTATTACATGATTAAATGAAGAAGAAGAGTTGGTTTTTATATGCCAACCTTCTCTACCTTGTAAGGAGAATCTCCCCACAAAAGACATCTTGTGAGGTAGGTGGGGCTGAGAGAGTTCTGGGAGAACTGTGACCAGCCCAAGGTCACCCAGCTGGCTTCATGTGTAGGAGTGGGGAAGCCAACCTGGTTCACCAGGTTAGAGTCCGCCACTCATGTGTAGGAATGGGGAATCAAACCCAGTTCTCCAGATTAGAGTCTGCAATTCTTAACCACTACACCACGCTGGCTCTCATGAGCCCAACATATTCCACCCACACATGAGGCTGCCCACAGTACTGCTGTGACCATCCTTCCTTTCTATAGTTTTCACTAGGTGTGGGTAACTCTGCAACGTCTCTGTGTAGGATATGATTGAATTATTTGTTTCCTCATTGCATCTCTGCATGAGTTCCTTCACTCAGGATGCATGCTCAGAATAGACTCACATGGATATACGAGGGGAAGGGTAATTCAAAACTTCTGGTTTTTACTTTTCTTTTACTGTAAAAAATATTTAGCATGCAAAACCTACAATGAAAGATGAAACAATACAGTAAAAATAGAAAAAAATATATAAATATATGCTAACAAGTGGAAACCCACAATAAATTACGGGAGGCATCTCATTTTCCCCTCCCCTACCATTTCCTCTTTCCCTTTCTTGAAAGCCCCCTTAGCCTCTCCCCTTTTCCTGCTTCCTTCTCTCATTCCTATCTAATAGCCTACCTATCTTCATGTTCCCTCTGTCTTTCAGCTTTCCCTCCTCCTCCAAGAAGCCTCTACCTAGGAAAACTGTGGCCCAGTTGTGTGGAGCTGGTCTCTTGGCCAGGCCCACTTGCATGGTAGGGAACCCTCAGGGACTTGTGGGGAGTACCTTACTTACCCCTGTATCCTCCTCCCTATGCTATTTCCTCCTCCTGATATCTCCCATATCCTCTCCCTTTTCCCTGCCTCATTGTCTCCTTCTCAGCCATTCACCAATCTACCTTTTATCTGCTTCCTATCTTCAGTTACATTTATTATTTATTGACTTCCTTTATATCCCACCTTTCTCCAAAGTGGGAACCAAAGCAGGTTACATAATTCTTGTCTCCTCGTTTTTATCCTCACAACAACTCTATGAGGTAGTTTAGGCTGAAAGTATGTGACAGGCTTAAAATCGCCCAGTGAGATTCCACAGCCAGAAGGGGATTCGAACTTGGACCTCCAAGACCCTACTCTGAAGCTGTAACAGTTACACCACACTGGCATTCATAGGGTGACTTCTGTTGAACAGTAGCAAGCAGCCAGGCCTAGTGTGCCCTCCCCAGACTCCACCATCATACCTCCAGGAATCTCCCAACCTGGAACTGGCAGCCCTAGGCCTGGCTCCAATAAGCCTTCCATCAAAGGCCAAAACAGCCCTGGAAAGAGCTTTGTCCCCTCCAACTGTCTTTTACCGTCAGAACCAAGCCAGGAATGCTGTGATTGCCTTTTATCATTGTGGGGTTTTATTATTTTAATAGTATTTTCACTGTACTTCATAATATATGAGCATAACTGAAGTGTCTGGTTGTCTTATAGAGTCCAATGATAGACGACAAGGAGGAGGTTAAGTTAAAGCAACAGTTCTTTATTTAGCTAAACACAGACCTGGGGTAAAATAACCAAAGATAAGATGCAAGATTACTCACCAGAGAATAAAGGAAAGTCAGTTTCATTTATGCATTCGGATGGGGCAGGCCCATAGCTGCTGACAAGCAGATTGAGACACAAAAGCACCAATACACATTAGGTGTCTACTCCACTCTAATTAGCATAGCCTATAAATATTGCCCAAAGGCGTTCACTGAGTGAATGCTGACGTGGAAGCAGGCGGATTAGCAGTTATCCAGGACACACCACCAGAACTCCTTGCTTTATAGAAAACAGTGTTGTTTAATTTACAGTGCACAGATATAAAAGACAAACCGTCACGTACACTCTCTCCACCAAACGTCCCAACACAGAGTTACAGTTACATAGGCTTATATACATAACACCACCTGAAACCAATAAGGCCACCTGTAGACCTGGCCACAGTATTTCATCATCCTTACTGCTTCAAACCGGTTAGTTGCAGTTCACCCTAGAACCTGCAAGGCTATTACTGCCTCTTGCATCATCCTAGATGCCTCTGATCTGACAGCTACCTGTCAGCTGTCTCTGTCAGATTATTATGGGCAACTTGTTACTCATGAGTTAGGAAGTAGAAAACACATTCCTAAGGATGAAGGTAATTCAGAGCTTTTTCTCTACTGGTGTGAGGCCGTACCAGGCCCAGAAAGCATGATTTGTTGGTTCATGGCTCCCGGATGCCAACTTCCCCAAAGCTTTCATGTGTGTGCATATGAGTACATAGTATTTTATACCAGCCCTTATATCTGGACATTATATCTCTACGTGTGCAGAAAACCTGCATCTAACAGATAATTATACTTACATCCTCTGTGAGGATGCCTCAAGGGGCAGCTATGTTGCCTCAAGGGACAGCCAAAAAGCCCGAGGCTGGTCTTCTTGTGCTATATTCTTATCACTACCAACACCCTTATGATATCCAACCCGCCTGCTTTGCAGAGCAGAGGTTCTTGCTCATCCTCGAAGGGGTGTGTGTGAAGTGAGACGATTTGCCAGAGGGGTAGAGGGGACATGGGGAGGACAAGTCAGTGACTGCATGACATCACTTCTGGGGAAAACACAGTAAAACCACAGGGTTTCCAGTGATTCCTAAAGCAGACTGGTGTCACTTCCAGATTTCTCCCGAAAGTAACATCCCACTGTCACTAACAGCAGTTTTTTAACATTATTTTTCTCCTGCTGGCCAAAGGAGTGGTGGCAGGAAACAGGAGCTGGGAGCTGGTGGGGCAATGATATCCCTAAGGGAGAGAAAGACCTCTGTGTGAGAGGATCAGTATCCTTATCTGTGGCCTCTTGCACACTGCAACCTTTGCATTGTTTTCTACTATGCTGCCTGATCTTTCTCTGAAGCAAGGTGCTGCTTTAGCATGGCTCAAAGACCAACGGCAGGCCTGGGCTGGAAGAAGAGGAGAAAGTGGAACCTAGGCATGAGGAAGGAGACAGAAGATAGAAGGAAAAGGGTGTGGCTGTGAGGCATTAAAAAGCACCACAGACCTTTTAAATAACAATCTGGAAAAGAGGTTTTTAAAAATGGGCATAAAGACTTCAGGACTTTGGGAGGGCAGTGATTTAGAAGAAAGGTGTGTGAAATGTACAAAATAATCCATACAGCTTAATGAGCCAAAAAGGGATAAATAGAGTATATGAAAGGGGACCTAATAGAGTCAAAACAGACAACATGCTGGGAGATCCATCTTCAAATCTTCCCAACTTCTTTGTAAGCTCAGATATTGTTATGGCTGGCCCCTGTCCAGATCAAGGCTGTGAAGAGAGATTTTTTCCCTTTAGAGGAATAATAGTAGAATAGGAGGGGGGAGTTCACTGAATCTAGACAGCTTTTATCCCATATGACTGAAATTTGGGAGGCACAGTCTTTGGGGGCAGTGATGAAATCTGGAAATTTTGTCCCAATTGATCGGGTAGCGATGCGTTTCTCATTGCAAGCAATATCAACATTATCCAAGTAAAACCCTGAAACATGGTATAATGATGCTAAAGCATCTAGACACAAGTTTTAATGAACAGGTGCTGAATCAAGAATGCAATTTCTGTGCACATCCCTAGTAAGAAATAGGACTGTATTTTGAAAGTTACAATGTTATGAATAAATGTCTGAACCAACTTGCTTTAAATTGTTCTATATTAGACCAATTATATCTTTGAGAGCAGGATGTATACAGACTAGTTTGCTGTCCCAGCAGAATGAGCTGTATTGAGAGGGAAGAATTCATGAATTATTCATGATTTTCAGTCCACCACAATCCTTTAATTCCATCATTCAATGGCATTTTCTGAACAGCAGTGCCAGAGAAAACCATTTTGAAATACATGTTTATAAAATGAGGTCTTTGTGACTTATTAGGGATTACTAGGCTTGAATTAGTGTTGGCTAACATTCACAGGTACTGAACTGACAGGGAAATGTTCTTATATTTTGGAATCATTTACATGGTGGTTTGTTGTACAGTCCTACAATATTAAAATTCACTGAAACTATGGCTTAGCTCAGACATCATGCAAACCGTGGTTTATTTTCACAGTGGTTAGTTCATGAAAACCAGGATGCAGCTCACGAATGTTCACACAGAACCTGGTTTGCCTCAACAAATGTTGCTTTCCTTGCCTTCTCATTCATGGGTGTTGTAAGACAACAAACAACGCTGAGGTCTGTGTGTTCGCATTCAGGCATCACATACAACCACAGTTAAGACTAACAGTGCATTCCTGAGAGGAATGCCTGCGCTGGGCTTAGGAGGCAAACTAGCGGCGTTGTGAGGGTTGCATGGAAGATACCCCTGTGAGGGTTGCATGGAAGATACGCCACCTAAAAGGTGGCATATCTCACGAAAAATAAAAGGGGGCATTCCCGAGCCGAAACGGCTCAAGAGGGAGGACGCCTAACTGCGGCCCCGGCCCCCAGCTAGCGCTGGAATGCCCCAGGAACGCCTCCCAGGGTGCTGGAACGCCTCCCGGGGTGCCGCTGTGGCCTGTGCCAGCGGCCGGATGCTGGCGGGAGGCTCCGGCGGCATCCAAGCCCAGCACTGCCGCAGCGGCAGCCAGGGACCAGTATCTGGGCCTGCACACCGGGGCTGGGGCCACTAATGCCAGCGTGCACCTTCTGGGCGCTGGCGCTGTGGGCCCTTGTGCTGGCGGAGGCCTTCATCGGCCTCCTAAGGGCTTTGGTAAGCATCCAAGACAAGTTTAAATTTCTGTTCCCACCGTGCCGCCTTTCTCTGCTGCATTTGATAAGCCCAGACCGGCACTCTCTCCACGCATGCCCAGTCGGCGCTCCAAGCAAGGACGGCGATTGGTCCTGCGTTAGTAAGGGAGGTGGGGGAGTGTGGGGGTCGGCTGGCAGCAGGAAGTGGGCTGGCTGCAGGAAGTGGATGGAACACACATTGCATGTTCCCACTTAAAGGCACCGGGTGTGGAGGACGCTTTATTTTTTTAATTCGCCGTATAAGCAGATGTGCTTAACACGGCGAAATTGTGCTCTGGAGACGTCCTTGGAATCCTTCGGGTGAGTTGAAGTGGGAACATGCAGGGAAAGCCAGCAGAATTTGGAGCTGCAAATGTGCAGTGCGGACATGGCCCTGGTTTGACGGACCTCACTGTCCAGAGTTAGTGGAGCAGCCTACATTCACACTATCATGCTAACCATAGTTAGTTTAATTAAACCGTGGTTTCACACAAACTCTGACCTATTTGTCGAAGGCTTTCACGGTCAGAGTTCATTGGTTCTTGTAGGTTATCTGGGCTGTGTGACCGTGGTCTTGGTATTTTCTTTCCTGAGGTTTCGCCAGCAGCTGTGGCAGGCATCTTCAGAGGAGTAACACTGAAGGACAGTGTTACTTCTCTCCTCCCGTTCTTCTCTCCTCCCGTTTTATTCTCATTGTACCCCTGTAAGATAGATCAGGCTAAGTGTGGGACTGGCCCAAGGACACCCAGCAAGCATCCATGGCGGAGAGGGGTTCCAATGGGGGTCTCCCAGACCCAAGTATGACATTTTAACCACTATACTATGCTGGCTGGCTGGCTGTGATCTTCTGAAGTAAAAAAAATTCTACGCAGCAGAAAAACCTGATGTCGTATCTTTGCATTGCACAAACGCTCACCAGTTCATCTCATATGGTAAGCACCAGTCACAGTCAGGCAGCCAATTTATCAACACACTGCGCGGCTGCTCAAGATATACTTGTTCCTGTTCCTGTTCCGCACCTTATTTTTTCAACATATCCCTACCACAGTACAGAGTAATCAGCTGCATTCTTATGCAGCCTGATTGAATTACTTCTCCTCTCTCCTCCCTCTCTGCCTCTTGTCGTTGTCTCGCGCTGCTGATCCACAGCAAATAACTAAAACAATGAATAAAGCACCTACACATATAAGACTCTCCAAAATCCTACTATTCAATGGTCATTCGAGTCCTTAGCAATACTGATGTTAATGGCTACTAATGTGTTGTGATCAGCAGCATTTCACACATGTGCAGTTTCACAAAGTCCCATAAGTTTATGCCTCCCATGCATCTTTTCTATTTTTTCTAGTGTCTTTAGATATTTTAAAAAAATTGAAATTAACAATTCAAGAAGTGCCCAAACATGGGTAAAAATCTGTCACATAATCCAACTGACTTGGAAAAGTGATTCTTTATGCTTTTTAGCCAAGTGACTGCATCATGAGCAAGGACCGCTATCATTGGCTGCTTTCATGTGCGGGTTTTTTTTGGGGAGGGGGGGAGAATAGACGAAAGCTAAGTGCAACTCCCATAGTAATGAACCCACCAATTTACAGCTTCCTCATAAGTCGAGCTCTCTGTGCCCTGCCTGCAGAAGTGAGGCAGATGGCAACCAGAGACATGGCATTTTAGTGGGAGCACTTTGCCTGTGGAATTCTCTACCCCTGAAGCTGACCTAGTATCTACCTTACCCTCTTTTAGCCACTAGGCAAAACAGTCCTTTGTATCCAGGCTTTTATCTAGGGAGCAGCCTAAATAGCTCAGCTTAATCTGGGCTTGTCAGAGCCATGGGTTGGCCATGGTTAGTACTTGGGTGGGAGACCACCAAGGAAGACAGGGTCTGCTAGGCAGAGGAGGAAAGCAATGGCAAACAACCTCTTCTCATCCCTTGCATGGAAAGGCCATCTGTAGGGTTGGCAGGTCCCTCTTCGCCACCAGCGGGAGGTTTTTGGGATGGAGCCTGAGAAAAGCAGGGTTTTGGGAGGGGAGGCACTTCAATGCCATAGAGTCCAATTGCCAAAGTAGCCATTTTCTCCAGGTGAACTGATCTCTATTGGCTGGAGATCAGTTGTAATTGCAGGAGATCTCCAGCTGCTACTTGGAGGTTGGCAACCCTACTCATGCATCAGTTGCAACTCAACAGCACATTCTTCTTTACCAAAGTGCTGATCTTTATAATTCTTTAACAATCTGCTGCTAGCCTGAAGACTGTTAGGAGAATGATTTCATGCTCTGGATTTTTATGCTGTTTTCATGCTTCCGGGTTTTATGCTGTTTTTATGCTTCTTTTTATATTTCTGGGCTTTTATTGTCTGGGCTTTGCTAATGTTACTTATTTCATGTTTTTGGTATTTTATCTTGTTTTATTTTGTGAGCCACTTCAAGCTGGTTTCTAAAGAGGCGGGATGCAAATTTTCTTTGAAAAATAAACTCTAAAGCCTCGGTTGCTAAGGAAGGCAATAGATCATAAAGATACAAGCGTTTTCCACAGCCACAGCATAGCCACAAAGCCGTTCACGAACTGATTAATGGTGCTGAGGCAAGGAGATCCGGGGCTGAGCACATGCCTGATCACAGCTGTTGAAAATTAAACGTCAAACATGTTCACCACAAAGTTCTCAGCATCCCTGTATCTAATGCCTTCTCTGTTATTTAATGCAGACGCTCTGGCCAGGCCCCAGAAGATACTTTTAGGTGTATCCAAGGGCTTGGGCACAGCTAGTAGGATTTTTGACACCCATGCCAGACTGCAAACTGCTTTTGAAAAGCTCCACAGTTTCAAAAGTGATTTTCCAGGTGGCATGAGCGACTGGTGTTTGAAAGCCTCCTTGAGTGCCTGGAGCTCTTTTGTGGTTTTCATTATTAAGATCATAAGAAAAGCCCTGCTGGATCAGACCAAGGCCCATCAAGTCCAGCGGTCTGTTCACACAGTGGCCAACCGGGTGCCTCCCGGAAGCCCACAAACAAGACGACTGCAGCAGCATCCTACCTGTGTTCCATAGCACTTAATATAATAGGCATGCTCCTCTGATCCTGGACAGAATAGGTATGCATCATGACTACTATTCATTTTGACTGGTAGCCGTGGATAGCCCTATCCTCCTTGAACATGTCCACTCCCCTCTTAAAGCCTTCCAAGTTGGCAGCCATCACCACATCCTGGGGCAGGGGTTTCCACAATTTAACTATGTGTTGTGTGAAGAAATACTTCCTTTTATCTGCAATACTTCCTTTTATCTGTTTGGAATCTCTCACCCTGCAGCTTCAGCAGATGACCCTGCATTCTAGTATTATGAGAGAGGGAGAAAAGCTTCTCCCTGTCCACTCTCTCCGTATTATACTTTATTATCACATATTATTATATTGTTTATATTATGAACAAATCTTGTGCAACTAACTGGCCAAAGGAGCTTTTTCTGTGCAGCAAATGTCATAACAGCTATGACAAGACGGAAGAAACTAGACACTTTCAAACATGGATCCAACGCACTAGCTACTCAAATAGAACTGTGGGGAGGGGGGGGACCACATTAAAAATGACCTATTTCTCTCTCTTTAGCTAAAAAGTACCTGTATCTCTGAAATAAGCAAGAAACATCCGAAAAGGAGAGAACAGAATGTTCTTGTGCTCAAAATGATCAGAAGATCTTGGAGAACAATTTTGAAAAAAAGATTTTAAAACAATATTTGGAGGAACTTTTTGTATGTAAGCCATGGTAGTTTACATTCTATACACAGCAAAATATCTGTGAACAAATTTGTTTCTGCTCTAGTCTTGAACTATGTCTGGGAACATGGCTTGCATGATATAACCATGCATGGATGTACAAGCAAATGAATTGTCACTGAAAGAAGGGAAAAGCTTACCTGAGTTTTGTCGTGTTTGACCCTGGATACTGTTCTTTATCACAGATGCCTGTATTTTCAGTATTATAAGCTGCTGTTCACATTCACCACATTGGAGGCTACTCTGTTTTATGCAGGGAAGCCCTCAGTTACCCATCTGGAACCAGAGCAGATTACATGGGTACATTTCACAATAAAGACACTGACATTTTGTGGTTTCAGGAAGGATGACCCAGATGCAAATCATTTTGCAATCCACAGTTGTTGTGGGAGGAAGCCTTACATTTTGACTCACACCTAAGAATCACTCCCGAGATTCCTCCAGCCTTCTGGTAGCCATTCCCCATGACAGCTTAAATGAAGGCCAGGCACGCTGTGTTCATATTTCAAATGGCTCAGCTGTAGAAATATAGCCTAGGCTACATGGATTGAGGTCTAAAAGATCATAGTTCCCTACTGTACTGACTTTAATATGTCTCTGTGGGATAGGTTCATTCAGACATCCTCACTGTCCTCATTCATTCCAGATTGCTTTTGACTAGGCAAAGAATTCAGAAAATATAACTGTTACAGAATGTTACTGTTAAAAACTTTTTTCCCTTTTAGCATCACAAAAGACATACCACTGATAACAGTGCAACTGTGATGTAGTTTGGTATGAGTCCCAGATCACCTTTTGTAATGAGAAAAATATTTATGTAAATGCTAATTTCACAGTAGAAACACAAGTTGCTGAGATACAAAATAGTCTTGTCCACTATTTATATATTGAAATTGTCAAGAATTCTATCTAAAGGTAGCAGTTTATTTAGACATAGAACCCAACAGTGCTGTAAAAGACATGTGCCTGTACAAAGTGAGCCCAAAAGATAGCAATATGTTTTCCACTAAACAAACAGAACACAACTAAATATGGAATACAATCGAATGACTACAGTAAACCAAGGTTCCCCAAATTTATTGAGCCTGTAGTCACTTTTGGAATTTTGAGAATATTTAGAGAGTGCCATCACAAAATGGCTGCCATGGAGGGAGTGGTCAACAACAAAATGGCTGTCACTGGTGCTGGGGCCACATATAAAAGTTCCAAGCCAAGTTCCTTCCTGTGATGGAGATACCTGTTTCTAACTGGGTGTTCCATGTGATGCTTTGTAAGTTCTTCCAAAGTACCACTTGCTCCAATGAGGTGGAAGAAAGTCAGGATCAGTTCGTTTTAAGAATTGTTTGATTTCAAGAGCCAGTGTTGTACAGTGGTTAGAGGGTGAGACTAGGATCTGGAGACCCGGGTTTGAATCTCTTTAGGATTACACTGTTTGGATTACCTCAGTTTTTTATGTGTTAAGAATATTTATGTGTTAAGAATTGCTAATTCTATGTGGAAAAGTTAACCAGAAAGTAGGATAGAAACTACAAAACCAATTCCAGTAACAACAGAGTCTGAAGTAACTGGCTTTCAGATAATTAATTAGCAAATCAATTAATTACTTACTCCTTCTGACCCCACAGTAAGTAAGTATTCACATAAGGTCAGTCTTGAAAAAGAATGTACCATACTTTAGCACAAGTCCAGGTTTGGTCTGTTTTCAAAGAAACAGGTCTTTCTAACTATGGTATTTGGAATAGTGTCCTGACCTGCATGGTCCAGGCTAGCTTGATCTCATCACATCTTGGAAGCTAAGCAGGGTCAGCCCTGGTTAGTACTTGGACAGAAGACCACCATAGAAGTCCAGGGACACGATGCAGAGGCAGCCAGTGGCAAACAACCTCTGTTTACCTCTTGCCTTGAAAACCCCACAGGGTCACCAGTTAGCTACAACTTGATGGCACTTTCCACCACCATTTGGAATAGTGCAGTCCTGAGCTCGGTGGGCAAAGAAATCTGTTAATTCATTTTGTGGCCACAGAGATTCTACGCTGGTTAATACCAAGAGCAAACTTTGCTCTCACCTCCTCCTTCCTGCTCCCTCTCAAGATGTTAACTCAGCTATATATGTGTTAGTGAGAGAGAGATCAACAAACCCACATTTATTTGAGCGTGGGATCTCTTTGTCTCTAGATAGACTTTGCTTTTAATCATCAGCTTCTCCCCATAATGATGGTCTTAGAGAAAAGGGAAAGGCAGGTGAAGAGCAGAGGGATAAAAATGTGTCCATATAAAAAGTTAGAGATCTGAATGTCCGTGAAGTATTCCTTTCTAAAATGCTAATATAAATACTAAAGTCCTAGCCTTTTTGTCTTCTGTTCAACAAATAATTATCCCTAGAAAAGATGCAGTAGAAGGGGGGGGGAAGGGATATTCTCAGCAAATTAACAATTGAATTCAGTTAACTTCTGGGCTATTGGCACATTCACCACACAGCTGTGCACATTTGGTTTATTTTCAGCATACAACATAATTGTTTAATACTCAGCACTATGTATAGCTTTTCTTGGTAATGAAATCATTCTTGACTACAGAGAAACAAAGAAAAAATACATGCTCCCTGAACCAGCTTGTCTTTTTTTATGGAGAATCAATGGAGAGTCTGTTGTTGGCGTTAAGTGATGCTGGACCGAACTCGAGTAAAGATGGGTGAACCTCTGACGATTTAGAGTTCAATCTCAGTTCATGTAAACATTCAAAGGTTTATTGGGGTATTTGAATGTATGTAAAGCATTTGCGTCCCACCCTTTTTGACTTGGAAAATGATGGGGTTTTTTTCGATTAGCTTGAGAGTCAGAGTGTCAGACTAGAGAGATGTGCCATGAAATTCACTGGGTGATCTTGCACCAGTCGCTCAGCCTAACCAATCATGGCATTGCTGTGAGGGTAAAATGAAGGACAGGAGAATCATGCATGCAACTCTGAGCTGCTTCAAAATAGGACATGCCAAGGGGAAATATATCAGATGTGCAGCCAGACAGGCATAAGAAGATTTCGTTTTTTAAAAAAATCAGTGATGATGGCAGCTGCCTCCTCAAAGTGGTAATGCTCCAAACTCCATACAGCTCTGCCCACTCAAGATGCCCTCTGGCTAGGGTTGCAAACTCTGGGTTCAGAATTGGAGATTTGGGGTGTAGCCTGGATATGGTAGGGCTTGGGAAGGGGAGGGACCTCAGCAGGGCACATTGCCATAAACTACACTCTCCAAAGCTGCCATTTTCTCTAGAGGAACTGATCTATACTGTCTGGAAATCAGTTATAATTCCGAGAAATCTCCAAGCCGCACCTGGAGGTCAGCAACCCTACTTCTGGCATAAGAGGGCTTTTACAAGATCACTATTACCCTTATCATTCCATTCATAACAATGTTCCTTTAACAGTATGACTACTATCATGTTAGGGTGCTTAAAGGGGGGGAGATGAAAAGTAAATTAAAATAAGTTAATATCAATTCAAGCAAAGTATTCACTATTAGTAGCTGTACACTTCTGATTTTAAAAATATCTGCTATTATTCAGTATATAGTTCATAGGCATTAAAATACACAGGTACTTATGTTTGGCTAACAAGTCATAGCATGGAGCACTCTAGGAGCATATTCAGTCCTCATCTATCCTTTTCAGAGGTTTTCTTTAGGGTTGCCAGGTCACCCCCTCCTCCGGTGGGAGGTTTTTGGGGCAGGGCTTGGGTGCTAGCGGGTTGAGGGGGTTGAGTGGTAAAGCAGCCTGTTGCGATGCAGAGCTTCCAGGTGTAAACCAGAAGTGACATAATAATGCTGTGTATGCATGTAATCCTTGCTCCTGAGCTGGCCGATGGATTGGTGGGCAATTGCCCGCCAATCTAAGCAACCTGGCAACCCTAGTTATCTTGTGGTTAATTTATGTGGTTTAAGTCATGTTTTCCTGCATATCTGGAGAGTCCCCTGAGTATGTAGAAGCCCTTACTTTGTCTGGGATGGCCTGATGATTTCAAAGGGCAAGACTACTATGAGTGGCTTCTGCCATGCTTCCCCCATATGCTACCCTTCTACTATAAACAGAGATTAGGGGTGGGAATCATATTAGATCAATTCTCAAACTTTGCCATCTCCAAGTGCTCTACAAGTAAAAGAGAAATTATTTAAAATGAAATTATTTAACTTAATCAGCAAATCAACTATTCTCTGAATAGACCACCATATCGTGAAAATCCACACCTTTTGATATGGCGATGGCGCAAATCACACTCTCAAAATGCACACCTGGCAGGCTCCTACTCCACAGAAGTCTAACAGAGGGCTACTTTCTGCCTTGAATCTTTCTGCCCCACCGGTCTTCACAAATAAAACACTCAACTCCTTCAATATAATTTTATTTAATGTGAGGCGCCCCCTGAGCTCCCCTTTCAACCATTGCAGCTTGTGTGCTCAAGGGACCGCATCACGATTCATGCATACCGAGCGAGATACTGCTTTCCAAAATGTTCAATTTGAGATTTAATTTTCTCCTTAGTCCCTTTAGTTATTTTACCTCAGTAGAAATGAGACACCAGAGGTTTTTTCAAGTTAACAACCAAGTAACAGAGATTTATTAAACACTGTATAAGGGATAGAATTGGAGGGAAAACTGAATGTAGGGAAGGCATAGAACCAGAGCTAGTTTATAAGTTTTACTACAGAGAAGGCATAGATCTTAGATGGCTTAGTTAGTACAGAATTACAATTCTTAAAATAAGTTCCCAAATTCAGTTCACAGAACTTCCTATAGATGTTCCTATTCAGACACTGCTGCCTAGCTAACCGGGAAGTATGGAGATTACACAATCTCTCTCACCCCAGAGAACAAAGAAGTATGGAGATTGTTCCTCAAATCTCTCTTCCAGTTCTCTCTATAGATCTACTCCACTTTTACGGCAGTAATCCCTTAACAAAACCCCGTATCTAGAATATCTCCTTCCCAGAGCCTATTCCCTTTCAGTGACCTGAGAAAGGGTCCCTTTCCTCCCAGTCTCTGCCTGTCACTCCACAAGAGTTGTTTCACAATCATTTCAGCAAATCTGAACCCTCAGACTCCCAGAGTCAAAAACAGCTACAGAACACGCAGGTTACCAAAAACAGACTCCCTCCCTTTTTTTCAGAAAAGAGAGAGTGAGCTCCTTAGCTCTGCCCACTCCCTGCCAGTTTTTTTCTCTGAGCTTCTCTCAAAGATTAACTCTTTGTTCATCACAGACCACGAGTCCTCAGAAGAAGGGTTGCCAGATCCAGATTGGGAAATACCTGGAGATTTGAGGGTGGAGACTGAGGAGGGCAGGGTTTGGAGAGGGGAGGGACTTCAATGCCATAGACTCCAATTGCCCGAGTGGCCATTTCCTCCAGGTGAACTGATCCCTATCGACTGGAGATCAGTTGTAATACTAGGAGATCTCCAGCTGGTACCTGGAGGATGGCAACCCTAGTCAGCACTCTGGCCTGGCCAAAGGAAACTGCATCAGACGAGCCTCAGCCAGTACCTATGCCACTAGCACCAGCACCATATTTGGCAGCATACCGTTCCCAAATCCTTGGGCTGGCTCCTGAAATGCTGCATAGGGCTGTTGATTCGGTTCGGCCCGAACTGAAAATCAGCTGAATTTCCCGTGATTCAGTGGTTTTTAGTTCGGGAGGAACCGAACTCAAAACTGGCGGGCAACCGGGGGGGCCAAATTCAGCGAGTTCGGGAGTTCGCGAATAAATTCGGCAAATTCGGGCCATCAGTAAGCAGCATAACCGTCAGTAAGCAGCATTCTCCTCCCCCGGCCAATCGGTGGCCAAGCTGGGTCTTCTTCTGGCCAATCAATCAGGATTGAGTAAAGGAGGAATCAGCTGATGTGCGGCCCGGCCAGGGAGAGAGAGAGAAAGAGCGAAATCCTCGTGTGTGGGGGGGGTGCTTGTGCACATTCGCTCCTTTCTGTGGCTGCAGGGGGCATATTTTTTGGGGTACAGACACAAAACTTTCAGTGGAGCTTCAGATGAAGCTTCTTAAGATACCCCCCAAGTTTTGTAAACATTGGGTCAGGGGGTCCCGGGATATGGGCTCCCCCCCTTTTTCTTTCCATGGCTGCAGGGAGCGCATTTTTGGGGGTACAGACCCCAAACTTTCAGTGGAGCTTCAGATGAAGCTTCTTAAGATACCCCCCAAGTTTTGTAAACATTGGGTCAGGGGGTCTCGAGATATGGGCTCTCCCCCTTTTCCCTCCCCCCCTTTTTCCATTTATGTGGCTGCAGGGGGTGCTTTTTTGGCGATATAGCCCCCAAACTTTTAGAATAGCTTCAGACAATTATTCTTAAGATACCACCCAAGTTTTGTAAAGATGGGCTCAGTGGGGGCAGAAATATCTCCTCCCCCCTTTTCTCTTTCCATGGCTGCAGGGGGCGCATTTTTGGGGGTGCAGATCCCAAACTTTGAGCGGAGTTTCAGACAAGTGTTCTTAAGATACCCCCCACGTTTTGTGAACATTGGGTCAGGGGGTCACGAGATATGGGCTTTCCCCTTTCCCCTTTCCCCTTTTCCCTATTGGGATGAATGGATCAGCCGATCCTGTGTGCATCTCCACTCCAGAGCAAAACGTCCCGTGCCTAATTGGAATCATCTTGGATTACAAGTCCTCCCCAGCCCCTTCTGATGGAACAGAAGACAGCCACAGTAAGACCCCTTTGGGGGCTTTAATCTATAATTTTTCTCCTGTGTATGTGTGTGTGTGGGGGGGGAGCAGAGTCTGTGTGTGTGTGGGGAGGGAGCAGTTTCTGTGGGTGGGGGGGAAGCCAAAGGGGGCTTTCGTCGGTTCTGCCCGGGGTGTGTGTTCCCCCTCTCGCTCCCTGGTTTGAGGGGGGAGGTTTCAGTTGTGTGTTGCAAAGGTGTTGTTTTACAAGGTTGTGTTGTTTTGCAGTTGTTTTGCAGTTGGTTTGCAAACGTCTCAGCTGTTGTCGGGGCTGGGAGCTTTGTGCGTGGGCGGCAAGCTCTGCTGAGAGATGCACATTAAGGGTGGGGGGACCCCTTTCAGGGCCCATATCTCAGCCCCCCCTGACCCAATCTTTACAAAACTTGGGGGAGTCTTTCAATAAACGTCCTTTGAAGCTCTGCCGAAAGTTTGGGACCTCTAACCCCAAAAATGCCCCCCAGAGCTGCGGAAAGGCGCAATTGTGTTTTTAATGGCTTTATTCGGCCGAATTTTTTTCCAAACTTTGAATTCCTGCCGAATTGAACGGATCCGAAGTGGGGGAGTTCGGCATATCCCGAATCTAAACGGGCTGAATTCGGCCGAATCCGAACTATACCGAATTTTTTTAAATTCAACAGCCCTAATGCTGCTCCTGGGGCTGCTGGGAGTGTGGCGATACCACACATTTAATTAGCATCACTTATTTGACATGAAGAATTTGATTTCTCTTGACAGAAAAACTGGAAGTGTGCATGTTTACAGATGCACATGTAACATACATGCACAGAGATCCTTTTTCTGAACTGGAATGATTAGCCCAGGTGTTTTAAGGCTCATCTGTTTTTAGACATGGCTACCGAATCACAAGCATGATATGAAGAAAAGCCAAGTAAAAGAAAACAGTGCCACTGTTGAGCATGAATCCAGACTCTTCACAGGCCCTTGCTGCCAAGAAAGAGACCCTACACATTTGAATGAGCTGGTAATCTCTTCCCCTCCCATCACCGGAGAGCTCGGTCGGTTTTGGAGGACAGGAGTATTCCTTTGCTGCTTTTCCTGTGAGGCCAACCCATGTGCTGTTTAAAACGACTCAGTATGGCTTTATATAGATGTGGTCTTTACTGTTCCAAAAGAGCAATAACCATGTAACATATGTGTGTAAAGCTTGCAGCCAATGAGGCCTCTTATTAAATGCTGTGCGTCAAAGCTCCCGTAAGAGATCAATACTGATTTTTATGTTCTGAGCTTGAACACTCTGTCAAATATTTAATGAAAGAACTATGCAAAGATTTTTTAAAGAGATACATCCAAATCGGGCAGTAACTAGAGACTAAGATCCAAACACTCTCTTCTTCCAATTCTCCCCACCCCCGTTATGCTCCCTCTGTCCCTCTCCTGCTTACTTGGAAGATATTATTGTTTTATATGGCACCTTCCCAAGACACTCAAGCAGGACAGTAAAATTATTCACCAATTTTACTGTGCTCTTCCCACCAGTCAGTTATTTTTCAAGCTCTCCATGCTCAGTCATGTCTCCCCTCCGCCACCATGCCACCATCTCCACTTCTCACAAATCTCACTAGGGTTTCTTCTCTCCAACCCCCACATCCCACCCCATTCATTGCTGGGCAGGATCTGGAGGGGGAGAGGAGAACAAACTGAGGCCAAGCTCAACAAAACTCCTGCTGAGTAATAACGGTCCTTTTCCACCCACAGATGGTCAGGCCAAAAGAATGAGAGCTTTATAAGACAGACGGCATGCTGGTGCTAGGAATCCTGTCTGCCCTGCCCTCTGCAGGAGTTTTTCATCACCACAGAGCAGGAGAGCTCTGCTGTGAGCCAGCTCATATAGATCAGAAAGTGCTGAATCAAATAAATAAAGAACACTTGAGGATGTGTCTACCCAAAAACAGAGAATGTTAATATGATAGATCACTAAAAAAAATGTAGCAGCCTTGCCAATGCTTATGTCAACACAGTTTTCTACCAGAGGCAGCTAGTGAGCCAAAATGGATGGAGAAAGACAGATCAAGAAATGTTGGGCTCTGAATAGTCTTGGGCTCCTAGGCCATTTATTCTTGGGTACTTGGCCTCGCATTCTCCGCCAGACTGCTTCGGGGATTCGTTGGAGTTATTTTTGATTTTTCCGACCTTCAAAAGTCACTTTGCGGCCACTGTGCACTTGTCTAGTGTTTTCAGGACCCTGTTTTGCCATGAATTTAAAGTCTACTCAGAGCCCAAATAGCTGCAAGTTGATGCCATTTCTGTGCATAGCTTTAGCTTCGGGTTTCTTTCCCCACGGCCATACTCGCTTGTCCCTCGCTTATCCAACCCCTCCCCTAGAAGCCATTTTGGTGAGTTCCAGCAGCAGTGTTTTAAGATCTTGGGGAATGAAGCCAGCTGTCCCCCTTCCCTTGACTCATACGCGTCCTCTCTGGTCAGTTTCAGCAGTGGGGAGGGGGTTGTTTGCCATGCTATAAAAAGCTTCATCTGCCCATTTCCATACATCAAGGGGCAGTTTTTGTTGGAAAATCTGCCCTTTCTAGGACTGTGTCACTTGCCTGCGCATTGAGAGGGGGAACTGACCACAGAGTCAGATAGATAGACAGGACAGGGGAAGGTCATCTCTAGTTACACCTTGCCCTCATTTCCTGCCCCTTTGATGTTTAGAGGATGTATTGTCAGGGAAACTTCCCTTCTCTCTCTCTTCCCTTTCACCCATCATCCAAGCAAGATCTAGGAGCCGGGCGCTCCGCACGTCCAGGCCTTCCCACCCCAAGATGGAGTGGAAGGCAGATGCCCTTTTATACCTAGAGAATTAGCAAGGTAGATCAGGATAGTGAACCCTCGTTTGTCCTTTCCTATCCAAGATGTATTTCCACAATAAATGTACTTTAGTTTGATTAGAGCAAATGACTGCTCCTTTTTTTATTTTTTCACACACACACGCACGTGTAGCTTCTGCTGCCGCTAAGCTTAAGGCACTCTGCTAAACACAGGAATATCTCCACGACAGATATTCCAACAGATTTCTCCTGGCCTGTTGGCAACCCAGTTTACAATCGCTACCAGTTTCTTGAGCACACTTTGCTGGGATTGGCTTGCCTTTCTTCTCCCTTGCTTAAAACAGAGATTGCAAGTTCTTCAGCGCAGGAGGCAACACTGCAATCACCTCTGTGGGTAGGGCTGTGCTTAAGAAACAAAACAAAAAATGGGACTGGCATTTTTGAAAGGCTTCAGTCTGCATCTCCTCCAGAAAAGTAGTGCAAGGATGTAATGGAGCATAATGGCTTAACAGCACCCCTTAATAAGAGCTGGACAAACTCCAGAAGCACTGTGCCTTGCTTGGGGAGAATGGGGGGTCCCTCCCAAAACTCAGGGCTCCCTGCTCCCCTTTTTTGGTTTCCAGGGCAATTTTAGCAGGAAAAAAATGCTAGAATTGTAAATATAAATGAAGAGCAGCCAAGGGAAAGACCCTGCATTACCTTGCCGCCGCCCCAAATTGAGGCAATTTACCACCAAGTTGCTGGCTGAGTGGGACAATACTTCCAGCCCTCCCCTTATAAGCGTCCTCTTGGTCAATTTCACATGAGTATTTGCAGACATCCCAGAGCAAACAGAGCTGAACTGACCGCCCCCCCCCCCCCCCGCCCTCTTGGTCAGTTTCACAGTGGGAGTTTTCTTATGATCTCTGCAGTGAAATAGTCAGGGGGGAAAATGGTGGAGGAGTCCTTCTCTTCTTTGGCTGTAAAATGGCCACTCAGTTCAGTTAAAATGAAATAGTCCCACTGCGGGGCTGGGGGGGGGGTGCTGGTGATGTATTTCAAAATAATACACTACTTAGCCAATTACAAAGCAGCGTTTTCAAGGGGAGGGATAGATAGATAGTATAATGGTCTCCTCCTCTCAGATGAACACACACATAAAAGCCTCAATTCCCACTAAACATTCTCTGCACAGTCAAGGTGGTGTAGGGTTGCCAACCTCCCGGTAATAGCTGGACAGCTCCTGCAATTACAACTGATCTCCAGCTGATAGAGATCAGTTCACCTGGAGAAAAGAGAGACCTGGCAACCCCAGGGAGGTGGACAAACACAAGCTCCTTCTCCCTCTACAGAAGACACACACAGGAGAGAAACATGGCCCTGTTTATGGAAAGCAATATGGCTTGCATTCCATTCTTATATACAGTATAATCTGAAAAAGAAGAACTGTCAATTTCCTTGTTAAATTGTAGCTTGCAGTTCCTTCCTAACTGGGTCAGCTGTGGCCACTGCTTGATCTCATCTCATCATAAAATGTGTGATATCTGGTCCCTGCATGAAATAACTGGATGAAATAACAGCATATCCTAAGATTGATATTGTCTGAAGAACCACTTTTTGCCTAGAGCAGCCTGTGTGTTTAGCTGGATTCCAAATCTGAGTACACTTTCAAAAATGTAATAGTTTTACCATGCTGGCATTCTCCTCCCCCTAAATAAGAGAGCTACTCAAAAATGTAAAATTTCTATCCCACAGGAAATACCAAATGAAATCATTTAATGGAACAAAATGTTTGTACTCTGACATTTTGTTCCAGCCTCTACAATCAAAGCTAAACATTGTGGTTCATTCTGTCATTTTCACTTTTCTTTCTGTTAGCACAGTGGCAAAACTAGCAGCTTTTACAGTAGGCCATAGGCACTGGCTCTGGATTGTTCTAGTATAATCTTGCCAGCAGGCCTTCAGCTTTGCAGACTACATCACCCATGATGCACTGTCAAGTCTTCTGGCAGTTGCTAGCATCTGTGACTAGCTTCTGTGGTGCCTCAGAAATCTCACTGAAATTAAAGTTCGAAGAGTAAATGGGAATGCAGTGTCTTAAGTACAACATGTCAATTGTAAGTAAATATCTGAGATACGCTCAACCTTTTGACTAGACATCCGCCTGAAACCATTTAACTGGAAATGTACAGGATTCAACCTGGGGACCGTATATATGCAAACCATCTGCTCTGTAAGTGAACTATGGCCCCTTGCCTAATTGGCCTCTATGTGACAGCTTAAAAAGGCAACCCAGACATTACTTTATTGTAACATATTTTAACTTCAGAACAATAATAATTATAAAGTGCGTGTAAGCTCCTGACCCTTCGAACCAGAAATCACCACAGAGTCGTATAGAATCCAAGCAGATGGCTTTTACTGGTCAAAAAGGCAATACAGTGCATACAGGGAACTATGGCAGCTATGAGAGTCTTACTAGCCGAACGATAATATAAGGCTGTAAATGGCGGGAGATTATACAACATCAGCATACACAGACAGAGTCAACTTTCCCAGGAGCAGTATTCCCAGGCCTTGGTATGTGTGGTCGGCCTTGAGGCTAGACAGTACAGTACCGACACAGAAACAATACTGAAACCGAGATAGCAGCCTGACATCCTGCTCCCCTTAAGGCCCCCTCCCAGTCGGCAAGGGGGATGGTCTATCCGGGTAGGCAGTGTGAAAGGCATCGATTAGTTTGGGGGCGGAGACATCTCGTGCGCGAACCCACTCGTCGTAGGCAGGGGGGAAGTGTTTCCAACGGACCAAGTACTGTAGGTTGCCATGGTGAACACGGGAGTCAAGGATTTTGGAGACTTCGAAGTGCTCTTTCCCCCCCCCACCATAATGGGCTGTTCGGGGGGCGGATCGGGATGCCATTGTGGAGAGGCCGTATGGGGCTTCAGGAGGCTAATGTGGAAAACGGGATGCACACGCCTCAGAGTTTTCGGGAGAGCTAATTCCACCGTGACAGGATTTATGACCCGTGTGATTGGGAAAGGGCCAATGAATTTAGCATTGAGTTTAAGGCACGGACGGGTGGAACGTAGGTTTTTGGTGGAAAGATAGACCAATTTACCCACTCGCAGTTCGCCCCCGGGGGAACGATGCTTATCAGCTTGTGCTTTGTATTTGCGCTTGGCTCGGTCGAGATTGCTAACGAGCCAAGGCCAAGTGGTACGGAGGGTGTGTGCCCAGGAAGCAACGTCAGGATCTCCCTCCCCCTCCACATTATTTTTGGGCGTAACAGGACCGAAATCCTGTCCATACACTGCATAGAATGGGCTAAAACCTGTAGATTGATGTACAGCATTATTGTAGGCATATTCTGCAAAAGGTAACAGTTCTACCCAGTTATCTTGGTGGTAGTTTACATAACAGCGTAAATAACATTCAAGGACAGCATTTACACGTTCAGTTTGACCATCGGTTTGAGGATGGTATGCAGTAGACAATCCTTGTTCAACCCCCACCAACTTGAGGAATGCTTTCCAAAACTTGGAAACAAAGCCACTGCCGCGGTCACAGATTATTTTGCACGGAAACGAATGTAATTTGAAGATATGTGTAACGAAGAGGCGGGCCATTTTTTGAGCAGAGGGGATCCCTGCGCATGGAACTAAATGAATTTGCTTGGAAAACAAATCAGTAACAACCCATAACACAGTTTTTCCCCCGCTGAGAGGGAGATCAGTCATAAAGTCCATAGCAATCACTTCCCATGGTCTGGTGGGTGTTTCTAGAGGTTGCAGTAGCCCCGGGGGTTTGCCTTGTGATCGCTTCACTGTGGCGCAAACAGGGCAGCTGCGAATAAAAGAGTCAACATCGGAACGCATTCCCCCCACCAAAATTGTCTGCGCAATAAGTGGAGAGTTTTTAGGAATCCAAAGTGTCCAGCTGTTTTTACTCCATGAGCTAAGTGTAAGACTTCTTTTCGAAGTGCCTTGGGTACATACAATTTAGAGTCTTTGTACCATGAGCCTCCTTGTTCTATTACCCCAGGGGGTAGGGTGTGAGTGGAGCGTTCAGAGAGGCAGTGGTTCCGAAGGGTATTTAAAAAGGATTCGGAGATGGGAACCTTGGCGGGAACCCCCCCCCCCCGGCTATAGTAGTCTGAGGACCCGCTATGGGGGTAGTGCTTACGTGCGGTGGTGCGCAGATTGTAGGCGGTAGGGCAGCCGGTGTGGTTGGAGGAGTGCAACCGTCGGTTCGTTGTCGTTGCGAGGGCGGTTGGGTAGCCGCTCGGGTTGGAGGTGCTGGAGAACTGGATCTGGGGTGCTGTTGCTGAGATCGGGTTTGCACGGCCAGTACAGGAAGGGTTCCCCTTTGCGTAGGGGTGAACAGAGAGTCAGTTGGTCTCTCGAGTTTTACCGGGTATTGTGGCAACCGGGAGAGGGCATCTGCGAGAACGTTTTGTTTCCCAGGAACATGTTTTAGGATGAAACGAAACTGAGCGAAGAATTCAGCCCAACGTTGTTGTTTTGCTGATAGTTTATGGGACCCCGTGAGGGCAGCTAGATTCTTGTGATCGGTCCAAACCTCGAAGGGGATATTGGACCCCTCTAAGAATTGTCTCCATAGAGTCAGGGCATGGTGAACGGCCGCTGCCTCTTTTTCCCAAATGGGCCAGTTCAATTGTGCGTGCGCAAATTTTCTCGAAAAGTAAGCGCACGGGTGAAGGAGGCCATCCGGACCTTTTTGGAGGAGGGCCCCTCCCATAGCTACATCGGAGGCATCGACTTGCACAATAAACATTTGGTTTGGGTCCGGGTGCTGTAGTACGGGTTCGGATGTGAAGAGGCGTTTGAGAGCCACAAACGCGGCTTGGCATTGATCAGTCCACAGGATTTTTGCGGAGGGTAAGGTAGCTGTGTTTGCTTTCCCTTTGGTTTTTAGTAGATCAGTAATGGGTAGGGCCACTTGTGCGAAGTTAGGAATGAATCCTCGATAAAAGTTTGCAAATCCCAAAAACTGTTGCACTTGCTTGCGGTTGGTGGGAGGAGTCCAATCGAGAACGGCTTGGACTTTGACAGGGTCCATGAGAAGACCTTGGTGGGAAATTATGTATCCTAAAAATGTGAGCTGGCTTTGATGAAACTCGCATTTAGCCAGTTTTGCAAAGAGTTGGTGGTCGCGCAGGCGCTGCAGAACTTCTCGGACTAGAGTTACATGCTCTTCCATGGTTTTTGAATAAATAATAATGTCGTCTAAGTAAACCACCACCCCGCGATACAGCAAGTCATGAAGGATTTCGTTGATGAGTTGCATAAAGACCCCCGGGGCCCCTTTCAATCCGAACGGCATCACGAGGAATTCATACATACCGAAACAGCTAGAGAAGGCAGTGAGGTGCTCATCTCCTTCGCGGATGCGGACTCGGTAGTAGGCTTCCACCAAGTCCAACTTGGAGAACACCCGGCCCTCCTGTAACTGTCCCAAAATATCAGATGTTAATGGGATAGGATAGGCGTTGGTTTGGGTAACCGCATTGAGTTTTCTGAAGTCAATGCATAAACGAAGGTCGCCCTCTTTTTTCCGGACAAAAAACGCGGGGGCCGAGTTTGGGGCATTCGATGGGCGAATGAACCCTCTGGCGAGGTTTTTGTCAAGGAAGTCCCGGAGAACAGTGCGCTCGGAAGCGCTCATAGGGTAAATCTTACTTTTGGTTAAGGTGCAGTCCTTGACCACCTCAATTGTACAGTCGGAGACCCGGTGGGGGGGTAAGGTATCACATTCTTTAAGGTCGAAGACATCCGCAAAGTCTCGATACACATTAGGTAGGACTGGAAGTGCTGGGACATCGGAGGCCAGTGCTGGTACGGGCGGATATAACAGTGCAAAGTTCTGCCGGTGCTGATTGCACATGGGGCTGGCGAAGGAGATAGTGTTTGTTTCCCAGTTAATACTGGGACTGTGTCCTTTAATCCAGTTAATACCCAAGACCACTTCAAAACGGATAGGGGCTATAGTGAAGTCTATTTGCTCCCAGTGGGAGCCAATTCCCATTGCTACCCCTACGGTGCGGTGATCAACTGGACCCCCCTGGAAATGGCTCCCGTCCATTTGGGCAAATTGGACGGGGGCGGGTAGAGCCTCAGATTCGGCTCTGAGTGCAGCAAAAGTGGCTTCGCTTATGAGAGTGCGACAGCAACCGGAGTCGATTAGTGCTTTGACGGGTAGTTGTGGGCCACCGTTAATGTGTTGTAAAACTGCATCTACGTAGACGGTGGAGTCCACTTCTTTGATTTTGGTAGGAGCATTCGGTTTAACAGGAGGATCCTGAGAGGTCTGTGGAGACGCTCCATTCACCACAGACCGGAGCCGTTTTTTGATAAGTCGAGGGGAGATTCCAGGTTTAAGGCTAGAGAATTCCAAGGATTTTCCTCATCCAAAGAGGGAAAGTTGTCCCCCAATGGGGCACTTGTAATCCGAGACCCGGCGGGGTCGTTGGTAGTAGGCAGGGAGGCTGGGTCTCTGGCATGGAGTGCAGAGGGTGTGGGTCTTCCCGGAGCTGCGCTGCGGGTGGCCGTGGTGCCTCTGCGTGGTGGACGACCTCTGGCGCGGGTCGTCGTGCTGGGACGAAATAATTCATGGCGGTGCGGGCAAACAGCTGCAAAGTGGCCCATTTCTCCGCAAGTAAGACAGGCACCCCTCTGAAATCGGACTTCACGTTCCTGGGGCGGACGTGGAGGATTTCGTGGGACGGGCGGTGGTGCCTTGGATTGCGGCTTTTGGGTGCCTTTTTCCTTGTGCTTTTGACGGACTAGGGAAATAAAGTGTCGGCGGCTTTCCACTTCCTCGGCCAATAGAATCCAGTCTTCAAGGGTATCGGGATCGCCCCGCATGTATGACCAGTTCAGAACGTCAGGGTGCAAGGCTTCCCTGAAATGATGAATTAGAGTGGTTTCGGGCCAGCCTACAATTTTGCTTGCCAGTCGTTGAAATTCATCGGCAAATTCTCGAACTGTAGCAGAGCCTTGTTTGAGTTGTAAGAGTTCCGTTTTGGCTCTTTCCCCCAGGAAGGGGTCTTCAAACCTCCTTCTTAGAGCAGTCATGAAGTTGTTGAGGGAACGAATAGCTCGAGAGCGGGTGTCAAACTGGAGGACCATCCAGTCAGCTGCTTTACCTGTCAGAAGGGAAGCTACATAACGCACCCGGCTATCTTCCGTGGGGAAAAGTTGTCCTTGTTCTCGCATATAACTGTCCACTTGATGCAAGAAACAAGGCAAAGTCTCGAGAGATCTGTCGTACGTAGTCCTCAATTTAAGTTGCTTCCAAGGACCGGGCGCAGGTTGGGCCGGTTGCACGGGTGGTCCGGGCGGAGGAACAACGGGAGCTCCGGGAGGCAAGGGTGGAGCAGGCACATTAGCAGGTGGTTGGGGTGGCTGGATGGGCACCCCCTGACCCGGTATCGGAACAGGCTGTGCTTGGGCTATCAGGGTTTGTTGTAATTGCCTGTTATCCTGAAGCATACGTTCCATTAGTTCTTGGAGTTGATCAACACGGTCGGAGAGCTCCCGATTCTGGGCTCGTAAGAGGTGAACCTCCTCACTTGGGCCACCAGTGAGATGAGGCTTACTGGTCCGGAAGCTCGTGGCCCATTGAGAGCTATCTCCATAAAGATCCTCGTCTTCAGAGTCTCCTGAGTCTAGACGTCGGTCAGCCAAACGGCGTGCGCGTTGGGTCGCGCGCGACGGGACAAACGCCGGGGAAAAAGACAGACCTGATAGCCCTTGTACAGTGCCCTTGGGGCGCGTATCCGTTCTCGCCTGATCCCTAACCCTTGCTGCTGCCGCCTTGGCTGCGTCAGCAGCCTCTCTCTCTCTGGCGACCTTAGCCGCTTCGGCGGCATCCTTATCCTCAAGAACTTTGGCGTTCTCAAGTCTTAGGGCAGCCTCCGCCGTAATGCGCGGTAAAAGTTCTGTTTCCAGGAGTGAGAGTATGGGGTCGGATTCCCCGCCCAGCAAGGGTTGTATTCGAACCGCCAGTGCAGGTGCATCGGCTCCAAAAGTCGAGGTCAAAGCCTGTGCCAAGGTGGCGACCGGGGTGTCCTTTGTACATTCCACAAGGAGAAGAGCGGTGTGAATAGCGATTCGCTTGGCTTCAGCCTGACAGCTGGCCGCATCCGGGATCAGGGAAAAACCCTCCGGCGGGGTTCCTGCCATGATAGAACTAGAGGAAAGAGTCTCTCGAGAAATAAGATTATCCAAAAGTCCAGTTAGTACTTGTAAATCTTCAGTTGCCAACCGGGCATCGTCCAGTAATTGATCCAAGACCTGAAGATCTAAACGAGTATCAGTATCCTCCGACGTCAACATCCAGAGAGTCCCTTTAAGAGATTGCCACTGCTCCTGTACCAGTTCCCTCAAGCGGCAAACCTCTAGGGTAGTTCTGAAGAGTTCAGCGACTATGTCCTGTAACAGGGTGGGATCCTTCCGAGAGGAATCCAGGATAGTAGGTCACTCGGAGAGCTTCTCAGCTCCCATCCAAGCGGCAGGCGAACCCCCCTGGGCTCCAGCCTGACTAGTAGTATAATAAAGAAGATGAGGGATAGCTGCCATAATGTAAGCTCCTGACCCTTCGAACCAGAAATCACCACAGAGTCGTATAGAATCCAAGCAGATGACTTTTACTGGTCAAAAAGGCAATACAGTGCATACAGGGAACTATGGCAGCTATGAGAGTCTTACTAGCCGAACGATAATATAAGGCTGTAAATGGCGGGAGATTATACAACATCAGCATACACAGACAGAGTCAACTTTCCCAGGAGCAGTATTCCCAGGCCTTGGTATGTGTGGTCGGCCTTGAGGCTAGACAGTACAGTACCGACACAGAAACAATACTGAAACCGAGATAGCAGCCTGACAGTGCGAGCAATACTCTGGAAGTTTGTTTTTATGCCTAGTTATTTGTCTCCTGTGACCCAACCAGGGGCTGCTCCATTCTAAGGAATTCCATTAGATCCTCAGACTCAAACCCCAGGTTATGTCCTATCTTTTCTTAAGGGTCAGGAGTAGACAAATCAAAATTAATTTAACCATTACCTGAAGTGTTTTTCACCAGCAAGTAATTACTCTGCACTGTGGGGTCTTTTCTTAGGTACTCTAAGCAGACATGATACAACTATTCACACATTTCTTTAACTATAATAAAACATACTTGTAGTACAACAACAAGAGCATTTAAGGATTAGAAAGTGCAGAGAGTAGCTAGATACTACATAGGACACGCCGCCCAATGGAGTCAGTTGGGTAGGCAAGACCCACATTATTGATCCTCTTCATGTGGTTGCTGTACTCACATACCACAGCCATGTGGGACAGTGGCTCTCACATGGCTGTGTGGGTGTGTGAAAAGGGAAAAAGACACATTGATGGAAAAGCATGGAACAAATAAATCTGTATAACAAAGACATTGCAAAGTAAATGGCCTTTGGTGTGTGAAAATCAACATTTGCTCTACATAAGGGATGTCAAACTCAATTGTTACGAGGGCCAGATATGACATATATGCCACTTGGCCGGGCCAGGCCATGCCTTGCCAGCCCAGATCGGCTGCCACGGCTGGCTCGCGGGCCGAATAAGAGCTCTCATGGGGCCAGATCCAGCCCCCAGGGCCTTATGTTTGACAGCCCTGCTCTACAGAGTACACTTAAGAAGAATCAACACAAGCAGAAGATACATTTGTGTCCCAGTCCACTTTATAGGCAGAATACCATCTCCATCAGGCAAAATACCATCTCCATCAGTTTCAACTGTTTGTTTGTTTTAATTTTTTTGTTTCAGTTTGTTTTTTATTTTATTTCTATCCCACCCTTTCCCAATGAGATCAGACTCAGGGTGGCTAACAACAATAGGTTCATATACTGTTATATAAACATAGTCATAAAACCTATATATATGGGTGATAATGGGTGATAATATATGGGTGGTAATAATATAAGGGAATTTTTTCTTTTAGGTAGTTTAAACTACCTAAAAATACCTAAAAGAAAAAATTCCCTTATATTATTATCACCCATCCCAGGGGAAATCCTCCTCCTATTGGTGAAAGAGTTTAAAAAAAAAACTCATACCAACAGCAGGGGACATAAAGCTCTAGCAGGGTCCAGCAGGGGAGGCAATTGATGTAAACCTGTGGCTGTCCTCAATCATAGGCCTGGCAGTAGGGCTGTTGAATTTTAAAAAATTCGGTATAGTTCGGATTCGGCTGAATTCGGCCCGTTTAGATTCGGGATATGCCGAAGTCCGAACTCCCCCACTTCGGATCCGTTCAATTTGGCGGGAATTCAAAGTTCGGGAAAAAAATTCGGCCAAATAAAGCCATTAAAAACACAATTGCGCCTTTCCACGGCTCTGGGGGGGCATTTTTGGGGTTAGAGGTCCCAAACTTTCAGCAGAGCTTCAAAGGACGTTTATTGAAAGACTCCCCAAGTTTTGTAAAGATTGGGTCGGGGGGGTGAGATATGGGCCCTGAAAGGAGTCCCCCCACCCTTAATGTGCATCTCTCAGCAGAGCTTGCCGCCCACGCACAAAGCTCCCAGCCCCGACAACAGCTGAAAAGTTTGCAAAGCAACTGCAAAGAAACACAACCTTGTAAAACAACACCTTTGCAACAGGGAAAACCAGAAGACACACAACTGAAACCTCCCCCCTCAAACCAGGGAGCGAGAGACTCGAGAGGGAACACACACCCCAGGCAGAACTGACGAAAGCCCCCTTTGGCTTCCCCCCCACCCACAGAAACTGCTCCCTCCCCACACACACACAGACTCTGCTTTCCCCCACACACACACACATACACAGGAGAAAAATTATAGATTAAAGCCCCCAAAGGGGTCTTACTGTGGCTGTCTTCTGTTCCATCAGGAGGGGCTGGGGAGGACTTGTAATCCAAGATGATTCCAATTAGGCACGGGACGTTTTGCTCTGGAGATGCACAGGATCGGCTGATCCATTCATCCCAATAGGGGAAAGGGGAAAGGGGAAAGCCCATATCTCGGGACCCCCTGAGCCAATGTTCACAAAACGTGGGTGGTCTCTTAAGAACACTTGTCTGAAACTCCGCTCAAAGTTTGGGATCTGCACCCCCAAAAATGCGCCCCCTGCAGCCACGGAAAGAGAAAAGGGGAGAGGCAATATTTCTGCCCCCACTGAACCCATCTTTACAAAACTTGGGTGGTATCTTAAGAATGATTGTCTGAAGCTATGCTGAAAGTTTGGGGGCTATATCCCCAAAAAAGCGCCCCCTGCAGCCACATAAATGGAAAAGGGGGGAGGGAAAAGGGGGAGAGCCCATATCTCGAGACCCCCTGACCCAATGTTTACAAAACCTGGGGGGTATCTTAAGAAGCTTCATCTGAAGCTCCTCTGAAAGTTTGGGGTCTGTACCCCCAAAAATGCGCCCCCTGCAGCCATGGAAAGAAAAAGGAGGGAGCCCATATCTCGGGACCCCCTGACCCAATGTTTACAAAACTTGGGGGGTATCTTAAGAAGCTTCATCTGAAGCTCCACTGAAAGTTTTGTGTCTGTACCCCAAAAAATACACCCCCTGCAGCCACAGAAAGGAGCAAATGTGCACAAGCACCCCCACACACACACGAGGATTTCGCTCGCTCGCTCTCTCTCCCCGCACATCAGCTGATTCCTCCTTTACTCAATCCTGACTGATTGGCCAGAAAAAGACCCAGCTTGGCCACTGATTGGCCGGGGGAGAAGAATGCTGCTTACTGACGGTTATGCTGCTTACTGATGGCCCCGAATTTGCCGGATTTATTCGCGAACTCCCGAACTCGCTGAATTCGGCTCCCCGGTTGCCCGCCAGTTTTGAGTTCGGTTCCTCCCGAACTAAAAACCACCGAATCAGGGGAAATTCGGCTGATTTTCAGTTCGGGCCGAACCAAATCAACAGCCCTACCTGGCAGTACATCTCCATCTGCTGAACTGATCTTAGTCCTGCAGGGCCTGGGGTCTCATCATTCAACAGAGAGTTCCACCAGGCCAGGGCCAGGGATGAAAAAGCCCTGGCTCTGGTCAAGGACAGCCAGATATTTCTTGGGCCAGCGACCCCCAGCAATTTTGTTTCCAGTTGAGCGCAGCGCTCTTTGGGGGGTGCACTGGGAGAGGCAGTCCCACAGGTATGATGGTCCCAGAACACGTAGGGCTTTAAAGGTCAGTACCAAAACCTTGAACTTGACCCAATACTCAATCTGGAGCCAATGTGACTGGCAGAGCACTGGTTGGATATGTCATGTCCATGGGGTTCTCATAAGGACCCGCGCTACTGCATTCTGGACCAGTTGTAGTTTCCAGAGTAGCTTCAAGGGTAGCCCTGCATAGAGCACATTATAGTACTTTAGTCTGGAGGTGATGGTTGCATGGATCACTGTGGCTTGATCAGGGTGGGACAGGTAGGGTATCAGTTGCCTGGCTTGGCGAAGTTGAAAAAATCCTGTCCTGGTAGTATTTGTGACCTGGGCCTCCAAAGAGAGGGAGGCATCCAGAACCACACCCAAATGCTTGATGGAGAAAGCTGGTGTAAGTTGAACCCCATCAAGGGTTGAGAACTGAAACCTCTGCCCTAGGGCTCCTCAACCCAGCCACAGGACCTCCATCTTTGATGGTTTTGGTTTCAGAAAACTCTGTTTTAACCATTTCACCATGGCCCCCAGGCACATGGCCAAGGTATCTGGGACACTGCCTGGCCAGCTGTCCATCAAAAATAAATCCAATAAATCAAATCAAACAGATACAGCAGGGTGTCATGCGCATATTGATGACATAAGAGCCCAAAACTCTGGACTAGTTGGGTGAAGGGACACATGTAGATATTGAAATGCATTGGGGAGAGGATCGCCCCCTGAGAGACTCCATATACCAAAGGGCATTGTGTCAAGACCCTCTGCCGTAGTGATACCCTCTGTCCCCAATCATGAAGAAATGAGACCAGCCATTGAAGGACTGTCCCATCACCAAGGCAGTAGGCCAATAGATCATAAATGACCATATGAAATGCTGCTGAAAGATCTAACAGCAGCAGGACCGACCTACTCCGATCCAGCTGTCTACAGGGATCATCTTAATGATCCTCTATCTGTCCCAGCAATTTGGTATGTCATAATGACATATGGGACCAAAGGTGAACCAAAGTTTCCAAGGCTCTGGAAGCCATCTTGGTGACCTGTGTAAAGCTTTGGACACTATAAGACAGAGATGGATTGTTTGCATTTCTCTGACCTCAAGGTGGGAAAGCTGGAACAATAGGGAGTAAATGAGCCTCCCTTGCATCCTTAATGAAGCACTCCAAGCAGACATCTGGAAATGATAGAAAAGAACCTTAACCCCATCAGCAATCAGAGTTCATTCACAGAACTCTGACCAGTCCTTTTGCATAGCTAATTTACCCTCCACCTCCATCTAACTTGCAGAGTAGAATAAACCAAGACAACTCCTGTCCACTCCTCCCTTCCAGGGACGATGTCTCAGACATCCTCACGCATCTGAAAATCTATACTAAAGTATTTACCAGTACTTAATCAGGCAAACCAAGGCATGATTTCTTGTTGCCATTACCTTATGTCCTTTCATAATTTAATATCTTAACCATCGGAGAAGTATTCAAACCTTTTGTCCCTGACACCCACCCCTTACATCCATAAAGTTATTTCCTTTCAAGAGACACTGGGTGTTTCTCTGCCGCTCAGCACTACTATCGTTGGGATGTGGCCATTCATCCAGATAGGTAAATATCGCCTTCAAGACCTCATATCTTTGTGTCCATCCCCTCCTCTCTTTTATTTCTTAGGCTCTTGAGTGTATTGGGTGTGTGATTTTATTACTGTATGTGTGTGTGCTTAAAACTATTTTCAATAAAATCCCTTAAAAATTATAACAATGCTTCCTTATTAAGGGTATTTCCACTGGTAAGCTTATCCTCATAAAAATTGGTAAAAAAGATCTCGTACCCCTCCCTCTCGCTAAGCTAGTCTCCAAAAGCTAATTCCCTCAACTCAAACGGAGATGGTTTGGAAGGGGTAACGGTCTGTGAGGGTGAGCAGCACAGTCTCCATCCCATGGCCAGTCCAGAAGCCAGACTGAAATGGATCCAGAGCCAATGTGTCCTCCAGGAAAGTCTGGAGCTGTTCTGCTGCTGCTCTCTCAACTACCTTACCTAGAAATGGAAGATTAAATACTGAGCAGTAGTTGGCTAGATCAGAAGGGTCTAGAGATGTTTCTTCAAGAGCAGTCTTACCACTGCCTTCTTCAGCCTTCCTGGGAAAACTGTCGAGCTCAGGGACAGATTGAGAATGTCCCCTAAAGGGACCCACACTCCCCCAGCGCTGACCTTAACCAGTCAGGATGGGCACAGGTCCACGATGGTAGGCTTCACAGCAGAGAGAATTTTGTCTACATCGATCTGAGAGAGTTGACTGAATTGGTCCAATATAGGACCAGAAGACAGCCAAGGAGCCTTCAGTTCACTTACTATATCGAAATTGGCGGGAAGGTCAAGGCGAAGCAAAATAGATCGCAAATGCCTCACAGCTAATGGTCAAATCACTAGTGTTTTGAACACCCTCCGAGGGGAACATAAGAAACCTAATTGCTCTAAACAATTGAGCCAGGTATGAGCTAGTGGATGCAATGCAGGATGCATAGTAAATTTTCTTTGTGGCCTTCACTGCCATCTCGTAGGTTCTCATAGCCATTCTACAAGCTGCTCTTGTAGTTTCCTTGCAAGTATGCCACCAAGCTTGCTCTAGTCGTCTAAGCTCCCACTCTAGTTGTCTAAGATGTCACTTGGATGGGAAACATGTGTGGGCCCCCAAAAAAAGTGGGGAAGAAGGATCATCTTGACCTATCTGCCACCTGATCACCATCTCAACACATTCGTCACTAACCAACTGAAATCATATGACATGCGTTTGGCCTTCTGTGAGTACTGTCGGTTTTACAAAAGTGCCCTTCAACATTCCAGTTCTGCCCCACTAATATTGATCTTTGATGAGAGCAGATATCAGCACAGGAGAACCAAATAAAGCATCTGTTATATACACATGCACCTAAATAGATCCATATGCACTCTTTTTTATACCCAGTAGGAAACCCATTTTCTCATAATGTCATCATAATACACCCGCACACACATGCACACACATTTGAACAAAAGGAAATCTCCAAAAATCACAGAGACTGCTCATGGAAGTTCAAAGAACATTAGGGTTGCCAACCTCCAGATAGTGGCTGGAGATCTCTTGCTATTACAACTGATCTCCAGCCCATAGAGATTAGTTCTCCTGGAAAAATGGCTGCTTTGGCAATTGGACTCTATGGCATTGAAGTCGCTCCCCTCTCCAAACCCCGCTCTCCTCAGACTGTGCCCCAAAAACCTCCCGCCGGTGATGAAGAGGGACCTGACAACCCTAAATATCATCTCTAATCAATGAGAGATTGTGGTTGGAGCCTGTACTCCCAGTTGGGGCCACCACAGCATTTCCAGGCAAACACAGAGTTTTTCCTCTGTGCTCCCTCCCCAACAACTCTCATAAGGACATAAGAAGAGCCATGTTGGATCAGACCAGTGGTCTATCCAGTCCAGCTTCTTGTCTCACACAGTTGCAAACCAGTTCCTCTGGTGGTGCAACAGTAGGACATAGAGCCCGAGGCCTTCCCATAACGTTGCCTCTTACCACTGGTATTCAGAGGTTTACGACCTCTGTGGAATGTGGAGGTTCCTGTTCATCTCCAAAAGCTGGGCAATCTTTACATAATGTAAAGGGACTTGCAGATCCAGACTTTCAATTAATTAGTTAGGCAAGCTGTCCTGAAGGAACAGCTTCAGGGAGCATAGAGGATTGTGGTGGCAGGTTTTTGTCCCAAATTTCTAAGGGCATATCTACAAAGTGCCGTTTGATTTAAGCCTTGAGCCAAGTCTGTGGAACCCCAGTTAGTGCCTTGACATCATGTCCACACACAATCTGGTAAGTTCGGAAATAGGATATAGGAGATAAGAGAAAACACATTTGGTTTGGGTTTAAAGTTTAAGTCCTTGTTCCAGTTGTGTTTGTTATGCTGGAGCCCATTATGTGACACTGTTTTGCGTTATCCAAAGCTGTGGCAAAGCACATCAAAAATGCACTTTGAAGAGCAATGTAACTTCATATCCAAAACAAATACTGGCCTAGGGTAGAGAGTACAGAAGAAGCAGGTATTTTGAATTAGAAGTTCTGCAGGGAGTTGGACTCTTCAAAGATCCAATTAGCTGTCAAATTATCTCTCACACAATGTATACAAATATTCCTAACCAAACTTCACTGGAAAATGGATTCTCAATGCTTCTATTTACCTAATAGTTGACACAAGGATAACAACACACATACAAATTTAAAATAAAAACATATGGGGATTTTCCCCCCCAAAATGAATTCAAAACAGATGTGTTCTTTAATAAAATTTCTTCACCTAGCTTTTTTCTTCTTCTAAAATATTTCTCTCTCTCTCTCTCTCTCTCTCTCTCTCTCTCTCTCTCTCTCTCTCTCTCTCTCTCTCTCTCTCTCTCTCTCTCTCTCTCTCTCTCTCTCTCTTCTCGACAAAAAATATAGAGATATGATGCTACAAAGTGATATTCCTTTGAATCTGCCAAAGGTAATTTTCAACAATGGCTGTTACGGCACTAGGTATTCCCAGCGATGTATCAAGAGTTTGGAAATGTTATAAAAAACATTGCTTTGAAAGGGTTTTTGGATACCATGGCTAAAAAATGGTTGGAAGACGTCTTCACAACTAAAGGGGCCAAACAAAGTGCGAACAGTATTTTTTATAACAGTTTCAAACTCTTAATACATTGGTGGGAATACATAGAAAGTGCGAACAGTATTTTTATAACGTTTTCAAACTCTTAATACATTGCTGGGAATACCAAGTGCGCTAACAGCCAATGTAATAACAGACTTAAATGTCATGAATTAATCTCAACAGGGCTGCAGACAGGGTGTGGGCGGAAGATGCACTGTCTCATGTGGAACACTCTTTTGTCTTACTACCACGAACTTCTTTCAGAAAACAGGCTGTGAATCTGTGATGAGGCAGTTCCTCATGATGAGGCAGCTTCCACACAAGCACTTGCCTCTTAATGACACTCTGGCTTTTGGGGCTCGCTAGCAAGAGATCCAGGTTCTCTAGCTTCAGTCTTTCAGTTGTCCTCACTGTTGTTGGTCTTCCATCAATTCCTGCATCTTGATAGTGCTGCCAAGAGTAGATAATGGTCTCTATAATTTCTGGAGAAGTTCTGAGGCATCAGTCCAAATTTAGTCACATGTGGAGCACAATTTCATTATCTCTGAAGACAGTCTTAAGGCAAGGAACTGGGTGTTTGGTTACAGGAATTAAACGTTATCATTCAAAAATCATTTGGTGGTATCCTGAAGAACTATGAACTGAGACTTGGAAGCTCCTGCTGCTATAGCACTAGGGTTGCCAGGTCCCTCTTTGTCACTGGCGGGAGGTTTTGTGGGCGGTGCCTGAGGAGGGCGGGGTTTGGGGAGGGGAGGGACTTCAATGCCTTAGAGTCCAATCGCCAAAGCTGCCATTTTCTCCCGGTGAACTGATCTCTATCAGCTGGAGATCAGTTGTAATAGCAGGATATCTCCAGGTAGGGAGAGTGCAGAGAGAGCTCAGCTCTGCCTTAGGGAGAGAGCAGCGATAACTTGAATCTGGCTCAGCAAAAGAGCAGATGGTTTGAATGGTAAATCTGTCTGGTAGTGTGGCAGAGTGGTATAGCTCTGTCTCTGGGAGAGAATAGAGTTGTACCCAATTGTTAGGCCTGTCTTTGGTAATGAGCCGATGTACCATTTAGTCTGACTCTTGGGAAAGAGCAGGCTGGTGTGGATGGAATCCTTTGTGTGTGAGAGAGGATCCAACCTAGCGGCTTGTCCATAAATCCTGTTTGTGCCTGAAAGTATTAAAGAAAATCCAAATCACACACTGGACCTATAACTAGCTTAAATTTATGTGCCTTAGCCAGGTTTCTCTTCTGACTGTAAATCTGTGCTGCTGATCTGTTCTTTGAAACCAACTTGTAAATAAATACATCTTTTGTGTTGTTTATACACAACTCCTGCCTCAGTGATCTCCATATTCTACTTGTGCACCACAAAACTTACCTCATGGCAGCAAACCCTAAACCTATACACTTGCTGCCTTTAGAGCTCCTGGTAACTGATGGGAAGGTTTATAGTTTAAAACAAACCTAGTTTTCCAAAAATCACAGGTCCCATCAGTTGATAGAAAAGGCCAGCAAACCTATGCCGAGTTGTGTGTGTGTGTGTGTGTGTGTGTAAAGTGCCGTCAAGTTGTAGCTGACTTATGGCGACCCCTTTTGGGGGGGGGGGTTTCATGGCAAGAGACTAACAGAGGGGGTTTGCCAGTGCCTTCCTCTGCACAGCAACCCTGGTATTCCTTGGTGGTCTCCCATCCAAATACTAACCAGGGCTGACCCTGCTTAGCTTCTGAGATCTGACGAGATCAGGCTAGCTGAGTTACTCCAGTCTGAACTCCTGGGTTGAGACTGGGGTAATTGTACAGTTAGGCTCTTTCCAGATTAATTTTTTATCATTTAATGTGCAATGTAACTCACTTGTCCATGATGGGTAGCCATGTTTGTCTGTCACTAGCAGTATAAAAGAGAAAGAGTCCAGTAGCACCCTAAAGACTAACAAAATTTCTGGTGGGGTATGAGCTTTCCAGATGGTACTCTTCCAGCTACTATACATGTTGTCAGCAAATCACATTTTCCAACACTGAACCCCCAAAGATTTGTTCCCAGAAGTATTTCTGCAAGATTGAGTAAACAACCATCAGTTTTGGACAGCATCATGATACCCTCCTTCCCTCTCTTAAATCATGGTATTGAGTATTCTTAGCATTGAAATATACTATTCAAAACAGTCTTTTGAGGTTGTCTTCTGCTGTAAGACTGAAAAGAACATTTTCCTGGACATAAGACCCATTGAATAAAACGTGGTTTACTTTTGAGTAGACCTCCTTAGGATTGCTCCCAGTATCTAGCCGTGTCAAACAGTGACCCCTCACACACACAAGATTACCTTCCACTGCAATGCCCTGCTATTTTGTAATGTTTTATCTGTTTTATTTCTTTAACTCTGTGCTAACTCCTCTTCCCACTTCTCCATCTACTTGGGGAACTGGGGGAAACTATGCAGCATGTTGTGTTGGAAGTGAAGGACTTTGCGCTGTCACTTAACCTCAGACTCCAGAGGGGGACAAGACTAGTGAGTCAGAGAGATAGAGGGGACAAGACACTGGGGCAACCTTTCTCTACTGCTCTGACCTATCCCTTTGATATATAGATTGCTACTCTTAGGGAAGCTTCCTCCCTTCCTGTTTCTTCCCCACCTCCTCACACACACTGACACCTCTTCTCCATCTTGCCACCATGAGGGAAGGACGCATGTCCTGGATCTCCCTCCATCCTAGTTAGTTAGAATAGATAGGCAACTATACTTTATCCTATCCAGAAATGGATTTCCTACAATAAATGAAGTATATTAGTTAAATAGATAAAAGGCTCCTAGCAATTTTGTTCCTGGCACACACAGAGGTTTGGATGGGCTTCTCTGCGCACAGCAGCCTTTGTGCACTCTGCTAATTTAACAGGGATTTGGGCATAACAAAGCCCTCACAATCCAACATGTTGACCATGTTCCCATTAAGTACGCAGTGTGTTATGCTGTTGGCACCAGATCAGTACTAGAATAAACACTCTGTGCACCAGCTCTTGAATTGTTTGGGGTCTTTACTGGTCTGGAAAGACCCAAAACTGTAAAAGCAGTTTTTGACATAGCTTTAGTGTTAATAGATCTTTGGCTGTGCTGGAGAAGAATGCTAAAAATCGAGAACTTACCTGGCTGAACTGGGGTGAATGCGTGACACTCCGTGCTCCTGACATTGTGTCAGCTGTATCCCTTAAAGCAAGCAATTATGTCTTTATTAGATTCCATTGAGGCCACATATGTGTGTGACCATTTTCTGACAGTTGTTTTAACACCACCAACATGTGGGCAGCTGCAGTTAAGGATATTTACATGGCCAAGCACCATAGCAGTTTTTAACAGAGGCAATAGCTATTGTGACACACTGGAAAGCAATTCCAGGAATAAGAGGTCATATATTGTACTCAAGGCCAAACGATAGCAAAGCATTCCACAGGATTCCTCTGGCCCAGCTTTATTTTTTTTTAAGTGGAAATGTGGGTGGCAGATCCGCAAACTGTATGGGGTGAGGTTGGCACATGAACAGGAGATGTTGCTCTGGCACACTCAGGCCTATTTTTCCATACCGTACTCCGACCTGCTCACCAGACTACAGGCGAAACCATAACGAAAGGATTGCCCATAAACTAGGTCAAGCATCATTTTGGAAGGAAAAGGAAAGCTGTAAACCCCCCCCCAAAAAATTATTGTGGCAGGTAGCCTGGGGGTAAATAAATGGTCAAGTGGGAGGGGAGGGACAGTCCAAGAACAGTGTTGTTCTGATATAGTAGTCAGGCCAAATCTGAAGCTTGAGAGGAAAAGTTGGGATGTTATTGGTCTCTTGTGTCACCTGGACCCTCCTGAGGTAGTAGCTGCAATACCACTATATGAGGTAACGGTGCTGCAACATAGGAAAGAGAAGGCCAACAAGTCCTTCCTTGGAGGAACAAGGATGTTTAGGGTTGCCACGTCCCTCTTTGCCACTGGCGGGAGGTTTTTGGGGCGGATCCTGAGGAGGACAGGGTTTGGGGAGGGGAAGGACTTTAATGCCTTAGACTCCAATTGCCAAAGCGGCCATTTTCTCCTGAACTCTATCAGCTGGCGATCAGTTGTAATAGCGGGAGATCTCCAGCTAGTACCTGGAGGTTGGCAACCCTAGGGATGTTGGAGCTGTTGAATGACTATTTTTTGTTAGGTCAATGGCTTAAAATGGTTGGTTGATGTTTCCTTAACGGGCACTAAGTGTCTGGTCCCTTGATATTTTTCCCCCACCAAGTCACTGCCGACTTACAGAGACCCCATAGGATTTTTAAGGCAAGAGACGTTCAGAGGTGGTTTGCCACTGCCTGCCTCTGCATAGCAACCCTGGTATTCCTTGGTAGTCTCCCATCCAAATATTGAATAGGATTCACCCTGCTGGGTCAACCCTACTTAGCTTCCAAGATCTGATGAGAACAGGCAAGCCTGGACTATCCAAATCAGGGTGGTTCCCTGATGGCTGTTCAAACATCCATTTTCTCTCCTCGTTGAAGAAAGGGGGCAGAGTGTGTATGTAAAGAAATGGTAGGTTGAGTTTGAAAGTGTTGGGAATACAATGCGAGTTCCATTTCTGTCATACAGTTAAAGAGTTAATTTGTTTGTGTCAACAGTTTAGTTAATCTCAAGAAGATGATGTAATGACATGTGGTTTTATTCTGTTGGTTGGGAAATTGCCATTGTAAACGAACCTTAAGTCACGTAGCAGCAATTGCGTTTTATTGCCCTGTTCCTTTGTTTAGACAGGAAAGGTTTTTGGAGCTCACTCACATTTTGAATCTCAAACCTACAAGATGCTTGTCACAGCTCTCCTGAGCTGGGACACAGACAATGGAATTTAAGCCATAGTTACCTGCTAGAATCTCTAGCAAGTTTTTATAGGGAACTAGTTAGTACGAATTGTTATTTGTTTTCTCTCCATGTACCCCACCCTATTTAGATAAGTAAAGGAATTTTGTTTGATTAAGACAAGAGTCTTTGTCTCTGTTTTGTTGTATGCTGTGATCTGACTCTTCTGTAACCACAATCACGATTCATCGACTCTGATTTACAACAGAAAGACTGAGAGGGAAGGACACGAACCTCAGTTGAGAGTTATGAGATATCTCTATCTCATGTGCGCGTGCACACACACACACACACACACACAAGAAGACACACACTCTTGCTTTCTCTTTGCCTCTGGGTGTTTGATGTGAAATAGCAGATCTGCTGCCCCTTAGGAGTGCTTATTATGTATTTGTAATATATTACAAGAATGCCATAAAATGCCAGTTCTCTTTCTTCCAAAGAAAACCAACCCAGGTAGCACTGGAAAACTGGAACTTTCCAGTACTTGGAGAATAGAGAGTGTGTAACAGACCAAAGCATCTGGATCTACAATTTGAGTCTCTGTTTTGAGACACTCGACACAGGATTAAGGACTGGTTAAATGAAATGGAGTTAGAGAAGACATGAGGAAGAGTATTTTGGGAGTAACATCAGTCCTGAGGTCATGTATTTTCCAATCTCCTCAAATATCTCTAAAACTTTAGACTTGACTTGGGGCATGTGTGCTGGGGGAAAATGGCTATCACCATTTTAACCATTATGAATATATCGCTATGTTTTACTGCTGAGGGTGGTCTCCATAAAGAATTGGAAATGGGACTCCTACTAAAACATCATATGCAAATTTAGCAGAGAGCACCTTTATACCATACCACTCTTGTTTAACCCTTATCTCCATAGTCCACATCATCTCCTTGCTGGCTAACTTCACCTTGCCGCGCATGATCTATACTAGCTATTTAATCATTGCCAAGTGTCATCATCATCATTAACCTTTATTGACATACCAGAAAGCAGAAATAAAACAACAATATACCTCCAAGGGGCAATACATATAAATCACAAATCGGGTTAATAAAACTTTTCTTGATCTTTAAGAACTCCTGTAAGAAATTCAGCATAGTAGCCATAATTTTAGGATCCTGATCACTCAAGAGAAATTTACATTTCACTTCGTTGCTCCAATATCTCTTGTATTGGAGTAAAGTAAATAGCAGTTTATCCCACAGGGTCGCATAGAGAGGGCAATCTAAAAGGATGTGATCAATTGTATCCAACAAATTTAGACCACATGGGCATAAGCGTTCATGCCTAGGGATCTGAAGATATCGGCCTGAGAACATCCTAGATGGGAATGCATTTACCCTAGCTAATAAGAAAGCACGACGTTGAGAAGGTATCTCTAGGTTATCCAGATACCTTGCCATTTTACCCGATCCATTATTAAGGCCTCATTGCCAAGTGTATAAGAGTGAAAGAAGAGAAATGTTTCCCAAGTGGGAAGTTGACTGCATGCCCCTGTGCAGTGTGCTCAAAAGCTGGACCTAGGCCATGAATTGCTCACTTGAGTATATACTTGCCTGGAAGGGACCCAATGAAATATGTGGAATCATATTGTCCTCCCAGTGAATGTTTGCAAGCTTGTGGAGGGCAAACTAACTGATTAGTATCACCAGTTTCCTTAGAAAACCACCACATTATTTTAGGCCCAGGTGGTTGGGGACGGAGGGTGATGAGAAAGGTTCAAGTTTTTAATAAATCAGAACCTGGTGAGACATAACATTGGCTTTTCTGTAACTATTTTTTCTCACTTCAAGTTGTGACCTCTATTATAACTCCTTTCAGTGGAAGAAGATAGCCGAAATCCGATCCAGTGATAACCCAGAAGACCTGTTTGTGCAAGCAAAAAGGAGCTGTTCAGAAAATAAGCACTGGTGCCGTACAACTGTCAATTAGCCACCAGGGTTAACATCTGCTAAATTGTTAGGTTAGCACATGACTGCATGAGAGGATTTCAGCCAAAACTGCACGGACCCTCAACATGGTTTTAGAAAGCCAGTTGTTGGAAATGAAGCAGAACGCCTCTCAGGGAATATATTTGCAAGCTCCAGATTTCTTGCACTGGCAAGACTGCATTTTTATCATGGAAGATGAACATTACAAGTGAGTAATAATGAAGACTATGACTCTGGCCTCAGGAAAAAGCCTCAAAAGCCATAGTCATAACTATGGCACCCAGTGAGAAGGGGGAGAAAGAATGACCAGCCACTGCTGCTAAATGTGCCTGAGGGGGAGTGAGATTCTAATGCCTTGACCAGATGTTGTAAGGCAAGGAATGGCAAGGGGGTCATGAATGTGTACAGCTGCTGACTAACCAGCAGTGTGAGCTGCGTATGTCTATCTATTACATTTTTGTCCCATCCTCCCTCCAGGACTCCTGATCGCAGTCTCATGGAAGTTGGGATTTATGCACACAGGCAGTCTAACATAAAAGTTTTGAGAATACAGCAAAAAAAGGAAAAGGCTGCAAGGCAAGAGAAGCTTAAAGACGACATTACCAAATTCTGCTTTTAGAAACTAAAATTATTCCATCATAGGATGGAATGGTACCAGCCTATACTGAGACCTCCCCCCACCCCACCCTGTTATGATTTAAAAAACTAAACAGGCTTTACATTTGTGGTATTTATTTATTTACATATTTCTATCCTGCCTTTCCTTCTGGCTCAAGGCAGCTTAGAAATCACAATAAAAAATGAGTTAAAATATCTCAAATAAAACTTCAAATACCCTCTCCTCCCCACAAAAGAGACCTGTGAGCTATAGCCCTGGCAAACAAAATTTCCTTGCCGAGTCTTCTGAAAATTTCTAAAGACAACGCATCTCCATTTGCAAGCTCATTTAGAGAATGGGGAAATGTGTAGTAAATCTAACATCTAGTAAATCTGAATGTCATGCAAGTTTGAAATTCGTTCTACATGTAAAAAATTTTTTTATATAGCTAAAATAAGTTTTCTTCTTTTATTTCTAGTAGAGGAAAATGTTGGGGGTGGGGAGACCAACTGAGGGCAGCCCAGTCATTCAGTGAAAACAAAGACATGGTTTACTTTTACTTTACTTTCTTCCTGAATAAATTAATGAAACTGGTGATCTTTGGCCCCTTCATTAAACTCCAAAGGCAGCAGAACGACCACAGCTAATATTCCCCACAGCTCATGGTGATGCTGACGGAACAGTTTAATGTGAGAACATCACATGCAAGTCAGACCTCTGATTCCCTCGAGAGAAGGCAGCAGACATTGCACAGATTAAATTTAACAAAACTCGGACATTAAGAAGCTCATTCCCCCTTGTCCTGATGGTAGAGGTCAAGGGAGGGCATTTCCAAACTCCTTTTCCTTTCTGACTTTATTATGCTTGCCTTCCCTCACCACCCAGTCCTCCCTTTTATTTTTGTTTAATTACTGGCTTCTTACATACAAGGCAACGTTTCTCTATTTTTATTAATTTCAGCAACACTTGATAGCCGGTTTCGCTAACAAAAATAATCAAGATTCCCAAGAAAAATCTCTGGAGACCGTTCTGAAGACTTCAGCCTGAGCTAGACAGGTCCTGTGTCAAGCACCGGAGGTTCAGCTCCAAGACTCAATCTGTAACCAGACTTCAGATACAAAAGAAAGGTCAGCAGTGAATTCAGAAAACTAAGAAGATTGGATCCTGTGAATGGATAGGGTTGCCAGGTCCCTCTTCGCCACCGGCAGGAGGTTTTGGGGGCAGAACCCAAGGAGTGCAGGGTTTGGGGAGGAGAGGTACTTCAATGCCAAAGAGTCCAATTGCCAACGCGGCCATTTTCTCCAGGTGAATTTATCTCTATCGGCTGGAGATCAGTTGTCATAGCAGGAGATCTACAGCTAGTACCTGGAGGCTGGCAACTCTAGGCATGGAACTTTCCTACCTTCTCCCGACATGCTGCAGCCACACTGTGCTCCCCCAAATCCTGCTCCTGTCAATTGGTGGACTGTTGGGAATATCCTAGGGGGGCTGCAAGAGGAGGATGGGATAGGTGGAAATTTCCTTCCAGCAGAAGTGCCACTTACAACCAGAGTGCCCACATGATGGGGGTGGAGTCCAACTGGGTTGATAAGAAGAGCCTGGGGCAGTAAAGAGGCGGAACTCACCCAAGCACTCTGTAAAATATGCCACTATTGCTAGGGTTGCCAACCTCCAGGTAGGGCCTGGAGATCTTCCTGAATTACACCTGATCTCTGGATGACAGAGATCAGTTCCTCTGGAGAAAATGGCTGCTTTGGAGGGCAGGCTCTGGCATTATATCTCACTGAGGCCCCTCCCCTCCCAAACCCCACCCTCCCCAGGCTCCATCTCCAAAATCTCCAGGAATTTCCCAACCAGGAGCTGGCAACCCTAGCCACTTGTGTGAGCCAAATGAGACAGAGGACAGAGCTAGAGGCTAGAAACATTTATACAGAAGTGAGGCATATTCACCACTCCAGGCTAGCAAAAATAAAAGGAGACAAATGGGGGGGTTAGGATTAAAAGGGTAGAGAGACACCAGTTTGGAAGGGTGGTGAAAGAAAATAAGGAAGCTGGAAGTAGAACAGATGATGTAAGTGGAACATGGCTTGTACAAGATTATGAAAGTCAGTGGTGATCTAGCAGAAAAATATGAAAATGGGTACAATTTAGTGGTGCAAACTGAAAAATTATTGTATGTGCCCCCCCCCACCGCTTTGTACTCCCATGCTGTCACATCTTCCCCAGGCACCATAAACCTTCTAGGCAGCCCTGGGAAAGTAGGGTTGCCATCTGCCCATCCCCAGTGGGTATTTGCCTGCTAATCCACTCACTTGTCCACCTCCACTGATTGCCTCAGCAGAAGAAAGTGGGTAACACTTTAGGAATCTTCCCAAATCTCTATGGTCTTTACCATAGAGATTTGGGGATTCCTAGAGTGTCACCCAGAAGAAATGATGTCACTTCCAGGGTTGGACACAATCCCCCCCTCCACTTTCCCCCACTGTGACGATCAGCAGGCCTGCTAACCCTATGGGAAAGCCTTTAATTTCTTTGCCTTGGCCCTACATCTCCAATAGCAGGGTAATAATACTGACCCGTCTCACAAGTCTGCTGTAAGTATTATTGACATAATGAATGTGATCCACTTTGAACACGTTGAAATGTTCTGTGCAGATACCAAGCGTTACTCGTAACTTTAAATTGCTCTGTGCCCTGACTAGGCCTGCATAACATTAGATGCAACATGGAAAGCAAAATCCACACACTTATGCTAAGTAAAGATTACTCATTTATCTCATTTTCCATCCCTGTGGTATTTTGAGGCACATTTTGGCAGCAGGTTTTCATAACTGATCTAGTTTCAAAGCACTTCAGCAGTTATAGATTGATGACATTTTAAACAAACAAACACAACAAAATCAAGTCCTATCCTATCTTGTTGGGACATGGTAATGGAAAGGCCTGAAACAGTTTAATGCATGCCAAGTGTGCAAGTCACCATATCCTGGTTCACATTTTCAAAGATTTATCGGCATTTTATGAGCTGTGATTTCAAAGAGTTGGACCCTGTGAAGCCGAAATAGGAGGCTCTCACTGCATCTTTCCCTCCTTCCCTCAGGAACTTCCTGAGAATCTGAAAAGCTGATGTTGCAGGTTGGAAGATCCACATTGACAACAAAACAGAGAAAGGCCTTTTATGCTCGGGTTGTTTCTGTGGCGATCACCACCACCCCCCAACACACACTACTTATGCACATATTATCTGAAGGTCACTTCGCTCTCTCGCAGTGTTTCCCCCTCGCGTTTTCTGGATGCCTCCAGAACAGCATCCATAAAATGTGGGGGAAGCACAGGGAGAAAAGGACATGCATAATGCAAATGATTCCCCGAAGTAGTCGGGGGAGGGATGATGGCTACGGAAACAACCCATGCATAAAAAGCTAGAGAACTAGAGAGGAAGAGAGAGACAGGGAGAGACTGTGACCTGAGAAGGAGTAAGTGGGTTCTTATGGCAACAGAAGAAACCTTGATGGAAGGGAAAGACTTAGACAGTTTCACCTAGTTCCCCCTCCTCACTGCAGCCCCCCCCACACACAAGATCCCATGGCTTCTTGTCCACATAGGTTCCATAATCTCAAAGTCAGATTTTCAGAGGTCTCTGGAGATTGCAGGAGAAAGGGGGAAGACAGGAAAGATCTGCATCTATCTGCATCTGTGAGCACCATTGTGCTGGCACTTCATAGGAACCAACCCAGTATGTTGGGGGGAATTCACAAGACTAGTTCACAATGTCAAACCTGTATGACTGCAGCAACAACAACAGTTTGCCTACACCCAGCAATAAAGTGATTCTGTGGTTTTTAAAGTTTGTATCTCCAGAGAAGAAGAGTTGGTTTTTCTATGCCAACTTTCTCTACCACTTAAGGAAGAATCAAACCGGCTTACAATCACCTTCCCCTCCACTCCCCACAACAGACACCCTGTGAGGTAGGTGGGGCTGAGAGAGTTCTAAGAGCTGTGACTAGCCCAAGGTCACCCAGCTGGCTTCATGTGGAGGTGTGGGGAAACAAATTCAGTTCACCAGATTAGCCTCTGCTGCTCATGTGGAGGAGTGAAGAATCAAACCCGGTTCTCCAGATCAGAGTCCTTTGCTCCAAACCACCGCTCTTAACCACTACACCACGCTGACAGACATGTTGAAGCCACAAAATGTCTGCCTCAAAACCCAAGCATACTTCATTGGAGTTTCTCCACACATGGTCTCTGGGGGACACTGCTTAAATGAACAGCTAAACCCTCGTTCTATTATATGTTTTGGATCCTAAAGCTGACAAACCATGGCTGGTGCTACCAGTCATTAAGATTTGACCAGGCACCAGGCACCAGTAAGCAAGGTTTGAATTGCTGTCTCCATGTGGTGCTAGAGAGTGCCATCAAGTCATAGCTGACTTTTGGTGACCCCATAGGGTTTTCAAGGCAAGAGACTAACAAAGGTGGTTTGCCATTGCCTGACTCTGCATAGAAACCCTGGACTCTCTTGGTGGGCTCCCATCCAAATACTAACCAGAGCCGACCATGCTTAGCTTCCGAGATCTGATGAGATCGGGCTAGCCTGGGCCATCCAGGTCAGGGTGGCTGTCTCTGTACATGACAACTAAAGGCTAGGAACCAACCTTTTTTATTTACTGATTTCGTTTCTATATTGCCTGGTGCCCTGTAGCCCAAGGGGGGGTGTTTACAGGAGGGATCTTCACTACCAGCTACTACAAGAAAGCTACAATGTCACTCCATTCCAATCAGTGAACACATGAAGCTGCTTTCTACTGAAATAGACCCTTGGTCCATCAAAGTCAGTATTGTCTACTCAGACTGGCAGCGGCTCTCCAGGGTCTCAGACAAAGGTCGTAGGTGTACTTGCCTGGTCCCATTAACTGGAGATGCCGGGGATTGAACCTGGGACCTTCTGCATGCCAAGCAGATGCTCTACCACTGAGCCACAGCCCCTCCCTAAAAGCTTTGTTAACCTGACCAGCATCAAGCCAAATGACTCTGCCAAAGGCTGGGTGCAAGCTTTGTTAACCGGGCTATTTGAACACATGAACACATGAAGCTGCCTTATACTGAATCAGACCCTTGGTCCATCAATGTCAGTATTGTCTACTCAGACTGGCAGCGGCTCCCCAGGGTCTCAGGCAGAGGTCTTTCACATCACCTACTTGCCTAGTCCCTTTAACTGGAGATGCTGGGGATTGAACCTGGGACCTTCTGCATGCCAAGCAGTGGCTCTACCACTGAGCCACGGCCCCTACTTTAGTGAAGCATTCGCTATTTCCAAGATCCAACCAGTTGCACACATACACACATTCCCGGCAAGATGAAATAAGCCAAGATGGGCAAGGGTTGAGGATACAAGTGGTAGGTTTCACTTCTTCTTGCAGCTTGTCCACATCATTGTCTGCAATCACTGAAATACATCCAAGCAAATGAGACCGGCCTATGCTCTGATGATGTTCCATGATTGAGCTGCCAAAACCACAGAATCCAAGTTGGAGCAGATACAAGGGATTTTATCCATTAAATGCTTCACAAATAAGTCACAGTATGCCTTAGGGTATTCTGTTATGTCTTCCTGAGGGTTAATATGCAACAGCCTTCTTATCACTGAGAAAAACTCTACTAGCTGGCTTTGTGCAGACAAGATGGTAGTGGAGAAACCCATGATTTACTTCCATTTTCACCACAGGCACATTGTACTTTAACTTGTGTGAAGCCATAGTCAGTTCAAGTTTTTTTTCCTTTCTATTTATGCTCCAACCTGTTTCATTGTCCCCAGTAGCTTCTCAGATTTGCTCATCTTGCATGAGTCCTAGAGCAGCCAGCTCCAGGTTGGGAAATTCCTGAAGATTTGGGGGGTGGAGCTTGGGGAGGGTGGAATTTGGGGAGGAAAGCACCTCAACAGAGTATAATGCCATACAGTCCACCTTCCAAAACAGCCATTTTCTATAGACAAGAGATCAGACAGCATTCTGGAAGATCTCCAGCCACCACCTGGAGGTTGGCAATACTATCTGAGCCTTGGGAAAATATATATGTTCAGCTGCTTTCTAGCTTATACATACAACACGCAAACTATGAAATGTAATACCAGAAGCAGTAGACCACATAACCAGCATATGTGGAAAACCCTGCTTCTATCTCTTTCAGGTCCACAGGTGAATGATCTCATGCAATAACATTAGGAAAGGCCCTAGGTAGGCTTCCAGGGAGCTGACACCAGTCAGAATGGAGAATAGTGAGCTACGTAGACAGTTGCCCTCTCAGGTAGATTGTACTAATATTAGAAAAATATTAACAACCAAGTTCACAAGGCTGGGGAAAATATGTGAGAAATGGTATAGGAAGAATTTGTTAATGCTTTGGGAACATCTGGATCCAAACCATCGTTTCAAGCTTGCTCCGCGAGTTAGTTGACCAAGATTTTGGGGGACAAGGAGAGTTCTTCAGCTCATTCAACTGCATCCCTACGGAGCAATTGCAGGGGAGGTGTTGACAGGCTCAGAAGGGAGTCCTGTCCAGTCCTTTCCTTGCAGAAATATGTTGACTTTGACATGAGGCCTCAAGAGTGGGTGGGCTTAAATGGGGGGAACCATGCTGCGTGAAGGAGCTAAAGGATCTGTCATAGATTTGGCAGACCTCCTCCCTGCTTCCCCTGGGAAAGAGAAGAATGCATTCACATTCCCTACAGCTGCCAGTTAACACACACGTGAACTTTTCACCAAGTCAATTTTCACGTTTCTCATGCCCAGATCTTTAAAGGGGGAGGTTTCATTAAATTTGCAGGTGTTCCGCTTAAAGCAGAAAGCCTGTTGCCTGCTTGTTGCTATATAGCGGAGATGTTCATCTTGCCATCTTTTCTTTAAATTTTCTTCATATTCTTCAAACAGAAAATGACTTTGACATACAACCATTGGAAAAGCAGAACTATAGAAATGTAAAGGGTGGTTTTTTTTCACGTTCCCTGCCAAGCCTTACTGTAGCAAGGACACTGCTGCCAGTTGTAACACCTCAGATGTGCTTCATTGCTCCTTTTCCTGTCTCCTGATATAAGTGGCCAGAGGGTTGTGCCCTTGGGCGTGACCTGAAGGGCAAGAGCCAAAGGGATCATATCTCTTGGCTCTTAGCCTGGGGCCCATGCTCTTGAAAGAGCTGAACCATTGGATCCAAGATTGGCCCAAGTTATACTTGGCTACTGTTCTCTTTGTTTTATTTGAATTGTATGGGGGCTGTCTATTGTTTTTCATTGTATTTATTAAGGTGGTAAGCTGCTTTGGGTCCCACTGGGGAGAAAAGCAGGGAATAAAAATACTAGCTAACTAAAGGGAAAGTGGGGGTCCAGACTTAGGGTTGCCAACCTCCAAGTGGTGGCTGGAGACCTCCTCCTCCAGGGGAACCTGACCTCTATCGGCTGAAGATCAGTTGTAATAGCAGGAGATCTCCAGCTACTACCTGGAGGTTGGCAACCCTACCTGGCAAGCATGGCCACTTTAATAATTGAACTCTACAGCACTGAAGTCCCTCTCCTTTCCAAACCCCGTCCTCCTCAGGCTTCACCCCCAAAATCTCCAGGTATCTCCCAACCTGGAGCTGGTAACCCTATCTAGACTGCAGGAGGACCAGTGTGATGGGTGTCACATCTGTACCTTTCTGCAGTTCAGTTGTTATAAGGGGGGAATCAGGATGGGGAGGGCAGCAGCAGCAGCGCGGCACATGGATAGGGCATGTGGACACCCATTCCCATGCCATTCCCAAGCTGCTTGTCTCTGCCACCATGGTGCAGGCATATTTTTGTACCCACTGGTAGGGCTGCCTGTAGTTAGAATTTCTCATGGCTTCTAAAAACCTAATTAGCAGCCCCTTGGCTGCTTGGAAGATTAAGAATGGGTCACTGGGGATGGGATACTTAACCCTTTCCTCCCCTGCCCCTTCCATTATTTAAATCATTCTTCTGAAACTGGGATCACGCTGGGTTACTCAAGATTCCCATCACTTGTCTTATGCTTAAATAATGTTGTGGGGAAATTTCACTTTAACTTTAATATGAGCATGGCAGAATGTTAGGGACAGACTTTATTATTTAAGGAGTAATATTAAAGATAGGTAAAAATAAATATTCTGAGCTTAAAAATGGCTACTGTGATTCATCTCATATGTTTTTATTCTAACAAATCATAGGCCCTAAGGGAAGAACTACACATGACATGATTATTTTTCCCAGTGGCTTTTTTCTTTTAACTGGAAGCAGAAATTGGGACTGTGACTTAAAGGGCAGGGGAGACTAGAATGGCAGGGAAGGGTTATTTAATCCGCTCTCTTCGAGCCAGATTTCCAAGCTAAAATCATTACACCAAGCTGCTTTTACTTGCACTGAGGGAATACTATGGGTATCCATATGTTTACCTCACCTGAGGTAAAAGTAGCCTGGAGGTTTTAGTCTCTTTTCCATCATGCTGGTTTCTCTGTTTAAATCACAGATTCAGTGAGACTGTTCTGCTAAAAAGGCTGAAATACATTTTATGTTTTGTTTCATCTCAAAAAGACATCGAGAGACTTGGGTTTGCTGTTAAGGTTGCAGATATTTGTGATGGTTTCTCCAGCCCAGTGGTGCTGAGCCTAGTGCCCATGGGTGGCATAACAACCACGACATGCTTATTCCCCAAAAGATCTAGTCCTCAAAGCAAAAAAGCCACTCCTGCCTTTCCTCCATCTCATTGCAACAGCAGGTGCATCAGAAGATCCAGGAGGCACTGGCTTTGTGTCTCCAAGAAGCACCCATTCAGAAACAGCCACTTCCATAGTAGGGCGATGCTTGGCTTGGAACCTCCTAACGTTATGTGGAACTTAGCAACATTTTGCGATTAGCCTACCCTCTGTAGCAGCCATTTTTATTGGTCGTGCAGCTGCTCTCCATAGCAGCCATGTTATGGTGCCCGTTATGAAAATTTTGAAAGGGTCCACATGCTAATGAGGTTGGGGTGCCTTGCTCTAGCATTTTTACTATACTTATTTGTTATAGTTTTTCAGCAAACAAGTTCTTGTAGAGAAAGATTCCCAAGCCAATAGAAATGTTAGGAATGGTGGTTCTACAAGTCAGCCATAGCTTTCACGGACCAATAAGTGACATTATTTCTGGGATTCATTCACTACATTGTCTGAACCCATATTTAATTGCTGCAGAATCTCTCTACATCAATTTTTCACTCCAGTATGAAATTTGAACCTATCTAAACTCAAGGACGGGCTTTGATGCACCAAGCTCTTCCTTGAAGAAATATTTGCAAGAGAGAATTGTTTTCATGAACAATTCCTTACTGAATCATCAGCTGAAATTTATCGTATTTCCCAGCCAAAGTTGCTGTCAGCTGTAATCCCAACAGTGTTTACAGACAGTCTAGTAGGACAGGCCAAATATGTATATTAAAATATTCCAGAAAACTGTGGTCTCAGAGTAGAGCTACATACACCCCTGCTTGGAAAGCAAACGGAAAAGCTGCTAGAACTGAAATTGGTAAATCAAAGTGAACACTGCATTCCCACATGAGAACAGCAATGCTATGCAATGTGCTAGACCATGGAATTCACATCCCTAACAATCCCATTATATCAGCTTCCTAGTCTTCATGGCTTAGATCCCAGAAGAATTTCCATGGGTGTTGAGGGGTGATTTTTAAAGATTCTCTCTCTAGCAGGAGACCTTCCCAGCTATTCCTGGGATTCCTCCATCACCAAAGAGCAGTATTTGGCTGGCATTTACAGTTGCCACAAGAGAGAGAAGCACCAAATATCTCTCCCCCACCCCCACAAGATCTTCAGAAATTCCTGGCAGGATCCAGGCCCATGATTGCAAAGGCGTCAAGGCATCAACCCACCACAGGAGCCATATATGACCACCTTCCCTGTGACATACAATTTGGGGGTGACAATATCACCTTACCTCAGATTTCCCGCTCTACTTCTCCCCTCCCCTTACAGAGAAAAGGGGATACAGAGCTTTCTACAGCCCCGTCAGAAGCAGAAGCAAAATAGTTTACGAAAAACAAATTGCTCAATAAATACTTCAAAGTAAGAACCCCTTATGCATATTATTATCGTTGTTGTTAGCTGTAGAAGAAGATGTAAAAGGTAAAGGTCCCCTGTGCAAGCACCGGGTCATTCCTGACCCATGGGGTGACGTCACATCCTGACGTTTACTAGGCAGACTTTGTTTACGGGGTGGTTTGCCAGGGCCTTCCCCAGTCATCTTCCCTTTACCCCCAGCAAGCTGGGTACTCATTTTACCGACCTTGGAAGGATAGAAGGCTGAGTCAACCTTGAGCCGGCTACCTGAAACCAACTTCCGTTGGGATCGAACTCAGATCATGAGCAGAGCTTGGACTGCAGTACTGCAGCTTAACACTCTGCGCCACGGGGCTCCTCAGAAGAAGATGGCACCTTCCTTAAGTCTAAATTGGAAGGAATATAAATCTATTTTTTTGTATTTTCTAATATTGGCATTTCTGAGAATGGATATAACAGGACTTGGCCAGACTCAGGAGTTTTCTCTCCAGCTTCTCTCCCTACCAAAAAGATGGGGCCAGATGACTTTACCAAAAGATTAATGTTTAAAAGTTTCCTATTTCTCCTTATGCAAAATGGTTTACATCTGGTAGTTTCCTTGCCTGGTTTAGGGTCTCAATAAAATATTTCTGATTAAAGTCTGAGTTTCCTTTTGCCTTTGAGGTAGTAATGGGAGCTCATGGATGAGAGAAGAAAAGCTTTCAAGTAGTATTAAGGCTTTTGATAGCAGAGCTGCAATTATGTTCTGTTTCAAGTACCAAACAAGCTCTTCGATTCTACACAGGGGCACCCTTTAAGGTTGCAACAGGGGTAGGAGGAGGGACCAAGATTCACACCAAGCATCAAAGGCTGTTTGGGGATATTTCCAAGATTATATTACCAAAAAGCGGCACATTGTAAGAGCATTTTTTCTAGTTAACATTTTGAAAGCATCTCTACAGGGCTGCGCTCCATGCTGTGGCTGTAGCATATAGAATAACATCATATTAATTAATGAATTAACTTCTTTTATACCCCTTCTTTCTCCCTGACGGGTAGGGCTGTCAAAAAAAAAAAATTTGGTACAGTTCGGATTCGGCCGAATTTGATCCTTGTGGGTTCGGTACGTGCCGAAGTCCGAACTCCCCCGCTTCGGATCTCCGGTAATTCGGGGGGATCCGGAGTTCGGGGGAAAATTCGGCCCCAGCGCGCCTTCAGAGGGATTCCCTGAAGGCGCGCGGGGGCCCTTTAAACTGATCTGAGCCTCCCAGCTGGGAGGTGCAGATCAGTTTAAAGGGCAGCCCGCCCCCCTTCAGCGAGCTCCGCTGGAGAGGCTCGGGCTGCCCTTTAAATTGATCTGAGCCTCCCAGCTGGGAGGCGCAGGTCAGTTTAAAGGGCAGCCCGCGCCTCTCCAGCGGAGCCCGCTGAAGGGGGGCGGGCTGCCCTTTAAACTCATCTGCGCCTCCCGGCCGGGAGGCGCACATGAGTTTAAATGACAGCCCGCGCCTCTCCAGCGGAGCCCGCTGAAGGGGGGCGGGCTGCCCTTTAAACTCATCTGCGCCTCCCGGCCGGGAGGCACAGATGAGTTTAAATGACAGCCCGCGCCTCTCCAGCGGAGCCCGCTGAAGGGGGGCGGGCTGTCATTTAAACTCATCTGCGCCTCCCAGCTGGGAGGCTCAGATGAGTTTAAAGGGCAGCCCGCCCCCCTTCAGCGGGCTCCACTGAAGGGGGGCGGGCTGCCCTTTAAACTCATCTGTGCCTCCCGGCCGGGCGGCACAGATGAGTTTAAATGACAGCCCGCCCCCCTTCAGCGGGCTCCGCTGGAGAGGCGCGGGCTGTCCTTTAAACTCATATGTGCCTCCCGGCCGGGAGGCACATATGAGTTTAAAGGGCAGCCCGCCCCCCTTCAGCGGGCTCCGCTGAAGGGGGGCGGGCTGCCCTTTAAACTCATATGTGCCTCCCGGCCGGGAGGCGCAGATGAGTTTAAATGACAGCCCGCGCCTCTCCAGCGGAGCCCGCTGAAGGGGGGCCGAATTTGCCGAATTTATTCGCAAACTCCCGAACTCGCTGAATTCGGGGCCCCCCAGTTGCCCGCCAGTTTTGAGTTCGGATCCATCCGAACAGAAAATCACCGAATCAGGGGAAATTCGGTTGATTTTCAGTTCGGACCGAACCGAATTGACAGCCCTACTGACGGGTACCCATTTTATCCTCACACCAGCACTCTGAGGTAGTTTAGGCTGAGAGTGTGTGAGTGGACCAAGGTCACCCAGCAAGCTTCCATAGCAGAGTGGGGATTCAAACCTGGGTCTCCCAGATCCTAGTCTGACACTTTAACCACTACCTCACACTGGCTCTTTATTGCCCACAACCATGCATAGAGTTTCCATACCTGCTGCTTCACAAATTTTTGGAAGGGCGTGGAGATCTTCCGTTCAAAGGACCCTCTCTCCTCCATGGCAGAGGGCTGTAGGGCACAAGGAGGTTTGCTGCACTGCAGGAGTGAGCCAAAGATTCATTGAGTTAGTGGATCTGGCAATGGTGCTGGGATTGGGAACTAACATTTGATCCAGGTCCAGCAAAAAGGGCCTACCTGCCTGGGATGTCATGAGAAAGACCTACAAATGACAGAGGGGGAGGGAGCCTTGTTCGATAAGAGGTATTTACTCATTTGTACAGCAGTCATAGGTCATATTATTTATCAAGGAGTTGAGGATATGCTCGTTTTTTCTACTGCACTTTCTATTAATAGCCCCTGCTATAATTAAGCCTGGTAATGTAATAGTAAGAGATACTTTATACAAAGATTAACGATAGCAGGGGCTATTAATAGAAAGTGCAATATAAAAAAAGAACAAACCTCAACTCATTGCGACTTTTCTCCACACTTTTACTTTATTTTTGTAAAACAAAATCTGCACCAGGCCAAAAGAAAAACAACATTGCTTGCCTATAACTGCTGTTCATTGAGTAGTCTTCTGTGCCAAAAGAAAAATAGAATACAGTCAATATTAGGAAAGTGTTAGTGTATCTTAAAACAATGGTATTATGTACAAATTTCATGTTTAAAGACTATACTAACACTTTCCTAATATTACAGTCTGATGGAGCCTTTTTGAAGCTGAAGTCTTGGAAGATTGTATGGGTTGCTTCCACATGGGAGTTTTGCTCTGTTTGGGGGTCTGAAACCGCACCATTGTTTTCTCTGAGCATTCACATCCCAACCCCCAATTCTCCTCTAATCGATCGCTTCCATGGTTTCCCCCGCTTTGTTCCATTATATCAGAAACCCGTTTTGATATGATCTTTCTAGAAACATGCTTCTCATAGTCAAAGCAGGTTTGCTCACCATATTTTTAACCTTCCCTTCCATGTTGACACCATATCTCCTACCCACTCACAGCAAAGGCAGGCTTTCTGCTGCCTTGTTTTTTGTTTTTGTTTTTAAATGACTGCAGCTATATTGCTATAGCATCGTTACACAAGATTTTTAAAAGCTAGCAAAAAGCCCTTGAGCATGAGTGAGGGAAATGGTGGGCATGAGAGGAAATGCAGGGAAAGCACAGAGACTATCCCTGTAGGGATTCTCTATTGCCATGGTAAATGTCACTCCATCATCAATAGCAATCACTGGGCAATAGTATGGAAGTGTCACCACATGGAAGCAACCTCAGTCCCTGTTCTCACAATTTCACATGATATCAGTAAGGATGCAAAGGCGAGAGTGGCATTAATTCGGCCTTTTTCAGGCCGAGAAGATGTGAAGAACAGAAGGGAGAAGAGAGGGGAGCCACATTATGGCCTTTCTATCCTGCAAATCCAAGTATAAATTCTCTTACCACGATCTCCCTTTATGAAGGACATGGATGTGATGTGGAGACAGCAAAACTGGCATCCAGAGCTTGACATTTCCCAAAGCTGTACTTATTTTGCCATTGGTATCAGTGTACTTATAAATAATGGACATCCCCCTGGTGAATATGGAGCTATTCAACTCAGCAAGCACTGGATTTAAGAAGAGCAGCTATTGATTTTTATCCCCATACAGAAAGAAAGGTGCATACACACCATACAAAGGAGTGATTCAACATAATCTCTGCAATTATTTTTAATGTGTCAGACTGCTGATTCACTTCCTAAGTTATTTCGGATTGCACGATCTGCAAGTAATTTAGCAGTGCTTTCTCAGAATGCAAAAGGAAAAAAAAAGACCTTCCATTTGTTTATACTGGAGACAAATTTCAGCCAATTGACACAATTTGATTGATTAAATAATGACTTTCTTCCTCATTTATGAGCAATTTCGGACTTCTGTCATGACATAAAAGAGGTAAGTATTTGTCATCTGTGTGCGTTTTGTGACAGGCAGGCTGTCATGCACAAATCTTAGTACCGAATGACAGGAGCTTTTCAGAAGAAAGGTTCTAACCTTCATTTCTGCAACCTGTTCTGGAGACAAGGCAAATGATTAAACAAGTCAGGGGGGAGGGAAGGTCAACTGTAGGGCAATTGCAGGTGTTTAAAACTGTCAGCATTAGATTTGGATCATATGCCAACATGCTGGTAGCCTCCATTTCTAACTTTTAAAGAAACAAGTCTTCTTTAACCAGTTTAATGGCATTAAAACCATATTTTTATAATCCCCCAAAATAAATGTATTAATTTTCCCCCTTCCACCATGAAGGTGAATGTCCCAACAAGAATATAGTAATGTTTTATAAGTGGGAGAATTAACATGTACGTCATCCTGATGCCAAACTCTATTGATGGCAGTGTAAAATGGCCTCCCTTTTTAAAAAAAGATTCCCATCAGGTTCAATGGACAATAACGTATCGATTCCTTTCATTCATCCAACGGAAAAGTTCATCTCACCATTACAATTTTTTTATAGTCCCCTTTTTATGCCCAGTACAGGTTTTATTTATTTGAACTGCTTTATTGTGAACCACCTCAAATATACCGAAAGAGCGGGGTATAAATATTTTAATGATGTAAATAAGGAAAAAAGGAAACAAAGGCTATTGAGCCAGGACAGCAGTTCAGAAAATTTTCATGTGAAAAGTAATGGGGAGGGGCTGCGGCTCAGTGGTAGAGCATCTGCTTGGCATGCACAAGGTCCCCGGTTCAATCCCCAGCATCTCCAGTTAAAGTGACTAGGCAAGTAGGTGATGTGAAAGACCTCTGCCTGAGACCCTGGAGAGCCGCTGCCGGTCTGAGTAGGCAATACTGACTTTGATGGACCAAAGGTCTGATTCAGTATAAGGCAGCTTCATGTGTTCATGTGATCATAAAAATACACAGATGTGCAGATTTAATGAGTGGAAATGGGCGGCTGAAGCTTTCCATGGCATGGAGATAAATAACATAATCTGATAATTATTTGAAGAGCAAACTAACACTAAAGGGAGAAGTAGAGGGACCAATTTAAAAGATAGCAACCCTAGTCCTTCTGTGTGGCATCCTATCGAGCACCTGACGTCTTCTTCTACTGAGTCTGACTACTATCCAGCTCCGTATTGTTTAATTGGCAGACTCCCAGGCAGAGAAGGTTCTGTCTTTCCCAGCCCCTGCTACTTGAGATCTCTGAAGTGGAGATGTTAAGGATCAACCCTGGGACCTTCAATATGCAAAGAACGTGCTCTACCAGGGAGCCTCAGTCCCAATCACTAAAATACAGAAGCATTCAAGGAACGTGTTTTTTGTTTTTTTGTTTTTTGTTAAGGCTGTGAATATCAGCAAGGTCCTCTCTCCCCTGCTGCCATCTGAACAACACTTTTTTACTCCCTCTCCAGCACAGAGGAGCGCAGCCTACTCTTGTGTGTATGTGGGGTGGGGGTCTTTTTTGGAAAATCAGCACTGAAAATCCTCCCTCCTGGTAAGTGAACCCTCTGCAGCAAGGCCACCCTTTCCTGCATCCATTACATACAGACTTTAAACTGTGCTATAACCCGATGTGGTTGTTGCCCGATTTGACTGATGTCTGGATAAGCCTCCTGCTGTCATCCTCGATGACATTCGGATTTACTACCAGAAAGGGTCTCAGGAAGTGGCATTTCAGTGAAGCGATACTGCCATCTAGTGGCCTCTGCTCCTGAAGTACGGCTGTAGCAGAGGCCTGGTTAGGAAGTATGTTTGACACTGAGCTGAGAAAGGCACTAGCGACATCTTAAATTACCCTGTTAATAAAAGGTAAAGGTCCCCCTGTGCAAGCACCGGGTCATTCCTGACCCATGGGGTGACGTCACATCCCGATGTTTCCTAGGCAGACTTTGTTTGCGGGGTGGTTTGCCAGTGCCTTCCCCAGTCATCTCCCCTTTACCCCCAGCAAGCTGGGTACTCATTTCACCAACCTCGGAAGGATGGAAGCCTGAGTCAACCTTGAGCCGGCTACCTGAAACCGACTCCCGTCGGGATCAAACTCAGATTGTGAGCAGAGCTTTTTGACTGCAATACTGCAGCTTAAAACTCTACACCACTGGGCTCCTGTTAATACATCACTGAAAAATACTTTGTAGCTTTACTATCCTAAATATAATAAAGTGGTCAGGTAACTTCAGGTACAGCATCAGAAGCTTGGCCAAGAATTAATTTCTATTATTTTGTAGCTTTACTAACTTTTATCCACTTTTCTAAATCAGCTACATGTTATTTTTCCCCCACCCCATTCTTACCCCCACAAGAACCCTATGGGGTAGTGACTGGTCATGTTTTGGCCCAAGGGCGCCTAGCAGATGTTGTGGTAGAGACAAGTAAGAATTTGAACATGGGCCTGCTCAAGTCTGGATTGGCATTCTAAATAGGACATCATGCTGGCTCTCGCTTTAGCAGGTTTGCCAGCTCCAGGTTGGGAAATACCTGGAGATTTTGGGGATGGAGTCTAAGGCTTTGGAGAGAGAAGGGACTTCAATGCCTTAGAGTCCACTTGCCAAAGCGGCCATTTTCTCCAGGGGAACTGATTTCTACCATCTGGAGACCAGTTGTAATAGCAGGGGATCTCCATCCACACCTGGAGGTTGGCAACCTTATGCTTTAGCTGCATATACTTTTAGATGCTCCTTTTCTCCTGTATAGTTAGGGTAACACACATATTGACTCAATGTAAGATTACCAACTTTTTTCCTGGCATGGCTCCTGAGACTGTTGTGAACAGGAAGTGAAGCTTTCCCAGGCCTGCACTGAAACATGAATGAGGTTGCCAACCTCCAGGTTGGCTGGAGATCTCCCGCTATTACAACTGGTCTCCAGCCAATAGAGATCACTTCACCTGGAGAAAATGGCCACCTTGGCAATTGGAGTCTATGGCATTGAAGTCCCTCCCCTCCCCAAACCCCACCCTCCTCAGACCCCAAACATGAAGTTTCACCACTGCAAGGCCAGCAGACCTAATTCTAGCCCCTTCCCACACACTGCCTACCCTGTTTTGGTTGACTGAACAAGAGAATGGGGTCTTAGTTTAGCACCTTAAACATCAATTACTAAAGCCCAGTTCATACAATCCACATTATACCACTGCAAGCAGAATGAGGTGCAGTTTTGAACCCTCACCCACAAAGGAAAAAAAACCTCTATCCATACTAAACTCTTTGTTAGGGAAAAGGTTCAGACTAAACTTTTGTCCATACCAAACTATTAGTTAAGGAAAAGGTTCAGACTAAACTTCTGTCCAGCATGATAGCTGTAGTTTGTTTCTTTCTTTTACGTGAGGAAAAAGCCTCATTCCTCAGCTTGAAGTCTTAATGCTTACAAATGGTTACAGGAAAAACGTCACCACACTTGATTCAGCTGACCGTGTAAATTAAGATGATATATGCGAAGACCCAAACATTATTCTAGAAAAGCTAGATATCTTACCGTTACAAAGTCAAATACATGAGAACATTGTAGTAAATTGTCACATACAAAAATTATGCGTTTAGAAGTGGTGTAGCTCCATATACCAGATGCTGGGTTGGAATAACAGGAGAGTGTAGCTACCTTCCTGTACTGCTTGTGGGCTTCCCAGAATCATCTAGCTAGCTGCTCTGGGAAACAGAATACTGGCCGAGAAGAGCCTTTGGTCCAATCTAGCACAGCTCTTCTCGTTTCCATTCAGATTCCAACCTAAATCCTTTCTAAGTGTTGTTCATTCAGCACTGTGGAATTTTCTCATTGTGATGTTATGCAGTTATGGGAAACATGAGCTGTTTGCCTCGCAGACTGGGCCAAGAGGATTATCACATTGATATTAACCAAGTTTAAAAAGCGTTTGTAAAAATGATTGCCATCTGCAGGTATCTGTGGACTCTGCTGGACATGAACCATGAGACCAATACTGAAGCTGACGGTGACTCCTGATAATCTGGAAATAGTCTTTGTATGTATTCTTGGAATAAAATTCTGGCACAGTTGGGGTCAGTGGCAAAATTCCCATTGGTTTTCATCAAAGCAAGCATTTCTTCTGCAGTTCTGCTTCTGCCAAATCCTCTTAAGGTGCAAGAATGTTACCTTTAGATTTTTACTGGTTCCTGGTTCCATTTTTTTATTTTTTTAAAAGCCAGAATGGTTCCATTTGGCTGCAATGGAAGAGTATTGACAGTGAAGTTATACAATATCTTAGATCACATGTTATAATACCGAACAGAGGCTGATGTGGTCAAGTAGCTTTAAAATCTGGCATTGAGACCAATGCTTATTGGGTGGCCTTATACAAAATACCTTCTTTCTCTCTCTGGTTCAGTTTTCCTTCTGTCAAAGAAATGCACAGCCTGGCTATTTAATATTCTGCAGAAGAAGATTCTTCCCAGGTGCTGATTTCTATAGGGCCAGAACTCTGTCCAGAGTTTCAATTCCTTAGCCAGCTCAGAAAACCCAAGAAGTAACAGCATTTCTTCACCTCTCTTGTAGATATCACACAGGCCCTGATTAGCTCTCAGCCTTTTTGTTAATTGGCTCTGTGTCCTATTTAAACCCTTCCTGGGTCAGGGCAATTCTATTCCTGAACATCTGTTGTGTGACAGCTGCAAACAAGCCAAGTCCCCACCACCACAAACCTGTCTAATGTCTGCTCATGGTGCATGTTATCTCAAAGTTAAAGTTATCCAGTCTTACCTCTTAATCTTGAAGAAAACTTGCTTTAACAGAACTAGACCTGAGGGATCAGGTGAGACAGAACCAATTTCAGTTATATTTCTGTGGGGTGGATACAGACATTTGCACAAGACCATCGAAGCAGTACCATCTTAGAAGACAACTGCATGTTTTAATTAGTTCTAGCTGGATAGCAAGACTGTCTAGTGACTTTACAGGATGCCTCCTAAATTATCAGTAAGCTGGCTGAGACCCAGGGTTGGCGTCAGAGGCCAATAACATTCGCGCACCTGCTGATGCCCAATATTCAGTTAGAAAGAAAGTACAGAAAATAGGCAATGTTATAACAATATAACAAAAGTGTAATGAGTTCAAAATACATATAATATACAAGTGCCTAAATACACATACAGTAACATTCAATCCAAGTAGAAGTCTTGAAAGAAGAAGGGGTGGAATAGGGATACGATCGTTTCAAGTCTCAAGTCTTCCTCAGTCCCGTTCAGTGAGGATATTAATATGCACACTTGTTTCAAATGCCTAATATTCAGCAGAGGGCTAAATATGTAACTAGAGATGCCACATTGATCTACTTCCCAGTGAGGGAAATGGCTGGCAGCAATGGAGGAAACCGAACACAAGAGGATCCAGCATTCCACCTCCTATTCCAGGTACCCCTCCCATCAGGCAATGGGAGATTACCCAAGAGCCCCTGCAACAATCTCCCAGTTCCACTCAGACTTTCTTTTGCAAATGTGACCCAGCTGCTGATTTAGTATGATTTAGCATATTCAGTGGCTCATTCCACAAGATGCTGAACCCATGGACAGCACACTCAGGTGACTCATTCCTCAACATCATCCCAGACTAGCAGAAAAGGTCACCATAAACAGAAACTGTGCTCCCCAAATGGTCTCCATCAGCCCTTAATTACTCCTCGGTGAGCTCCAATGCGTCTAGTTAGAGAAATATAAAAGGTTGATTTTGGCTGTATTTTCAAGAAACATTTACATGACGAGTAGTTCCTGCCCTGTTTTAGTGATGATAATACTGATTCTAAATATAACACTTTGATTAAATTAAGAGTGTTGGTGTATTGATACAGGCCAGCAATCGGCATTCTTTCAAGATGCAAAAAAAGTGATCAACCATTTTACCATAAAACCATCCTTTTCACCATGGGAACAAAATGGCAAATGGCTCTACGTGAAGTAATTTGAAGCATAAAGTCCACAGGCTGTTTCAGGATCACATATCTTGTCCTCCAGCTCACACAGAGCCACACTCCTGCACATGACAATTAACCCATTATTCTGGAACCAGAAATGGATTGTCAAGACAATTTATTGTAGTTTTAGCTATATACAGCCAATGTGGTGTAGTGATTAGAGTGTTGTAATAGGATGTGGGAAACTCAGGTTCGAATTCCCAATCTGCCATGGAATCGCACTGGCTAGTTACTCTGTCTCAGCCTAGCTTGCCCCACAATGTAATTGTGAGGATAAAATAAGAAGAGTTGGTTTTTATCTGCTGATTTTCTCTACCTTTTTAAGGAGAATAAAAACGGCTTACAATCTCCTTCCCTTCCTCTCACCACAACAGACACTTTGTGAGGTAGGTGGGGCTGAGAGAGTGCTAAGAGAACTGTGACTAGCCCAAGGTCACCCAGCTGGCTTCATGTGGAGGAGTGGGGAATCAAACCCAGTTCTCCAGATCAGAGGACAGGAGAACCACATAAACTGCTTTGGGTCCCCCTTGAGGAGAAAGGTAGGATATAAATGGAGTAAATAAACCAATAAATTATCCCATATAAAGTCTTCCTTGCCCTCTTACCTCCCTGCTACCTTCCATATGTTGATTCCATTAGCTAATTTGCTCTGGTGCCACAGTGATCCTGGCCATAGAGGATGTGACAGCCCTTTTGGCTGCCATTGGCTTAGCATCTCTGATGTGACCAAGAAGCTTCTGTGACATCACAGAGAGTCTGTCCAGCGCCAGGCACCTACATGTTCAAATTTCAATACCTTCACTGCGTACCATCAAGCAGTCGATCAAATAAAACCAACCCTCTAAACATCATTTAACCTCCGCCTCTTAACCATTTCATCAAAAAATTTAGCCACAGATTCAATAGTCTCAGAATCTCGGGAGGAAAGTGGTATTAGAAGAATTCCAAAGCCCATGAACAACTTTTAAATTAAGCTGCCTGCCATGGGCTTTTAAAATTATATTTGTTTACAAAAAAGGGGGGTTGACATCTGAGACAAAGCAAACTGTAAATTACTAGTAAATTACTGCTTGTAAGTAGGGTTGCCAATCTCCAGGTACTAGCTGGAGATCTCCTGCTATTACAACTGATCTCCAACTGATAGAGATCAGTTCCCCTGGAGAAAATGGCCGCTTTAGCAACAGGACTCTATGGCATTGAAGTCCCTCCCCTCCCCAAACCCCGCCCTCCTCAGGCCCCACCCCAAAAACCTCCTGCCGGTTGTGAAGAGGGACCTGACAACACTACTTGTAAGATTAAGTCATGCACAGCACAGTAGGATGAGCTTTGTGAATAGCCATAGGAGGGGAAAAAAACAATGGTTTTATATGCCCTTCCCTTGCTACTGGCTAACGCAGCCATCCTACTGTAGCTAAATAAATCTTGCTTTCGGTATTTTACTTTCATGGTCGTTGCTACTTGCCTACTGTTAAAGCTATATTTCTCTGACCATCCACAAAGGAAAAGCCAACCTTTTCCTGCTGACAAGCATGGGGGGAGAGAAAAGGCATTGTGGTTTGTTTTCCTTCAGTATTGCTGCCCATGAAAGCAAACAGGCAGTCGGGATGCTCTTAAAAGAAAGGTGATAGACGGGAAGAGGACAAGAGGGGGATAGGAGACCTCCTGGTCCAGGGCCTGCTGACTGCTGCAAACTTTTACAAGGACAGATTGGTGGTCTGCAATCCGCTGACTCTTTGAACCATTATAAAGACCATCCGGTTCGTGGGTAGCTGCCACCCACCTCTTCGTTCTGATGCACATTTATTTTTGCCCGAGTAATATTTTTCTAGTGTTTATTTTAAAATAAAGTCTCCTTTTTGCGGTGACATTCCCCCATGTTGCAAATTAACTGCTAGCAGATGTTGCTGCAAGGCACGGAGCACACACAGGAACATAAACCACCAAGATCTGGATCCCAATTTAAAAAAAAAAAAGTTTGTGCTTTCCATGCCAAAATTCTCCAGCTTCCATAAAATGCTTAAGCAAGAGCTAAGAGTGGAAATAGATTAGCATTGTTTATACAGCTTTTAGATCTACTTAGTATTTAAAGCTACCGTTGAAACGAAATGTCTATAAAGTTTCATTACTCAAAAAAAGCATTACCGGCTCGGCAATTGCGCAGTATATTATGTTGACTTTATAGCTTATTTCTGTTGCTTTTGAAATGCATTCATATTGGGATAGATTTCCAAGCACTGTTTAGCCCACAGAGAATCTCTCCTCCTTAGGGTTGCCAAAGAATGATTCCCGCCACCTTCCTTTCTGCTCCCACCCATCTGCCCCACACCTGTCTGTCCATCCTCCCCCTGCCTGCTTATAGCCCCTCCCACCTCCCAAGCTTTGATTGTTTGGCATACACTTTGGTTGTTTGGCATACAGCAGATCTTCATTGGGAGAGACTGGATTTGGGTCGCCAACGGTGTCATCTAGCGATGGATCAGATGGTAAGCCAGAGCTCTTTTCTGAGCAAGACTCCTTCTTCAGTGTCAGAGACAACAAGTAGCTGATCTTGATAAGAAGAAGAGTTGGTTTTTATATGCTTTCTCTACCATTTAAGGAAGAATCAAACCAGCTTACAATAACCTTTCCCCTCCCACCAATAGACAGCCTGTGAGGTAGGTTGGGCTGAGAGACCTCTAAGAGAGCTATGGCGAGCCCAAGGTCCCCCAGCTGGCTTTATGTGTAGGAGTAGGGAAACCAACCTGGTTCACCAGATTAGCATCCACCGCTCATGTGGAAGAGGTGAGAATCAAACCCGGTTCTCCAGATTGAAGTCCACTGTTCCAAACCACCACTCTTAGCCACTACACCACGGTGGCTTTCCTATAGAAGGCAGAGGAGGCAGAGGAGGAGCCCACCAAGCTGCAACTGAAGGTTCTGAGATGAAGACCATCTCTGTTCTGAACACATAGGCTGTCTAGTGCACTCACCCCACTCTTGAGAGTACGATGATGGGATTGAAATAGATACTGTTGCCGAGGGATGGTGGGGCCGAGTATGGCCACGGAACCAGCTGGGTTGGTTCCAAAACCAAGTGAGAGCTCTGATCCTTTGAAAGTCTTTGCTCAACTTCCACTTCGCTTTTGGACAATGATGGAACTGGTGAGTGCAAATGGGGTGAAGGAGTCTTTGGAGGGATAAGCTCCTCTTGCTCTACAGATGGAACCGACATGGCAGACTTATCAGAAGTCAGCCTCAGAAGAACTGAACAATGCTTGTCATTATGCTTCGATTTTAATTTTGCCTGCTTAGGTAGTGGTTCGGAAGAGGACCTGCAAGAAAAATTTTTACATAGGCATGCAGTTTTAATTTATTCTTTTATTTATATTATGACTATTTATTTCAACTGCTAAAAGTAGTATAAATGCAATAAAGATAGCTGCTTATGGTCACAAAATATCAACATCCACAGATATGAGAATCCTGGGTTTTTGTTGTATTATCTGTAAAGAAAGAAAAGTGTTAACTAAGAAGATAACTGTACTTTGTACTAAATTTATCGCTGGAACTAGCCAAGTAATCCGAGCAAATGATGACATCTTTCCATTTGACCCTTTTAATTCATTTTTCTGTTACACATTTCAAATGAGAATGATTATTATTACAAAATAAAGTTAACGATTTGTTTGGTAAAATGATCTGTTTTTATAATTGGCTAGCAAGTCAATCAATCCTCTTTTTATGGTCTATAGTCAAAATCAGATGTAATCTACTGTGTTTAGGTAAATTGGTTTTGTTTGGACTATTCTCTGGTGTTTCTGATCATTAAACTAAATAGGCTGTGTAAGATTTCGCTAGACTAATTTTAATGCTGATGTGCTGCCCATTTTTCATAATGTACACACGCCGAATTTCTTTAATCATAGGTTGTACTGTAAAGCTTTCATTTCCAAGGTCAGAGATTAATACTATACAAGTAGAGGACCTATAGGAGCCAGCATGGTGTAGTGGTTAAGAGTGGTGGACTCTAATCTGGAGAACTGGGTTCGATTCCCCACTCCTCCACATGAAGCCTGCTGGGTGACCTTGGGCCAGTCACAGTTCTCTCAGAACTCTCTCAGCCCACGCAGAGGCAGGCAATGGCTAATCACTTCTGCACGTCTCTTACCTTGAAAGCCCTATGGGGTCGCCATAATTCCACTGCGACATGATGGCACTTTACACACACACACACCTATGAAGACTCACAGTGTGTGTGTGGGGGGGGGGAATCTCATCCCCTTGATGGTACTGCTTTTCTTCCTTCTCTTCCCTTCACAGCCTCCAGAGTTTCTCCCCTCTTGTCTGCCACTTTCCATGTAGTCCTTGCATCCTTCCTTATTCCCTTCCCCCTTGCAGCTTCTCCTGCTTCCCTACTTCCTTCCCTTCCTCCAGTCCTCATTCCCCCCTTTTGCTCCATTTCCTTTCCTCCCTCCCTTCACTCTCATTGCTTCCACCCTCCTCTTGTCTTTCCTGCCTGAACACTCTACTTTATCCCCCTAACTTACTCAGATTTCAAAACAAGAAATACAGTAACCATTTAGGATCACCTAGGTAATTACAAAATTGCTATCTATGGTTGCTTATGAAATCCAGCATAGCTACTAAGATCTTGTGAGATTTTTGGCATTTAAAATTTTTCTATCTTATTTTATCATTCCTTCTTCTAATAAAATTAATATTTTTGGCACACCAGGGATTCCTCCTTTCTGTACATGGACCTATTGTGCCAATTTTTTGATATGCACTCTGGTGTTTTGTTTAGAATTAAATATGTAGATTTACTTATGATTCCATAACCACCCCAAGCTGACCATTGTTTTCTGAACTTTTCCAAGCTTAGCTATCCACATCTTCCACTTTCTTGGATCTTACAAAGCAGTAGCTGTTGAGGATCTTAACTTAGCCTGAACATACTATGGTTTATTTGTTTTGTGTCACTGGCAGATTTAAGATTGCATTTTGGACTAAAGTTGAGAAGCAAAGAATATCTCCAGACTCCTAGTTCGAACATGTGTTGGCCAATGGATTCTCTCTCTCTTTTATGAAAGCTTCATGTAGCATGTTAGACAGCAAAGATTAATAATGCTTCAAAATATTAAGATTTCATGGTCTAGTCTGAAACCTTATTGAAATTCAACCTGAAGTGCAGTTGGATATTACTAATATTTGACCCCCACAGACATGTGATGGTACATTAAGTGTGACCAGTGAAGTTATCTGGCCAGCATATTCACGAAGGGAAACTTAATGAACAAGCTCCATTCTGTAAACCCCTATGTATACATTGGGATCTGGCTGCCATGTGTGACCATCAACAGCAGCTTTCCTCCTGAGATGCTGAAAAGCTCTGTCACCACAACTCCAACTCACCCTTGATATTTTTTTCATAAGGCTCTGGAGGAAATTAATGCTGGTTTTTCAAACAAATCAATTTTGTTTAGTTAGGGACAGAATATACACCACACACACACACACACACACACATAACACTATAGCATTATGAAAATAAAACAGGTTGAGCTTGAGGTGGGCAACATAATCTATATCAAAAGGATAGTCAAAACATGAGTCTTCTGAGAGAAAATTCAGCATTTGGAAGAATGACAGGTTCCTTCCCTTACACACACACAACACACAGCAGCAGGTTGGTTTCTTCTAGGGCTGTGCAAATTGATAAACCCAAACCGAAAATAAACCCTAAGAAGACCTTTTCGGCTTCTTTTGGGTTTAATTTAACCCAAATATTAAAACTGGGAATAAAAGCCGAAGCTGCATAGCCGAATCAGCCAAACAGGTATTCGGCTTTTTTCAGCTACAGCTTTCCCCAGACTTTTCTCTGTGGGAATTGTTGTTGTTCTTTAATAAGCTCTGGGGGAGACATTTTTGGAGGTAGGGTTCCCAAATTTTCAGGGTAGCTTCAAGGGACTCTCCTAGCATGAACCCCAAAGTTTGGTGAACGTTGGGTTGGGGGTCCAATTTTATGGGGTCCCGAAGTTGTCACCCCCCCTCCATAGAGAAGCACGGTCAAGTTTATATTGCTTTTCTATGGAGAAGGGGGTCAATCACTTTGGGACCCCATAAAATTGGACCCCCTGACCCAAACTTTACCACACTTTGGGTTTCATGTAAGGAGAGTCCCTTGCAGCTACGCTGAGAATTTGGTGACTCTACCTTGAAAAATGCTCTCCTGGGAGAATTTTAAATGTACTTACTTTTCATAGAGCTTGCAATGGGCCTGCACAAAGCTATTGCTACCCATAGCATTGTGCAAGCCCATTGCAAGCATTCATGGGAAACTGACTTTTCCCATGATTCTTTGGTTAGGAGGTGGCCATTACAGACTATGAAACTTTACCATGCTTTTCTATGGAGGAGGGTAAACCTATAAGCAATGTCGGCAAAACATATGGGTTGTGTGCACAGATATCGCGCTTCCCCTTCTACCTAACTCTTTTTTGCCTGCTGACCCTCAGCTGGTCAGCGGGCAGCCCGGTGGATTGGTAGGCTTTTGCCCGCCCCCACCGGGCAATTGGTAAGCCTATTAGCATGAAAGAGAACAAGCTGTAAGATGCTTAAACCAGCTACTTTGAACTTCTGACTCAACCCACACAGTGTGCTATTTCACAGTAAATTCCAGTCTCTTCCTTTCCTCCAGAGCCAGAGCATCCAGCAAATATTGCTTTCGTAATGGTGTGATGTTGCTTTAAAGATCTGTCTGCAGGAACAGCACCCAATGATAGAGAATCATGATCATTATATAAACTAGCTAAATTATAATGATAGCCTACAAAGCCACCCTTAGGAACAGCCCTAGAAAGTGGGTTCGAATTTGCTGCTCATCAAAAGAGCAATCATTATTTATTTAGCAGTTCTACCCTGCTTTTCACTCCAATTGGGACTCAAAGTGGCCTACAGAATACAAAAATACTATTGAAGCAAACAGTACAATACTCCAATATACTAAGTTGGTACTGGATCCACTGACCTGGCACAGTCATAGAATTTGGGTTTCCAGCTCTGGGTTGGGAAATTTTGGGGGTGGAGTCTGAGGAGGGCGGGGTTTGGAGAGGGGAGAAACTTCCATGTCATAGAGTCCAAATGCTAAAGCGGCCATTTTTTCCAGGGGAACTGATTTCAATTGCCTGGAGATCAGTTGTAATAGGGGGAAATCTCCAGCCACCACATGGAGGTTGGCAACCCTACATAGAATCATAGAGTTGGAAGGTGCCATAAAGGCCATCCAGTTCAACCCTCTGCTCAATGCAGGATCAGGTCCACAGGCAGTAAAACAGAAACTTATAAACAAGGGCCAAGATCGCTTTGGATTTAACCTTCAGCTCCTGCCAAAAGGCTTGTGGCTCTGGCCACAACCAGGCTTAAAAACCCATAACAAAGAAGGAACAGAAGCTGAGCCAAGATCTCACTCAGCTGACAGAGATGTTCCCAGCCACAGGTAGGCCTATTCAAGAACCAGAACAAAGGCAGTTTTTATCAAAAGTAAATTGATAGTAAATGCAATGTGTATAAATATATGAGATAGTATAAAATAAACTACCGTATATACCCATGTATAAGCCGACCCGCGTATAAGCCGAGGTGCCTAATTTCTCCCCAAAAATGGGGAAAAATTAGGCACCCGCGTATAAGCCGAGGGTCGGCTTATAACCCCTCCCCCCCCGCAGGCTTACCTGACAGGGCTCTCCAGCAGCGAGGGTCCGGCGGCGGCGCAGCCCGGGGGGGCGGGGCAGCCTTCCTGCGGCTGCAGGAGGCTGCCCCAGGCCGCTCCCGGCGGGAGGAAGCGGCGGCGAGGCCCAGGGGGACCCGGAGCAGCCTTCCTGCGGCTGCAGGAGGCTGCCCCAGGCCCCTCCCGCCCGGGAAAAATGGCGGCGGGGGGCGGGAAGGGCCGGGGCAGCCATCCTGCGGCTGCAGGAGGCTGCCCAAGGCCCCTCCCGCCCGGGAAAAATAGCGGCGGGGGCGGGGGGCCTTGGGCAGCCATCCTGCGGCTGCAGGAGGCTGCCCAAGGCCCCTCCCGCCCGAAAAAAATGGCGGCGGGGGCGGCGGGGGGCCTTGGGCAGCCATCCTGCGGCTGCAGGAGGCTGCCCAAGGCCCCTCCCGCCTGAAAAAAATGGCGGCGGGGGCGGGGGGGCCTTGGGCAGCCTCCTGCAGCTGCAGGATGGCTGCCCAAGGCCCCTCCCGCCCGGGAAAAATGGCGGCGGGGGCCGGGGGGCCTTGGGCAGCCATCCTGCGGCTGCAGGAGGCTGCCCAAGGCCCCTCCCGCCCGGGAAAAATGGCGGCGGGGGCCGGGGGGGCCGAGGCAGCCTTCCTGCGGCTGCAGGAGGCTGCCCAAGGCCGCTCCCGGCGGCAGGAAGCGGCACGGGCCCGGCGGCGGCGACGGCGGTAAGTTTCCCCCCTCCCTCCTCCCTCCTTCCCCCCGTATTGACCCGCGTATAAGCCGAGGCCAGCTTTTTCAGCCCATTTTTGGGGCTGAAAAACTCGGCTTATACGCGAGTATATACGGTATATGGTATCTGATTCCTTAGAAAGTGGATAAGCTATATGATACTAGCATATATAAAATTTGGACATGTAAAAAAATTCTGCAGACTCTCTTGCACATTTGGTGGGCATGTTCAGTAATGAGAATATATATCAAAATAAAATCCTCAAAAGAGATAAAAATAATGATTTTTATAGCCTCCCTTTAGATCCCTTTTTAATATTATTTGGGTGATTACAAAGGAGAAGAATATCATTTATTATTTTTTGTTAGTGGCATCAAAAATAGGAGAGTATGAAAGATTCACTGTGGTGTGCAGTAGGAGTGGGGATTCTGTGAATATCACTCCCTCACCACCACTGGCACACACAAGAAAGTGCTTTTGGAAGAAGCCTCTGGATCCAACCTTATTTCTTTAAATTGCTGGTTTAAAATCTAACTAAACTTTTTAAAAAATGTACACGCAAGTATCATTTGAAATAAGCATCTTCGGATGAAAAAGACTTTTAATTTCTGTTATACGATTACTTTGCAAATTCATACTCTTTATATTTCATGGCACTTCCAGTTTGCTCACTGATATTTCCAAAAAAAAAAAAAAAAGTGAGATACAAATGTCAAAGTAACCAATGGTATGAATATACTCATTTTATGGAACATATCCCAACTGAGCCACTAATGTACTACAAGGTGTAGGTTTCTGGAGATAATTAAGGTTTATTGTAGGAAATATCGTCAACAAATTGTTAAAATAGGAAAAGCAACACAAGGAAGCATGGGATGTACACTCTCGTTCTCCCCCAGGTGAAATGGGTTCTGAATTATAAACAGGGGGGCCCTAAGTAAGGAACTGAAATGAAGGGCAGCTAAAGTGACCTTTCCATAGCCTTTGCTTTGAAACACACGCCAGGCAGAACCAATCAATGTGGACAGATTTAACAACATAAACACCAAGGGCGACATGTCATCTTTGACAAGAGCCCGGTCTTCTCCTAGACACAGAACAGGAACGAAAAAGCTGTTGCATACATCCAGGAACACAGTATGCATTTAGAAGGAAAATATTTGCTTATCAGTTACGGTGCTGTAATGTCAAACATACAGTAGCTGCTTGGTATTTTAACCTTACCTACAAGCTACGAGAAAATGAGAGAGATAGCTGGTTTCATTTAGCGTCTTTAAAGTATATGAACATGAAAGGCTGTTCTTAGGTGGAATGAGAGATAAGCTAACAAGGCCAGGAGAGGAGAGGGCACATATCCATGTGCTACAGTTTTTCCGCTATTAGTTTAGAGAAATGCCTTCAATGTAACACTTAGGGATGGCTTAAAATATCCAAGGCGAACTGTCAGTCACGTATAGGAGGAGGTAAATGTTCTGTGAGGCTTTTTTACAGCCCATCTCAGCAAGAGTGACACTGAACTGTAGTGCATTTTCTTATTATTTGTTTGTGTTCTTAAATTTAGGGGGAGGAAATGAAGGAGGAATATAATAGAGGTAGGAATGTACATACAAGCCCCATTTCATTTGTTTTTGTATGTTATCATTGTGAGCCATTTCATTTTTACTTGTTTTTCATTGCAGGTCATCCATTGCAATTGATTGATATCTTACACCATTTTTACAAAAAATGATGTGAAGAAAAAGAAAACAGTATGACAATAAAGACTCAGGTTTAATTTACACAAAAGGACAAACAAAATCAACATGGGGGTTTTCAAGCTGAACCAGCAAACAGTCTAAGCACTCTGCTACCAAAGTTGAATGTATGGCCACTAAGTAGACTCTCAGAAGTATTGTCCGAGTTATCATGGATGAGGCAATATAACATGATTTTGCTATCATGGTAGAGTCTCTTTGGATAGGAGAGGGATGTAAAGAAGGAAAGCTTGAAGATGTCTAACTTACCTTCTCCTATTCTGGCTTGTCTTCCTTACACTACCATATGTCATCCTAACCTACTTTATGAGTCTCTTTTTAAGCTGCTCAATGTTTTGTGCTGTTTTTATGCTCTGGGTGGGTTTTTAATGCTGGGTTTTATTAGACAGACAGACAGAGCTGAAAAATTCCACATAATAAAGTTTAGTGTTGCTATTTTTAAGCAACAATTAATCCTGCCTAGAAATGAGCTATTGAACTACTCTAAATTTTCTGGAAACTCAGCTTTAGAAATCTTTTGGCTCTCTCTCACGATATTGTAAAAATTGGGTTCATCTGCGTAAAGACAGAAAAAATTAGGAAGTTTACCTGCACATGACACATTATGCCATATATATTTGGAATTCACAGATGGCTTTCCAGAAGGAGAAAAAATCTAGTTTGCAGTATAAGCCCCATGCTGACAACAAATGTTATTATCACTTCCACTGGCATAAAGTGAGCACAGCCTTGCTGGTCAGAAACACAAGGCACCAGGAATTTTCTCGTGTAGAATCCCTTGATGAAATAAAAGGGAGCCACACTTGGGGTGTGGGGTGCTCCCTTTATTTTCAATGGGGTTTCTGCAAGAGAAGCTCATAGCTGATTATGCTCCCGATTGCTTGTTTTTTTCAAAGGTGATGCCTTGCTCAAAGGCCAGGGCTTATTAATTTCAAAGCCAGAAAGTAGAGTTGAATGAATAATGAACAGCAGCTGTTGGAAACACATCTTGGTAGCCTTGGGACTGTCTTTCTCTGTGTTACAATTACACTTTGATTGACCTCCAACAATAACTAACAAGCATACCCAACTGGATCATAAATTTAGTCTACACTATGTTCAAACTGGGTGTAACATTTCACATCAACAGAATCCTCCATTTCAGTCTAATTTTATATCAGTGGTTTTCAAAATAACTCTCAATCATTCACTTGTCTTTCTGTTTCAAGATCACTTTACTGGCATTGTAGAGTTTCAGGTGCAGTTTCCTCTTTAACGTATGCTCTGCTGTTGCCTAAAGCAATGATTCCCAACCTGTGGGTCAGGACCCAAAACTGAGTAATGAAGCCTCTGGAAGTGGGTCACGGGCCACCCATCCCCTTTCTTTTGCTCTCATTTGTATTTTGGAAACCAAGATCTGACCCTAGGAACAGCATCTTCTATGTCGCGAGGGGGCTTCAGCCCAGGCGCTGGGAGGGTCTCTGCCCGGGAGGATGTTGGGGTTGAGACAGTCTCTTCCGCCTCAGACCAGTCCGAGGGGGAGTCAGAGCTCAACTCTCCCTCAGACGTCGCCAGGTTGCCGCAGGACACACCTTGCAGGCAGCCTCTGGCTTCTCTCCTCCCCGGCAGTCAGACTTCTCTGGCCTTATATACCCTTCAGGCCAGAGAAGCACCTCCCCTAACTCCGCCCCAGCCCTCCCCCGGAAGTCCATATAAGGGCCGGAAGACGCCCCCTCCCAGCCCTGAGACGCCGGGCGCGGTCCGCGCCTGTTCCCTGCCCTGGCTCGCCCGCTCCTCAGCTGGTGCGCGGAGAGGGCCGCTACAGCCAATGCCCCGTTGGCAGCGGCACGGGGGCGTGCTGCTCCTGCGGCAACTCTTGCGTGCCGGCGGCGCGCTGCTCCCACGGCTGCAGCAGTTGGGTTCTCTCCTTCCCGTCCGGCTCCCCGGGCCGCTGGAGAGATAGACCCATCGGATTGGCCCTGGAGGGAACGGAGGTAAGTGAGGGGGCAGAGCCCAGGCCTGGGAGATGGGGGTGGGAGCCTCTCCCGGGACACTATTCATTGTCATTTTTTTCTTCACTGCATATAAACGTTCCTCAAGTAAAACGTGTCCTGTTGGTTACTAGAGTGAAAACCATGGCCAGCCCTGGATGAGTCAACATGCAAAGTAAATTTGGACATGTGCATCACCATACCAAAAAGGTTGGGAACAACTGGCCTAAAGTAACACTGTGTTTGGTGGTTGTTTATTGCCCTGTTAAGAATGAGTGCTTCCCAGTTTTCAGCAAGCAGCAAAATCATGTTAGTTGGAACTGAAAACCTAAGGGCATTGTGGATGGGAGGAAAACTCTGCTTTAAAATTATTTTCCCAGAAAGTCCATTACCAAGGTCAACACTCAGATCATCATCTGCAATGCCCATAGTTCTCAATAGCAATTCAGTGTGTGTATACCTCATTTGGTCATAAAATGCAATGTCAGCCATTCTCAATTTTTGTATGCAGACCTGAAACCACCCCAGCAGTGTTATTTAGCAAATATCCAATTGCTGCTACCTTATTAGCAAATTCAGGCTGCAGTCCTAAGCACCCTCACCTAAGTGTGCATTGAATAAACTGGGACTTACCTCTGAGTAAGCATGCATAGGTGTACACTAAGTGGCCCAGAATGAAGACTGGACTTGAAGTGCAGTTTTGGTTATGAAAACAACACAGCCAACATTTTCTTCAGAGTTGTACTTTAATATAAGAACTGACTTGCTAGATCAGGGCGTGGATTGATCATTCAGACAGGTGCCTTCGAAAAATAGAGCATGAAAAGGAAGTCCATCCCATTGCCAGTAAGGTGCCTGTAAATATGAAGATTTTGCTTATTTATCATGGCTTGTAGAATGTAATAGATTTGTATAATCCATGGTAGAAGAAGAGGAAGAGGAAGAAGAAGAAGAAGAAGAGGAAGAGGAAGAAGAGGAAGAAGAAGAGGAAGAAGAGGAAGAAGGAAGAAGAGTTGGTTTTTATATGCCAACTTTCTCTATCACTTAAGGGAGAATCAAACCAGCTTACAATCACCTTCCCTTCCCCTCTCCACAACAGACACCCTGTGAGGTAGGTGGGGCTGAGAGAACCCCCTAAGAGAGCTGTGACTAACCCAAGGTCAGCCAGGAGGCTTCATGTGTAGGAGTGGGGAAACCAACCTGGTTCACCAGATTAGCATCTGCTGCTCATGTGGAGGAGTGGGGAATCAAACCTGGTTCTCCAGATTAAAGTCCACCGCTCCAAACTACCGCTGTTAACCACTACATCACACTGGCTCTAATGTACTAATCCTTCTTCAGAGCTAGTGGCTATTGTTCCACCTTGCAGTAGCAAATTCGACAAGCTTTGTTTTGCATTGGGGAAAATGCCATTAATATGTCCTCAGCCTACTGTAAATCAGCTTCACTGAATAAACCAAGTTCTAGTATCATGAGAGAACTGAAAAGTGGACAATGCAAAATTTCAAGGAGAGTAAGGGTGGTGAAACAAATAGTGCTTTCCTCTCTGTCAGCCAAAGCTTGGATGGATTAGATGCCTTTTGACAGAAGAGCTTTACGGACACACATGAGATTTGTGGGGCAAAGCACCCACACGGCCCTATCCCCACAATGTGATTCGGAAATGAAGCTCAGAAACTATTGCCTCCCCACACTTCAACAGTACCTGATAATGATGAGCACTAGGGGAGAAAGAGCCAGTTAGAACAGGACATAATTTCAGCAACTGCTGAAGGTCATGCAGTCGCCCTTTCTCTTTCCCCAGAGAATCCTAGGAACAATAGTTCTATAAAGAATGCTATGATTCTCTACAAGAAAATTCTCAGCACCCTCCAAAAATTATAATTCCTAAAATTCTGTGAGGAAAGCCATGACCGTTAAACTGGTATACAACCAATATAACTTTATGGTGCAGATGTGTGCCAGATATCAGGAGGTCTGCATGTCTTTAATATTACCAGATATTGGTCCCAGTCCTGAAACTGATCGCCCAGCAATGGCTTTGAATGGTTTCAGGACTGCAGCTGCAAGGTTTTAAACGCTGGTATGAGAAAAGAAGGGATGATTGATCTCACTTCTGCTGTTGCAGCACTTTAGGTAGAGAGAAGTAATTTCTCAAATAAGCAAGTCTCAAACCCTTTAAGGTCTTATAAGTTACAATCAAGTTCCAACACCTTGAATTCCATCCAGAAACTTACTGGCAGTCACAGAAGATCCCCAGATACCTTTGCAAAATATTCTCTGCGTTCACCTCCATTTAACAAGTGGGCAGCTGTATTTTACACCAGATATGATTTCTTAAGGATCTCAGCCTTTTACTTCTTATACAATCCATTTGGTTAATCCAACCTCAAGGTGCCAAAAGCATGATTAGCTGAAGCTGTGCTTCTCCACTAGCAAAGAAAAGATCTCATTAATTTCAGGCCTCTAGAAGACCTGCCCTCGATGTCATTGGGCTCATTCTCAGATCTATTTCAGCTCAGTGCTTTAACTTGTCCCATGGAGACATTCTGCTAGAACTGCCGGGCTACAAATTCAGAAAAGGAAGCTATGGCTTATGGGGGGCAGCATGATAGTTCAGCAGAAGCTGCTGTTTAGAAAATACTGGACTACTCTTGGGTTGTTACACAAACATCTGCTAAGGAGCCCAAAATGTCCACTAGTATAGTTGACTTTAAAAGGGGACTAGAGGATGACATGTCTCTCAATAGCTATTAGCCATGATGATTAAATGAAACCTCTGTGCTAAGATGGCCAGTATAGAATCAAATAGATTACATAATTGGAAGCAGAAGATGGAGAAGCTCTATTCTCTCTGCTAAAACAAGACCAAGAGCCGACTGCAGTACAGATCATGAATTGTTAATATCGAAAATCAAGATAAAACTGAAGAAAAACACCAGAACACTCATAGTGCCAAAATACAATCTAAGCAACATTCCTGAAGAGTTTAAAGACCATGTAAAGAATAGATTTGCATTACTAAGTTCAAGTAATTGTAAATCCGAAGAACTATGGGTGGAAACTAGAGATATTAAGCCTGAACTGACCCTAGAAGTTAAAATGACTAAATTGAGGCTGCCGTACTTTGGTCACATTGTGAGAAGACAAAAGTCACTAGAAAAGACAATCATGCTAGGAAAAGTTGAAGGCAGCAGGAAAAGAGGAAGACCCAACAAGAGATGGATTGATTCAGTCAAGGAAGCCACGGCCCTTAGTTTGCAAGATCTGAGAAAGGCTGTTAAGGATAGGATGTTTTGGAGGACACTGATTCATAGGGTCACCATGAGTCAGAAGCGACTTGATGGCACTTAACAGACACACACACACACTGTGGTAAGAAGCAAAAATCCTCTAAGTATCAGTGCTGGGTGAAAACAACAGGGGGAGGCTTTGGCCTCCGTATCCTCCTTTGAGGCCTTACAGGGCCATACATGTAGGATGTTGGATAGGGATGCTCAAACACTAGTTCAGCTCACATCCTGTTTTTCAGTTGTGATCAGGCAGATTTCAAACATGTGCGTTCAAACACAGCCCAATAGAATTCTACTTTCCACTCCCATCCTTGTTCAGTCACAAATCCTATAAATACTGTGTTCTAAACAATCGTACCATTCAGTGTTCATCTACCGGTAAGCAGTTCTTAGGTAAATTAATGGCTGCCAGTCTGTTTGGATCAACAGCATTTTTTAGCATTCGTGGTTTTGCAAAAACCTCACGCAAACTTGTTCGGCAGGCATTCAAGTTGGTACTGAATGAAGCAGATGTGGCGATCAATTAACATCTGATTACCAGTTGAATACAGTATGTTCAACTGTTGAACATGTTCACTGTGAAATTCATGGCATCCTTAATGTTGGGCTACCTGGACCATTGGTCTGATCAAGTGTAGCTACACTTATTCTTTTATGCGTCTCAATCAGAAAGAGACAATCAAGGGGGAGAGACAAATGAGATCACAGATCCAGGTTTGTCCCTGTCAAGTCTTTCATCACAGGCATCTAGTAAACAGCGCAGATGCAAACTTTGGCCTTGGCATCAAAGACCACTAATGCCTCTAAGCAGGTGAAGGGCATAAATGGTAGACACAAGAACATAAGCTGAGCGCTGCTTGATCCTTCCAAAACTGCAACTAGTCCAGCATCCACTTACCCACCAAGATGGCTATCATGGTCAAGATGATTCCAAAACCTAACAAACCAGGCATGAACACAATAGCTCTCTTCCGCCCCACCATTTCCCCCATTAACTGGTATTCAGTGGCATACTGCCTCTAAACCTGGAGGTTCTATTTCAGAGGTCCCTAATGTGATGCCCATGGGCACCATGGTACTGCCTGATACCTTTCCTGTTGCCCACCAAGTGTTTTTAAAAAGTAGATGGGGCCAGGTGGGGATTTCTCCCAGCAGGGCTTCTGATTGGCAATTGAGATCTGATTTGAAAGCCAATGTGGTGAAATGTTTAAGAGTGTGGGACTAGTATCTGGGAGACCCGGGTTTGAATCCCCACTCGTGCCACTGAAACTCACTGGGTGACCTTGGGCCAGTCCCACACTCTCAGCCTAAATCACCTCACAAGGTAGTTGTAAGGCTAAAATGGAGGAGAGGAGAATGATGTAAGCAGCTTTGGGTCCCCATTGGAAAGAAAGTCAGGGTATAAATGAATGAAATTAATAAATAATAAATAAATAAATTTGCTGTGCAGTGGGGGGGGGGTTAAGTTGCTTCAGCAGCAGCTACCACCACAGAACAAGGATCTTCTCTATGGGACTGAAAATGAGCTGTGTGTGTGCAAGAAAATATTTTTAAACATTTAAACATATCTTTATTTTAAAAGGCATCCTGTTAAACAGAACTTCTACCTGAAATGTTGAACAGGTACTATTAGAGTTATGCATGATCTCAATCCTTGACATCCTTGATTGGTTTTGCCTCCTGATGCGGCCTTTTTTGTAGCTGTGCCAACCACCGGTGTCAAAATTTCAAAGGTGTCCACAGGGTCAAAAAGGTTGGGGACCCCTTGTTCAAGTTGATCATTATGGCTAGTAGTCACGAATACATATTAGCTATGCAGATTTTTCAAATATTCTTTAAAGCCATCTAAGGTATCGGCCCTCACCACTTCACTTCCTTGCCTTTAGCCTACTAAGGAAGAGTCTTCACGCTCATACTAAGCAAGCCTCTGTGCTTTACAAAAAGCTTGATACTATCACAGCTAACAACAGACAGGGTGCAGAATGACTTCTTTTACACCTTAGCAAAGGGCTAGCCAGTACATTAGCCCACCCCACAAACCTCTCTTTTCCTCTTCACTTGTACCGGCTTCTGATGGGTGGGATTCCATTCTCCTCCACAGTATTCCAAAATGAATACAAGCAGATCTTATATCCATACAGTGAGAATAATATCTCCATCGGTTCTTACGCATTCTGCTCTTAGGCATACTGACTCACATTTTATTTATTACATGACTGGTTTAGCCTATGGGAGCACAGAGTGAAATGATCATGGGCCAACAAAAGGCCCCAAACTAGCTTCTTCTGCAAAGCCTTTCCTTAATTTTATTACCTTCTATTGCTGTCTTCCCACCTCATCCATTCTTCCCAGTTGCAACAATCTTCTATGTTTTTGTGCTGGCTATCTAACTAAGCCTTTCTGGTACAGACTATGATAATTTACAATCCAAGAAGGGCCATGATTTAGTGGTATAGCATCTGCTTTGAATGCACATGGTCCCTGGTTGGCATCTCTAGTGAAAAGGATCTGGTAGTAGGTAATATTAAAGTCCTCAACCTGTACAGCCACTGCTAGTCAGAGTAGACATTGATAGACCAATGGTCTGACTCAGAATACGGCAGTTCCATATTTCAAAACGTCTTGTCTGAACCAAGTTTATTCAGCCCCGTTGATTTTAATGAGCACTGCTTTCTAGTAAGCATGCTTAGTATTGTAGTTTTTTTGGGGGGGAAATAACTGTAGTGTCCACTGTGGGAAGCAATGGCATCATATTTTCCAGCATTCACATATATTCATTGAAGAATTGATGCTATTTTTTCATGTGAAAAGAGGAAACTTCAATCTCACTGGGTTTTGCTATCTATTTAACTTAAAGCTGGCAGCAAGGCAGACAATTCCAGAGAGAGCTTATGGTACCCTTGTGAGTATTGTATTCATAACTAGTTCTGACTTTAGAAACATTGCAGTCAGATATGAGGAAGTGACTGAAAATGACCGAGATATTCCTAAGGAACTGCACAAATTATCACGGCCACAAATTACACAGTATGGAGGTTCTTGAATAATACCCTGATTTGAAATGACTGAATTCATAATGAACATTCTGCATTTTGCAAATGAGTGCTTGAGGTTAGCCAACATTTTAGCGGTTTGCCATCTCCTTCTTCCCAGTCAAATGGGGGAAACGAACATTTTCGACAAGCATTTTGTGGCCAGCAGCACTGTCAAACTTAGTTTTGTTCTTCATAAAAAATAAATACAATTCTCCTCAGAGGCACTGAAAAATTGCAGAAGAACTGAGTTTGGCTATGTATACAAAATATTATGGTTGGTGTTCATTTTCTAAGAACACCACAGTTGGAATCCTCATTTCCTGTCCTATGCATTGTTCAAAAATAAAAAATAAAATAAAAAAGAAGTGAAGATGAAATCTAAACAAATACATTCTCCAGAAATCCATTTTGAGCTATAATATGTCCCTTGGCCTCAGGGTTCCTACATCTACTGTAAAGAAATAAAATGGCATCCTACATATTACTAGTTGCTTAGACGGCTGAGTTTTGTGGTAGGTTCCTGTGTTCCCAGTAGGATCATACCAACGAGGAAGCACGGTCTGATGCCCCTTCCTTCCCCCCGTCCCTTACATGTAGGGTCTGATGTAAATTGATGCTAATCAGACCTTTGCCCATACTGCTATACCTCAATTTGCTTGGTGACTATGGAATACAGAGGGACTCATCGGAAATCATGCCCCAACTGGAACCCAAATTCTCCAGCTGTGGCTAAGTGTAGGGTTGCCAACCTCCAAGTGGGACCTGAAGATCTCCTGGAATTACAACTGATCTCCAGATGACAGAGATCAGTTTATCTGGGAGAAATGGCTGCTTTGGTGGGTACACTCTGTGGCATTATCCCCTGCTGAAGTCCCCCCTCTCTCCAATTCTGCTCTCCCCAACCCAAAATATCCAGGTATTTCCCAACATGGAGCTGGCAACTCTAGCCAAAGTCTCATCCTGTTCCCAGCCCTTCTCTTTTTAATTCCTCCCAATGCAGAATACTGGGGGCTGAGCTGGTTTTATTCATTTCTTCACAAAGTTTTCTGAATCTAGTCATTGAAAAATGCAAGAGAGCATCTATTCCATTCCTTAATGCTATTTTTCTTTCCACTGCCTCCCCCCCCATTCCTGTAAATACATACATAGTTCACATTGCAAAGTTATTTAAGCCTTTTTAACAACTGACCCCATGAGCAATGTCAATTCACAAACTGACATAAATTTGCTTCCCCGGCGACTTCATGAATAACCAACCATGTATACATGTAAGAAAAGAGATATATGATTATGAATAAACACATTCCTTTCATTGTTGGCTGGCAACTGACCCACGTTTGGTTTGAATTAAAGACCCATCAGACTGAAACAAATAACTAAATGGAAAGATACGGGCCCTTTTGAAGTCCGTGCAAATCAAATGTGAGTGATAATTAGCAACAGATAATTAAAGTCTACTGTTTATTTGCACATATGTTGTTACTGACTGGCTGCTGGGATGCTGCCATGGAGCAAACTGAGCATGCTGAAAGATGCTGAACTTGGTTCCTTATTTCATTTAGTGTTGCAGATACTGCCTGATTAAGAAACTGGAATTTTTGAACTAAATGTGCCTTGTGCTCCACCCTTCCCCCCAGCAATGGTACATGCATGCCTCTAGGAGACTATCCCTTTTGATATGCCTTAGCAATATGTCCATTTCAAAGCTATGTTTGTTGCAGAGTGCTCAAAAGCATGAGACCCTTGGAAAACCATAGATTCAGGGTATATCTAAACATGATGAGAGATTGCCTATTGTTATGTTATTATTTAAAGTGCAAGTAGCAGCTAGAGCAGGGGGTGTTAAACATAAGGCCGGGGCTGGATCCAGCCCCTTGAGAGCTCTTAGTCCACCCATGAGCCAGCAATGGCAGCCACCACCACCCCCCACTCTTGATCTGGGCTAGCAAGCCTGCTGCGAGCTCGCCAGCAAAGGTAACCACCTCCCCCAGTCCCGATCTGGGCTGGCGAGCATGCTGCTGGCTTGCCAGCCAAGGCAATCTTCCCCTCCACTCCTGATCTGGGCTTGTGAGGCATGGCCTGGCCCGATCGAGTGACATTTATGTCACATCCGGCCCTCGTAACAAATGATGTCGATACCCCTGAGCTAGAGAGTCTAGATTCAGACTGAGGCTAGGGCATGGAAGCAGAAGGGTTAAACACACACACACACACACACACACACACAGATTTGACATCCGTCCCCGTCCCCCCCACCTCAGCTGCTGTTTGCTTCACAGGAGGAAATATATAAATGGCCATATGATACACATTTCCCCCCACTGAACAAATAGTAATGGAGGGGGCACTGAGATTGCAAAAATGGTGAAGGGGTGACAAACTTCCTCTGTGCCTGGGCACCCCGACATTTCTGCGAAGCCCCTCGCTAAATCCCCCGTGGCCCTGCCTCCATAGATAGTGGAAAGGGGGTGTCCCTGTAAGTCGGGTGAAGTCCAGCCCATTGTGCATGTTTTTTTCAGGTGCTCTTTCCATGAGGAAGTAAGATTTAAGCTAATTTCCCTTCTCCTTAATCTAACAAAGGACAGCTCTGAGGAAGGGAGGCTGAGGAATCTCCTTTGGGGTTGCACTTACCCTTGAAGGAACAGGCCTGTAGTCTGGAGGGGCTCTTGGACCTAGACCTACTAGTAGAAGCAGGTGGCAGCTGTGGCCAGGACTGCCTTTTACCAACTTTGACTGGTTAGCCAGCTGCAGCCTTTCCTGGGCAAAAAAGATCTGGCCACTGTGGTGCATATGCTGGTTACATCTACATAGGGCTGCCCTTGAAAAGTGTTCAGAAGTGTTGACTGGGTGATTTGGGGCAAGTCACATACTTTCAGCCTACCCTGCCTCACACAGTTGTTGTGAGAAGAGAAAGGAAGAAGAGAATAATGTAAGCTATTTAGGTCCCATTGTGGAGAGAGGTGAGGTATAAATGAATAAATAATAAATATAGCTGAAGATAGGTGGCAGATAAATGGTAGGTTGATGAATGGCTGAGAAGGCAAGAATGAGGCAGGGAAAGGGGAGAGGATATGGGGGTTGACAGAAGAGGAAATAGTGTGGGGAGGGAGATACAGGGGAATGTGACACCCATACAAGTCCTTGAGGGTTCCCTACCATGAAAGTGGGCATGGCCCAGTGACCAACACCCCACAACTGGGCCAGAGTTTTCCTATGTAGAGTTGCTGTTGGGGGGAGAGCTGATGACAGAGTGAAAGATAGACTGTTGGGTGGGAAGGAGAGAAGGAAAATGGAGAGGCTATGGGGGCTTGCAGGAAAGGGAAAAAGGAAATTCGGGGGGGGGGGGAGAAGGAGATGCCTCTCGCAAGTCCTTGTGGGTTCCCACTTGTAACCATGCTAATTTCACACTAAACACATGTGTCTGTTGATTCTAATTCTGTAAGTTCCACCAAGCAAAAGGTCATGGACAAAATATAAGCACATACATACCTATTCAGTAATAGGATAGCATCTCCCTCTAGTGGCACAATTTGAAATTCTCAAATAAACCTATATTCAGTGTGGTTTGATAATGATGTATTCTTATTTTAAAAGTTCAGACGTGTTTAACACTTACCTGTCAATGCAAGGCTATTTGCACCTCAATTAATATAGGTTTTGTATTAACGAACTTCCTGATGATTTACTATGAAAGGCTGTTTATGGTGGTGACAAAGCAAACATTTACAAAGTGCAATAAGTAACCACAATTGGTGGCTTTGCCTATAGTCGGTTGAGAACCAGTGTGGATTAGTACATAAAAGTGCTGGACTAAGACCAGGAAGACCCAGGCTCAAATCCCTGCTCTGCCATGCAACTTACTGGGTGGCCTGGAATGAGTCACACAACCTCAGCCTACCCTACTTTTCTGGGTTATCGTGAGGATAAAATGGAGGAAGGGAAAACCCAGATTCCTTGGAGAAAACACAAAGTAAAAATGTAATTGGATGACTCTACCTACGCAAGGAGGACCATTGTACCATATGTCCAGATCCAATCAGAAATTCAAGGAAAGTGTCCATGGGTGTGTGTTCCTCTACCGGGGCTGAGTTTGCATGCAGACATGCAGCTCCCTCATATGGTTGCATATTGGTAAATTGCCACTTGCTACATCAATATATCTAATTCTCATCATGGCCAAATCTGTGGATACTTAAATCCAGAGACTAGAGCCGTGAACACACAAGACAGATCTTTCTACAAACCTGAAAAAGCCCCAGGTTTGCAGAAAATAATAGAAGCATCAGCACCTCTAGCTTCAAGAGGCAAAGGCCATCTTGGTGGCCAGTGCAGGGGTTGGTGAGCAACCACAACAGTATTGTCAGTGTATCTGTAGAAACCTTTATGTCGGTAAAAGGCAGAGGGAGGGGGGAGGGTCCTTTCCAGGACTGCTTTGGCCTTTGAGGGAAGACTCATCGGGGCAGGCCCCACAGCTGGAATCACCAGTAGGCTTAGGTGATCACTGGCCAACCAGTGAGCTGCCGGTGGGCCTACTCACAGTGGCAACTTCTTGCTAGTGAAGGAGGGAGTCAGGAGGAAACAACTGAAGGCGGGGGAGGCATCGCATCCAACCCAGCTCCCCTCTCTCTAGCTTTCCCTTTGTAGTCTTCTATCTGCACACAGCATTTGCTCCTGCACACTTGGGAGGATTTGGTCTGTTTGCTCGGAAAGGCTTGAAGTCTAGTTGGATACAATGGGAGCCAGAAATACTAACTAACTTGCATGGGCGCCATTGAAATACATTACACCATCTACGCTGGCTTCCAATTTATTTGTAGGCACAATTCAAGGTGCTGGTCTGGACCTTCAAACCTCTGTATAGTATGGGACCAACATATCTGAAGGACCACCTAATCCCTTATGAATCCACCCAACCATGTCTGAGGCCCTGCTTTGGGTCCTCCCACCTTTTGAGATTAGGCAGGTGGCAACCCAGAAGAAGGCCTTCTCAGTCATGGCACCAAACCTCTGGAACAATCTCCTCATCTGTCCACTTCTGTTGCCATCTTCTGACAGCAGGTGAAGACTTTTGTTTGGCATTCCCACAATGATCCCTCCTTCCTAACCAATGTTTTAATGTTTTATATGTATTTTAATTGCAATGGGTTTTAACTGATTTTAACTCTTTTAAAAATTGTTTTAATGATGTATGTTTAATGATGTATGTTGGGGAGGAGGTTGATTTTAATGGTTTTATAATGTAATTTTATCATGTACATTTTGAATTGTTAGCTGCCTTGGCAGTGCTTATAAGGGCAAAAAATATGGGATACAAATTTTGTAATAAAGTAAATAAAACGCAAGGCTGCATTTCTTCAGAAAAGGTTTCGGTGCCATTAAGTGTTCCGCCATTGATGCCTGATATGAACAAGATGCAATTCAACAAGATTATAAGTGTCGAATTCTACATCTGGGTGACAAAAATGAGTAACACGCATACTGGATGGGGGATACACTTCTGGGGAGCAGTGCCTGTGAACAGAGTCTTGGGATATGGGTGGACTGTACGTTAAATATAAGCAGCCAGTGTGATGCAACAACAAAAAAGGCTAATGCAATGTGGGGTGCATCAACAGAGACATAACATCCAAATTGTAAGATGTCATAGTCCTGCTGTACACTGCATTGGTCAGGCCACACCTAGAGTATTGTGTGCAGTTCTGGAGCCTCACGTCAAAAAGGATGTGGACAGAATAGAGCAGGTGCAGCAGAGAGCAACGAGGATGATCAGGGGCCTGGAGACCAAGCCCTATGAAGAAAGGCTGAAGGAGTTGGGAATGTTTAGTCTGGAGAAGAGGAGGTTGAGGGGGAACATGATTTGAAGGGCTGTCAGAGGAAGGCAGGGAGCTATTCATGTTGGCAGCAGAGGATAGGACTTGCAATAATGGCCTCCATGCTTTTCTTTCCAGTGAAAAACTGATAAGGTCCTTGGTTTTATTTCTCCTATTTGGGGCTCCACTTGGTGGATGAGAATCCACAAGTGGGTCATGCACTCTGATCCTGAGTGGGTCACAACAGTAGCAGCGGATCAGCACCATTTTCTTTGGGGCAATATTTAGTTTCTTTTTAAAATGGGAGATGATTTACAATTGAAAAACAGGACAAGGAGCCCTGGATCTCCAATAGTTCTGTAACAGCTGGTTTCTAGAGGTGCAACTTTTCTCATCCCTAAATGGCAAGGAACTAGGGTTGCCAACCTCCAGGTACTAGCTGGAGATCTCCTGCTATTACAACTGATCTCCAGCCGATAGAGATCAGTTCACCTGGAGAAAATGGCCACTTTGGCAATTGGACTCTATGGCATTGAAGTCCCTCCCCAAACCCCACCCTCCACCCCAAAAACCTCCTGCCAGTGGCGAAGATGGACCTGGCAACCCTACAAGGAACACTTACTGAAAGTCCCTTTTCTGAAGGGGAGAATGTCTGAAGCCACTTTGAGTCCCCACTGGGGAGAAAAGTGGGGAGATAAAAAAATACACAATTGGTTAAAAGATATTGGTGTCCTACTGTTCTTCTTTGCATCTGGTTGTCCTAAAGAGAAAAGAAAAATGGACATTAGCAGAACATAATTTAAATTGGAGCATATTCTAGATCTGCTGGTTAAATACTACTGATTTAGACTGTTGATTATATTGTCACTGGATTTATTTTTATTTCTTGAATTACCTATTTTTTTAAAAAAAACCAACACTTTTGTTTCAACTACTTACCAGCAGATGGCAATAGAACAATGCTGAATACATTGGGTTTTCTGGGTTATTCATACCGTTTACAAATTTTGTTTCTCCTTCTCCTATCCTACCGAGATAAGCATTATAACTCTGAATTTTCTTTATACATATTTTATATATTTGAGTATTTCTGAATTCCATCATCTTCAGCTGTTTGTGTGATGTGGTTAAAATTCACAGGTAATGATGCTCTTCGCCACCAGCAGTCAATCCTCAGAATGGACGCTGAACAGTAACATGCCAAAAAAATTTTGCTTGGCACACAGGGCTGCTTTTCCACCTGAGGCAAGACCCTGAGGCATTGGCAGCACTGCTGGAGCTCAGCTGGCCCCAATGAGTCTGGCCAAGTACAACCCTATTTCCCACCCCCGTTTTATCCACATATCAACAACTTCACAGGTATATGTGGCAATTTTTATCAGCACTCAAGCCAAAAATGTTGCATACCTCTGCTCTTAGCCCTTGTCAAGTCTCTAATGTGCCAACCTCCAGGTGGGGCCTGGAAATCTCCCAGAATTACAACTGACCTCTAGACTACAGAGATCAGTTCCCTTGGGGAAAATGGCTGCTTTGGAGGGTAGATTCTATGGCGTTAAAGCTCCCAAACCCTGTCCTCCCCAGTCTTAACCCCCAAATCTTCCCAACCCTGAGTTGGGATCCCTACTGTCCAGTGCAATGGACTCTATTTGCAGAAGCACCCGCCAACTAAGTTCATTCGTTAAAAGAGGTAATAGAAAGTAACATCTCCAAACTACATCTTACTAGATGATGATTAGGGCCGTGATTTTTGTATGGAGAGGTTTACAAGTATTCAGGCTTGCTGACTGTTTGCCTGATACCCACACTGGAGCTGAGGTGATCCCCCAAGTGCAAGCATATTAGCAGATTTAGCAAGAATGTCATAGCAACAAACATGATAAACTGACGGTGCAAGCACCACAACCCTGATGCTAGATAGTAGGTCTTCCTTGACATAACTTTTCCATTTTCTGTTAGATGCTAGGAGAAGCAGTGCCCATGAAGACTACCAGCTGAACCCTTTTATGAGTTCTACTGATTTCATTGCAGGCTATCAATAATTGCAGAAATATTTAGTACTTTAGAAGATCACACCTGAACCACCAGAGAAGGCCTAGATTCATGTATAAGAAGTGAAGCATTCAAGTATAACCTGTAGCAGAACTTAACTACATTGGGAAAAACAACAGTGGAGCTAGAGGAAAGTATTACTGATATCAGGAGGTTACTGAGCAGATACTGAAAACATTTCCTGCAAAATCTACATAAAGCTGGAGCCACCTTCCCTGGCTATAGTTCATGCTTCCATTGTAATAGCAGGGGAAAGGAACATTGAACCACACATCTTTGTTCCCGCATCAACTACTTGTGTGCTAAACACACTACGGAAAACAGGAAAAGGCTCCTGGTGTCCTACTACCATTGTAAGTACCCTCCTCTCCTAGGCAAACAAGACCTGGTATTTTACACCATGTTTGAGCCAGGTGATTAAACAGAAATATAGTAGAAAAGCATAATTTGACCCCCAAAAAGCATGAAAGTTAATGAGCTATTTGAGACAAGTGGCTTATTTACATTACCTTCCAATATGCAGAATACAAATTTGCTCTCCGAAATCTATTATTTCATAATACAGATTTTGTAATAATTCACTATATAATAAATATATAGCAAATATCAATATTTTGCAACGGTATTATCCAAATTCGTTTTAAAGAGTTTGGAAACCTAGCTATTCATCTTGGTTAAATCAAGACAATCACAAATAACAGATTTTTTTCCCCAAATCTTTGGCTGTATTGCAATGGTTGTTTCAATTCGTAGTCTTCAGCTAAACATTTCCTATCCATGGGTTAACAATATATTTTCCCAACTTGTCTTTTAACAGTATTTATCTAACATAACAAAATAAACTGCAATTTGTTATACTTTTTTTTACAAAACATTTTATAAATATTTTTACAAAATGTATACAAAGCAATTTCAAGTGAGACATACTATACAAATGAAAGTATTTAAGCAAATAAAGTCCATACCACACTGACAATAAGTGACACATCCTCTTTCATTAAAGTCAGTCTGTAAGGCCTCCCAAATCTAACAGATAAATTATGCTGACCTTGTCAAATCAGGTATTTTTAGCAGTGGCGAGCTGAAATTTTATTTAGACAATATGGAGAGATATCCAGGAAGTCAATAGACCAATCCTACAAAGCAATTAAGCACAAATAAATGGTCTTCACTGGATTTAGAACCATGGGCTGAATAACAAATTCACACATTTTTTTAAAACAACAAACAAAAATATTTTTACTGCATTATCAATTAAAATATTCAGAGCTCTAAAATGAAGTTCAGTTCAATAAATAAAATACATTAGCTATCCCAGGTTAATTTAGCTGAACTTTGTTCAGAGGGTTCCCAGCATAAAATGCTGGGATAAACATAGGTGTAATTTAATCCACATAGATGGAAGTGCAGTTCAAATGCTTCAGCTATAATTTTACTGAAAAGTAAACTTTTGTGTAAGATTCAAAATTAGCAGGTTTTGGTTTGGTATACAGGTTCAGAAACCTCTGTACAAATGATGGAAACTTTCTATTCCAAGATAAAACCAAAAGTAGCAGGACTATGAATGTGTGTTCAATTTATTGTTCTTCCAAGCAACTGATCTATGCAACTGCTGCAAGATACACCCTACTTCCCAGACATCTCATTATGGTTACAGTTCTATGAATCTTGAGGGAAAGGAAAAACAAAACTAAGTGGCGATGCCAAGCCATTACGCAAAATCTTCCAAATCACAGTAACAGAGGAACTGTAATTTTTAAGATTGGCACACATTTTTGAAAAGTGGCAAAATAAAAAATAAAAAAGATTCCCATACTTCTATTCCCATTAAAAGTGAATTGAATGATAAAGGATATTACTATTTTCTCACGTTACATTGTGGTTTTTAGAATTCCTGTGTTGCTGGTTCAACACAAGGAGGCACACAGGGCTTCTGTGTTGACAGAAGCAAGAGGCGTATTTTGCTCATATGGCCTCTTATGCATGGCTGTTTCGTCGAGGTCTCACCCACACCGCTTCGGTGCTTTGCTTTGCTTATGCATGCGTTTTCCGACCGTTAGAGGTCGCCTTTCCTCTCCCCACACGTTTCTGCGCGTTTTGCCCACGTTTTCTGGATGCTGGCTGGAACAGCATCCAGGAAACTCAGGCACAACATGCGGAAACGCACAGGGAGAGCGAGGCAACCTCTGATGGTCAGAAAAGGCATGCATAATCAAAGCAAAGCCCTGAAGTAGTCAGGGGGGTGACCACAAGGGCAACAGCCTTGCATAAAAGGCCTATAAGTCAACTAGAGCTAGGAAAGCAAAACTCAGCCCTTTGCTCTGGGCAATCTGACTGACAACCACAGTTACGTTGGAAGGCTCCAAGGAGTTCCACATGAACAGGAGCTCCCTACTTTTGCCAATATCAGGAAATGCTCCACATCTAACTCCTATGTTTGTACAAAGAAGACATAGGATCAAGGCTACTGTGCCTCTGCTCTCTCATGAAATCAACAAGAACATTTTTGAATCTTTTTTCTGTCTTTTTTTGAGTGAAAGCTCCAGAGAACATGCCTTGCAAACCACACAACTATGTCTTTCTGAGCAGGCACACATGCCACGTCCCTCTTGCTAGTGGCACAACACCAGTGTGCCTAGCAACTCTGATGACAGAAGCAGGCTTATTAAAATAAAAAAGCAGCATGGCAGCATAAAAGGAGTATGCCGTTGATTAAAAATAATAAATTTATTATATTGTCAGCATGACTGCCAGCCAAACGTATACCATGCATGGGGTTCCTTTGGCTCTAGAGTATGACTTACATGCCTTCAGATATAATTTTTTTAAAAGGGGATAGCAGATTTAACTTTGGTTTGTACATATTTTGGTAATTATGACTGCTGCTTCAGATGACCAACTTTCTTGAGCAGCAAGAAGCAGAAACAAGCAAAAACAACACTTGCCTTTAAATTGTTCAGATTAAGGCTAATATTTCCTTAAAGTATAACTATTATAAAAACACAATTTCCAAATAAAAGTGCTTGCGATACTTGTTCTAGAAAAAAAATTATACCACTTCAGAAGGTGCTGAATGGACTATATCCAATTATAAAGAATTAACATTTTTATGTATTTATGTAGCATTTCATGGCTTTATCTTAGCCTTCTGCTTTACAGTTTTTACCCTCTAGTTTTTAGTCTAGCATGTATTGTTTCATGCCATGCTGCAGAGAGAAAACCTGTCATTCTATCAACTAAACTCACCCTCTGCAATGTGCTTCCTTCTGCTTGTTGAGCAATAAAAAAGCACTTAAAATTATAAAGCCTTGAAAAAAATTATTTTCCAAAACCAAATTCTAGACAACTAAACAGAGGTACTTTTAACTACAAACTGCGAGCCTTAAAATTAATTTATTTCGGGGCGGGGTAAGTGGGTGGGCTGGTCCTTCCCATTAAATATAGCATCCTTAACATTTTATTTAATAAACCTGTTGCTAGACTGTGATTGTCAGTTTATTACCTTGTTACTTAGGGCCTAGTGAATTGTGGTCTTACTAAGCAGTCTTCAAAACAATTAGCACAAGCAGTACCATAATGTGTAGGCCCTACCAGACAGCTTTCTCTCAAGGATTTACATTATTAGATACCTCACTGTAACCACAATGAGTATTGCTCTCAAACACAGAACAGAATCTACTTTAGAAAGGGTAACCTTTGACATATGTCAGGCTGTACTTGTGGCGTCATTCACATTGGCTTCTAAGAGAAATATGTCCATGGTACTGCAGCTATTAACACTCTAAGATACTATTTACAGCAGCTTCTAAAAGAGAATCAGTTTCTACAACCCCTTCGCTGTGGTCTGAAATAAATTTCTCCAGGCAGTTTTCTTGCGAAGCGATGAGTGAAAAGTTTGGAAATTCTAATTCTAGCGAGCCACTGCCAGTTGCCTCACTCTGTGGCTGTCTACCAGTCTTTTTCAGTTCCAATATGTTCTTGAACGTAGTCTCTAAACTCTTATTGAGCAGCAAATCCTTTGGGGGTTCCCCCAAGCCTTTCAAGTCATCTGGATGCAAATCCTCATTCTTTGGAGAACTCCGAGGAGCTTTGTCTTGGAGGGAATGGTTACATGTTGCTTCTGAGTGACCGTCACCTGGATGCCGACATGTTTTATTATGCGTACCATGATCTGTACCTGATAAAGTTTTTGACCTCAAATGATCTTCAGAACTTAAAGAGTTTTCATGAGACTTGTCGGGGTCTTTGCCAGCTAATTTTTGTTCAGAAGCAGACGTGTGCTGGCTTTCAGGAGAGCAGCTCGTTTTCGGAAATTTTAAAGCTTTTGTGAGGTTTTCTGATTTTTTAACAGAAATGCTTCCTTGTGGTGGACTCACAATATTGTTAGGCACTACATGAAGTTTGTTGCGATTTAAGGACTCTGCTGTGCTCAAACTTAACTTGTCTCTGGCTGTGGTGTCAACAGTCTGCTTCAGAGAAGTGAAAGGTTTGCTAGATTGAGGATCACTTTCACTAGGGTGTGCTTCATCAGTGACCGTCTCAAACTGTGTGGACGAACAACAGAAGTCTGCCAGAAAACCATCTGAAATTAGAAAACAAATATTTTAGTACTGAATTGAAGGACAATGCTATGCTAAAGAGTTTCAACTGCGGTGGGCAATGGCAGCTGTAGGCTGGTTTAAGTATCTACTTCCGGTAGAAATGGCTGACCTGAGCACATCGTCTCTCAAGAGCTCTTGAGAGACCCTAGAGACACTCTGAACCGGGACACCTCCAGTGTCCCGAGCACGTTCCTAAAAGGTGGAACGTGGAGCAGGAAATTCCTGCAGCCCTTAGAGTGCTGTTTGACTCCCAAACTCCCCCTGGAAAGGAACCCGAGGGGATTTGGATGTTTGTCCAGCCGGCCGAAGAAGAAACCATCGCCATGAGTGTCTCCAAGGATCCAGGCTCGGATCTCCTCTACCAATTACCATCTATTGAACCATTTTAAAGATAGAAACTCAGGCATCTGATACCTGAGTAAGTGCCAAGAACTCCCTTTGTTTACGTTCCAATTCCGAAAGACGGTGGAACTTTTTAAAACGACTACAGAACCCGCACCCCCCCACACACCAAGAATTTGAGATAACCCGGTTAAAAGGAATACTTAACAACTTGATTGATGAACTATAAACTTCACTCACGGCCAGACATAACAACAGATACGTAGAGTGACACTGCAACTACCAATTAAAAGACTGTGATTTATGAGGGGGAGGGATGAACTTTCACTTCCTAACTGGAGCTCTTTCGTTTTAAGGAGTCCTCCAGCCACGTTTAACTTTGAGAAAGAGACTCCGCTGGAAACACCGGATATTCATCCAAGCCTAATTTGAAACTCTATGGTTGTGCCACACAAATATCACCCGACGCTATAACAACTACTGACTGGACATTTATCAACCTCAGCAGAGAACTATGGATTATAAACAATTGGAGGAAATGCTGACAAAGCAAACTGAAACAATCAACAAGCAAATTCAACAGGTTTCTAACCAACAAGACCAACTCACAAAGCAACTGATTCAACTTTTTGATAAGAAGTTTGACAATGTGTTAAATGAAATCAAGACAACTAACGACCAAGTGAAGGAACTGAAAACAGATATGAATGAGATGGAAGCCAATGTAAAAAAAGTAGTGAATGAGCAAAAAGAAATGCAAAATGAAATTAAGGATTGTGTGAAACAATCTGAAAAAAATACAATTACAAGAAGAGGCCTTGAAGGATCAGATCGCACTTTTGGATATGAAATCAAGAGAGCTTAATTTACGTATACGCAATTTTTCTGAAAAATATGGGGACACCAGAGAGACCATGATAAAATCACTTGCTGGCATTTTCGATATGAATGAACAAAAATTAAATTATGCAATTGACAAGATATACAGGGTCCCCTTATCTCCAAAAATGTTACAACCAAAGCCTAGAGAGATTGTGATTGTTTTTTATGATCCTAGAATGAAGAACACTATCATGCAAAATCACTTTGACAACCCTTTTTCAGTCGATGGAACACCATTAACACTGTTGAAAGATTTACCTCGCCACCTGATTGCCAAGAGGAATATTTATAAAGATTTCACTATGACACTAAGGAAAAACGGAATAAAAGACGCTTGGCTAATACCACAAGGTCTTACTTTCACTTACAAACAGATCAGATATGCTGTTAATTCTTTGGCAGAGGTTGAAATATTTTTGTCAAGAAATAGAGAGCTGATAGATTCTACTCAAGGAGAAAGACAAGAAGAAATGCGACAAAATGAAAACCTAAGCGTGCAGGGTGTAGTGGATGGACATCATGGTCACCAAGAGACGAAACCAAGAAAGCAAGAACAAACCAACAGAAATTCCAGACAGAAAAAGCTGTTCAAAAAGAAGGGTTAAAGAGTTGGAGAATACGGAAATGATGGGAGAAGGGGGAAATGTGGGGGGAAAATAATGAGTTTTTTTAAATTACATATTAATGTAAAAATATATGGGTCTATCCCTTTTCATGGCAGTTTAATTTTTTTTATTTTTTTAATATCTCTTATTAATTTTAACTGATTATATATGTGATTGGATAATATATTAAAATGGGTATATAATAGATGATAGAAATAAATAGAAAATTATAAGTAAATACTCATTAATATGTTAGGAATAGACAATTTTTATAATAAAGGAGTGACCGGATTAAGAAATGGGTAAGAAGAAGCCGGGGGGGAAGTCAATTTTAATATCTGTATTTAACGAAGGCATACATTGAGCAAATATTGTTTTTTACTGATATATGGAAAGATAAGCTTTATGAAATGCCGAATAAGTTGGATTGTATTATTTTTTGAAAAACCAATAAAAATTTATATATAAAAAAATGAAATTAGAAAACAAATATTTTAGTACTGAATTGAAGGACAATGCTATGCTAAAGAGTTTCAACTGTGGTGGGCAATGGCAGCTGTAGGCTGGTTTAAGTATCACCGTTTCTTTTGTGTGCGTTTTTATGAATGTTGTGTTATCCACTATGAGCAATCACAGAAGCAAAATACAATTTTTTCAAATAAAACAGTTATGCAAGCTCTTGCTCCTTTAGCAAAAGAGCTTCTACAAGAGAAGGGAGGAGCACTTCTGACTACATCCCATGCTATTCCCAAAAACCTCCTGAGTCTCAAGAGTGGCTTATGGGGGCACATGGAGAAGCAGTAAGAAGGAGAAGGCAGCAAAGATCTCTTCTGTGAACTTGCTGCATTCACGATTGATTGGATCCAACCCAAAGTGTTTCCTCTAAGCATAAATATTCAGAAGTAAATTCCATTGTGTTCAATGGGACTTACTCCCTTGTAAATGTGCTTAGGAATGCAGTACCCCTGGCAGACAAAATGCTAGTTTGACAAGCAAGTCAATGTTGCGGGTATTCAAATAACTTAGGGGTCTCCCCTCCCAAAAAACCAAAATTGGTTTTTCCTGTAGTGGCAAAATTTTCAGAAATGTTACATTGTTTCAAAAGTATCACTCCTTCCAGTACTGTGACTTACTGAAGTGACTGGGAAGAATACAGTTATACATTTTTAAACCATCTTGCCCGTGTAAGATTTACTGTACAGAAAATAATTAGTTCCTTACCAGGATCTACTATTGCAAGACGTTTATCCCGGGATAAAGATTGTCGTTCTTCCTGGTTAAACATCCTGTCAATCATGACCATTTCTGCAGAAGGATTTATCCTCTGAAAAAGAAAAAAATTAAATGACTTCTAATATCATAAAAATTAATTTTATTTATATATCTTCATGGAACCTAGAACAAAGTTTCATACCAATAACATATAATATCACAAGCCCAACTAGCATAATCAGACTGAAAGTTTTGTGTGTGCATGTGTGTGTGCGGGTGTGTGTGTAAATAAAAATAAATCTTGGTTTCCAGTATATTATAAACACATATATTTGTCTTTAAAATTAACTCTGGGCTACATGAGGATAACCCTGAGTATATACAAAACTATTATTATAGTAACATCATATGCCATCACTATGTGCTATGCAGCCTAATCCTCTAAATTTTTGCCCAGAAGTCCCTTCTGAGTTCCACGGGGCTCATTCCCAAGAGTAGAGAGAATTGTAGTCTTAACCCTGTATGCACATAAATCATAATCCGTAGTAAAAAAGTACTATTAGCATTTCTAACCATTTATAACACCTTTTCAAATGCATTGTTTATCATCCTTATGGAGGATGTTTGTGAGTTTTGTTTGGTGTGCCCAATTTACCATATGTATATGCTTACCATTCTTTTATATATTATGATTTTATTATTCACTTCATTTATACCCTGCCTTTCTCCCCAGTTGAAGAGCCCCGTGGCGCAGAGTGGTAAGCTGCAGTACTGCAGTCCAAGCTCTGCTCATGACCTGAGTTCGATCCCGACGGAAGTTGGTTTCAGGTAGCCGGCTCGAGGTCGACTCAGCCTTCCATCCTTCCGAGGTCGGTAAAACGAGTACCCAGCTTGCTAGGGGTAAAAGGGAGATGACTGGGGAAGGCACTGGCAAACCACCCCGTAAAAAACAAAAGTCTGCCTAGTAAACGTCGGGATGTGACGTCACTCCATGGGTCAGGAATGACCCCGTGCTTGCACAGGGGACCTTTACCTTTTTTTCTCCCCAGTGGGGACCCAAAGCAGCTTACATTGGGCTTTTCTGCATGGTTTTTTTTTTTCAACGGTTCTGGCCCCTTAATGATTCAGTTTATCCCAATTTCTGCGAGCAGTTTTTCGCTGTTAGTTTTCACTTCAGTTTTTTGTTCTGTTTTCTCTTTCCAGCTCTTTTGTATTATAACTTTTATCCCAACATTTTTCTGAAAGCCAATTCTGAGTTGGCTTTTTCCTAGTGTGCAATGTTTCTATTGGCTTTCTTTGTCCTCCCACTGCCACCCACTTTCAGCCTACTTTTCAATTATTGGACCGTCATAATCAGTAAACCACTCCCTCTCCCTCCCCAAGCCAATAATTTCAAATCATTTTTAAAAGGCCCTAAAATACTGATATAACACTGTAGTGTTATAATGATAGTTTAAGCAGGTTCTCTGAATTCCCAGATTTCAATTTTTTAAAAAAGAAAGCCTCTATCCCCTTATCTCATGGAGATATGCCTTTCCCCCTCTCTCTTTACAAGAGAAAGGGCTAGAGACTTACTTTTTTAAAATGAAAGCTGGGAATTCAATAAACATGCTTAAACTAACATTACAACATTATATCGCTATTTTAAGCCTTTTTGAAAAAATAAGGGGGGTGCTGTGACTCCACCGATGATGCCACCGATGACCACAGCACCCTCCATGAAAATCCTCATTATTTAAGCCATGTGTGGGAGAAAATAAACTGTTTCCACAACTGTAAAATGCACAGGGAGGGCAGATATGCGGAAGAACTGAGTCCAGTGCTTGTGCATCAACTCCCAAGAAAATCAGAAGTAACTCCAGCATGCAAAAAAGATCACTGTTCCCCTCTCATCCATTTTAAGCTCACAACAACCCTGTGAGATAGGTTAGGCTGAGAGTGTATATAGGCTGTTCTTTGTAGTTTTAACTAGTGTATACCTGAAATTGTCAAATTTGCACACACTGCCACATGTATGCCCATATTATTATAACATTAACAATACTGTTGAAATATTTTGTTGCCAAATCTAAAAAAGGTATGTAGATAGGTGTGCTACGAAATCAACCAATGCAAAACAAGGAGGAAATAGTTTTTTTAAAAGGCCACTATGAAAAATGGAAGTTGTAAAAGGTAGGCATGTACTCAATTTTTGAAAGGCAGAAGAAGATGAACATGATATTTGCTGCACTAGAAAGTTATGAAATGTTCATCCAAATGGCCATTGCAAATTCAAAGGACAATGCAATAATGCCCTGTTTTGTGAACTACTAATTTGCTTTAAAAAATCGAGAAACAAAACACTAAATAGATTAATAGAATAAGAAATCTAATGAGAACTACACATATTGTAGGTACACTGCATTAGAAAAAAATCACATGAAAATTGATCAGCAAGGAATATACTGCTTACCACTACAAGGTATGTGTGTGCATATTTACACATACATATACATCTCTTTTATCAGTCTTACCATTGCATCTTCCAAGAGCAGACATCTGTATTTATTCAACATAGCTTGTGTTCTTTTCAGAAGCTGTGTGGCTACAGATTCAAATTCATTGTCCACTGAAAACGCAAAGAATACACAGTTAGATGGTAGGCCTCAGTAACCAAAAAGATGCTTTCTTTCTCTTCGCTACAATCTAATTTTGCTTTTTTTATGTATGGTTTTTCTCTCGTTTATACTGATCCAAAAATGCATTCTTTGTTTCAAAATGATAAGAAGATGGTAAAAAACAATTTCCCTTATATAAAACTTGTTCGATCTCTATAAAAATCCACTAAGTTTTGTTTCTTCCTCCCCCCACCCCCACCAACAACAACAACAACCTGAAAAGCAAAAATTACCTTTCCTTAAATCCTCTTCTGTCGGCAGTGATCCCTGGCACACATGATATGCAAGGAGTCTCTGGACCGCATCATTTAAAGATCTGAACTGACTTTTATCAGGAGTCACAGCATGTGCCTGGTCCTTTTGTAACTGCTGTAGAATACTAACGGGAAGATTACTGTTGTCAGTTGTTAACATTTACAATAGGGCTATACATGTGGAGCAATTTGACAAAACTTAAAAGAGGCCAAGAGAGAAAATACTTCTAAAGTGAAAGCATAAATAAAAGGAAACAACTTACAATGCTCCTTTCGTTAGCTGTTTAGCAGCAGGCCTCTTTTGTCCTATGGTGTGACCATCCACCTAGGTTCAAAACACATTTCTTTTACATTGCAATACCTTCTCTAATAAAAACAAATTATAGGCTCTTACATATTGCCCAACAGGAACAAAATACAGTACTTGCAAATGCTTATCAGAAGTATTTTCTCTACCACCAGCATGCACACATTAATGCAAAGTGTTTGGATTTTTTAAATCTTCTGAAGTTCCAGAAAAGCATATAATTTGAATGAGCATATGGTGCCAACAGATACAGGCAGTCTCTTATCCGGACATCCCATATCCGGACTGATCTGAAAATCGAACCCTTCGAGCAGGCATGCATGCAGATCCCTGCTGCCTGCTTTCAATATTTCCTCTCACCTAAAACAATTAAATTTAGTGTACACTGCATTGTAGGTGGAAACTGAAAGCCTGCCATTGTTAGTTTGTTGTTGTTCTTGTTTAATAGCTGATATAGGCATTCTGGTGAGATAGTTACACCTTTGCTTTCTGATGGTTCAATGTACACAAAATTATTAAAATATTGTTTAAAATTATATTCAGGCTACCTGTATAAAGTGTATATAAAACATAAATAAATTTGGATCCCATCGCCAAGATATCTCATTATGTATATGCAAAGATTCCAAAATATTCCAATATTCAGAAAGATCTGAAATACAGACCACTTCTGGTCCCAAGCAGTCCGGATAAGGGATACTCAACTTGTACTGTAGCTGCAATCCTTTTCACATTTGCTGGAGGATAAGGTTCATTAAACCCAGGGGGGCATCTCCAAGTAGACAAGCATAGTTATCAGGCTGCACAGATTACAGGTTGATCCTAAAATAGCACATAAAGCTGGAGCTCGGCATGGAAAATGCTAACAGATTCACTAATACAGTGTCACAGATCATGATATTACCGTTTCAGTGACATCACTCTAGTGAACATGCTCATTAAGCTGGATCCAATGACAAATGGAACAAGTTCATGAAATGAACTCTCTTCCTCTTACCCTACAGCTCCCTGAACCCCACTAAAAGCAGCTCCTGAGGGTCAAAGGGTGACAAAATGTCATCTACAGGCTTCCCTGTTTTACCTAGGCAGGGAATTTATTCACCTGGCCAACCTGCCAAATGTCCATATTTCAGTGAAGAAGCTTACTCTTCCATATCCACAACAAACAAATAACAACTTCACCAAATGCCACCCCCAGAAGCTTGTATAGAAATGCCAGTTTAGTTTCTAGTGGGACTAAGCTATCTGTTTTTGATTCTTTAAAAAAGCTTTCTTCAAATAAAGAACAGGCTATTCCTGGCCTCCTACCCAAATTATTATAAGCACAGTGAGAATTCTAGAAAATCAAGTCTATATTGGTGCTTAAATAATCAGGAACGTTTCCTTTTTCTCACTCTTAATTTCCTCTTGTTAGAATGAACCACAGGTAAAATGGAAAGGCCTATAGAAACCATTTTACCATATGTGGGCTGTATGTCACTCAAAACTGTGGTTCATAAACTCGTTTACTGTGACACCTAAATGGTGACCACCCCACCAACCCTGGTTAAGTATGAAGGTCACAAATAGGAATTCTTAACCAGTGTTACATCTTGCACTGGATCCTGCAATCTGTGAGCAGAAGGCAATGAATGACTGCTGCAGCTTTCCAGTGTTCCATTCCCCCCAGCAGTCCTTTCCAACTCCAGGAAAGTTTATTCCCAGGACAGGAGACCCACGTGGACTACAGCGATGATGCTATAGTGGTGAGGGAGAGGGGGACTACAGAAGTAAGAACAGAGGGCAAATTAATTCCCTTTCCCCTCCCAACCCACATAAACATTAGTCCACACAGATCCTTCAACCCCTCCACACTTCATCCCTGCCTATTGCCACTGGTCCCCTAAGCCTCAGGAGAGCTTGCAGGTGTGTACAGGGAGCTTCAGGAGACAGGGAGAACAAGAGATCAAGTCTATGAACATGTTCCCTGTACTGTTCATTAGCTCCAACCTATACACTCTACATAAAAATAATGGGAGGTATTTATAATTGAAGAAGATGAAGAGTTGGTTTTTATATGCCGACTTTCTCTACCACTTGAGGAAGAATCAAACTGCTTACAATCAACTTCCGTTCCCCTCTCGACAACAAACACCCTGTGAGGTAGGTGGGGCTGACTAGCCCAAGTTGTCTTCATGTGGAGGAGTGGGGAATCCAACCCAGTTCTCCAGATCAGAGTCCACCGCTCCAAACCACTACACCACGCTTAATTAATTTCTTAATTTCCAGTAAAATTTAAGAAGAAATGAGAGGAAAAATTGTTTCCTACCAGCATATTTTGTTGCACAGAAGACGATCCTATTACTTTTTCCTGATGTGGCAATGCTGTTCCTATAGGCTGTTGTATAATTTTACCTCCAGTATCTTGTCCTATAAATATACATATAGTCCTTCAAATGAGCCATCCATTTTTGTTTCTATTTATTCATTTAAACATTTTTGTCACATTAATTTGTTTCTTTAAAAAAAGCACAATCAATTCCAAAAGTGCTGTGTAGATGGTAGTGATGTTTGTGGGACCGCAATCAACACTGCACAAACAGCTCCTGCTGCTAACTGTTGTTTCTGGAATATTTAATTGAAATCTTGATATATTTTTCACTAAAGCCAAACATACCCAACAGATTAAAATAATTCTGAGGTAGGTATGGATCTCATTCTAATGATGAAATCCTTTACTGGATTAAACATTAAAAAGATGTGATTATTTTTCCCACTGAAATCTGTTGGACTTGAAATGCTTCACTGTTGACAGGATCATGCCCCAAATTTAAAACGTGGACATTTTGTCAGACTTTAACTGAACTTGCCCTGTGTAAAAGGGCTTCAGTACTAATCTTATTACAAATTATCTTTAAAAGACTAGCTGTGTTAGCCTGTAGTAGCAAAGTAAAACAGAAATCCAGTGGCACCTTTAAGACTAACCAATTTTATTTCAGCATAAACTTTCCTGAATCAGACCTAACTTGTTACTAATACATTATTTTAACTCATTCATTAGTTAAGGAAAATTTTCATTTTTGTTAAATATAGTATCATTTGTACTGAGTTACTAGAAATCTGTATCGATTGATTTCCTGCTTACAAACAATAGTATACTTAAAATTGTTTACTCGGAAGTCACGTCTGTTTTATAGTCCATTGGTGATTTAACCTTTGCAGAATTAGATCCATTTTGCTAACAGCAACACAACAGAGGGAACACAATACATGCAGACCCTGACACAATGGATCACTCACAGAGCAGAACGTACAGAGCCCTTCGTAAAAAACTAAAACACCACCTTTTCATAAGGACAGAGTGGGGCAGCCTGAATGGAACATCTCCTAATCCAGCAGCCAGGATTTGCTGCTGGCTGCTGGACTGAGGAAGGGAAGTGCATAGGCAGCACCTAGTTGTAAACACAGAACTGGATCCTAAAAGTTTGTTCTGCTAATGCTGAAACCTTCCTCTGACACAAGGTACCTACTGCCAATTAGGGTTGCCAGCTCCAGGTTGGGAAATACCTGGAGATTTTTGGGGTGGAGCCTGAGGAAGGTGTGGTTTGGAGAGAGAGGGGGCTCCAATGCCATACAGCCCAGTTGCCAAAGCAGCCATTTTCTCTAGGTGAACTGATCTCTGTCGCCTGGAGATAAGTTGTAATAGCAGACATGTCAGGGAGTGAAATTATGCATAGTTCTCATAGTAAGACTTCAAGATTTCAGTCAGAAGATGTGTTTAAAATGATGCCTTTTTAATCTGTAAAGCCAATCAGAAGCCCTGCTGGGCAAAAGCCCCAACTAGCCCCACCCACTTTGGGAGACATCAGGAAAGGTGTTGGCAGGTGCCCTGGCACCCATGGGCACCATGTTGGGAACCTCTGCAACATTCCGTAAAACTATTCCAAATTTCTATGGATCATGCATGTCATAGGGGTATTTTCGGATAAGATAGATAAGATAATTAGATAGATAAGATGGATGGATAGATAGATCAATAGACAGACAGACAGACAAACAGACAAACGGACGGACGCACGGACGCACGGATATTTAAAAATCCCTTTTCAGAAATACGTTTCTCCTTAAATTTCTATACTTTCTACAAAGACTACAATTGCTTATCTAAAAATGAGCCAGTGAGCTCAAACTTTTCCATTTATATTTAAGAATTAATTAGAACAATGTCTTTGTAGAAATTTAATGAGAAACATATTTCATTCCTGAAAAAAGATTTTTTTTAAAAAGTCTCTATCTGACCAGGCAATGTATTACCTAGAAGACTTGTTAGCTGCGGCTGTCTCAGACTATCCTGTGCCTTTGATGATGAAACTGAAGAAGCCAAGTTCGTAACCTTTTTTTGAGCCTGTAAAGTTTTCATACAGATACAAAAGATACATATAATCATATAAACACTGTGACTTCGATCCTAAGGAGTCGCTTCCATTCAAGCAGCAGCTCCGCCTCCAACAAAACAGCTTTTCCGTTTGCAAAGAGGGGAGATTTTTGACAATTCCCCCTCCTGCTGCAGACTCCCAATTTGAGCCCCACACTCTTCATTTGGGTTCACTGACCCACAAGACCACAATTTTCAGGAGGCACAGAAAGCTTCAATGACAGGAGGGAGGCAGGGAAGACGACACTTCTGCTGCTTAGAATCAAAGCCTAGTTGTATTTTATTAGCTTCCTTTACAAATGAAATGACACCCTAACAGGTAGAGAATTTAAAACCATTTATCTGATAAGCTGACACACATAGATCTTACCTCTTTTCAGTCAATATATCAGATCATATGTGTTTAATGAAACTCAGACTCCCTTGTGTGAAAGGAAGGTATGTGCTCATTTAACAATACTCACACATTGTAACACCTCTTTCCTTTCTAAGCTTTCTGCTCTGACAAACAACATTTGGTGGAAGAGTCAGGTATAATATTTTAATTATATCATAAAATGTAGCTTTCTACCAATTCTATCCAATGCCACAAGGCTAAATTGCTTTTTATTTCCAAACTTACACTGGACAAATAGCATAAATATGGATGAAATTGAATCATTCCTCACCATACATAACTGAAAGCCTGTGCATGTACAAAAGCACAAGGTGGAGAGAGAGGTGAGTAAAATCTGGACTAAGCATTTGTAAAACCCCTTTCCTGCAGGTAATATTAGTGCCATGCTAAACGGATATACCCTTCTAAGTCAACTGAGGTCAGTGGGCCTAGAAGGGTACAACTCTGCTTAGGTTGGCACAGCTGAAGCCTGAGCACGGCCAGAAGTGTAAGCCTTTGACCTGGGATGACCTTGTGGCTTATCACCTGCTTCAAGAATGTATTGTGCATCTCCTGGGTTTATATCTTTATTTTAACTGCATTTTGCTTTGTGAACTTTATTTTGTAAGCTGCTTTGAGTCCCCTGAATGGGAGAAAAATTAGGTAAAATGTTTAAGTAAATAAATACATAGTTAAATACATACATATGAAATTAAGAAAGACATGGATAAGATCAAAGCCCATCCAAACACAATATGTTGCATTCAGTAATCAACCACAGTGGGACTTTTTGTTACTTAGTCAGGGGTAAGAGTTTGGAAACTTAACTTCTAACAAATAAAATAAGATTATTTTGTTAATGAGAACAGTATCAAACACCTTAAGGAAAAATTGATCTGTTAAACACTTTTTTCTGCATAAGTATCTGTAAAACAACTGAAGCACGGCAAACACAGATAATTCAGAAGATATTTGAATGGGCTGCATTATAATGCCTGACCCACCTCACCATCACAAGAACAGTGGTCCACTTAGTCCAGCATCCTGTTTCACACATTAGCTAGCCAGTTGCCCTGAAGGACCCAACAAATAGGGCACAGAGGCCAAGGCTTCCCTTGATGTTGCTTTCTACCGATGGGTTTCATAGGTTTGCTGCCTCTGAATACAGAGGTTCCCTTTACTAACCATGTCTAGTAACCACTGATGGACTTCTCCTCCATGAATCTGTCTAACCCCTTTTAAAGCCATCTGTTTTCATGGCAATTACTGGCAGTGAATTCCACAATTTAAATACTTGTTGAGTAAAGAAGTGTTTCATTTTGTCTACCCTGTACCTATTGCCCATAAACTTAATTGGGGGGAGGCAAGTTCCAGTATTATGGGAAAGAGAAAAAAGCTTGCTCTATCTACTTTCTCCACCTTATGCATCCTCAATATATCTAATTCTCAACATGGCCAAATCTGTGGCTATTTAAATCTGGAGACTGGAGCTGGGAACATTAGGGTTCACCCAAAATGATGAAAGAAACACCAGTAGCTTTAAGAAACGAAAGCCCTCAGAGACCATTGCTAGGTAACCACAATTTTACTGTCAAGCCTTGGTTTATGTCAGTAAAAGCCAGTTGGAGGCAGGAGGACCCTTTCAAGTGCTGTTTTGGAAGAGAGGAGGAAAGGAGAATGAAGTAAGCTGTTTGGGGTCCCTATTGTGGAAAGAAATGAGATATAAATGACGTACACAAATAATAAAAATAGATGGGGGCAGATAAAAGGTAGGTTGGGTGAAGGGTGGGAAGGACAGGGGATAGTGAGGATATGAGCGCTGCCAGGAGGATGGTAAGAGAATATAGTGTGGAGAGGGGGGGAAGTGAGGTGTCCCCCATGAGTCCCTGCACATTCTCCACCATGCAACTGGGCCTGGTTCAGCCAAAACCACGCAACTTGGCCAGAGATTTCCTGAGGAGAGGATACCAGGCAGAGGGAAGGAGGGAAAGCTGAGGATGGGAGCAGATAAAGGTAGACTGGCTGATGGGTCAGAAGGAGAGAAGGAACTAAAAAAAGCGAGAGGCTATGGGGGCTTTCAGGAAGGGAAAGAGGAAATAGTGGGGGAGGGGAAATGAGATGCCTCCCTGAAAGTCCTTGTGGGTCCCGTTTGTCTCACTCAACTCATCTTACTCACTCATCTTACTCAACATGGCCACTACTGTGGTTACTTAAATCCAGAGACTGGGGCTGTGAAGAGACATGACAAAGTTTTCTACAAACCTGAAATAGCCCCAGGTTTGCAGAAAAATCTGAAATCTTTTAAAATATATATATCCTGGGGTTAAAGGAGCACCTGTAGCTTTAAGAAACTGTTCTCCTCAGTGGCCACTGCTAGGCAACCACAACAGTATTGCCAGCCTTCAAGCCTTTATTTCTGACAATTATAGGCAGGGGGAGGGAGCAGAGCTCTTTACTGTTTTGGCCTTTGAGGGAGAACTCATTGGGGCTGGGGAGGCAGCAACCACCAGGCGACTTTATACCACACAACTTAAATGACTCAGTCAAGCATGTTTTTTGGCTACTGTTCAACATGAAAGCAGCTAGTGCTGTGAATTGGTTATACTATCTAGGAGACCAAGGATCAAATCCCCACTCTGACATGGAAGCTCACTGTGCGACTTTGGGCCAATCACACACTCTCAGCCTAACCTACCTCCCAGGGTTGTGAGGATAAGACAGAGGAGAGCAGAGTGACGTAAGCTGATTTGGGGCCCCACTGTGCAAAAATTGGATAAAAAGTAGGTTGACAGATGGGTGGGAAGGAGAGTAGGAAGCAGGAAACAATGAGGATATGGGGGCTGCAAGGAGGAGGGAAAGAGGAAATAGTGTGGGGAGGGGATACAGGAAAAAGGGAGGTACCCCCGGAAATCCCTGCAGGTTCCTACCATGCAACTGAGTCCGGATGAGCTGGCACTGTGCAATTTGGTGAGTTTTCCCAGGGAGAGGCTGCTAGGGAGAGGGAAAGAGCGAAAGCTGAAGACAGGGCAGAGCTAAAGGTAGGTTGGCTGGTGGGATGGAAGGTCAGAAAAAGGGGAGAGGCTATACTGGCTTTCAGGAAAGGGAAAGAGGAAATTAGACGGGAAGGGTAAAATGAGATGCTCCCTGACAGTTCTTGTAGGTCTACCACTTACAAATTTACAAACTTTTATCATGTCCCCCTTAGCCTTTTTTCTAAACTAAGAAGTCCCAGACTCTCTAGCCTTTCCTTAAAGAAAGGGGTTCTAATCCCATGATAATTTTAATTGCCCTCTTCTGTACTTTTTCCAGCTTTGCACACATCCTTTTTGAGATATGGTGACCAGAACTGTACAAAATATTCCAAATGGGCCACACCATGGCTCTATACAAGGGTATTACAATATCTGCCTTTTTTACCACTGCTGCACACTGGGACAACATTGAGCTACTTCCTATAATTGAGCTAATTCCTATAACCCCAAGATAACTTTCAATCGTGGTCTCAGACAATTTAGAACTGGCCAGCATATATTTAAAGTTAGGATATTTTGTTCTAATGTGCATCACCTTATATTTACCAACACTAAATATGTTGTTGCTCACTCTCCCAATCTGGACAGATCCTCGCTTAGCTCTCCATAACCAGTTTGGTTTTCACCATTCTAAATAATTTGGTAACCTTTGCAAACTTGGTCACTACACTGCTCACCTCCAATTCCAAATCATTTATGAATAAATTAAAAGCACTAGTCCCATATAAAGATTACAGTAATAAACTATACAATAATAAACTTTATAAACAAATACAGGAATAAACAACTTGAGGTTGCATTACCTGGCCAAAAGAAAACTGAGGTTGGGTTACTGATGCATGACTAAATGTGCTGGCAGACTTGGAAGAGGAAACTGGAAGACGATGTGATACACTAACTGCTAACTGAGTTCTATTTTGTTGTGTAAGTTGATCTCCAGCAAAATTTCCTCCTGAAGCAACAGACTGGACTGATGGGCCAATGCTGGGGTGTGCTGTAGCAGAAGAACTCACAACAGTAAACCGGTTGCTTGATGACATACTTGAGCCCGTTGACTGTCCAGGAGACATGGTAGTAAAGCCTGTTCTACCTTGACCAGGAGATAAATGCAACACAGCAGGAGATGCCTGTTGTAGTGGAACCTGACCACTAACAATTTGAGAAGTTCCATGGTTTACTATAACTTGGTTTCCAGGAGCTGCAAATGTTTGACCAGAAACTAACTGTACAGCAGCATTCTGATTATTCAGCATCTGTCCTGAATACGACTGGTTAGCTCTAAGCATGTTAGTAGAGTTCCTGTTTAGCATTACATGCTCACTGGACACCTGGCTAGAAACAAGCTGTGAAGGCTGATTCTGGAGCAGCTGTCCATTTATGGTCTGGATGTGATGAACTGAATTAGGATTTACTGACAGACCTGTGGGTATAAGAAACTGGTTTTGAGGTGCATGAGACTGTCCCATAGGAGAATGAATAACAATACTACCACCGGCATTACTTACTGCTTGAGGAGTAACCGATTTTCTTGTATTTTGTTGACTAACAATATTAACAGACATATGTGGACCAACCACTGAATTTTGAGGTGGATTTGATGAAGCAAAAGGAATCCCTTGTTGTACATGATGCTGCTGTATTCCCAAGTTATTCACATTGTAAGAGGTTTGCTGTCCCATCTGAATAGGCTTTGGTTGGATGTTGATAGGAACTTTGTTAGAATTTGGGGCAAGACCCCTCTGTATAATAATATTATGCACGGGCAAAGATGTCTGAAAATTTGTACTATTAAATGGGACAGTTACAGGTTGTGCTACTGGGCTTGAATTTGAGTTGCCAAACAACGAGTTACCATTAGGAGTTTGTCTATGAACCAAGAGTCCACCACTCATGTTTGCAGGTGTCTGCTGTCCTTTCAAAATAATGTGAGATCCTTCAAGATTATTGAGAGTCATCATGGAAGGTTGGTTACTAAATGAACCAATTAACTGTATCTGTCCAGAACCACCAATCTGACTACTATTTGACAAATGCTGGCTGGGAACACTGATCCCCACTTGTTGCATAAAGCCATGTTGTACACCAACTGTATTGCTTGCAAAAGATGCTCCAACTGGTTGCTGTACCACTTGAGTCACTCCTATCGGTTGCAGCGTCTGACCTGAGTAATTAGAAACATTAGAAGCCTGAGTAAAAGATGCTGATGAGGAAGGATGAAGCTGAGCTTGTGCAAACTGTTGGTTGGAACCTATGTTGGCATCCAGATATGCCTCTTCTGCCAAAGTCTGTTCAGTAATATTAGCTTCCTGCAGAGATTTCTGGAGGATATCAAACGGCTGATCTTCACCGAGATCAGGTAATGGGGAAGATTCAAGTTCATCATCAAGAAACTGAAGGCTACTTGGCAACTGTAGTCCATCACTTGGCCCCTCTCCAAGCTGACCACCCACACCTTTGATTGATGACTTAGGATCAGAGCTCTAAAAAGAAAAAAAATGTACAAATTACATCAGTTTGTTTAAAGCAGTGTTATATATTAGACTATGTTTTTCCTCCCTCGCTCAGAGAACTCCTTAATACCAGTGCTAAAAGAGCCAGTTTGAGTGTTACATTAATGAGCACAACTGTCCAGCACTGTGCAGGATGCTAGCACTTTTTGCACAAGATTTTCTGGCAGTACTCTCTTGGTCCTGTTTAGGTTTAGTACAAGAAGTAGGTGGGAAGCCCAGAACATAGTAGACAAGTGGCAGTGAAGCCAAGGCCAACGAGACTGCTTCTCCGCAGATCATCCTATTTAACAATGGGGATGTGCTAAAAGAGCTTAACTGGTGGCAATTCACATCATTGACCAGCACATTCTGTGGCTGCTACACTTATGACTGGCATTGGGATTAGGCAATTTGAAAGGGAGATGCACGGAAGGGGAGGAGAGGTACTTCATCCCCAGCCACACTGGTGATAGAAACAGGTTATGGGGCCCCAGATGGAATCAATGCAGCTGGGAAGGAGGGGTGGGGCTGCAGAGAAAAAGCAGTGGGAAGGATTCAGCACTCTTTAAAGAGGAAAAGGGGTGGCAAGGATCTGCTAGCACAAGTTGCTGCTGGACTGTGTATTTTAATGCAATCATTACTCCACAGCCCATTTTAGAAATTGAGAACAAATGGGGGAAACCTCAAGGACTTGGGGGGGTCACTTCATTTTCCCCTGTATCCCCTTCCTCACACTATTTCCTCCTTCTCTCCTCCTGGCAACCCCTATATCTTCTCATCTTTCCCTGCTTCCTTCTCTCCTTCCCACTCACCAGCCAACCTCTCTTTTCTCAGCCCCCCCCCGTCTTCAGCTGTATTTATTATTACTTATTTACTTCATTTATATCCTACCTTTCTCCCAAATGGGGACCAAGAGCAGCTTTCATCATTCTTCTCTCCTCACAATAATCCTGTGAGGAAGATTAGGCTGACAGAGCGCAACTGTCCAAAGGTACACCCAGCCAGCTTCCACAGCAGATGGGAAGTTTGAATCTGGGTCTCCCAGAGACTACAATCACTACAACATACTTTCCTTCTTCCCTCCCCCCTGGCAGTCTCTCCCTGGAAAAAGTCTAGTCAAGTTAAAAAGGTTGTGGGGTAGCATGTCACTCAGGTGAGTTATGTCATGGCTACTGCTGTGCCCGGAGAAGTTACACAAGTGTAGAGGCTGCCACTGGGAACAGGAAAGTTTTGTGGCATTATGTCATCCAAGAAACACCACCAAACCTGGATGAGTTGGACAAATTGCATGGAGTAAGTTGCCTGATGGTTGCTGCTGGGCCTGATGAGTCCTCCCTCCGGAGTAGGAGGGAAGGGAGCAGGGGTGAATTGGGAGGCCAAAACATCCCTGCAAAGGGTCCACTCTCCTGACTTCTGCTGACAGAAACCACGGTTTGAAGGCTGGCAGTACTGCCGTGGTTTCCTAACAACCCCTACAATAGCCACTGAGATCTCAGAGTGATTGATTTCTTTTTTTCCCCTAAGTAATGCTAACTTCCTCTTGATTAGAGTTAACAGTAGATATCAAGAGAACCACGTATTTAGAATACAACTTTCTACATCTGTTTGATGCATATGGCTCAAAGGAAACAAAAGATTAAGTCCAAAGAAAGAAAAGGGGGGAATCTGGTGTGACCTCCAAACGCACTCACATAACCTTTAGTGTACTTGAAAAGATTACATAACCTGAACTCTAAACCAACAGAAAGAGATTGCTCTTAGGCTGTCAAAATAACAGTCCCACCACAATACACACAGAGGGATATTTTCCCCACTTTCAAAAAATAAAAAGCTAAAACCCATTAGCTTCTTCTGAAAGTTTTTAAGCCACCCACCTAGGATCTAGTACAGCCGCAATGGTGACCCAAAAGATTCCTCTTAAGAGATGCCTGTTCCTTTAAGAAATCTTTTCTGCAGCTGGTCTGCACACATGCAGTCCCAGCGTGCGCCTGCACAGAAGCCATGACAATGAACTGCTAACACTAACTGTAAAAGAGATGGCCATATAACACTACCTTAATTCAAACATGACATCTTAGCAGCATAAAATGTTCATTGTTCTGTTACTGACTCTTCCATTTAACTGCAGGTCTTTATCATGCAAGAGGGCTCAATCCAGTCTTTCAATTAAGATCTCACTACTATGAGTGTAACCTGAATGTTGGCCCTAACCCTAGGCTAGTTCACTCAGGATGGAGCACTCTAAGGACAAACCGTCACCTATCAGATGCACAGGGATGTTTTTGCACCTAAAAAGGTGGCGGGGGGGGGGGGGAGAGCTCCTGGGTCCACTATGCACCCAATCCAGACTGGAGTCTCACTATGATTGTTAAAGAACTACAAATGCTTTTTAAATGGTGTCAAAGCCACAGGATGGATCCCTGCCTGCCGTCACTTGTAGTTTGGCCCTGTGAGGTGGAACATGCTCAAAGTTTTCAAGAAGAATAACCCACTTGAAATCAGCATGTAAAGCTCAGTAATATACAGGTTGAGTATCCCTTATCTGGACTACTTGGGACCAGAAGTGGTTCATATTTCAGATTTTTCCATATATTCGAATATTTTAGAATGTTTGCATACAGACGATGAGATATCTTGGGGATAGGACCCAAATTCATTTATGTTTTATATACACTTTATACACATAGCCAGAATTAAATTTTAAACAATATTTTTAATAATTTGGTGTACCCTGAACCATCAGAAATCAAAGGTGTAACTATCTCACCAGAATACCTGTATCAGCTATTAAACAAGAGCAACAACAAACAACAAACTAACTATGGCCAGCTTTCAGTCTCCCCCTACAATGCAGTGTACACTGTATTTTATTTTTTTAGGTGAGAGGAAACATTGAAAGCAGGCAGCACGGATCTGCCTGCCTGCAGGCTCAAAGGGTCCAGTTTTCGGATCAGTCCGGATATGGAATGTCCAGATAAGGGATACTCTACCTGTATATGGTACAGACTAGAACTGGACAATATAAGAGGGCCAAATACCATATCCACTCCATTTCGTACAGCATAAACAAACCACTGCAAAATGGCACACCTGAAATAAAAACCTGAAAAATGATTTTTCTTGTGTACTTACACTGGTATTGGCGAAAATGGAATTTGAGTTGGCTGCAGAATATCCTGAATTCGTCAAGTCTTCACTGTTCTGTAAGAGCACAAACAAGAAAAGCAAGAGTAAGTTAACATTAGCACAATTAGTAAAATTACAAGAGGGGCATCCATGAAGTCATAGGGGGAGTGAAAATTCCATCCCTCCTCCGATATGTCTCCTCCCCATACTGCTTCCCAGACCCAGTTTGCTGGCTCCTGTTTTTCCCATTTCCACAACTTCCCCCTCTTCCTCCTCCACTGTCTTCATCTCCACTTTCCCTCCCTCCTACTCAGTTGGCTCAGATTCCTTCCTCCCACCCAGCTCCACTACCCTTTTCTGGCTCTCCTTCTCCCCATCATATCCCCTATGGTTGTTCCTTCATCTTCCCAGTTCACATCCCAGTTCACCTCTCCCCTTCGTACTGCAGCCCATGTAACATTAAGCACCATTTTGAGTGGCTCTAACAACCCCTAAAGCCACCAGTTTGGTTTGTTTGTTTTTAACTCTAGTGGTTTTGGTTTTCAAAAAATGGCCTTTCTGCACATTTTGGGTTCCTCTGGGTTTGCAGAAACCTTGGGAGGTCCTATTGGGTGGATATTTTGATTTGAGTGTGGGAGGCACATGGCTATTAGAAATATAGAATTAACAGAATGTGACTTACAGATTTGCTGCCTGCTCCATGTAGGAAATAATTCAGTGCCTGGGCATCTCTTTAAAAATAAGGCAAAAATGTCATATAAACCTTGTATTCCAAAGACTTTGCATTTATTAAAATTCAAATCTGTTAATCAGCATAAACCGGAATAGTCATTTTGAATTACACCACCTTAGACTTATACGAAGCCAAAAGAGCCTTCTGCAGGTTTCCAATGGTCAATGGAAGAATCACTACTTTTCATGATGCAGAGTTTTTACTATTTATTACCTTCCCAGGCCCTCACAATATACAGTTTCCCTCCTGCCTTGTTTTCAGCAATGCCAAAGTGATCTGAATATTCAAATATTGCAATCAGAATAAATTATGCAAATTAATAAAAGGTGCATACTTATATCATCCATTATTCACAGTCTAGGATTGCATTTCACTACAGACTATGACTGTGCCTCTGGCTTGAAGTACTAATAAATATTCATCTTCAGAAAAGGTGTGTGTTTAGGTTGATTTCAACCTAACTCTATTTACCATCTAAGTATGGAGCACTTTAATGTTTGTAAATTATTGACTAGTATGACCACAAGAGGCTAAAGGCAAAAGCCAACCAAGCATAGCTTCAATGGGATGGCCTACATGCACAGACTGCACATAAGGAACAAGACAGCTGGATAATTGTTTTATGGGCCTAACAAATGCCTCCCATTCCTGGGCACATCACAGTACACTGCACAAGGATCAGGGGGAGGGGGGAGTCAAAAGGCTCATGGAGCCTTACGGGGATCACCTCTACTTTGGAAAAGTTATTGTTGTACTTTCAATGGTGGTTACAGAGCAACTACAAATATAAAATAATGCTCAGCTGTACAATGTGTGTCACTATTAGCTTTGAAGTATTAAGTTTTCCTATTGCTACCTAATAGCTTTACAGTCCTGGGAAATATAAATCATCTGCACAATGGGGAACCCACAATGACTTGCAAGAGGCATCTCCATTTCCTCTCCCCTACTATTTCCTCTTTCCCTTTCCTGAAAGCCCCCATAGCCTCTCCCCTTTTCCTGCTTTCTTATCTCCTTCTAGGGTTGCCAACCTCCAGGAGGGGGCTAGAGATCTCCAGGAATCACAACAGATCTCCATACTACAGAGATCAGTTCCCCCTTAGCATTGCCAGCTCCAGATTAGGAAATTCCTAGGAATATGGGGGTGAAGCCTTAGATGTGAGGTTTGGGGAGGGAAGTGACCTCAGCAGGATATAATGCCATAGACCCTCCAGGGGAACTGATCTCTGTCATCTGGAGATCAGTTTTAATTCCAGGTGATCTCCACCCCACCTTTCGGCTGACAGCCCTTGTTCTCATGGAGGAAATGGCTGCTTTGAAGGGTGCAGTTGGTGGCATTATACCTTTCTGAGGTCCCTCCCCTTCCCAAACCCTTCCCTCCCCAGGCCCAACCCCCAAAATCTCCAAGTATTTCCTAACCTGGAGTTGATAACCATATCTCCTTCCCCCGAACAGCAAACCTACCTTTAACTGCCCCTCTGTCTTAAGCTTTCCCTCTCCCCACACCCCGGAAGCCTCTACCTAGGAAAACTGTGGCCTAGTTGTATGGTGTCAGTCACTGGGCCAGTCCCACTTGCGTGGTAGGGAACCCTCAAGGACATGTGGGGGGGGGGCACCTCACTTTCCCCCGTATCCCCCTCCCGACACTATTTCCCCTTTCCGTCGTCCTGGCAACCCATATACCCTCTTCTCTTTCCCTGCCTCATTCTCTCCTTCTCAGCCATTTACTAACCTACCTTTTATCTTTCTCCCATCTTCAGATGTATTTATTTTTATTTACTTCATTTATACTGCACCTTTCTCCACAGTGGAGACAAAAGCAGTTTACATTATTCTCCTCTCCTCCTTTTTATCTGCACAACAACCTGGTGAGGTAGGTTAGGCTGAAAGTATGTGACTGGGCCAAAATCACCCAATGAGCTTCCACAGAAAGATCAGAATTCAAACCTGGGTCTCCCAGACCCTCCTCTGAAGCTCTGCTATACCACACTGGCTATCATAGGGTGGCTGCTGTTGAACAGTACCAAGCAACCATGCCTAAGTGAGTCATGCAAGTTGGGTGATATCAAATAACCCAGAGTCTGCTTCAAGGTCTAGGGTTGCCAATCTCCAGGAGGGACCTGGAGATCTCCCAGAATTACAACTGAACTCCAGACAACAGAGATCCATCCCCTTGAAGAAAATAACTGCTTAGGAGGGTAGACTGTATGGCATTATATTTGGCTGAGGGCTCTTCCATGCCCACACCCTGCTCTCCTCAGACTCCACGACAAAATCTCCAGGATTTTCCCAACCTGGAGCTGGCAATCCTAGTCAGGCCTGGCCCCAATGAGTCCTCCCTCAGGCCAAAAATAGGCGTGGAAAGGGTCCTGCCCCTTCCCCCTGCCTTTTACTGACAGAACCAAGCCTGTAATACGTAGTTGCTTAGCAACAGCCACTGAGGGAGTTCACTGCTTAAAGCTACAGGCACATATTTTATCATTTTCGGGTTTTTTAAACCCCACGATGTATTCTTAGATTTCACTTTTTAATGCAAACCTGGGGCCCTTTTCAGGTTTGCACAAAGATCTGTCTTGCCCATTCACAGCTCCAGTCAATGGATTGAAGAAACCAAAGATCTGGCCTACTTTGCTATTTGAATATAAGATTACTTTCTTTGTAATGGATACTAATGTTAAAGTGTAAATCAATAAAGATTATAAAATAATTACAAAGGCCAAAAACTGCAGCTCTCCATACTGCCTAATGCTCTTGTTAATGCAACATCACACACTCTTCTCCACCAAGAATACTTTGAACAGACATCATACTTAGTGCTTGCAATGCAGCTTCTTTGTTTCTTTTTCAATTTTGCCTCTTCATCCCATTTCATCTGTTCTATAGAAGCTGTACATTTTTTCTGAAATGTGTGTAGTCTTCTATCTCATGTTCCTCAAAACATGTATTTGATAGAATATAAGAACATTTACACTATTCCAGATGTTAGCAAGTATATGTTTTTGTCTACCATCATATGGAATTCCTTTGCCAACATAGACACAAAAGATATAACTGAAAAGCTGAGACACAAGGGAAGGAAACTACTTTGGGAAATCCACAGCCTTTCATGTGGGAGAGAGTCCACCAAGTTCCCCTTTCCCTAGGAACTACTGCACAGAGTGAAACTGACCCACCAATCAATTCACCTATTTTTATCCTGCCCTTTCTCCAAGGAGTACAGAGCAGTGTACAGCCCCCTCCTCCCCATCCTCTTAACAACCCTGTAATGTAGGTTAGGCTAAGAAACTGTGACTGACCCAAGGTCAACCAGTGATCTTCCTGTCTGAATGGGGAATTGAACCTGGGTTTCTATAGTACTAACTCAAGGTTCTACCCAGTACACCACATTGATTTTTCAATGTCACTGCTTTTCCTAATTTATGAAGACATCTATGACACCACCAGATCTTACACCATTCACCACATTATCTCATGCTTATTTTTATGTATCATCATTGTATACAAGAAGTCAAATGGTTTTATCCACATCTTGTTCTGTCTATTGCAAATATCAATCTGTATAATTGTGCATGCTCCTCTTCTAGATAGTGTGTGTTCACTACACCCTATCTCCACCCATCCTTACCCTGTGCCTTGTTACACCACCAGAAGAGGAAGAAAGTTATTTTGCGGCATCTCTAATGTCTTATTTGCTCATCCTCATCAAGCCCTTACCTTCAGGTCACCATCAGCAGTCCTCTCAAACTCTTCCCCTGAGACATCTCTCTTTGTCTCTTGTTCTATTGTCTCTTGTTCTATTGCCTTGGCAAGCACTTCCTGGCTAAGGATACAGCAGCCCTTGTCTGGCTGTAGCTGCCATCATTGCCATGGTTATGCCTACAGATGCTATCCTGTCTGTGGGGCCCCTGCTCACCTACTGCCTCCTGCTCAAGTACTACCATGAAAGTCAGTACAGCCTTCGGCAGGAAAATCTCCAAAGTAAGCAAGTGTAGCATAGTGGTTAGTGTGTTTGACTAGGATCTGGGAGATCCAGGTTCAAATCCTTACTCTGTCAAGGAGGCTTGCTGCGTGACCTTCGGCCAGTCTCACACTCTCAGACTAACCTACCTCACAGGGTTGTTGTGAGGAGAAAAGGGAGAAAAGGAGAATAGGGTTGCTAGCTGTTAACTCCCACTGCCCATCACCTCCCTGTCCGTTGGTGTAAGAAAAACAAAGAAAAAATTACCACTGGTGTAACAGCGTTACTTCACTTCTGGGAAAAACATGGAAGTGAAGTAATCCCTCTCTAGGAATCACTACAAATGCTATGGTTTCACCATAGTTTCCAGTGATTCCTAGAGAAACATATCACTTCCAGGTTTTCCCTGAAAATGACGTAATGCCATTGTCCCAATGGTGCCCCCATGTCCCCGAGGAGAACATGGGTCCCTACTGGGGGGAAAGGCAGGGTATAAACGAAGTAAATAAATAACAATATCCTCTCCAACCATGGTAGACAAAAAAGTCTAGTATTTACCACTGTCCTAATTGCAAAGACAAATTGCCCTGCTAGAACAAGGAAGGGGAGAAAGTAGACCATGGTCCACCAGAGAATTAATGGCAAATTTCTGGTTAGCTTTCCTAGTGGTTACAAACCACTCCTTTTGTTTTTAAGAAAGAGTGCATATCAAAGAATGCTTAACATAATTTACAGTACAATCCTATACAAGGTTAGGCCACTCTAAGCCCATTGAAATCAATGGGTACATTGAAATCAATGGGCTTAGACCAGAGTAACTACATAGGGCTGCACTGTTAATTACACCTTAATTTTAAGGAAAACCTAAGTGCAGTCTTGCTTTGTAAATGTAAAGTGTATCAGTGGGCAACAAGGATTCCAGTAAACAAAACAAAAAAGCACATCTTGCAAGACTGTGCTGTGTTATGGAGTGGTGCCTTTTCAATAGTTGGCCCTATTTTTTGGGATGCCTCCCTAAGGAAGCCTGCCAACCACCACACTGACTGTCTATCTTTGTCCAGTAAAAACTTTCTTATTCATCAACAGGGTTGGTTCATTGACTTGCTATTTTTGTAAGTTCTTTTAAGACAATATTTATCATTACATTATTATTTACTACAATCTTGTAAATTGTAAATATTTTGTGTGCTAGAGTGAAAAGGGGGCTTATAAAATTATTAATAAATCCACAAATCATTTGAAAAGTAATCTCATTTACAGCACAGACACAACATATAACATATAATAAAAAACAGTGCAGCGTGATCTTAAGCATGTTTATTCAAAAATAAGTCCAGCTAAGCATAATAAGACTTACACCAAAGCAAGTTTTCAAAGTACAGCTACAGTTTTTAAACAAGTCTACTATTTATTTGACAAGCATTATTTCTGCAATGTGAATTTTACATTCCTCCTCTGCAATATGGTCTAAAAACAAACTTACCCAATAAGATCAAAGAGACAGGACTCATCATCATCATCATCCATGACAACTAAGGAAAAGCAAAGCACTCATATTGTAACACACATTGATTTTATAATTCTTTCCATAACAACACAATTAAAAGGAAAACTGTTTTTCATAATAATTCTGTGGAATGTGTTACTGGGTTGGATCCAACTAGCTTTTCTACTGGTGAAAAAGGAAGGAGGGGTCCTCTTTGATTACCAAAAAAGGCTATGATGGGGTTCATGGCTCCAGGATGTACAACAGCCATGTGGGACAGAGGCTGTAGTAGGAAGAGAAGTCAGGCAAGAGAGAGTAAAAAAGCTGGCTGAATCCAGCCCATTCTATACCATGGGTCTTTTATTACCGCTTCAGACTGAAAACTGTAAGTCTGAATACATTTCAACCCATTAAAACTTACTTTCAAATAAACATACTACATGGATCAGATTATAGGTAATATGGCTAGTCATAAATCTTAACAATATTTTGTATTTATACTATATTAAAGAACAATCCTAAGCAGGTCTACTCAGAATCCTACTTAGGTCTGTCCAATACTGATAACTCTTAGGAAAGTGCTTGTAGGACTTCCCTGTTAGTCTTGTGTGTTCATACAAACTTATAAACATTACAATCTGTCAAAAAGGCCAGTATTAATTTGCACATATTACACATGGGAGCGACTAAGGAATAGTGATTTGTCTTAGGCCATCCTGGAGATTCATGGCTGAGACAAATTGCAATAGTTTATACCTTTTCATAACTCATCTTTCCCATAACATTCCGGCCCAGTAGGGCAGAGTGTAATCAAAGCATGGATTAATACAAAATCTAATACAGAAAAGGATTGATTCAAGATCTAATATGGCATGTCCCCTATCACAACCATACTGCACTAGCCCTGTTATTCCAGTGCTTTAAACAACTGTTATTACTGAAGATATAACACGATTCACCAAATCTAGGCTCAGTTCCCTAATGTAAAGCAAAACCATCCAGACAACTCTGCTAGCAGTGGTCAGCAGGGATCCATCAAACCAGAATCTAAAACCATAGACTGGAGTTGATTTGTCAGCTGCATTTAGTCATAACTATGGTTTTGTAAGAGATGCAAACGCAGACACTTTGATCTCCGGCACTGCCCTTGCCCACTCCCCAGCCACAGAACCACCTGGCCAGAACAAAGAGGATGACACCAGCATTTATCGAAACAAAGATTTGAGTGATCAACTCAGTTCAGACATCACATAAAACTATGGTTGAATTAAACTAAGTCTGGTTAGTCTGAATGCAGTACATGGCACTAATGATGGTTGGTCGACAAATGGTAAAAATTGTCTGTTCGTCAAACAACAGCCTGAATGCATCATTTGAAATTTGTTTAGTAACTGTAGTTAGTCTTAACTGTGGTTTTGCATGATGTAAGAATGTGAATTTCCTGGCTTAATCCTAGGTTGTTCCTCAGTGCCACTCTGGCCACAGTACAGGCCAGGATACCAACAGGGTATCTATGGGGGAAAGTGCAAGGGTGATAAAACTAGTGTTTGTCAAGACAAACCAGGATTTAAATGACTATCTGCAAGGCAAATCCTAGTTTCACGAACTAACCACAGTTAAAATATGTTTGTTATATCTGAACCAGCCATCGTCTATGAGCCGAATACGTTTCACAAACTAACTATAGCAAGAATAAACACAGTTTCACCCATTATGTCTGAACTGAGCCCAAGAGTAACTATCTTCAACCTCCATTTTTTGGTACCCTAAAGGTCAAATATATGAACCAAAACCTCAGTATACTTTGGTTCTTGTAGGTTATCCGGGCTGTGTAACCATGGTCTTGATATTTTCTTTCCTGACGTTTCGCCAGCAGCTGTGGCAGGCATCTTCAGAGGAGTAACACTGAAGGACAGTGTCTCTCAGTGTCAAGTGTGTAGGAAGAGTAATATTACTCTTCCTACACACTTGACACTGAGAGACACTGTCCTTCAGTGTTACTCCTCTGAAGATGCCTGCCACAGCTGCTGGCGAAACGTCAGGAAAGAAAATGTCAAGACCACGGTTACACAGCCCGGATAACCTACAAGAACCAATGAACTCTGACCGTGAAAGCCTTCGACAATACCTCAGTATACAGTTTTCAGTACTGAATACACTGCAATGGATTAATTAGCAAAATACTAGAAGATGAATAACTAATGAACCATCCACTGGTAGCTAATTTTCAAATTATATATACCAGACTGAATCCCATGACCCCCTTCTGCTGAAAAATCTTCCGCTGGCGGAAAGAGTCTGTCTACAACTGGAACAACAACAACTCCCATTTCTCCAGCAGGAGTCTTCATCAAATAGAACAGGGGTGGGGAACGTCAGGCCCGGGGGCCGTTTAAGGCCCGCGAAACCATTTGGTCTGGCCCTTCGTGAGTCCTGGCAGATCTCTAGCTCAGAAGGATCTAAGACTGGTGATCCGCCCCTTCCCACAGACAGGAATAGCCTCTATTCAAGGCGGATGTGAATTTGTTTTGCCGAGAAAAGGAACCTTTTTTCCCCCTTGCAGAAGAGTCCTTAGCTATGGAGCTGCTAGGACCGCCCAAGAAACTGTGTTATCCCTTTCCCACCCGGGCCAAGGAGAAACGTATTCCCTCTGTACTATAAGAGGGCTGGGGGCAGAAGTGGCGACAATGGAGGGGTTAAAGGAGGCAGGGCCAGAATGCACGGGGGGAGGGGGGAGAGTTCTTAGCTAGTGTGTCCTCATTTCATCCCTGCAGGCAGAGGTAGCAGGAGCTGGCTGTAGAATCCGGCCCTGACCATGCAAAGTAGGAGCAACTCTGGCGTGTGGCTGGACAGCTACACCCAACTGGTGCAACAAACCATCCTGTGCCACCAGGTGGGCGAGTGTGCCACTGGCTGGATGCCTGCTTGCCAACGAGCAAGGGGGGGTGTCATCTGGGGCAGCTGCCTGCTTGGGGCTTGGTCGGCTAATTTTTAAGTTGATAATTTTGTATGGCCCTTGAATGATGTTATAAATATCCAAATGGCCCTTGGCGGAAAAAAGGTTCCCCACCCCTGAAATAGAAGGTGGGAGGGAACCAACTTTTACACTATTTGATTTTCACAAGTCTGCCAACCTTTTCTTTAGTAAGAGTTACTTCTGGAGAACGAAAAATACCCTGAACCACTCCCCCCCCCCACTCTAGCATGTTACCAAGTTTTGTTCTGACCTAAAAACAGTATTTGGCAGGGGCGTCAAACATAAGGCCCAGGGGCCAGATCTGGCCCCTTGAGAGCTCTTATCTGACCCACTAGCAAGCTGAGGCAGCCACCTCACCCAATCCTGATCTGGGCTGGGGCAGCCTCCCAGCTCCCAATGTGTCAATTATCAAAGACGGTTAAATAAAAGAAAATACTGTAAGAGTGTTATTGTTTTAAGCATATTTGTATTTTAAGTAAAAAATAAAGTAAAAAATAATATTATTAATTGGCTTTGCCTGTGTCTATAGAGTTTGTATCTCTAGTACCTGGCATTAAATTTTATGGTACACATGGCCCGGCCTGACCAAGTGACACTGGTGTCATATCCAGCCCTTGTAACAGATGAGTTTGATACCCCTGGTATATGGGCTAGGAAGAGTCCCAGAAATGGAACTGTTAGCTAAAGAGCACACAGAAAAATCATATGAAATAAAAGCTCTTAAAAAAAAAAAGCCTAGATTAGATCCCGGGTCTTCAAAGGCAAGGGATCCCAACATAGGGGCAGAAGCCAATCACAAAATGTTGGGAGATTCTTAGCCAAGCACCCTCCTATGGTGAAGGAAGCTGTTTCTAAATGCCTGCTCCAGGTGATATAAAGGTGATGCCTCCTAGGTTTTTCTGAAGCACTTCCTGCTCCAGTGAAGTGGAGGAAAGACAGGATTGAAGCTTAGTTTTAGGAAAGTGGTTTGAGGAAGAAGCAAATAGACATTAGGAAACACCATGATGGGCACCATGGTGCTATGGGTGCATATGGGGACCACTGGTCTACTCTGCATCAGCCAACAAGCTACCTAATGGAGACCCCTACTCTAGATCACCCTGGGCACAGCCTAGGATGAAACGGAAATAGTAAGCAATTAGACGGAACGTGTGTTTGATCTGGTCAAATGGTAGTTTGTTTGGTAGATATAAATAAAGAGTATTTGAACTAGGACACCCCGCAAATAGCTGTTTGAACTACCATTATATTATGTGCATATTACCATAGTAAATGAAAACATCCCTTCTATGGAGGCAGTCCTGAAAGATGGTGAGCCCTGTGTCAGAGCCCCACCTCTTGCTGCCTGTGTTGTTTACCAATGGAGATGTATTAAAGTGCAAAGCTTCTACCACTGACAAACAGAGGAAGGCAAAGCCCGTCTGATTCCACTGCATACCAAATGGGCCATTTATGCATCACAGATGCAGCCTCACTGCAGAGATCCAAACCTGGTCAGGGCTAGGGTTTGCCTTAAATTCTTCCCTCAACAGCAGATTTTGCTGGTTAGTTCTAATCATCTTCTTATTGCTTCTTGGGCCCCTTCTTCTTCCAAGTCTTTGCAAGTTTAGACCTACATAGACCATGTACTTGAAATTTTGAACAGAATTGAGAATGTTGCCAGATACAGCTTTTCTAGCCACAGAGTTGCAGTCATGGGAAACTACACGTAGTGGAATTTTCCTTCAACAAATCTCAAACCTACAGAAACCCTCTTAAGTTCGCCCAAGGCAACGTTATGTTTTCTTGGCATTCTGGGTCAATCCTGAAGATTGGTTTCAGAGGATTAGCCATGTTGGTCTGCAGTAGAACAGCTAGATTTGAATCCGGTAGCACTTTAGAAATTAACAAGATTTTCAGAGTATGAGCTTTTGATAGTCAAAGCTCCCTTTGTCAGATACAAGCTGGAATGGAGATCTCGGAGTACTTAAATTGCAGTCAAAAAGTGGGAGAGATGCTGCAAAGAAGGAACTCAAGATGCAGAGGTACAATGCGCCTAGTATTACAATGTATTACATAGTACATATACTATATATAGTACACATACTAGTACTATGCTCATTGTACCTCTGCATCCTGAGTTCCTTCTTCGAAACACCTCACCCACTTTTGGACTCAGAGATCTCCATTCCAACTTGTTTCTGACGAAGGGAGCTTTGACTCTCAAAAGCTCATACTCCTCAAATTGTCCTAGTCTCTTGGATGCTACTGGACTTGAATCTACCTGCTTCAACTCTGTAGCTTACATGGTAGAGCTACTAACTTAATTTCTTTTTGTGCCCTTAAGAGTAGCCTAATATAAAGAAAATTTGCAGAAGATTTTCTCATTACACGACACTTGCTTCCTTGTTCTTGATAGACATGCAACTTTAAAAGACTAAGGGACCTTGCCAGGAAAAGTGGCAAATCCAACCCTGTGAGCAGTTTGCACAGAAAGGAAATTTGTTGTTCCACCCCCTTTCTGAACTCTGTGTCTCCAAATCTCATTGTCTCCTAGATAGGGTTGCCAACTGCTTGGGGGGAAAGTGTCCTGTCATGTTAATGCCGGCTTAAAAGGATGGAATTTACCAGGTGATGTTATTTACCTCCAGGGTGTGAAAAGCTTCAACTGCATAATTTATTATAAAGGGGCCAGACATTCTTCTACAGGCCTGCTGACAACTGTACTCCTGTTGCTCCTATTGCCTACTCTTGTGTATCTCGTTGCTCCTATTGCCTACTCAAAACCACTTCATCCAACGTCTATGGCTTAGTTTTCTGCCCAGCACTTGTCCTTTCCTCTGCCCTACCTCACCCCTCAGCAATATCCAGTTTCTGCTGTCCTTAAACTCTGCGAACGTTTTTCAACCCAGTTCACTTATTAGACTTTTGTTTGGTTAGTTGTCTTCTCTGCCTTTTTTTTGCAGGTCATACTTCCATGTAATGTGCCATATAGATACCATTTAACAAATTTAGTTTTGATATTACAGCCATTGCAGTGGTTTTTATATCCATTTCAAATAACGAGGTCATCTTTTACTCTATCATTTATATTCTACTGGTAAGTTTTCATTAAAAGCCAATGAAGAATGCATAAGGCTTGGAGTTACCAGGTGATCTTGGACAGGTCACCACCTACTTTATTCGGTGTTGTGAAAATGAATAAAGACTATACAAATATTTGGACCCTCCCCTCCCCCAATGTAAACATAATACCCCACAACCCAAATCAGAGCCGTTTTCCCTACTCCCTCCCCTCAGTATATGTATGTGGGCACGCAAAGTGAGCTCACCAAGCCATTATAAGAAATAGGAAATCTATACATGCTCCACATCTCTATTTCTGTTCGGCTCAGGAATGCAAACTTTGAGACTGCATTCCTTGACCAGGAAAAAGGGGATGAATGAAGATATGTGAATCATGCACAGGCCTCTGAAATTCCAATGTGCGTAAACTGAAAAGAGTGAAGGAAGCAGGGCTCTGTTATGCCCTAAAGGATCCAACCATGCTCAACCATGTGAGGAAGGATTGGGGTTTTTATCTACTTAGTTCTGTTTAAATCGTCCTTGTGGTTTGTCATGCCCACATACTAAGATCAACAACTCCTTACAGGCAATCACCTGAATGGTAAATTCTACAGCACACATTTCCCTCTACCACCGAAGAGCTCCTAGCCCTTTAAGGCGATGAGCAAGAAGCCAGAGCACATTAACTCGGTTCTGTTATATCTTTAGCCTCCAGGTCTTCCAGAAACAGCAATGAACAACGTCTGCTCCTTCTCCCAGATCCTCAGCCCCTGGCTTAATGCCAAAGGAAGCAGCAAAAGCAGCCACATGTGCTACATGGTTTCCCTGGCACATTACTACAACTGGCCAATACACATATGGGAATGGGTAGGCAGATAACCAGAGCAGACTAGAAAGAATTGCTTCTTCAGCAATTGTTTTCAAGAATGTCATGGCTAATATAAAATATTTTTTTACAAAATGAAATAATTTTACAGTATATACAAGTCTTCAAATATGGGAGTAATACAGTATATGTTTATGCATGCTAAATGTGGAGGGACTGGGTACTACTAAGCCCAATTTTTAAATCGTTACAGGATATGCATGCAGCCCACATGATCTGCACTGTGTTCTGCAAGCATTGAGGGATAATAATGGTTTCAGCATAGGGAATTACACCTTTTACTGAATTACAATTACACCTTTTACTGAGTGATAATATTTTGATCGCTGAAGACTTTGTTGCTGTGGCCATTTCTAAAACAATGAATTAATATAAATGATTTTGTATCACTTGATCTTGAAAGGTGCTATACTGAAACCAGCAGAACCTCCAAGGAAGTATGTTTACAGGCTGCTCCTGTCCATAATATTGGCATGTACCAAGAAATACACCAGAGTGTCACAGGCCATGATGTTTTGTCAGTGCTGTAAACAAGCACATACACAGACGAAAGTTTCACAGAGCAATCCTGAACAGAGTTATAGCCTTCTAAGAATACTGACTTCAAAAGATTTAGAAGGGTGCAACTCTGCTTAGGATTCCACTGCCAGACCTTACAGTTGAAGAGATAAATGCCTGATCATTCTTATTCTACTGAATTCAGAGATTATATCAATTTAAATAGCCAGTGACTGAGCAGATATACCAATACAACACTTTTCAAAGTAATCCCATGACTTCTGAAATAATACTGTTAAATAATTGTATGTTGTTTTGAATAATCATCTACTTTTCTAACTTACTGGAGGGGAGAAGGTATAGTGATAGAAAAAAATCTCCACAAACTTTCTCAAAAGCCAAAAATCAGAGGCTAAGATCTGAATAATCTGAAATCAGCATGTTGTTCTGATTATGTGGGTTGTATCCAGTCAGCTTTTCACTCAATCTCATCTAATTCCCCTCCTTCCTACAGGCACCATTCTACATGGCTTTTGTCCATTCAGGTCCCATGATCCCCAGGGCAGCCTTTTTGGTAGTCAAAGGGGACCACCCCTCCCTTTTTACCAATGGAAAAGCTAGCTGGATCCAATCAAATATTTTTATATGACACTCTTTAATAGGATTTTTCCTTTATAGATATTTCTAAGAAAGTTGTAAGCCTTCCATTCAAAGTTTTTTTCTTCTGCTTCCTTGGAATAGTTATTTAACTGTAGTAAAATAAACAGAAGACTGAAATAAAAAAAATGGAAACATGGAAGAGCAGCCCAATCCTAAGGGGGAGTACTTATGAGGTGCTCGGAGATGGTGCAGCTACACCACCTCCCAAGTATTTTGCAGTGGCGTTGAGGGGAAATAAAATCGATTTCTCCCCTTAGCCCCATGAAATTCACTCATGGAGTTTTATGGTGCTGCACTGTTCCCCAGCACTGGTAGATGATCCAGAGTGGCACGGATGCTGGCACTGGTCACGCTGGCTCCTATGTGGCTCTGGCCTCCCCCTAGGATTGCATGGTTAGTCCCACATTGTATGGCTTGAATGTAAAGCGGAGTGTGCAAACATTCTATTTGAATATTGCAGTATATAGCATCCCAAGGCTGACAAAACCATGGTTTTATGTGCTTGCGGTAGGCACAAGAAATAAGCATAAAGGTCTCCACATATATTTTAAAAATTACAAAAAGTCTATAACTTTTTTGCCAAGTCACCTTTAATCCCTTTCCCCAACAATTAATCTGCAAAGGCCCCTTTCCCACCTTTCATGCTTCTTTGAAAACCTGCTTCTCTCATGTACTTGAGAAGTTAGCAATCTTCATAGATGAAGAATTATCTAACTTTGCATTTCAAGATGTCTCTAGCATTCTGAAGGTCCTTGCACAAAATTGCAGTTCCAGTGCTTGAATAGCATGTATTGCAGATATAACCCTGGATATGTTTGCTCAAGGCCTTGGCGTCTTCCACACAGGGAGAGGATTTTGTGGTTTTCCTGTTGCTGGTGCAGGTGCAGCAACAACATGGTTTATACATGACAGGTTTCCCAAGTTTCTCTGCCCCAATTCCCGGGAAGTGGCTGCCACCCCTCCCCTGGGCCACCAGGGCTTTTGAATTTTTTTTAATTGACATTAGAATGTAATTATATTCGTATATTTTGCACCAATAAGGGTAGCAGTTTTTCTGAATTCCCAGTGTTCATTTTTTTAAAAACAAGTCTCTAGCCCCTCCCCTTGCAGAGATATGCCCTTTTCCTTAAATCTTCGCAAGGAAAGAGGTTAAAAAATTACTTTTAAAAAATGAAAGCTAGGAATTTAGAGAAATAACTACACTGGTATACTGATACAACAATATTCTCTAGTGCCTATTTTTTAAAATAAAAAATAAAAAATAGCGACAGAAATTGCTACTGCGGGGACAGGGTCAGGGAAAATGGCTGCCATGTGGGCCAGAAAATCCAAATTTCCCCCCTCCACACAGCAACCTTCCAGGCTTTACTGCACTCTTTCCCAAAACTCTGGAGCAAAGCAGGTTGGAGAAAGATCAGAGAAAATCTGGTGAAACTCCCTGGGGTGCACAAAAGGACCACAATGCTGTGGCAATCAGGAACAACCCTACTTCTCAAAAACACTGAACTCAAGGCAAAAAACCTGTAGCGAAGACACCCTTGACTCAGGAATAATCATGGATGCATTTAAAACTGTGGAATCTGTGTAGAACTTGAGGTAGAAAATAGAATTTACCCAGCAAATACTTCAACTTCAGAAATATCCTCTCTATACAGAGAACACTATTTTGGTTTGGCCTGAGAAGAAACTCAAGTCCAATTAATTTTCTGCTAATTTTCCACTCATAATTCATCAATTTTATTGAATTTACCACACTAATACTGCACTGTGAAGAAAAGCTGATACTATTAAATAAATTATAACATTCTTTGTCAGAAAGTATTCTAAAGCCAACATCCATCTTAGGTTGTGGAAACTAAAATATCAACGAGTTTCACTACAACCATTAAAAAAACTACTGTGATGATATGTAAGCGAAGCTCTTTCTAAACTGTTGCCTAGTTATAATGCTGGGTGCTCAACCAAATCTCCAAGCCATGGATATGTGTGAACATTGGCTTGAAGCACTATAACATTCTGCCATAAATTCACTTTATTTTAGTTATTTCTTATTAGTGAAAAAGTAAAAATGACATGGACATTGTTTTATCATGTGCCATTTTTATGCAGGACTAGAAAATACTATGGAATCAAATTACAATTTTGATTAAGCTGATGGATGTCTCATTTTGTAACATAACCACATTTGCCAAACTAATTTTTCCTTTGAACATTTTACTATATCCACAGTGTTCTTACAGGAAAGCATAACTGTCAATCAGCTGTTTGATTGGGCTGGGTTTTCAAAATCCAAGGTATAACTGTAAATGCCACCATTTCCAAACTTTGGAAGAAGTTAAAGGTGACAAAATTCAAAAGTGCCTATTTGTTTGCAAATATCTATTATGACTATAGCTTTTTAACTAAAATAACGTTGTGGTCACAAATACATTCCTTATTAGATTTTCAGAATTAGGATTTCAGTGGTACAAAATAAAAATGCCCATACAGACACACAAATTAAATGTGAAGGGCCACCAAATCCAGAGCCATACATCTCCATTTTTAAACCTGTACCTCACCAATAACACATCTCAGCAGTCACCTCGAGGTTTCCCAGGTATAATACAGGTTTATTTCACTATGTGTGGCTTGTTAATTGCAGCCTCAAGGTAAACCCCCCCCCCCAATATGAAGTCAATCCGATTGGGAAAGTGAGAGTACAATGAGTCAGCCTTCATTTATCCCACAGTAAGGAAAATGCACAAAGTAATAACGATAATTCACAATGGGTAGCCGTGTTTGTCTGCAGTAGTAGAAAAGGGCAAGAGTCCAGGAGCACCTTAAAGACTAACAAAAATCTTTTCTGGCAGGGTATGAGCTTTCGTGAGCCACAGCTCACTTCTCCAGATGCTGTATCTGAAGAAGCGAGCTGTGGCTCACGAAAGCTCATACCCCTTGCCCTTTTCTACTAAAGTAATAACGAGTACATGATTTTTGGATTTAAAAGCAAAATCCACCCCCTTATATTTTAAAAATACTTTGCTTACAAACCAGTAAAAATTCAAAACAGAGCAAACGACATTCCTATATACATTGAACCCGCCCTCCAAAAGAAAAGATTCTGGCTAGAGAGATGTTATGAAATCATTTGATTTTCATATGTACGGGGAAAGCATTTCTTTAAAGGGGTTTTCGGTGACGGCTGTTCTCAAGCCACAAAACAGGCTCCCAGGAGCAGAGGGCAACGCCCCAGCGGGTGCAAAAAATGACGAGTAAGAGTCTCAAAATGGCGCCAAGAGGGGAGGAGGAGAGCGATCACAGAGAAACTGCGCAACAAATCCTGGCGCGTCGCCAGGCCGCAGCCATCTTCTCCTCTCCTGCTCTGTCCGCGTCCCTTCAATACGGCCACGCAGCAGAGCAAAGCCCCTCGCGATGGGAACGCCGGCACCAATAGCGGGGGGGGGGGGGCAAAAAAACCAGTTTCCTTGGGTGGTCTTCGGAAAGACACAAACACTCCTAGAAGTTATTCAAAACCATGCAATTTAGAACTAAAGAGAAAAGGAGGATCGGTCACAGGAAGGGGGGGGAAAGGCCTCGTCTTCCATTTGGTTTTTTTTTTTGGGGGGGGGTTGCTCTGGTGATCGGTATTTCACCCATGTGCCGTGGCCGAAGGTCCGATTTCAACAACAAAAAAAAAATCTTTCCAGCTGACGTGACCCAAGTTTACTTCCCTCGGCAAATGTCCCGTCGCGATTTAAAAGCAAAAAAAAAAAAAAAAAAATTCAACGACCCACCTCAAAATGATCCAACAAATTTTGAAAGAATTCTTTATTTTTTTCCCTTCCCCCCCCCACCCCCCGTTTAGGGTAACCACAAATGAAAATCAATGAAGCAAAATGACTATAGACTGGAAGGCTTAATCCGATCGCACTGACCAAACGGCAAAAACGAAACAGCGGCCACGGATGTAAAATATTTATTATTCTTGCAGCGTTAAAAATATAAATTACGATGGGGTATCTTCCTTCGAAAAATCGGCTTTTGTTCCCCTTAAACCCTACCTAGAATAAAATCCTACCTAGAATTACATATACCGAAACAATCACCATTTCCATTCCTTGTAACAATGACGCACAGACAAGAGATCGGAAGAAACTGCAAACAAAGGGGGGGGAGAAACCCCAATAAATAGCACAGAAAAAAGCCTCATACGAATAAAAAAATAATTGAGAGGGGGGGGGGAAATCCACGACAAAAGGTACAGCCCATGCTAGGAATACAGGGAAGGTTATTACAAGGCGGTAGACGAAGGCAAATCCAACCAGGGAGGCGAAAGAAAAGAAAAATCCTTTGGCAGCCTCACGCCCAGGAGGGAGAAGACGAAGCGTCTCCATTTTCCTGAGGAGGAAGGGGGAAAAGTGCTTCGCGGACCAGAGAGCTTTAGAGAAAAGCAAAGAAACGAGGGGGGGAGAAAGAGGGAGGAGATTTGAAAAGATTATTTTTCTTTCTCCCTCACACACTCTCTCTCTCGATCCCCCTCTTCCTCAGACACACACCACACTCACACAGACACACTCCTCTTCCTCTCCTGATGGCCACCAAGGGGGCGGCCAAAAAAAAAAACCACACACACAACAACTAATTTTAAACCGGCTCAATCAATGAGTCATTAAAAGAGGGTTGTTGTGTGTGTGTTTTTTTTCCCTCCTCTCTCCTGAATTTGCATGGCATCGGCGGGAGAGGGGGGAAGAGAGGGGAGGAAGAAAAAAACACAACACCCCAAACCTCTCCCCCTCTCTTGCAGCTATCAGCCCAGACCTGAAACCTTATCTGTCCTCTCCCTCTCTCTCTCTCTCCCTCCCCCCCCACCACCTTGTCTGTCTCTCCCCCTTTAAGAAACACATTTTTGGAAGTGCCCTCAGTAGCCGCCGCCGCCACAACCTCTCGCTGCAACAGAAATAAATATTTCATTTCCATGTGAATTAACATCTGCCCACCAAGCACCACCCGCGCAAAATCGCCCTCTTCTTCATCGTCTTCCTCCCTCTCTCCCCCCCCCCTCTCTCCCTCTCTAGATATATATTTATATACATAGCCCCAGAGCCAATAGCTCTCTGGGCTGAAACCTAATATCCTGGTTTTGGCAACTCCTGGTTGTTAATTTGCTCCTCTTTCTTTTCTGCCTGTCTGGAGATAGATATTCTCTCTCCCCCCCCTCTCTCTTTTCCCTCCCCGAAGGAAGGGAGGAAGGAGGTTGTGTGTTTTTTTTTTCTTCCTCTCCTTGAAATTTTTATCACAAAATTATAATACACTCAAAGGGAAACTCACCGTCATGAAAAAGCAGTGCCTTGTCAACGGGGTTTCTTCGCCATCACATCAGGGGCTGGCAGTGTAAGGGAGAGAGCGAGAGAGCGAGAGAGGGAGGGGGGAGGGAGAGGTAGAGAGAGAGAGAAAGGGAGAGCGCGAGCGAGTACAACCCGCGCGCCAGTGCCGGGGTACCCAGCCACAAGGAGAGAGAAAGAGGCGCAGGCTGCGAGCAGAAACGAAGCACAGCCACCGCGTCCACGCACATTGTTATGAACGCGACTGCCGAAGTTTCACTTTGCCGGCTGGGGTCCGCGCTTTGCAAAGCTGGTCCCTTTAGGAAGGTTTTCTTTCAGATATCATAGAATCGTTGTGGCTGAGTTGTGTACTTCAGGCGTGTGAACTAGTGACACTTTCCCCCCCCCACCCCCCAAACAGCCAGGTTCTTCAACTCTTCCTTGCCAGTCTTGAAATAATAGCTAGTTGGCCTCTTCCTGACAGACTGTTGTAATTAACCAACGAAGCACTGTTGTTGTTTTTTAAAACAAAGTTGCCCGGTTTTAGAAGAAGGGGAAGCTTGATACTTACAGGACAATGGTTAGCACATTACCTTGGATACTTTTTGCAGGGCAATGATTCAGCTCAAACCCAACCCCCTTTCTGACTATATATTACTCTTCCTACACACTTGACACTGAGACACTGTCCTTCAGTGTTACTCCTCTGAAGATGCCGGCCACAGCTGCTGGTGAAACGTCAGGAAAGAAAATACCAAGGCCACGGTCACACAGCCCGGACAACCCACAAGAACCAGGTGAAGCGCTGTTTGATTTTCAGCTTTCTTCTTTCTCCTCCCTTGCTCACTCCAACCCCTACACAGAAGAAGTTGAGAAGTTTAAGACCTATTTAAAAAGTACACTTTTTATTCAATCCTGTCAGCATGCAACTCAATTGACTATCCTGGGTCCTCCTGACGTTGTTGTTGTTGTTGTACTGCTGCCATTATCATCATGTGGTATTGTCAAAAGATAATCATAGGCTATAAAAACATAAATTAGAAAGTTGTAACAGAAATTATATTTTGCCTTTTATGTTTTAAAAAAATCAATTTGTTAAACAATTTGAAATAATCTAGAATTGATATTTATTTTTTTTATTTTCAGATTTGTATCCCGCCCATCCCAGCAAGCCAGCTCAGGGCAGGTAACATCATTAAAACATAGCCTACAATCTATAATCATATAAAACAATAAAACAGCAATAAAATCCTAAAAACCCCATAACAAAGATGGCACACACAAATACTAAACTGTGATCATCATACAAGTGGCACCCTTTCCAGTCAATATTATTTACCCATTTGACAAGAATCAGGCTTTTTTTTCTTTAGATTTTAGTTACCTTTTCTGAAAACAGTTAGAATTTGAAGATTCTCTCCAATGGGGCAACATTTTTTTAAAGGACAGTTTATACCACATGTTCTTCATACATGTTTCAGAATTTCAGGAGACAATATAGAATATGTTGAAAAATATTTTATTGGAGCAATTTACTGAAGCAAATAGACCCAAAAAAGTGAGACCCAAAAAAGTAAGACAGATTTTACACATCACTTAAAAATGCTTTTGAGCCTCTCTCCCACTGTTGATACCAAGTACAAAAGATAGAAATGCAGTATTAAATGCACTTGTCCCAGGTTTTAAAGTTGATGAATATAAGAATTCTGTTTTAGTCCTCCATCCACAATTGTTAAACATTCTTATATGTGCATGTTTGGCAATTGTTTTCCACACACACACACATTTACCTTGCCTCCCAGTATGGAAATATGGGGGGGTTATCAAATTCACCAGTCCCCATGGCTATAATCACCCTATCTCTCCACTATCTCATCGGTTTGGCAAGACTGAGCAAAGCCTTGTGACTGATGTTGTCTGTGTTAAGTGTCATCAAGTCACTTCCAAGTCATGGCGACCCTATCAATTAATTACCCCAAAATGTCCTGTCGTTAACAGCCTTGCTCAGGTCTTAAAGACTGAGAACTGTGGCTTCCTTTATAGAGTCAATCCATCTCATATTGAGACTTCCTCTTTTCCTGCTACCTTCAACTCTTCCTAGCATTACTCTCTTTTTCCATTGACTCTCATCTTCTCATAATGTATCCAAAGTACGATAGCCTCCATTTAGTAATTTTAGCATCTAGGGACAGTTCAGGCTTGATTTGATCTAGAACCTACTGATTTGTCTTTTTGGCAGTCCACAGTGTCTGTAAAACCCTCCTCCAACACCACATTTCAAAGGAATCGTCTTTCTTCCTGTCAGCTTTCTTCATTGTCCAACTTTCACACTATACACAGTAATGAGGAATACTATGGCATGAATTGATCTTGGTTGCTAGTGTCACATCTTTACACTTAAGAGGCTTTTTTAGCTCCTTCATGTCTGCCCTTCCCTGTCTCAAATTCTTGATTTTTTGGTTGCAATCTCCCTTTTGGATGATGATGGAGCCAAGGAATAGAAAATATTGAACAACTTCAGTTTCCTCATTGTCAACCTTAAAGTTGAGTAATTCCCCACTAGTCCTTACTTTTGTCTTCTTGATGTTCAGCTGTAGTTTTGCTTTGGCACTTTCTCCTTTAACTTTCAGCAGTAGTGGTTTCAAACCTTCACTATGTTCTGCCAGCAATGTGGTATCATCTGCATATCTCAAATTGTTAACGTTCCTTCCCCCAATTTTCACTCCACCTTCATCTAAATCTAATCCAGTTTTCTTTATGATATATTCTGAAAACAGATTGAAGAGATGAGATAAAATACATCCTTGTCTGACACCTTTGTCTTTTGCAAGCCATTCTGTTTCTCTATATTCTGTCCTAACAATAGCCTTTTGTCCAGAGTACAGGTTGCGCATCAAAACAATCAGATGTTGTGACACACTCATTTGTTTTTAAACCAACCTTAGCTTTACATGATCCACACATTCAAAAGCTTTGCTGTAATCTATGAAACATAAGCTGATTTTCTTCTGAAATTCTCTCATGTTTTCTTCTGAAATTCTCTCATATGCTCCAGCAGAAAGGTAAAGGTAGTCCTCCTGTGCAAGCACTAGGTCATTATGGACCCATGGGGTGACACCACATCACAATGTTGATGGTTGGTTTGCCATTGCCTTCCTCAGTCACATACACTTTATTCCCAGGAAGCTGGGTACTCATTTTACCAACCTCAGATGGAAGGCTGAGTCAACTTGAGCCACCTACCTGAAACCGACTTCCTTTGGAATCTAACTCAGGTTATCAGCAGAGCTTTGACAGCAGTGCTGCAGCTTACCACGCTGCGCCACAGGGCTCTTCCATATGGTCCAATAACAAACTTAAATTTGTATTATGATATTTAGCGCTTCTTCCTTTTCTGAATCCAGCTTGAACATCTGACATTTTCGTTCTATATATGGTAACAATCTTTGTTGTAAGATTTTGAGCATTATTTTACTTGTGAGAAGTTAATGTGATGGTCCAATAGTTGCTGCAGTCTTTTTTTTTTTTTTTAATGTACACATGAAGCTGCCTTATACTGAATCAGACTCTTGGTCCATCAAAGTCAGTATTGTCTACTCTGACCGGCAGCGGCTCTCCAGGGTCTCAGGCAGAGGTCTTTCACATCACCTACCTGCTTAGTCTCTTTAACTGGAGATGCTGGGGATTGAACCTGGGACCTTCTGCATGCCAAGAAGATGCTCTGCCACTGAGCCACAGTCCCTTTCAAGTCTCCATTTTTTTCTGAATTGGAATTTAAATTGAGCGTTTCTAGTCTGAGTCATTGTTTTGTTTTCCATATTTGTTGGCATATTCTTGTTAAGATCTTGATGGACTCCGTTTCTTTGGCTTGGAATGCCTCTGTTGATATCCCGTCTACTCTTGGTGATTTGTTTATCCCAGTTGCTCTTAGTGCAGCTTTCACTTCACTTTCTAAAACTGTAGGTTCTTCTTCAAAAGTTTTGTCTTGGAAGGAATCTGTCATCCTTTTATCTCTTATGTATAGTTCTTAAGTGTATTGTTCCCATCTTTTCTTTATTTTGTCCTGTTCAGTTAATGTACTTCCTTGTTGATCTTTCAGTGTGCCTAAATGTGCCTTAAATTTCCCGTTGATGTTTTGGATCTAGTGGAACGGATCTCTTGTTCTTCCTTTTTTGTTGTTCTCTTTGATTTCTTTACACTGGTTATTATAATAGTTCTCTTTGTCTCTATGTGCCAGTTGCTGGAATGCTGAATGATGCATTTAGATTTCTGATTCTATTTCTGGCACCTTTTACTTTTGCTTCTCATCTATGTTTAGCAATTTTAAGAGTTTCATCAGTCATCCATCGAGGCTTTTCATTTTTCTTGGCTACAGGAATAGTCTTTGCACATTCTTCCTTGATAATGTCTCTGGTTTCAGCCCATAGTTTTTCTGGCTCACGTTCACTTGAACTTACTAATGCAAATCTGTTTTTTACATGATCTTTAAACTCTCCAGGAATGTTGTTCAGATTGTATTTTTGTACTATGAATGTTCTGGTGTTTTTCTTCAGCTTTATTTTAATTTTCAATATTAACAATTCATGGTCTCTATCACAATTAGCTCCTGCTCTTGTTTTAGCAGAAAGAATAGAGCTTCTCCATCTTCTACTTCCGATTATGTAATCTATTTGATTTCTATATTGGCCATCCGAGAATATCCACATACATAGTTCTGTTCAATTGCTTGAAACGTGTTTACAACAATTTGTTCATTGCATCACAGAATTCTATGAGTCACTCTCCTGCTCCTTTTCATGCTCCTGGTCCAAATCTTCCAACAATATTTGATGTGATAATTAGAATATTTTAAAATTCTTCTGGGTTTCTGCCTGCACTTTTAACACTCTTTTGATGAGTAAATTTGTTAAATAAAAGTTGGTCAGCTTTGTAATTTTTTTCTAATACATACAGTTTTAGTAAGAAAGCAGAGTAATGCGCTCCAGGTCTGATTTATGAAAGCCCTGGAGAGATATACCTCCACAACCAGATTTTCTTTTGGGATCATGTCCATTCGGTGATGTAACATCCCATTAAAGAAGTTGATTTCTTCTCTACTAATTAGGGTTTCTGCATGTCCATTTTTAGCCAGATAATAAATGAGATGAAAATATATGCTTGGTGTCCAGAGTGACTTCCTGTCTGAGAGCTCAAAATCTGGGATTTGCTCTGGAAAGGAGCAGGATAGCTAGGGCAGTAGTTCTCCAGCCAGCTCTTCCTTGGCTCAGTCTCCTGGCAGGGTTCATGCTTGTGCCACTCAAGTCTGTTTAGAAGCCTGCAGAAGGAGAAAGAGAGAGAAAATAATTGAGAAGATTGGTTAGGACAATATTTTCCCTCATCCTGTCATTCTGTCATAATTTGAAATACCTCCGAATTGTGCTCATTTTGCTCCACTTGACAGCCTATGTATGTGGCTGGAAAAAACCAAAAGAAGGCATACTAAAACTTGCCCTGAAAGTGGAGCGGAGGGGAAACACTTCCCAAAGCAATGCACTTCCTTCCAAGCCAAGTCTGTTTCTTCTCCAGGCCTGGCTGCAAATTAAAAATATAATGATGAATTGGATAAAAGTTCCATTGGCTCTTGCTTCCAAGTGCAGTGCAAAAGCAACAACACTCACCTACTATTTTCCCCCAGCATCTGATATTAAAAGGCATAGTGGTTATGGACTTACTTAGTTATTAGGTGTAATAGTTGTTGATGAACTTATCCTCCATGACTTGTGAAATTCTTTTTAAAAGCCATCTCAGAATCTGTCTACATTACATGACAGCATATGTAAAAAAATTCCAAAGGCTGCTTCTGTTAGGAAAAAGCAGCTTGGTGGAAGAGAGGGTGTGATTTTCGCTGGAGAAGCAGATGGGAGAGGTGCCACATCCCAACTATTACTTTTCTGCCACAACTTCTCTCCCTGCCCCATCTGTTTTTCCCTGTAGGGTTTTTAAAGGCTAACATTCAGGAAATTTGGATCAAAACATGGCAAGACTTAACACAAAGTGCTATCCAACTCATGAATCAATGTCTTCCATAACATCCTGTCATTAACAGACTAGCTCAAGTCTTGTAAACTGAGGGCCATGGTTTCCTTTATAGAGTCAATCCATCTCATGTTGGTTCTTCCTCTTTTCCTGCTGCCTTCCACTTTTCCTAGCATTATTGCATTTTCCAGTGAGAGGGTATTTCAGAAGTAAATTTGTCTGAATATCTCACCTACTAGAGTTTTATCACAGATTTGCCATGGAGCCTGAGTGAGGGGGAGATAGGGGTAAGATTAAGTATCTTTTATTCATGCACCTTGATGTCTGCCTTGGGCACGACAGCCACCTCAGAAGGTTATAACCAGTATAAAACCAGTGTACTATTTCCAAGATCTAAAAGAATCCCTCAAAACTGCTATTAGCTCTCAATATGGAGAAGATGCTGGTGTCATACAGGTATCTGTATTTTCCCTCCACTAATAGAGAATGTTATATTATGAGGATGTTAATTATAGTTTCTCCCTCTACTGCAGCACGAGAGCTAAATGTTCTGCTGCTGAAGGTTACTGAGAAGCCAAGACTGCTGAAATAGATGGCTGTGGACTTTTGGATCAGATTGAGGGAGGCATAGGAGCTGAGATCTGTCAAGGACAAAAAGCCCAGGAGAGACTTGAGTCTGCATCTCATTAGCAGAAATGAAAAACCCCACTACATCACCCAATCAAACATAAATACAGAGGAAACACAGCTGTACCAAAGCAACTACCCCCTGTTTCATATTTGTTTTTTTACTAATTATGATAGGCAAGTCCTGATTTTGAGAGCAGGGATACTCTCACACTGAAATTGCTTGAAACTGGTGCATGTGTCCTTACAGTGAGATCATGTGACAGAGTATAACTATGCCAATATTGTGCCTATGTATTTTCTGATATGTATGGGGCATTTGGCACTACCTGAGCTCATCTAAGCACAGCTGCTTTACTGAAGGATCATGTCAACGATGCTAAGCTTCTGTTTTCTGTGAGATCTTCTGTATGATTGTTTTATTTCTGCCTTTCTATTGAGACTCAAGGCACATTGCACAACTACACATTATGACAATCCATATAGGTCAACTCAAGTTAGGACACATCTGTACCAGACACAAAGCTTGGTTGGAGAGAAGGTGTAAATATCTATTGACTACAACTTAAAAAACAGAACAGATCTGTGGTATCTCAAGTCTCCTCTATGGCTGTAGGCTTAAATTTATCTCTCTGTAAATTTAAATCAAATAACTAGTGTAGAACTAATACAGTCTACGTCAAGAAAATGAATGGGCACAACACAAGACATTTAAGAATGCCATTCATTATTCTCATGATTTGTGACCCCACTTTTTAGTCAAGATAGTAAGGCTTGACTGTCAGCCCATTCCTGAGCCTTGCAGCGGCCAGGGACAGCGTGGTCGAAGTGCCGTGATGGCTGGAGGGGCTTAGGAAGCTGACTATAGTCAGCTCCACCCCTGGGAATGCCCCCACCCCATGCCAGCACCACATTTCTCTTCCGGGATTTAGGTCCCGGAGTGGCTGTGGTGTCAGAGGAGCACCGTGCAGCTCTGTGGCACCCAGGCACCGTTGGAACTACCCCCGCCACTAGCGTAAGTGCCTCTTATTCTGTGATAAGAGGGCACTTACACTGGCAGCAGGGTCACACCGCCTCCACTTCACTTTCAGCCCAATCCTCAGGAATGGCTGTACATAGTCAAACTACATCGTAACGCCTTGGAAAGCAAACAGAAGAAATCTTGTTTTAGCCTAAAGTCATGCCCAAATCTCTCAACATCAGTATGCTCAGAAAGCTACTCTTAGCCATGGGAACAAACTGGAAATTTTGCTATTCTTAGCCATGGGAACAAACTGGAAATTTTTGACATTCTTGTGTGAGAACAAGAAAGGGTTTGGTTGTTCAGGCCAGATCTGTAAAAAGACTGTTTTCTTTCATCCTTCATACCTTCAGCAGAATGAAGGTATAAACACAATTTATTCTATCGTTTAAAAGAGTTGTTGATTATATATGTATATTATATACATTGATTATGTATGCATAAATAAAGGGGAAATGTATATAATATGGGGGTGGCATTTTGTATTTTTGCCCCCCCTTTCAAAAAAAAGGTAGATCTGACCTGCCAGTGACACATCCTTACACTTAAAAATCTTTTCTAGCTCCTTCATGGCTGTCCTTCCCAGTCTCAATCTCCTTCTGATTTCTTGGTTGCAGTCTCCCTTTTGGTTGATGATGGAGCCAAGGAATAGAAAGTCTTGGACAATTTTAGTTTTCTCATTGTCAGCATTAAAGTTGAGTAATTCCCTAGTAGTCATTACTTTGTCTACTTGATGTTCAGCTGTAGTCCTGCTTTGGTTATGGGGTGCTGAATCAATTTATGGCCCATTTTGCATAATGCTTCTATAGTGAACTATTCAGACACTGCTTTCTAAATACTTTGGAGGTGCTGGATCCATTTCTTATGTTTGGCAACCTTTATCTAAAATAGTTAATCTTTACACTGTCAAAAATGGATTGTAAGTACTTGTTTATAATTAAACTCCTGAATGTAGGGACCACATTTCCTAATAGTCTATCTCCTCACTTTGAAGTGATACATGAGGAGGACTTGTCTTTGGGGAGATGGAGGGAAAAGCTGGAGTGGCTGGAGGAAGGTGTGAAAGTAAGATGAGACTGAAGAAAGAATGCAGCCTTGAAGTAGGTCTGTGAGTGCTAATGCATCTAGGCTTATTGTTCTTCGGTTTCGAAGTGAAAGTGAAGCACCAGTGGGAATGCAGAGATGGAGAGAAAACCAATATTAATGGATTGCAACAGAAGAGCATTTATTTCCATTGGCTAATAGGAAAGCCCAAAAGCATGTGATCACTATCATCTTATATTCTAATAGCAAAGTCGATCAAATCTTTGGATACTAAATCCAGTGACAGATCCTTCTCCAAATCTGAAAAGGGCTCTAGGTTTGCAGAAAAATGTGAAATCTAACAAAAATACATTGAGAGGTTTAAAAAACCTGAAATGATAAAAGGAGTGCCAGTGACTTTAAGCAACAGATTCCCTCAGTGGCTGTTGCTAGGCAATCACAGCTCTCCATGCTTTAGTTTCTGTGAATACAAGGCAGAGGGAGGTGGCAGGGGCTTTTCCAGGCCTATTTTGGCCTTTGAAGGAGGGCACCTTGGGGCCAGACCTGAGCCTTAGTGTTGCCAGCTCTATGTTGGGAAATTCCTGGAAATTTTGTGATGGAGTCTGAGGAGGAAAGGGTTTGGGGAGGGGAGCTGGATATTATGCCATAGAGTCCACCCTCCAAAGCAACCAGTTTCGCCAGGGGGACAGATCTGTGTCATCTGGAGTTTGGTTATAATTCTGAGATATCTCCAGGTCACACCTGGAGGTTGGCAATCCTAGGCCTGGAAACAAACTCTGGGTGACTTGATACCACCTAAATTGCATTACTCAGCCGCGCTTGGCTGCTTGCTTCTGTTCATCAGAAGCCTTGCTGGTCAAAAGCCCTACCTGGCCCTGCCCACTTCCTAAAAATACTTGGCTGGTGCCATGGCACCCACAGGCACCATGTTATAGACCCGTGCTCTATGCTTTTGCATGTTTACTTGGGAACCCCTAGTAATTCAACAAAATTTACTCACAAATGAATTTATGACTGCAGCTTTACCAATGCAACCAGTGGCGGGCTGGGTCTAAAAATATTGGTTGCCAGGAGACAAAGGGAGCCCACCCACAACTGTAAGACTATCATTTAATTTTTATAAGAATTTTTTTTTTTCAAAAAATACATAAGTAGAAAAAAGGTACAATTAAAATTTTAGTTGCATACAGTAATAGTACTGGAACGTCGATTATATTTTCAAGCTACTAAAAGGTCATTAACATTTTTAACATATTGTCTAATGTTTAAGGGACCCCACTTGCCATTGGGCAAGCTGACACCCTGGCCAGTCCACCACTGAATGCAACCCTAAACAAGAGTTACACCCTTCAAAACTCATTGACTGCAATAGGCTTAGGTGGCTGTAATTGTAGGATTGCACTGTAAATAAAGCTTCTTCACAATAAATGTATTCGCCTCAAGGAGCCACAAGTGGCTTTCATTCTCTTTGCTTCAACACAGTAATGAAAGCTACTCTTCCAGACCCCCCCACCAAAGTAAACACCACATGATAACACCTGGAATCAAATGAGTGTTTAAACACTAGCAGAACCAGCATCTTTGAAGGACCAAATGCCAAATCCTTATGCATGCTTGTGTATGTGTTATTTGCCACCAAGTTGCTTCTTGTACTAGTCATGATGCATACCTATTCTTTCCAGGATCAGAGGAGCATGCCTATTAGGTGCACTGGAACACAGGCAGGACAATGCTGCTGCAGTGGTCTTGTTTGTGGGCTTCCTAGAGGCACCTGGTTAGGCCACTGTGTGAACAGGCTGTTGGACCTTGGTCTGATCCAGCATGGCTTTTCTTATGTTCTGATTTATGGCAACCCTATCCATTAATGACCTCCGAAAGTTCTACCATGAACAGCCTTGCACATGTCTTGCAAACTGACGACTGTGGGTTCCTTTGAGGGGATCCATCTCGTGTTGGGTCTCCCTCCTCTTCTGCTACCTTCAACTGTGCCTAACATTATTGTCTTGCCCAGTGAGTCTTGTCTTCTCATAGTCAAAAAGGGCAAGAGTCCAGTAGCACCTTAAAGACTAACAAAAATATTTTCTGGTAGGGTATGAGCTTTCGTGAGCCACAGCTCACTTCTTCAGATACAGCTAGAATGTCTTCTCATAATGTGACATGCTTACTCAGAAGTAAACGCCATCGTATTCAATGGCTTTTACTACCAGGAAAATGCGCACGGGCTTGCTATACCTTCGTCCCGTTTTCTGCCTGAGGCGCGCTCGACACACCCACGTTATCCCCACCCTGCTCTTCCCTGAATCAACACAGGCGGCACCCATCCGCCCCGACCCTAACGCTTCAGCTCGACACCCTCGGACTGCGGCAAACAAACGCGGCCTCTTTAAGAGCGCGAAAGGCCCCGCCCACGCATTCCATGAAGTCTCCCCACGAATCACAAGCCAAGAGTGACGTAGCAGAGCCAATGGGCGTTCTCCTTAGTGCGAGGTGCGTGAAGCCGCCCTCGGGAGCGACGCGAAAGCAAGATGGAGGCTGTTTCTGAGGCGGCGGCTGAGGGCGAGCGACTCTCGCTTGCTGCCGGCGTCCCCGCTTCTGTCCCGGAGCGGCTCCAGCAGCGAGAAGCGGAACGGCGAGAGGAGGCGGAGCGGAGGCGGCGGGAGCGCGACGCGCAGGCGGTGCAAGAGGAGCAGAGCGACTTCTTCACGGCAGCCTTCGCCCGAGAGCGGGACTCGGTCGAGGCGCTGCTGGGGCCGGACTCGGACGAAGGCGCGGAAGCCGCCGCCGCCGCGAGGCTGGAGGAGGCGGCGGGGCGGCTGCAGAGCCTGCAGCGGCTGCTGACGGACTCGGTGCGCTTCCTGGCCCCCTACGAGGTGCGGCAGGCGCAGGCGACGCTGGCCAGGCTGCAGGGCGCCCTTTCCGAGCGACGCCTGGAGCTGCAGCCCAAGAAGCGCTTCGCCTTCCGGGCCCGCAAGAAGGAGGCCGCGGCGGCTCAGGAGCCCCCGGAGGCCTCCGCGCGGCCGCGAGCGTCGGCCGAGGCGGCCCCCCCCTCCTCCTCCTCCTCCGGGGCCCCGGCGGTTCCCAAGTGTGGGTTCAGCCGGGCCGAGGGGCAGGAGCTGCTGCTGGGCCCGGCCGAGCTGCTGCAGCAGGACGTGGAGTTGTCGCAGCTGCGCCGTTGCCGGGTGCGGCTGTGTGGCAACCCCAACACGCTGACGATGCGCGGCTGCCGGGACTGCGCGGTGCTCTGCGGGCCCGTGTCCACCTCGGCGCTGGTGGAGGACTGCAGCGGCTGCCTCCTGGCCCTCGCCTGCCAGCAGCTCCGCACGCACCAGACCACCCAGAGCAGCTTCTACGTGCAAGTGACTTGCCGAGCCATGCTGGAAAACTGCAGCGGCGTCCGCTTCGCCCCCTACGCCTGGAGTTACGCGGGCATCGAGGCCGACTTCGAGACGTCCGGCCTCGACAGAAGCAGAAACAATTGGAGCACGGTGGATGATTTCAACTGGCTGGCTCGGGATCAGCCCTCTCCGAACTGGAGTGTGATCCCGGAGGAGGAGAGAGTCTCTGATTGGAACTGAATTGGGAACTCTTTATCTGCCACCGTTTCTGCACTCTGGAGAGGGACTGGAGCTAGCCGCGTGGCAGAGGGTGTTCTCCTTGGCCATTTATGCGTGGAAGGTTTTGCCTTGGATTTGCCGCTCTCTAGATGCACATTTTCCCCATCTGAATTCTCAGAACTGTACGTGGTCGCTTATTGTTGAGTTTTAAGAATTTGGATGGGGAAAATGTGCATCTAGAGAGCAGCAAATCCAAGGCAAAAGCTCTCATGCATAAATGGTCCTTGTTAAAGGACTAAAGCACCTTATTTTTGTTTTGGTATGGGTTAAGCTAGATGTTATAATGAAGGTGCCAGAACACTTACCCCTTCCTTTTGTGTTGCCAGCTGGTGTCTGCTGGTGCTAACTTTCTCTGTATTGTGTGTCCACTCTGAGGTTCATGACAGGGCTGTCCCTAACAGAGAGATCCTGCCCGGTTTTGTTCTTTTTGAACAGAGCCCAACATTTGGGTGAGATAATGGCCGCATGACTGCAGCACAAATTTTAAAAAATGGTGGGATGCTTCATCTCTGCATCATGCTTGAGCAAGCGAGGTAAAAGCCTCCTTTATCCTGCTTCTGGCTCACACAATTTCTCTAGATGTAACAATAATACAAAGCATGTAGCACTGAGAATTGTTAGTGATTAGTGTTATATTTTTGTTTGCTAATTGCTCTTACTTAGGAGCGATTGTCATCTATACTCTTAATAAAGTGGAACTTGAATTGTATGGTATGGATAGCATTCATGTATAACGGGGTAATGGCTTGGAAATACTACAGGTTATTTGGGAATGGCAGAAATGTTGCTGTGTGCCTTTAGTTGGCTGCCTAATATTTCAAGTAATTCAAATTATGCTTTGCTTTCTGGAACAAACTTTGTAAGAACTTCGACTTTGTTTCAGATAGCTTTAATTCATAGGACTGCTCTAGAATTCTTTCCTTGACTCCTGCCAGTACAAAGAATTCTACAAAACTCCATTTATTTATTTGTTAAATTTATAACCCGCCCTCCCCTGCCAAGACCAGGCTCAGGGCGGGGAACATCAAACATATCAATATTAACAATAAAAGTAATAATTCTAAAATCAAACAATAAAACCCAATTAAAAACCCGGCCAGTGATCAATTGAAGCTTGAGAAACGTTATACTCTGACCTTGAACATGTTTGGTGCTTATAATTGCTTCAGTGCTGCTAATACTTGCAAGTATGTGCTTAAAAGGAGAAGCCAAAAACTTGCATTGGGCACAATCCAGTCGAAGTTAGACAAAAGTCACTGGAAGAAAGTTAAGCACATGCTTACTTTCCTGAAAACCATTTGTAGAATTGCTTAATAAACCTGGTTGTGTCCTTAATCCTTGAAGGTTCTGTAGCTGTCAGATTATTTTCACATTTAATGTGCTCTTTAAAACGTTTGCAAGTTTTGTACAAATATATACTGCGTCTGGACATTTCAGGGTTTTGTTAACAAGGGTTAAGCAGGTTACCAAATCTATATCTCATACAATTCAGCAAAATCAATATTGTTATTACTAGTCTCTGGATTTTATACTAACAAACTAGCTTTACAAAACAATATGGAAGGGACCTTAGCTATTGTGTTATTAAAATGTTTTTACTGTTAAGTACCTCTCATGGCCTGTTGGATTAAAACAAAAGTTTTCTTTGGAATTTTCTTTTGAGTGTATTTGTCAGTTACTGTACGCAGCTTCCTTTTCATGTAACAGACTGAGAGGCAGAGATCAGGTGGTTTCTAGCCCTGCCCTTGGACAGGCTGGAGGTGTTGCCTGTCTTTGTGTACTGCTTCTGGCAGCATATACGTGTACTGCTTCTGGCAGCATATATCCTCCCACAATGAAAAAGGATTCTTTCTGTATTTGCTGCATGGTGGTTGAAGTGGATGTAATGCCTTTTGGGCTGTGCATTTCTTTGAACAACTTGTGTGGGAAACTGGCACTGCCTCACACACTGCTCTCTGCCAGCACTACCTCTAGGCTGTAAAGGAAATATTTCATTCATGCATGCAGCTGTCTTTCTGCCATGTTGCTTGTGATGCATTAGCATTCCTCCCAACAATTTATTTGCCTTGGCCAATTGTGGTTCCTAATCAAGTTTGCAAACCATTTCTCAGGCAAAAAGTATAGTAGATTGTGTTTCTGAGCCACATTTCTGGGGGCAGAAGAGTAAGACTTCTGGCTGGCTCTGTTTTCAGTAGCTTGTGTCTTTCAGGGTGGTACCTTTGAAAGAGAGAATACTATACGTTTATCCAAGTTTTTAAGAGGTGTGGAGTAATGAGTTAAAAATCTCTGAAAGAAGGTGCAGTTTAGTTTCCCAGGTTTAATCCTTGTCTTACCTTTCCCAAATTTTTGAATGTGATTGCACTAGAACTTTTAACAGTGGACAATAACAGCAGCATTTATTTTTGGCGTGAGAGTGACAGCTTTGCCACTAGAAAGAATCTACCGGTAGTTTCCAGAAAGCACAGTAGCTGAGGTGCTAGTCAAGGAAAAGAGCAGCTAATCCTCCTCCCTGCTTTAGAGCAGTTGCCAGCAGCTGACCTAAAGGTGTTTTACTCTGGTTGTAGTTACCTACAAGCTACTTTTGGTTTGTGGGATTATGTATAAAATACAAATTGGTTTGTGGGATTATGTATAAAATAAGGATGGCCAACTGCTGAATGAAACAGCATTTTTATTTGGTTCCTACCATCATATTAAAGTAGTTTAAAGATACAGTTTTCAAGAGTTGCGTGAAAGAGATTTGGCTCTTAATTGGTATAGCTCATTGAGGGTGTAGATTAAATGCCCCCTGCTGTTGTGGTATTAAGAGACTTTATTCATGGTAGAGAGGATTGGGTTGCAGGACTAAAATATCTGGCCCTCAAACCACTCTGAATAGCCAATAAGGAGTTGTCCATGGTATAGAACAATAATAGGCGTGAACTTGTTGAGAAGGATCTGTCACCAAGGTTCTATTATGAACGCATAGACCATCTTAGGACAGAACTAACATGCTCCCGTGGGGTCCTATCTGATTATTTCTATATGATTATTTGCCAGTTCCTGATGTTGACAGATGGTGAAGTAAACCCCAAGTTGAGGCATGACTACTGCTGCCTGATCAAAATGAAGAGATTATTTCTCAGAGACTCTGCTTGCAATTTCTGCCATATCTACCTCAACCTCGCTTTTCCTAAATATTAAAAATCTTCTAGCCCAGTCACAACTACAAAATACTAGCTGTAGTCGTATATGTGAAAAGGGACTATCTGAACAGTCCATGTAACCTCTGAGATGAGTGTGCAGTTTCTGCTGGATGATTTTGGCAGGGTAGTTCTGAGCCTTTGTGTATCTTTTCCTTGCCAGCATAAGGCAACCAACAGCGTTTAAAATCTAAGCAGCTGAAAAAAATCACTGTGACCTGTTTTGTAGTCTAATAAAAGTATCTCCCCAAACTGGGTTCCTCTGTTCTGGGCTTGAAAGACTGCAGAAGTGACAACAGCTGAGAAAACATAAGCTGCCAGGAGCAAATTTTAATCTTTAATATCTAGGTTGTATAATTTACAAACCTTTTAAAAGCACGTTTAATAATCAGTTGGTCCAAATAGAAGTTTGTGTCTGAATGGTTTTATATTTCTTGTCATTTTATAGGCAGTCACTAGATGTTGCATCGAGATCCTCTCCACAGCTTTGTTTCCCCACTCCCATCTTTCTGTGAGGTCATTAAGTCATCTAGGAGGATTATTCTTCTGAAAATGTATCGCCTAAAGATTAGACGACTTCTTAATTTCCCCCAGTCAATTTTAATTCCTTTATTGCAGAATTTTTAAAGTTGAGCTAGGGTGGTTCACAAAGGTCCCACTTCCAGTGAAGGATTTTCAGTTGCTAGGATGAATGCAAGGAGGGTAGATACAAGCAAAGTATGTATGACTTGCTAACAAATTATCATTGCACCAGAGAGGATACTGAATATGCAAGCAAGCACTTCCCTAGAAAGAAATGCCAGAGAAAGATGCGTACTTCCCAGTCATTCAGATCTATATGCAAATGTGAACGTTTTCCAACCACTGTCTTACTGATACTGGGTACTGTATCCAACATTAGAACATCCTGTTGAATCTCAAGGTCAGTGAAAGTCTTGTCTTCTAAGTTGAGATGTTGGAGCAGAGATTCCTTTCTTATTTTTTTATTTTTATTTTTCAAACTTATAACCCACCCTCCCCCCCAAAGCCACCTCAGGGCAGGTAATATCATTCAGATATAAAATACCATTCAATGCATCTGGTCATTGATAAAATCAAACAATAAAACTCTAAAAAACCCAACATGATGGCTCACTAATTCACAAATATGCTGTGAACACCGTACAGGTGGCGCCCCTTCAGTCTGCATTATTCCCATTCAAAGGGGGGGAGGGGAGGCCAGTAAAGATGATATCGGTGGCTGTTCTCAGTTGTAGGCCTGGTATGTAGGTCAGTTGTAGGCCTGGCTTACTGTATTGTTGGCTGTATAGTCTGGACAGAACAGCTGTCCAGATGCTGAAACAGCATCAATAGGTTTTAAACAGCAGCAGGCAATACTATTTCAATGCAGTATTTTTTGGTGTTTTTCCCGTTTTCCCAGTTTGACCTAAATAATACCAGAAAGCGCCATAAGCATCTGAAATCCAAAGTGGGTGAAAATAATAGATATAATACATAAAAATAGTCATGTATTAAATTGAATGCATAATTAAAACAGCTCCACCCCTTTTTCTTGTTAGTTAAAATGATGTCTTCAGAATTTCAGAGAACTGAAAAGCATGCATACTGTGTTGTATTATTTTAGTTGTCTTAATAAAAGGTGTTTGTTCTGGACCAACACTGCTACTTACAATTTACTGTATGATCAGTTTTTGTTCCTCTAACCTCAGCAAGTCCTCTTCTGTCATTGGCCCAAGTGATTAGCCTATAAGCAGCTCAAGAGTCAAACCACTATTTCTGGATTTTTTTGGATCATAATTGTTAGTTTCTCAGTTGGGTTCAATTATTTTCCAACTGTCAAAGGTACGACATAACATATATATTTCGCTTTCAGGGCTACCATAAACTAAGATTTTCATTCATTTAAAAAGTGTCCCTAATTCCATCATTAAAAACACATAAGCCAAACAATGTCATTCAAGGTGAGCGAGAGAGGATAAGAATCAGCAGTTTCAACGGTTTCAGTACACTAATTTATCAAGTCAATGTACAGCCACACCTATGTCAATAAATCCTTTAACCAAAGAGCTGCCACTTTCCTAGGTGAAAAAAGATCATCTAGGAATGCAGCATCCTTTTATCTTTTGATCTTCAGTTGTATCTATCATGTGAAAACATTAATCCACTAAATAGTAAAAGGAGGGATTGTTTCCACTGCTCATCTGCTGGCAGAGATTTCTCTAAATTGGATCACACCAATTAGTATTAGAATGACGTCTTGTAGATCCAGCTTTAATCATCTGAAATGTAGAGGCTGTTTCTACTTTGTGCCCAAGGGGCCACCAGAAATAGTTGTACATGCTATATGCCAATAATCTCTTTTTTATTTATGTGGAAATTGTTAATTTTGGACCTCCCACAAACTTGCTCAAATATCTCGTAGCAAGATGGAAAGGCCAAACCATAATGGCTCAGGCAGAGTTACAGCATTTGGAGTCTTCAAGGCATGAATGGTGGTGGTGAATAGAGTTGTTCCCTTTCTGAAAAAGGATTGATTTTGAGGAGTCTTGGTAAATTTAACATTGCAAGGATGGCTGTGATGAAAATCAAGTTCAACCAGAAGAAAAGGGTAAAACTAGCCCAAGGACTATGGCTCATGAACTGGTTTTCGGTTTTTGCCGGGATCATCGTTTTTGCCATGGGGTTGTTTTTAAAAATTGAGCTCAGGAAGCGAAGTGAGCTGATGGACAATGCCGAGAGCCACGTTGTGCCCAATTCCTTGATATTGGTGGGCCTATTATCCTGTGGCTTCAATGGCCTCGCAGGCAAGATATGCTACGATTCTCTGGATCCTGCTAAGTTTGCAAAGTGGAAGCCTCTGTTGAAACTTTACCTGGCAGTTTGTTTCTTTTTTAACATCTTCATTTTTTTAGTGGCTCTTTTTTGCTTTCTGATGAGGGGCGCTCTGGATACTACTCTGGCAAATGGGCTAAAAAGTGGTATGAAGTACTACCGAGATACAGATACTCCAGGAAGGTGCTTTATGAAGAAGACCATTGACATGCTGCAAATTGAGTTCAAATGCTGCGGGAACAATGGCTTCAGAGACTGGTTTGAGATTCAGTGGATCAGCAACAGATACTTAGATTTTGCCTCTAAGGAAGTAAAAGAGTAAGTAGTTCAAGGGAATGTAATTGGTACTGCACTGTCCTTGTCTCCTACTTTCAGAACTTATATTAATTATCACTATAATGCAAATTATGCTCTCATACAGTGCCATATAACCAGCACTCTTTCCTAACTTCTGATTAATTCAATTTTGCCAACAAATTTTAGAAGAGAGGTTCCCAAACTGTGCACCATGGAGCATTTGGTGCTCCGCGAAACATCTCCTAGTGCTCCGTGAAGAGATTGGAAAGAGAAATACTACTGTCATTCGGTTTAGTATATAGGTGCTAAGTGAAAATTAGTGCTCCGTGACTAATTTCTCTCCTGAAAAGTGCTCCATGACTCAAAATGTTTGGGAGCCGCTGCTTTAGACTATTCAGATAGAAACAAAATGTAAGTTCATTAAAGACTTCAAGAGTTTGTAATCGCAATGGCATGTTGCTGTTTTTAATCAGGGAGATCGGCCTTGCAAACATGCAAAGAAATTACTTTATTGGCTGATAAACTCTCCCAGCATTTAATATACCGGCAGTATAGATATGTCAACTACTTTAAAGGCATCCTCAGGAGGAAATACTAGGATGGACTAAGTTGGTGAACAAGTCTAAATAGGACTTAAAGTCTTGCAACATGCTTAATAGTGCCAAAGTGCCGTTCTCTTCATTATTAGAAGTAAGTCCCATGCTGTTCACTGGAACTTATTACACAAATTTATCTGAGAATAATGCAGCATACATGCCACAGAAATAAATGGGACAAGTTAGTTGCAACTTAATTAAATCCAATGCATTTCAGTGAGATTCAATGCAACTAACTGTATTTGGATTGGAGCCTAAATAGCAAATAAATACTGTGTGCCTATTAAAAGGAGTACAGTTTAGGTTTATTGTAAATAAGTTCAGCCTTTTCCTACTTTACTTTAAAATGAGAAATGTCTGGGCAATTTTTTAAAAATAATTGTATATGCTAATGGTAGCATAATGCAAAATATTAGGTTTAGGGTTGCGTGATCTTTGTGCTTGATATTGGCTGTTTTGTTTGGAAGATCTTAAATTTGAGCTTTGGTTGGTGGTAGTTTGGTGAATAACGTTAAGGTAGGAAGTTGTAATACTGAAATCACACTGTTCTGCTGTTTTATTACAATCTTTCAAATTGTAATGCTGTGCTAAATACTACTCAGAAGTTAGGTCCCACTTTGTTTGGGCATAGTTTAAGTTAAAGAAATACTTTCTGATATAAATAACTACGGTACTTAAGAAAATCTAATGAGATGTTCACCCTGCCAGCATTAAATCTAGATTTGTGAGGTGGAACTTAATCCATCTACATCAGAAGGGCAAGTCATGGGGTGTGGAGGACAACAGTATGCAGTGCTTTAAAACATGATTGTAACAAATGCTGGTGATTGGGCATTGCTAGGTCTAGTCGTTGGTCTGAGAATACCTGATCCTATAGCAGTAATGAAACTAAGGTGATGCAGTAATGAAACTAAGGTAAAGGTTGCCAAGGAGATCTCCCACAATTACAGCTCATCTCCAGAAAATAGACATCAGTTCCCCTGGAGCAAACAGCTGCTTTGAAGGATGGACTGCATGGCATGTCCCTCTTTTCCCCAAACCCTGCCCTCCCCAGGCTTCACCCCCAAATATCCAGGAGTTTCCCAACCCAGAGTTGGCAACCATTATGTGAGTTCATTAGGAGTTTCATGCAAACCCTGCTGAGCATGGAAGAATGGGATATAAATACTGTGGTGTTTGTGACAACTCTGTTCCTTTAATCTGGCCAGTGTTTTAGATTGCACTAGTTCACTCCAGGACTGAGTGTGGGCAAGAACAGATAAAATATAAGTTGTTGTTACAGCAATTCCACACAGAGAAACAACCTCACTTATTAAACTGAGTTCCCGTTTAAAACTTTGCTGCCTCCTTATTCTGATGCCTAGCAAGAACACAACAAAGTAAATAAAAATATGAAGATCCAAGTTTAAGTTTGAAAGTGGTTCCTTTTTTAAAATCAGCTGCATAGAAGGTTAAGACTTTTGTCAAGATTTGTGATCATAGAAGTGAGTGAAACATATAGTACTTTAAAAATGCATAGAATGTAGCTGAACATACTCTTGCAAGCCTGATATACTTCATGCTGACGTCCTTCCTTTTTCATAAATGGAAGTCAGACCAAGCTATGTCAGTGTGCAGTTCTTCAAGGACTGTGAATGGAATTCTGCTACAAGAAAACCATGTTTCCCAGGCTGTAATCTGCATATTACTTTACAACATGTATATGACTTTTATTATGCATTTATGTTATGCAGGTATGTATGTACTTGATGGTAATACTGTGTAATCCACTGATGCAGCATTTTACAGTACCTCTCATGGAACTTGACCTAAAAAAGTATATAAAATCCCAAAACCTCTCCACTTAATCTCAGCCCAACACATTTCACTTGTTCCATTACCTGGCAACTGATTCTCACATGACGGTTTCCTAAATTATGAAGTTTCTTCCCCACAGCATTTTTGCCAAAGAATGCATAGACATTCATTGTGTAACATAGCCTTTTAGCAGTAGTAAAAGCCAGTCAGGGTGGTAGACAAAGGATTGATCTGCAATAGGCTGACGTGTCATCCAGTCTCACCCTGGGGACTTGGGGCACTCATTCTGTGAGGATAGCTGGGACCTGATGCAGAAAATTCTCAGCACCATCATTAGACTACAAATCTCAAGATTCTTTGGAGGGTGCATAATCAATATAAATTTGTACGAGTGACTAGGTAGACCTGGGTTAAAATCTCGGTTCAAACACAAAGATCACTAGATAGCTTTTGGCAGCTACTATACATTGATATGTATGTTGGTAGATAGTCCCACCAAGTTGCAGCCAATTTATGGTGATCCCACAGGGTTTTCAAGGCAAGAGATTAACAGAGGTGGTTTGCCATTGCCTTCTTCTGTTTATCGACCCTAGACTTCCTTGGTGGTCTTCCATCCAAGTACTAAGCAGGGCTGACATTGTTAAAACTTTATTAAGTTTAGAATGGACAACGCACAGCTCAGAAATTGATCGTCACTTGTTGGTGTTACGTTTGTGAAGAAATGCTACAGCCCTTGAGGCTTATTTGTACAATGGGTGTCCCTGAAATAGCAGTAGTCCTTTCTATTGCTTACATTCTTACATGATCCAAAGGAGACTGGTCAAAAGGAAAACAAGAGGAAACTTCCAATAAAAGGCTGATCAGCCGTGAAGCTTCCTAGGTAGTCTTGGGGCACTTCGTTTTTTCCAGTCGTTCTATTTATCTGACCATAAAATTAAATGTATAATAAATGCCTTGCTATCTCCCTGATCTCCCAGAAAAGAGGGTTTTTAATATGATAGGTAAAACAGAGTTATGAAGCACTGGACTGGATCTCACAGGTCCATTCCACAAGCAGCAGCAATTTCTCCTGGCACAAGGTGCCCTTCCCCTGATGCTAGAGACTTGAGCCTTTTGTGTCAGGGACAGGATCCTTGAGCTGGGGGAAATCGCTGCCATTAATGGATCAGGTTTGTAGGAGCCAGTCAATTTTACTGTGGAATCCTATGGATCAGAATGACTTGGGGAACATCAAAATCAGAAAATGCTTGTTGCCCTTTGTCTCATCTTTGTAGAGCCAGACATTTATCACAGGGGCATGATGATTTTCAGTTGTTGCACCCCTCCTCTGGACTAGGAGGAAGGGAGATCTACCTGTTCTCAAAAGGCATGCAAAAATATTCTGTTTCTGAACGTGTTTCTGATTAGTTGGGTTTGTTGGTCCTGGGTCTGAGTTACAGTTTGCTTTGCTGTTGCATTTATGGTGCTGATTTATATTAGTTTCATCATGTGTTGTAAATGACTTTATAAGTCACAGAGATATATTTAAATGTTTAAATATAAATAAATTTTATAACAATATATATATTTTTAAAATGGATAATAAGGTCACAGAACTATGTACATAAGTGGCACATGAACTCAAGATCACCTAACACAGATTAGTTCCTTTTTAGCAATCTGTGTAATCCAGGTAATTAGAGAGGATTTCCCTGGCCTGTTGCTCCAAAGTGGGTCATTGAAGTTTACATCAATATGATGAATCCACAATCTAGAGTAACTGAGTAGGTAATAAATATCTATGTATATATGAATCTAATAAATATCTATGTATATATGAATCTAGAGCCAGCATGGTGTTGTGGTTAAGAGCAGGGGTCTCTAATCTGGAGAATCGGGTTTGATCACCCCCTTCCTCCGCATGAAGCCTGTTGGGTGACCTTGGGCCAGTCACAGTTCTCTCAGAACTCTCTCAGCCCACACGGAGACAGGAAATGACAAACCACTCCCAAATGTCTTTCCTAAAAAACCTACGGGGTTTCCATAAGTCAACTGTGACTTGACGGCACACACACGTATTATTTTTTTTGGGGGGGAGGGAATGGGGGGGAGGGAATCCCCACCCTTCCTCCAAGGAATTCTAGTCAGAATACTTGGTTCTTTTCTCCATTTGACACTCACTAAAAATTTTAGTTTGGTTAGGCACAGGAAGACTGACTGGCCAACTGTCATGTAGCAAGTTTCATGGCAAACAGCATTTGAATCTGTTGTATTCAGTGCTCTAACCACCACACCACTCCCAGTATGTAAAAAGTTTAGAAACACCAACTGTGGAGACTTGTTATCAGTGGCGGACTGGGTCTAAAAATATTGGTTGCCAGGAGACAAAGGCTGGGGGGAGTCCCACCCACAACTATAAGGCTATCATTTATTTGTATTAATTTTTATTTTTAACATATTGTCTAATGTTTAAGGGGGCCCACTTCATCAGGGGCCCACAGGGCCCACTTGCCATGAGCAAGCTGACACAATAGCCAGTCCGCCACTGCTTGTTATGTTGACCCATTTTCCCTCAGTGGTCATCAGTCCCCTCTATTAACAGAATGGGTTGTTTTCTTTACTGACTGTGCTTTACATGTTTACAGTCGCATTAAAAGCAACGTAGATGGCAGATACTTGGTGGACGGCGTCCCCTTCAGCTGCTGCAATCCAAGTTCCCCACGACCATGCATCCAGTACCAGGTCTCTAATAATTCAGCTCACTACAGCTACGACTATCAAACAGAGGAGCTCAACCTATGGAACCGTGGCTGTAGGGAAGCTCTTCTTAAATACTACAGTGGCATGATGAGCTCTATGGGAGTTGTCGTCCTTCTTGTCTACGTTTTGGAGGTAATTCATTATTTGTTCCTATATCTTTGTTTTTTTTTAAGGCACTAAAAGAATGCCCCTATACAGGAGTGTAAGAAAATTGTTTTAGGTAGCATTGGAAATTAGAAGCAGTAAGTCTCTAAAATGGTGGCTGATGTGGTTCAACAAACATTGCTCCGACATTAATCCCACAGGGCAGGCAGACCCTGTGGTGTAGCAGTTCCTGCCCCTGTGCATTATATGTGAGCAGAGATCCACATGGCATAAGTGTAGATGCATGAATTGTATCAGAAAAATAATATGTGCAGACTCATCCTAAAAGTAACTCCCTGATCAAATTTGCAGCTGCTGTGTGCATCCTAGTCTTGTTGACAGCCAGCTTGAGTCTCATGTACAAAGGATTGGAAAGGCATGACATTACGAGTCACTCAAAGTTGTTTGTGTCAGTTTCTCAAAAAAATACAATCCTGAAGTAACATTTCCCTTTTGACAATTACAGCATTAAAAAAAAAAAAACAGCCCCAAGACTCAACACCTCTTTTGAAAAAATATACCTGTGCGGAATTTGTTTATCTGATTCTAAACTGGGCCCTAGAGTGTGGATCAAAACATCCATACAGTGTGCCCACTGACAGACCAGGGGGGTGTCTACAAATCAGAGGAAAGCCCCAGGTTTGCCCAAATATCTGAAATCTAAAAAAAACCCCATCAGTTCAAAACTCCCAAAATAATAGAAGCAAGGCGTGTAGCTTTAAGAGAGGGATGCTGACCTAGATCTTGTGAGACTATTTTTCCAATATCTTGGAGGCCATTTATTGGGTTGCTCCTCAGTCACAACAATATTGCAAAACTGCCGGTCAAACACTGGGGGAATAAAAAAAAAGGATGGAAGGAAGGAAGGAAGCAGGGAAAAGGGGAAAGAAGAAGGAGAAGATGAATGGGAGAGAACACTTAGTTACATCGGTGGTAAGAGACTTTGGAGGTGGTTTGCCATTTCCTGCCTCCATGTCACATCCCTGGTATTCCGTGGAGGTCTCCCATCCAAATGCTAGCCAGGGTCAGGGTTGAGAGTGTGTGACTGGCCCAAAGTCACCCAGCAAGCTTCCATGGCACAAGTAGGGATTTGAACCTGGGTTTCCCAGGTCCTAGTCCAACACCTAAGACTAAATAATTAACAGTTTGCTGTCTTTAATTGGTATCCTAGATCTGCTTCCTGAAGTAGGCTGCTTCACCAAACCTAATAAGGCCAGCTCTGCTGAACCAAAAGAAGCAGCTTCTCGGTGATCATGAATAATTAAGGTTGCCTGCCTAAAGATGGGAGAAACCAGAAACTGAACTAATTAAATTGTTGTTCTGAGGAAAATGGGTTACTATGCCCCAGTATTGGCACCAGTTGTTAACAATAGTATTCTTCAAAGTACAATATAAGTGATAACCTGCTCATGGTTTATCAATTCAAGATGTTATCAAGACATTGTCCTTTCTATTTTTCCACTAAAGCTCTGACAGCACTGGTTAATCAGTAAGTTCTTTTATCTTCCCTGTACTGATTTTCCATTACAATTCTTACAAGAGGGTAAGAGAAGAGGGCAATGGATGTTTTACCTCCATTAGGAAGTGTTTAGCTTTTCAGATAGGCAACAGAAAAATCATTGTATCCCATTGTTTAATCTAATTTAAATGGAATAATCTACTTTTTAGCCAGGCGCCAAGATCCAGGTCAGAATATATCTATCCATTTATCTTGGACAAATCCATTGGAAGGATTCTGACCACTTTACTGGAGAAATCTTCATGGTGAGCAATCCGAGCAAGGCTGTTAATTATAGGACATTTTGGAGGTAATGAATTCATAGGGTTGCCACAAGTTGCCATAAAACAACTTGATGGCACTTACACACACTAGGCAGTGCTTCAGAGCTGTGGATTCACTTTAGTAGAACTTGATTTTCTGTATGATCACTGCAGCACTGTTGCCTCACTGGTAACTTCTATAACAGTCTGATGTCAGCACGTTTAGGCACAACATTCGGTGTCATTGTTCTTAGCTAGAAGGGTTCTAACACCTCTTTTTTAACTCAAATGGCTGCCATCTTGCTGCTGGCATGCAGGCAGAGACATATGTTGCAGCAACATAGAGGTCTGCTGCCCCAATTACTTAGAGCTGAACCATCTTCATTTGCTGCTAAATATACATAATTATACCCTTACTGCTGTGTTCCATTTTTTTTTTACTCAAGTTGGAGGGTGGGCGGGGGGAACACTCTTAACATAAGAAAAGCCATGCTGGATCAGACCAAGGTCCATCAAGTCCAGCAGTCTGTTCACACAGCGGCCAACCAGGTGCCTCTAGGAAGCCCACAGACAAGGTGACCGCAGCAGCATTATCCTGCCTGTGTTCCACAGCACCTAATATAATAGGCATGTTCCTCTGATCCTGGAGAGAATAGGTATGCATCATGGCTAGTATCCCTTTGAACATGTCCCCTCTTAAAGCCTTCTAAGATGGCAGCCATCACCACATCCTGGGGCAGGGAGTTCCACAATTTAACTATGTATTGTATGGTCCTCTGGCAACAGCTCAAACACTGGAGTTCAAAGCCCTGGAGCAAGGGATCAAGATGTAATATACAGCAAGCGCTGGTGTGGTGAAGTGGTAGTAGTGTCAGACTAGGACCTGGGACACCCAGGTTCGAATCCCTCGCTCAACCATGAAAGCCAATCAGGTGACCTTGGGCCCATCACAATCTCTCAGCCTAACCTACCCTCACAAGGTTCTTGTTTAGTGGGTTGGGTGGTGGAGGAACAATGTGAAAAGCTCCTTTGAGTCCTCAATCAAGGAGAAAAGCAGGATATACATAAAAATGAGCATTAAATATGGTCCTGTTGCTAGAGAACTGATTTTTAATGGTAAGAGAAACCCAGTTTCAAATACCAGCTCAGCTTGAAGCCTAGGAGGCAACTTCACTCATGTGGCAGCAAATCCAGATATATGTATTCTGTTTTTATTGTGCTGTTCCATTGAGAAGCTTAAGGAATCCCCTTCCTCTATTTTATCCTCTCAATAGCCCTGTGAGGTATGTTAGCCTGAGAGGGAATGACTGGTCCAAGGAGCTGTAACCAATGCCAGTATACAGCTATACAGCTGACAAACATGTATTTCCCACATTCATACTTGATGCATAAAATGTCTGACCAAGATAAAGTTAGTGGTGGCAAAGCCACACTAGTGGGAAAAGATAGTTTCAGCTATTGTGAACCTGTTATGTTTGATGGGACTTAAATCATGACCAGTTTTAGTTGGATTGCAGCTCATGGATTTAGACCTTAAAGATGGCTTCTTCCTCCTCCAGCAGCCTTTGGAGCTTCCCCCACCCCGGCACGTTTGCAAACCTCCATGTAGGGTTGAACCAGCAGGAGTCTGGGGGGAGGAGGTGAGGTGGAGTTTCTGGTGATTCCTAGAAAGGGCTGGTGTAACTTCTAGGTTTTCCCTGGAAGTGAAGTCTCGCCATCAGCCCAATGGTGATTTTTTTTTTGTTTATTTATTTTTAACATTTCTATGCCTCCTTTCCATCCTAATAGGGTCAGGCTTCATGTGGAGTGGGGAATCAACCCCAGTTCTCCAGATTAGAGTCCTGCTGCTCTTAACCGCTACACCATGCTGGCTCTGAACTAATAATTACAATTATATTAAATAGAGCTATGCCTGGTCCACTAATCAGTATCCTTTTCCAGAAAGCTATACGAATTCTAGCTTTTCTCTAAAGCGCTTGGAAATGCAGCATTTGTCATTTTCTCTCTCTCATACATATATGCAGACATACACAGACCTATAGGTATGCTAAAATTTCCTTTAGTTTATCAAGGAGTGGAAGAAAAGACTCAATTCCAAGAGAAAGGCAAGCAAGTGTATAAATGATAAATCTGTGTAGTACATTAAGCAATCTGTTTTTAGGTGGCAGTGCAAGGTTGGGAGGCAGTAACTTGACTGTGGTCTAGTTTACATATCACTGGAGCATTATTAGGGTTGCCAACTGCCAGTTAGTAGCAGGAGATCTCCTGCTAATTCAACTGATCTCCAGCCGATAGAGATCAGATCACCTGGAAAAAAATGGCCGCTTTGGCAATTGAACTCTATGGCATTGAAGTCCCTCCCCACCCTCCTCAGGCTCCGCCCCAAAAATCTCCTGCCGTTGGTGAAGAGGACCTGGCAACCCTAAGCATTATGTCTGAATGGCTGGACTCCACACTGCTCTTGGTAATGTCTGTTGGAAGGAATCGTGGGGTAGGCAGCTATTTCTGCTGGCATGGGAAAGAACCACGTAATTTGACTTGTCTCACAGACATTACCTGATATGACCCCAGCTAGTCCAATCTCATGAGCTCTTGGAAGCTAAGCAGGGTCAGCCCTGATTAGAACTTGGATGGGAGGCTACCAAGGAAGTCCAGGGTTGCTACGCAGAGGCCAGCAATGGCAAACCACCTATGAACATCTCTTGCCTTGAAAATCCTATGGGTTTGTCTTAAATCAACTGGATCTGATGGCAAAAAAATAGACATTACCAGAGCAGCGTGGGATCCAGCTATGGGAAAACAAATCCCCTCATAATGTGTTAATCTGCACTAAGTATAGATTTGAAACAGATCTGCCAGATTCAGACCTGAAGGTGCACCTCACGGTTGCTCAATAACGTAGCCTTTTAAACATGTTTTATCTCTGCCATATTCACCACTTTCTTCTTAAAGAAAGGTTGGTGACCTGAGCAGTCACTAATAATCTATGCTCTGATGGCTGCTGATGCTTTTAAACAATATTTTCACTACAGCAGCCCATAGAAGGTGAGGATGAGGAAGAGAAAGTGGAGGCAATGGTTGTTGAGTATTTATGATATCAGGCAGCATATGTAGATTCTCTTCCCTGGTATCAAGAGAAAAACTCCGGCAACATCATTACACAGTCCTCTGGTGTCGAAGTTGTAGTGTTGCATTGTCTTGCCAGACCTTGCTGCTAATTTGTTTATACTTTACTGGAAGCTGCGGTGAGAGAGAATACTGGGTTTTGAGAAATATTCCGATTTATATTCTCTGCCTTCCTCTACTGCTGTTTAGATACTTTGTTCTTAATGATGGGGCTGAGGAGGGGCCATGGCTCAGTGGTAGAGCATCTGTTTGGCATGCAGAAGGTCCCCCGTTCAATCCCCGGCTCAATCTCCAGTTAAAGTGACCATACAAGTAGGTGATGTGAAAGACCTCAGCCTGAGACCCTGGAGAGCCACTGCCAGTCTGAGTAGACAATACCAACTTTGATGGACCAAGGGACTGATTCAGTTTAAGGCAGCTTCATGTGTTCCTGTGACGGTGGACAAGAAGGGGAACGTTGACTTCGGATATTTAATATTGCAACAAAGTTGCTTTTATAATTTGTGGGAAAGACATAGGAGGTAATAAACACCAAGCTTCTTTGCTTTGAGCGCTTTCCAAATTTTTGTGTCTTCCGGGCCAGAGGTAGCAGCTTTGCTGTCCCAGGATTTTATTAGTGGTCCCTGCAGTAGCCCAGATGACCGATCGACGGCCTTCAAGTAAAGAGGATAACAGCTGTTCGTAATACTAAATGAAAGGAAAATTGGAAAGAAAGAAAAGTTGGAACTGGAGCTGAGAAAGCTACTTTTTGGTGAAGTGTTAAGTGAGAGTATCAAATTAGCAATAAATCTTCAAGGGAGTGTCAAGATGAAAGTCTTCCACAATTAAAGGGGAATTGTTCTTCTGTTCCTCTAACTCCCTTTGCCCTGATTAAGTGGTCCTGACTCATGAGAAGGAATTATCTGCTGTTTGGTTATACATTTAATTGCTCAGTTGTTAATATTATGGTCTCTGAGCATAAGAAAAGAGCTAGGCCCGGGGCAAGTCTTCAAAAGGCAGTCCTCCACCTTTTAAGCAAACTGAATCTTAAGAAGGAAAAAAATCCCACTTGTTTAATGTTTGCTCGTGGAAAAAGTACAGATTCTAATCTGTGTTAGTGTTTGTGAATACAGAGATCTGGAGGTACTAATTTTCTGGGTTAGGAAACACCCTGTCTAGTGTACCACACTGGAACATGGAACACCTTTCACAAACATCTCAGGGAGTATTGCCCACCTGAAAAAGAGATTCCTCACGAAAAGTATTTGGTTGTAATTGGATGTATAATAAAAATTGCCCCTTATATTGTTCTTAATCTGCAGAAAGTTAAATTCTATAAAAAAAAATGCCCAACCTTTACTATTAAAACAAACAGCCCATCCTAATTTGAGCTAATCGCCTCAAGCCAAAGCTGAAGTAAACAGATTGGCTTTAAAAGATCAGTCTTTGCTGCTATTACAGAGCCATCTATAGCATATATGCAAACATGTGGAGTTGCTTTGCTTTATACACGATGGAGAAACCTGGAAGGAAATGTGTTCTCAACAGTCTTTACATTTAAGTGTAATATAAAGTCAGTAAACTGAATGCATGTATCATGGAAGTCTTATACAGACCTAATATTCCTCTGTTGTAGAATGTACGATTTATTCTTCAGAGAAATGGGCCACTACCATTTCTGTCAGTCTTTCATCATTCAGCGCCCAATCCTAGATTTTGACCAAATGTATGCCTATCAAGCAGGCATTCATGGGACAAATTAGAAATGTTCAGTGATCAGCGGATTTCTATGAGTCTTAAACACAACTAGGTTTTAGTGGATCAGGGCTCTTATATTTTCGCGTAAACCTTAACAGTGCCGCAAGTAAAGGCCATTGCTACCATCCCAAGGACTTAGCTGAAGTGACCTTACATGAAACAAGGGGTTTATTCTCAGAACAAAATGTTTTGAACCAGGTTGATACCAAATGCCCAAAGACCATCTGGGGGCTTTATTCTGTAAAATCTTCACCACAGTGGAAGCGTATGGCAAATATCTTGCACACCAGTGCTTCATGGGAGAGTTCTTTGGACTACTTTAGAACTATAAGGTGGGACCTATTCCTTTAAAAATAAGTTACATTTGAAAATGCTATGAAAGTTCCAAGAGGTTTTTTTGTTGTCTTTTTGTCATGTCTGTGGCACAATCCAGGACAACAAGATCTATGAGAGGCACTTCTGTTTTTGAAAGAATGATCATTCACATCATTTCCCTAAAAATATTCAGTTTGGGTTAATAGTTGGGGACCGTTTATCCTTATACCTTAATAACGTTAAAACTGTTATTTTGTGCAGGTACTGCTCTTAAAGATCTCTCTCCTCTGCCCCAATCACAATCCCAGTTATTCTTGGAGAGAAGTCATAACAGTTAACTAGATTATACGTGCCATGTGTGAAATAAATACGCACTTAGAACATTCCCCATCCCCCATTTAACTTTTGCCATTGCAAAGAGCAGAAATAAGAGCTGATTTCTTTTCAGCTTGAGTTAAGGAAGACCCACTGTGCGCAACACAAATATCTATGCTACAGGGCCTGGCCTTAGAAATTTATTTCTAGGAAGAGACGTCTATGGCCTCAGGAGAAATTGTCTTCCACTGTATTTGGGGGTGGGTAGGTTTGTTGTTTATTACTCTTAATTAAATTGTTACAGGATTTATATATATGATTTTGTGATGGATTTTAAGTGTTGTAAGACTGGGGAGGGTGGATATAGCCATGGCTGAAAAGTGCAATATAATTAATAAATCTTTCACCTACTGAAAATATTCCTTTTCTTCGAAGCTAATTGATTAAAAAGGTAACTGAATTTCTGTTTGGGAGTGACAACCTATATCAGGGATGGTAAACCAAAAGTACTCTTCAAACATGCTGAAGCAGAGCGTCCAATTATTTGGGATGGGGGATGTGAAAAGTTTTCAAATATTAGTTTGATCTATAAATAAAAGCAAGTAGAACTGCAACCCAGAATGGGCACATATCTAGAGGACCAGAGCACAGCCTTATTATGAAACCTTTAGTCTTAACAGCCTATTAAAGACGTTGTGATGTCAGAGTCAGCAGATCCAAATTAAGCCATCCCAGAGGTAAATAAAATAATTAACAATTTGATGTTTCTAAATACCTAAATCTGATATTTGAGGCAGGTCACCTCTCTCCATCGATAGGACTGGACTACTATTTCTAAACCAAACCTTAGAAAATACATTAAGCTGAGTAAATGGCCTCCTTTATAAACTCCTAATTTCTAATGGTGGGAAGCTAATTGCCAGCTGTCATCCTGGTGATCCTTCCTATTGATTTAAAGATTTTCAAGCAGCGAGAATGATGCACTTGCTACTTCACCAGGCCACTTCTCACAGACGATTTGGTAGGCTTGTGGGGCGGTCCAGATAGATCCATCATCAGCGTGCTCCTCAACTATTCACTCAAGAGCTGAATCAAATAGAACAATTATCATTCTTTTTTTTAAAGAGTATTTGTGAGAAACTGTATAGTATCAGTACTCATTCAAGAGCTGGTGGAAATGTGAATGTCACTGATACCATAAAAATATTCAAGCATCATGAGATAAGGAGCCCCGTGGCGCAGAGTGGTAAGCTTGTGACCTGAGTTCGATCCCGACGGGAGTCGGTTTCAGGTAGCCGGCTCAAGGTTGACTCAGCCTTCCATCCTTCCGAGGTCGGTGAAATGAGTACCCAGCTTGCTGGGGGTAAAGAGAAGATGACTAGGGAAGGCACTGGCAAACCACCCCGCAAACAAAGTCTGCCTTGGAAACGTCGAGATGTGACGTCACCCCATGGGTCAGGAATGACCCGGTGCTTGCACAGGGGACCTTTACCTTTATCATGAGATAAATAACTATCAAACCCACACTAACACATTGTTCATTTATCATCTTATATTGCAGGGCTCTATTGTTTATTTATTTAAATATTTATACCTGGCTTTCCTCTCCAACGAGGACCCAAAGCAGCTTGCTAGCCCTGCTCAATCTTATCTTCATCATAACCACCCTGCAAGGTGGGTAGGGTGTAGGGTTGCCAGGTGCCCAGTGGTAGCGGGCAAACCCCCGGCAATTCACCCCTCTGCCCGCTGACCAGCTGACAGTCGGCCGGCAAACTTGCACGCATGCGTACATGCCGTGGCACATCACTTCCGGTTTACAACTGGAAGTGCTGCCTCGTGAGGGGCCTTATACCACTCAAACTCCCAGTCAAACTGGGAGTTTGAGTGGTAAAGGGCCGCTTGCGATGAGTTTACACCCAAAAGGGCCGCATCGCAAGCGGAGTTTGAGTGGTATAAGGCCTCTTGCGAGGCGGTGCATCAGTGCACGTGATCCACTCAGCTCTGCCCCAAAACCTCCTGCCGGAGGAGAGGGGGGACCTGGCCCTAGTAGGGTAGGCAAAATAGATGCCCAAGATCACCTAGCGAGTATTTATGGAAGAGTGGGGATTGGAGCCCTGCATCTCTCAGACCCCAGTCTGGCACTCTAACTACTATACCACCCTGGCTCTCTTTGTGCAAAGAAGTTCTGAAATAGGCTACAAGTGCAATATATTCAAAAGCTGAACAATTGGAGGGGAAGGCTAGAGATACTCCACGCCTGGCATGCCACTTGCTCTAGGCCCTGCATTGCTAGAAGTCAATCCTTTTTGGGTTGCACAAATGAAATGTGGTTCCAGCTTTGGGCTGGGAAGAAAGTGTGTTTCATCTATCAGAAGTTTGTGAAACACTGCTGTGAATTGGGACACAGGCCGATTGTTACTCATTTTTATCGTCCTTTCATTCTGTGTCCCATGCAGGTGTCAATTATGGTAGGGTTACGGCTGTTGCATACCTCACTCGAGAACATCCCCAATCCCGAAGACCCTGACTGTGAGAGTGAAGGGTGGATCTTGGAGAAAGGCTTTAAAGAAACTATCAAATCCGCCCTGGAAAGTTTGAAAAAGATTGGTAAGTTTAATCAAGTGGAAGCTGACGGTGCGGAAGGTGAAAAAACCCAAGCTGTCACAACTGTCAGCTGAGCTTCTTGGTTGACAAGACTGTTCCTAAAGACTAAGAATTGTGAATATTCGCTTTTTAAAAGGTATAAGCTATCACAACTTTACATTTGTCAAAACAAAACCCTCACTTTTATACTTATGGCAAATGCAGTCTAGTGCATTTGGGGCTAATACAGGCATCTTTAGATGTGTAAGACAGCTGATATCTTCTATGAGAAACAGGCAGAACATGAAGTTTTAAAGCAAATACATCCATTTGCTAGGGGCATGGGCATGATATTCACAACTCATGTTAACATTCCTTAATGTGGAGAATTGGAAGGAAAAGGAGGAATTTAAAGTTAAATATTTTTGTACTTAAGTTTACATATATATTTGGAAAATCAATATACTGTTTGTTAGATAAAGGCCATTAAATATATCTATAGTAAGGCAAAAACTAAGACGTTCAACTAGTGGAAATATTTCTAGAAAGGTATACAGATTTTAACTTACTGTTTGGTTTAAAATTGTAATACTGGGTGTTCAGAGTTGTTACTGAAGAAATGTCTTCAGCCACATTCACACTGTGTACAAAAACAAAGGAAAGTTGTATTGAACTTTTAAATACTAACATAAATTTTCAGTTTGACACAAGCAAAAGCACACTGATTTTAACACCAAGCTAAGATATATCCTGGTACTGATATCTGTTCAGGTGCTGTACTATGAAGAGATCATGACTAGTTACTGTAGGTGTTTCTACATTTAATCTAGTGAAAAGATTCATGCTTACTTGTGTAACTTGCACATCAGTAATAACAAATCTGTTGTAAAATGACACTGTTTTGTGAAGGAGTCATAGCAACCATCTTGAGTGGCTTGGGTGCTGAGGGAAAAGTTACCACAGAAACTTGGGTGTGAGAGTTTTCCCAGACATCTGTACCCCTTATTTTTAAATAATAACAGCATGATCCATATATTAAAGGAATTGGATACAATGCAGGAAAAAAATGTAGTAATTCCTGTAATCAAAGCACATCCTTCATAGGCTGTTGACCCAATGCATCTTAGATGTAACATGATTGTGTATTATTCTACACATAGATGATCATAGCAAATACCGTTTCATTTTATGTTGTAATAATAAGTGGAAAAGAACTTGCTACATAAAGATTTTTATCATTCTGTATGAAATTTTATCTTTTATATTTATTTATACACGCATACATACATTTTCCAGGTAAGCCTTTCCCAAGAGAAGCAAACTCCTTTCTCAAACAGCAAAATCTTATTATGAAACATGTAGTGAGTTCCAGTCATCTCCTATGGGCTGTGTAGAACATAAAGTTGACCTGGTCCTTGTCTAAATGACCTAAATGATAAAAAGTCCAACACAGGCAGGGGGAGAGGAGAGGGATTATGAGTGGGCACAGGAACGAGTCAGCGACAAAAGAGGAGAAGAGGTGAGGCTAGAGTGACCCAACTAGGGTTCTTGCCAGAAGAGAGTGACGAAGGGAAAGGAAAGGTGCAAGACATAAGTTGCATATAAAGATAAGAACCTGCCTTATATTAAATAGCCATTGGTCCACTTAGGTCAGAATCTACTCTTACTGGCAGTGGCTTTCCAGAATCACAGGAAGAGATATCTCCCAGCCCTACATCTTTTAATTGGAGCAGCTAGGAACCTGAACCTGGGATCTTCTTCCTGCAGCAAGTATGTTGCTCCACTATGCTGCACCATCATGATTCACACATACATGGGAGTGAGAAGAGAGTGACAGGAGATGAGCCAATTATAGAAGATGCACGGGTCATAAGAGGAGACTACTGAATTCTTCCAGGTATGAAGACCTGGCCCCCACTAGAGAAATGTTGAGCCTGGACTACAACCCAGAAGCTGTTACAAGACAAGCATGTGCTAGGCAGGGACTTTAAAAAGGAGGCAGTGTGATCACAGCGGGTGGGAGGCTAGCGATAGAAATTAAGTGGGACCAGAGGAAAAGTCACCAAGGAGGAAGGTTAGAAAAATCTCTATGAGGAGTTGTTGACATACAAGCAGGGAGCAGGACATTAGTCAGAAAACAAAGAGAAAAACCTTTGAGTTATTGACCATCAAGAAGAAAGAAAGGAGTCAAAGGCAAACTTATAATCATATCATAGACAAACTGAATTTTTAGTAGAAATTATCTTGGGACTGAAGTTTTACTAAATTTTACCAACTATGCATCTCCATATGGAATATTGGCATGAAATTCTAGAATTCTGCCTTTTAGTATCCCACAATTGTCCTGCTTTAGAAATCAGATTTTTAGGGTGGGTTTCTCCTGTGAATATCAGAACCAGCAAATAACATACAAATGGCACTGGTAAGCAACATGGTAGGAATCTTTTGTATATGTGTGTTAAGTGCTGTCAAGTCGCTTGACTCATGGCGACCCTACGAATCAATGTCCTGCAAATTTCCTTTTGTATATACTTGGTCAGAAATGTGTGCAGTTTGATCAATATGAGAAAGATTTCCAACAGTCAAAAAGATGGAATAGATTAATTTTAACTTCAAAACTCCCTTTATGATTTTTTTTTATTGTGCTGTGCTCTGTATGCAGCAACAAGCTGTTTTATATCACATCTAAGCTTACTGCAGCCCTAGAAAGTCCTGACTCAGGCCATCAACTCATAGAGATCTGGGTCTGTCCTCATAATCTCTGATTAAGAGAGTAATCCTAAATGGGTCTCTTCCAAATCCTACTCAGGTCTATTCAATGGGCCTGACTCCCAAGAAAGTGTTTTTAAATTGCGCTTTAAATGCCCCAACTCATTATTCTACTGACATTTCAGAATAGCTGGTTTCACTGATGAAAATCTTGTTCTCAGGGCTAATATCAAGAGCACCGTGTTAGATATGCAGAGAATGTAGAAAACAGATTTGTTTCAGGACACAGGAAAAGCATAGAATTTACCTGTTAAGGAAATAGCAGAAATTGATTCTTATCGATCAATCCCCTTTCTTCTTCCTCTGAAAGGGCACATTCTCCACCACTGGATTGTGTTGCCTCCAATGGGACAGGACAAGCAAAAAAAGTGGAACCCTCTCCCATCTGATTTGTTTACCTATTCCCTTGGCAAGAACATAATCCAGTGATGAAGGTTGCTCAGGGAGGAGGAAAGGAAAATAGGTCATACTCAAAGCGAAGAGAAAATACATGACCATGCAAGATTAGGCCTTTCACTTTATGAGGAGCCTTTGAACTGATCACTTTGTATCTATGCAACTTCTGACATTTGTCCTGTCAAACGAGATTCTGTGATATTGTAAATGCCATTTAAATATATTTGTAGACTGTTTGCAAATGTGAATGTAGATACTTAAAACCTATTTCGAGAGAGTATTTGTTAAAGAAAATGTTGAAATATATGTTTAATACAGTGTTCCGCCCTCTTTATTTGCATTATTTGTGTCCCTACAATTATTGTGTCACTTTTATTCACATGTAAATTGGTTTTTGATTAGAAGACATTGGAACTGTTAACTGTCTGGGACCAGAAAAATCATACCTGGTCTGCATTTTCCTTCCAAGACGCTAAGGGACTAGTTCACCTCTTACCTCGCAACAGACCTTGTGTTTGCCAGCCCACATTCACTCAATGGAATTACAATCTTACAAATGTACTTGCTTGATACCTGAATCAGCACATTGGTTGGATTCATTTTTAATTTTAGGTGTACACTTCAAACCATCTTTGGTGTAACTATGGTTGCCATGGTGGAATCCCCTGACCGCAGCTTCTATTTCCTGCAGTCACTTGGAGCGGCAATAAAAACCCCAGTCTCTCACTGGTTGCCAAGCTGTGCCTGGCAACCCTAGGATGTATATCTAAAATAATAACATATGATATGGTCTAAAGCACATTGCCAACGTTCACCATTGTGTGAAGGATAAGGAAAACTTAGACTCCCAAATCCATCCAAACCACCAACACTAAAAGTTCATACTCCCAAATCCATCCAAACCACCAACACTAAAAGTTCATACAAAACCACTACTCTTGAAACTGCCTTTTATGAGGATTGCCTTGTTATACGGTTGCCAACCTCCAAGTACTAGCTGGAGATCTCCTGCTATTACAACTGATCTCCAGCTGATAGAGATCAGTTCACCTGGAGAAAATGGCTGCTTCGGCAATTGGACTCTATGGCATTGAAGTCCCTCCCATAACCCGTCCTCCTCAGGCTCCGCCCCAAAAATCTCCTGCTCATGCATAGAGGGACCTGGCAACCCTATCTTGTTAGGTCAGAACTATTTTATCTAGTGTACTCTGTTGTACAGTGATGGCAGTCAGACATTTGACCCCAAATGACCACAAGCTGGGTGTCAATGCTGTTGAGTGCTGTATGAACAGATGAAACCATCTGTTACATTTTCCAAAGTTTTCAGGATGGCATACATGGTTCTCTCGTGTTACATTTTTGTCTTCATGGACCCCCTGTGAGATAGGATAGGCTGAGAAAGAATTTGAAGCAGAGTCTCCCAGTCCTGTTTCAGCACCCTAACCATTACACCACACTGGCTCTTCATAAGTTGCCTTATACAGAGTTGGACTTCTCATCCATCTAGCTCAGTGCTCTCTATCTGATTGGCAATGGCTCTCCAGGGTCAGGAAGGCATTTCCCAACAGCTGCTATATTTGACGGCAGAGGCCAGGGACTGAACTGGAATACAGCGTACATTATCTATCATTGAGCCACTGACTCTCATCATCAGGATTTGGTTCTCAGAGACATAGTACTTTAGAACTAGATCATTTAGTTGCCATTCAACTACAATAAGCTGAAAGATAGTACCCATTAATTTCTCCTACTCTTTAAAATCATCTAAACCAGCCGCTATCACCATATTTGGTGCAGGAAATTACTGAAATGCATTATGGAACCAATTTTATTTCTACAAGTATACATTCAGTTTATGGCTGAACTGTCTGTAGGTGTCTAGGCCACTTGAGATCAAGCAAAAACACCCAATTGTTAGAGACAGAAGGCCCAGTCAGCATGAAGCACCCCATACCTGAGTAGTGGGCAGGACTCATACAGAGGAACTAGTTGAACAGACCAGCACCTTTGCATAGGTTGCCCTATATACAAAGATGCCGATTCCTGTAATGGTGGTGGTGTTGCTGAAGTTCTTGAGAGCCTACATTTCCATTGCAAACTCTGGAGTGATACATGATGCATACCATTGAAATATGACATTTAGCTCGCATTCTAACACAGTCAATTTTCTTATGTGTAAAATAATTGCCTACCAACAAGCCAAAGCAATTGTACAACCCAGCATTGGAACTTATTTCCAAGTTTTCTGCACCATTTCTCCACACCTACATAGCCCTTTCATACCTTACAAATCCACTAGCAAACTTCACTAAAGGTTGGACATGTACAACTATCTTTTTATTTGTTTGAAGTTAAGACTTAAGACCAACAATCTTTTGTTTAGCAGCTTTATATCTGAAAGGGGCCAAATATATACTACTGGATTTACATGGAGTAATAAAATAATTTCTATTTGGGTGTAGACATTTTTTAGAATGTAAAAAGAATGAAAGCCTCTCCCCCAAATTCTCTGCCAAGACACAGAACATTTGACCCAATATCTTAAAAGGGGTGGAAAGTATCAACAGTTTTTGCAGAGCTAATTATTCCTAAGTAACCTTAATACAATTTATGAGATTAACCTTCATGCATTCCTGTCCTGGATAACTAATACCGGACAATGGTTGATTCCTGGTGCGTGTCCTGCTTAGTTGGAGCTGAGTAAAGCTATATCAGGCTCCTCAAGGTAAGGCTAACCTTTGTTGAACTAGTTTGCAAATAAGGAAATAGAATTTTTTTTATTAAACCATTCCAGTAAAACTCAGAATAAACTTCATAACAGACTATCATATTAAATCTAATGCTGACCTTAATGAAATGTTTAAAAGATAACATGATTTGCAATGCTGATTTGTAAAGAGCATTAGAGGTTAGTTAATTAAGAGATAAGGGCCAGAGAAAATAGAATGTCACACGCTATCAAGACTAATGCGTGGCCAACTTTCCATCACAGTGACATGCTAGGAAATGCAGAGATCTAGTTTCAAGCTCAAAGACAAGGCTATCTCCCATTGCTTACAATCAGCTGCACTGAAAACAGTTTGTTTGAAATGTCATCAGATGATAAATTTAATCTGTGGCATTGGTCTGATTGGCCATGTACACAAGCCAACACTTCTTGAGATCAACATACATTATGAACCAGCTTAGAGAACTTTAGGGCATGCCTACATTGTTCTTACAGAGATGCACCATTTCAATACTTCCAACTCCTCCCAGTATACATGCAGCTCACATTTGGTTTCTGAGAGTGATGGGAGAAAGAACTTCATCTGAAAAGCACCCACCAGATTGTCTTTATGCTGATAACAGACATTCAGAAAGCTATGTTCCATTATGTGCGAGCTGTCAGCCCTTACCTGGATAGCCCAGGCTAGCTTGATCTTGTCAAATCTTAGAAGCTAAGCAGGGTCAGCCCTGATAAATATTTGGATGGGAGCCCACCAAGAAATACCAGGGTTGCTACGCAGAGTCAGGCAATGGCAAACCACCTCTGAATGACTCTTGCCTTAAAAACTCTATGGGGTTGCCATAAGTTGGCTGCGACTTGATGGCAAAAAACAAAACAAAAAACAGTACTGTCAATTCGTATGGAACTTAGGTTACCCTATGAATTAATGACCTCCAAAACATCCTATCATTAACAGCCTTGCCCATGTCTTGCAAACTGAGGGCTGTGGCTTTCTTTATTGAGTCAATCCATCTCATGTTGGGTTTAACTCTTTTCCTGCAGCCTTCAACTTTTCCTACCATTGTCTTTTCCAGTGACTCTTGTCTTCTCATAATGTGACCAAAATATGATAGCCTCAGTTTAGTCATTTTAGCTTCTAGGGACAGTTCAGGCTTGATTTGATCAAGAACCCACTGATTTGTCTTTTTGGTGGTCCATGGTATCCATAAAACTCTTCTTCAACAGCACATTTCAAATGAATCAACTTTCTTCCTGTCAGGTTTCCTCATTGTCCAACTTATGCAGCTGTGCCAATAACTACTTGATGCTTATAAGACCATGCTTACCTCATAATGACATACCCAGGTCAAGCTTATGAAAGGCACATGGTACAAGAGCAGTACAACTACTTTCCCCCTTCTTTCTTCAGTCCCTTGCATTCAGTGCTGCTCTAGAGGATCCTAACCTTGTGTAGCAATTCTTGTGGAAGCTCACAGAGCTGCAGTAGAAAAAGGGACCTGAAAATCCCTGGTGTGCATACAGAATGGTAGATCCGAACCCAAATTATCCACTATACCAGCATCAGAGGCTGTAAATCAAAGGGGATGTGTGCTAGGCAAAAATGTGTTTGCTCATCTAGCACATTAATAACAAGGAACATTCTATGGATTGGATCCAGTGATCCATGGATGCAAGGGCTGTGGATCTTTCCCATTTTTGTCTCACTAGCAGACCTTTCTGACCCTGGAAAGGTTTGTTCCCAGGGTTACAGGGCCCACATGGACTAACAGCCACACACAGTGTGAGGCTGCAGCGTGGAGAGGGAAGGAATGAGATCATCCTCTCTTCTCCGTCAGCAGAGCGGTGCTGATGGAACAATCAGAAAGAACTACTTCACCCCCTTCCCCTTTTCAATCTGTCAATCCACATACCTCTTAAGTCTATGAGAGTCATGCAGGCCCTGAAATAAACTTCCTTGGGTTGGAAAAAACTGCTGAGGGGAGGGGAATCACTGAAATATCTACAGCCATCAGTACCTTTTGCTGACAGATCGCAAGATCCAGCCCACTGGTTGTCATAGGCAGAGTAACAAACTGAGTTATATTTTACAGGCATCAAATACAAATTGGCTTTAAGCTATGAAAACTGTTTACAATGTAAAGATTTTCCCTGCAGCCACCAAGACTAGAACGTATTTTTTTAAAAAAATGGTAATTCATCGTATGAAGTTAGCAACTCATATTCACAAAATAGCATGTGTTTATACCTTTGTTTCTGCAATATAAAAATATTTTATGCTTTGGAATGCATATTGTCGTTTTGTTAAAATCTTGATTTTTGAGCTAAAAGTCCAGGTAGTTAGTGGACAATTGATGGACAGTGCTAACTAGAGCCTTACAAATCCATGCCATCTGAAAATTTAGCTAGCAACTCAAAATTATTCACAAAACTTTCTTTTAAAAAAATGAAGTGAGCAAGATTTAGCCATTAATTGAATGTCAACACCTAAAGCATTTATTTTTATATTTTATACATATGATACATTTTAATTTTTACAAGTTGTCCACAGATATGAAAGTTCTAGCCAATTCAGGTAAATTCCCTGATACTGAAAGCTTGTTATATAAACATTTCTACAATGAACATAAATACATGCAACAACAAAAAAGTAAGAAAATGAGTTGTTGAAGAATGAGCAACCTTACAGAAAACCAGGATAAATGATGTATTTTCCTATGTCATAATTATAGTTCTATTAACCCATTTGACCTCCATCTTGGACTACAGTACCTGGGGGCGGATGCCTTATTTTGCTCAATAGATTTTAATTTACAGAGAAACTCAGTGTAATGGCAGCAGATCCAATTTTGCTATGATTGAAATATCTATGCACCCCACAGAAAAAGAACAATTTAACGCATGGCCTCAAAATCCTAAAAAAGAACTGATGTTGGAGCAAAACTAGTATATTAAGTATAACGTGCACAACAAATAGTCTTATCTACAACCTAATCAAAGAAAAGAAAATGAAGACTGAATATTTTTCCTGCCAAATACACCACATCAAGAGCAAGAAAAAGAGAGGCTCAAGCATTACTAATGCATGTAGGAAGACAGGCAAGCAAGTCTTACCGAAAGCTGCCCTAAGATAAGGAAGCCAAACTGGTGTAGCTTTATATTTGTGTCTGATGTATTAACTGTATCTATTCTGAACCAGTAGAAAACTGCTGTGAACACTATTGGATGTGTTAAATTTGTAAAAACCCAAATTTACAACTGCAAATGGGTTTGATATTCAAGGAATGGCTTCTCCATACTAAAGATGAAATAAAAAAAGAAAGATAGATCAGAATTAATGAAGGTTACTATTATGCAAAAAAAAGACAAAGTAGTAATTTGATAGGTGTGCGCATGTGTGCTTTTAAAGAATATTTAGAAGGGATGGAAGGTGTAGAAGTTCTCCAAAAACTACAATATGCAATTTTTATATAGTTTTCTTGGATGCCCTGTGTATACCTAGAAAATTTACTGCCTTCAGGCACCCATGTGCCAAGTGCAAAATCCATGTAGTTATTTCAACATACTTAAAAATATACTATAGACAAACTTCTTTACAGAATGTCAGTCAAATGCAACTTTTATGTAGTTGATGGTGCGTGCAACTGAAGAAAATTCATAGGTGAAAAACTGTACAACTGGAACTTTGAAAATACAAAAAAGAGGATCCATGGCTTTCAATTTGCTTTCTATGTTTTTCTCTTGAGAACTGTAAAAAAGGGAAATGGATTCTGAACTTTAAAAGTTGGAAATCAACAAAAACAAAAAGAAGTCTCCCATTCTTTGCCTCTTCAATTTGACATCAGATCAAGTTCCTCTAATGGGTGATATCATTACAGTATCTCATCTAAGTAAAATGTCAGCCTTTTAAACATCAAAAACTACCAATCACAGCATAGAAAACAAAAGAGGGGTTTGCCCACTATGTCAATATCACAATCCACACACTACCTCTAAAGAGTGCAAGACTTCGAAAAGATCTTTAAATTAATCTTCTTAAGTTAGCATTTGCTCTTTAAGTAAGAAGAAATACAAAGGCAAAAGAGTTTTGCACCACTGCAGATTCCAAAGTAATTTTAGATACAGTGAGTGTTCATATCCACTCATAGATAAATCCATTGCTACATTTTTTGCACCTTTATTTCATTCCATTACAAGTATAGAACAGCTTAAGTACTAAAATGTAAAATGGCTCAGATTATTACAAAAGGGCAAACGCATCACTTCAGCATTGTGCTCGGTCTAGAAGCCATTTTAGCAGTTTTTTTCTTCCCCTCTTAGCTATAAAAAAAAATCAGCCAGACTCCAAGATGGCGGCCACTTTTGTACCAGAAATGTAAATTCACCAGTCCAAGTTATAGAAATTAATAGGTATTGTGTGAAGGAAGCACTGGGCAAATAATACTATTGATCAAATCTGCTACACAGAAAGAGGTTTAGATGGTTATGGTAACCAGGAAATTTACAAAACAAACATGGAAAAGTTAATTAAAAGAACTAGAATCTTCTCTTTATTTCAAATCTTCTCCCCCATTCCTCCTCCTTTTAGATAAATTCTGCTGGATTACAAAAGAATAATCATGAAGTTCCGGTCTTCAGAAAATAACTAGTTATAAATGCTGCCAGTCGATGCCTACTAAAGTTTGATTTGCTTCTTGTGCGTGTCCTATTTCCTCTGTAATACTGTGCTGCTGCCAGAGTTTTTGAATCTTTTTAAATCGTTCTCTGCACAGATGTAAAGGATTCCCACGTCTGAAAGAAATAGGAAATGTCAAAATATTAGCAATGAAGGCTATCGTGTTCTCTAGAATTCCAGAAGAAGTTTGTTGTCTTACCATGCAAACAGAAGTAGTTGAGCTAGCTGTGACACAAACAAGAGTGCCTGTGCTGAGGGCGCAAAGGCCAAGAATCCAAGCAACGAACCAAGGCGGCTTCAATTCAAACTCTTCCATGAACTCAGCAGCAGCATTAGGCAACCCACTATGCTCCTAGTTTCGTAACAACCCCACTACAGACATATGACACAGGAACGTTGTAAGGATACTCAGATAATGTACGAAGTACTCCAGACAGTTGAAACGTGTTGCATAAAATGCTATGTACACTGTCGCATTACCCAATGAAGCTTGCTACTTCCTCAAGGAGGACCGGTTCCCTTCCTCTTCCAGTATACAGGCTGAGTATCCCTTATCCAGACTGCTTGGTACCAGAAGTGGTTTGTATTTAGGATCCTTCCGTATTTTGGAATATTTTGGAATTTTTGCATATACATAATGAGATATCTTGGGGATGGGGCCCAAGTCTAAACACGAAATTCATTTGTTTTACATATACTCTACACATAGCCTGAATGTAATTTTAAACAATATTTTTAATAATTTTGTGGACATTGAACCATCAATGGCACTGCTGAGGGCCTGTGAGTAATGCCTGCATGCCGGCTCAAAAGGTCGGTTTTCGGATCAGTCTGGATATCGGATGTCCGGATAAGGGATACTCAACGTGTACTACCCAATGGCAGCTCATTCTGCAACTTAGGTGAGGGATGAGCCTTCCCAGATGCTATTGCCCTGAAGAGTAATAATTCAGGGCCACAAAAGAGAAACAAAAACTGCCCCGGTTAAGGTTTCCATAAGTCTGGCGCTGTAATAAAATAAAAAAGGAAGCTGCAAATAATGGGCGGCCGACAGCTTCCATGGTCCTCCCACAGAATTGTCATCACCTCAATGTGTGTGCTGAGAAGCACCCCTGAAGCTTCAGTGTGCAAGGCCAACCTGCTGAGCGCAAAAAAAGGTTCACTGGACCAACTCTGTTCTGAGGCTGAAACTGGATTAAGTAGACATCAACCTGGCAGTGAGTGACATACCACATAAACCCTGGCCATAGCAATCAGAACTAGATCTAGCTTTTGAATTTCCATTTCTATACATACTTGGCCTAACAGCGACAATACTGGTCATCCTTGGTGCCAGGTGACAACAATGACTTCAGAAAACTGATCTGCACATTGTAATGAGGGGTTAAAAACAGAATACTGAAAAAACTACCTGAGACCCTGATCTGTCTCTCCATAGTCATCAAGGTAAGGAGGAGCGTAGAAGCAGCCCTTTGTTTTCTCAGCTAGGAATAGCACTTGACACTCCCGCACTCTGATGAAAAACATAAGGAAGATAACCTTGGTTAGTGAAATTTGGCATGTCATTCCATCAACAAGCTCAGAGCAGTTATGGTGCAGTAGTTAGCGCGCTGGAGTCCCATGTTCAAATATCTGGTCAACCACAAAACGTACTGGGTGGCTTTGGCACGGTTGCCATCTTTTGACTTGACCTACCACACAGCGCAGCTGTGAGAGACAAAGGGTGGGAAGGGCATGGATGCCATTCTGAGCACTACAGAAGAAGCATGGGATAATGTTTAAAACAATTATTTTAAATCCGCCCATTTCTGGAGAGTTGCAATCCATCACCAAAGAACATATAAAGTCATCGTCGTTTTTGCAACACCACTTCATGTGCTTCCGTATCTATGGGTAGTTGTGGGAGATCCGCGAGTGCAAGGATCATTAAAAGGAACTGCATAATTTACACTCTTTCTAGAAAGCGACCACGTGGTAAAACCGAATGCAGCCACTCTTACCTGAGAAAAATTCCCACTCCAGAGCCACAGGTATATGTATGTGCAGTACAAGCTCCTACATCTTCTCCTTCTAACTCTGTCTGACAGCAGTAACTCTGAGAACACAGCATGGTCCCACACACAAGGCACAATGTTGGTGCTCTGCTTTTATCACCCCCTGACTTTGGACATCTTTGGAAACAAAACAAAAATCTAGTCAAGATACGAAAAAAATTACTAACACGTTACATATTATCTTACAGAAAATGTCAACACATTAAGTTTTTATGGGTGGGATCCAGACTACATTTTCTGTGGACGGAAGGTACTACAGTCACCAGAACAGAACGTTCTGCCCCTCTCCCACTGCAGGCCACTGATCTCCCAAAAATGCCAATCCCAGTGAACAGGAGACCCTCAGGAACAACATGAAAGACAAATGGAGGTCCTACAGCAGGAAAAATGAACTGGTGGAAATCACACCCCTTCTGTTAGTGGAAAGTTTAGTCTGGACCCCACTGCATGAAAGTTATGAAGGTTCTTATGGTTGAACATATGAAGTTGCCTTAGACCATCGGGTTCATCTAGCCCAGGGAGGCAACAGGTCTCCAAGGTCTCAAGCAGAGGCTGAGATCCTTTAACTGGAGGTATCAGGGACTGATCCAGAGCATTAAGCATACAAGTACATGACTGGAACGGAGCTATAGGCTCGATTCACAATTATTCCAGAAAAGTCGTAACGGACTGCTCAAGACTTACGAAAAATTAGATGCTTGATTAATGAGGCAGCTGTAGTCATCAGGAAGGTCTATTAATTTGTTAGATTCTCGAGGGTAACTAAAAGGAATTAAAAAAGAAATAGATTGAGAAAATATTCCAAAGTAGACTCATTTGTGCATGAAAATATCACAATGAAATGTACTGTGTGAACTGATCATTAGTAGGTGAAAACATCAAACCTCATTACTGGATTTACCAGCACACAGGAGATTACATAGGTTATGGAAATTCATGAAAATTGAGACGTTTACTATGTATGGTTACTACAGCATTTTTGCAAATTGTGGCATACTGCACTCTACATTTCTGCTAGAGATTTTGGGCATCAAAACGAAACCTTAATGCCTACAATAAATAGAGGGGAGGAGGAGGAGATGAGTTGGTTTTTACATGCTGACTTTCTCTACCACTTGAAATATTAAACCGGCTTACAATTACCCTCCCTTTCCCTCCCCACAATCACCTTCCCTTTCCCTCCCCACAATGGACACCTTGTGAGATAGGTGGGGCTGAGAGAGCTGTGACTAGCTCAAGGTCACCCAGCTGGCTTCACGTGTAGGAGTGGGGAAACCAACCCTGTTCTCCAGATCAGAGTCCACCGCTCCAAACCACCACTCTTAACCACTACACCACGCTGGCTCTCATCTCATTCAATGACAATAGGAACAAACATATATTTGGCAGGAAATATGACTTGAAATTTTTGGAGGGGTGTTTTGTAATAAAAAAAAGGTAAAGGTCCCCTATGCAAGCACCAGGTCATTACTGACCCATGGGGTGATGTCACATCCCGACGTTTACTAGGCAGATTTTGTTTATGGGGTGGTTTGCCAGGGCCTTCCCCAGTCATCTTCCCTTTACCCCCAGCAAGCTGGGTACTCATTTTACCGACCTTGGAAGGATGGAAGGCTGAGTCAACCTTGAGCCGGCTACCTGAAACCGACTTCTGTCGGGATCTAACTCAGGTCATGAGCAGAGCTTGGACTGCAGTACTGCAGCTTACCACTCTGCGCCACGGGGCTTTTGTACTAGCTTTTAAAAAATTTGCTGTAGTTAAATTTCATCCTATATGACAAATGCACATTTTCAAGCAAGTCCATTACTAGTCAGCAGTCCTTATATACCAAAGGTTGTTGGTTTGGCATAGAGTAAGGTTGACTTATCCACTCAGCTAATGACCTTTTCTGATCACGTTCCCATCCACATTCCTGTTTTTCCAGTACTATACACGGCACCATTCCCTTTATTCTAACCCTTGAAATTCCACTATGGGCTCTACCACTTTTCCCTTTAAAAGAAGGAAGGTCCAATTAGCTACAATCAGGGATAAGAAGGGGGAGGGGGAGCTAGCTAGAAGCCGGAAAAGGGGAGAGGCTACAGGGGCTTTCAGGAAAGGGAAAGAGGAAGTAGTGGGGGGAGGGGGAAACGAGATGACTCCCACAAGTCCTTGTGGGTTTCTACTTGTCAGAGTATAATTGCTTTTGAATGTGTTGATCTCTTCTAATACCACCCAGGGATGTGAACCTTTTTCAGAAAGCAAAGGCCATCAATTAAGAAATGCTTGCTTACCTTATGGCTTGTCTTTGACCTTGTAGGTATCTTTTAACTTCATCATTATTACACCAGCTTCAACAGAAGAGGAGGGGGGAAGGTTTAGATTTCAGCAACCAATCAAGTTGAACACGATTCAGCATAGTTCAAACACTCTCCCCCTACAAGAAGCTTCTCACTGAGTGGCTTGACCCAACATTCCAACAACCTGACACCTGTCTATGAGGTGTCCAATTGCAATTTCATAATAAAAACGTTGCAGTAGTTACTGCATGAACAGTTAGTTGCATATAGCAATTTTTCCTGTGAACAAGATTATTCTCGAATGTTGCATATAGCCCCCCTCCTTTATCCAGTTGCTTCCCATACCTGCTATCAACAGTGAAATAGGGCAGCCCATGTCTGTGTGGGGCAATGACCTAGGATGCCTGCACAATAAAACAGATACGGACACTGCAGGAGCAGTACAATTGTAACGTGATGTCTTAAACGCTTGCCTTCTAGCACAGGGATTATATCTGACCATTACTTCCAAAGGCATGCATTGCTAGAATTTCTCTCATTCTCACACAATGCAACATTTATATTGCTTTAGTGTGTACATATTTAAACTGGAATAATGAATATAGCTCCTACCTTTCTACTAATGTATTTGTAACTTTACTGTTTTCTTGAAAAAGGCAAACGAGGTTGTTTGGCAAGGAGAGATAGCTACACAGGTGTTCAAACTGGTTTCCACCACTTACTGCAAAAATAAGTCAAAACGTAAGAGATTATTACTGCTACTAAAATATATTAAAAGTGCATGACCCAATACCACAAAAATGGATAGCAACAGCTCATATGCTATGAGAGAGTATTATAGGAAGTAAGTTTTTAAAAACATGTGGCTTCATTCTATAAAAGGCTAGCAGAATTGGCCAAATAGAGTTAAGAAAAAAATGTTTTATCTTTAGGGTTTCATGACTGTATATTAGGTTATCTATAGGCAAGCTTTGTGCCTTGTTTCAATATTAATGTTTATAAATCCATAATTAAAATATTCTAAGTTACCTATGACTGTAACTACTACTACTGTTACATTTTCTATCAAAGTATACCACATCCACTTTGATTTGTCTGCCAAATAATGAAGTTGTACTATACATTATAGAAAGTAACAGAAACAAATGCTCCTCTGTGAAGTTAGATGTGATAAGTGATTCACAGTGTGGTTCAGTTATTAATACCTTGTAATTCTGGTGGTACTGGAACTCCATTTAAATAGTGGAAGAACATAGCAGAGCACCTCAGAAAAGGCATGATCCCAGCTTTTATACTTCTCCAAAGATGCCATCCAGAGGAAATTTCTTTCAAGGCACTAAAAACACACATTACTTTTAAAAATGGATCCAAGATCAATTATAAAAAGCTGCATAAGAACACCAAAATATTTCACTTCTATTTTGCATCACTCATTAAGAAAGTGTCCAAGCAATATGCTAAAATTCCTCTTTTGAAACTTGCTTCTGTGAAAGATTTATTAAATCTAAACAATAGTTCCTCCTCTGCCTTTCTCCCCTACAGCAAATTTTACGGCTTTTAAAAATGTGAACAGATCCAACAGACATGCTGATAAGTTATACTACATAGCAATCACGAAGCAATTCAGAAAGGGCTACTACAGACTGGGATTCTCCTGCTTGATTTTCTGGAGAGCTTTGTGGCCAAGAGTGCCTTTACTAGTTTTGGCTGGTTTACTAACTGTGTCATCCCTGAGGAGATGGGGACCTGGCTACTGTGATACTGCCTTGGTACCTTCTAGACTGAGTTAGTGTTAACGAGGACACCCTGGAAAGCCAAATTATTGTACGAAACTGACTACAGATACCACACATCACCTCACTTCCAGTCAGTTCCCACATGCAATTCAAATGGCTGGTTTGGGGCATTAAAGCCACAAACTATCTGGGACTAGAACACCCAAAAGTTCAGCCACATCCCTACGAGCCTGCCTGTGTGCTCCAAGAGGGTCAGAGGGGAGCCTATTCCAAGTGGCTCCCCTCTTCTGAGGCCAACATGCCACTTTGGTTATATTCTTCTTGGGAAAGGCTAGTGAAAAGGGTCAAGGGATGGAAACGTCAGAAGCTAGCCTTTTACCTTCCAACATACTGGGCAATACATTTATACAAAGCAAGCACAGCTTCTTCTTCACCAGAAGGGTTTTCTTGGTCCATGCCATTTTCTTCTGGAAAAAACAAACCAACACATCACTTTTAAACTACTGAACTAAATGAACTAAACAAAACTGGAAAATGCTGCACAATGTAACAGATGATAGCAGCATCACTGGAGGAATTCCTTTCGTTACAAGGGGGCAAGCTTGGCCACATATCTTAGACACACAATCAAGCCCAAACCAGTACCCATCAAAATCCTCCCCTCCCACAAGTGCTGCTCATATATGTCAAATTCCCTCCTGCTTATACCACCTGTGCATGCAGAGCTGCACATTAGTTTATATTTTTCCAAGGAAGATTGCTCTTAATCCATACATTTTTCAAAGAATGCTCAACCAAAACAACTTTTACTTTGCCTGAACTACAGTTCAGTTTTGGACCCTGGATACATATAGAATCATTTATTTAGAAAATTGACATGTCAGCTCTCCAAAGACCTGGCTTGAGGCTGCTCCACAAACTAAAATAAAAACCACCATAAAAACCATCAACATTAAAACAAGCCATAACAACCAAGGATACTAATAAGACAGCCCTTAGGCTACAGGTGGACCTCAAAAAGAGCGAGCATATTAAAGCCTGGGAGCCAGGTGAGCCTCCAGGAGGACGGCATTTCAAAGGCAAGGTTCTGCCATTGAAAAAGCCGTCGATCTCTGGTCGCTACTTGGCTCACCTTTGCAGGTGGAAGCAAAGAGAGCAAGACCTGAGGATCTTAATGGCAGGCTGGGCAGTATGGATGGAAGTGGTCCTTCAAGTACTTATCCATGTACTTAATGTACAGCCTGCCTTCTCACTGAGACTCAAGGTAGATTACACAATCCAAGACAATTCAAGCAGAGCAGTATTATATATACAAACAACAATGTAGTAAAACAGGACTCTAAAATTAGACAGTAGTGCTCTAAAAATCAATACACTACAAGCCAACAAACAGCCCCAAGTGGTTTAGGGCCTTAAAGGTATGAGGCATTATTCTTAATTGTGCCCAAGAACAAATGGGCAGCCAACGTAAATCTTTCTGATGATTTTTGTAGCAAGTGGTTACTTGGCAATGGGCCATATATGTAAGGCAAATACCACCGCAAGAATATCTTTACCTAAAGAAGTCTGTGGACTACAAGAAATTTCCATTTACCCACGCAGCGAAATATCAAACAATGATATTAATTTATGAGCTGAAGAAAACTTTTACGAAACGCTGCCAAAATCTAGAGGGCGCGTACTCTTGGATTAATATTGTATTTTTGCCTACGTTGTTTAACAGGATTGGTGCTTCCTGTATGTGAACTTGCACTTTGAACTGTATGCGGTGAATTCACACCTTAAAGAATTGTATAAATAGTGTTTAGAGATTAGTTTAGAATTAGTATTAACATATGTTTATGAAATTTAATAAATGTTGTATTGAAGGACAAATTGAACTTTACTGAGCCCTCGTGCTGCTCCTTGAATTATAGCCTATTCACTTTTTGCAGCATAGGTTCTTATCTTTACCAAGTGGTTTAGGGCCTTAAAGGCATGAGGTATTATTCTTAAATGGGCCCAAGAACAAATGGGCAGCCAACGTAAATCTTTTACCACAGCGGTGATATAATCCCTTTCTCCAGCCCCTGACAAGAACCCAGTCATAGCATTTTGACAAACTGAAATTTCCAGTTTTCAGGGGCAGCCCAAGTAAAACACAATAGTAAATATTACTTTATAAGTTATATTTAGCCTCACTTAGATATTAAAAATCATTTTTAGTGTTCAAAATTTATCTCCCAATATTTGTGTGTGTTTTGTACCTTAATACAACTGGCCTAAAAAAAGGACACAGCATTTTAGCATTCATATAGCACTTCCATAGACTGCTACAACCAATATCACTTTTTGCCACCCATATTAAAATCTTTTTCTTGTAATAAACCCATAAGCTTTCAAATTAGTATCATTTTTAGTATACCCCTCGTAATTTTGCCTCCTTCCTGTGGTTTCCCAGGACTAGCAAAACAGTATCAGTCTGACAGTACATATTACCTGTGGATGAGGTAAGTATGATTTGTACAATATGTGCCATAGTGACAAGCTGGAAGATATGAATATCTCCAGTACGAAGACTAACACCTGAAAAGTCCTGACAGTGTACAGCAGGGAAGGAGAGCACCAGACATACCTGTAGATAGGAGGAAATGTATAAAAGGAACAATCATTTTCTCATCACACGCATTTGTACCTGCTTGTCCAAATGCTGTGAACAACCCCCCACCTCAATCTTATACAAAGCAATAAATGGAAAGGGCTTTGAATGTAATGTAACCAGTAAGCCATTTCTTCTAAAGGGAAAATGTCACACTAAGTTTCATCACCGGTAACTAAACAATTAGCAGCAAGGTTGCACGTGTGGCGATGGGGAGAGGGGGTTGCTACATTTAACAATCACTTTCTGAAAATACTTCAAGCATTTCACACTTTCCTCACAGGATGACATATGCCACTTGAGCACTGTTAGAATCGAGATGTGTGTGTGTGTAAAGTGCCGTCAAGTCGCAGCCGACTTATGGCGACTCCTGTTGGGGTTTTCATGGCAAGAGACTAACAGAGGTGGTTTGCCAGTGCCTTCCTCTGCACAGCAAACCTGGTATTCCTTGGTGGTCTCCCATCCAAACACTAACTAGGGCTGACCCTGCTTAGCTTCTGAGATCTGACGAGATCAGGCTAGCCTGGGCCATCCAGGTCAGGGCTAGAATCGAGATACTCACCAATAAATGAAACATGTCGATATCAAGAATGCATGGAAGATTTCCATTTTTTTCATTAGGCACCAGTGCTGGGTATTTAAAACAAAAAAATAGATATTAATGAAAGAACATTGTATACCTTCCATTAATTTCTGAAAGTTAGCAGCTAGTTGGGTTATCAGTCCTATTCCTGAAGATACCTGAGCTGCAGAAGAGCATTACTGGATTTATTTAAATTTATGCTGCCTCTTCAGAGTCCTGCTTGAGGTAGCTTACAATTAAAATCACCACAATACTAAAAACAAGCCATTAAAACAAGCTATTGGACAGCAGAAGAACTATCCGTAAAAGAGAGGCAGACCATTAAAAACTGTTAAGATGAAACCTCTAATTTAAAGCTTGGGTAAAAAGATGTGTTTTGGCCTGTCTACCTAAGGCACCAGGTGAGCCTAAAGGGGGAGGGTGTTCCGAAGGTGAGGAGCCACCACAGAAAATACCCTGTCTCTAGTTGCCACCCGCCTCACCTCTGAAGGCAGGGGTGCAGAGAGTACGGCTTGAGAGGTAGGTCTTAGCTGATGAGCTGGATAGTACGGGAGGAGACAGTCCTTCAGGTACCCTAGCCCCAAGCCTTAAAGGTAAGAACCAGCATTTTGAATTGTGCCTGGAAACAAATGGATAACCAGTGTACATCTTTCAGCACACGGGTTATACAATCCCTGACAATAGCCTGGCCACTACATTTGGGACCAGCTGAAGTTTCTGGACCATTTTAATAGGCAGCTCAACATACAGCATGTTACAACACCTCTTTGTTCATGGATAAATATTAAATGAGGGCACCAATTACACAGATGAGCACTTTTAAAGGGTAAACGTGATCACAGCTTAGTCAGAAACTGATTGCTTTTCATTCAGAAGAGACTTGTTTCCTAACTGGAGCCAGTTCTGAACCCAAGCAGCCAAGCACATATTTCCCCAGCACCCTGGGGAAGATACAAGTTGAAGGGAAGCCTTTTCCACATGATCCTCCTCAATGACAAGACAGATTACAGACAGCTGCTCCACAGCAAGAATTTATTCGGTTTAATTTTACAGAGCAAATGTAGTGGCAGTCTTATGCAGATACCACATGCTCATTTGAGAAACCTGATTTCGAGTACATGTTGCAGTCAACGTTTCAAGACAAGGATTTGGAAACAAAACCAAAACTCACATGTGTAGTGCTGCCAGAAACCCACAGCAAGTGATGGGTCAAGGCCCTTACACACAGTTTCCACATCTAGTGTGGGGATTCAAAGACTTAAGAGTGCACAAGTGTTTAAACAGCCTCTCCTAATGCTGTAATACAGAACAGTCACCGTAGTCTTGAACTTACATGAGAAAAGCATACAAAAGTGACCCTGTACTGCCGAAAGTGAAGAAGCTGTCCAGTGCGCTGCTGCAAATCTGGTCAACGAAGTAAGGCAGTCATCCTAAACAGGATATGATTAGTGCAACATACAAAAAAGGTCCAATGGAAGAAAAATCACAAATACGGCTACAGGTTGAGTATTGCTTATCCGGACATCCGATATCCGGACTGACCCGAAAACCAGACGTTTTGAGCTGGCATGCAGGCATTACTCAGGGGCACTCAGCAGTGCCATTGATGGTTCAATGTACACAAAATTATTAAAAATATTGTTTAAAATTACATTCAGGCTACGTGTATAAAGTGTATATAAAACATATATAAAACAAATGAATTTTGTGTTTAGGCTTGGGCCCCATCCCCAAGATATCTCATTATGCATATGCAAATATTCCAAAATATGGAAAGATCTGAAATATGGACCACTTCTTGTCCCAAGCAGTCTGGATAAGGGATACTCAACCCGTACATGCTTTTGTGCTGTTTAATTTAAACTAGATTCTGTGGGAAATTTTTGGCCATTCAGAAATTTCAGGATAAATATTAGCACATTTATTAGCCTCCCATGTGACATTTTGATACAGGAAACGGCCATCATATTCACTGCTTGCTTTTCATATAATTATCCTCTTACAATAGCTAGTTATCATCTGAGATGGGCTCAAAATAAGGTTTAGCTATAGCTTTATCAAATGTGCCTATCACTAAAGCTTCAGAATAAGATAGTAGTTACAGATCATACCTGTCGACAAGGTAACTGACCAAATAATGGTTTATCTTCATCCCCTAGCATTCGTTCTGTGGAAGGCAAAATTAATTATGGTTATAAATTGAGAGTAACTCAGCAGAAACATGCCTTCTACAATTTTTAGCACATTAACAAAGAGTAAATTAGTTACCCATTGTTTGTATTGTATATGCACAACTGCCCCAGCACATTATGGGTACACGAGGATCTTCTTCATTGGGGTGGACATTTAGCCCCACTTCATATGTTGCAGTGCCAAATGTTTTCAGCATTTCTTTAATGCTTTCAGAATACGGGTTCCTTGGGTGAGTGAAAAACAGATTATTTACAAGTTTTAAAACTAGATTCTGTAAACAGTTGAACATTGCCTAGAATCTCCATGCATTTCTAGGTCTAAGAACCCAAGTACACTAGTATCACATTGTATCCCAGACTGAGTTGAGGTATGCAGAGGTAGCCATGTTAGTCTGCTGTAACAAAATAAAGCAGAAATCCATGGCACCTAAGGACTAACAACATTTATTTTAACATGAGCTTTCCATGTGTTAGAGCTTGCTTTTCCAGATGCATGAAGACGAAATCATTTTGGGAATTCTTATGGGGAAAGAAGGAAGGAGTTAAGGCCGAGAGAGGCTTGATGTGAATCCCATCAAAAATCGTTCAAGTGTTTCTTGAAGCTGTTTGAGACTCATACAGAGGAAACTAGGGAATGAGCCAATGCTCCCTTCTTTATGCTTATTTACATATTTGTCAGTACTTAGGCTCCATTATTTTCTGTTAGTTTTGTAGATGTGTTTGCATTGCGTATCCATGTTGCACCATGTGTGCATATAATTCATGTGATCTTTATATTACAGTGTACATCATTTAAATGAGTAATGCTTATTTAATAATGCACAAATGTAAAAAATGTGTGCACTTCAAAGGGAAAAAAAATAGTGTGAGGAAATAAAAAATACCATGAAAATAATCATGCATTCAGTTCACACAAGGGAGAAGCAAAATTGAAATAATTTTCAAATTGAAGAAACTGATCAAAAACATTCAAAATAATCTCTAACGGCAACTGAGATTGAAACTGGTCTTCATATCTATGAAGTATCCAAGCCTCTGTTCTAACGGCTGTAAAAACCATTCCACTTCCAACAAAGATGATGCCATTCGCTTTCAAAAAACATTTCAAGTGTGATTCTCCGTGTAAAGTACTGGAACAGATTTTGTAGTTACAAAATGAGAAAGATGATGAGAAAGGTCAGAAGTCCCAGCTAGGGATGTGCGCTCAGGTGTAGTGGTTAAGAACGGTGGTTTGGAGCGGGGGACTCTGACCTGGAGAATCGGGTTTGATTCCCCACTCCTCCACAAGAGCAGCGGAGGCTAATCTGGTGAACTAGATTTGTTTCCCGCTCCTGTATATGAAGCCAGCTGGGTGACCCTGGGCTAGTCACAGCTCTCTTAGAGCTCTTTCAGTCCCACCTACCTCACAGGGTGTCTGTTGTGGGGAGGGTAAGGGAAGGTGATTGTAAGCCGGCCTGACTCTTCCTTAAGTGGTAGAGAAAGTCGACATATAAAAACCAGCTCTTCTTCTTCTTTAATAATCAATGCCCTAAAATTTATCTATACATTCCTTGTTTTAACTTCTTGTTAACAAATAAAATGAATACATACTTTGGTTGGAACTCTGGTCTGAACCCTTCAGGCAGCTGCAGTTCATCCATTTTTTCTGAGTTACTGCAAGAAGGTTTACCTTAAAAGCAAGTCAAACACCATATTATTTTATCTGGATGTTAATGATGCTGTACTATACACAGGAAAAGTTGCAGTTCAAATTCCCAAAAAGAAACAAGACATACTATCTGAACAGCAAAGGGAAAAAACTCTTTTCATATATGTTTATGACTGTGAGATTACTTACTGGCACTTTCCTGATCTTGAAGCATACACATTGCTTTGACTTGCTGGGATACTACTCTTAGCCACCAAGCTAGATTTTGTTGATTTGAAAAATCTAACCTGTCAGGGGGGAAAAAGTTCTCAAATTATCTGTTTACACAACACTAAAATAGTCACTGCATTCCCATTGCCCAGGGGTCCCCAACCGTTTCCAGCCTGTGGGCACCTTTGGAATTCTGACACAGCATTGTGGACGCGGTCACAAAATGGCTGCCGTAGGAGATATAGCCAGCCACAGCTTACCTTGAGTCACACAGTGAAGATCCTTGTGCTATGGTGGCAGCTGCTGCCAAAGCAACATTTAAAAAAATCTGCATAGCCACTCAAATCTCCAGTGGCTAATCAAAAGCTTTGCTGGGCAGAAGTCCCACCTAGCCACACCCACTTTCTAAAACAGTTGGTGAGCACCAGGAATGATGTCAACGGGTGCCATGGCATCCATGGACACCATGTTGGGGACCCCTGCCATAGCCCCTCTTAATTAATCATTCCTATGCGAAGAAATTAAAAACCAAATATTGTAACCTCTACATCTTAGGCAAATTAAGCAGATTTACAATAACTGCAGTTTTGCATAATTATGCACATGCAGCTATTTTGTTCAATTTATTCTGGTTCTGCTTTTTGTGGAGAGTTCTGCTTGTGAGATTTTTCTGTATGCTACTGCTACAGTGAGACAAAGATGGAATTCTCAAAAATGTCTACTACAAAAGTACAATATCAAAGAGTTACAGTTTTTAAACATCTTCTTGCTGAGCCTCAGAGACATCAACAGTAAGTTACATTATCATCTATAATGATTGAATTGAGTAAAGATGTCTTTCCCTTAGGGATTACTTTAAATTTCTAACATAATTGCCATTTTCTCTAGCTAAATACATAAACCTGCATCCAACAGAAGAAAACCCCTAATCCCCATGACATAGTTTTGTGTGTGGCACAGCAAATCTCTTAATGCAGCTCTCTGACCTGTTAAGCAGATCACCAATGTTTACCTGTCATCGTCAAGGTTTTGCCACGTGCGACTTTGCCTCACTAGTCTTTTACCAGGGCAAATCCAACACCAGCTAAAAACACAGACCATCACCAAAAACGACTAGTTCCTCAATTGTATTTTACAACTGCTAGTGGTGTCCTACTGACTTCTGACAACCTCAAAAATAGAACTCAAGATTGATTACGGAGGCCTGGTGGAACTCTCTGTCCTGTGAACCTGGACCCTGTGGCATCTGGCTCAGTAACGCAGGGCCTGTAAGACTGAGATGTTGCGCCAGGCCTATGGTTGAGGACAGTGACGGTTTCTATACAAGCTGGCCTCCCTCCCTTTTTCCTCTTCTCTCCCCCCTGGTTTCCCTTTCCCTCTTCTTCCTCCCCCCTCCAACCTGTTTCTTCTCTCTTATCCCTTTCTTCTTCTCCTCCCTTCTTCTTTTCCTTTTTGGACCCAGCTGAGAAATACAGTGTCTCCCTTCATTCATTGGGTCTCCCACTCTCATCCCCTCGAAATTTGATCCAGCCACAACATTTGGGGCGCCATGTCATTATAGAGACGAGTTTTAAATTGGGATTGATTTTATTAGAATAAACGTAGAATGCGATAGATTCTGATCTGTTGCAATTTATTATGGTTGTCTTGTTGGAAGCCACCCTGAGCCCAGCTTTGCCAGGGGAGGAGAGGGTATAAATTGAGAAAAAATAAAATAAAAAATAAATAAATAAATTGAAAGCACATTATTTTCCCACAAGATTTCACATTTCCTCTCCCTCTACTTCTATTTCTAGAGATCTGTGCAATGGGAATAGTTATGTTAGTGCAGTGTGTTTTAAAATGTCCAGGAAACCAGGTGTGACTACTCTTTAATGTACAGACCATTAAAAAACCCAAAAACCTCTACTTAAAACTGCAAACTTCTCTATGCAGTCTATTATATATTTCAAGTTTCTGAGATATAAGTTAGACCAAAAAAGACACAAGCACCCTATCTTCAACTCTTTATCGTAAGGCAAAGACTTGTTACTTATTCAGTTCCACAGATGAGTCAAATCAAAAGGTGCCATTAAGATATCCTAGATGTTTTTAAATTAAATGAGCAGAGATATAGTACTTACAAAGTGCAACTGACCTGTTAAATAATCTCCTTGGGGGAGGAAGCAGAGGAATGACAGTGTTGCTCAAACATTCACAAAGGGGACAAAGGAATTCACCGTTCTCTACGTTGTAACTTGTGTGCACTCTCAATCTCTGCTGTCTCCTTTGTTCTTTTGCTTGCACAGCATCGAAGTACCTTTAGAAAGACAGAGAAAATGCTAACCAAATACAGTAGTGCAAAACAAGGCCATCAAAAGTCCACTGAATGCTGCTTTTTATATTCACCAGGATATTGTGCACCTGTTGCCCACCCAACTGCCACATACACATACTGATCTTTTCTTTATCCCTTAGAAGCTCCTTGATCCATTGATCTCGAGCAGTGTAATTTTAGATCTAATGTTTGAGGGATATAAGGACCGAGATAAACTTGCCACTGACAATGTAGCCTTGGGATCCCTGTCACTTAAAAAAAGCCATTATGTCAAACACAGGCATTAGATTTATATGTTAAAAGGGGAGGGATATAACGAGATCTAAGTTCCTCATAAAAGCGGCATTCTAAAAGGGCATGAGCTAATGAATCAATAGAGCCAGAAGAGCAAGGACAGGTCCTGTCTGGGTATGGTATATTCAAAATTCTGCCCTGCATGACAACAGAGGGGTTTGCATTCAGTCTAGCTAAACAGAAGGCTCTAGAAAAACAAGTTGTCAAATAATAAGTGTAAGCGGGCAAACCGCGTGGTGGAGGTATTCTGAAAAACTGAGATGAATGTGACAAGCACAAAAAGTAGTGGTGTTATAATCAAGCTCTTTCATGTGCTTTTTAATTTTGGCAAAGGCTTCAGTTTTCCCAAGAACACATACTGATCTTACAAATGCACTTAGGGAAAATCAAAATAATTTTTTTAAAGGGTGTGCTTCAAGATTAAAGTTAACACCACTATACTGAAAAAAGTTTAACATTGCTTACAAAATTAAATTTCTCATTAATTCTATTTCTTTAATACTTTGCAGACAAAGGGAAAGCATGCTAGATAACATGAAATATAAAGAAACGTGCAGCAACTTTATAGCCCACTACCTCAATATAAACATGGCCAGTACAGTATTGTCCTGAAGGTATTAACGCAAATCTTATTCCCCTTCCCTTATGAGAAAGGCCTTGCAGTGTCTCTTTCCCTGTCCCGGTTTCTTTGGTTACATCCAAGCTCTGACCCCAAGAACATTTCTTACAAAATAATATTTTATTTGTGTTTAAAATATTTTTATGCTACTTTCCCACCCAATGTAGGGCACCCAAGGCAGCTTGATTCAATGCCTATAGTTAACCTGCTTCCTACATAATCCCCTGATCTACAAATACATATTAGGAGCTCAAACAAGCCACCCAGACATACAGCCTTGTCCCCAAAGGCAGGAGCACCAGAGAAAGTAGCTCCCCTAGAGTTTGGTGACAGGGGATCTGTTGACATGAATTACATTAGTATATATACTCATAGCGTTGCCAATTCTGGGGAAACTGATCTCCATCATCTGGACACCAGTAGTCATTCCAAGAGATCTCCAGGCCCCACCTGAAGCTGAATATCCTTGCCTATTACACCAACTGACCGACATAACCTAATCTAGTTGCCTAGCATCTTAATTTTTCTTTAAAAGACAGTTAGTTACCTCTGCCAGCAGTGGGCGTGCATAATATGTCCACAGCTACCAGTGTGTGTTCCACATGACATGTCTGGATGCATGAATAATGGCTCATATTTTTCTGCATGTAAAAACATGTTTAAAATATTAGGCTTTTTGCAGCCACAAATCAATTATTGTTTTTAAAATATATATTTTAAAATATATATTTTATTTCACTCATTCCGAAAAAGAAAAATTTCACAGTCCCCCGCCCCCTTTCTTCAGCATATCTCAAAGTTTTCAATTCTTCCTCAGGGAAAAACTGGAAGAAAAAAACCTTAGGAAAAACATAGCTGTTTCCTTATTTTTCCAGGAATTTTTTCAGAGCCTTCATATCTTTTGTCTTGAAATCTGGACAGCCACCAATCTAAGCACACAAAACTTTGCAAGTCTCTTAAAGCAGACGTCGTATCAGGAGTTTAATTCATTTAATATGCCCTTGAACTATTATTTTAGCAAATAAAACAAATAGAAACCTCGGAGTTATTGAGGGGCAAGGAGAAGGAAAGATAGTGAACCTACCGCCCTTTGTCCCCCTGTGACATGCTCCCTTAACTGCTACTGCTCAGGGGGGAAAATGCTGGCCAGAAAGCAAGAAAGGTAAAGATAGAGGGATCTTCTGCTTACATACACTGCCTAGAGGCCTAGCTCAGAACTCCTCTGGTTAAGAGGCCGAGGGAGTGGCAGCTACTCCATTGCCAAAGACACACCATGCAGGAAAAAAAGTATTTCTTTGAAAACAGGGAAGTAAAAAGCAGTGCATCGATTTGCCTGGTGGTCAAGCACCATCGGCCCTCTTAAGCTTCCAGTTGCCTCATGACTTGTACAGGTATACTAACCTCAGCTAAGGGCAAAGTCCTGGCAGCCCAAAACTAGGGAACATATTATCCATGGAACAACTGGAAGGGCTTTGGTTTGACCAGCATGTGAATAAAGTTGTCTTATTATTTTAGGAGACAATCTTGTGCATATAAACTTCTAGACTCCTGATACCAACTACATATAGCAAAGCTGATGGATAACTCTGCCTTATATCCACTTACCTGGATCTGGAATAACTTTACTTCTGTTTTTAGACAAGACTGTTGATCTTTGAATAAATGCTGCAAGGACCATGGCTCTGTTGTCCACTTTAACCTCCTGTTCCTCTTGACACAAAATACAGGTAACCACTTGCCTCTGTTCAGTCACTTTTGTCTGCTCAGGGCCCAAAGCTATAAGCTTGGTATCTGAAACTGAAGGACTGGAATCAAATTATATTAAGTGAGTATTTCATTGAAATGTTTTTTTAAAATACACTAAAATAGTGCTTTATTATATACAGCTCTTTAAATGATACCTTTCCTTCCAGAAGAGTCCTACAATTCTGAAAAGCTCTGTATTGTGCCACAGAGTGGCCAAATTAAAACCAGCCTCCCAGAAAGATGCATTAGGATTACCGCTGTCACATCAGAGAACAAAACATATAAAGGTCAGGGGGTCCCCAACCTTTTTGAGCCTGTGGGCACCTCTGAAATCCTTACACAGGATGAGAGTGGTGGGGGCAACAACAAAATGGCTGCTGTGGGAGATGGAGCCACCACAAAATGTCAGGGAGCAAGGTCACGTATAAGTCTAATAGTAACTCTTCAACATTCCAGGGAGAAGCTCTGGTTAAAAAGATGCCTTTTAATCTGCACAGCCAATCAGATCTTTGGTGGCCAATCAGAAGCCCTCCTGGGCAAAAGCCTCACTCGGCCCTGGCCACTTTCTGAAAACACTTGGCTGGCTCCAGGAAAGGTATTAGCGGGCACTTTGGTTGGGGACCCCTGCACAAGTTAACGCTGCTTCATGGTGGAAGCCTAATATTCCAGAACCTATTTACCTGGTGTAGGGAGCTATGGGGAAAATCCTCAACCAATAGTTAATGTTAAAACTTGGCAAATAACACTTTCAGTCACCAAATTTCTAAACACAATAAATTAAAGAAACTAAGACTCCATAATTTTGAACAGCTGCAATAAATATAGTCAAGAAGGAGGAGTGTTGGGTATGTACAAATCATATCCTCCTACTGAAACGGGATGCAGGCGGCTATCTTCTGGAGACAGTTTGCCATTGCCCTTCAGATAGGAAGCACTGCATCAACTTATCCTAAAGAACATGTTCCAGTTTCCCATAAAATTAACAGTATTTTTATTTAGATTCCAACTCAAGTTGCTGAAGAGAAATTTTAATGACAAAGTCACATAATATAGCTGCAATTATTTCTTCTTTATAATCAATTTGTTGGCAACTAAACTGATTTTTATATTGGCAGGTATCACCAAATCAGTGATATTTAGCTGCTCGGGAGCCACATATTGCTCTTCTGAGCATCGTTTCCCTATGTTTCCCCCTCGCCATGTTTCAGGTAAGCAAGCAAGGCCATTCCCCAATGGGGCATGTGGTTAGCAGATGGTTTTCACCTTGAAACAGCTGCCACTGGAGTATGGGTAAGCTGCAAGCCTCATGCCAGGGATAGATTTGAAGGGTCCATCCATTCCAACAACCCCTTCCTCACCCTTCTGAACAGCATTTATGCTTTCTTCCCAGCACCCAGGCAGCTGCCAGGAGGGAAGCAAGCTAGCCGCAGAGTAGCAAGAGTAAAAGCTCCAATACCACGACAACCACCCAGGAAAAGGGCAAGCTGGCCACTGAGGAATGGAACTGGTTTTAGTTCCTGGATTGGTGCCTCCTTTCAGAAGGCTCATGGCCCAATCTATGCAGGTTCCTGCAGTGAGAAGTTGGCACACTCTTTCCTTCTTCCTTTCTCCCCAGTATGAGGCAGAGCAGGTTCCTGCAGTTGCCTGGTAGATCCTTTCCCTGCAGAGCCTGCACAGAACAGTCTCATGGCTCTTTTGGTTGTTGACGATTACCTTCTGTGAGGAGTGAACACCACTGAGCCGTCTTTTTTAAAAGTAAAAAACATGAAATTAGGCAGAACAATGTCTTTTTCAGACAGATATGAGCAAGACACATTTTAGTGTCTCTTCACATTTCCATGTTAAAGTGAAAGAATGTTGGTTTTAAAAAGAGACGGCAGCTTTTCAAACTAATTTGACTCTTCATCTTACTTGTTATCATGCACTCTGGAGGTGGAAGTTTCAAGTTCATCTAAAGTCTGTTGGAAGAGCTCTTTGTTCTCATCAATGAAATGTCGCTGCATCTCTGACATCTGGGCCATGATCTTCTCTCTTCGCAGCCTGGCTATCTCAGCTTTTCGCTTTCTCTCAGCTTTTTCTTTATCTCGTGAACTCTGCAGAAGTGGTGTTGGAAATGTAAATAAACCAATTCAAATCGAATTATGAATGATACAAATTGGTGAGATAAGATGTGTTCTCGTGCATCATTGTACTTGCCATTCTCTCTGTAAGGAGATAAGCCACTCCAAATGACAGCATCTTTCCTCAAGTACTGTGACTTCATGAAACTCTTTACTCTGAACTGTGCCTAAATAAAACTATGTCACCACCTTAAATAGGAAAAGCCATTTTATTGATTCACCGGCGCAGTTATCGTGAGCTAGATCTTAAACCTGAGATGGACTCATACTGAGAACGGCTACATGCTGAATTCTCTACACCCTCCTTAATGTTCTGGTACACACATCAGTGTTGCAATACCACATCATGTGTTTCACTATGTCTGTGCTATTAGTGGTGGCTGGCAAAGCAGCAAAAATGTACACTATGATATGTCACAGCAAAAATTTGTCTAAGCATAAAAGGAAGGAAGGAATTATGACATAGGGGTGCTGCCGTGTTGAACACATGTAGTTCATTTAACTTCATTTATACCCCACTTTTCTCCCCAATGGGAACCCAAAGCAGTTTACATTGTTCTCTTCCCCACCATTCTGTCCTCACAACAACCCTGCAAACCAAGTTAGGCTGAGGGTTGTATGAGTAGCCTAAAGTCGCCCAGCAAGCTTTCATGGCAGAATGGGGATTCAAACCTGTGTCTCCCACATCCTCTTATCAGCAGTGTAACCATTATACCATCCAAGATGAGGCAAATATATCTATGACAACATGAAGAAAACCTAAAGTGGTACATGCCAATTGATTTACTGTAAAATCTTGATTACAGTAAAGGCACAGGTTCTTTGGGACACTCCTTTTTATTAAAAACCAAGCCCAGTTTTCTAGGCATTTAGACTCTGATTAAAATGCTCTTAAAATTACATCACTATAAAACTGAAGAGCCTTGAGCTCAAAATGCTTGCACAGTGTGGGGTTTTCCTCTTTTGCTGGATCAGCTGATGAACCCACTCACTTTACATTACAAAATTAATTTAACATAATCAATGTTAGAACACTGTAAGCCAATACAGAAGAACGTTCAGTCATAACAGTTAAGGGTGTCACATTTCACTCAGAATAATTTTACTCAAACATATGTGCAATGCGTGGCAAGTGCTAGGTTCGCAAAATCACCAGCTTTTTCATTTCATTATTTTTACCTCTTCCATAATATTTCCTTCAGCTTCTGATACAGGACTTGTAGAAGACCTCTCTCTTAGCTTCTTAACAGCATTAAAAGTCTAAAAAAAGAAATATTTATTATGATGTGGAATTTAAAGGTGTTTATATATTGTAAAACGTATTTTCAGCCATAAAAATGGGCAAATAACACACCGCCAATCTTACCTTTAGTATCCATCTGATCATGTCTTTGTGCACTTCTAGATGGGGCGCATTTTGCAAAGTCTCCAGCATAGCTAAGATACTAGGCGAATTGCTAGGCGCTTCACCAGGCCCTGTGACAAATAAAAATAGAGGATACATCTCACGACAGGAATCTAGTGCATTTGTCTGAATATATTTTGCTGAAGCAGAGCAATGCTTCAAAGAATATTTTTTCCCCCAGGACACTTGCACTTTCTAAAAAAAACCACCACTGTCCCAGAAATACAGCACGGTGCTTTAAAACAGCACAGCAAGAACAAGCTACAGCTACCACCTTACCTGCCCTACGACAACCCCAGACAGGTCAGTAGCATAATCTCCTTTACTCAAATTTCCTGCTCTATTGCAAAAGACAGACCCATCCGCTCTAATAGAGAGCACAGAAATGAAAGGCTGTTCCAAATGTTGCACAAAGGGGAAAATGTATCTCTCACCAGCGAGTCACAGGCAACTCTATGACCCTCGTGTGTGACTATATCACATATGTACTCTTGAACACATCTGTTACAAGTATACACAGAACATGTTGCATGATCATGCAACAACAACAGTTTGTGAATCAACCCTCAGGCAAAGAAAGGACAAAATATACTTGTTTAGATAAGATGCTTTTATGTTTAAGATTTTATTGTTCTATTCTTGCTGTAATGTTTAATTTTTGTAAATTGTTTTGATGCCTAGTTGGCTGAAAGGCAATTCAGAAATGCTAACAAGCAACACACAATGTCCCTATTCAGGACTTAAAGTTTCAATCGCAGCACTAAAGACAGAAACATGGAAAAGGTGAAATCTTAGCACTCGTTTTTCAGAACAGTAAAATGAAGTGTTGGAAAAGGTGCCTTATTACTTCATTTAAAAAAACAACTTGGGGCTCTGTGCTTAAATATATGAACCTACTTGAGATCTTCTGACTGAAGGTAAATGTAACCACATTATCTTCATTAGCATTCTCTATGTCCTGCTTTTCTTCTTGTAGTGCCATTCCAATCAAGTGAAAAACCTAAGAAAAAGAGACCAGGCTCAGAATTCACTTATATCTTGGAAGCTTTCTTTCCCACCTGCCCTGATCATTCGGGAACCGAACAGCATCTGGAGTTTAAGGCTTAAACGCACCCTTTGCAGCATGGACTCTGACCAGGCATAGCCATTGTGTTCTATAGCCCACTGCAGTATTGTCTTCGTGATGCACAACATGACATCACACTGCAGAATATTGGTCAGGCTTTCAAACAGAGGGCAGAAGGCAGGAAGAACAGGAGGCGGGAGCGCTGAAACAGAAATGAAATCATGAAATTATTGTACGGCCTTGGTACAGCAGCCTTCATGGCCCATACAGAATAACTAAGACCTCATCCTCAGGTCTCTCAAGAAGTCAAACCAACAGATTTCATTCTTTAGGCTCCACACAAGAGGAGTTATTGAGGTTCCACAGCCCGGTTAACAATTCAGCACAGCTGGGTTCTGCCACGGCTGCTTTGGTCACTTTGAAGAATTATATCACACCGGAAAGACAGATTACCTGAGAAGATCCCATGCCAGGTATTCCCTCTTTTGGTCAAGTGGAACTAACAGGAACGTTACATGTAATCTGCTCTTCCGTGTGATCTCAGTCAGCCAAACATAACCAAAGCAGTCGGAGACCCAACCATGAGGAAGCAACAACCATACCACTGAAGTCCATAATACTTGTTGCCACATGATACATTTTACAGAATTCATTCTGGGCATATACACAAATTTGAAACTTTTGGGTTCTTGGACAGGATACACACACCTGGTTTTAGGAACTAAAATCACCACTTGCTTTCTCTCTTTCCTTCCCAACTAAGCACTGGGGCACCAGGCATTCTGGCACAACTGGCCAAGCAGGTGGATGCCAGCATGCCAGGGGGTAAGCAGATAATCTCTCCCCACACTACACCACCTCCCGCCAGGATGCTGTTTCGGCAGTGTCCAAGGTGCTGAGCTGTCCTGGGAAGAGGTCATAGTAAAAGGAGTTGGGAGGGAAGAAAGGAGGGGACTGTTTCTGATTCAGATACGCAATCTGAAACAGAAGGACCAAACTGAGATATTTAATATTCACCTTCATAATCAAGGTAAATATTATGAGCTGCCAAAGCTTGTAATTTCAAGCAAACATTTCATGGCCCTTTCTAGTAAAAACTGCAAAGATTTGTGCATGTTATCTTTAGGTACACCTGCCTTTTTTCCTCTGAGCCTTAGCCCTTTTTGTGGGAACAAATGAACACAGCAGCTCCACCTTGTATATTAACATCAAGGTTTTTTTTGGAAACAAACAAATTTTAAGAACTGGTAACAGTAGCAACTATGCCATGCACCCATATAAACAGGAAGATAGGTACCTGTATCTTGCCGGCTTTGTCGTCTTAGTTTCCTTTGGGCTTCCTCTGCCTTATAAAAAAAAAAATGAAAAAGCTAGTTTTACATTCAAAGGCTCACAAGACTACAACCAATGTTATTTCTATATAATTTACTGGTTTATTATTAGTAATATTATATGGTTTTAATCATCTTTAATGTAAGATGTTTTATGATCTTATTGTATTTTTGTTATCGATTCCTGTTACCCGCCCTGAGCCTGGCCTTGGCTGGGGATTGAAGGCGGGATACAAGTCCAAAATAAATAAAATAAAGTATACTAGTGTTGTGTCTGATGTAAGTGGCTTCATCTTCCAGCCTAACTAGCATTGTTTTCAGAATGTTCTGCTAACACCAGGCAACAAGGGCACTGCAAGATGAAGGACTGTGCTTTCCGTTGCCAGTGCTGTGGCCTAGGTCTCCCATTTGACTGTTTTCATTTTATTTTTGCCTTTCAGCTCCATGAAAAATGTAAGAAACAAAATATACAACACACTCCAAAGGACACAAGATCACATTTACTGAAATTCTAAATGTATAAGCTGACAAGGAACACATTTTTCAAATTAGACTTCAAAGCCAAGTATTTGATAGGCTTGCTCCACCAATAACAAGTTTAGCTCCTTTCCTCTAGTCTCTTTCTTATCTCAAGTCCTTGACCCCCAGCCTCCAAAACTCCCTTATCTATCTACTTCTTTCTGACTAATATCCCACAGCTGGTTCCTAGGCCATGTGAGACATTCCCATCCTCATTCAGCTTCCCTACATGCCCACAATCCTCACTTCTCAATCGTTCATCAATCTAGTCGATGACTCTTCCTGTCCCCAGATCTTCTCTCCCATCCACAGAGCTTTCGATTCCTTCACAGAAGTTATATTGTTAGTTACCAATGTAGTGTCGATATATTTGATATGAACTTCAGTGCTCACATGGAGTGAGGTAATGCAAGACGGTTATGATTGTACATTAATTCTGCACAGAAATCTGGGCAGTCACATAGACTGACTGCAGACAGCAATGCTCTGAAATCACTGAGTGTTTAACATCAAATCATGATTTCCTGAGCCATGCATGAAAGGGAGTGTGTGTGCAACGGAGGGTTTCCACCACAGATTGTTTTTAGGGAACGATCTTTGGTAATCCTCAGGCTCATGTATAACCATTCCCACCCTTCCAAGTCATGCATGGCTAAAGAATTAAAGACTTCAGAACCCTCAAACCACAGTTTGCAGTTTTTCCCCATCCGAAACATTTTCCTGTGTCTATGAACCAGGAATCTAACTCACACTGTAGGCAAAAGTGAAAAATCTATAGTTAATCTCTTCATCAGATGTGGACAAAACAAATTATGCTTTATTGAGAATGCAGAAGCCTTTAATTGCTGCTGAGAAAGCAAGAGAGGGAGGGAGCAAGCCTGAGGGTTTCGGGGCATGCTCCCATAATTACTATCCATAATAAGTCATTAACCCCTGAACAGAACTGTTATCATGGGCTCATCCAGGAAGAATCTGCACTTTGGGACCAAAGTAAGTGATCTCAGTAAATCATAAATCCTTGAATGCAAAGAAAGTGTCAAAGAACACTATCATCATATTATGGTTAAATGTACTTGTTTCACACAGTTACCTTAGATTGCTCTGCTCTTGAAAAATGATAAAAATATAAATTGAAATCTTTAGCACAATCTGGTTTCAGCTCATACAGTCCTCTGCCTGTCAATCCTGGTTTCCTAAATATAAAATTACGGCCATTAGAATTTACACCATAATAACTGAAAAAATGCTACTTTAGAAGTTCCAGGCAGTGAAAGCAGCAAGCCCTTTGGAAACTCAGAAAGAGGTACATCAATCAGGTAGCACAGGCACAGGCTTGTTGGTTTCACTAGTTCACCAGATGCACTTCTTAACATCATCTTCTTAGCTGGGGCAAGGAAGGAGAGACAGCAAGGCAACAGCTACTCTGATTTATAATTTAACATGTAAGTTAAGAACTTTAAAAGTTTTCTTCTGCCTTCTTTCTGTGTGATGTTACTCTTCACAGAAGATTTGTGTAAACGACAGAAAGAAGTTTGATCAAAGTTGACCAATCTCTTCTGGCCAACGATATTCTCTCAGTTAAAGATGACATTTATCAAAATGGGTGGTCTAATCACATGAACGCGTACATATGCATTATACTGAATCACACCATTGGTCCATCGAAGAACAGTATTGCCTATTCAAGACTGGCAGCAGCTCTCCAGTGTCTCAGGCAGAGGTCTTTCAGATCACCTACTGCTTGGTGCTTTTAACTGAAGATGCTGGGGATTGCATGAAAAGAACCCTTTGCATGCAAAGTAGATACTTTGCCAGTGAGCCACTGTAATCAAAAGTATACCCTACTTTAAGAACACAGCTATAGTCTTATGTGATATTAACTGACCACACAATGTTATTTTATACACTTTAAAAAATGGATGTATGAAAGGGCATTACTTGAAACAGGCAACTGCTTCAATCACCGTTTCCATTCCAGTTTCCTTGTTCTCCTGCAGAATTTAAAAGGAAACAGAAAATCAGGCATTATTACAAATGGATATGAGTCTTTTCCACTTCCCAAATATTTCCTCCCAAATCACGTTCATATCCATTATCACCTATACCATGCCAGTCAGTTAGGACTATGATCTCTATACTAATATTTAGAACAGCCGGCACAATTCGTGCTCTAACTGCACACCTCCTTTTGGGTCGGATATTCCAGTCATAATACACTGCTGTGTTTCCCCAGCTGAAATACGGCAACCACAAGCTAGAATAAGGCCCTCCCTGTTTTGGATGGTGTATCTTTAGCTTTCACATACAGCATCTCATCTTTAGTTACTCCAGTAAGCTTTCCCATGTTTGGGTTACAACAATTGCAACGTGCAGTCAAATTCTGTACCACTGAGCTATAACCCCTATTGCTATCTTTCTTTTAGCTCTAAACATCTGCTAGTACTGGATGCTTGGACATAGCATACTTTTAGTTCTGTGTTGCCGTTTGGGTGAGACTGGGCTAACACGTAGCACACAATCTGAAATGTCTCTTTGTTTTTTTTACTTTGTAAAATTATGTAAAATAATTTAATAAAATCTAAATATTGATATTTCAGAAACTCTTTAAAAAAATCAATTGCAACCTGCAGGTGGCTAAAAAAATTCAAAGCAGATGACATTTCTGGAGAAATACAAGGTAATGAGGAAGAAGTGCAGGAATACCCTGAAAAGCATATTGGCTGAGAAGAAACTATGCCCCATTAAACTCTTATTGCCCACCATCAGAAACAAACCACCCATTCCCTAAAACACAAGAGTCACCACACTCCAAAAAGTCCCCCTCCACTTCTGAAAGTTACACTGAACATATGATATAATACGCACATCTTCTGGCAATGCTTTTACTAATTCACTGTGAGCCATGGGCCTGATGCTCAACTGATGAATAATCTCTCGCTTTATTTCATCTGTAGCACTGATCTGACCTACTCCACGAACAAATCTCTCTCCTGAAAAACACAAACATAATTATGGCAGGCTCTGATCAATTGTTTTTATTAAACATTCTCTTATGATCTCAGCTTTTAATCTCCCTGTCCATAAACCAATAAAAACAAAACTCAAACCCATCTAATTCACAGTAAATTGACAGAAATAAATACAAACTTACCAACAATTATTATGATTAGGTTCAACATTTCTTCAATCAGTGTATTATTTTGCTGAAGAACATCCTGGGGGGGGGGGAAAATACTAATTGTAAAATGATTTGCAAATATCTTTTTAGATATTCCTATCCATTTGCTGTACTTCAAAAATCTTTTTTTAGAAATCTCTGCAGCCACACAAGTGTTGGCCATGGGACACAAATCAATTAGCATCTCCTCCTCTCTCTTCTCAGGAGAGGTTTCTGCTAGGGATGTTTCTTTGGGTTTAGGCCAACTAGTCCTTTTTTTAGCAGCTCCTTCATTCATATTAACTGGTAACCTAATTCGATGAAATCAGAGATTTGACTTTCCCATTTTTTAAGTATCTAGAGGGAAAGTAAGAACCCCGTGGCACAGAGTGGTGAGCTGCAGTACTGCAGTCAAAGCTCTGTTCATCACCTGAGTTCGATCCTGATGGAAGTCGATTTCAGGTAGCCGGCTCAAGGTTGACTCAGCCTTCTATCCTTCCGAGGTCAGTAAAATGAGTACCCAGCTTGCTGAGGGTAAAGTGTAGATGACTGGGGAAGGCAATGGCAAACCACCCCATAAACATGGTTCGCCTAGTAAATGCCATGGTGAAACATCACAGTGCTTGCACAGGGAACTACCTTTACCTTTAGAGGGAAAAATCCAAAAATGCTGCAGAAATTGACATTTTCCAATATCAAAGAAGGAATCCACGAGGTATTACAATGTAATAAAATATGGTCATGATGAATTGGGCCATGTATCCTTTCGATAGACTTAAGGTTAATATAAGAGAGTCCTAGCAAGTAAGTTAAGTGTCCCCTTACCTTCCATTTAGAAGACCAATGTATAAATATCAAGGTCTATAACTTTCAGTGCTAAAATCAATGAGGTGGGGAATTCAGGGGCACGTGCTATTCTAGGTTGGTTCTCTTTTCATAAATGAGGGGGTCCATAAATTGTTTGTAGGATGCAAATCTCCCCGTCCCCCATGTTCTGGAACTACTAGGTCTGAAGTACTGGGCTGTTTACAAAAAAACTCGAGGATTGGGTCAAGCCAGCGTCTCATAAAGTTTACTCACAGTCTAAGCTATTAAAAGTGTTTGGGAAGCCAAAAATTCAAAGTCCTTGGAACAAATCTTTAAAAATTGTTCTTTGGTAAAATCTGTTTCCGGTGGCTTAGGTGTTTCAAAAAAGAAAATATAACTTTTAACAGACTAGCATACCTTGTTGGAATTCTCAGAGCTGAATCTTTTGCCATAATCTGGAGAACTAAATATCTGGTAAAGTTCAAAACGACTCAGCGTTATCATCAGGAAGTGATTTGGATCCATCATGGATGCACCTGTCTAAAGAAATTTTATATGTGTTATATGGGCAGGCTGAATACAAAAGATGTTATTACACTTGTTAAAAAAGTAAGTTTGTCAATGCTTACTCTTGAAACATGGGGCATACTGGGGTATCACTTTAGTGTGAAATTCATCTTAATTAATAAACATACTGCTTGTTTAAGTTGTGCCTAGAAAGCAGGAAGGGACTTCACACAATAGCCTGTTTAATTTTGTTCCCACCCTAGCACCTATCTTAGGACTTCAGTTTGCAATTTTTTAAACTGCTGGTTCTTCTTATGAATTTATGTACTACTTTTTTATGAACCCAAATAATGGCATCAACTTTAGGAAATGTAATGAAATGTTTTACCCAAGGGCACCACACCTGCACATATAAAGTTTTTAAAAAGAAAGAAATGTGGACTGGTACAAGTCATAGAAATTGCATTCAGGTTGGGAAAACATGCTTAGAGCAGCATCAGTCCTTGCTTCTAAGACCCCCTGGATTTACCTTTGAATTACAGATACAAGAAAATAATGCATACATGTATACAGCTGTACAATTAAACAAAAGTTTTTTTTAAAAAAAATCTCCAAAATAAAAGGATGAATTAGTTTAGGAAACTACCATTTCTGCAAGGTAATCAGTGGCTCCTCCAAATACGAGCTACCATAACCACAGTCATACTGAACTAATGGGAAAGACAGACTATAAATAAGTATCCAAAAATATTATTAAACAGTGTTACCTGAAGCATTACTATATCCTTGTCAAACATCTCTTTTCTGCATTTCACGTTATGATAGTAGTATATCTGGGAAGGAAAGTAATAAAGTTTGATAAACCGGACATTTAACATAGGAAATATGAAGTAGAATATTTACCAGATCAGGGGGGGAAATTACATTGGCAAACCACCTCTGAGCGTCTCTTGCTTTGAAAACCCTACAGCAGGGGTGTCAAACTCAGTAGTTACAAGGGCTGGATATGACATGTCACTTGGTCGGGCTGGACCATGCCTCGCCAGCCCAGATCGAAGGGGGGGGGTTGCCTTGGCTGGCCAGATAAGAGCTCTCAAGGGCCTGATGAACCCCTCGGGCCTTATGTTTGACACCCCTGCCCTACAGGTTCACCACAAGTCAGCCGTGACTTGACAACACTTTCCACCACCTCCACTTATCTAGAGCAATTATCTCCTATGGATAAGTTTTTCATAGGCACAAGAAAATGAGCTACTAATGATTTTACACTTAAGACTTACTTGGTTAACAAGTGAGAACCCATTTCTTCGCCACATCCCTGCATGTACTTGGGCACACAGAACTAGACATCGTAGGGGATGCTCTATTAGCATAGGTGGGCTAAGTTCACTCTGTATAAATTGAGCATAACAGACACAGTTAATTAGACATGAAGTACGTTAAGGTTAGGACCTTAAGAAATGTTTACAAATGGGAAGAATGCCCATCTCCCTCATGAAAACCTGCACGTGTTGCATACTAATTTGTTCTCTACCTAACATTCCTCCTCACTCATTCCACATTTTTGCTTATTTCAGCAAACTGTCTCTGGGCATAAACATAAGCCATTTTACTTCAAACTATCAGTTAAATAAGCAAACAAGAATATCAGTTACTAGTCTTACCACTTGAGGCTATTTTTCTTCTTGATCATCTGCCAGTTTTGTAGCTCATTCCTTCAAATGCTGTGTTAAATATTAACTGTCTCTTTTACAAACCATTACCACTTAGTTATTCTGCCTTCTTAGTACTACCTGTGGTTTGTTTTTCTATGCCATGGTTAAGGATACATCTGAATACCTAAAACCATAGTTAAGGCATGGGTGCATACCAGGATGAAAACTATGGATTGACCTTGGTAAGAGAACCATTATTTCCATTAACCATGGCACAGTAACATTTGCAGCAAGCCAGTTATGGTTAAGACATTTTCCTTCTTCTCCACTTGCATGGTGACAGGCAGAGATCACTGGCAGGCAGATATATAAGAGGGGCATGTACAGGGAGGCAAGACAATTTTGCTGACTTTGAGCACATACATGAACACACATGAAGCTGCTTCATGTTGAACTAGACCACTGTTCCAACAAGGTCAGTATTGTCTACTCAGACTAGCAGTGGCTTTCCAGGTTGTCAGGTCAAGGCCTTTCACCTACTACCTGATCATTTAACTGAAGATGCCAGTGATTAAACCTGGAATGTTCTGCATGCAAAGCAGAGGCTCTCCCACTGAGCCACAACCCCTTCCCAACTTTACCCGAGGAAGAAGTAACCTAGTTTTAGAGACCCACCGGATATGTTTTAAAGAAGTGTGAGCAGAACTCCATAGGTAGCCCCTCCCATATTCTGCAGCCACCAAAAAACCCCAAAACAAGGCTAGACTCTCAGAACCAGAGTGGGGACTGAAGTCTGAATGGGCAGCTGTGAAAATGACAGATTCATCTATGAGTGAAAGTGCCTTCCATTCGCATATGGACACTTTTGGGTGCAACTCCAACCCCTTAAAATAGCTGTTACTAACCAAAGGTAGATGTTCTGGAGACTTGTATGCCACTTCACTTTTGCTTAGAAGCACATGCAAACCTATATTAACAAAAGAGAAGAATATTTGTACAGCAATAAAGTAAGCACATTTCTTTTACAAAGGTAATTATGATGATGACATTTCTTTTACTTTGGGACCTATGCAACTGTCAAAGTAGAAGAAATGATAACATAACAAGGATGTATCATTCCCAAAATTGGATTTTTAAAAACAAGCTCTTTATCAGGATTAAACATGGAAGCAAGATCAATTTCAAACAGAAACTAGAGAAACAAATAAAAATATCAATTTATGTAGATATTTATGAAACTTAATTAATTATTGGCGGCAGGGCACACCCTTGCCATGTTAATATTGGTTCCACAGAGCCCTGATTCTTGCCATATTGAAATATTGGTCATAACAAATTCTGGGTCTATGGAATGCTCCTGGCCAAAGTTCACTGACTGTATAGTGACCTCCTTACCTCAGTAACCTTAAAGGGATTAGCTTCGGGTAATCTCATCATTCTATGTAACAGACAGCCAATGTTTGCTCAAAGGATGCTGGCTACAAGGTGGAATGTGTCATTGTCTTCTCTATGCCTTGATCTCATTAATCATTAATTGTGGTATGCCTTGCCTAAGTTCCATTGTGTGATCACTGACTGACCTTTGCTATCCATTGTAATATTCCTTAATAAAACTGAGAGATCACTGGGGCAATTCAGATTGATCTCTGGAACTCAAGACACTGTAAGCGTCTTCCCTCAAAGCACCGTGCGTGCTTTCCCCAAGGCACTTTCGGGGTGCCTTCCCTTCAAATTTATCCTACATACGCACACTCATACATGTGTTTCATGAATGTCTTACTGCAACAGAAGCAGCAAGAGGTACTACAGACTTGGATAAAAGGGAACTGAATACAGTTAATACCCTGTAAATTTTTGCTTCATTCACAGCACAAGTAGAATCACTATCAGCTTGAGTGGAGCACAATTTTCCTTTTATGTTTGCCCTAAGCACTTATAAGTACATCTGAAAGCCAACTTTAAACAACTGAATACATTAAATTGTTTCCAGGCCTGTAAATCTCTCAGCCTGAACAAGCCATATTTTTCTGGCTTGCCTGAGAATAAAAAATAAAAAGATTAACAGCTTATTGGGGCACAATACATTGCTCACTTGTTACATACAGCCTGGAGGCGGCAAACTTGAAATCCTAATTCATAGCTAAGCTTCAGTTTACATTATGATGAAACATCAAATGAGTTATTATATTCAAAAAATCTGATTTGATCCCAATGACAACAGGCACCTAAGAGTTTAAATCAATGCTCTTGTCTACATTCTGGTTCAGATGACTTCATGAAGACATGCCTAATACCAGAATGTAGCAACATACACAGACTATGAAGTAGGTTCACACAGGCTTATTTCACAATGTTGGTAGAGTGTTACATTTTTAAGAAGTGGAAGACTGTAGTCTGAATGATTGTGGAAGCAGTCAAAACCTCCTCCCCTACAAATAAATCATAGCCAGGAAGATATCTAACTTTTAAACTTCCATGAACTGTCTGCGCTTGAAAACATACACACACGCACTATTGGTTCTTACCTGCAAGTAAACGAGAAACTGGGAGATGAATGCTAACTTTTTCTTGAGACACACAATATCGGATCGTCTCAACTGAGTGCCCACACATGCTGAGAACAATAGGCTGCTCCCCATCAGCAAAGCCGCTGTGGCATTGCATTAATGCAGACAAGCATTTTTTATATGCTTCAATTAGAACTTTTTCCTATTTTAAAAAAAGGAATGGATTTACAGTCAGGAAAACACAGCTCTTCGATATCAAAATGTTATAGCATATTTAGCCTGGAGAGGAGACGACTGAGAGGTGATACGATAGCCATCTACAAATATTTGAAGGGCTGTCATATACAGGGCGGTGCAGAGTTGTTTTCTGTTGTCCCAAACAGTCGGACCAAAACTAACGGTTTAAAATTAATTCAAACGAGTTTTCGGCTATAACATCTTCCTCGGGAGGTGGTGGGCTCTCCTTCGGAAGTTTTTAAGCAGAGGCTAGATGGCCATCTGACAGCAAGGCTGATTCTGTGAAGGCAGGTAGGATTGCATCAGTGCTCTGCTCTCATGACCCTTTCTTATATGCCCAAGGTAATGCCAATCACCACTTTGGGGTCAGGAAGCAATTTTGCCCCAGGCCAGAGACTCTAGAGGTTTTTTGCCTTCCTCTGGGCATAGAGCAGGAGTCACTAAGGGAGTGGGGGGTATAGTTGTGAATTTCCTGCGTTGTGCAGGGGGTTGGACTAGATGACCCTTGATGATCCTTCCAGCTCTATGTTTCTATTTGTGGTCAGAAGGGGTTAAAAAAAAAACCAATCATGAAGCATTATTCCCGAATCTGTTCTTTTGTGCATTTTCCCTACCCAAACGATCAACCTTAAAATTAAGATTTCACTGACACTTGTTACTTTAAACAGTGCGGGCCACATAGATCAGTAGTGGCCAAGCTAAACCTCCTTAAAAACTTGGCCAACAATATCCATCCCATCATATTGTGTGATTTAACTACACAACTTTACACATTAAGCAACAGCAAAAGAAGAGCTGGTTTGCAGCCAAAGTTATACAAGCTATACAGTCTTCTTTCAAGATATCACTTATATACTGGCGAAGTTGCAAGGATTATTAATATCATATTATGGCTTGCTCCTCTGATTAACTTTTTTTGGGGGGAATGCTCTCTTCCTTGTCCTCCTAGGGAGATTCCATAATGAGTCAAACTCAGGACTATTTGTATTCCACAGCCTTGGTTTGAAAAATATCACATGATATTTAGGGCTCCATTTAAAAACAAGCAATAGTTTAGTCCCACTGAGGTCACCTACAAAAATCTTACAAATAAAATTAAGCTATTTTATTAATTCCAAACTATTTGGATATTATCTGAATGACACAAAGCTTACATCTAAAGCACACCAGTCCTGCATCATTGAGATGACGTGTGTTAGTCTCATCTGTAATGTGAATGCTGCTTCCCACTCTGGCTCCATTTCAATGTGCTGTCCGACTTGGCGGGTAATTGGATCCATACCCTTTATACAGAGAAAGTCACACAGATTAAGGGAAGCTTGAAAGCAAGGTGATAGGTTAGCACTGAGACCCATCAAATGTTGCCTAAGGCAGACTGTAGAAAAAAACAGTCCTGCTGAAACCTGGGCAGCTATTAACTGCCACAGTACTGTACATGGACACACAAGAAGCTGCCTTATACTGAATCAGACCATGGGTCCATCAATTTCTACTCAGACTGGCAGAAGCTCTCCAGGGTCTTATGCAGAGTTCTTTCACATCACCTACTACTAGATCCTTTTAACCGGAGATACCAGGAATTGAACCTGTGACCTTTGGCATGGCAAACTGATGCTCTACCACTAACTCACAGTCCCTCCCCAAAGTACCCTCACTCTTCCTTGCCTGAAAACAATTAAACATAACAATTAAATATTTGCAAAATACTGGCAAACTAACAATAGAGATGCAGAATAACCTGGACCACAGCATGTATTTTCATATGACAATTAAAAAAAAATCACCAACCTGCATACACTTAAGCAATTCCAAAAAGACATCAAAGCCATCTAGAAATTTTTGCCTCAGATCATCTGACCAGTCAACTGGTTTGCTTATCAATACATACCTAAGTAGAGCAGAAATTGACAAGGTTATTTCTGCATACATGTGTGCAAAATATTTCATTTGATTAGTTATAAATACAAACACTCACTTTAAATCCCAAATCAAACTTTGGACTCGTTTGAATTTGAATGCCTGGAGCGCCGTATAGCGTTCAAACTGAAACCTGCCCTGTACGTCTTGATGTCGTAAGTGGTCCATAAAAGTTGAGATGATAGTAGTCATAAGGTTCTCTTCGATAATTAACATTCGAGCCTATGTCAAAATAAATGAAAAACGTGTGTTTTAATCAACATTCAATAGTGGCAAAAACAAGGGACTCAAGCATCAGAGATGCTTCCTAAAGAATTATCTACAGGTGACCCATGTAGTTCCACAACTGCAGCTGAACCAGTTTGGCCTGGATAGAATCTGAGGTATAGGGTTGGCTCCAGTGCAGTGTTTCAACAAGCCCAAGGACTCCACCTGTGGAACGTTACTTTCTTGGCTCACCCTCCCACAGCAGCCCAAAATGCTGTTCCTTGAGGAGGATTTCAGGGGGCATTTCAGTCTGTTGCAGAAGTGCTGAGCTGCAAAAGTAGCACTCTCCGGGTTTCAATCCTCAGACTTATTGGAATGCTGAGCTAGAGCCAACCCATGGAGTACATGGGTGTCCCCAGTTACCACCTCTGAGCTCCTTTGAAGGAAAAGATTAAATTACGCAAAGCTATGTCTGTCTCAAGGAACTACGCTTTTCACGAGTGTGAGAACTACATCTATTGATTATATGACCACAGGCACCAAGGCATAAAATGATGCGTTTAATCTGCTGGTTTTTATAATCTGATTTTAATCAGGCTTATGAAAGGGCAGCCAATAATGGGGTAAATTACAGAACGGACTATTTAAAAATCTCTTGACCGAGACAATGCATTTCAGATCTTTTCCATAAAAAAGTGATTTGTCTGAACTGAATCAAGATAAAACTGTCAGCTTTAAGTACTGTACTGTCAGTGTTACCCACATTGCTTCAATTAAATGTGAATTCACAGCCTAAAAAATCTGGATCTATTAAATGTTATATTTTAGCTTAATATCCAATAAAACATTTGTTCTATTCTTTGTGGCGGTTGCATACCTCTGGGAATTTACAAGTAGTCATCTTTGATAACTACACCTGTAATGGTATTGCATTCACTTTTCAAAAGCACAGCCCTGTAGTACTGACCCAGTTTCACAAGCACTGTACTGGAGCTCCACAGTACACTGTACTGGAGCTACACAAAGACCTACACAACCAGCGTTGCCCTACCTCACTTTAAAGCCTCATTTACAGCACAGATGGCATTATCTAAACATCTCATGTTCAGTAGCCCTAAAGAACAGATGCGTTTAACAAAGCTTCATGCCGGGAATGCAACATTAATTAATTTACTGCCATAAGAAGTAGTGATAGCCACTATCTCAAATAGCTTTAAAGGAATTCAATGAGGGTCTCATGGAATGTCCACATTCAGAGGCAGCATCTCTGAATACCAGTTGCCCCAGTGGAAGAACCCAAGAAGTGGCTTTGGCCTCCAGGCCATGCTTGGAGGCCTTCCAGGGCTGTCTGGTTGTGGTAAGCAGGATGCTGGACTAGGTGGACCTTTGGGTTGATGCAGCAAGGCTCTTACATGCAACCAACCACCATTCATAGCCTACTGAAAAATAGTACACAATTCATGAACACTGGAGAGTTACATGGAAGGTTTTGAATCTCTGACAGCCTGGAAGCAGGAATATTAGTAAGTATCTGTCACACTTTTGTCCTGCCTCCAAGGAACTCAAGATGGTTCTTTCTCCTTCCATTTATGAGATAGGTTAGGATGAGACAGAACAACCAGCCAAAAGTCACCCAATCAGATTAATGGCTAAGTAGGGATTTGAACCAGGGTCTCTGTAGTCCTGGTGTGATACTAACCAGTATCACACAGGCTCTCATGAGAAGCTGTTGCAGACATGCCTGGCACTAAAAACATGCAGTGGAAAATATTCAAACCATTCTTAACAGGATTCAAAATCATGCACCTTTTAGTTTTCCCACCCTTTATCTCACCAAGCCTCTCTTCACTGTGGCTCTTTTCAGAATAGCAATTCATCTAAGGAATTGTTATAGCCCACCTACAAACATAATGTGGCGAAACTAGTGATCGAATACGCCACTAGAGGAAGATCTACATGGGGCTCTGAGCCGAAACAGTGTTTCATTCAATATGTATGTACTTACAAGTGAAGGCACTGTGAATATCTGTACCGAGAGGTCAGCAATTGAGTACTCTCTGTCGTGGTCATCTTTCACATAATCATTCTGCAATTGCTCATAATTCTATTAAGAAGGAGGCAAAAAAGGCAAAGGGTGCCAACTATCAGTTTTAAAAAGGCAGCACTACTCACCAGAGTAGGTACAGTGAAGAGCTGAACAGATAGAGCAGTCACCGACACTGCCCGCTCGTGATCATCCTCCATAAAATCTCTCTGCAACTGCCGGTAATTCTAAACAACAAGGGGGAAATTCACCTCTAATCCACACTGACTGGACGTTTTAATGTTTGCAGTGGGGAAAACTGTGCTATAACTGTGTTTTTTTAGAGAAAGTGAAAAGCAAACTTACGTTACAAATTATCAGGCCAGTTATAAGATACATTTATAGCAACAGTAGTTTCTTGTGTAATCGAGGAGGTTAATTAAAAGTATCAGTTGTTATGTACAATTCCATTAGAATATTGTCGAAGGCTTTCACGGTCAGAGTTCATTGGTTCTTGTAGGTTATCCGGGCTGTGTAACCGTGGTCTTGGTATTTTCTTTCCTGACGTTTCGCCCGCAGCTGTGGCCGGCATCTTCAGAGGAGTAACACTGAAGAGACACTGTCCTTCAGTGTTACTCCTCTGAAGATGCCTGCCACAGCTGCGGGCGAAACGTCAGGAAAGAAAATACCAAGACCACGGTTACACAGCCCGGATAACCTACAAGAACCAATTCCATTAGATTTAGATGATATTCAGAGGCAATCCGGAGAGCAATGCGCTGTATTTTTACTTTCAGAGTATTTGATTGTCTTTCTTAGAGAGATGTCGGGGGGAAACGCAAGGTCGCTTTAGCCTCCTTTATTCCGTTTCAGCCAGGATTCAGCCAGGATCGAATGCACATTCGGCGAAAATGCATGCGTTCGATCCTGGTTGAAACAGGGAATAAAGGAGGTTAAAGCAACCATGCGTTTTCGCCCGTCAGAGCTCCCCTACCACCAAAAACATAGGCTTAGAAGGCATGTTTGATACGTGGTAAAATAAAATAACCGTGAAAAAAAGGAAAATGTTCTCAATTATAAAAGTGGTAACATACACCATTCAAATCACAAAGGAATATAAAATTCCCATGTTTAGGCTACAACCCAAAGTATGGTGGTATATGCGTCAATGTGCCCAAAGAGATCTCATAGAAGCAAGTTCCCTATTAATGCAGAGGCCAATTCCCCAAAGGCATAGTACCTGTGGAAATGCACCTGACATCATTCAGTGGGAAGCCCTTGAGTACAAAGAAGCTCCAGCTGTGCCCCAGGAAGCCCACAAACATAAGGAGCCCCAGGTGGTTTCTGTTTAGTGAAACGTATTTCATTCAAAAGGTTGAAATGTACATTTTTAAACGCATTTCTCAATGAAGGCAAAGTCACTTACTCTTGCAAACCGGACAGCAAAAAGTTTCTTGTATTTCAAATCCATAAGGAGGCTGCTCATGAATAGCTGATGATACACACTTCTGGCTCCTGTTTTTAAGAGTTAGGCATTAAAGTTGATTACACAATAGCAAATGATCACAAAATAGTAACAACTTTTGAACAGCTTTGAAGCATTCGCCAAGAATATACATATATATTTGCACTAGTGAGCAACAGAGTCACCAGTGAGGGTCCTTCAAGTCCCAACCCAGGTCCATACATGGAGACAAAAAGCCAATTGGGATCCCCCACCCCATCTGTGAAATTAGTTCACGAGCCCAATGAGGCCTTAGAATATTTTTTATTCAAAATGGCAGCCTCTCCATGGTGTATGGCAAACTGAGGATTACTACAGGGGAAGAAGGGAAACACTGGGCAGTAGTCATGAGTTAAGACATGCCACAGCATCAAACAGTATTTATTGTAACTCATAGCCAATCGGCTTCATTGTTCCATCTCTTTGAGGATGCAACTTTTGGTTTGTTTTGCAGTGGTTCCCAAACTGTGCTCCACAAAATATCTCCTAGTGCTCCATGAAGAGATTGGAAAGAAAAATACTACTGTCATTCAGTTTAGTATACAGGGGCTAGGTGAAAATTAGTGCTCCGTAACAAATTTCTCTACTGAAAAGTGCCCCACGACTCAAAGTTTGGGAACCTCTGGTTTAGAGTACTGCTGGGCACAGCTGGATGCTGTGTCACATCTATCCTCACTCCCTATGGTCTCTTGAGAAGTATTTCCCTAGTTAAGGTGCCTTTTAAATATCCATTTTAGAGCCTTCTATACATCAGAGATTGCCTGGTCTGCACATGCCCTCTCTTCCAAGTTGCTTGTTGCCTTGTCTCTGATTACTCATACTGCTCTGGCTATATGGAGGAAATGCGTATGTGGTCCCCACCTGTAGAATTACACCATAATTTATTTTCTTTAAATACAGAATACCTTACCTTTCCAGAGTTTAGAATCAGACAGCATAAGCTTATCAACAAGAGAAGAATTTTCTCCCTCTGGTCCTTCCTGTAAGCCAACTTGACACAATATTCTTCGAAGACCGTCTGGGAGCATTTTAAGACAGAAGAAGCAGAAAGTATGAACAAGTTTACTTTAGAAATAAAATTTCTGCACGTGAATATATTTGTACTTAAAATATTTATACTTCGCCTTTCCCCTGTGGCTCAAGGTGACATACCTCTAGGTCGTAACTATATATAATAATGTAAACCCTACTAACCCTTCCACACACACACATCAAGAAAACACTTCCAGCTCAAACCTCATGAAAGCCATAGAAAATAAAATGGCCTTACATCATGCCCTAAAGACCTCTAAGGATAGCAGCACATCCCTCCCCTCCTCAGGGCATTAGTTGGACAAGGTGGGAGCCACTATTCGAGAGGAATGGTTTCTGATAGATGCCAAACAAGCAATCGAAAGTGGGGGACAACCCGGAGGTGGCAACTAGAGGACTGTAACTGGCATACAGGACACCCTGAACCCAACTCTAAAACTAACTAACAGCCAATGTGGCTGTTTTAAAATAGGCAAGATGTGTTCCCATCAGCCAGTCCCTGGCAATAACAAGGCCACCACATTCTGGAATAACTGTTGTTTCCAAGCTGTCTTTAAGGGTAGCCTCATGTATGTGCTACAAGACACCAACCATCAGGTTACAAAAGCATGGATCACCACGGCCAGATTGCACAAGTCTACAAAAGGCCAAAACTAGTAATAAAACTGGTAATAAAAAGCACTCCACTTTTCAAGTGACAGAGCTGGGTCCATGTGCACATTCAAGCTCCTAACCTGCTCTGCAAGCACCAACTGCGCTCCAACCCAAACCAGTAGATCCTGTCCCTGAAAAGCCACAGCCTTCCTGGCCAATATTACTTCGGTCTTCGCTAGATTCAGCTCGCTCTGCCTTAGGCACTTGACCAAAGCCCCAAAACAGTCCTCAGAACTGAGATGGATGCATCTGAAGGTTTAGATATTTAAATATACAGGTGACCATTACCTGCTTATTGATGACATCCAATCCCAAAGCTCTGGATGATCCAATTCAGCAGCCACATATAAGTACTGAAGCACAAAGGTGGCAAAACAGAACCTCAAGGCCTTCCACAAGTCAAGTCCCAATCTGTTGGCTCTACTCCTCCAGTGGAAATTGTGTCTGCTCAAACAAAAGACCAACACTACCAGAGCTGGCCCTCCAATTCCAGCTCTAACCAATGCATAAGGACGAAAGAGGGACAACTATTCCCTGTCCAACTTTAAACGAAAACCATCCACCAGTGCAACCAATCTGGAACTAAGGCATCTTTGAGGCCTGTAGCCAACATGCAGAAACCTAAAATAGAAAGTATTACCTGGTTTAATTTTGACTGGCCAATCAAATTAGGGCTGATTTGGCACAGCGGGGTTGATTTGGCACAGCGGGCTTTCTGCAACTTAACAACCACCTCACTCAAAATAATAAAGGCAAGGACCTAAGACTGCACCCCTCTTAAAAGTATACAGATTTATTAGCGGAGCATTATGTCCAAAGACTGTAAAAAAGTTTACTACTCATGCTTCGGCTAAACAGTGCCCATGAAGAACACAAATGCATTTTGGGGACTATATCATGTTAACAACAATTGCCAAAGCTATACACGTTTTCAATATACTGTGGAAGAAAAAGGTTCTGTTGTGCATGCTGGTCTACCATTATGTCCCAAAGAGGTTATCTATTTTAGCCTTCACTTATATCAGTTGTACACTTCACAAGTGTGTTAAATTCCAATACCTGAATATCCAATAATATTGCCGAGCCAAGTCAGAAGCTTCAATCCAAAGCTTTGATGGGCGACAATAGATGAATGCATGACTTGAACCTTCAGTGGCTTAGTCTGGCGACTGGTATTTCTCTTAAGAAAAGAAGGAGGGGGACATTAATACATTTTACCAAATCAGACAGTACTTTCAGGTCAATTTTGTGTAACACATACATTAAGAACATTAGCAGAAATCTGATTTTCTGGGTTTTTAAACAGCAAATCTGCCCAATGCAGAAGCATTGCGTGCCTTCAACTTTTTAACACAGTAATGTATAAAATCTGAATTCTGTTCAGATTTTATTCACACACACCCCAAATGTATCCTTAACATTTCAACACACAATTTTTTAAATGGCAATACATAACTAGTTTAGAAAGATATGACAAGAATGCTGAAGTTACAATTTATGCCATTCAGTGAAGGAAAATCAAGCTATGTTACTTACCACTATCACTGATTTGGCTTGATCACAGTACTGAAAGTCACCATAACGAACCGACCTGCGTCCCTGTTAAATATGTTAATGCCGTTAAAAGTGTAACAAACTTTAAACACTACATTTTAATACTTCATTGAAAATTAAATAATTGTTTCAGCATCTATACTGCCCATTTTTGAATGAGAAAAATGTCATACTACTCTAAATTAAACAAATATCTACTCTGATTCTGTAACAGTAGTACACTAAGAACCAGTATAGAAACCATGTCCTAATTTCAGAATGGGAACAAAGAACAAGACTGCAGCCTCCCTCCCAAGAAAATTCCCTCTCCTGGTCACTCACTGACTTCTCCACATAAACCATGATGTAGTATCAGGAGCCCCGTGGTGCAGAGTGGTAAGCTGCAGTACTGCAGTCCAAGCTCTGCTCACAACCTGAGTTCGATCCCGACGGAAGTTGGTTTCAGATAGCTGGCTCAGGATTGACTCAGCCTTCCATCCTTCCGACGTCGGTAAAATAAGTACCCAGCTTGCAGGGGGTAAAGGGAAGATGACTGGGGAAGGCACTGGCAAACCACCCTGTAAACAAAGTCTGCCTAGGAAATGTCGGGATGTGACATCACCCAATGGATCAGGAATGACCCGGTGCTTGCACAGGGGACCTCTACTTTTAGTATTAGATCTGCACTAATGTTAGGGTGAACTATGTTTCTAAAAAAAAAAAAAACTTGTTAAGCAGGGCCTAATAAACTGATTCCTGGGCATATTTGAGATTTTCTCTTTCTTTTACTGCACTGGAGCTCTCCCAACTTTTCGCAGTAGCCATGTGATCTATGCAACATTTACTTTTAGCCTCAGAAAAATCATGCTGCTTTTAAAATCATTCAGTGTCCCAGTGTTGGAGGCACTGCTCCTATGGTCCACTGCCAGGGAAGAGCTGAAAAACATTTCCTGGGCGTACAATGTGAGAAGGATGGTGTGCTTCAAAAAAGCACTGCCCAGAGATGCACACAATTACTTGTTGCAGTGATTATGGCTTGCAATGTACTGCCAAAGAATGTCAGCCTGGGAAGGCATCCAATAAGAAAAATGTCCCAACTTTCACAGCATGCTTTTCAAAGGAGGGGCAAACCTACACATAAAAGAGCCTGCTCTTGAAGAGGGCCAATTTCAGCAAGAACAACCAAGCTTTGAACTATACTGGAGTGTTGCGCTTTAATAACTGCCCAGCCATCTCAATTCATCCAAGCAGCCTTTAATCAGTCAGCTTAAAAGACTAAATGTTTTAAATGCACCAGACCTCATAATTTTGCCCATTTCAACAAGAGTCTCAAGAAATTACTTACATCTCGGTCCACAGTAGTGGCAAAAGCAATGGCTTCCTTCTGAGTACAATTGACAGCTTTTTGAAGAGTATAAATAACCTGTTCGTACGTGTGAACTTCATCATTAAAAAGCATGCAGTAGTAAGTATCACTCTTCTCACTGTAAAGACAATACTTGCATTTAGTATTCATAACAATGTAGACGAATCAAGGAATTTTCTTCGACATCATTTGACTAGAGAGGCTCCAAAAGTAACCAAATCTGGAGCTCTCATGAATGTTTGACAACCTTACAGTAAAATGCACAGACTTTCAAAACTCTCTGAACTGCATCACTATTTTTATTGGCTTTTTAGGATGTACAACCATAAACCCTGATTTATCAGATGTCATTTAAAACCTTTATTCTGAAGCTGAATGTTTATAATAAGACAAGGATGCTTTATAACGCCCCTTCAATTCCAGAATTCACTCTTATCACTGAAAATCTTGACATGATCAGAGATTTGGGATTTGGATTAGAATCGCTAAGCAGCTTTAACATTCCACCTTGGTTTAAATGTAACATGGAACCATGATCTAATTAAACGAACTATGGTTAGTGGATCATCCAAATACAGGGCACACCACTTACAATGGTTAGTTTAGGTACCTCAAACCAGAATCAGAAGGTGGCTTAACTATGGTTTCACATTACATATGAATGCAGAATTCTGGCTTAATCTTGGTTTGTTTGCTTCCTTCTGCTTCCCTCCTTGCAAGACATCTCTGTAGTTACGAGCAGTCAAAAATTCTCTTGCCTTTCAGCGCCTCTCACTAGCAGATATTTTTGCTCCTAGTATGATAGGTAAAAACTGGGCCTGAGCACAGACCAAAATTTGAGGATTCCCTACGCTTGTAGAGCCACCAGCCAATGACAAAGCAGCTGGCGACTCTTCAAGGCTTCCTTGGTTGAGGCACCACAATGCAGGCCAGGATAACAGCTGCATCAGTACAAGGAAGGTGGAAGAAAGCATTAATGTGCTGAAGCCAGGACTGAAAACGAACTAAAGGGGGGGAGAGAGAGAGATGTCAACCTAGAACAAACCAGGAAACCAAAGAGGTTGAAAAAAAGAAAAATATGTATTTGGAAATATCAAGGACAATTCCAAAAGGGCCAAAATTATATTAAATCACAAAATATTTAATGAAATCGTAAATATTAAAAACTGTTCATCAAAATTCATCAACTTTGATTATTTTATGTATGTATATATTCAGATTTCTAAACTGCTCTCAATCCTCAGACAAACTGGGTTCAGGGCAGGTTACATATATAGGTACCTTCCTCCAACGTAAAACACTTATTAGTAAAATTACACAAATACACATGGGGCTATCACACACTTACAAGCATCTTTTCTATGACCAGGTATTTATAAATCACGTAAAATACATGTACACCAAATGGGTTTCGGCTGCAAAGCCTTCCACAGTGGTTTAAATATGTACAATAAACACCATACAATGTTTTTGTTAAAATTACAACATGCCTGACCAAAGCACTGAACATCCTAAAAAAGATAAAGAAGAAGAATTGGTTTTTATATGCTGACTTTCTCTACCACTTAAGGAAGAATCAAACCAGCTTACTATCACCTTCCCTTCCCCACAACAGACACCCTGTGAGGTAGGTAGGGCTGAGAGAGCTGTGACTAGCCCAAGGTCACCCAGCTGGCTTCGTGTGTAGGAGTGGGGAAACAAATCTAGTTCACCAGACTAGTGTCCTCCGCTCATGTGGAGGAGTGCGGAATCAAACCCGGTTCTCCAGATCAGAGTCCATTATTCCAAACCACCGCTCTTAACCACTACACCACACTGGCTCCCTTGTATATATACAAGGGAAAACAAAACAATATGGTTTAGATTACTGTGTGAGTACTTTAATACATTTAAAAGCAAAATATAATTTTTAAGGTTATTAACTAAATATATTTGAATTACACCCATCAGATGTAAAAACTTTTACATGGACTGGGTATCTCTCTTCGTTATAATTAATTAGGACCACCGGAGATAACTTTCCAGATGGTGGTAGTTAGTTGACCATTGGTTCTCGTAGGTTATCCGGGCTGTGTAACCATGGTCTTGGTATTTTCTTTCCTGACGTTTCGCCAGCAGCTGTGGCCGGCATCTTCAGAGGAGTAACACTGAAGGACAGTGTCTCTTCAGTGTTACTCCTCTGAAGATGCGGGCCACAGCTGCTGGCGAAACATCAGGAAAGAAAATACCAAGACCACGGTTACACAGCCCGGATAACTTACGAGAACCAATGAACTCTGACCGTGAAAGCCTTCGACAATATTTAGTTGACCATGTTGTAACTTTAACAAAAACATTGATGGTGTGTACTGTACAAATTTAAACCACCGAGGAAGGCCTTGCAGCCAAAACACATTTGGTGTCATGTTATTAGTAACTATACTTGGTCATAGGAAAGATGCTTGTAACTGTGCGATATCCCCATGAGTATAAGTGCAATTTTACTAGAAAGCTTTTTTACACTAGGGGAAGGTACCTATATATGTAACCAAAGTTGATGGATTTTGTTGCATCGATTTTTATATTTACAATTTGATTAAAGATTTTGTGATTTAATATACTTTTAGCCCTTTTGGAATTGATCTTGATATTTCTATATACAAGATTTTTCTTCTTTTTTTCAACCTCTTCGGTTACCGGAAACCTTACCAAGACAAACAAGACTGAATGACCATTTGCAGACAAATCCTGGTTTCATAAACTAACCACAGCTAAAATAAGCATCGGCTTAATGTTACATCTGAGTCAAGCCTAAATTGAGCCTCATCTGCATGGTGCGAGAAATAATCTGACTCAGAGATGTTGACAATGAACAAGATAAAGGACTGTTGCTTGACATAGTATATACCAAGCTTTGAGTCTGGAGCAGTACTTCCAAAATGAATTCAAACATGTCTTGAAAAGAGATGGATTGACTCTAAAGGAAGCCATGGCCCTCAATTTGCAAGATCTGAGCAAGGCTGTTAAGGATAGGATGTTTTGGAGTACATTGATTCATAGGGTCGCCATGAGTCGGAAGTGATTTGACGGCACTTAATACACACACATGCCTTGAAAATCCAGAAACACTTAATGATCATGATAGACCTGTTCAAAATTATATGGCATTAGCAACTTGCCCAAACAGAGCTACAGCAGGATTTTTTAGTTGACAAAAAGGGGGAAATAGTACCTCTTTCAGTGTACAAAGTTAGCTATAGCACAAATCCCACTTTCAGCAAAACAGCTGAACAAAAGAAAGCCAACATATCGATTTAGAATACCATTCCTTTTATCATTAAGGAGATCCATTGCAACTTAAGGGAAGCTAGTTACAGAAGAGTAAGCTCAACATTAAGTACTAGTCAAGTCAATTAAGATGGAACTGAGGCACAACAAACTTTCTTTGGATTGCACCCAGTGTATGAATAAGGATGCAATTAATACCTTGAACCTGAACATTTGTTCCAGTCTTGAAAGCTCAAACGTAACAATTTTACTTACACAGTCTCTAAACCTGGTGGCAGCTCATTTTCCTTTTCCCATGTTAGTATATCTACAGCATATTGGAACATGATAGCAAAAATATTATAAACCTTTGCTATCATATCTTCTGACAAGTGAACAAGAGGATCCTAAAATAAAACAGAAGGAAAATTAATCAGAGACAGCATGTTTATAACTTTTTCCTAGTTCAGGATGCAGAAAAAGAGCACATTCGTTTAATTACGGGAGTTGATATCCTTAAATACTATTTTTACTCTGGACAGTGTTGTTTTAAGCTGTCAACACTCTGTTTTTGGGCTCAGCTTTTTAATGCTGGATTTTAGTTAATACCTTTTAATGTTTTTGTTTTTTAAAAAATCCTGTAAGCCACCTCAAACAGGTTCCTGGAGAAGCAGCAAACACATTTTCTAAACAAATACACACTACTCTTGGGGTGTTGGTGAGGTTTCTCTCCATTAAAGCTCCCAAAATGACGAACAAAATCTGCAAATAAAATACAGTCCGCTGAATTAGCAGCCCGAGACGGTCCCACTCACTACAGAAGGAACCTTTGCCCACACAGTACGAAGTGATATTATATGGCACAGGTAGGCCTACAATTAGGCAGATTTCAAGAATAAAATCTGAGCTTCACTCCTTTTTCTTGCTCAGCAGCAGCACATCGTCATTTTGAAAGACTGTACATTGTTACCTCTTCTTCTGTGGTCTCTGAAGTGTTATGTTCATGTTTTTGGCAGTAAGGACCTTCCTTCCAAGCTTCAGTATCACCACAGTCACAAAAACCTCCTCCACCAGATGTTGTCATCTGAAGTATTATTTAAAAGAACAATAAACTCTGCTTGTTGAATAAAAACTTGAACAACTGAGAAGACAGAAATATTTCCAAACACTGCTGGCCAATTTAAGACTTTCATGGTAAAAAAACCTACAAGGTATTTCACAAGTACACAGTATATTTCAATTCCTTATGTGTGGCATTTCAATCGACCCTATGAAACAGCAGAGACGGGGTAGGACACTGTTGAGCATTTATAATATCAGTGTTCAGAGCTGAGACAAAAAAATGCTCCTTGCTTTTAGGAGGCAAGTCAGATGCAACCTTCTACCTTACTTTATATAAAATGCCACAGAAACTGTTCCAGCTCAAGCCTCTGCTTGTGCCGCAACACCTACAAAAGGTGGTGATGGATCAGTTTCCCAGCAGCAAAACATATCAGAGTCAGACAGACACCTGAGTCTGGGTAACCTACAGAAATGATACATTACAATGACTTTGTGTAGAACGTAAAAGAATATCTTAAATTTATCCTATGGGTCTTGCAAGTCAAACCTAAGCAGTTACCCCTTTTATAGAATAATAGAGTTGGAAGGGAACACCAGGGTCATCTAGTCCAACCCCCTGCACAATGCAGGAAATTCACAACTACCTCCCCCCAAAACCCTTAGTGACCCCTACTCCATGCCCAGAAGATGGCCAAGATGCCCTCCCTCTCATGACTTCAGTGAACTTTAAAAAGTATAGCTCTGTGTAGGATTGCGCTGTCAGTCACGTATTTATCTAGACTAGTTCTAATTTTAGGTTAGATTAAAGGAAATGCTGACCAAGTGGCATTTTGATTTCCAATTACACTGAACTATATAATTAAGTAAAAAAATTATTGGATATTCTCAGCTTTTAGCACATCACTTGTTTAGGCTCTACTAGAAATATCTGATGACCCTAAAGATAGTTTTCATACTTAAATTACAGTGCTAAGTGACTTGTGAGAATACGACAGATGGTGGCCTAACTGGTAGATAAGTTCATTTATTGCATACTACCACATTCAATTAAAAACCGCTACCTATGCTATGTCATTTAAGCTTATGATCTGCAAAGTAAAACTCCTAGTTAGTAAAAATTCCAACATTTAATTTTGATCAAAGTAATACTGCCTGTGAAAACACCCAGGACTGCCTAGGCAAGGGGGAGCATCTCCTACCTGTCACTGCATTGCTCTTTCTACTGAGAGAGTGAGAGGAAAGGAAAAGATGAAAGAATAGGGCTACGGTAAAATCCCCTACTGTTTGATTCATAATAACAACAACAAGAATTCAATTTTAGGTTGCCCTTTCCCGACCAGGTCGGGCTCAGAGAGGCTTACAACATTATACAATTTTAAAACCAGTACAATATATAATCTAAAACTAAATGTCAATTAAAATCAACAGTGCCCTTAACTCGTAAACAGCAACACTATTCCACCCATATAGCAAAATAACAATAATGAACATTTTCAGCAGTTGAAGAAAAGGGGGGGGGGAAGAGATTGGAGGCCAGCAGAATAGAAACTGTTGCTGCCCTCAACTGTATGCCCAGTGGAACAACTCAGTCTTACAAGCCCTGCAGAATTGATTCAATAAATAAATTGGATACTGAAACAAAGTTGTCACTAAAAACAAATACGTATTTTAGCAATTTTACTAACCCTGTACCGATGCTCTCTATGAATACTTCCCAGAAAACACTCCATGCATAACACACATGTTGGGTCAACTGCACAATCTCTGAGGGGGAGAAGAGAAGAAACAATAAACACATAACCAACCTTTTAAGACAAAGCCTACAATGGCCAAAAATACAACACATAGAATATGGCCAACAAACCTCCTGAAGCCCATTCCACAGCCACTGAATGAGAAATTCGTGGTTAAGGGAATGGACTATAGCTCATAGGAAGAGCCTCTGCTTTGTATGCAGAGGGTCCCAGGTTCAATCCCCGGTGTCTCCAGTTAAAAAAAGATCAGATAGTAGGTGATGTGAAAGACCTCAGCTTGAGACCCTGGAGAGCTGCTGCAAGTTTGAGTAGACAATACAACTTTGATGGACTGATGGTCTGATTCAGTATAATGCAGCTTTGTATATGTTTATGTATGTTCAAGTCAAGCTTCTACCCGAAGACCTAACTTGGAACTAATGTTTATAAGCTACAGATAATATCACTAAAACAAAACAGAAAGTCTTTCGTGATCAAGGGGATAAGCAGTCTTCCTGAACTGGTTAACATGCTGGCAAATATGGAAGCTCCACATGCATAGATGGTTGAAGACCTGTCTTTCGGAGCTAACTTTTTGGAGTTCTTTGAGAAAGTGAACAAGCATGTCGATGACAGTAACAGGACAGAAATTATATACTTGGACTTTCAAACGGCTTTTGGCAAGGTACCTCGCCAAAGAGTAAGCTTACCAGTCCTAGGGTAAAAGGACAGGTCCTCTTATGGATTAAAAATTGCTTAAACAGGAAGCAAAGAATAAGAATAAATGGACAGTTCTTACAGTGGAGGGAAATAAGCAATGGGGTCCTACAAAGATCAGAATTGGACCCAGTGCAATTTAATTTGTTCACAAATGATCTGGAACTGGGGATGAGCTAAACTGGCAGATGACACAAAATTATTCCGGATGGTGAAAACCAAGGATGACTGTGAAATGCTCCAGGAAAAGCTCCACAAACTGCACATGTCAACGATGTTCAAATGTGTAAGATGACTGCCATTGCTATATGCCAATGGGATCTGAACTTGTTGAGACTGAGATGAAAAGAGACCTTGGGGTCGTACTAGATAGCTCAATGAAAATGACAACCCAGAGTGCCGCAGCAGTGAAAAAGGTGAACTCCACAGTGGAAATTACTAGGAAGGGGACTGAAAATATGAAAACCAATATTATAATGTCCCTTTATAGATCTATGGTGCGCCTGATTTGGAATGCTGTGTACAGTTCTGGTCACCATATCTCAAACGTGCTGTAAAGGTGCTCTCCCTGGTGAGGCAGGACGGAAACTGAGCCAGTGGGTGGAGTCCCACCCAGGAGAAAAGAAGTAAGACTTAGTCCTGCCTCCCCAAGCATGCAATGGGAATGAGCTTTCAAGATGCCCTTCCCTCAGAGCGAGAATAGACATTACAGAACTGGAAAAAGTACAGAAGAGAGCAACCAAGATGATTAAGGGGTTGGAGCACCTCTCCTATGATGTTTTAATGTTGAGAAATTGTTATTTTATATTGTTGCGAGCTGCTGAGCCCAGTTTATGCTGTGACCGGGCAGGATAGAAGTCAAATTAAAAAAATGAGGGAAGGCTAAAAAATCTGGGATTTTCATTTTTAAGAAGAGACAACTAAGGAGGGACATGATAGAGGCTTATAAAATTATTTATTTGTTTTGATTTATACCCCACCTTTTCCCGGCAAATTATGTATGAGGTAGAGAGAAGTGGCAGAGAGACTTTTATTTCCATCTCCCAAAATTCTACAATTTGAGGGCATAAAATGAAGTTGATGAGCAATAGATTCAGGACACAATGAGTGATTAAAACATGGAATTAGCTTCCAGTGGGTGTAGTGATGACCACGGGCACAGACAACTTTAAAAGAAGCTTAGACAGATTCATGGAAGACAGATCTATTAGTGGCTACTAGCCATGGGGACTAAAGGGAACCTCTGCATTTAGAGGCAATAAACTTCCAAATACCAGCGCCAGGAAGCAACACTGGGGAAGGCCTCAGTCTTTATGCCCTGTTGCAGGCCTTCTGTGAGAGACAGGATGCTGGACTAGAAGGACACCTGGTCTGAGTCAGCAGGGCTCTTCTTACATCTTGGATGAATACGTTGTATTTCTGAAATATTTCCACCCTATAGGTATACAAGCTATACAAAATAATTCCCTAAGATGTCTACCATTAAAGTGTTCACATGAATTACACTCCAATCCATCAGTGTGCTTACACAGCAAGGGGACAGAGCTGGGGACAGAGTTAGCACTAATGTGGTGTACCATCTGCTAGGATGGAGGCATGGTTTTCCCCACTGAAGTTTCACAGCATCCAAATGCCTAATTCTACAAGAGGCTCCCAGAGCACATCAGGTCCTAGGAACTCCCAGTAAGACAACAAATATTAAAATATATTTTAGAACAGATTTTAGAAGCACTGGGTAATGCTTTCTCAAATAAAAAAGGTAAACCGGGTACGCTTCAATTTCTTTTCCAGCAAAACTGGCTTGCAAATAAGAAAGAGAGCAAGAAAAGTATATTTGTTGAAATAAGAACTTGAGTCCTGGTTGTAACACAGCATAAAAGACTGCTAAGAGCCCTACACTCCAAGAACAGGGAATGTTAAATTAATTTAAGAGTCTTTTCCATTTCCCCCTTTTTTAAGGGTTATATTAACAAAAATGCAATTATATTAGCAATTAGTCTCTTCTCCACCTCACAGATCACTTTAAACAGAAAAAACAGAAAAGTTCCAACAACATTTTAAAAAATCATAGCTATTCAGTTGATTGTATGGCTTCAAATATCCATGAAGCTACTTTATACTGGGTCAGACTATTGGTCTGTCAAGGACAGTATTGTCACAGACACCCACTTTAATGGTAGGGAATTTTAAACAAAGTAGGCCTGAGTATTTGCATTTTAATTCTTTTTTTCTGTTTCAGCATGGTTCTCACTATCCCAACCTTAACTGCAGATGATTTATGAATCAATGGCTTCATGCCCAGAATAAATCAAAGAACAGGTACAACACAATTTGAAACAAGTATTCTTTGCGCAAGTGTCATTTTATGCTCAGAGGTATCTTACATCATGCCTTCAGAGCAAGCGGAATTAGATGATTTAATGCAGTCATGTGATGTTCACATAACTGGGTCTATATAAGGTAGCCATACCCATCACCTGAATCTCTCAGATCTGGTTTGCAGTGAGCCCATCGTCTTCTTTTCAGAAAATGTTTTTGTAAAAACCTTAGAAATGGTATCTTCTCTTTTAAATTTGAGATAGGACATGCACGCTTTTCATTTTTAATTTTCACTGACATATGCTAGTGATTAGACTGATCTTAAATATATTTAAAGATAACATTGAATCACTCTGGAAAAAAGATAACATTGAGTTATTGGGGTTAGGATACAAGGTTTTTACTTGACACCTGGAATAAACTTCTGACCTCTCTTGAGTCAGAGGGCAAATTACCTGTCAGATACAGATTGTTAGAGAGAATAATCATTTCAGTAGAGCCTTGTGGTTTAGTGGGCAATGTGTTACTTTGAAACAATCAGAGAAACACTTAGTTTCCATACGTCTGTTTTAAAATTAATATTTTTCCTTAGGAGTAGAATTCTATAACAGTACTGTTGACTCTGACAGAAGCTTTCCAGGTTTCAGAGGTCTGTAACATCACCTAATACCTGATCCTTTTTTTTAACTGGAGATGCTAGGGGTTGAACCTCGGAACTTCACCAGGCAAAGCAGGTGCTCTGTCACTGAGTCACAGCCCTACCCAATATAGTTCAAATCATTCAACATTAAGGGACCTCAAAGTTTAAGAGAAACATTTAAGAGTTAAAGAAAAATCTAGTTACCTGCAAGAGTATGTAGGCTCTCCAACTTTAAAAACCCGGCCACAAAGATGTGAAGGTTTGTTTGATTGTTCAAGTTTCTGAAACCCAAATGTAGGATCTTCACCACATAGGTACCATTCCATTGGACCTAACAGAACATGTTGTGCAAGCATGTCTTCTCTTTGTGGGGCTGGGTTAGGACCCCTGCAGTAAATTTTAGGAACATAATGGGCTAGATGTGTGTATATTTCTTTGGGAAGGTCAGAAGTTTGCAGCCATTTCTTAAAGGAAAAAAAGGAAAATACATGAATACCAAATTAAAAGTTTCATAGCTATTTCACATATCTTTTAAAAGCATCACAGCGGTGAACATATTTTCCTATACACCAGGTTAAAAAAAAAACTACAAGAGGTGTTGCACAGAAAACACAGGTCCAAGGCCAGCTGTTTATGCATAGCTAGTTATGCAGTTCTCTGAACTTAAGTTGTTCCAAAATTGGCAGACTTTCAAAAAGCGTTCAGAAGGCAGATACAACTCTCACTCACACATAGAAAAATGCATAATCCTTGTTTGAATATAAGGGGCTGTCCTCTTGGATATAAGGTGCTGTCCTCAATTAACTTGCCCTGGCAAGAACCAGAGAATCAAAAGGATTTACTACTTTGAACATTTTCTTCAACAGAATTCTGCTGACACATTCAAGGCTGCCCCCCCCAAAAAAGGGGGGGATAACCAAACCACACCTATTGTTTCAGCTTGGGTGAAGGGATGACTTCAGAGTTTTTTAAAAGATAACCAAAAGGCACAGCTTGAAAAGCTCTTAAGAGTCTCTTTTCTTTTAAAACTACATTTACAAATAAAGAATGCCCAAATGGGTTGTCAAAGCTTGTCAGGAATGAAAGTGTATAAGCCTCAGTTCGCATGGCCCCAAATAACCCAGCTGTCATGTTTGGTGTTTTTGTAGAATGTACACAATTACAGGGAAAGTTGAAGAGTAGTGCACAGCTGTGAGCTAGCATGTAACAAGAAATGAGAGGGGACAAGGGGATTCAAGTGACAAAAGTGAGACTGATAGCTACTTTTCCAAGGAGGGGTTCATTATTACCACCACTAAACACAATAGTATGCTTCAAACTTAGAACCACAGAACCACAGAGTTGGAAGAGACCATCAGGGTCATCTAGTCCAACCCCCTGCACAATGCAGGAAATTCACAACTACCTCCTCCCCCCCAACACACACACACACACCAGTGATCCCTACACCATGCCCAGAAGATGGGAAAAACCCCTCCAGGATCCCTGGCCAATCTAGCCTGGAGGAAAATTGCTTCCTGACCCCATGGGCATGTAAGAAAGGGCCATGAGAGCCAAACACTGATGCAACCCTTCCTGCTCTCCCTCTCATGATCTGCCTAAGTTCACAGAATCAGCATGGCTATCTAGCCTCTGCTTAAAAACCTCCAAAGAAGGAGGTTTTTTTATCCAAGTTCAGTACACTTTGATCAGGTTCTGTGGCAATGAGAAAACCTAGTAAGTCCATCATTGAATCGCTGCTGTATCTTCCACAAAAATCAGTTGTTTTCCAGCACTTTGGGAGAGCTATTCAGATTTAACCAAATTGTGAGAATTTATTATACATCCTGCCCCTTACTCTGCAAAGTTTGACTCTTCAACCAACACAGCAGCATTTTTTTTCTAAAAGCTGCAGAACATTTTCAAGCAATCTCACCAGCAGAAGAAACTGAATTACCACTTAAATGATGCAGCTTAATTGCAGTGTTTCACAGACGTTTCCTTTATTGTACCTCAGTGCAAAACATTAACTTTTAATTCTGCCAATACTGAAGAGTTTTCTGATAGAGTTTTTCTGAAGCAACTCTCCTTTTCCTGCTCACTTTCTGATGCCTCAAAGCTATGGTAATTGATCTACTAAATCTAGCATTCATTTATCTTTGGTCAGCAGGAGACTGGGGATTTTTCCATTTGGCAGTGAGCAAAGACTGCTGAGAGGAAAACTAAGGCACATTTGTTTTATTTTTTCCCCAGTTACTTTCAAAAGATGAAGATGGGGGAGAGGTACCATGCAAAGTTCCTGAGAGGAAAACTAAGGCACATTTGTTTTATTTTCCCCCCAGTTACTTTCAAAAGATGAAGATGGGGGAGAGATACCATGCAAAGTTCCTCCTTAGTTTCCTTTAAAGGAACATGTGTACCAAATCCTAAATAGTACACTAAAAAAGGAAACATTTAACAAATTATTTGGGTTTTTATGGCATCCGCTGCTGAAAAAAATCTAGCCTGCAAGCACTAGTATCGTTCATATGCCTCAAAACTGGGAACACTGCTACAACACATCTAAGAAGAGGTTAAATTTATCCCGGTAGAACTCATGGCTTTTCCCCAAGGATCCTGGAAATCATAACTTTGTAAAAGTACTAAGAATCCTCTGCCGGACACTCATAGCTTCCCTCATGGTATTGCTGATGTCAAGGGAGAAGGGCAGACCACAGAATAATGAGCTGGACCAAACTAGCCCCACCATGAAGAGAAGTCAGTTCCTCTCTTGCACATGGTAAAGGGGACAGTATTTTTGTGATTTCCCCATCATCTTTGCCATACCCCACATCATTCCCAAGTTTTAGGGGCATAAGGAACTGCAGAAGGGGAAGGGAGAAGTTTTATTCCATTAACTCTGCTCCACTTGCAGATTGTTAGATTCAACCGATTACTCCTTGTGAATTTGTTTTTCAATCTAAGCACTTAAAAATCTTTACTGTGCTATGCCCAGTGTGTGAAGAAAGAATGTGTTTTAGTCACATCTGTAAATTTTTCTTTCAAAATGTAATCAGTAATCCCCTGTCTTGCATATCTATAGTATAGTATTTTTTTTAACCAATCATGCTAACTGTTATTTTCTGATGCAAATACTGCATACATTACAACGAAAAATTATGTTATTTCCAGGTTTTATTGTAAGCACAATACATCTCCTGTACATTTAACCAAAATACTAGCTGAACAGAATGTGTCTAAGAAGCTATGGAACTTTTTGAATAAGCCAATCATGCTACATTTGCAATAAAATCAGAAAACAACCATGAAAATTAATATCAGGCTATTTGGTGACTGCATAAAAATATCTTAATTCTATACTACAAACTGCAATTTATTTTGGCCTGATTGCTGCCACAAAATAAAAAGCCTATTATAATAAGAAACTAACTATCCTGATTGTTCATTGTAAGACAACCAAAAATTTCTAGTTTTCATATCTGTACTTATATGAAAGCTGGTTAATTTCTAATAGCCTTTCTTTGCTGCATAGTGAATTATCATGTTCTCATAAAAACGAATCCCTTTTGTAACACACAAAACTATCTTCTTCAGTTACTAAAACAGGATAGCTACACATATGAGGAAAGGACTAAGTTTTATATGTTTGCCAATCACATCATCACACCTTGTATTTAACACACTCGAGTTAATTTCTTTCAGGAAAGGTTTCAAACCCTTTAGGCCTCCAACCTTGCAAATAACTGAACATTTCAAAACCGCCCACATAAAATGACTACGCATATGGATGATCAGGAACCCCAGATATAACCAAGCACATACCAATCTGAAATGCATATTATAGTATATTAAAACAGAATTCTGGTCATACCCTGTACCAACATCATGACTATTATTATTAACAAAAGTTCATCCCATTTTTCTGCCCTTAAGGGGGCTGCCAAGTTGGCTAGCATTTTAAAGCATACATGATACAACTACATTAAAAAAACACTGAAATCAACCCCTGCCCAAACATAAATCATTAAAACAATTTTAATAAGAGTTAAAATACATACAAAACATGCAAACATTGGTTATGAAGGAGAACCATGTTAGAACACCACATACTGCTTCTGACTTCTGATTTTATCTTGGGGAAAAAAGGATACTGATTTTAAATGCTCCGTAAAACCTACAGTCAGCCTATAAATCGATACATTCTTGAACCTTGCAGAGAAAGCAAAATTTTTTTACTGCCCCATGCTTGTATCACATGAATACCTGAGTGGTGTGTCAAGCAACCTATCTGAATGGTAGGAATCATCTGCCTGGAGGTGATGAACAGTTACATGCAAATAAGATCTAGTCCACACTGCTAATAAACGCTGCCTCCTAGAACAGGTCATAGGAACAAATGGTAGTCCCATAACCAACTTCATAACCATAAAAGAGAACTCAGAGGTTAGATTAAGAGGCAACTAGAAAAATATTCCCAAAAGGAACAAAAGTGGTACACTTGAGCAACCTGGCACAAGATTGCTGAACCATAAATTCAGTGGAAACAAAAGCAATGTTTACATAAAGATACAGCAGCCTGTAATTGAGAGATTCAAAGGGAGCCTGGCATTTCTGCTGAAATCTTAAGAGCAAGGCCATCAAATAAGGGGGGGGGGGAAGATCCTGGAAAGAATATTGTAAGTGCACAATGTCTGTAATGCAAATAATTTAGTTACAAAGTTTGCTAACCAAGTCCCTTAACAATTTATAAACAACAACAACAACACACAAACTGTACCACTTAGAAAGGCCAAATTCTAGCAGACTTGAGGATTACACAGAAAGCAAAAAGATGTTTACAGTCACTCTGGTCGATGCAGCCAGCCAGTGCATTCCTGAAATGTGTCCCGACTAGCCAGTCACTATTACAAGCCTTCCAGCTCAAAGGCAGCACGTAATTAACCCTGTTGCAAAAGGTGTTTCGCTAAATCACCTCTTGCCCTCCTGATCACGTCCACCGTGTCAACTTGCCAAGGCGAACAAAACAGCTTTCCTGACAGTCCCACGTTGGTTCGAGAAGAACGGCTGTGCTCCTCTGCAGCAGCAGCAGCAGGACCAAACAAAGCACGCACACGCCTACAAGCCCGGGCCCCTTGGAGACTCGTTATTGCATTGCGGCTTGGCCTCTGGCGCGCCACGGCCTCCTCCATCAGATGAAGCGGGCAGAGCGCTGACTCCTACCTCCTTCCCCCGAGGAACACACCACCGTCACCCTCACAAAAGGATTCTGGCACTCTACCAAACGGTGACCTGCCTTTCCCTTCAGCACAAAGGCAAGTTCTCTCCTCCAGCTCCACGCGACCTAAACCAACAGCTCCCATCGGTTTGCTTCGCCAGCCCTGGCTCTCGGGCGTCCCCTGAGCCCATGCCTCGCCAGCGCCTCTTGGTCGCCTGGCCCCTGACCTACTTCTGCCACCGTCCGCGCGACCTCGCAGCGCCCCACCGGCGACCCCCGGGCGCCCCTCTCCTTGCGGCCCCCATCCCCGAGCGTCCCCGCGGCTCCGCTCCTCTCCCTGACGACAGCCCAACTCCCGGGGGCACCTCTCCTACGCGCCCGCCTGCTTGCCTCCCGCCAGGCCCGGCCCGTCCCGCCGCTCCTTCGACCTCCGCCCTTCGCTTCAGCCCCGTCTCTGACACCCTGCCCGCCTCTTCTTTTCAGCCCCGGCTTTCGCTCCCCCCTCCGCGCCCCTCGCCTGCGCCCAGCGCCGTCCGCGGCCCTTGGCGAAACGGCGAGCCTCACCAGGGCGGTCTCCTCCGCGGAACATTCCAGCAAACTCCCGTCAATGCCCTGGACCTCCGTCTCCAAGTCCGACGCCATCTTCCTTCCTTCCTCCCCCTCCTCCGTCGCCAAGTAAATGACACCCGGAACCGGACCCAGCCGGCCTCTCTAGCAAGAGACCCGGCTTCCGCTTGGCGGCCCGCCCTCCAACCCCGCCTCCGCTCAATCGGCCCCGGCCTTGGGTGACCGCCCTCGATCCTCCTCCCCCTCCAGCTGAGGATTGCGCGAGGCATAATGGGAGTTGTAGTCTTTTTGGCTGAGAAGGGCTGACGCGAAGGACTCTGCGCCCTTCAATGAAATGACGCGCCATTCCCCCCCCCCCCACAATCCCCTTCCCTGCTAGTTCAGGCCTGGGCATAATGCGTTTCAAAGAGTAACCTTGATACAGTGAGTTTATTGGTCCTGTATCTATCAGGAGTGCAATGAAGGCAACAGCCCACAAATAAAATAAGAGGTTTCTGGCCTAGGGATGCCAACTCCAGGTTAGGAAATTCCTGGACATCATGCCATAGTATCCAAAGCAGCCGTTTTCTCCAGGAAAACTGATCTTTGTCATCTGGCAATTAGTTGTAATTCTGAGATCTCCTGACCTAGCTCTGGGCTGCGAAATATCTGGAGGTTTTTGGGGTGGAGCCTGAGGAGGGCAGGGTTTGGGGAGGGGAGGGACTTCGACGCCATCGAGTCCAATTGCCAAAGTGGCCATTTTCACTATCAGCTGGAGATCAGTTGTAATAGCAGGAGATCTCCAGCTATTACCTGGAGGTTGGCAACCTTAAAGGTGCACAGCTGTCTGCTCATCTGGGCCCAAGGAACTGCTGCAGCACAACTGTGTGACAGCTATAGATTGTTGAGGTTTAAGGAAAGGGAAACAGGAAAATATATATCTAATCCCTTCACTCAACAATCATGTGCGGCTCTGTTGGGTGTGGTGAAAAGATTTCACAATCTTTTATCCCTGTGAGATTCTTGACAGGGCCTTAATGAAACCATCTGCATTGCACAGTGCTTTTTTTAAAATGTAGGCATCTTAACCTGCCCGGATAAAACAGCTTCTGACAACATAGCATAACTTAACTACTATCCCTTCTTTCCATACCCAGTCAGAAACACAAATGAGAACAAATGGTCACAGATCTGACATTAAAAATGGAGGAACATTTCAGTCTCCCAGGGCATTCGGTTGTTGAACTTAGTGACAATTTAAAAACAACAACAACAACACTGTGGGGGAGGGGAACTGCAGCATGAAACTGCTAAATTATAATTTATTAGCAAATTAGATTATACTGAATTCAGATTAAGACAAGATTAGGTTATCTTTCCCATTTTTTAAAAAAAGCTAATGATTGTGATTGTGAATGGCTCTCTCTGATCTTACCTTTCCTCTAGCTGGTTCTGCATAAACAAGTGCTACCCTTTGTATTTTTAGGCCTTTCGGCCCCATTGTTTAATTTCTTTTTGTACACAAACAGGAATGGCTAGCAAAATGCAGTGACAGGATGAAATCACTGGGAAATCCCCACCCCCCTGCCAGTCTCTCCTTCTGCCCCATAACATCACTTCTGGGGAAAACCTGGAGGTGAGTCAGGAAACACCACAAACTCTATCGTTTTACCATAGAGTTTCCAGTTATTCCTAGAGCTACCCAATGTCACTTCTGGGTTTTCCCGGACGTGACATCATGGTACAGATGATGCAGCTCCCCCCATGTCTCTGCCCCTAAAGCTCCCACTGGCCTGGTAACCTTACCACAAACAGCTTTACTTACCATAAACAACTTTACTACTCGCCTAAATCACATAGACCTATGTTTGTGTCCTAAAAGAAGATGAGGATCAACTGCTGTAAAGCATCTAAACAGATATTTTCATAGGTAACCAAGCAAAGGGATATTTTCAAGTCTGTCCTAAGAAGCTTGGTAGCCAAGTATGAATGGTTTGAATACACACGAACACATTATGTTGCCTTTTATTCAGACCGTTGCTCAAAATGTAATGCCTGTAAAACTAGGGAGCTTCATTGGGAAGGGACATGGGTGGGGCATGTCATCTGCACCACAACATCACTTCCAGGAAACCCCAGAAGTGACAGTGGGAGGTTCTAGGAATCGGGGGAAACTATGGTAAAGCTACCTGGCATCACTTCTGGGTTTTCCCCAGAACTGACTTTGTGGTACAGATTTTCTCGATTAAAAAACCAAAAAACTTCTACCACTGCTCGGAGCAATGACAGGTAATAAGGGCTGCTGGTGGGAGGCCTCCCACCACAGCAGGATGACTGGCACCCCTAGTCTAACAAGGTCAGTAATGCATCATCTGAATGGCAGCAGTTCTTCAGTAACGGGGATTGCAAGGCAGCAAACCCTTTCCCCTTACCTCATAATGCTCTGATGCTTACAATATTATTCTCTAAACCCCACACCGGTATCAGAAGAACTGAGGTAAGTAGGGACAGAAATGCTTTAAAAAATGGAACACCATGAAGTAAAGGAAAAGGATGTCAGTAAAAAACAGAACCACCCCATCTCTTTTACTTGAATAATGGGACATGTAAATAAATACTTGTGTATCTCCTATAAAGTCTAATTTGACACTCATTCTTTCCCACCAAAATCAACCAGATTTACAAGTGCCTATCTATAGGTGGATTGTGCCCACGTATTTAATTTGTCCATAGAAACAACCTGTGATTTTTTAAAGACAGTTTTTGTAGTAATATTTTTTTTCCCTTGAGTATTGTGCCAAAGGAAGGATGACGTATATTTGGCACTTCATCCTGTAGGGAGCAGCAGTGTACAAACATTTACAACATGTGTACTGAGTTTAAGAGAAACACTGCTTGATTGAAGTTACTTGCACATACATTTTAAGGACTAAGCAAGTCCAATTTATATTGACTTCTTAGTTTTTTATAGTGACAAGAAAGATGGAATCTGGCAAAAGGTTTACTTGCCGTATCAGAGAAGACTTAACAACATGTCATTCAGTGCAGCTATTTAGAAGTAAATCCTGCTAGAATCAACAGGGCTTATCAATGGGTAAATATATTTAGGAGCAGGATACAAGTATGAACAGACGTTGAAAAAGCCACCTCATCAGTATTGATGCCTGTGGGACACCGGTGTAACTAGTCAATATCCTATGCTCTCCCAGCTGGGATATGATAGAATTAAAAACAAAACAAAACCCCCTGCCAAGTCTAAGGAACTGAGAGCACAGCAACAGCACTGGACATCTCTCAGACTCCGACATTGGTCTGCAATCTGGGCCTGTCTCCTTCTCCAGAGTTCTTTTAGTAGGGCTTGCCCTGGGAGAAGAACCTCAGAAAACAGCACATTCTTCCCACTCCTGTCAGTAACTTCTCCTTTGTTGCTTCAGGTGAGATCTAGCCCTTCCTCCTTGGTTCTCCCAGGATGCACCTTTTAAAAGGCTGCCTGGGGGTGGGACAACTCCGGCCCTTGGGGGTTGGCTGCTGGCTGACCCTGGTGTCTGGTGTAGTGGTGAGCTAGGAAGCTGCTCCTGTGGCATCACATTGGTAGGGTTGCCAGGTCCCTCTTTGCCACAGGCGGGAGGTTTTTTGGGCGGAGCCTGAGGGCGGGGTTTGGAGAGGGGAGGGGCTTCAATGCCATAGAGCCCAATTGCCAAAGCGGCCATTTTCTCCAGGGGAACTGATCTCTATCGGCTGGAGATCAGTTGTAATAGCAGGAGATGTCCAGCTAGTACCTGGAGTTTGGCAACCCTACGCATTGGGCTTCTGCGGTCCTCCCTGGATTATTCCCTTGGCACAATGTGGAGTCCTCTGTCTCCTTGGAGGCAAGTGCAGGGGGGGGGAGGAGATCTGACCCTGAACAAGGTCATAGCATAGCCTACAACCAATCACAGAGTGGCATGATGATGATACCCAAGATATTTAAGGGCTAGGACCCACGTTAGCATGTGTTTGAGTTGTGTCAAGCATTTGTGAGTCGACTTGTGTCACATATAGCTAGTATCATTAAGTATCTTAATTCCTATTTACCCAATTTCTCCCTGCAATCCAAAAATCAAGTTATTTTAGGGATTTATTATTGATTTATTATTTTATTAACAAGATTTTTACCCCACCTTTCTGCCCCCATAGGGTCACCAAAGTGGTGAACAAATTAAAACATATAAATGGGGTTGCCGGTCTCCAGGTGGTAGCTGGAGATTTTCCGCTATTACAACTGATCTCCAGGAGACAGAGCTTAGTTCACCTGGAGAAAATGGCCGCTTTGGAAGGCGAACTCTATGGTGGCATACCCCATTGAAGCTCCTCCCCAAAACATGCCCTCCTCAGACTCCACACCCAAGATCTCCAGGTATTTCCCAACCCAGAGCTGGCAACCCTACACATAAATTAAAGTCTCATCTTAAAAGCTATTAAAACCAACACAAATACATCATTTAAAAAGTATAAAAAGAACAGTTAGAAGCAGGGATTACTGAGGGAATGCCAAGCTAAACAAAAAAGTCTTCAACTGCTGGCAAAAGATGGCAACAGAAGGGGACAGGTGAATTTGCTGCCATTACTGAGAAGGCCTTCTCCTGAGTTGCCACCCACCTAACCTAAGAAGGTAAGAGCACCTGAAGCAGGGCCTCCAAAGAATACTGCAATGGTCAGATAGGTTCATAAAGGAACAGGTATGTTGGTTCCAAACCATACAGGCCTTTAAATGTCAGCGCTAGCACCTTGAATTCTGCCTGGAAACAAGCTGGGAGCCAGTGTAGATAGAACAAGGCTGGTGTGATATTATTGCTAAGACACACTCCAGTCAACATCCCAGCTGCAGCATTCTGCACCAATTGAAGTTTATGAAGACCTTTCAAGGGCAGCCCTGTGTATAGTGCTTTGCAGTAATCTAGATGTAACCAGGACATGTAGCACAGTGGCCAGATCGTTTCTGACCAGGAAAGGCTGCAGCTGGTTAAGAGGCACTCCTGGCCACAGCTGCCACCCGCTTATCCAGCAGTAGGCCTGAGTCCAAGACCACCCCCAGACTACAGAACTGTTCCGTCAAGGGGCGTGCAACCCCATTTCATTTCATTTTCATTAATCTGATTTCTATCTCACCCCTCCCAAGCTTTCAAGTCAGGCTTGGGGCGGCTTACAACATATTCCACAATTAAATATAAGTTACAATTAAAATTCTCCAGCACCATAAAATCTCTATTGGCGCCCTTAAAACTATCACAGTGGTGGGTTTCCCCAGAGGGGAAGGAATAAATGGAAGGGAAGGAAACAAACATTCTCAATAAACGATAGAGATAGGAAATAGGTGATACCTTAAATCCTGGATCAGACTTTCCACTCACCAGGAGCACTTCTGTCTTGTCAGGATTAAGATTCAGTTTATTAGCTTGCATCCACTCCAAAACTGCCTCCAAGCACCAGTTCAGGGTGTCTACTGCCTCCTAGAGCTGAATGTCATCCACACATTGGTGACAACCCCGTCCAAATCTCCAGATGACCTCACCCAGCAGTTAAATGTAGTTGTCAAAAAGACAAGCGGACAAGATGAAACACTGTGGGACCCCACAGGCCAGAGGCCAAGGGGCTGAGTAGCAGTCCCCCAGAACCACCTTCTGAAACCTACCCTCCAGGTAGGACTGGAACCACAGCAGAAAGGTGCCTGCCAATCCCAGCCCAGAAAGGCAATCCAGAAGGATACCATGATTGATGGTATCAAAATCTGCTGAGAGGTCCAGGAGGATTAACAGAGTCACACTCCCTCTGTCCATCTCCCAGCGCAGGTCTTCCACCAGGCGAGCAAGGCAGCTGCAGTCCCAAAACCAGGCCGGAAAGGAATTTGGTGTCCGTTTCTAATCAAATCCAATTTGATCGAAGAGAAATTCAAAGAGAGGAGAGGGGTGGGAAGGGAGGTTCTGCAAAATGTCAGAATTTCACTCCGTAGACGTTCAGAGTCAGGCAGTGACTTCCCAAACCTTCCTAACCTCCTGCTGGGGTGTGGTGTGTAACAGAAAGCAAGTGCTATGGCTAAAATTTCAAAAGGGTACATTGATTTCTCTACAAAGAGAAACCAAAGAAAAGCCCCTCTTTTAAAAAAGAAAACAAGTGGAATTAATGGCTGTATCTAAAAAAGTGAATTTTGGGAAAATAAACTCCCCTCCCTCTAACAACACTAAGCGTACCATGTATTTTGGCCCTCAGTTTTCTAGGAACAGCAGTAGGCACTCTCTGCTTCAGTGGAAGTGAACACAGTTGGCTTCCCCCATTCAAAAGGATGATGTTCATACTACCCGCAGTCCCCTAGTGTCTAGATCACCACAGAGAACTAGCTAGAAAGCATAATGTTAAGTAGCCAGAGTTCAATAACTCAGCCCTAGGGACCCCTTTTCATTCTATTTTCCAAAACAAAGCTTCTCACTACAGAAAATGAGAGACTCTATTCTGCATTCATAGACAGTAGCCAAACCAATGGAGGTTTTAAGTTATGTAGTGGTCCTAGTAATCTTTTTCTATCAGCAGCTCTGAATTTTTTTCCAGGCCCTTCTCATCTCTGTTTATCCAGCTTCTGTCTAGAAGCTACTAACTGATAAAGACTTTTCATGTTGTTTCTGACAAAATTCCCTTCTAGTCAAGGGTGAAATTGGTTAGCACTTGGGTCAGGGACTTTTGAGGGTGATACTATAGAACTAGCTATACTCTGGGTCCTGACCTTGTAGGTCATGTACAGACAATAAATACTTAAACTTGTTTTTTAAAGTGTAGCTAATGACGTTCTCACTTTTTTTGAGGATGCTAGAAGACAGGGGTTACCATGGGGCATGTGCAACTTGCTGCACACTTCAAAAGGAGTGGTCTGGTGCATGATCGGTGCCAACAAGTGAGGAGAAGAGAGTCTGGGGATAATTCAAATCAAAATCGGGGTCCCTGGGTTGCTAAAATCTAGGAATTACTGGTGCAGATATACTTCAGCAACCTCCAGTTAATACCTTCCCTACAACCCAGTGCTTGAGTCCAAAGTCGAAGAGAGAGAATTGAGAACAATAGTACTATGTCACAAAATACATGTAATACTATAGCTTCTCATGACCAAATTGTGGGCCATACACAGAACAAATCTTTTGAAAGGAAATGTATGTCTATATGTAGACATGCTAACTGGGGTTTTTCTTGATCCCTTGGATGTGGAAACCAAAACTGTAGAAATGGCAGCCAGGGCCTCTTGGTATTTAGAAAAAATGTTTCCTCCTAAAAATGCTTTATATAGGGTCTTTGGGACTGGTCACAGTCTATATTTTTATTTCCCCACACAATAAGCCTTAGCTGGATATGGTAGGAATGTGTGCGCTTCAGGTTAACATAAGAAGAGGCATGCAAAGGTTTGTTTTATGCCAAAGTGATACTGTACTATAATGAAACAATGGTGGGTGAACAGAACGGTGATGTAAATTGCATATGCTGTATTGCAGCAAGTGCAGAATCATTTTCTACAATAGTCTCAATTTATGGACAACTTTGAATTGTTAACAGCCTGTTTTTCTCGGCTCATTTTGTCCTCGGTTCTCAAGGGAAATTCTGAAAGATTGTTAGACTGCAATGAATCCTTCAAAATGGGGATGGGAATATGCTGAGTTTTCAGAATAAGCTGTACAACCTATACCCATGCATATATACTTTGAGGTGAATGGGCCTTACACAGAGACTGCAATCCCATGCACTCTTAGAAATAAGTACCACTTAATGCAGTGGTACTGACATTTGAGGGAACATGCATATTTACAGATTGCAGAAAGCCTATGCAAATGTACATGGAAAAAAACGGGACTTAAACTGTGGGCTGCATGTGTACCTAAGCATGCTTTATGGAAGTAAGGTCCATCGATAGCAGCAGAGCATGCTTCCAAACTATGGGCATGAATCAACCAATGGTATATGCCAGTGATGGCGAACCTTTTAGAGACCGAGTGCCCAAACTGCAACCCAAAACCCACTTATTTATCGCCAAGTGCCAATACGGCAATTTAACCTGAATTCTGAGGTTTTAGTTTAGAAAAAACTACTCATACATTCACATATTTTGCGTTAAAAGAAAAACACAATAACAGAGCTTTCAATGATGCAAACTTTTACCTTTCAATAAAAAGTTGTTTGTATTTGGCATGCATCTCTCCAGGACTCGTCCTATGCTCAGCCACCGGACATTATTGCTAGGGTTGCCAGGTCTCCAGCCACCACCTGGAGGTTGGCAGCCCTAGTAGAGGAAGGGAAGGGGGAGGGATGGAGAAAGGAAGGAACCGAGAAAGGAAAGAGATTGAAGGAACTGGGGAAGGAAGGAAGGAAGGAAGGAAGAAAGAAAGGGGGAGGGATGGAGAAAGGAAGGAAGGAAGGAAGGAAGGAAGGAAGGAAGGAAGGAAGGAAGGAACTGGGAAAGGAAAGAGAAGGAAGGAACTGGGGAAGAAAGGAAGGAAGGAAGGAAGGAAGGAAGGAAGGAAGGAAGGAAAGAAAGAAAGAAAGAAAGAAAGAAAGAAAGAAAGAAAGAAAGAAAGAAAGAAAGAAAGAAAGAAAGAAAGAAAGAAAGAAAGAAAGAAACAGTCCTGGGTCGGGCCTCAAGCCCCACCCAGGACTTGCTCTAGGGCACACATCCGAAGTTCTCCCCCCCTTACCGGTAGCTCTGGGGAGGCGGGGAGGCGATGGTGCGGGACGGCGGAGACGTTGGGCCCCGGCGCAGTGGCATCGGGTGCCTCCCAGCTGGCTGTCAGGGGCGGCGAGAGAGAGGGCGAGCGCGCCAACACTTGCGACCCCGCCAGCCTGCGGGCGACCTTAGGGGCTGGGGAGGGAGAAGGCAGAGGCCACGCAGCCACTCCCGAGCCAGAGGACTTGAGGGTGGCTCCGGCTACCCCACAAGCTTACTGCAGGAGTCATGGATGAGCGGGAGAGGGGGAGGACGGCGGGAGACGGCAGCCCTTTCTCTGGCGGATATGCGGCTGTTGAGGGGCCGCCTGGCCCTCCGCAATCGCCCTGAGAAGGAGGAGGCGGCGGGCGAAAACGGCAGGGGGAGAGGCACCTGAGGAGGAGGTCGATGGCGGCGGCAGCCTGGAGCTGGACCTTTGGGAGCCGCTGAGGGGGACGAGGAGGAGGAAGGCGGCGAGGAGGAGCTGCTGCTGGAGCCTGGAGGAGGAGGCCCGGCCTCGTTGCTGCTGGCCTCCCCGCCACCTATCAGCTGTTGCGGGGCAAGGGGGGAAGAGGAAGAAGCCAGCCGCGTTCATGTGAGGTAGGAAGCTGACACGCCCATGCACGACGCATGGTGTGGGGGGGGGAGCTCAGCTGAGAGAGGGAGAGGCACAGACGACCCGGGAGGCCTTTTGGAGCCCACCTGCACGTGCCGGCAGAGAGGGCTCCGCGTGCCGGAAGTGGCACGCGTGCCATAGGTTCGCCAACATGGGTATATGCTATCCTTCTGCACCCAATGAACATCAGTTTCCAACAACAAATGGATGGTTAGCAGTGTTCAGTTTGCTCATTGACTAGAGCATGAGCTGGTAGCCTGGCACTGCCCCTTCTCTCAGCTGCCTTCTGCTTAATTGGGGGGGGTTGTCTCAAAATGACTGGAATAGACCCACAATTTAAGAAAATAATTAGAGAAAGCATTTTGCTGGTAGGAGGAAGAGAAAATGGCAGAGCACACCAAAAGCCATGAAATACTGCCAGTGTTACATGCCAAGCATAAATGTGTCCTTATTAATCCAGAAATGAATTTGTACAACTGCTCTATGACAGATAATCTATCTCACCATCTTTTCTATATAGAATAATTTTATGTGTTTTAGTAAGGCAGTCAAGTATTTCAAAGTAGTCACTAAAGTCTGCAAATATTGGCTTGGTTCAGACGTAAAGAGAAACCATTGTTTATTTTAAGGATGGCTAGTTTGTAAAACCAGAATTTGGCTTGCAGATGATCAATCAACTCCTAAATTTGCCTTGACAAAGGATGGTTGCATCACCTTTGCTCTGGCTAGGTAGCTCTGCAACGGGAAGTAAGCTAGGGTATTGACAGAGAAAAAGCCAGAATTAAACTAGGACTGCATTTCTATGTCATGTGAAACCATTTAAGATTACATGTAGTTCATAAACCAGTTTCAAAACCTATCAAACCATAGTTTGTAGAGGGGCACACATTCAGACAATATTTCTGGCATCTTAAAGCCTAGCAGATTTATTGAAACAAACTTCTGTGCGCTAGAGTCCACCATTAGATGCATGAAATGGCCTTGCACTCAGGAGTACTGTGTACAGTTCTGGTCACCACACCTAAAAAAAAGATATTGCAGAGCTTGAGAAGGTGCAGAAAAGAGCAACCGAAATGATCAGGGGGCTAAAGCAACTGCCCTATGAGGAGTGGTTAAAATGCTTTGGGCTGTTTAGCTTAGAAAGTAGGCGGTTAAGGGGAGATATGATAGAGGTCTATATAATTATGCATGGTATAGAGACTGGACAGGGAGAAGCTTTTCTCACTCTCTCATAATACTAGAATGCAGGGTCATCTGCTGAAGCTGGAGGGTGAAAGATTCAAAACAGATAAAAGGAAGTCTTTCTTCACACAGTGCATAGTTACATTGTGGAACTCCCTGTCCCAGGATGTGGTGATGGCTGCCAAATTGGAAAGCTTTAAGAAGGGAGTGGACATGTTCATGAAGGAGAGGGCTATTCATGACTACTAGTACAAACGGATACTAGTCTTGATGCATACCTATTCTCTCCAGGATCAGATGAGCATGCCTATTATATTAGGTTCTTTGGAACACAGGAAGGACAATGTTGCTGCAATTGTCTTGTTTGTGGGCTTCCTGGAGGCACCCGGTTGGGCCACTGGGTGAACAGACTGCTGGACTTGATGGACCTTGGTCTGATCCAGCATAGCCTTTCTTGTGTTCTTATGTGTGACATATACACACAGAGGGGAAAATATGAATAGTGGGATAAAAGATTATGAAGGCAAGAATTATAGTTTGTGGCATTTCACATTTCTATAAAAAATTTAAAAGTATACAAGAAAAGCACAGTGACTATGAGCAGCAGTAACAACTGGGGATAATCTACCTAAAACAAAAGCCATGTCATATCTTTTCGTAATACCAACTAAAATAACAAAACACAACATACAAGCTTTCAGGTTCTCCAGAATTCAACAGGCCAGATGTTTAAAAACAAGAAGGGGGCTATCAAACCTCCCTCCCCTGAAAAACAGTCCACTTAAGTATGTTTCCTTCCACAGAGGAATGGGCTTGCATGGTTTCTCATTGCTGGTACAGCTAATAAATAGGGTTGCCAGGTCCCTCTGCGCCACCAGCGGGAGGTTTTGGGGGCAGAACCTGAGGAGGGTGGGGTTTGGGGAGGGGAGAGTCCAATTGCCAAAGCAGCCATTTTCTCCAGGTGAACTGATCTTTATCAGCTGGAGATCAGTTGTAATAGCAGGAAATCTCCAGCTACTACCTGGAGGTTGGCAACTCTACAGATAAATCACAGTGGCAATAGTGCTTCCACTTCACAGTTTCCCTGCCCCAGTCACCTAGCAGTGGCCACCCCCCCCCCTCCAAGGCCACCAGAGTTTTGCAGTTTTTTAAAAAAACAAATTGGCTCTGGAATATTGTTACACTGATATAATGTTATACCAATTTATGTACCAGGTTCTCTGAATTCCCAGCTCTCATTTTAAAAAATGGAGTCTCCAGCCCCCTCCATTGTGAAGTTATTATTTTCCTCTTCTTACATCTCTGCAACAGAATATGTAGACTTCTTTTTTAATGAAAGCTGGGAATTTAAAAGAACCTGGTACGTATACTGATATAACATTATAGCAATATAACAATATTCTCTCTGTGTTTGTGTGCACGTGCCATCAAGTCACAGCTGACTTATGGCAATCCCATAGGGTTTTCAAGGGAAGAGACGTTCAGAGATAGCATGCCATTGCCTTCCTCTGCATGGGTTGAGAGAGTTCAGAGAGAACTGTGACTGGCCTAAGGTCACCCAGCAGCCTTCATGTGGAGGAGTGGGGAATTGAACCCAGTTCTCCAGATTAGAGTTTGCCACTCTTAACTACTACACTACACTTCTAGTGCAATTTAAAAACAAAAATTAAAAGCCCTTGGAGGAAGGGGGAGGAAGTGGTCCGTGTGGAGAGTTAGGGAAAAAGACTGCCATGTGGGCAGCAAACACCAAATTTTTCCACCCACACAAGTAACATCCAGGCTTTACTGAGATCTTTCCCAAAACTTTAGCAAACCAAGGTTGAGAAAGATTGTAGAAAAGCTGGGAAAACCCCAGGAGGTACAGAAGTGCACCTCAATGCTGCAGGGAATCAAGGAAAAAATCCCGCTTCCGAAAAGCATTACAGACAATCTGGATAGAAATGACCTACATAAAGCAATTTAACATCTGTAGTGGCAAAATCAGTAAGTCCACAACTCCAGTCCATTTAGTGACAGACCCATTAAAATGGATGAAACAACACTCTGACAGTATGTTGGAGGGGTTCTCTGTGACAATAGACTAACAGTTAAGATCATAAGAAAAGCCCTGCTGGATCAGACCAAGGCCCATCAAGTCCAGCAGTCTGTTCACACAGTGGCCAACCAGGTGCCTCTAGGAAGCTCACAAACAAGACAACGGCAGCAGCATCCTCCTTGTGTACCACAGCACCTATTATAATAGGCATGCTCCTCTGATACTAGGTATACATCATGACTAGTATTCATTTTGACTAGCAGCCATGGATAGCCCACTCCTCCATGAACATGCCTACTCCCTTCTTAAAGCCTTCCAAGTTGGCAGCCATAACCACATTTTGGGGCAGGGAGTTCCACAATTTATTTATGTGTTGTGTGAAGAAAGACTTCCTTTTATCTGTTTTGAATCTCTCACCCTCCAGCTTCAGCAAATGACCCCGCGTTCTAGTATTGAGGGAGAAAAGCTTCTCCCTGTCCAGTCTCTCCATACCATGCATAATTTTATAGACCTCTGTCACATCTCCCCTTAACCATCTTCAAAAATATATTGAAATCTACATCCGTAAAGAAATACTATACCCTGTTTGTACAATTGCTTCCCTTGTGGGATGAAACTGCGAAGAATTTCATCAGGGCTGGTGCTCATTACATGCACACTGGAGCTTCTCACCAAATCTCTCTCCCTCCCCCTTACTATATCTTTGTGTTACTCTCTCTCAAACTATAGAAACTGATGACCTTGATCCTCCGTTATCTCAGGGCACATGGAGCTTGAAGCACAATGGAAAAATTATGTCACTTTTTCTATTTTTTTTGCTGGTGAACTTTCACACAGAAATATGAGTAAGGTACATTTTTACAAATGAATGTTTTGAAACTGTGTGATAACATTCTGCCTGAAAATACTGTTATGGGATAAAACTGTTAGTACTGCTGAACTATAAGAACTATAAAAACAATCCTAAAAAGGTGTACTCAAAATCCTTCTAAGGCCATGTTGGCGAACCTATGGCACGCGTGCCACTTCCGGCACGCGGAGCCCTCTCTGCCGGCACGTGCAGGTGGGCTCCAAAAGGCCTCCCGGGTCGTCTGTGCCTCTCCCTCTCTCAGCTGAGCTCCCCCCCCCACACCATGCGTCGTGCATGGGCGTGTCAGCTTCCTACCTCACATGAACGCGGCTGGCTTCTTCCTCTTCCCCCCTTGCCCCGCAACAGCTGATAGGTGGCGGGGAGGCCAGCAGCAACGAGGCCGGGCCTCCTCCTCCAGGCTCCAGCAGCAGCTCCTCCTCGCCGCCTTCCTCCTCCTCGTCCCCCTCAGCGGCTCCCAAAGGTCCAGCTCCAGGCTGCCGCCGCCATCGACCTCCTCCTCAGGTGCCTCTCCCCCTGCCGTTTTCGCCCGCCGCCTCCTCCTTCTCAGGGCGATTGCGGAGGGCCAGGCGGCCCCTCAACAGCCGCATATCCGCCAGAGAAAGGGCTGCCGTCTCCCGCCGTCCTCCCCCTCTCCCGCTCATCCATGACTCCTGCAGTAAGCTTGTGGGGTAGCCGGAGCCACCCTCAAGTCCTCTGGCTCGGGAGTGGCTGCGTGGCCTCTGCCTTCTCCCTCCCCAGCCCCTAAGGTCGCCCGCAGGCTGGCGGGGTCGCAAGTGTTGGCGCGCTCGCCCTCTCTCTCGCCGCCCCTGACAGCCAGCTGGGAGGCACCCGATGCCACTGCGCCGGGGCCCAACGTCTCCGCCGTCCCGCACCATCGCCTCCCCGCCTCCCCAGAGCTACCGGTAAGGGGGGGAGAACTTCGGATGTGTGCCCTAGAGCAAGTCCTGGGTGGGGCTTGAGGCCCGACCCAGGACTCTTTCTTTCTTTCTTTCTTTCTTTCTTTCTTTCTTTCTTTCTTTCTTTCTTTCTTTCTTTCTTCCTTCCTTCCTTCCTTCCTTTCTTCCCCAGTTCCTTCCTTCTCTTTCCTTTCCCAGTTCCTTCCTTCCTTCCTTCCTTCCTTCCTTCCTTCCTTCCTTTCTCCATCCCTCCCCCTTTCTTTCTTCCTTCCTTCCTTCCTTCCTTCCCCAGTTCCTTCAATCTCTTTCCTTTCTCGGTTCCTTCCTTTCTCCATCCCTCCCCCTTCCCTTCCTCTACTAGGGCTGCCAACCTCCAGGTGGTGGCTGGAGACCTGGCAACCCTAGCAATAATGTCCGGTGGCTGAGCATAGGACGAGTCCTGGAGAGATGCATGCCAAATACAAACAACTTTTTATTGAAAGGTAAAAGTTTGCATCATTGAAAGCTCTGTTATTGTGTTTTTCTTTTAACGCAAAATATGTGAATGTATGAGTAGTTTTTTCTAAACTAAAACCTCAGAATTCAGGTTAAATTGCCGTATTGGCACTTGGCGATAAATAAGTGGGTTTTGGGTTGCAGTTTGGGCACTCGGTCTCTAAAAGGTTCGCCATCACTGTTCTAAGGTGTATTCAATGGGGCTCTCTATCAGATAAGTGTTCTTAAGATTGCACTGTGTATATTTATTTAAAACGTTTTTATGCCACCTTTCCACCCAAGCAGGGTCCTCAAGGAAGCAAGCATAAAAAATTGAAACATTCAAACAATTAAAAATAGTTAAAATTATAAAATAATTCAATGTCACTTTGTGGAGGGTCTGTTATTCTCAGGAGTCAGGTCTGCTGGGAGCTTAGGGCGCCATCTTTTTATCTGTATTGTATGGGCCTAAATCTATTTTAATTGTTTCTGTTTTTAAATGTATATTTGACTTGTTACCTGCCCCGAGCCCCTCTGTAATGGTGGAGGGGTAGAATATAATTCTAAAATATAAATACATACATACATAAACAACATTGAAGAAGGGCCAGTATCATTATTGAGGGTATGCTAGAAGAAACAAAGTTTTCACCTGCTAGCGAAAAACACCAATAGAGGCCAACGAATCTCCCTGGGGAGGGAGTTCCAAAGTTTTGGTGCCATGACCAAGAAGGCCCTTTCTCAAGTTGCCACCCATCTAGCTTCAGATGATGGGGACAACTGAAGAAGATTGTATATCTTTTGTACCTTTTCCCCTGTGGAGCTGAATTCTGCCTTTCTCATTTGGAAGGAGAAGGGTTGGTTTTTATACCCCACTTTTCTCTACCTTTAAAGAATTTCAAGGCAGCTGAATCATTTTGTGGCTGGCATTGCCTCCATTTTATGGCAGCCATTTTGTTGCTGCACCCACCATTCAGTGTCAGAATTCCAAAGTTGCTCAAAAAGGTTGGGAACCCCTGGGGTAGATCAAATGCCCCATGGCAGGGGATGTTCACTAAGCCACACGGGATTTCAGAGATAAGGTAGAACACACTCTTACTATTCCATTACCCTACTTGATTTGGAAAGAAGGAAATTAAAGAAAAACTACTGCTTGTTTTTCTTGTATATGGTTATGGAATGAAGTCAGAGGTGTCCTGCACTATTTATCTTCTAGTCATTGTGGAATTACTATCCCACTCCATAGATCCTTCTCATATAGCAGCAACCTCTATACACATGATTCAAGTGCAAGAAAGGTTATTACCTTCATGGCCATATATCTAAAGGACCATTTATCTTCATATATCCCCATCTGCCAGCTACAACTGTTAGCCTGATAATGCTGGCGTGTTCCACCTGGCCTTGACAAAGGCCCGTGCTTTCTTGGTTGTGGCTTCCATTTTATGGAACAGGCTCCCCAGATGTGTGTGTCGGAGGGAAGCAGGTCTTCATCCTTGGAAACCTTTAGCAGGCGCTGTAAGGCTATCTTAGTTACCATAGCTTTTTACTGAGTGTGTTTATTTCATTTATACCCCACTTTTCTCCCTAATTAGAGGCCAAAGCAGTCTATATCACTCTCTCCTCCATTTTAAGTTGTAGGCATTTTATTAGGTTGGAGGGTGGGAAAGTGGCCTTTTATTGTTTGATATTTAATTATGGATTGTAGAGCGCCTTAAGCCACAAAGGAAGGGTGGAATATAAATGCTTTAATAAATAAAATAAAATAAAAACAATCTATACACATTAATTTATGAAACAGATGATTAGCATTTTGTTACAATTAGAGAGCCAGCGTGGTGTAGTGGTTAAGAGTGGTGGTTTGGAGCAGTGGATTCTGATCTGGAGAACTGGGTTTGATTCCCCACTCCTCTGTATGAGCAGTGGAGGCTAATCTGGTGACCTGGATTTGTTTCCCCACTCCTACGCAGGAAGCCAGTTGGGTGACCTTGAGCTAGTCACACTCTCTCAGCCCCACCTACCTCACAGGGAGGGGAAGGGAAGGTGATTGCAAGCCGGTTTGAGTCTCCCTTAAGTCGTAGAGAAATTCGGCTATAAAAACCAACTCTTCTTCTGCAATTAATTTTGGGTTATAAGATAGCGTAAGTTTGTGAGAGACACAGACCTCTAGCAGTTTGAAAAACATTGGTATATAACCAAGGATGTAAATGTGATTGTGAAAAGGGTGGTAGAAAGCCTCATTGGCTGCAGCCCCTCGAGTGACCAACCTAGGTTTTCCTGTGTGAAATAATAAGACATAAGGCCTTCAATGTGAAAAAAAAAAAACGGGTTCAGAACCACACTTAACACACCCAAAATATGAATGCAGTAAACGTGTCACTTAGTGGGTAAGGAGCCAGGACGGTCTGTGGTCCCTGGTCCTGTATACATGGCACACCCATGTCTCTTTTGAGTAATGTGTGAAATGGACTGAAGGTATGAATACCGCTTTGTGGCTTTGAGGAAACTATGCTCTCCAATTCACACATTACTAAATTCACATGGTGAACATATTGCTACAAGGACTTTCAACCATATTTGCCCTGAGAGCTCTGTGCTTGGGCCCAATTTGGAGGGGGTTTCAGCCTCATGCCAGCCCATTTTCCCAACATGAAATGGCCCCAAAAAGCCACTATTTGCCTCACTGGAGAAACGTGTGTGAGAAACTTACACGTACTGAAACCGACAAGTTCTTTCAGTAGGTCTGATAGCAGTTCCCAGGGCCACTCCAGATCAGGAAAATAGTGCTGTATGTGTGAGAGAGAAGCTTAAGACCCTTCTACCCATACACCACAGTCCCAATCTCAGTTGAACATGGGAAGCACAAAGCTCTCAGACCACATCTGTCAACAGTCCTTGTGTCTGCAACATGGGCTTTATAACGTGTTAAATGGTCCTTAGCCTAGCCTATCTCACAGGGCTGAAGGTATATTCAGCCTAAATGATGGGATATAAATGTAAAAAATAATGTTGTGTGTAAAAAGGCCATTCCCTAAACAGAATCCTGCTGCATCCTCTCCTTCAGAGACTCCAAAGAAGGCAACAAACTTCAGCTAGATCATTTCATCAATAATACAACACTAATATATCCTTCATATGTGTACCTCTCTTGAGTACTGTACTGCTGAATCTATAAACGGAGTCTATTGTACAGTACTGCATTTGAGGTATGTGAAATTCTGCCTGTGATGTTATGACTGAGGACACCTGCAAGTCATCACATGTAAGTCATCAAGCGAATCAATATAGTATGCAGATTGAAGCCAGACCTGCTACGATTACTCATGAGCTTACTGTACAGCAGTCCAAGAACATCTAATCACTGGTTAAGTGCTAATGGTTGTGTGTGTGTGTGTTAAGCACCATCAAGTCACTTTCGACTTATGGTGACCCTATGAATCAGTGATCTCCTAAACGTCCTATCGTTAACAGCCTTGCTCAGGTCTTGCAAACTGAGGTCCGTGGCTTCCTTGATTGAGTCAATCCATCACATGTTGGGTCTTCTTTTCCTGCTGCCTTCAACTTTTCTTAGAATTATTGCCTTGTCCAGTGACTCTTGTCTTCTCATGTGACCAAAATACAATAGCCTCAGTTTAGTCATTTTAGCTTCTAGGAATAGTTCAGGCTTGATTTGATTTTCAAGGTATGAGATGAGTACAAATGGTTTACCATCGTCTTCTTCTGCCACCAGAAGCGTCAGCACTGTTGTCTACAAAAGACCCTCCACCAGTGTCACCGTCCATTACTGCTGCTGGCCAATTGCTACCCTTCAAGGATTCCTCCATCCCCATTGGAACTGTCCATTCTCTTCGGCCGAGCTGGCCAGTTGATTCCCGAAGGCAGAGGATGCATCTTAGTTAAGTAACCCAGAGTTGACGGCTTTCCCCTCACCTATGTCTCATAGACCTCTGAGAAACTGAAAAAGGCCTACCCTTCCCCAGCCAGCTGATGATGGGGGGGGGGGGGAAGCTTCACCAGGCCTGCTGAAATGCTGCTTCAGCTTAGGTCATTGACGCATGGGCGATTTTGCTTTGGATTTGCCAGTCTCTGTATGCACATTTCTCAGAACTCTGCATGGGGGCTTACTGTTGAGTTTTGAGAATTTGGATGGAGAAAATGTGCATCTAGAGAGGGCAAATTCAAGGCAAAAAAAACAACAACCCTTGCATAAATAGCTTTAGAAAGGAACAGGAACCTTGCCAGGGTTTAAAAAACCAACCAACCCGGGCAACGTTAATTTGTGACAGCTTCTCCACCGTGGTCTGGTTCGGTTACCTGCGAATACCTTAACGGAAGACAAAAATGGAGAGGCGCCCGACTGCGACGCATACTGCAAGTTTCTTTTCTGAGAAGTGTTGGGCGGCAGAGGGAGGGCAGAGCCGGCGCGAGCGGGCTCCCCACGTCTGAGCGCCGCACCAATCAAAAGCCAGCTGGGGGCGCTCCCAGGAGGAGTCCCCCACCCACCTCCCCACGTTTTGCAGTCATGGCGTTGTGGGAGGAAGGAGAAAGCGCATCGAGTACACTAGCCCACACCCCATCCATATCCTCAAAACTCAACAATAAGCCGCCATGCAGAGTTTTGAGAATTCAGATGGGGAAAAGGTGCATCTAGAGAGTGGCAAATCCAATGCAGAACCTCCCATGGATAAATAAGGGCCATTTATGCACGGGAGGTTTTGCCTTGGACTCGCCGCTCTCCAGATGCACATTTCCCCCATCCAAATTCTCGAAACCCAACAATAAGCCCCCAGGCAGAGTTCTGAGAATCCGGACGGGGAAAATGTGCTGTCCGATCCTATGCATGTTTACTCGGAAGTAAGGCCCCGCTGTATTCTGTAGGGCTTACTTCCAGAGCGGCGTGCATAGGATCACAGCTAAAGGAGAAAATGTGCACCTCCTTCCACTCCTTTGGAAATGCAAAGCATTTTTGGAGGGGAGGGGGAATGCCGCTTATAGAGGTGCAAGCCTGCGACCCTCGCCCAGGATCCAGCCCCGCGGTCTATACAGCGGGGGTGACTTCCGAGTAAACATGCCTACGACCGGGCTATCGGGATTTTTCCCGGGTGGCCCTCCAGTGAAATCCGCCACCCACCCCACCTCCTTCGCAGAAACGCAAAGGTGCACCACCACCCCTCCTCCTCCTCCTCCCCGCAGCTCTCCGGAGTTGCACGGGAGAAAACGGCGCGCCGTGCACGCGGTCCCGTCCGCACGCCCCCAGCCGTTATCACCGGGGACATCTCCTCGCCCTTATGCGGCGGGGTCGCCGCCCCCCTTCCTTCCTTCCTTCCTTCCTTCCCCAGGACCAGTGGTTGCAAGGTGGCCCGGGGCCGCTGCCAGGTTGGAGCTCCATGCCAGGAGGGCTCCATGACCTGCGCTGAGTCGACAGCCCCGGGGAGGAGAGGCAGCTCGCGAGCGGGGGGCCGACTCGGCGGCTGCCCCGTGCAAAGAGATCTGCGGGCTTCGGGCTCTCCTGCTGCCGACACCTTACTTCCTGGTTTGCAAACTCAGGACCAGACCCTTCTCGGCGGAGGGATCCGATTTTCTTCTTTAGCCTCCTCCCCCTTTTTTTTTTTTGCTTCTGCTTCTCGCTCGCTCTGTCTCCACTCCCCCCCCCTCCCGGTTTTGCACGAAAATAATTTGACAGCGTTTTGCTGACGCTGGGATTTTGCAGCAGAGATCGAGGGGGGTCGAGCCCCCTTCCTGGGAGGCGTGCACAGGATTGCATGCGCAAGGTAAGTCCGGCTACCTTGAGCTTTCCCTGGCGTGGGCTGGAAAAGGGTGGAGGTTAGTTATTTCCACCCCTCCCCTTCGTCCCCCCCCCGTACAGTCTGTGAGGGGAGGGTACATTGCACGGGAGGGGGCTGTGACGAGGGGGGCGCATATATTTCCTGGCGGAGCGATATTTATTTACTGGACGAGTCGTACTGTATGCAAAATAGGACCCAGTAAATAGCAGCAGGGGCGATAAATTAAAATTGCAATTGCTCTGTCGGTGTAAAAAAAAGAAAGAAAAATCGCGCCCGCGCTGACCTGGGACCCTGCATGCACTTGTTGCAGACTTGGACCAGGTAGGCGAACGTTTACCAACTTCCATTCTTGCATGAGCTAAAAACCCAACTTTTTTTTTTTGAAGTTTTGCAGTTCACTCACTTTCGGTATGTAGGGCTGAGTAGGCGAGGCCCTCCCTGCCTCCTCCCTCTTGCTGCAAGATATCCCAGCAGGAAAAGACCCACGGGGTTGAGACTGGCAGTTGCACGCCCTACGCTGGGTGTTTGTTTAAGGTGCGAGGCCTGCGTGCTTCTTCAAATTTGAATCCAATGCAGGCGAACAGCCTTGAGCTGCAAGCTTGGGGGGGGGGGAGAAATACAACACGCGAGGGGGAGGGGTGATCTTGACATGCTCTGCCTATGTGCGTCTAGCTGAAAAGCCTGCGTGCGTTGTGGCAAGGTCCCATATGCGTGGATCTGACACTTGATAACACGCTGCCCTACCTGCTTGTAGTCGGTGGGAAATGAGAAAGCGAGGGATTTGCATCTCGGCCACTCCCTAAGCCCGTGCACCCATGCTTCCCCATGGCGTCTTCTTAGCGTTCGCCAAAGACGGAGACACTAAAAGTAAGATGGATGCACTTCTTTCAGAGATGAGTCAGACGCTTTTCAGCCACTGAAAACCAGGAAAATAATGCTACATATATATGTATAAGCCGGGTTCGGAGATGTAGACGCCAGTTTTGAAACCGTTGCTTGTTTTGAGAGACAGGAAAGTCTGGCTAAAGATGGTTTTGCAGGTTGCAAGCACAGAACCCCTATCTGCTTCTCCTTCTTTTAAATCCGCGGAGGCGTCACATGTTACAGTTAAAGAATTTAAAATTAGGGTGGCAACCCTGATTGAGTGATTGAATTTTTTTTTTGCTCAACTTTAAAAAAGTTGTTCCAGATTAATCAGGCACATTTTGTAAAGTTGTTTTTAATAACTGCACTTGCAAAAACAGTGGGTAGCTGGTGACATGCTATTCCACCTTTTCTAGCACATTGGAAGGAATGTTTCTTGCAAAATGGTGCTGACGGGCAGAGCAATCCACAAGCCATTTGTGCTGGCTAAACTGGCACTAACACCGGCTCAGGGCCAGGTACGCCAGCGCCAGGAAGCGGCGCAGCAGTGCCATACTCAAGCACTAGAGCCACAGTGGTGGCAGCATATCTCTGCCGCAAGGGCTTGTGCCACCACCAAAGAGGGCGGGGTGGGGCTGACTTTAGTCAGCTCCCTAAGCCCTTTTGCTCTGGGAATGTCCCCTTTTGCAGGCACGAACTTGCACCTGCAAAAATCGTGGTGTAGCCCCATGAAACTCAATGGAGCAATTTCACAGGGCTTGGGGGGAATTCATTTATTCCTACTTGGGGGGAATTTAGGAAATCCTACTGTGCTGTTGCAAGCCGCTCAAGAGGCAGAGCAGCTGCGTCATCCCTGGGAGATCCTTAACTACCCCCCCTTAGGATTGCGCTGGTAGTTAACGTCCATGCCTCATCTAAAAGAGCAGTGTGCTGTTTTCCTTCAATCTTGTTTTTATTCACATGCACATTTTAATTGAATCGGACTCACATGATTAAATCAACTAATGAATTCTTTAATCAGGTGACGTAGAGCCCTAGTTAAAATGGTGTGTTTGGGGTCAATCTGAAGGGTACTTTTCTGACAAGCATTGCCCATCGGATGCTGATAACTGAATGAATTCCAGAACGCTTCAAAGTCAACTGGGTGAGATTCATGTATCTGCCATTGGTCCGTTGAAAGACAAGCTTTCTTTTGACTGCTGTAAAGGGGCTTGATCATAGAAAAGGTGAAGCATAGTGGCTAAGAGTATGTCATGACAGTGTAGACGTCCCACTTGTATGTTGCCTTATCCATAAACTCACTAGGTGGTCTTCGACAAGCAACTATCTCTCAGACACCCATGTGCTACAATGGGGATGATAATGTTGGTCTGTTATGGGCCAAATCTAGAGGGGGGCTGGGGGGAGAGGTTGCCCTGGTGCGGGAAGAAAGGGGGCAGCGGCAGCAGAGACGGGGCAGTGCTGGCCATGGTGGCAGTCATTGGTTGGAGGCAGTGGTTTCCACCTGGCTGCTACAGAGAAGAGGCCACCAGGCACAGGCTTGCCACAGCAGTGCCTCCAACCACTCCACTTTCCACTTGTCCTTCAGCAGGGCCTGCCCGGCCGCCTCCCGCATCAGCACGCCCACCAGGCCGGTGGCAGAAACAAGCTGCCTGTGCACTTTGTGTACCAGCTTGGCCAGGTGCCGCTGAGCCTGCTAGGCCGGCAGGACATGAAGGCTAGTGGGCCACCAGCACTTGGCTCCAGCACACATAAGTGTGTCCCTCGGGCGCTCCTTCTCCCAGCGCCATGGTTGGATCTGTTTAATGGCAAAGCTGTAAAGATTGCTGAGATAATATCTGTAAAGTACTTTGTACCATCTAAAACAGTGGTTCCCAACCTTTTTTTGACCAGGGACCACTAGGACTTTTTTGTTCGGTGCAGGGACCCCAAGGTTCAAAATAAAAATTCCGAGAATTTGAAAATAAACTTTAATCATAACTGTTAGTTAAACATTAAACTTAGAATAATATTTGAATATATATTTTTATAATAGAGAACTTTTAATTGAAAATATTAATTTATTATGGGTTTATAACTTTGTTTCATGGACCTTAATTTAGTTCTTGCGGACCCCTGGGCGTCCACGGACCCCCGGTTGGGAACCAGTGATCTAAAATACTGTATGACTCTTAAGAAGAAATGAAAATAAGTTGCCCAAAGATGCACATCCAGATGAGTTCTGAATAGTTTTAGAGCTGGTACATGTATCACAGCCACAATGTGGAGGCCTCATATGCTGCTATGTGATGGCTCTTCATGTGGTTTGGGTGATTTTCCCCATACTGCAGACTTTATTGGGACTGATAGTACGTGGAAAGATACAAAGAACTCTATATGGTAGTTGTGTGCACTGCCCCTGAAGATGGCTGGCACCCAGCTTCTAGAGACTTCATACTATTGTGAAGTGCAAAATATGCGTATTTTTTCTCTGTCTCCCTCTGTGTGTGTACATGTGCACCAGGAAGTGGCCACGGTTGGCCCTGATCCTCATACATGGAATGTGTAGAGCCATAATAGAGACAGGATGAGAACTCCTTGTAGCAAAGTCGCTAGCAGGGTGAGTCAGGAAGTGTCTGGTTCAAATATCGCCTCAGTCATGAACTCAACTGTGTGGCCCTAGATAAGCTGCTGTCTTCAGCTTCTGTCCCACCCATGTACTGTGTGGGGATAATAATGCTTGAAAGGTTCTTAATAATCTTCCAGGTTCGTGATACTGAGTTAATGTATGTGAACACTCAAAAGGTTACAGTCCTATGGTTCACACAACACACAGTTTAATTGTGGAACTCCCTGCCCCAGGATGTAGTGATGGCTGCCAACTTGGAAGGCTTTAAGAGGGGAGTGGACATGTTCATGGAGGAGAGGGCTATCCATGGCTACTAGTCAAAATGGATACTACTCATGATGCGTACCTATTCTCTCCAGGACCAAAGGAGCATGCCTCTGATATTAGGAGCTGTGGAACACAGGCAGGATGGTGCTGCTGCAGTTGTCTTGTTTGGGGGGTTCCTCGAGGCACCTGGTTGGCCACTATATAAACAGACTGCTGGACTTGATGGACCTTGGTCTGATCTAGCATGGCCTTTCGTATGTTCTTATGTTTGCGTAATAAAGATGGTAGGACTTATTTTCAGCAAGCATGCACAGGATTGGGTTGTAAAGCACTAAATATTACCTTTAAGAGTGCATCTGCACATGTGCAGAGTGCAGTTTTTCACTTCTGAATACCAGTGAGGTGGATCCAGCCATTTTGCTCAGCAAACCTTGAAGCCTTCCTCTTAAGTGGATCCTTCAGAAGAGGAACTTAAGTTGGAGGAAGGCTAATCCACACCTCTGAGTTAGAGGAAAGAATTTCCAGGCCTGAGGGCCTGAGTTCCATGGACACTTGAGTTGAGGCACTTTTTAAAAAAATCGATCCTGCCACAAACTGTCTTAAATGTGCACATCTTTCTAATTTCTGAGGAGGGTTTAATGTAGGGAATAATTGTGTGAGAAGCGTCATTAGGCACATTTCAAGCTTCTCGGGATGCTTCGAAGGCCTGAAAGTTTGATATAGTCCCCATGTGGGGATGGGTAGTCATCTCTGGGGTTTAAAATTCATCAAACTGTTGTGTGATTTTAGTAATGTATCAGTCATCAGACACCTTTAACTTTTCCATGGATTAACATGTACAAATAAGCAATAGCATCTGTCCCGTTCTGTCTCATTCTACATCAGAAGTGTGGCTAGCTCATTCCTTTGTAATCTTGTGACATGTGCCTTCAGTGCAGCAAGTACTATATATTTGTTCCTTGTTTTGGAAAGCTGTTCATGTGCAAAATAGCTGTTTTAATGGAGAACTTTTGTACATTGCTTTTAATCGCCTGCTTCTGGGTCATTTATAACAAAAGTGTTATATAAATAAAGTAAAAATTGTAATGGTGTGCAGCTAAAAGGAATCTGTGTTGAATTTGCAGTGAGCTCCGCAACCATTTTTACATTTAAGGTAAAAAGAAACAGTGGGTTTGATTTGTGAGATACTGTATGTCTGACAAAATGAATTATGAACTTTTTTTAGTTCCACAGCTTATTTGTGCGGGTTTATTACGCTTGTATGTATTCGTGTGTGTGTGTGGGGGAGCTTCAAGCACATGATTGTGCAGCGGCTACAAAGATGGTCATGTATGGGATGGTGCTGTCTATAACATTAATCAATTTTGCATCCTTTACTATTATTTGAGCCCAGGGGAAGGGGATGTGTGCTATTTGCACATAATTAAAAATGGCAAATGAATGCCCACATAGTGACCTTGTCTGCTTCCTGGAAAACTTGCTTTAGTCAATTGGGTAGAATAATTCCATGATAATCACACATGAATACCACGCTCGTGCCTGTTCCTGCCCAAAAAACTGCAGGCATTATGGGGACTGTGAGGGGGAGATGGAAGTTGCAGTGAAGTTCTTTATGTTGCTTACATACTAGAATGACAAGGGACCTGCTGAAAACATTTCACCTGCATGGAGTGTATAGGCCTGTCAATAGGCCGTTGACTTCTGTGGGGGGGGGGGATATTTTCTCTGTTTTTTAGTGCATTCATTTTAAATGTATGCAGATATGGAACAGTGTCAATGCTCTGCATTGAGACTGAAAGTGGAGATCTGAAAGGCAAAAACCAGGGTACCCAACCAGTCGGGATTTCACAGGTACAGCCAGTATCTTTATCCTTTTGGTTGTTTACCAGTGTTAAGAGGATGTAAAGGAAGAGGAAAACTGTCAGGCCATTTATATGTCATGTATGCATGTACACCAAGGATTAGATCCTGCCAGCTTTATCTCACCTAATTCCCATCCCTACTACAGCCCTTGTCCCACATAGGTTTTGTCCATGCAGGTCACATGATCCCCAACTTACTTGTTTGTTTGTTTATTTGTTTTATTAGATTTTTTATCCTTCCCTTTCCCCGCAAAAGCAGGGCTCAGGGTGGTTCACAGCAGTAAAACCACATCATATAATAAATTCCATATTTTCCATACAATAAAATTCAGTATAAAATATATAAACGCCAACTTCCTGAAACTTAACTACAAATGACATTCTTAATACAAGTCCTCCCCATAAAATTAATTTTAACATAGATGTTCTTCAATAGTCGGGGTTCGAAACCGGACCCAGTTAAACCTGGATGTTAATAATGGTGGAGCAACTGGTGCAATTTGGTGGGAGACCAAAAGAAAAAAGGTGGAAGTAGAAGTAGGGTGAGATACAGGATTGGCCAGCCATTATATGCAAGCCATCCTGTCCTCAACCATAGGCCTGTCAGAACATCTCTGTCTTACAAGCCTTGCAAAACTGAGTGAGGTTTCACAGGACTCGGGTCTCTTTAGACAGAATTCTACCAGTTAAGGGCCACCACTAAAAAGGCTCTGGCCCTGGTTGAGAACAGCCAGATGATCTTTGGGCCAGGGTCACCAGGAGATCGTTTCCTGAAGAGCATAGAGCTCTCTGGGGGCTAGAAATGTATTAGAAAGGGCATTATCTAGAAATGCCCTTTTTGGTAGTCAAATAGGGCCCCCTTCTCAGATCTGTTTGGACTCAATCCTAAATCAGTAATCCAAAAACATCTCATTCCATTTATATTTAGAAGCTGGTTGAACATCTGACATTTTATTTTTTGCAAAGTAAATAATCTACCATTTATTGGGTTTTGTGGTTTTTGAGTTTTAGAGTGTTGTTCCTTTGGGGGAGTTTTATTTGTTAGTTGTTTTATATATGATGTAAGCTATTCTAAAGACTGTTATGGTGGGATTTATGTGTATATAGGTGTGTGTGTGTGTGTGTGTGTATTAAAAAAACATTGTATAAACAATGCACTTCATGCTCGTCAATTTTCATGCTAGTCAAGTAGAAGGTGGGTTTATGGTAGTCTATAAATATATAGACAGACTAACAGTAAAACGAAAGGCAGTTACAAGAATAGTTCTTCTGACTCTTAGCAGATATTCCATTTTGATTTACTTTATCAGATCTCTTTCTATAGAGCTGTGGAGGGAGTAACTTACCCTTGTGGTAGATACGTATAAAGAGTGAATGTGCTCTTTTGAGGGAAATGGATGTGGACTTGGTGGTCACTATGGTGGAAATGTTTTCATATACTGTTTATTGGTTTGTTCATTTATTTGTTTTTGGCCTTGGTGTATATAGCGTATGAACCAAAAGGCAAATGCTGAAATGAAAGTTACTCAGTTTAGCTGTGACAGTGTAGGCTACTTCTTTTCTCAGATTCAACCCCCCACCTCAGCTGGCAAATGATTTGCTGTATTGATTCAAATAAACTCATAAAATTTTACATATCCTAGCTTGGAAGGTAAGGCATTCCAAAGGTTGTTGTTAGGTAATGAGAAATTACCTCTTGGTAATGAGAAATTACTCCTCCAAATCCTGTTTGAGTTTTATTTTAGTAAAACAAGAGCATACTCGTAGCACTGAATTAGTGTTGGGTGGTGGTGGGGAATAGCTTCTTACTCATAAGTAATAGTTCATATTTTGAGTGTTGTTGGTAGAAATGAGGGCTTGGGCATTTGTGATGAATATGCAAAGCTGCCTTATACGATGTCAGACCATTGGTCTAACTTAGTATTATGTTCTGTCAGTGGCAAGAGCTCTCCAAGTCTTAGGGCTTAGTTACCGATCAGTTTAATTCCCTGTTTGTTACAGAAAACATACTTTTCTTTTGCAAGTTTAGCTTCGTAGGATTGCTTTATCAAGGAGGAGAATAAGGTGGAGAGAGAGGGAAACTGCAAACCTTCCTTCTCCTGCCATTTTCTTGCTGGAAAACGCCATCCCCCCACCAAGTTTTTTTTTTTTTTTTACTTCTCCTGAGAAAAACATACAGGTAACTTTATTTGTCCTCAGCCAGGATAAAAGCAGCTCAGAGGTGGTTTTTGGCTTCTCCAGAACTCTTGGTTTGGTTGGGTGTTAAAAAACAAAAGGGCGGGCAGTCATTTAGCACATGATCCCAACACTTCTTTATTAAAAGAATGCTTTGCTGATCCTGGGTAGAATGCTTTGCTGATTTCAGCGGGCCCAGGGTGTGGCCGGCATCAGGTTGCACTGCTGGCATGCTGGGAATAGGAAACAAACCAAAAAATGACAGCCATCCCATTGAAAACATAAAAACCAACACATGATTGAGCATCTTTCTGACCCCAAACACTGACATTCGGACCTAGTGTTTTTATTTTACTACCTTCATGATATGCTCTTGACCACAAAGTTTGTTACAGAGAGAACGAAGAATCAGAGGGGGAGATAAACCTTTCAATACTTAAATACTCCCACCACGATTCTATAAGTGCTCAGGGGCTTGAGCAGGCTAATCTTAGAATTTCCTTCTAGAGTTGCCCCCCAACAGCTCTTAGCATTTCAAGCCTTGCAGAGCACCCTTATGCCAATGAAGAGGTGTTCTTTTTTCTTCTTTCAGTTAATATATGAAGTCATATTTTTCTGCATACTTAGGAAATACCCCAAGTATGTACAACCCCCTATCTTGTCTATGGGTGGTCTAGTGTTCTGCTTTCCCAGTTGGCATGAACTGTGCCGGGGAACTGGGGAACTGTGTTGCTAGGTACAGTAAAAGAATAATGTTAGTGGTGGTTGTATGGTATATCAAATATACAAGCTAATTACATTGAATTCCCTAAGTTGTTGGTGCTGACTCGAACTTAAATGGCGTGGTCATACACAACCACATCCCACTGAATTTGAGGCCCGAGACGGAACAGTGAGCTTCCTGAATTGTGGCCATTCTGTTTGTTAAGGACTTTATTGGGGCCAGTGTCCATTTTGGTCTTCTTCCTGTCAGCAAAGCAGCTGGCTACGTTCTCTACCAATGTATCTTGCAAAACAATTTCCAAGTGTTTTGTGCTGGGCAGTGGAAAGCTGAGTGCATGGGAAGCCCCTATGTACATTTGAGCAGTGCTGGGATTGGGGTTGGATAGAATGGCAGGGTAGGCTTCCTGTAGGGTGAGTTTAGCAACAGTTCAGGCCATAACTGAGAAATCTATTAAAAGTGGGGCTGGAATAGGTAAGCTGATCAGAAGGCCAAATGAGTGGATGCAGGGGTTGACAGAGATGCCAGCAGGAAGGGAAGTGGTGCAAGAAAGCAGGAATGTGGAGCAAGAGGGTACATATGCAAGGGCAGAGCCTAACTGTTGGTCTAGCAAAGACCCAGGCCTGAACCCTGGGATATTTATAGCAAGGTGATATACAGGCATACCTCGTTTTATTGTGTTCGTTTTATTGCACTTCACAGATATTGTGTTTCCAAGCAAGTCTTTTGGTGCCGTTTTTCCAACAGCATGTGCTCGCGTTGTGTCTCTGTGTTACATTTTGGTACTTCTCACAATATATCAAACTTTTCCATTATTATTCAGGTACATTTTTTTAGACATAATGCTATTTAGACATAATGCACACTTAATAGACTATAGTGTAGTGTAAACATAGTGTTTATATGCACTGGGAAACCAAAAAATTCGTGTGACTTGCTTTATTTTGGCGGTCTGGAATCAAACCCTCAATATCTCTGAGGTATGCTTGTATATTACTGTAGGGGCTGGAGATGGGACATCCCTCCCCACTTCTGCTTGTACTGTGCACTCTGAAGTAGCTCACCAAAATGAGCTGCAGGGAAAGGACTTGGGTCCCTGTTCAAGTACCGGTCTTGGCTAAAAGGAAGCTACAGTATTAATTGCATCATTTCATCATGCATAGTTTAAACTATGTTGAAAATACGACAGAGGGAAACCAGAGATGTTACATAAAATGTAGATGTTGCATTCCTGTACATGTTAGCATTTTGGTGATGTCAGCATTGTAATAATTGTTACCATTTCACTGGATTACTTTTTTTTTTTAGCATTTCACAGATTATTAACATGTTGCAGAGATGGCATTTAAACTTTTGTTCATTTGGTCATCCTGACAGTCGGTGCTCACTATTTTTAACATGGTATTCAAATAATGATGTTGACTACTAACATCCATTCTAGTATATCAGGCAGAAAACAGTTCCATTCTAGACCATGCCTTATATTAGATTTTTGTCACCTCTGAACTGTTGACTTGGTTTTGTTTCAGATGAATACCAATGTATACCAGAGGATTACAGCAGTAGCAACTAGCTTTTAATGGTTTTTTTTTTTAAGTAATGGCACTTTCAAAAGAATTGGTTTGCTTTGCTTCAAAATCATCTGACTATGTAAAGGCTCTCTTCGTTTATATTAGAAAAGTGTTCATATTTTCCAGTACAGAAAAGTGAAAAATGATTTATCTACTTAATTAGATGTGCAGGTCACCTTTGAAACAAACAGGCCCTCAAAGTGACTTACAAAACAAATAGTTCAATTAAAACCAAATAAAAGACAAAAAACAATTATTTCTCTTTTAACTTAAGGTAGCAGTTTGAAGTTTAAATATGACCCTGGGCGTGAAATGTGCCAGAATAAAAGCAAGTTGTAACTTGTGTAGTTTTGACTGTTGCCACCATTAAAAATAAAAAAGAAGACATACACAGGCTGTGTACAAATTAGAATTCTTTAAGGTCTGTTAATTATGTTGCTTTAACTACTTAATCATTTAATTAAAGCTCAGTAGTTCAGAATCAAGTGTAGACAAAGTCCTGGTTTATACATGCAACAGAATGAGATGGTAGAATTCTGAGATGGTAGAATGGATGGACTGTAATACTTCAGGATGCAGGTGGGCAGATCACATTCTTAACGCTCTTCCATGCAAACACCCCCCCCCCCAATAAAAATTGAGCATATCAGGGAGAGAGGTTGTAGTTTAGCCTTTCATGCATTATGCCAATTTTTCCACTTGGAGGGAATTATTAAAATAGGTTAACTTTGAAAAATATAATCCCACCCCTGAAATCTGAACGGGTATAGTCCATCGTTACCACCTCTACGCTCTTCCACCTTGGTACAGTTTCATACCAAAACATGTCTTTGATCCCCTTCACATGGCCACCCGACTGTGATTTTCTCCCTGTTGCTGCTGCAGTTGCCTGTGAAGTGATTTTGCAACAGAGGTCTATTTATTTATTTACATTATTTATAGTCCACCTTTCTCACTGGGACTCAAGACAGATTGCACAGAGTGAGTCAATACAATCAGCAGGGTGAGACATTCAGTGAACAATGAAATAGGATATGGGTAGAACACGGTCCCTAATAATTTGCCCAAGAAACTTTGTGAATCATTTTGTACAGTGCTCCCCTGTTGCCTGCGTAGAAAAGCCCTCTTGAATAATTCAGTTTTACATAGCTTGCAGAAAGCCAGGAGAGTGGGAGCCTTCCTGACTTGGCAGACCATCCCACAAGGTGGGGGCCACCACAGAGAAGGCACACGTACAGGCAGTTGTTGATTTTTGCCCATTTACAGGCTGGCACTTGCAGAAGGCCCTGCTGAGGTGAGTGAGGCTGTCGTGGCGGAGCATGGGGGAGAGATGGTCTTGCAGATACGAGGGTCCAAGACCATGAAGGGCTTTGTATGTGATAGCCAGTACCTTAAATGGAGCCTGGCAACTGATGGAATGACTGTAGAATGGGAGTAATATGCCTTTTTTATCTAGCTCCTGATAATAGCTGAGCTGCAGCATTCTGCACCAACTGGAGTTTCTGAATTGATTTTGAGGGAGACCAATGTATGTCAAATGGCATTCTTATGCTGCTTTTTCCTCATCTGTGAAGTGCTTTTTTTGCTTTCAAATGGCTCTGCATTTTCCATGCCTGTGTGTGCGTGTTCTCATTTTTGTGCTGTATCAGCGCGGCATTTTGCAATTGGTTGATTTTTTTGTTCCACCTCTGCACTTGTCTTCCTGCCTTTGAACGTGAGACTCGATTGGTGTAAATGCAATTTGATGGTCCCTTTGTGTTTTTTCTTTATATGCTGCTGTGCGTTTCAAGATCCAGATGTTAAGCAGGTATAGAGTCACCATTATGCGTTACTGTTCCTGAAATGCCAAAAATACCTGACTTTCAGAACTGACAGGATATGTGTGGTATGTCTAGTGCAGAGGTCACGCTTCAAGTTCAAGCACATGCCCTTGCTACATGATATTGAGAAATCTCCTAGATTAGTTGGATTCCTTGCTATGGCTTCTCTGATTGGCTGTGACTAGGCGCCAAAATCTCAGTTTTAACCGCTAATATCAACATTGCCCGCAAGAGAAACATTGTCCACTGTTAGGGAGTAGATATGGAATATTGAAGAATACTGGGAAACAGGATCGTTATAAGAAGAAGAATTGGTTTTTAAATGCCGACTTTCTCTACCACTTAAGGAATAATCAAACCGGCTTACAATCACCTTCCCCTCCCCACAACAGACACCCCCTGTGAGGTAGGTGGGGCTGAGAGTGTGTGACTTTCCCAAGGTCACCCAGCTGGCTTCATGTGTAGGAGTGGGGAAACCAACCTGGTTCACCAGATTAGCCTCCGCCGCTCATGTGGAGGAGTGGGGAACCCAACCCGGTTCTCTAGATCAGAGTCCACTGCTCCAAACCACAGCTCTTAACCGCTACACCACGCTTGCTCTCAGTGGTATATCTATATATAGTCTTTTTTTAAAGGATGAGAACTGTCAAATGAAATTGTGTCAAAAAAGGGGACGGCAACTTTGAAGTGCAATATGCCTTCCAGTTGAAAGGCAAAAGCAATTCTACAGCCAAGCAACAGGAAACTTTTGGCACTTGGGTAGTATTATAAACCATAGACAAACAATGGAGGATTGGTGAAAGGTAAGCTGATTCAAAACAAACGTGTGAAAGCTCTTAAAAATCTGCTGCAATTCTAAAGTTAAAATGCGGAACAATGCCCGTGTGAAAGGGCCCTCAGATACTACAAATGCAGTGTTTTACACAATCCTGTATAAGTTTCTTCACACTTAAGGGCTACTGAATTCAGTAGAGCTTACTCCAGTGCCTAGGATTTCAGTGTTAAATACCATGTTATCTAGTTTTGTGGTTATTTCTACATAATAGAAAATAAGATCTCATCCCTTTCATAGCCAGTGTGGTGTAGTTGGATTACCATGACTTGGTTCAAATCCCTTCTCTTCAACAAATCTCCTTGGGTGAGCTTGGGCCATTCACTTTTTCTCAGTTTACCTTCCTTGGAAGGTTGCTACGAGGACAGAATAGGGAGGGAAGAGTGGGTAAAGCACACTTTGGAGGTAGGGTGGGATAAAATTATATTAGGCTTTTACTGTTGGTGTTATTCTCACGCTAGTTCTATTGGATGTTAATAGTGCAGTATCCTACTTGCTGACTTCTGATTGGAGGTAACTTTTTTCCCCCTCAGGTGAGACCCTTCACCTTTCTCCAGGTTCAGAAGAAGGGTGAAGGATCTGATCACCATTGTTCTGAGACTTAGAAAGCAGCGAGTCATCAAGACTTCTCTGTCCCCCTGGGTGAGGGACAAAATTGGCAGCAAGCATCTCATTGATCTTATTCCTCACAAAATTCATGGTAGGGAATTATTCGTGTATTTACTTAATAAAAGATCTGTATCTCGCATGTCCTACATTCAAGGCAGTTAATAACCATCGTTTGTGATTATGAGGCATTTTTTAAATGACCAGAAATAAAACAGCCGTATAAGAACATCATTTTAAAAGTAAAAAATGGGGCATTTTCCCCCATTGAGAACAGAGAGGCTGCGCCAGGAAAAACCTGGGGCAGCAACGCTGTTGCTGGAGGGGGCGCTCCCAGCCAGAAAAGGGTCAGGAAGCTGGCAACTCAACCTCCCGGGACTGCCCCGGGAATGCCTCCCGGGATGACAGTGCAGGGACTTGCACCGGCAGGAGGCCAAGCTGGCATCCCAGGGCTGCACTGCCACATCAGCGCAGGGAGGCCAGCGTGAGCGTCCAAGGCTGGCATCCATTCCACTCACGGTGGTGCAAGTGGCACCGGCGCAAGTGGCCCGGATGCCAGCACGGCCACTTGCGCACCTCCTGAGCTCTTTTGGCCCCAGAGCTCAGGAATGGCCTGTGAACCACCTTGAGTTCCTCAAGGTGGAAAGGAGGATATACCAGGCAGGGAGCTTCCTGTTAGCAGTAGAGGATACTTGCAATAATAGGTATACATTACAGGTAGAAAGGTACCGGCTGGACATTAGGAATTTTATTTTACAGTGAGAGTAGTTTTACAGAGTTATTTTACAGAGAGAGTTATTTTACAGAGAGGGCAGTGGAATCAGCTGACTAGGGAGGTGGTGCGCTCCCCCTCACTGGCAGTCTTCAAGCAGAGGTTGGACAAACCCTTGTCAGGGATGCTCTAGACTGATCCTGCATTGAGCAGGGGGTAGACTAGATCGGTGGTTCTCAACCTGGGGCCATATGGCCCCCCGGGGCCCCCCAGGATATTCCAAGGGGGCCACAGGTGAAAATTGCGTAAATGGGGGGCTACGGCACGAGACTAGGGGGCCACAGAGGGAAGTGAGAGGTGCAGAAAACAGAGAAATGACCGAGAAAAGAAAACAGAGAAGTGAAGAAAATAGAAAACAGTGGTAGAGGCTTTGTTCTCCCTTGTATGTGAACATTGTTGTTTATTAGCGTGTTGTATTCCCTTTTTGTGGGGTATTTTTTTGTAAATTTCAGTTTCCCAATAAGAACTGCATGTGTGCATTTTGTGTGGCTGTTTATGCTTCTTTGTTCCTTGGCTATTTACGAACAAAACATTTAAATAGCTACTGTTCTGCCGGTAGGACAGGGGGGCCACAGGAAGGAAACAAGGTCGGAAGGGGGCCACGGTCAGAAAAGGGTTGAGAACCACTGACTAGATGGACTGTATGGCCCTTACCAACTCTATGATTCTATAAATAAATAAAATAAACTCCCTGAAGGAAACACTCTGTCAGCTATTGGATAGAGAAGTCTGAAACTCCCAGAGCTATACCAACATTCCACAGGTACACTCCAAGTGGTCCAACAAAATGGCACAGTTAACTGTGTGAAGTGGCTCAAAGATGTTACAACATTGACAAGGGGATGCATTACTTCTGTCCAGCTGGGGATTCTCTACCAGTGGTACCATTGCCATCTCCATTCTATAACTAGACTGGAAAGTAGGCTGAGAATTGTCAAGGGAATGTTGCTATGGGAGGCAAACTTTATTTTTGAAGGGTAAGATGGGATCTTGCAACCTCCAAAGAATTAATTTGTTAAAAGGAAAAGAAAATGAAATGGTGGAATATTTCTGCAAGGGAAGAGGGTAAATTTGCTGGAGTTTGATTCTTTGTCGTATGGATTTTAATGGATTCTTAGTTGTACAGCAGGGGCTTCTAAAGATGGGAGGGGGATGAAACTGCTTCAGAGTTTCTTCTGCGAACCCTTTTTTTTTTTTTTTTATATTAGTATAAGTTTAGCTTTTATTCTATTATAACATGTGCAGTGTTTTTCTAATTGTAAAAAAACCCCAGAGAGTTAACCTGTTCTCAGTTTTTGTATTCTGTTAGTCTCCAGCACTTTGTATCTCCATTTTATAATAATTTTGACTCATTTTTTCCAAAATCTTCAGTGTTAAAACAGAATGTTGATAAGTATTACTGAATATTTCTCCTAGTTTTACATTTTTAACATACTTTTCAATTTTTAAAAAATGTCAGCGTGTTCTTTAGTTCCTCTGTTACATCAGTGTGTTTCTTTATCAAAGGTCAGAAGTACAACTTCGCCTCAGGAGAGAAGGAGCCTTCACGGTAAGTAATCAAGGCTCCGCTTACCATATTTCTAGATATCTGTAGTACAAGTCATCAGTTTTGGTTTCTTTCTTCTGCACTGGTTTAGTTTTTTTAAAACATTTGCTGCCTTCAGTTTTTTTCTAGGAGAGGATTCTTTATTTCATCCATTTCCCCCGTTTCTCTTAAAATGTTAATGTATGTCTTATTACCATTTAAAAAAAAAAAAATTCCTACCCAAGACACAGTTCGTCCAGTTCGTTTTTGTAAGGGATTTTACCAGTACATGGGTCAAAACTCAAGAGGTTGCAACTCTTTTTGTGGTGGGTTGGGAGGCCAGGAGGAAGGAGAAGTAATTGGGTGAGATGGAAGAGGAGTCTGCAGGAGGCTTCATGGCAAATTTGGGTTTCTTTCTGCATAAAGTGTGAAATAGCCTTGAAAACACAGCCTGTTTGCTCAGTAATGCTTTGTATTTGTAAATACAAAACATGAAGAAAAAGTATAAACGCATGCAGTGTTAGCTGAAGTGAGATTCCTGCATTTTATGTTGGGGTTGGGGAAAGTTGTGGCCCAAAAAGAACAATAAGGCTGCAATCCTAAAAACATTTGCTTGGGTCTAAGCCTTGTTTAATACAGTTGGACTTACTTTGAGTAGGTCTGCTTAGGATTGCTTCTGAAGCTTAGAAATGGGTCCCGTTTCAAAAAGTTTGGAAACCCCTGGATTGTATTGTACAACTTATTTTCCAGTTTTGGTGGGTAAGCTCTTGCTATGTGTTTGTTGTGTGTGTGTGTGGGGGGGGTCCTCCCTTCTGTTTCTCTCCCGTTTCTGTTCCTCTGTTTTTTCTTCCGATTACTTTTCCTGTCTCATCTGTGTTAAAGAAATTACAGCATGACTTGTTCATCTGATCTTTTACAGCTTTAGTACATGTTTATATATTTCTCGATCTGAGAGACCCAGGTTTGAATCCTTTCTCTGCCATGTTTGCTAGCTGAGTGACCTTGGGTTATTGTGAGGATAAAAAGGAAAAGAGGAGAAAGACATAAGCTGCTTTGGGTCCCCATTAAGGAGAAAGGCAGATTATGGGTGAAGAAAATAAATATATTGTAGATTTTATGCCAATAAAGGAGATTGTATTGTAATATATTGTCTTCATATTAACTGCTTTGATTTTTTAAAAATGGCAGACTAAGTTTTTTTGACTTATGTTTACATTTGTGACTTTTCCTTTCCTTCTTTGCAGTATCTCTCCATGTTTCACTGTGGTTCAAATAGCACAGGAAGGAGAGTAGTTCAGTGCAGTATCTTTGTGTTATATCAGCCCCTCCTATTTGCTAAATTGTATATGCCTGACTTCTGTTTTTACAGCGTTCTCCCGTTTCCTATCTTCTTGCCAATCTTTGTTTTATTCTGCAAATTTAATTTATTGTTATCCTGATGCCTGTGGGCACTATGCATACAGAAGCAGTCTTACCCTCTTAGATGGAAACCTCATGCACAGACGAGTTTTGTGTGTGCATTTCCCCATCCTGTTTGCAGCATGTGTGAGGCATCATTCTGTAAATAAAAATCCATCATTCAGTTGTTCAGCTGGAGGAGCAGGAATTCTGACCGTCTTGCAAGTAGTTTTATTGATCTGGAGAAAGGGGGGAAAGTCAATATGATCCTACTTTTTGGTTACAGGTCTTCCCCAACCTTGGAGAGATTGATTTTGTGGTGGTATTCTGTGCCCCACCCCTTGTAACTGTTTTATAAAATGTAGTATATGCTGTGACCTTGATGCTGTGCCAGTTTCAGGGAAAATAAATGAGTGTATGGGGTGATAACGTTCTCTCTGGTGTCTTTGCTGCTATTACTGCCAATTGTTGAGAGCTGTGGCTTGCCAAAGGCAACCTCTCAGGTTTTTTATTTGTGTAACTTACTTACATGACCCCAGTTCTGGATTAGTAAAGTACGCTTTTTGTTTATTAACTGTATTCTTTTGGAGCTCTTCTAAGTAACATTTGAATAAATACTGTATATGCTAAAGTAAGGGAGTATGTGACAACTAGCCAGAAAATTAGTAGAAAGATCCACTCAATGATTTATTAAAAAGAATGTGATTGTCAAATTGATTTACCTTTTATACTTGAGCATTTCTTTTTTTATAAACAGTTTTTATTATTTTTCATAACATTATAAACAAAACATTTCAACAATGTGTACAATTTATCAGTAGGAAAAAGAAAAAAATTACATTATTGTTGAAAATATATCTTTGTAATTAAGTAGATATAAAAAACTTCCCCTTCATCTTACTCCATCTTGTTATAAACCTATTTGCTCTTTTGTATTGAAAATTCTAATCCTAATATTGTTTTATATGACTAAATATGGTTTCTTTGCCTGATATCAATTTAGCTATAGTTACAGAATATTTCTAACCAAAAATGCTTTTTTCATTGTTTTGAACCAAATATAATATAACAATTATAAATTTTAATTATTAAGCATTGTATATGGTAATAAAGAAATTATTTAAGATTAAAAGCAAAGTTAATGTATCACATTTCTTCAACAATATCTTTAAAAAGTGGATTAGATCAATGAGTAACCTTTAAATTTCCCCAGCTGAAGTTCAGTTTCACAGTAAACCCTCCATTCACCCATGAATTGTACATTGTCTTTTTGATTTTTCAATGCAGTAAGTTTTGCCATTTCCGCCATTTCTAACATCTTTTGTATCCAGTCTTTTTTGTCTGGAATTTCCATTGTCTTCCATTTAGCTGCATATATTAGTCTCGCAGCTGAGGTGGCATATATAAAAAATGATCACTGAGATATAATAGAATCAGGTATCATACTTAATAACATCATTTCAGGTGTTTTAGGTACATTGTTTTGAATAATTAACCTTATTTCATTGTAAATCATGTCCCAAAAGTTTTTTGCTTTATCGCAAGCCCACCACATATGATGAAATGAACCTATTTCATTGTTACACTTCCAGCACTTCGGGGTCATCGATTTATAAGTCATTGCCAGTTTTTTAGGTGTCAAATACCATCTATACATCATTTTGTAAATATTTTCCCTTAATGATTGAGAAAGTATGAGTTTCATATCTCGTGACCAAAGTCTTTCCCATTGATTTAGTAGTATATCATGGCCCAGCATCTGTGCCCAGCTAATCATAGTGGGTTTTATTTGGTTTTGTTCCACGTTCTGAAGATTACTGGCACTACTTCAGAATACCAGGTTCAGAACTGAGTTTTGAATGTCCCTCGTGCAAATTATTCTGTTGGTTTACTGGATAGTGATTCCACTTCCAGGATGTCTTTGAGCATCAGGCATCCTCATTCGGCTCATCAGAGGCAAGCTGTATGGAAACTGATTTGAATGGCAGACCAGGCATTATTAGCATGTCTGGTGCAGACGTCCACTTCTCATTTGTAGTCCTCCTTTGGAATTCTTTTTCTTCGTTTAACAGTTCAGCGCTTCATTGCCAAATCGGTGAGGGTGAGCTGTGAAGACTAACCGCTGGGTAACTGTTACTGGATTGCCCTCCTATTCTAGATCTACTGTTACGTAAGAAAATAATTACAAATGTGGTTCCTTTTATCTGCTGAAGAAGTAACACTTAGTTTGTAATTATACATGCAGGCGCATTGTAATTTGCAGAGAACAATTGTCAACTGCAAGCCTCAAGCTTTACTTAACCGTAGTGGCTTTTGGTTTGCGTCAAGTTAAATTTCTCTTTTCTTTCTTTCTTTTTTTTTTTTTTTTTTTTTTTTTGAGAATTTTCAGTTTTAAGGCTTGAGAAATGGGGTAGAGGGATGAACAAAAGAGTAAGTGCAATTTATTTTAGGTTCTCTGAAATGCAAATCTGTATGCTTTAATAACTGCTCATTCACTTGCATAAAATTTCTGCTGAACGTCTTACAGTCACTATAAACTAGAGCTCCACTAAAAACTAGAGCTCCACTGAGGATACAGCTCCCCTGTACGTTGGCCAAATTTCTACCTAGTGTTGTTGCGCTGATAAAGGTAAACTGCTGTGAACTTAACCAGTGCCTGAAGTGGGAATCCACAGGCAGCCCCATATGAGCCCTTCGGAGCTTGGAGGAAAAGTGGCAATTTAATAGCAGCTTCACACACCTCACAGCCATGAACTTGAATTTTCCATCGAATGTACGTTGAACAAGGAGATGCAGCAAGGCACAGATCTCTGATGTGTTGATGTGACAAACTGGTGTTTGAAAATACACATACACACCTAGAATGTGGTGTGTGAAAGGGGGTATTGTAACTTAGAAGAAGACCAGAACAGAATATGTATCATGGCTGGAAAAGGGCTAAAGATCAGTCACATTTTCTAGGAGGATGAAGTTAGTTTAATTTTTGAGTTCGTGGCGAGAGCCTCTAAATATGACACAAGATTCCGATGCAGATGGCACGCATGCAAAGCAAGATCAGCGTTTTTGTAAATGTAAAACTCCCCAAAATGTGAACTAAGTTTTGGTGACTGCACATTACATTTTCAATTGAGTCTCTGGCACCTTTACAGTGAATGTTGCAAATGCCGGTCGTCACTTACTGTAAATCTTTACAATGCTTGGCAGACATATGCCTCCATCAAGCTTCATAGTGATGCATGCTGGGAGGTGATTTACTGTAAATGTTGTTTCCACAGTGACTCAAAATTAGAAATACTTTTGAGACGTGCAGACTACACAAGACAGAAAGTAGAAGTTGTCACAAGTGTCCTGCAGGGCTGCTGTTTGTTTTAATGTTTGAAAACAAAGGGTAGAAATTAATATTTGGGCTGCATCATTTGTCTGCGCTTAACTGAGCTAGGAGATAGGTGAGGGAGTAACTCCTGCACTGTAAACTATCTTAGCCCTTGAAATAGTACGTGTAAGTTGCAAATAAAAATGGCCTTGTAGCTGATTTAACCCTTTTTTTAAGCTAGCCACCTTACTACTTGAGTGATTTGGGTGGATCCTGCAGTTGAAAAGAATGTGTGTGTGTGTGTGTGTGTGTTGGGGGGGGGGAAATAGCACCACCTGTTTTGTTACAGAAGTTATATTTATATTATATGAATACAGATGTTTGTTTTGCTCCTAGTATATTGAAATGGTTGGTTCTGGGTTGGGTTGCTTGTCCTTGGGTTGCTTGTCCCACCAGCGGACTTTGTTCAACCACAACAGTAGTCAGTGGTTTATCCAGTGACTACTTAGGGCAGAAAAAGATGTGTTGTATTTTTATGTTCTCTAACAATACCGTTGTTGTTTCTGTGGAAAGGGAAAGTAAGGCTATTCTTATTTGTATTAGGTTTGTCTCTTATTCTGCCTCAAAGGATCCAGGCAGGTAACCAAAATGTACAAATACAAAAAGCATTGTTTCCCATCCCAAAGGGTCACATTCTAAAATAGGCAGGGGGAATTGGGAAACAAAGGAAGGAGATTAATAGAAAAGTGAATGTAGGCTTGGATCCACCAGAGTGTTTCGATGAATGGAAGGATTTCAGCCCAAAGAGCATGCCTTTCTCACCTGTCCCTTACTGCTGCATCCTAAAATGTGCCCCCCATTTTACCCAGAAACAGCATTTCAGGGGGCATTTTGGACTGCAGCAGGAGAGGAGGCGGCAAAAATGTTATGCTCTGTGGGTGAAAATCCTTCCGCCCATGGGAATGCTCCAGTGGATCCAAGCGATAATCTGAGCTTCCCGCTCTGTGCATGTAATTCCTCCAGAACTGCAATGAAATAGTCTGTGGGAGCAGTGCAAATCCCCTGTTCCTCCATTGTCTCCAGTAGGTACTGGAGCAACCACCTGTACAGAAACCAAGTTCATGCAGTACTTTGCCTCAAATTTTGAGGCAAAGATGGAGGGACCAGTACATACTGGAGGGTATCTGTGTTGCAGGGGAGAGACACAAGCAAGGTGCCTGGTCATACTGCTTCTGGGGTGTGTTTGCACCAGCAATTTTTTTTTGTTTATTTGTTGTTAATGTTGTCTACTACTGATGCTCACACAAGGAGTGGGATTCATTCATCCTGTCTGATCAAGTTACTATAACTTGCTTTTTGAGAATCAAGCAGGGGATTGTGGCTGGAAATGCCTTTTTTCATTTACATCTTGACGAAGGCATAAGCCATCATGTCTCAGTAACTATTAGGCTTGACTCCTGGAAAGTACTGTGAGGCTGCCCTTGAAAATGACCAACTGGTGCAGAACATAGCTGCTTACCTCTTCCTCTCATTGTGGCCAATATTCAAGTAGTCGTGGGTGGGCTGAATACTGAATATATTCAGATGGTCTGAATACTGGATTGTTCCCAGGTTTAAAAAGTTATAAATGCCAGAACTACAATTACCAGTGGTGCAGGAGTCTTTCATATTGTAGCAGGATGGGGAAAGGTACCACTGGGGGGACGCAGGGGGAGACATTTCAGCTGAATATTTTGTTGCAGTGGAGTTGTCAAAGCAGCATTCTTCAGGTTGCAACCTGCCAATCCCAAACTCTCTTCCTTGCACACAGCCAATCCCCAAATTTAGGGTGATGCAGTGGCTACATATCTCACAGAATTGCTATTCTGTACGGCAAGAATAATCCCCTCTGTACAATATTGTAGTGATCAATCTTTAGTTACTAAGGCTATTTACATTAATAAGTAACGTTCCTGTCCATGTAGCGGAGAATTATCAAGCTTCCCGTTTTGCTCAAATGAAGGAATCTCTATGAATTGAAGTCTTCCACTGTTCCAATAAAACAAAAATACGTCAACTATCTATTCTAACGTTATACATTCATAGCCTGAAAGGCAGAGTAGTTACTAGAGTAGCTTCTAGCCGCCTGCATGGTGCATTGATGTCTCTATTCTATACACATTCAAAGAGTGTTGTACCATTTCACCTTCTGTCTATTACATATTTGATAAAACTGGGCAGGGGAAATATCCACTAGCTTGATGTCTCAGCAAGCTTTATATTTCTGTGGCAACAGCAAGCAGGTTTCTTTTATCTAGCACAAATGGCCTTTTTGTCCAGTGGATGAGCCGGCCTTCTCCCACTTCATCAGACTGTGTTAAGGATAAAAAGCCTGTTGATTTTTATGGATTGTTTTATTGATAGTTGCTGTGTGGATCTCTAGACTGCTTTGAACAAAGGAAAGTGGGGTATAGAAATTTCTTAAATAAAAGTATGTGTTGTCTGCAGTCTGTCACTGCTTGTGTGCCATTTCCTGTTTTGGCCGCTTTACAACTCACCAGTACACTGTAAAACTTATTACAAGAATCAAGGATGCAGTTGTACAAATTCATTGTTGATTAAAAAAAAAATTAGAAACTCCAGGTTTGCGATTGTGAAAGTGAGATGTATGTATGGGAAATGTGCAAAGAATGTTTCAAGGCCAGTGAAGAAAATTAAATGCGAATAGAGCTTTTTAATGTGCTCATATCCTAAGGTGAACAGTAGAATTCTTTTTTGAACCTCCTGTCAATTAGGGTACTCAGATATCTGAGGCATCTGCAGTTAGCTGTCCATCACAACTCACTATGACGATTTCAGAGGAAGAAACTGTGTGTGTAATTTTGCGTTGACTGATGCAAAACAGGATTAGCCAAGTGGTGCTTTTGTTGGGCTATTCCATTTCCAATTGCAAGATAGAGTGTACATGCTTCTACATATAAAAATATTTCCCCACACATAGAAACCAGTATGTCATCGGGAATGCTAAGTTAAATCTCCTTGAGTTGGGGAGGGTAGTATTTTTGTTTTTAATATCCAGGAAGTTTTTTTCCATTAAATTTGGGGAGCATTCAAATATTCAGGTTCCCCACCTATATTCTGAAGTACAGAGATGCAATAGATACATCACATGGGGCTGTTGATCAAGAAGTTAGGTTTTAATACTATAGATGTTACCAGACAATATGATTATTATTATTATTTTGCTAATAGGCACAGGTGGTAACTTGACTATGACTGCGCAATGTGGGTTGACTTCTTTAGATAGGCTCAGAGTTATGCAGTACAAATTCTGTATCCACCATTTTGGCAAGCCTCATCTCTGTTCTGTGATGTACTGATGTCAGAGGGTAATTGGGGGTATTGTTACAGCTAGGTCACAGCTAGGTAGGTACCCGCTCTGAGCCTGGCCTTGGCTGGGGAGGGCAGGTTATAAATCTGATAAATAATAATAATAAAGATGGGGTGGGGGTGGCCTTCCCTTAGAATCTTCCACCCACTGCTCATGATTTCTAGGATGGTTTTTGTAGTGTATCGATATCGTATAATATCCAATTCCCAACATGTGCTATGCTTCTGTCATCTCTATCATGGGCTGTTCAGATTGTAGCAGGCTTGATTCTCAGTTGCTGAACTCACTGGGGTCAAGCCTCGAGTCTAATCGTAGCCCTGGGAATATCCTGTTATGATTTTCCATAGAGGTGAATTGTGGGGAAAGTAAAGCACTCAGAAACATGCCCTTTACCCCTGACACAGGGTGGCTCATTGACAGGATGCAGTGGGTCTCTGTGTGCAGAGGTGACTTGCAACCCCAGTATGTAAGCCCTCTCTCTACACAAATAACTGCCAATTCTAGACAGCTATATTATACAGAATGTCAATTCAGACAATCCTTTCATCAGCAAACCCAGTTCTTATAAATACATCCTGCTTCTCTATGCTTGACCTAACACAAAGTAGCAAACACAGGAGTAATACTTCAAGTTTTGTGTTTTTTTAAAATGAAAGCAAGATGCATGTTGCCGAGTCAGCATGATTTGATTTTGAATGCAAAGAAGTTGCTCAGATTTTAAAGAAAACAAGGTATAGGAGGATAATTTCGGATGATTTCCCTGCTTCCACTGAGGGCTGCCACATTACCCCCTTTTTCTGAGGAGTCCACTACCTTCAGGAGCTCAATTTCAGGGTGAGGGGCTGAACAGAAGGATGCAGGAGTAGCTGGGGAAGTTGTCTTCATCTACAGCGGCTTTTAAAAGATCTTTTAACATCCAAGCCATCATTCTGATTATTTTCTTCTTGTCTTATTCTTATTCGATTAGGAGTATTAGAACTTGCAAGCCCTCGCTTGGTATGGCCTTCTCTGTATAAAAATAGGATTTTTGATAATGTGTGTGTATATATATATTTATATTCTGTCCAGATTTAAATCTCAGCCATTCCCATTGAATTCTACACAACAAAGTTAAATTCTAATCTGGGACATAGCAAAGGGAAGAAAACATATTCCTCTTGGTTCCATATGTTGCTGAGGAACCTGCAATATATGGTCCCTTCCTCATCCTGCTTCTTTCCAAGCCAATCACAGTATGAAACATCTCCTTGGCATTTCTGTTAGGAAAAGTAATTGTGGTGTTATTCTGATGTGAAGAAGCTAGGGCAGCAACCCTGTGTATAGTTACCTTGGAGTATGTCTGATTGAACACACTGGGGTTTGTTTCTGAGGAAATATGCATAGGATTGGGCTGCAGATAATTTGATTTACATTTAAATGCACCGTCTTCCCATTTTCTTATATTAAAAACTGTCATCTATCTAAAAATGCAGACAGATCGAAAACAGGCTACAAGCCAGATGCCTATTTCTGCCATTTTTGCAAAGTTCAGTTAAATTTACAGCATATTAAATTATGAGGCAGTTTGCATGATGTGTAAAACAAGATTTATGCCTTGATTAATAAATGTTGCTGTATCCTAACTCAGAACTTGGCAAACCTAGATTAATATGGCTGAAATCGGAAGGGGGGCTTTTCATTTGAGGTGACACAGTGGCATTGTATTCTTCCCCTTGGTTTCTTTTGAAAGAGTCAGAATTATGCAAGATTGGCTGTTACCGCACTAGGTATTCCCAGCGATGTATCAAGAGTTTGGAAATGTTATAAAAAACATCGCTTTAAAAGGGTTTTTGGATACCACAGCTAAAAAATGATTGGAAGATATCTTCACAGCTAAAGGGGCCAAACAAAGTGCGAACAGTATTTTTTATAACAGTTTCAAACTCTTATACATCTCTGGGAATACCTAGTGTGGTAACAGCCATTGTTTCATACCCCTTTTTTTTTGCAGCGGCTTCTGAGGTAAAGCCTACTAATTCCTGTCAGTAATACTTTTCAGTCTTGACATTTCTCCCATCAGAGGAAAGTGAGGTAACTACTATTAAATTTAATCTTAACACTGTATAGTGTTTTAAAGCATTCAGAGACATTTATATCTATTGCAGCCTAAAAACAACCCTATGTATTACATTTATTTATTTAAAATATTTCTAAGCATGCTTTTCTACCAAAATAGTTGGGAAGATAACAACATAAAATTTAAACAACAATAAAACAATAAAAAGCAAACTAGTCAGCTGTCACCATAAATATCTCAATTTCTATGTCCATTAGCAATACAAATCTCTCTTGATGGCTGGGTCTCCCCTAAGTCACAGAAAATAAGAGAAGTGTTATTGTTGTTATTATTTTATATATATTGGACAGATTTCAGTAAATATGACCACATAAAACCACATATCTTATTTACATTTATATAAATCTATGGAGCACACTTATTAAATGGTTAAATAGGACCTTTGTCCTATTCCATTTTCAATGAGATGAGCAGACAATAAACAGATATGTTTCAACTCAGCTCCGTAAGACAAGTGAACTATAAATCACTGTGATAGTACAATCAAACGTCTACCACCTGTATAATATTATCATGACAGTTCTTAATAACTGCTTATATTAAGTATAACAATTTAAAGATTTGTAGAATTTATAAAAAAATATTGTACAATTATGCCAATCAATACTCTGAAATGTTGACTTTATTTTTCCTTCTCTTAACCGGCCAATCTCAGTAAGGTTAAGATAATTTTGCTGTTAACCACATCTCTTGCTTCCAGGATTTCAATATCTAGACTTCAATATCTAGTACACTTCCAGCTTTTTGCAATCAGCATTTTAGGTGCAGTTAGACAATCTAAAACAGTTCTTCTCTACGTTAAGAGTACTTGAGAATCAATAAGTCCCAACAGAAGCATTTTTGGATCTCTTGATAAGACAGAAATTCATCATCCTTGTAATTTCTAGTACCACCTTTTCCAAAGATCTTTTAACAAGAGGGCATGCCCACATCATATGTAATTGGCATCTTTTGAACCCATCTCTAGAAGTTAAATGTATTAGTTAAAGCTATTTTATTTTATTTTGCTTGAGGTAAGTACTGTTGGAATTAGGGTTGCCAGCTCTGGGGTGGGAAATACCTGGAGATTTGGGGGGTGGAACCTGAGGAGGTTGGGGTTTGGGGAAGGGAGGGGTTTCAGTTGGATTTAATGCTATAGAACCACCTTCCAAAGTGGCCATTTTCTCCTGGTGAATTGATCTCTATCGCCTGGAGATCAGTTGTAATAGCGGGAGGTCTCCAACCATCACCTGGAGGTTGCAATACAATAACACACAGACTGGCACAATGCAGCAGATGAAATAAATATAATAAACACAAATTCAAGTTAACAACCACTGGTCTGAGTGTGCAAAAATAAAGATGCAGTACATTCAGAATCACATCCAAGAGTCCAAATAGGTACTTAGTATAAATGAAGTTTCTTCCTTCCTTATAGATGATGCCAGTTACCAAAGAAGACGATGCCTCTTCTCGAGAAACCTTGTTTCGAATATACAATATTCTTCCTCAGTTCCTCATAAGGAAATTTTCCTAATGTATAATAAACAGTAATGTAATGCTAGCTTAATATACTAGTGAAATAAAATGGAAAACCTTATATACAAAATCACCTGGAGGTTGGCAACCCTGGTTGGAACAATATACAGTATTTCTTTTAAACTTTTGCATATAACCCTGGTCGAGCTGCAAGTAAAAACACATCTCCACTCTTCCTCCATAATTGTACAATTGAACATTCCCCCCTTAGGTTCATAACATTAAATTGGAATACAGAATTACTTTGTAGTAAACAGCAATAAATCTTATATATCAACTCAAAACTGGTTAAATCTACTCAGAGAAGATGGAATGTCATCTTTGTATTGATAAAATTTTGAAGCTGGATATTTGGAACCATCATATTTCCGCATTTCTGGTGGGTTTTTTTCTGCTTAAGAAATACATTGACCGTGTCATAAAACATCATATATTTTTATGAAATTGCTGTCAGTTGATGACTTCCAAGGTCTTGAAATACATAAGTCTCTACTATAAATGCTTGCAAAGGTGAGATTAAGAGACATAGGTATTTCCCTGTCTTTTGCCAAGTGTCTAATACTGCATTGATTACAGGACTTTGACATATAAAGCATTGGGTTTGCATTTTTTAAAAGAAGTATGTGTGTACCTTTGTAAACAAGATAATGGAATTTTCTGTGCAGATGTGTATGATTTTTGAAGCACTCAGCAGTTCTCCCAATAAGGAATAGCAACATAACTTATTTTCTACTAAACACAGGATGCCTTTAGATGCCATATATAGCTGCTATGTACATGAACCATCTTGTTGCTGGGTTTATATGCATGCCTTCCTTCTCCCTTCATTTCTTGCTTTGAGGATTGTGGTTAACTGCAAGCTCTGGTTACCTGTGACACACAAATGCAGTAGCATTGGTTAACTGGAGTCCCCCCTCCTTAACTGGGATTCTAACCTTTGATGAAATCCTAGTTTAGGATCATGATTAGTGGAAGGAAAACTAACTCAAGCTAACCGACATGCCTCTATTTGTACTTAATGGGTAAATAGAGTTAATATTTAACTATGATTCTCGGTGGGGAGGAAGAGTAAGGCATGCACTGGAGCACCCACAAAGCCAGGTCTATGCACGTTTTCTCTAACTGTGGTTAAAATGCAAGTGCAGCCATAGACTTGCAATTTTTACAGCCCATTCCTGAGCTGGCGGAGACTGGTGATGGCGGGGAGGAGGCCCACCTCCTCCTAAGCTGTTCCACAACTGCTGAAAGACAAAAAAAAAGCCTTTTAGAGGCTTTTTTTTGTCAAAAGGGGCCTTTTAGCCCCATTGAGAAAAGCTGACTCAGCCTCGCTCCTCTTGCCATCGGCGTACCTGGGGCAAACGGGGACAGGAGGCTTCCTAATGGCAGCTCCTCCCCATGGCGGTGACCTACGTCTGGTCCATCCCACCAGCATTGGGACCTCTTATGGCCACGTTAAGTAGCCTGGATGCGTGGAGGGCCCCAACACCGGCGCAGCCCTTTCCTGGCTTCCTAAGGGCTTTCACCCGTAAGGGTCAGAAATGTGCTGTTAATCATTTTGGGTAAGCATTACTCTAAATCTGCGCAGTTTGTGACCCACCAACTGAATTAAGTCCACTAGCTATAAGTGGTATGTCTCCAAACGTTTATTTTTTGACCCACTACCCAGAAATGCAGAAACTAGAGGGCTGTCAAGCGCATGGCAGGTCTCAAGATATGGCTGGTGGGTGACATGTGGCATGACCAAATTATGCAGATCTGCATTAGCCTCACTACAAAACTTCCCGCACTTTTCACATGTATGATTTATTAATTACTTAATTATATTCTGCTCTTGGCACAGAATTTGTTTTCCAGAGCGGCCTGCCGTAATTACAATTCCGTGCACAGTGCTAGTGGCAGATGCTGAACGTGAATGAAAACAAGACTGGTTTACAAAGTAAAAGACAAGACTGTGAGGTGAAGAGGAATGGCGGGAACCTGGAGAGGAGTGAAATCTGTTTGATAAGTGCTGAAAGAAAAGAGTTATTCAGTTTAAATAATTATATAAAGGCAAAATGGCGTAATTACTTTCCCCTTAAAATACATATTATTGTATGTGCCTCATTTACCCCTTGTTTTTAAACCCAAGTGGAGCTTGTTCTCCTTCATTTCTGTTACACATTTCTATAGCCAAAAGAGTTTTCGGCTAAACATTAGGAACTTCCTTGACAGTTACAGTGGTTCCTCACTGGAACAGGCTTCCTTGGGAGGTGGTGGGTTCTCCTTTGGAGGTTTTTAAGTAGAGGCTGGATGGCTATCTGACAGCAATGCTGATTCTGTGAACTTAGGCAGATAGTGAGAGGGAGGACAGGAAGGATTGCGTCAGTGCTCGGTTCTCATGGCCCTTTCTTACGTGCCCAGGGTAATGCCAATCACCACTTTGGGGTCAGGAAAGAATTTCCCTCCAGGCCAGATTGGCCAGGGATCCTTGAGGGTTCCCCCCCCTTCCTCTGGGCATAGAGCAGGGATCAATGGGGTGTTTGTGTGTGTGTGTGGGGGAGGTAGTTGTGAATTTCCTGCATTGTGCAGGGGGTTGGACTAGATGACCCTTGAGATCCCTTGCAGCTTTATGTTTCTATTTTTGTCATTTATTCCCTTAAATCCTCACGTCAGCATTTTATCTTACGTTAATCAGCCAAACTTTCAAGTGTTTATCTAGATAGTTGTCTACAAGGCACATTATTTGTTCAGTGCAATTGCTGCATCAGGCTGTTTATAAATTCAGGGCATTCTCTTGGATTAAGCATGTAAACAGTCTAAAATACACAAAGTAAAATGAGTTTATAGAATTTGAAGTGACGTTTCAAGCACAGTTCACTGATCAGAAAGTATGCAAAATGGAAAACTTACTTCTTTATTGCTATATTTTTATTTAATCTTTTTCTTCAAAAAGTAAAATGAAACAAATGATTACCCAAACTTGGACTTAAAAAAAAAAGACAATGTATCAGTCAAGGAAGAAGGGAGAGTTTAGAAATCCAATCCTAAAAGCATTGGTGAAAATAATTGGCAGTATGATCAGAATGAGGCCCTGATTACTAAAATTGCTGAATTGGAAAATGGGAGACAAACTTCCCTTGACAGCTTCTGTGATATAGCATAGTGCAGGGCCAATGGCAGTCAAGAAGGGAAAGGGGGGCACACTTGTTACCAGGGGTGGCTTTGTTAACACCACACTGGTTGGAGGCAGGGAGAGGGGGAGAGTGAGGATGCTGGGTCTGGGGTGCAGAAAGGTGCTGCTGCTTCTTCCGTCGGGCTGGCCAGTGGCGGGGAGTCGACCCGGATGCTTAAACGCTCCGGCAGGCTCTCGCATTTGTTGCAAGGCTAAAATTAAACTCATGACAAAACAAGAAGCGAAAAACATGGGGAAGTTCCGGAAGTAGGTGGGTTGATCACGCAGGCCGGAAATGGTCATGCGTGTTGATGACTGGGGAGATTTATGACATGCCCGGGAGATTCACCGGACAAAACGGCCATGCGTTTTTGACCTGTGTCTCCCTCCAGGAAATACATGGATCCTCCCTCTCTGGCCATTAAGCAGTGGCCAGTTAGTGTCTCCAGGCTTCACCAACCAGATGTATCAGCAGTTAATGGATATATATAGTAGAATAGAAACTTGTGCAGGCAACCGCCCCTGCCTGCCTGAGTTTAAACTACTATCTAATGCCTTTAATGCTATCTGAAGAAGTGAGCTGTGACTCAAGAAAGCTGCCAGAAATTTTGTCAGTCTTTAAGATGCTACTGGACTCTTGCTCTTTTCTTCTAATGCCTGTAAAGCTAATCTTTACTTGGGTTATTCCAATCCTACATCACCTTTATATTGTAGTTTTGTACTCCACACAAAAGGTGCTGGACACTGTTCAGCAAAAGTAGATGCATTGGGGATAGTTTTAATTGAATTCATTGGGACTTTCTTCTGAGTCAGCATGCATGGAATTGGGCTGCACAGCCCACAGTTACGTGTATTTTATTTTTAAAATGTTTGTAGTGCCTTCCTCTGCAGCATGTGGACTCCGAGTTAAATGCCAAAGTCCCATCAACTTGGAAGTCTAATTCTTCATGGGATTGTGCCCATTTTGTATATGGAGGTTCTATATGTAAATATTAGGATTTCAATGTTGAGCTGATTTTATCTTTTAGGTTAAACTCTTAAATCTTTGGCTCAATTATGAAGGGGCTCTTTAAAATGTTTGCTATTCTTTGATACAAGTTCTTATGAAAATTACTGGTGCCATTCTTCCTTCTCTTATTCAGCAAAGAACCAGCGTTCTTTAATAATTCTATGACTTATTTCTAAGGTAGTGCCTACTGCAGGACATGGCATGCATAATCTAAAACAAAAGTATTCTGGATATTTTATTCTATGCAGATCTATGTGTGCAGATTTGATCAAATTGATTACAATGTATAAAATCAACACAGATTTATTTGATCAGGTAACTGGCCCTGGTAAACATAGATCTTATTCTCACAAAGAGCAAATTATTTTGGCAATCCTGTCTCCGGACTGTGCCACTTTTGATTACAGCATGGGCTTTCAGAATAAAATCAGCCCTGATGAATAGAAAATTAGCATGAAAAGGGAAAAAGCTGAGCTAAAATTGTTCTGTCTCTGATAGATAGTTGTTTTTTTTTATGGGAATGTGTGCTTGTTGTTGCTATGCAGAACATTCAGTCATGTGAGATTACCCTCAGTCTGAAGAGAAATGGCCCAGGCACAAGTTTACCATGTTATTGACGAGAAATAGTCCATAGACTATGCTTTGGTATGTATTGTCAGTGATTCACTGCTGAATATGTCTATTTCCATTAAATAATGTGTTTGTGGTGATTGGAAACTTACAACTATGATGGCTTTTCCACAAATGCAAGTCATCAGTTGAGGTTGTAGTCAAGTGATGAATATTGGTACATGATCAGGGTAATGGCTATGCTTGCTTGTGCACAAACTGTAAATTGGCAGAGACTTATAATAAACATCCTGACTTACCACGCTTCTCCAGCCCCATCTGACTTCCACATATTAGGTTGCAGCCAAATGATTAGGTTTCAGGGCCGGAAAAGTCCCAGGTGCCTAGTTGTCATGGTATCTAAAACTATAATTTTTTAGTAACTTGAAATGTATTTAGAGCTCTTCCTATTGTGTCATCCTTTCTTCATTTGAATAATTTTATATTTTAGTTTGACTTTAAAACTAAGCAGCAAGCAATTATAATGTTTTTATGCGTTTAACTTTTTTTAAAGCAGATCTGCAAAGGCAGAGCGTAAAGTACTCTTTTATCTTCCAAAGGCTTACAATATACCTGTAACACTTTGCATAACTATAGGACTCCTAACTCTGCATAACTATAGGACTCTTGATTCTGAGAGGGAGGGCATCTTGGCCATCTTCTGGTCACTGGGGGTGTGGGGGGGAGGTAGTTGTGAATTTCCTGCATTGTGCAGGGGGTTGGACTAGATGACCCTGGTGGTACCTTCCAAATCTATGATTATATGATTCCACAGTAAATCTGTATTGGACTTCCAGGACCTGTGAGGAAACATAGAAACATGGAGCTGGAAGGGACCTAAAGGATCATCTTGTCCACCCTTTTGCACAATGCAAGACATTCACAACTATCTCCCACCCATCTCCCCCACTCCGGCTCTATGCCCAGAGGAAGGCAAAAAACCTCCAGGATCCCTGACCAATCTTGTCTGGAGGAAAATTCCTTCCTGACCCCAAAGTGGTGATCAGCATTACCCAGGGCAAGCAAGAAAAAGGCCTTGGGAGCTCACCGCTGACTCATTCCTTCCTGCACTCCCTCTCATGATCTGCCTAAGTTCACAGAATTAGCCTTGCTGTCAGATAGCCATGTAGTCTACTTAAAAACCTCCAAAGAAGGAGAGCCCACCACCTCCCTAGGAAGCCTGCCCCATTGAGGAAGTGTTCTATCAAGGAAGTTCTTCCTAATGTTTAGCCAAAAGCTCTTTTGAGTTAATTTTGGTTCTGGCCCAACCTGGGGAAGCTTGACGCCATTAGGAATTGCTGCTCTAACACACAGAAGACAAACAGAAGCCTCAATCTCCAAATTTCCCCACCTGCAGTGGCTTCTGACATCTGTCAGAGTTTAGTATTGTTCACCCTACTTTGAGAATAAAATCCTAGATCCCCCCCCCCTCAAGACACTTAAAGCTGTACACAGCAAGTAGGAATCAGACCTAAGGATTTGGCTGCCAACCATCGGGCACAAGGGTCTTGTTGGAACAATGAGTGACATTTGTGTGTATCATATGCATATATCATTAATAGACCTATATGGCAACACTGGTTCAGATCTCCCTTCAGCAGCTGCCTTTGAGCAAGTCAGCGAAATGGATGTCACCGGACTGTTATGGAGGATAGCTGAAATAAGAGTTGTTTTTCGTTCTTGATATTCGTTTCATGCTTGCAAGTTACTGTATGATGTAATGGCCATCAAGTGATGAACGTGTGTTTGTGAGTGTCGGGTTGGGGGAGATGCAGTTTCACTATGAGCAAAGCAGCTTTGTCTTGAAATGTGATGGTGTCAGCCTGCACAATGTATGGCTTTCCAGACCTGCACACTGCTCAGTTATATGAACTTTGGTTTATGGACACTTATATGTTATGGTCCATCTTATGCATTCAGTATTGTATGTCTTACTGTAATAATTCATCATACATTGATATGTATAAAGTGTAATACAGTTTGAAAAAGAATATTTAGAGTGATTAGTGGTTGTGTACTGAAAAATAATTTTCCTGTATAGGGATTTCCATAACCTTATTTCAGTACACCTCTTGTTTATAGGCATCAGTAAATGACTGGTGGGCTGCATTCTGTTTGGTGGGTCACAAGTTGTGCATTGTCATCTTCCATTTTGAAGTGTTGTAGGTGAAGTAGCAGAACCTGTTTCTACAGTAGGTGATTCAATTTGTGGACTTATGGGGGATAATTTCATTTCCCAGTTCCCCCTCTCCCCTTTTCTTTTCCTCTTGCCTTCTCTTGGCGGTGCCTGCTGCCTCTCCCCTTTCCTTCCCTCTCACCCACCCATCTATACCGTATATACTCGCGTATAAGCCGAGTTTTTCAGCCCCAAAAATGGGCTGAAAAAGCCGGCCTCGGCTTATACGCGGGTCAATACGGGGGGAGGGAGGGAGGGGGGAAACTTGCCGCCGCCGGGCCCGTGCCTCTTCCTGCCGCTGGGAGCGGCCTGGGGCAGCCTCCTGCAGCCGCAGGATGGCTGCCCAAGGCCCCCCCGGCCCCCGCCGCCATTTTTTCCGGGCGGGAGGGGCCATGGGAAGCCTCCTGCAGCCGCAGGATGGCTGCCCAAGGCCCCCCCCGCCCCCGCCGCCATTTTTCCCAGGCGGGAGGGGCCTTGGGCAGCCTCCTGCAGCCGCAGGAAGGCTGCCCCGGCCCTTCCCGCCCCCCCCCCGCCATTTTTTTCGGGCGGGAGGGACCATGGGAAGCCTCCTGCAGCCGCAGGATGGCTGCCCAAGGCCCCCCCGCCCCGCCGCCATTTTTCCCAGGCGGGAGGGGCCTTGGGCAGCCTCCTGCAGCCGCAGGAAGGCTGCCCCGGCCCTTCCCGCCCCCCCCGCCATTTTTTTCGGGCGGGAGGGGCTTTGGGCAGCCTCCTGCAGCCGCAGGAAGGCTGCCCCGCCCCCCCCTGGGCCTCGCCACCATTTTTCCCTGGCGGGAGGGGCCATGGGAAGCCTCCTGCAGCCGCAGGATGGCTGCTCAAGGCCCCCGCGCTGCCCCCGCCATTTTTTTCGGGCGGGAGGGGCCTTGGGCAGCCATCCTGCAGCCGCAGGAAGGCTGCCCCGGCCCTTCCCGCCCCCCCCCGCCATATTTTCCGGGCGGGAGGGGCCTTGGGCAGCCTCCTGCAGCCGCAGGAAGGCTGCCCAGGCCCCCCCGGGCCGCGCCGCCGCCGGACCCTCGCCGCTGGACAGCCCTGTCAGGTAAGCCTGTGGGGGGGGGAGGGGTTATAAGCCGACCCTCGGCTTATACGCGGGTGCCTAATTTTTCCCCATTTTTGGGGAGAAATTAGGCACCTCGGCTTATACACGGGTCGGCTTATACATGGGTATATACGGTATATGTTTTCTTTCTCCCCCTCACTCACCATCTTATTCTGTTCCCTTTTTCATTTCCCCCTTTCCAGGTTTATCTTCCCTTTCTCCTATCTTTTTTCCCCCCATTTTCAAGAAACTGTTATTTGTTTGTAAAAAAAACCCAGAAAAACCGAGAAGGAGTTAGCTAGGATGAAAATGCCTTGATTGCTGAAAACATTTACAGGCTATTTGTTAAAAAGAAATTTTAGGTGGTGATTAAAAGTGTTTCATAGGGAGAAAAGTATTGCAGAGCTCCAATGTAGGTGTAGAGTTCTGTGTGTGTAGGGGCGTCGTCATTTGATTCCATGTCAAGGTCTGCTTGAGATGTCAAAAAGAGGTGAGTACTGCCAAATGCTGAAATAAAAGCAGTGCTCCTGCTCAATACATTAATACTGACTTTACAAAAATTAACATTTTGGTTTCTCAGTTTTGTTTCCCAGCTCTACCCGAGTGGTATTGTGGTTAAGAGCAACAGACTCTTAATCTGGAGAACTGGGTTTGATTCTCCACTCCTCCACCTGAAGCCTGCTGGGTGACCTTGAGCTAGTCACAGTTCTCTCAGAACTCTCTCAGTCCCACTTACCTCACAAGGTGCCTATTGTATTTGAGTGGGGGGGGGGGTTGAAGGCAAATGTAAACCGCTTTGAGACTCCTTACGTTAGAGACGAATTGAGGTATAAAAACCAATTCTTCTTCAAACCAATTCTTCTTCAAAGGAAAAAATCATAATAATCAACTCCTGTATATACCATACTACATTCATAATTGCTATAGGTAATTTGGTAGCCTGGTAGAGACCCTTGGGAAAGTCTAAGCCACCAGTGTGAAGTCTGGTTTCTTTGTATCGCCAAATTTTAATATACATTTGTGCAAAAAAATATATGTTTAGGTAGTTGCTAGGGTATGCTACAGCTTTCTTAAATCTCTCTCTCAGTCCCTCCCCCATGTTTTCACAAGGCAAGGAATCTTCAATAATAGTAACTGCGGATTGCCAAGAAGCTCCCAAAATGGCTGCCAAGATCTCAAGGGTATAGTAGACACTCACCATTCATGGGAGTCTATTCCTGTGATTACTGAGAAGCAGGGGTTTGCTGCCTCCAGGAGAGAACTGGGAGACCAGAATGGCCCTGAAAGGCCTATCCTCCATCACAACCCCTTCAGAGAGCAACACCAGGGCAAGTTGCCCATGGCACATGGCTTAGCTGCAGAATCATTCAGTGAGTTTTGTAGCTATGGCTATCTCACCGGCCTAGCCTGGGCAAATCATTTTGCAGTGCTACTACATAAGTCACCTGGTGCACACTTCTTCCACATGTAGGCACAGTTCTGTTGAGCCAGTGATTATGCCGATACAGGATGCGCGGCCAGTGCGCAGAGAGGCTGTGTGTTCAAGGCTAGGTGCATCACATACTTAGGCCATGGACCATGACTAAGTGAAATTGTGAGTAGTAAATCTGTAAATGGTGAGGGTCTACTCTCTTGTGAAACCTCGGTGACATTCTTTTCTTAATAAAGCAGACATTGCTCCTATGATGGGTAATGGGGGTTAACGCTACTTCTCTCCCTTCATATTTTTCTGTAAATCTGGGGCTTTCTCCAGGCTTCTAGAAAAATAGCCCTTGTCCGAACATGGTCCCATTTTGCAGATTTTTTAATCTACATACTGAGGCTGTTGTTCAGAATGAGATACCATGATTCTATAGACAAGTAACCTGTTGTAAATCTAGTGTCTTTATGACCATTATCATTATTTAAGACTGTTTATTGAGATGTGGGTGACACATAAGTATGAAAGCAGTGTTCTTTGGCCATCTAGCATTTTCTTTCCAGGGAAGGTTCTCTGCTGTAATATTTCTTATAGTACATGTTTATAGCAACCTTTAAAGCCTGGATTCTAAGTGTATTGGTAGTGATTAACTAGGGCTGGTTCACTTTAGGTACAGTTTACTCCTCAGGTTCTTATGCTTATAAAACAGTATTAGATTTACATTTTTAATTTAAACAGACTGTGTTCCTGCTGCTAATGTGCTTTCAGGTTTTACAGGATTGCAGTTTACCTCAGTGGGTTTCTTGTTCAGTTTCAAATTTGAGTAGTTAGGGATATACCAAAATGTACTTTGTGTGTGTGTGTGTGTGTATAAATGAGTACCAGTGTAAATAATTCTGTCTTCTACTACTCTCCAGTTACAGGACAGAAATTTATCATAAGCTAAACATTAAATCTGATAATGGTTCTCTTCCTTGCACAATTTCCATGACAAAATAGTCATTAGTTTCAAAAGAACATTAAAAGAGTTTCAAACTCTTTTCCAATTTGTTTCCAATTTGTAAGCTCTGTGAAGTTCTTTTGTGAGTGCGTGCTACTGCAAATCTAGCAAATAATTTATTGATCATACTTGTGTCCACTGTTGCTCCAGGGAAATATAGATGGAACCTTGTACTCACAACCACCCTGTGAGGTAGCTTAGGCAGAGAGATTATTTGCCCAAGGTTGCCCGATGAGCTTTCTATTGAACAAGGATTTGAACTTGGATTTCCAAGTACTCAATCTACTACATCATTCTGATTATCAGTAATTATTGTCGGTAATTAATATGCTTACTTTAACTCTGGAAGCCATTTTTTCTGGAAAGGTGTCTTACATACAAATATTCTGAAGTTCCTCACATATGACTTCCAACAAATGTGCATTGATTTTTTTCTTCAAAGCTGAAGATTGGATTGCATTTTTCCTTGTTAATAATGCTTGTCACAACATCAACATAATGTTACCATGTAAGAAAAATCCTCTACCTAAAACAATTTAGCTTTCATTTCTGACTGTTCTGGAGGCAGATCCTGTCTCCCATTTCAGGTTAGCTTCTAGTATCTGACTTCAGGCACTCAACTTCTTTAAAAATATGGAAGTGCTTAGGCAGAACCTAGATAGGTTCATTACATTCCCACGGTATTAGCTTTGGGGATAAGGATGGAGCATGGCATGGCTACTGCTAGAAGTGCCTCCTCTCCGAATCAACAACATTATTCTTGTGTTAGAGGGAAATAATTGAGGGAATTGGTGAGAAATATGAAGGTACTGTCATCCTTGGGTTTCCTCCATGTCACCTGACAACAAATCCTGTTTGTTCCAGCCATAAGAATAGTTGCCAAAGCATACGTTCAATTTATGTTCTCAAAACGAAAACAGTACAGATAGAAAAGAAGCTTACAAACTAGAAGCGTGAGTCATATGTGGGTAGCTCCACTGCCCTGCTCAGCTAATCTAAAGAATTTAAAATTTCCAGAATTACAGCTTTAAATCGCTGCTTTAGTTTATTTAGTGGCAGGTGATATCCATCAATGGTGTTTAAAATTTATGGCACGCTAGTTTCTACTTGGATGCAATGTTGGTTGTGGTATGTTACTATGCCAGCCAATGAAAAAGAATATGCATGGCTTTTCTGATCTGCTAATGACTTGTGGTGGCAGAAAGGGCCAGCAAGCTGCAGCCATCTTATGGCTACCATGTAGGGTTTTTTTAAGGCAGGAGACTAGCAGAGGCGGTTTTCCATTGCCTGCCTCTGAGTAGCAACCCTGACTTCCTTGGTGGTCTCCCAGCCAAGTGCTAACCAGGTCTGACCCTGCTTAGCTTCCAAGATCGGATGAGATTGGGTCATCCAGGTCAGGGTATGATTTATAGTGTTTGTTTATTGTAAATGCTTAACTCTTTCCCTGCAGAGTCAGATGAGACAATAGCCCTCTTCAACCAGCATATCCAGTAAGAAACCAGCATGAATAGGGGGGCTCCACTCTCCACGAATATGCAGTTGCTGGAACGTGAGCAAGGTGCCCATTGTGGAGAGTGGCACCTGGTTGGCCACTGTGTGAACAGACTGCTGGACTTGATGGGCCTTGGTCTGATCCAGCAGGGCTTTTCTTATGTTCTTATGAGAGAAGTATAAATATCAAATAAATATCAAAATAAATAAAATCGTAGGGATGAAGTCTATGCATAAGAACATAAGAAAGGCCATGCTGGATCAGACTAAGGTCCATCAGGTCCAGCAGTCTGTTCACACAGTGGCTGACCAGGTGCCTCTAGGAAGCCCACAAACAAGATGACTGCAGCAGCATCCTGCCTGTGTTCCACAGCACCTAATATAATAGGCATGCTCCTTGATCCTAGAGAGAATAGGTATGCATCCATTTTGACAAGTAGCCATGGATAGCCCTCTCCTCCATGAATATGTCCACTCCCCTCTTAAAGTCTTCCAAGTTGGCAGCCATCACCACAACCGGGGCAGGGAGTTCCACAGTTTAACTATGCATGTACAGGTTGCTTGTGCCATGCTGTTGTTCTTGTGATCTTATCTAGATTAGGGCCATCACGCTTGTTATTGTGCCTTCTTTATGTTCATTGTTTTCTCTGTAGAGGGCTTCTACATTTTTGTAACATGTTTGGTTTCTTCTCATGCAATTGTACCAACACCGCTCTCTTTGGTGAACCTCTTTTTTTCTGTGTGAAGCTACTCCTCCCTTAGTGGTTGTGATTTTGGTTGCAGCATGGGAGCCTCTCTTTGTCAGCACCTGAAAAAGTCCGTAACCTATAAGAAGCCCACAACGAGTTTGTAATCCATAAAGGGGGCGGGAAGAGATTAAGAACATTATTATGGTTGCCATGGTGCTAATGAATAGATTTCCCCCTCCTTTTTATTCTTCAGCATTTATGCCTTAGTAATTTTTATTTATATATTTCAGTGTATTTTTACTTCCCTGGAATGAAAGATGGCCATAAGAGGCTGAGGCCTTTCTAGACTGTTGTAGGAGAATTGAACTAGATGAAGCTAGTGCGAATGAAGACCTGCCAAGCCAAATGCAGCTTATTTGTCACGTACTGTGGCCTGTCAAGGTGCTTGGCAACCCTCTGCCTTCGTGGGGCCCAGGAAGGCAGCAAAGGTCTGTGGAAGTCATTTTAAATGGCATGTGGGCTGTCTTGGACTTCATGGATCCCAAATTGGTGGGTGACAAGTCATATAGGACTAAAGTAGACATTGCTCAGGAGAACACTTCCATTTACTACCACTATTGTTAGTGTAGTGGACAGTTAGAGAAACGGCCTTCTGAATGGTAGAAAAGAGCAAGAGTCCAGTAGTACCTTAAAGACTAACAAAATTTCTGGCAGGGTATGAGCTTTCATGAGTCACAGCTCGCATTGCCAGAAATTTTGTTAATCTTTAAGGTGCTACTAGACTCTTGCTCTTTTCTACTGCTACAGACAGACTAACACGGTTACCCATTGTGGCCTTCTAAGTGGTGATGCCTTAGTTGGGAGACTTCCTCTTCTCCATCCATCTGCCTAGGTCTGAGTCTTTTAAACTTCCAACGGACTAAAATGTATTTCTTTCCTCAGGCTTTTTATTTAGGTTATTTTGTCATATTGTGGTGTGTAAGTAGTTCCCTCTCCTGTATTCTATGTGTGTTTTAATCACTGCCTTATATTTTTCATTTGCTGTGTTAAAATAATGTTTTAACATATCTGTTGCTGCTTGATTCCTTATACTTTACAGGATTTTTGGAATGTTAAACCTTTTGGGTTTTTTAGGATTGTAAGCAGGTGTGGTTCTAGTCAGTTTTTATTAGCTGAAAATGTAGGGCATAAATATTTAAAGTAAACAGGGTGGGGAGAAAAAATGCCCCTTCATAGATTTTTGTTTAAATAAGTGGTTGTTAATCTGTTGTGGTATAAGATCCAAATTCTTCCATTGAGTCTGTGCCTCTTGCTGAGATACTGCATTTCCCTACCCTTCAGAATACAACAGGGATGATCCAGCTGAAGTTAAACCGCTTTAAAGTCCCATTGATTCAGAGTGAAATTTGACTGGAACTTAAAAATAGTTAATATTTAGCAGAATTATGTCCAATATTGTCACTGGGGGGAAAATGATGATTGCCCACAGTTGGTATGGAATATTCTGTGCGGAATGTGGTTACATGGGTGGCATGGACCCATGCTGGTTGCAGCCAATAGTAATCCCCTCAAATGCTGCACCATTGTATGGCCTTATTTAAAGTTATATTCATTTTATTTATTTTGGACTTGTATCCCGCCCTCAATCCCTGCCAAGGTCGGGCTCAGGGCAGGTAACAAGAATCAATAACAAAATACAACAAGATCATAAAACATCTTACATTAAAAACTATTAAAACCATATAACAATATGGTTGGGTCTTGTAGAGGTGCTTGTTTATGAACCAGTACATCCATGTGGGTAGTAAGCCTGATCGTAGCAGCTTGAAAATCTGCTCCCATGATTGCACAGAGACTCTGATCGTATAACCTTGTATCTTGGTAGTCTTTTTAAAAAAAATATTTTCCAGCCTAAACATACAGACATACAAACATAAACAAATTATTACATTATATTGAAACTTGCTTTATATTTACAATTCAATTATTGATTTCTTTAACTAGCACTCTTCTATATTATGCTTATATTTTCATATTTTATAATACCTTTGTTACTAAACTTCTTAATTGCTATTTCTGTCATTAATTATTGGCTGTGTAGTTAAAGAATGCATTCCATTTTTCATAGAACTCAGAGATAGATCTATTGTGTACTAAGGATGTCAATTTAGCCATATTCACATAATCTTTTAATTTATTTAACCATTCAGTTACATCTGGGCTCTCCTCTGGTTTCCACTTCCTTGCATATACCAACCACTCTTGCCACTGTCACTATATACCTAAACAACTCATAATATATTGTTGAGCTATTGCTTGGTAAAATATTTAACAACATGTTTTTTGGATTTAAGGCAAACTTAATTTTTAGTATTCTTTCCATTTCATCATGTATTATTATCCAGTATTTTCTTGCCTTTTTGCGGGTCCACCACATATGGTAGAACGTTGCATCTGTATTTTGACATTTCCAACATTTCCCATTAGAACCTTCATTAGCCTTTGCTATGGCTTTAGCTGGAATGTACCATCCAAAATACATTTTATACCAGTTCTGTATTAGAGTTTGACATTCCGTGAACTTAATTTCTTTTGTCCATAAATTTTCCCACTGGGTATCTTGGTAGTCTTGTATACTTCTACAGTCATTGTATGGGGCCAGTATACCCTGAACAGAGCAAATTATGCAAGCAGGGTACAGTTTTGCAGGTGGGCATAGTTCCAGATGTTACTATCATCAATGGGCTGACCTTTCAGCAAGTCATTATTTATCATAGTTTACAAAAGGGAGGAGCTGTAGCTCAAGGGTGGAGTATCTGGTTGGCATGCAGAAGGTCCCAGGTTCAATCAACTACATCTCCAGTTAAAAGGATTAGATAGTAGGTGATATAAAGCCAGCGTAGTGTAGTGGTTAGGAGTGGTAGACTCTAATCTGGAGAACCGGGTTTGATTCCCCACTCCACCACATGAGTGGCAGACTTTAATCGGGTGAACCGGGTTGGTTTTCTCACTTCTACACATGAAGCCAGCTGGGTGACCTTGGGCTAGTCACGGCTCTCTTCCAGCTCTCTCAGCCTCACCTACCTCACAGGGTGTCTGTTGTGGGGAGAGGAAGGGAAGGAGATTGTAAGCTGGTTTGATTCTCCTTAGAAAAAGTAGAGAAAATCGGCATATAAAAACCAGTTACTCCTCCTCCTCCTCCTCCTTCCCACCTCTGCCTGAGACCCTGGAGAGCCGCTTACAGTCTGAATAGATAGTAACTGACCTTGATGGACCAATAGTCTGATTCAGTATAGAGGAAACTTCAAAGGAACCCTCCTGCTATGGTTGCTGCCAGCATAAATGATAAAAGAGTGATATTAATAATATTTTTCTAGTTGCTCATCTGAACCTGCTATACTGAAAAAGCATTTACTTTTCAAACCATTAAGGTAATTTTACCACAATAAAATGAAACACTGTTTACCAATACAGGCTACTACTTCACAGAGGAAGCTGCCACCAAAAGGTTTTATTTGAAGAAACTGTAACTAGCTAGGAACTGATGTAGTCATTAGTCATTTACTCAAATAGGAAACAAGAAACCGCAAAGAGCAATGTCAGAGCCATGTTGAGGCCCGGCTGGAGTGCATAAATAGAAAGATTAAGGCACAGTAGCTTACATTTCTTGAAAAAGAATTAGTCAGAATAATGGACAGATCTACCGCTTAGCCATGGTGGGTAAATGGAACCCTCATGTATAGAGATGGATTCCAGGTGTTCACAATGTTTTGGTGACAGTTATTTTGATAAAATTACTTGGACAGCTAGGGAGTTAGAAGAAGCAAACTGGTATACGAATTGATTGGCTGTTGTGAAGTGGCTGAGTGTGGTTGTGGCTGGAGCAGACCTCTTCCACATGTGACTGCTCACGTTGAATGGTGAATTTGATGTAATTCCCTTACCTGACATGCCGATATGAACAGGGCAACCTACTTTATGGTAGTAAGGGTTGAAAAGTATTGACTTTATTATCACTAGTCCACACATTTGCCCAGTATTGCTCAGATGACTGGAGAGGAGAGTGATATAGTGTATGTGTCTGGGAGCCTTTTTCCCCAAGAAAAGAATATGTAAACTGCATTGCTTGAAATCAAAGAATTGTGTTTCACAGTGTTATTTTTAAGTGGCCTTCTCCATTCTGTTCCAGAATGCCTGCAGATCTGATAGAGAAGCTGTTTCTATAAGAGATGCAATTTCAGACTTCAAAAACTGGGAGATAGGCAGAAATGGGCTTTGTTCACAGTTTTTTTCTAACAAAAAACTAGTCCACCAGTCTCCAATAAACTTTCCATTTGAAAGTATGGAGGTTGTTTTTGATTTGGTAAGAAATGCATTGTGGCAAAACTGTTAATATTGCAAGAGTTGAGTGCATAGGGAAAGAGCTATATGAATACTTTGCAGTATCAGCCATATACCAGTGCAGGCTCATTTGAATTCTTCCATAGCCTCTGCTATGGGGAGGGGGCATGGCTCAGTGGTAGAGCATCTGTTTCCATGTAGGCAATCCCAGGCTCATCCCTGGCATCTGCAGTTAAAAGGATCAGGTCGTAGGTGATGTGAAAGACCTCTGCCTGAAATTCTGGAGAGCCACTGCAAGACAATACTGACCTTGATAGACTAGTGATCTGAGTATGAGTATGAGGCAGAATCATGTGTTATTAGAAATGATTGGTGTGGGAGAAATTGCATTGTAGAGGCCCGATTTGATCAGGTCACTGGTTTCTCTACAAGTTCATGTTTTAGCCCCACCCGCCCAATATGGCAACCATTCAGTTCTGAGAGAAAGTAAAGTCACTACACTTAGACGCACCGTTAACATGAAGGTAAAAAGTGTCTTCCACTCTTAGCACTGGAATCTTCAGTCTCAGGAACTTTGGACAAATGTTGCCGTATCCAGTGGTGCCGTCAGCTTCTTTTCTACCACAGAAACGAATGGCTTCCATTCAGAACCACTTTCCGTTCTAAATGATGTATGGTGAGAAGAAGCAGAAGAGGCTCTTAATTCTTGCATTTGTCCTTTTTTTGTGACATGCAAAGGAGCCACCTCCCCTCTTCTGATACATACAAGTACCACTCATTCATCTCTGTGGATTTTACAGGTTGGAATCATTCTGTAGTGAGCAAAACAAGAAAAATAATGTATCTCAAAGGGTTGGAGAGGTGAAAGGGCACACTTGTGTTTCCACACGTAGCTGTAGCAATGAGTGAGTGTCTGCAAGTGTCTGAATGAGATGCAGAGGGAGCACACTTCCTGTACTTTTTCCCCACTTCCTTTTTCCATTGCAAAGGTGGTCGGTCCTCTGCTGTGGAGCATGCATACCTCTGGTGCTAGGCACTTCTGCTCATTTAAGATCAATGTCTTTCAAGGAGCCAGAAAATGCTTAGCACAGGAGGAACACATTTCACAGTGAAGGATTACACAGCAAATTTGGAGGAGAGCAAGGGGAAAGGCATGTAGGAGCCAAGAGAATGTCCTTTAGGGAAAGAACTTAAAAAACAAGGTGATAATTCAGGGCCGAGCTTCACTTTCTGTTGGTTAAATACAGCTGCTTAGAGAGCCAGCTTGGTGTAGTGGTTAGGAGCGGTGGTTAGGAGCGGTGGATTCTAATCTGGAGAACCGGGTTTGATTCCCCACTCCTCCACATGAGCGGCGGAGGCTAATCTGGTGAACCGGGTTGGTTTCCCCACTCCTACACATGAAGCCAACTGTGTGACCTCAAGCCAGTCAAGCTCTCTTAGCCCCACTTACCTCACAGGGTGTCTGTTGTCGGGAGGGAAAGGGAAGGTGATTGTAAACTGATTTGATTCTTCCTTAAGTGGTAGAGAAAGTTGGCATATCAAAAACCAACTCCTCTTCTCTCTCTTCTAATACTTGGATATTGCTAAACTGATCTGCCTTTCACTGCACTTCAGCCCATGCTATATCCACAAAAGTGTAACTTCTCCGTTTGCCTCTGAAAAAAATGGAGTTTTGCCTATGAAAATTAAAATCTCTTTTCTCTCCTGCTTGCCCTTTTTGGGGCTTCAGGAGAACAGGAAGAGGCAAGAGGGTGGAACAAGCCCTGAGCCCATGTAACCCTCCCCATCCGGTGAAGAAGCAGAAAACTGCGCTTGGAATAAGTGCTGCATGGCAGCTCTGCTTATGCCCGTATCCACATTCAAACTGACGTACATAATTTTTTTTAGAACTGACTTGCTGTAAATCCTGAAACTATTCAAATGAAATCATTACTGTTCTTAAGAAAACCACATTATTCCTCTTTGAAAGAGGAAGAACAGTTATTTAGAATAGGATCTAGAGAGGTACTGGGCCTTTCCCCAAGCGGCTGCACTTGCAGTGCTCAGAACACTTCTTGGGATGTGTGATCTTGCTCCTACAGGTCCTAAGACTGTACCCCAATGGCTGTTTTAATAGGGGGAAGTGAAGAGTTTTTTCTTGTCTAAGGATGAGGGTGGTAACACCTCTTGTCTTTTCTCAGCAAATATTGCTTATCCGTTCTCTCCTGGAGCTGCTTCTTAAGTGACGTTTTGTATCTGGGCTTCAGTGCAGAGCCACAGAAAATGTACTGAATTACAACATATTTGAACCTGCCTTATACCAAGCCAGTCCATCTAGCTCAGTGTAGACAGCAGCTTTCCAGGATGTCAACAGAGATCTTTTGTGGAGAGCCAGTATGGTGTAGTGGTTAAGAGCGGTGGTTTGGAACAGTGGACTCTGATCTGGAGAACTGGGTTTGATTCCCCACTCCTCCACATGAGCGGCGGAGGCAAATCTGGTGAACCAGATTGGTTTCCCCACTCCTACACATGAAGCCAGCTGGGTGACCTTGGGCTAGTCACAGCTCTCTCAGCCCCACCTACCTCACAGGGTGTCTGTTGTGGGGAGGGGAAGGGAAGGTGATCGTAAGCTGGTCTGATTGTTCCTTAAGTGGCAGAGAAAGTCGGCATATAAAAAACCAACTCTTCTTCATCGTCGTCGTCTTATAGTCCTGAAACCTAAAATCTACAGAACCAGAGATGCCAGAGTTTATCATTTCTGTGTGCAAAGTATGTGTTCTACCACTGAATGGTTCCCCTTGCAGGGAGAATATGCCTGAATAAGTCATGATCCAGTCCTTTATTTAATGTGTCCATCCATTCTACCCTCCCTCCCCCCTGAAGGGAAGGCTCATCAGGCCCAGCAGCAACCAGCAGGCAGCTTGCTATCATGCATTTTGCAGAACTTATGCAGGTGTAGTGGTGGCTACCGGATGACCTGATGCCACGTAACTCACCTGGGCCCAGCGGCAGCCTTCGTACCACTTGCGTGGCTTGGTTGGGCCCAGCACTGGTCACTACACAACTCACCTGAATGACTTACTACTGCATGACTTTTGCACGATGGCCAGACTCTTCCAAGGGAGAGACTGCTGTAGGAGGGAAGATGGGGAAGCTGAGACCCAGTGTGGTATGGTGGTTAAACTGTCACTCTAGGAGGGGCCGTGGCTCAGTGTTAGGGCATCTGCTTGGCATGCAGAAGATCTCAGGTTCAATCCCCCGCATCTTGTTAAAAGGATCAGATAATGGGAGAGGTAAAAGACCTCTGCTTGAGACCTTGGAGAGCCACTGCCAGGCTGAGCAGACACTACTAACCTTGATGGCCCAGTGCTCTGATTCAGTGTGAGGCTGCTTCCATGTGCGTTCATATGATCTGGGAGATCCAGATTCAAATCCCTAGTCTGCTATGGAAGCTTGCCAGGTGGCCAGTCACACTTTTCCAGCCTGATCTCGCTCACAGGGTTGTCGTGAGGATAAAATGGAGGAGAGGGGAATGAATTCAGAACTGTTTTGAGTCCCCAGTGGAAAGAAAGGCTGGGTATAAATGAAGTAAATTAATAAAGCAGGAGGCTGAGAGGGGCAGATAAAAGAAAGGTTGGTTTATAAGGGGCAGGGAGAGAAGGAAACATGGAAATGGAAGAGGATATGGGGACTGCTTGTTCATTCCTAAAACAATTCAAGAAATAATCTTGTCTTTTGTTGCTGTCTTGAATAAAACTTGCATGTAGGATATCAGTTCTTTTATTGCAACTTGTAAAATACAACAAATTTTGTAGTAGAACTTGTTGGAGTCTAATTATTATTTTAGGCCTATTTTTAATACAGAAAATACTGTCTAAATCTTAACTTTCAACTTTTTTGCCCTGCTGTGCTTGAAAGCCAAAGGACTTCCTATGATAGTTGGCATATTTGTAAAAGTCAATCACAGAGCTTTCTATCAGCAAACAGCTTTAAAAATTTATAAAATGACATTGCTCTATGTTTGTGAACATATTTTTTAATGATGTTTAAACTAGTCTGGACAACTGTGTTAAGGAAAGATTTGTTTTTCATTTTCCCTAGTACCAAGGTCAATTCCCTGATTTTACAAGAATAGTTTTGAAGTTCAACCATGTACTTATATACCACTGTCCCCAGGCATGCTGAAGAGCAGTTATTTACAAGAGCAGCTGATGTGTTTAAGGATTTCCCCATAAATAGGTATGCAACTGTCCAACACTTTGAATCAGATGGCTAATCCTGCATAATCCACACATTCAGGGCCATGGAGAGGGGGCTAGCACAATTAGTTCTCTAGGCAAAACGTGTGATTACACCCAAATAGTAATGGTAGCCTTAGATGTCTGCAACCCAAACAGTGCGATGCATTGACTTCATTTAGTGGACTCAGAAGGACTTCCTATTGTGTTTCCTGGATGGGCGCTACTATCGCTAATCCAAGCAAAGTTTGGAAGTGCCCTTAATTTCAGAGAAAGATAAGATTTAAAATGGTCAGAGCCAGAAAAAAAATCCTCATCCCTGTTAAGCCAGCCTCCCAACTTTGATGCTAAAACCTTGAAATGGCAAATAATAATAATAAAGTGCCATTAAGTAGCAGCCGACTTACGGTGACCCTGTAGGGTTTTCAAGGCAAGAGTGGTTCAGAGGTGGTTTGCCATTGCTTGGCTCTGCATACCAGCCCTAGTCTTCCTTGGTGGTCTCCTATCCAAGTACTAACCATTGCTGACCCTCCTTAGCTTCTTAGCTCTTGATAAGCTTGGGGCTGATCTGGGCTATTCAGGCTGCAGAAGAGTAATTGGTTATGGTAGAAAGTGCTGTCAAGTCACAGCTGACTCATTGCGACCCCATAAGGTTTTCAAGGCAAGAGACGTTCAGAGGTGGTTAGCCATTTCTGGCATCCATACATTTTATCCCACTCTTCCTCTGAGGAGCTCAAGCATTGTTCCTCATTCTCACTATATTTTATCTTCACAACAACCTGAGAAAGAATAACTGGTCCAAGTTCACCCAGGGAGGTTCTTAGCCAAGTGGATACTTTGAGCCTGCGTTTGCCAATTTCAGTCCAGTTACCTGTACCTCACTGCCTCTCAAGAGCATGCAGGGCTGTCTTCCAAATATTTGGTGTTGGGTCATTTAAAAAATTGAGCTTGTTTTCTGGCTGACTGGTAATACCAAAAGAGAGAGCAAATGTTTGGATTCGTCAACAACCGATTCTTCGAAAAACCGATCCTGAAGAAACTGAGCAACCAAAGGAAACGTCTATATAAAGCAGTCTTGTTGAAGTGGTATTCCTGTTGCAGGTTTGAGGTTTTATTTTTAGTGTAGAATTCCAGTTCTCCAGCCATGCTGAGAGGTATTAAGAAGGTAACTAGGTACAAGAGCCAGGGGGTTTGGGAGAGATTTCGGCAGGCAGTTCTATATCAGTGCCCTTGATTCTGTATTACTGTTGAGCAACCTTTGCTACAGTATTCATTGAATAGATAAAAGTATATTGTTAGCCATATTTGGAACTGATAGACTTCGGCTACAGCTGCATGTTTTAAGAGATGCTGTCGTTGTTATCTTTTTATAGTCCATCCCTAAATGCATCTTCTTGAAAAGAATTCCTATTGATTTCAACAGGCCTCATTTCTACATGAGTGCATTTAGGATCACAGCCTTAGTTTAATTACAGTTTTGTTTAATAATTTGCAATCACAGGAACGCATCATAACATGTCAGGAAAGCAAATCGGAGCAATGTATTGATTATTCACAATGGGGGTTGTTTCATTGGTTCATGTTATTTGGCTGATTCATAGCTGGAACAATACCTCATGGGGGGTTGAGCAAAGTTCAGCCTATTATCTGACAAGATGTCTCCTGTTTTCCCACTTTGTGGTTAGAATTCTGGAAGAGTAGCTGTCTGTTAGTCTAAGGACACACTAAATCAATGGTTGCATAAGCTTTTGTGAGACAGAACCCACTGAGTCAGATGCATGAAGCGTTACCCTGTTTTTACAGCTATTACACACACTAGTACAGGCCGAAGAAGGTGAGAATGTGTGTATGTGTGGTAGTCTGGATCCAACCCAGATATTACAAACGTTTCCATGGATTCAAGGGTTTCCACCCACAAAGTGTGATTGTCCCACCTTCCCTCTCCTGCAGCAGCCTGAAATGTCTCTTGAAAACCTGTTTCCAGGGGTCCCTGCCCACCCTGAACAGGATTTTTGGGGATATTTTAGGCTGCCATGGGAGGGAGGAGGTGGGAAAATTGTGCTGTTTTGGGACCACAAAAACTTCTAGTCTGGATCCACCCTTCTGTCAATCAAAGTGAGACTAGAAAGTCTAGAAATCTGAAATATTACACAGAGCACTAACAAAATGGGACCCAGGCAAAAAATTAAACAATCCGTTTGTAATATGAATGGGATGGACTTGTCTGAACTACTGATGAATAGGCAAAGCAAGATGTATAGTGCACATAAACCTCCAAAGAGGGACAATTGCTTTCTTTATAGTTGGCCAGTCCTTACTTATTAACACCAAGTTTGCTAGCATCAAATCAGCATAGGAATCCCAACTTGCACTGGAGCCTCTCTTGGAAACTTCTTTGTTGAAGTAGGGCAACCTTTAAGTCTGTTACTGAATGCCTAGGGTGCATTTCCATTTAAACGTCTGATTTGTGGCCATATGAGTCTTATGATTAGAAATATCATTGGAATATAGAACGTAAGAACGGCATTGTTGGATCAGACCAAAAGTACATCTATTCTAGCATTCCGTTTCCCACTGCACTCAACCAGATGTTGCTGCAGGCCGACAACCAGGGCACACAAAGGTTGGTTTGCCTCCAGTTGACTTTCTTTTACAACTAATTGACGGTGCTTCCCAAGTGTTGGATAGTGATAGGTCCTATGTATGTATGAGGACATGTCCTTATGTATGTACCTCCATCTTGCCTGGGCTTTCAGGTGCACATGTGTGTGAGAGAAGATTTCCCCAGATATTTGGGATTTTTCCAGTTGGGGGTATACTGTGAACTGTGAATGACACTATTTAGTTTGGCAAGGCCAGGTTCTCTTAGCAGAAAGGTTTTAGAGTGGAGTTTTTATAGCAACCTTATTAAATTTTATGTATTGGAGAGTTGAGGCACCCCTTAGATCTGAGACCAATGTGTTGTGCAGCCCATGGACTGGGTATCCCCTCTTACCCTCCCTCCCCCAAAAAAAACTTCATCACCCTGCTGGGATGTGGTGAGGAGTTACCTGGAGGAATAAATGAGAGTTGGCTTTCCCACCCCAAAAAAACTCCTTGCTGGATTCCAGCAAGAATGCCCTGAGGAGTTTGTGGGGGATCACAGCGTTGACAGAGAGAGGGTTCTGTCTTTCTTTGAAAGGTTTGTCTTGATTATTCAGCAGCAGTTCCTTACTCTGCATTGGAAGCTGCTTGTGAAGCTCCCTCTTCAGTTTCAAAGGAGGGGGACTCAAAAGTTCCCCTGCGCATATGGATCCCATGGCATCACACTCTTTTTTTATAATAATTTTTTATTTTTTTCAAGTGTATAAACAAATATATCAACAATTAATAAAAATCAATAAAATAAAATAAAAAACCATAAATTATTGTTGAGATGGCATAGCACTCTTAACTGGGGACAAAACTCAGTTCAGCAGAGAGGGGGTGAAAGCAACCAAGTATTATGAGTGACTAAAGTCTGACAATGAGGAAGAGAGGGCTACCGCCATTTCGACTTACCCTTCCCTCTTGCTTATTTTAAATATTTATACCTCAGATTCTCAGCCATATGTTAACATCAACATATAACATAACCTGCTTTGTTAAAAACTCTCTGCAAATAGAAAACCAGCACAGTAAGGAGCAGGAGTCCAGTAGCACTAAAGATAACCTCTCCCCCCCCCCCCCGGGTTGCCAGGTCTGGGTTGGGAAATACCTGGAAATTTGGGGGAGGTGGAGCCTGAAGAGGGTGGGGTTTGGGGTTCAAAGCCATAGAGGCCACCTTCCAAAGTGGCCATTTTCTCCAGGTGAACTAATCTTTGTCACCTGGAGATCAAGTGTAATAGTGGGAGATCTCCAGCCACCACCTGGAAGTTGGCAACCCTACCCCCAGTTTAAGCTTTGTGAGTCAGATCTCCCTTTTGCAATTAATACTTAGAATTCAAGCAGCAGAAAACTCTCATGTTCTGCTGTTTGAACTCAGTGTATAATATTTAGCACAGCTTTGGATGGACACTCCATGCATTTGATGAACTGAGCTCTGACTCATGCAAGCTTATGCTGGAATAATTGTTGGCAGTCTTTAAAGTTCTACTGGACTCCTGCTTAATTCTGCCACACCACATTAACATGACTACCCCTCTGAACATAAAGAAGGTTGAAGTGTACTGATCTAGTTCAGCTGTACCCGTGTCCTGTCATCTGTATGGTATGCATGTCCCTAATCCTTCTCTGGAAAAGGAAAAGCTGTGGCAAGCTATGACCTCACCAGCATGGAGGAGAAGCTGTGCGCTACAAGTGTACATGGACAATTGGAGAACCTGCTGGTGAGCTGGGAATGTGCAGCCTGGTCAAGGGGAGAGAGAGATGGCAAGGGAGAGCTTTAAGAGGAACGTGTGTGAGTGTCTGTGTGTGTGTGTGAGAGAGAGAGGTTGTTTATGCATGGGTACTTTCACTTACATTCGCCCCATGTCTGTCTTGGTTGTTCCTTGGAATTATGCATGAGTTTTCAGTCCGTTAGAGATAACCTTGCTGCCAGCCCTCACAAATCCCGAGATTTCCTGTTCCTCTGTTAACCCGATTCTTCCATCTCTCCTGAGCTCAGCCTGGGTGAAATCCCCATGCATAAGGGAAAGCATGGGACACGGAAGCTTGGTTTCTCTCACAGCAAGTAGTACAGCCAATTACAAAGCAGCGTGGCAAGGAGCAGGGATTCAAATATTTCCTGCTTCCTCTAAATTCTTTCTGAGCAGAAGAGAGGCTTGTAAAAACGAGGCTTGGGTTTCTCCCCTCTCCTATTCCTTTCAGATAGCTCCATTTTTAAATTTTTCCTAAAATGCTTTTTTATGTGGCAATTGGGGTGGGTGGGGGGACTTTTCTCTCACTACAACCAATTACAAAGTAAGATTTCAAGGGGCAAGGACTCAAATGCTTCCTGATTTGAGCTTGGAGACTGCAGGTATATAGATTCCCAACAGGAAATTGTGGGTCCAGTGAGCAACAAACCTCAGGTAAACCTCCCATGCATAAATGACCAGAGAGAGAGAGAATTTGCTTGTGTTAAAGAGTAATATTGTCCACTCAGTGACTTCATCTTGCATTCAGGAGGCATGGAGGCCTTGCTCTCTACACATGTGTATAGCAACAGGCTATATAAAAATGGTGGCTCTGTATAGTGGCTCATCATGAGTCAGCAGTTGAGGCTCTATAAACCATCCAAAGGTCCTGACACAAGGGTAGAAGAAGGCTGTAATAGATATTGTTGAGGGGTTAGGGAATTGGAAATGAGGCTGTAGTTTTCAGTGACGGTCTTTGTACTGTTTCCTGCTGCCAGCAGAGGTCATTTATTTATGTATTTGTTGACTTCATTTATAACCTGCCCTGCTCCCCATTGGGGTCCCTAAGCAGCTGACATCGTTCTCCTCCATTTATCCTCACAATAAAAACAAAACAGCAGCACAATGGCAGACTACATCCTAGGTGGCCATGGACGTGTATGTTGGCTTGTTTGAAGGCCTGGGCTGCAAGAACCCTTTGGCTCCTGCCCTCCAGCTTATGCCCAAAGGACACTCACCTCTGGCTACACCCAAGCTTTATGGGTATATGAATGGGAAGGGGACAGAAGCAAGCGCTCAGCCGGAGAGTGGAGCTGGTAAAAGTGTGCCTCTGCTCTTTCTCTCCCACGTGGTGAGGAAGTGTCAGCGAGGGAGGCCATTTCTTTTTTCTTTTCACTTCGGCATCTTTCTCGTTTTTATTTGTTTTGTTTACGCCATTTTTATACAATTGATTCAAAACCAGGCGATCTGTTAAATTTTGTTTACTATAATGGGTTGCTGTGCAGAGGAAGGCACTGGCAAACCACCTCTGTTAATCTCTTGCCATGAAAACCCCAAAAAGGGGTCGCCATAAGTCGGCTGCTACTTGAAGGCACTTTACACACACACATAATCAGTATCATCCTGAGAAACCATAAAAGAAATTTGAAGACGTGATCATGAAATTCAGATACATCCCTAATCTAGTAAATGGAAATAAAATGAATTGTGTGTGTGGGATTATTAAAAATTGCTTCATCAAACCTGATGATCAGCTTTCTTTTTAAAACCATTCTTTACACACGGTGTTGAAATGTGAATCTTGTGTCTTCCTCCATATTCCTAAAGCATTCCTCCCCCATTAGTGCCAGCATTTGGAAACAGTCCCCCAGATTTATCTCTGTTAATGCATCACCCTCTGCAATGAGAAATATTTGAAGTTTGTTGGGGGAGAAATAATGATGCAATTTGGCTAAAAAATAATAGGAGAAGTTCACGGAAGAGAATTGCTTGATCTCTTTGAGAATGATTGTGGCCACAAGAAAATCTCTCTTGCACTGAACTGCTCAAGTGCAATTATTTAGAAATTAATACAGTCATCCTGTTTTACAATAATGCTACATTTATTTTATTTTGTTTAATCTAATGCTCAGTAGCTAATTACAGGGAGTGCTTTGTGCATTAGTTACTTCTTTTTAAAAAAAACTTATTTTGATTTTCATAATGGTTCTCCTGAGATGATGAGCAATATCTTCTGTAAAATTTTAATGTGGAGAGTATATTAAAAAAAATCCTTTTCCTCCCCCTTTGCTCAGCCCGTCACAGCTTAATCTCAATTATAGGGCTATAACTCTTTTTAATCAAAGATTCTCACCATTCTCACAGTGAGTCTTCCCTCGGCAAGAAATTATCTGTTTCGTCTTGTTCACTATCTCCTTGTTGTCCATGACTGGAGGCAACTCTGGTTTCAGGCCTGTGTTTGGTTAATCTGTGGCCCATACAGAGAGAATTACTCTGCCATTTAATGTTAATCTTTTTCTCAGAAACATGAATTATGAAGAAGCTTGGCAGTCAAATGGATCAGCTTCAGGATTGGTGGGTAATTTGAAGAAAGGAATGATGAGAGAGTAAATCACCTCAGGTTGGGAGAAGCCTAGTATTTGTGCACTGTAATGCAAGGGAAGAGAGAGGAAGGATCTGTGGGCAGGGCCCTTGTGACACAATGCCGACCACTTGTCAAGGCTCGATGGGACTACATGATTTGAACAGCCACGAGCGTCTCCAGGAAAGCTTCTCAGACAGCAGATCTACCCACTGTTGCTGAAAGATAGATCTTGTGTGGCCTTCAGCAGCTTGGGAGAGTTTCTCAAGTGCAAGATAGATTAGTAGATCTCCTGTCTGCTCCATATGATAGCAAGTAGGGTTCCTGGAAGCCATGTTTTCAAGCTCTGGATGTGTTGGTAGACATGGCAGCCAAGTTAAGTGCTTTAGTTTTCCATAGCAAATTTCCATTTCTAAAAATTGTTTCTTGAATTTAGTAGCAATGAATGGATGCCGTTGACAATATAATATTAAGGGCCTTCTCAGTCATGTTGCCAAAACTTTGGAGCCATAGGCAGTTTCATCTGTGTGTTCCTAGGTCATTATCTTCTGCCAGGACTGTTTCATTTGGCATAACCCTAGTAAACTTTTGTTGTCCCTCCTCCTTGCTTGGATTGTGTTTGTGTTTTTATTGATAAATATTTCTTGTATATATATACAGTGAGGGGAAAAAGTATTTGATCTCCTGCTAAATTTGCCCGTT